>NC_135663.1:25908401-27108401 GCF_964188315.1 Podarcis muralis
GATAAATAAATGTGTTTATGATTGGAATATGAGCTGAAATGTTAGCTGTTTTACTTAATTTGGGGCCAAATTAAAAATGTGAGCCATTACACAGGCTGCAAAGACAGAATAAGATTCTGGATTTGGACTCCCTGTGAATTAATATAAAGTATAAAGTTGTCAACGATTAGCCAATAAATGAGTAACGCTGACACTGTATCTGAAATATATGCTGATTATCTGAACTGCAGGTACTCATTTTTAAAAGGTGAACTCTCTCAGTTTGCTAATTTTGGCAGTGACAGCCTGATAAAATTATTTTTAATATTGAATAGTGGAGGTAGGCCACTGGGGAAATAATTGGCGCCAAAGTCCTATTTCTGACAAATGATGAAGAATATGCTTTGTGAAACAAATTATCCGTTCTCTTTGATTCCTTTGAATACGCTATGCGTCAACAACTTGAGCCATTTTTCTTGTAGCTAAGTGACTGCTAATCATGGATTCATGGATACTGAGGCAGCTCTGTGAAGTATCAGTGTTCTACATGGCATTAGACATCTTACAAATTATGTTTAGGGTTTTTGCTTTTTAATTGCCAAGAAAGGGCTTCTTTTCTTTTAGATCAGCAGAGCAGGAAGGGAAAATACCCTGTGGAGAAACCTTGCAGAAGAATCACGAAAAATAATTTTTTCAGCCAGAAAGCAAAGCACATGACATTTGGAAAGGAGCAGCTTATGGCTATGGGGCTGGCTGGGAATGAACAGATTTCAGGACAATATAAGCCCTGTTCTCAATATAAAGTTTGAACTCTCCATTGCTGACTTCCACACATAGAGCTAGGAGATCTGAAGGGGGCTTCTAAATGCATTTGTCTGAACACACTTGGTAGTCTCCTCCCAATCTGGAACCCAGATAATGTACATTCAGTCAAACATGCTTTGAAGTTTCCTTCAGTGCTCAACAAAGATCGGGAGAAGATGATGGAGACATAGTGGGCAGCACATAAAGCCATATGCCTTGGTGTTCCTTGCTCAAGCATAGTGTCTGAACATGGCTCAAGAATACAAGCAAGGGTCAGTTCAACCTTCCCCAACCTGGTGCCCTCCAGATCTTGGGGGGGACGACTCCCATCAGAACCAGCCAATATGGTTAATGGTCAGGGGGTGGCTGGAGGTGTAATCCAAAAACATTTGTAAGGCACCTGTTTGAGTGCATGAATGTGCACTAAAAAGGATGTCTGCAGGACGCCCCCCCCCCAAGATATGGTGATGACAACTATTGTATTTATTGCAATTGGTTTCAGTATTTCTGTTATGTTTCTAAGTCACTTTGGGTCATTTTTATGAGTAAAACAACTAATAAATCAATATTATTTTCTTTTTAACAACCAAAACATTCACATAATTAATAATTTCACATCTGCTTTCAGTCTGAAGATACTCAGTTTCAGAACTGACCAAAGCTATGGTGGTTAGCCGAAGAATTGATGCTTTTGAATTATGGTGCTGGAGGAGACTCTTGAGAGTCCCATGGACTGCAAGAAGATCAAACGTATCCATTCTTAAGGAGATCAGCCCTGAGTGCTCACTGGAAGGACAGATCGTGAAGCTGAGGCTCCAGTACTTTGGCCACCTCATGAGAAGAGAAGACTCCATGGAAAAGACCCTGATGTTGGGAAAGATGGAGGGCACAAGGAGAAGGGGACGACAGAGGACGAGATGGTTGGATAGTGTTCTCGAAGCTACCAGCATGAGTTTGACCAAACTGCAGGAGGCAGTGGAAGACAGAAGTGCCTGGCATGCTCTGGTCCATGGGGTCACGAAGAGTCGGACACGACTAAACGACTAAACAACAAAATGGTGGTTAACAGGCACTGATATCCTTTTTTTCATAAAATGTATCTTGCTTTTATTCCATATAGATATTGTAAATTCCAAAGGGCGAGAAATGTTTGTGCTTTAAGGAAAGTTATAGACCAGCAATCTAGGTTAAATCTGCCTTAAAAGATAAGCAGGCATATGCAAGACATTTCAATTAATTCTCTTTAAGGGCTCTGTTCTTTGTTTACACAGACACACCATAATTAATTACAAAAATAATTGGCATTGCTTGGTGTTGCTTGGTGAAAGAGAGCAATCAGTACAGGGTTCATGTTATACAAAAAATGAGAATAAACTCCTTCAGATCTTTCAGTTAATCACTTCTATGTGGCAAATCATTGCTTATGAAGATATACATTCTATTTGATTCAATACGTTTCATTTAAAAACTTTTGGAAGGGGCAAAGATTAATTCACATACACTGAAATTGCTCAGAGTTCCATTACATATCTTAAGGCTGAAATGCTGTACATATAGAATTAAGCCCCACTGAAGTCGATGGGACTTGCCTCTGAGTAGACATACCCAAAACATTCTGAAATTTCTAGAATGTAGTAGTTGAGCTTTCGTTAACCACTTTGTAATAATTAATTCTCACAGCAGTAATATGCATCTTCGCTTTCCTCTCACATAGCTTTCCTAAAAATGAAGGGGGTGGTATTTAACCAAGCTTTTATTAAAATTAATATCCCTAACTTATTCATGTTCATTAATTTCACTGAACTTTACTATGAGTAAGACTTAGCTGAATACATCTGAAGTCTGTAGCCGCTATGGGGAAATCTCTACTTTTACAGCAGGCTTACAAATCTAAGGATCTCAGACTGAATGTTTATGAAGAAGAACATGTGTGAATGTTTCAAATCTTTCCAGAAGTCCCATCTGTTACTGTTCCTGGCCTTCCTTTGATTTATTTATAGCAATAATTTTAGATTTATCAGGTTAACCTCTGGATAACCGCCTAAAACAACTCTTAAGTATGCAGCTTTTTAAAGTACTCTGTATAAAGATGCAATGGATTTAAATACTGTCATTTTCCTAATATGCCCTTTAAAATTCTTCTGCACCCCACAGACATAGGTAGGAAAACAGCTATAATTTTACAAAGAAAAAGAAAGCTCAGCCATCACCTTCATTATTCACAGGATGGCAAGATGCAATTTATTTTTAAAGGAGGAGACAATCTATGAATTCTCATTTAATTTTAACCTGGCATGTGTCTTAATTTACATACCAGAGCACACAGAGGAAGAAAGAATGGGGTTAGGAAAAGAGGGAAAGGGTTGCAGATAGAACAATCTATCACAAGGTTACTTTTTTAAAAATGTCATATGTTTAACTCAAGGTATAAAGAAATTGTTTTAACTTTCTTGGAAAAGCCAAGCAAACAAGGCATAATTCAGCCCCACATTCTTATGAGAAATATAACCACTGAGTTCAGCACCACTGAGCCTATATTTACACTGCCGCTGCCTCTGAATTCAGTGCACTAAATACGACATCGGTCACAATCCATATCTAGAATCATAGAGTTGGAATAGACCACAAGGGCCATCGAGTCCAACCCCCTGCCAAGCAGGAAACACCATCAGAGCACTCCTGACATATGGTTGTCAACATATGGTTGTCAAGACCTCCAAAGAAGGAGACTCCACCACACTCCTTGGCAGCAAATTCCACTGTCGAACAGCTCTTACTGTCTTACGATAGATATCTATCGTGTATCTATCTTCTTGTTTCTTACGAAATAATGCATTTTGGTGCATTTCTCCCCAAAACAGTTTCGATCTGACTAGGGGGGGGGGGAGAACAAGTTAGCTGCTTTTTAAGCCAGTAATGCAGAGCTTTCCAAACTTCTCATGTTGGTGACACACTTTTTAGACATGCATCATTTCACAACGCAGTAATTCAGTTTTACTAAAAAAAAAAGGGAGGTTAAACTAACCCCTTTCCAGCCCCACAAGGAGCACGGGGAGCGTTAATGTGACACACTTACACACTGCAGCTGACACACTTACGTGTCGCAACACACAGTTTGGAAAGCTCTGCAGTAATGTGTACATAGCTGGACTGTTATTACAAGCCACTGGAGGGCACTGAACTGAGCTGTCTGATTGGAGTCGGGAGTTTTCTGCTGCTGTTTTTTCCCCAAGAGTTGATAAAATTCTTGTCTACCGACCCAAACCCTGCAATCATCACCTGAGGGTTTTTTTCATGTGCCTCCTCCAAGAGAGGTCCTGAGGGTGGCAACATAAGAACATGCCTTTTCTGTGGAGGCTCCTCGCTTGTGGAATGCTCTCCCCAGGGAGATTCACCAGGTGAAAACATTTCTCTTTAACCAGGCCTTTGACTAACATTCTATGTCATTTTAAATGCGTTTTTGAGGGAGGAGTTATTAGTTTTGTTTTTATTATGTATTTTGTGTTTCCATTTTGTTTTGTTATGCCGTGAACTGCCCTATAATTTTGGGATGAAGGGCGGTACAGGCTGTGACCATTCGCACAGGGGTTCAGCCCCTGGACCCCACACACGTCAGCAGAGCACATATAAGCATACCGTGCCCCCATTCCACTCCACCCCACACCCGTTGCACCCCACATTCTGCCCCATCCCTGTGGATGGCAGGGCACAGATATAGCTCTTGCCAAGGGCGTAAGGCAGCCTAGGTATGCCTCTGGTCATGCATTGGGTGCAAGGTTTTTGTCACACTTACCTTATATTCAAAGTGGTTACCGGGTGCTTGACAGTCTTCCATTCTGTAAATCAGCTTTCTAGTGGTCTGCATTCTTCCCAAGTACCCATGTTTCTTGAAAACTCACATAATGTTCCTCTGCTAAGCTTTACAGGAAAGCAAAGAGACCACATGCTATATGCCTAACACCTGTTCTTTTTTCTTTTTTTAGGCAAAGTGTTGTTTTTACTTTTAAAATAAATAGTGCAGAAAGTGTGTTGTTGTTTTTTAAGGTAGAAGAACCTCTTAAAAACAAAATCAGTGAGTGCACCTATTTCATGTGCTTGATTGCTACTTTCTCTGCTTCCCACATTTAGGGAAAGCCATCAGGCAGTAACTCATTCCACAGGGCTTTCTCAGATCACTAAGCGAAGGCAGCCAGGGAGGCTGTGGAGCACTTGAGAAATGTTTAATGGAAAGAAGAACACATCACTCATAGAAACCTCACAAAGACAAAACAACCACAGCCCTGCATCCACTAGGGCAGGCGTTCCCTGTGGTCAGCAGTGTGATTGTGGCTTTGTTGTCAAAGGCAGGAGATGGCACATCCATCACACAGAACGTTCTTATTGATTTTTAATTGTATTTTTATTGCTTCCTTTATTTCATATATTGTATTTCATTGTATTATTTGAATTCTATTGAATTCTACTCCTTGTGCACTAACTCAGTGTAGTTTACACACACACACACACACACAGAGAGAGAGAGAGAGAGAGAGAGAGAGAGAGAGAGAGAGAGAGAGACTATTTGAAATACACCAAAGGTGGCCATGTAAACCATAGCTCCTAAATCAGGGTGGGGACCTGCAACAGCAGACCCTAGGGTCTCAAATTTCAGTGGTGAAGGATGTGTGTGGTGTCCCATTTGTGTAGTGGTGGTGGTAATGCTATTGGGGGGGATTGCATTGTCAATGAAAGATGAATTACACTGAAACAATGCAGCTTTGAGAGACCAGGGTTGGGGAACATTTTTCTGTCGGGGGGGGGGGAGGGTAATATGTCAGATATTCCATGCATGTGATAGATGAGAGCAAAGTCAGAAGGGGGTCAGAGGCATCACTGTTTCCTCCTAGATTACTGGCTAGGGTTACATTTAGAACCAATATACAGTCATACCTTGGATCCTGAACGCCTTGTGACCCAGACGTTTTGGCTCCTGAATGCCACAAACCCGGGAGTGTTCCGGTTTGTGAACGCTATTTGGAAGCCGAATGTCTGGCGCGGCTTCTGTAGCTTCCGAGGCTTCCAATTGAGTGCAGGAAGTTCCTGCAGCCAATTGGAAGCCACGCCTTGGTTGTCAAACATTTTCAGAAGTCGAACGGACTTCCAGAACGGGTTCTGTTCAACAACCAAGGTATGACTGTATCATCTTTTTTTTAAGCAGCTGCGCAGGTTCTGGGCTCAATTCAAGGTGCTAAGGTTAGTGTTTAAAACCCTAAATGACTTAAAACCCAAAATGTCTGAAAGTCCACCTCCCTCCCTACAGACCCTCACAGGTGTTAAGATCATAGTTCTTATTTCAAATTTCACTGTTCTCGGGAATTAAAGAATTATAAGGAAAGATTGCATCACACAACACTTGCAACCAGAAATGTTCTCTTTAAAAGATTTCTGAACCAGTGTGGGGAAAGCTTTAAAAGGCAATGCTGAGAAGCCACTGTTGCACCAAAGTAAAAATAAGCTACCCTTTCTCGCCCCCCAGTCCCAATGATAAGAGTCTCATATTTTGGCAATATTAATGCAAAAGCATTTTGGCTGACAAATCTGTTACCTAATACTGTTAAATAATTTATGCATTTGGAAAATCATTTGTCCTTAACAGTAAATTTGCAAAATAAAATATTAATCAAGTATATGATTCATTTTGACTCAGCTCTGACAATTTTAAAATGTATCAAATATCCCACTAAATTGTTTTGTTTCAAGAAAATCTGAAATCATAAGGGGTTTTTTGTTTTTGTTTTTTTTAAAAAACCCACAGGTTACTGCATTTATTTTTTCATATTTGTTAAAGAGGGAAACAAGGATGTCTCAGCAGTTTAAACCTTGCACACAGAGGACTTTCAGACTATTTTTATTAGAAAAACGAAAATATTTTTAGAACAAGCAAGTAACAGCTTTCCCAATCCAACACAAAACTACACTGAAAAGCACCAGACACTATAAATGTAATAATGTTATTGAGGTAGACATGTAGCAAATGTATGTGTATATTGCTGACCTTGGAAGCAGAAAGAAAGCAGCCTGTTTATGATCACAAATGTTTTGACTGGATCCAAATGGCTCCTTCCCACCCTCCCCACAGCCCCATTATCCTGTTTTGCTCAGTCAGATGATTTGATTTAGAACATTACTAGAGAACCTGATACCAGATGTTCTCCCAGTTCTTTCAAGTCAATATGTGTCATTCAGTTCCATCTCTTCCCTTGGTTTTCTTGCTCCTTTGACTCGCTGGTTCACACACCCGTACACTTCTTAAGCCAGCTTGATCACTTGACCTGTCTTTTCAGCAACAATGTATAGGCCCTTCTGTGTGTAGCTTTTCGACATTTCAGTCATAGAATCATCGGGATTCAAGATGACCTTAACAGATTGGAGAACTGGGCAAAAACTAAACAAAATGCATTTCAATAGGGGCAAATGTAAGGTTCTACACCTAGGTAGGAATAACCACAGGCACAAATATAAGATGGGGAACACCTGGATTGCCAGTAGTACATGTGAACAGGATCTTGGGGTCTTAGTTGACCCCAAGCTTAATATGTGTCAACAGTGTGATGCAGCTGCAAAAAAAGCTAATGCTACTCTAGACTGCACCAATTATTATTATTACAACAATACAATACAAATACCTTTATTGGCATTACAAGTTAAGACATTTCAGATAATCCGTTGGATAAATTTAAAAGGGACAGGAGTGAGGCTGTCGAGGGTCACAAGGCACTCGATTGTTCTGCTTCACCCTGTCTATTCCCTATTGCTTAGTAAGGTTATGAACATAAGCTGTGCAATTCAGTGTGAGGAAAGGCATAGTGAACTCCAGGCATCTGTACACTGGGAATGAGGAAAATAAATGCCTAGTTTGTATTCTGTTGACACAGGAGATGGAATACCGGGTACTTGCAGCCAGAATCTTCTTCCTATTCCTGAGAAACTATTAAGTACAGTAGTAAATGTGCACTTAGTAACCTGAAAACCCATCCACTGAGACTCACTAGAGCCATCTTGTGAGAATGACAGCATTTCTTCTACTTGGGTAGCTGAAGGCTCAACGAATCTCAAATAATAATTTGCGGGCAACTAAATGTTTCAACAAGTGCTGGTTTAAGAAATCTGTTGGTTGGCATCCATCTGCATCAAGAAACAACGGAGAGCACCTTTCAGGGTGAAGTCAAATTGTTGGAAGGTTACAACACCTGATGTGGTTGCTGTATGAGATACGTAGATAGTCTCATTACATGATCTGTATTCAAGCGTTATCACCTAGCTTTTTCCTGGATTCAATTGCTACCTGGATGCTTCTCTTTTCTTATCAGACTTCCCTTTTCTTATCGGAATGAGACAATAAAATTCTTGCTAGCTTTCAGAATCCCAAGCCTTTTGGGACATTTGCTTTAAATAGCAGCTGGACATATTTGTGTGACAAGAGTGCATTAAAAAAACAAAACTCACCTGACTTGTATTATTAGTATATTATTACTTGCCCTTCATCCTAAGGTCCCATTAAAACACAACATTAGGTAAAGGTAAAGGGACCCCTGACCATTAGGTCCAGTTGTGTCTGACTCTGGGGTTGTGGCACTCATCTCGCTTTATTGGCCGAGGGAGCCGGTGTACAGCTTCCGGGCCATGTGGCCAACATGACTAAGCCGCTTCTGGCGAACCAGAGCAGCGCACGGAAACACCATTTACCTTCCCGCCGGAGCGGTACCTATTTATCTACTTGCAATTTGATGTGCTTTCAGACTGCTAGGTTGGGAGGAGCAGGGACTGAGCAACGGGAGCTCACTCCATCGTGGGGATTTGAACCGCCGACCTTCTGATCGGCAAGCCCTAGGCTCTGTGGTTTAACCCACAGTGCCACCCGCGTCCCTTAACATTAGAAACACTTTAAAGCAACTCACAGGCCTGATCCTGACTATCCCCTTGCCTGCTTAGAAATATAATTTGCAGACTATGAGGAGGGAGCTAAACTCTGAAGAAGGGTGTTGTACTGCTAGCAATTCTCATTCATACCAGTGTAACATGTAGCTCATTAAATACTTAACAGGGCTCCTCTTCTAGAAATGGAGGGTATAATCACATGGAGCAGAATGTGTCATAATATAGTGGTTCCCAATTGGTGGTCCACAGACCCCAGGGTAACCTACCCAGGGGGCCCATGGCACATCCTTGTCATCTGTCTGGGACATCCAAAGAGAACGGTGTCTAAAAATGCACGAAATTGCAACCGGGCGTGCGTATCGCACAAGACTGTAGCGCCCCAAAAGGCACCGGGACATGTTGGAGGGTATGGTGGCAACATTCATGCAACAATAACAAAAACCACAGAGACGTCAACATTTTCAAAAGTAGGGGGTTCATTGCTTGGCTTTTGAAAAGCAGACGGTCCACACAGTACTTAACTAATTGGGAACCATTGCCATAATGCATTTCTTAACATTTCAGTGTCCCCCAGACTACTGCTTTATTTTATTTTTTGCTAACACCCGTTTACCTTTTTAACAAGGCACCCTATCCTACCAAACAACTCCTAGGAAGCAAGGTGGGGGAGAGGAGTGTGTGGTTTAGCAGGGCCAGGTGACAAAAAAGGGGAACTGCCAGTGGCAAGCAGGAGCTGTTGTATTATGTGTTTGATTGGGTGTGTCCGTGTGTGTGTGTGTGTGTGTGTGTGTGTGTGCGCATACACCCAGTGCTTTTTTTTTCTGGGGGGGGGGGCGCATTTTGTGAACCTTTGAACTTTTGTCCATTTACTGTATTTATTTTCCCCAATTTTAACTATAAAATGGTGATTTTCTTGAGTCAAAATGAGAGTGCCCCTAAACATTTTTAAGGTGGGGGAAGCACTGCATGTATCTATATGTGCAGCTACATACCCAGTGCTGGATTTACGTATAAGCTAAACAAGCTATAGCTTAGGGCCCCACTCTCTTGGCCCCCCCCCCCCCATTTTTCACTATTACAGTAATATACTTCTTCCTACCTGTATTTCAGTTCAACAATTACTTTGATAAAATACGTGTTTTGTTATGTGCAAATGGCTTTAGATACCTGTTAGGCCCATAAATTACCATATAGCATATATTCAACACAAAAAACCAGCGACAATTTGTTGTTGACAAAGGACAGCTGGACATATAAAGGACCCCATTACCTTCAGCAGCTTAGGGCCTCATCAAACCTAAATCCGGCCCTGTGCATACCGCATGCACCGTGGGAGGGTGAGCACACAAATATGAAGCGTGCATGTGCGTGGAAACGCATTTCCAGCTCTGCCTCACGAGCAAAGGCGGGCTATAGACACGCACCGTTTCTGTCACACGCGCTCACCGACACTCGCGCAACACACACACACACACACACACACCCCGCCCCTTTTCCTTCTAGCGCCGGCACAACCCTCGCCCCCTTCCTCCTCCTCCTGCAAACCCCGTGACGCCTCTCGAGACCCGCCCTGCGAGGCGGCAGAGGCGGCCGCCGAGGCAACAGAAGAAGCGGCAGCGTGACAGACCGCCGCCGGGTCGCTAGTCGTGCCCGCCCAGCGCCCGTTGGCGGGAGCTGCCCTCTCCCCAGCCTGGAGGAAGGCGCTCCCGCACCCCGCGACGAAGGGGAGGGATGGGCTCGACCGAGGAGCTGCTGCTCCCGCCGCCCGAATACGCCTTCGAGAGGGACTGGGAGCCGGCGCCATCGTTGGCGTCTCCGGGCGGGAGGGCAGTCGCCCGGCACAGGCGGAGGAGGCAGCACCGGGAGCAGCAGCAGCAGCAGCCGCCGCCTAGGGAAGAAGAGGAGGAGGGCGAGGGCGAGGAGGAACAACTGCAGGTGAGCGGCTGCATCTCCGGGCGGACAGGTGCGGGTTGTAAAACGCGAGTTCCCTCTTTTTTGAACCTCGACCAGGCAGGATCCGCCCCACCAGTTGCCCGGGAGAACGGTTGTGGCCGTTGCCTTCCGGGGGCTTCTTGCAGAAGCGTCTGGTTTAGCCGATTGTCGTTTGCAGGATCGTGCAAGAAACCACACACACACCTTTTGGGTCCGATGCAGCCCGTGGCTCTTCTTGGGTCCTGGGAGCCAAGCCTTGGTGGTGGGACCGGGACGTGGTTTTGTAAGGGGTGGGGCGCCGCACCTGTGCAGCGCTGGCAAAAGCCGGGCAGTGCACGCGCAAAACGCGCGCACGAGAATAAGCGGTGGGGGGGGGGGGAGCCCCCCTTCCCTCCCTCCTTTCACTGTCTATAATATCGTGCCTGTGGCGCTTGCGCTCTGAAAATAAAATTTGAAAAGCGTGGCTGCTGTTGTGAAAGGAAGGAATCCATGCTAGGATATCTTTGCTTCCCCCCATCAGATAAGTTTGGAGGATGGTGATCGTTAGGGGGGAAAAGACACTGAACTTCCTGGAAGTGGGGGGGGGGGTGGAGTTCTGCTAACCCCCTTGCAAGTTTTCCTGATGATGTATTGGGAAAATACATCCCACAGCTATGTTTATGTGGTTATGCAAACTTTCCACACGAGTGTGATTCCCTCCCAATTACTTTGGGGGGGGGGAGAGGATAAGAACCCTATATTAATTTTCCTATGCCACATCCCCATACATTTAAAGCACATAGTTTCCCCCAAAGAATCTTGGGAACTGTAGTTTGTGGCTCACAGAGCTACAATTCCCAACATCCTTAACACATCACAGTTTCCAGGATTCTTTAGGGAAAGTCATGCACTTCAGATGTATGGTGTGGCTGTGAATGTGGTGAGGCAGGTTTTGTTGACTGGGTTTTAATACTAATATGTTTTGGGATAGTTTGTGGGTCTTTCAGGTTGCTTTCCCTGAACTAGCAAAGGTATCTAAACCCATGCGCACAAATCACTCTCCTATAAACACAATCTTTGTGACTATAGAACACTAAATAGTTAAATCCTCCATATTTTCAAAGAATGTGTGGAGTTACAACAATCATTGAGTTTGCAAGAATGGAGTTAAGAAGAAGAAGAGGAGGAGTTTGGGTTTGATATCTCGCTTTATCACTACCAGGAGGAGTCTCAAAGCGGCTAACATTCTCCTTTCCCTTCCTCCCCCACAACAAACACTCTGTGAGGTGAGTGGGGCTGAGAGACTTCAGAGAAGTGTGACTAGCCCAAGGTCACCCAGCAGCTGCACGTGGAGGAGCGGGGACACGAACCCGGCTCACCAGATTACGAGTCCACCGCTCTTAACCACTACGGGGTGGTAGTTTAATCTGAATTTATTGAAATGGAATAGTAGGGTGTGGTCCAGTTTTTCTGTCTCCTTTTATGCCTGCACAGGTGTACACATAGACATAGTAGTTGCAATAGTGCACCCAGTGCACTGCAATTTACCCAGTCTGGAAATACCTGAAGGATCACATAGCAGTGGAATAATTATAGGCCAGTATGCTATCCTTTGTTTATGTTTAGAGACTCTAGTCACAGACGCACCTCTTAGCATCATTCAGATTTCTTGGAAGAAAGGCAGTACAGGGGTACCTCAGGTTACATACGCTTCAGGTTACATACGCTTCAGGTTACAGACTCCACTAACCCAGAAATAGTACCTCGGGTTAAGAACTTTGCTTCAGGATGAGAACAGAAATCAGGCGGCGGCAGCGGGAGGCCCCATTAGCTAAAGTGGTGCTTCAGGTTAAGAACAGTTTCAGGTTAAGAACCGACCTCTGGAACGAATTAAGTACTTAACCCGAGGTACCACTGTACAAGATTCCAGGGAAAGAGTCTACAATGATGTTTGTCTTGTTCAGAGGAATTGGGTTTATTGATTGACATAAACCCGCTTTGTGTGTTAAGCTTCTCTGCATGTCTCTTGAAGCACACATCTGCAATATGTGTCCAAGTGTATGTGCATAGGATGAACTCCACATAATCAGGAGCCCTGATCAGATGAGTCCTTTCTTACATGTGTAAGGTTGTAGTTATGGGCACATGTAGCAGATATTTCAACATGATAATGGGTGTGGACAGAGTCTGCCACTTCCCTGTTTTCATTGTACGTGCAGAGAAGAGCCCTAATGTATGAAGAGGGCTGTTCTTATGGAGGAACGAGAGATTCAAATTACAGTTCTGGTCAAAGCAGTCGTTTGGAAACAAACTACTGTTTTGGAAACAAACTAAATTTAAAATTTGTTTCTAAATGCATGGGTATGTTGTAGCTGGCATAATCTTAAAGGCATTCTTCATCACTGTGTAAGCAAAAACAGGAGATGCCTGTTTAAAAATGGTGGCTTTTTACAAAGAGTAATTTTTTTAAGTACTTTTATAATCCTATTTTTATCATACCTGTCAGCTTTCACTTTATTATCTTTTCTCTGTGTACCATTGTGTCCAAAGCATGAGCTCACAGTTCTTTCTAAACAGATAAAATGAGCACCTCTGGCTTGGAAGAACCTGTTCATTATAGAGACCTGCCAACATTCTACAAAGAGGTGTGCTCAATCACGAATTAACTGGAGTTTTGCAGGTTCACTGTGCCATGGTACTGGTCATAAAATTTCCTTTTCTGAAGAATTAGTCAGCCCCATTTTACTAGAGCCCTTAGCCTTTTTACCTAAATTTATGTACAGTATTCTATCTGAATATTTACTTGCTACCTTTCTGCCTCCAATGTGGCTGCCAATAAATGAAAATTAACAAAAGGCAGCAAAGAATTAATGGCCATTGCATATGAATTTTAGCCCTATTCAGGCATCTGGTTCTTGTTCACATGTTGGAAATCCTATACACCTAAAAGACGGACCGCTTCAGACTGAACTGATCACACATTGGCCTGGGAACATGGCTGGCATGCGCATAAGTATCAAGGCTAGGGCTAGCCCCATACATTCTCATTAGCCAGTGCAGCTAGTGTAAACTAATTTGTTATTTATTGTGACTTGCTCTGGGAAAGTACTTCAAGGCTGTTTCTGAAACACCATCTCCATTTCAAACCATATGAGAATTGGAGATGCTTCTTGCAGCTATGCAAAAGATGTGGTGAACACATTTCTTCTCCCCATCTTGATTTGATGCCAAGGCCTTGGGGAGCCAATACACTTTTTTAAAAATCTGAATAAATTCTGGCTTGGGAAATTTGTCCTTTATTGTCACTGTGGGAATCTTCTTCTAGGCTTTTTTTTGGGCTCCCCAGATTTGAGCTGCTGGAGCTAATCTATGAAGCAAGGCTATCTTGGTCCACATAGAAGGACACTACTTGTCAGTTTGCATGTGAGATGGCACAGCAGATGGCTTGATAGTTGATATATGGAGGCATGTGGCATCAGCACATTTTTGCTAAAGTGTTTGAAGGGATGCCCCCTTACCATGCTGCAGGAAAAGAAGTATAGATTCTTGCAAATAATAATGAGAGTTGATCTTTGATCGAAATATAGCTCTGGTGGCTCAGTATCACTCCAGGTTTTGCTTTGTTTGGATCTTTGTGCCAGGAACAGTTCCCAAAATACAGTAATGGAAAAGAGAACATGCAACGTCTCAGAGAGAACCTGGAGCCAAAGGGCTTCAAATTATTGTCACCCAATGATGTGATGCAATATCCAGTTTTTTAAGAAGCTTCTCAAGAGCTTGCAGTGCTGAAAAACATTAATTTAAAAACTTAGGAAATTGGTGGTTCAGAACATAAAACTAGTTCAGGAGCACCTCCTTCATGTCACAACTGATGTGGGATGTTTATGTAAACATTAAGGATGTTTGTTATAACTTTTGTTATAACTTTAGCTCTGAAAAGATCTTGCCATGCTGATCAAAAGGCTAGAGAGCTTACCCTCAAGCTCTTCTGCTCCTAATGGGTTATATTCAGTGAAAATGTAAAGGTCCCTGAGACTTGCTTTTTGTAAAAGGTAAAGGGACATCTGACCATTAGGTCCAGTCACAGACGACTCTGGGGTTGCAGCGCGCATCTCGCTTTATTGGCCGAGGGAGCAGGCGTACAGTTTCCGGGTCATGTGGCCAGCATGACTAAGCCGCTTCTGGCAAACCAGAGCAGCACATGGAAACGGCATTTACCTTCCTGCCAGAGCGGTACCTATTTATTTACTTGCACTTTGATGTGCTTTCAAACTGCTAGGTTGGCAGGAGCAGGGACCGAGCGACGGGAACTCACCCCGTCACGGGGATTCGAACCGCCAACCTTCTGATTGGCAAGCCCTAGGCTCTGTGGTTTAGACCACAGTGCCCACCCACTTTTTGTACTCTGCAACTAAATATTGGAAAGTAGCTTCTTTACAAATTCTAAATTTACTAAATATTGGTAAGTTGCTTCTTTACAAAAAGAAGTTGTCTACTGTTGGCTAACTTTTGCAATACTTGCAACCAAGGCCTCATCTGTGGAATCAACCGTGAGATTTTCTGCTGTTCAGGAACAAACTGTTGACAGTTAACATGCTTTCCTTTTTGTTCTCTCTTCCTGTCTTAGTAGGATGGTGGGACCCGCATTGTGTTCTAAAAGGGGAAACAAAAATTCTCTGTGTTTGCAGTTTTCTAGCAACTGAGAATAAGGT
Source organism: Podarcis muralis (assembly GCF_964188315.1). Lineage (NCBI taxonomy): Eukaryota > Metazoa > Chordata > Lepidosauria > Squamata > Lacertidae > Podarcis > Podarcis muralis. Next base: position 25,923,725 of record NC_135663.1, read on the forward strand.
TATATTTTCAGGAGTGCTAAATACCTAATGAAATACTCCTAATCATCTTCAGAGTCGCAAGTGTTAGGGACAGAGTTGTAGTGATATAAATTCAAATTGTGATAACATTTCAAGAACAGCAGTTGTCCATGAAAGTAGAGATTGGGAATCAGCACCAACCTTGTGAGAATGCAACTGAAATTTCACAGATGCTTTCCAGTAATAATTGTTAATTTAGGCATAACAAAAAATACAGCATCTGTGAGTCTATTTGGGATTTGCATAAATTTAATGGACAAAATTGTGGCTCACAGGCGAGTTTTAAGTTAAGAGGCTATTCTTATAAGATCTGCTTGTTCTTTGGATACTTTTACTATAGAGTTCTCTATCCCCTGGTCATGAAACCAAGTCTTTCACATACTTTTATATATCACTTGTAGGCTTTAGTGATATAGTTAGGTTCCTGTTTGTGGGCTTCCCATAGGCATGTAGTTGGACTCTGTGAGAAGATGTTGGACGAAATGGATCTTTGGCCGGATCCAGCAGGGCTCTTCTTGTATTCTTAAATAGTTATACAGTATGTTGACTTCAGTGTGTAAGGGAAGGGTGGATCTTCAGAACATTGTTCATGAGAGCCTACTGAGAATTTGCTGAGCTTTTGTGAAGAGGGCGGCCTTTCCTCCTCACAACATCTGGTGACCACTTGGATTTCAGCATCTGACTCAGCTTCCTACTCTGCTGAAGATTTTCCCCACACTCAGCAGAAACTAGGAAAACACCTGCAATTCCACTGGCTGCTTTGCAAGGGCAAGGCAACCATAGCTTCTTTTACATCTGTGTTCTGAGCTACTTTAGGGCAAAAAAAAAAGTGGGAAGAGAATAAAGGGTGGTTAAAAATAATGAGGACATAAGAAGCTGCCTTAGTATAAAACCATTAATCCATCTAGCTCAGTATTGTCTACACACTCCCTGATAGTGACTTTGCAGGGTTTCAGACAAGGGAAATTCTCAGTCCTTCCTGGAGATTGAATCTGGGATCTTGGGCGTGCCAAGCAAGTGGTCTACCTCTGAGCTACAGCCCTTCCTCCAAATGAAGGCTTAATCTCCAAATCTCTGAATTGAATTTTGTTAATGTGTGAAGAAGCCTGCCATAAGAGTTTCATAAGCTTACTCTTCAAACGCTTTAAAAGCTGACAAAGAGAGCGCCATTTATATAAAGTGGGTTCCACAAAGTGCCTTGTACCACTGGAATGCACATTTCTGCTGATTCTCCTTCAGCTGCAGCCCTCCACACCACATCCGTGACCCTAAGGAGTGGTTTGGGGGGGGGGGGTATAAAGGAATACAGCCAGAAGGAGGAGAACACAGGAAAGCTCCATTGGGTGAATGGAACTCTGTAATTCTTTGGATCTGTGCCATAGTTACTCAGCTCTTTCCAAGCATATTAACTATATATATTCAAGTAAGGATTTTTAGATTATATTCCTAGCTGTTCCTCTCTTTTTCCTTTCCTTTAAAAAAACAACAACTAGAAATCTTGTTATCTTCCTTAGCGGAAGTGTATGCTTATAAGCTTATTATTATAGTTTTCTCAATGAGGAATGAATAATATGAATTACAGTTTATGGTTGATATTTATAGTAAATACTGCAAGCCCAGAGTTTTGCACATTTTGGCTGATGAGGGAAGCAGAAAAGGATACCATTTTCATACCTGTTGTACACTTAATAAATGTTTTGTATTCTTTATATTGCATTTTTATTGTGCACTTCCATAGGTTTAGCAAACTGTAAAGCAAAATAAATGAAACTTGCTTGTGTTCCAAAGTATTTATTATGTGATTTTTTAAAATTACAAGTTCACAGACTGGGTGTTTGTACTTCCCATACTATTTCAGCTTTAGGTCATTCATTTAGATATTTAAAAATTGTGGATATCGGCAATAAATGTACTTAGTAGTACCCCTAAAGGTAAAGGTACCCCTGACCGTTAGGTCCAGTTGCGAACGACTCGGGGGTTGCGGCGCTCATCTCGCTCTATAGGCCAAGGAGCTGGCGTTTGTCCGCAGACGGATTCTGGGTCATGTGGCCAGCATGACTAAGCCGCTTCTGGCGAACCAGAGCAGCGCACGGAAACGCCGTTTACCTTCCCGCCAGAGTGATACCTATTTATCTACTTGCACTCTGATGTGCTTTCGAACTGCTAGGTTGGCAGGAGCAGGGACCGAACAACGGGAGCTCACCCCATCATGGGGATTCGAACTGCCGATCGACAAGCCCTAGGCTCTGTGGTTTAGACCACAGCGCCATCCACATCCCAGTACTACCCCTACTAAGCATTTATCTCCTGATTGTACAGCTGCTAGGTTGCTACTTAATCCATGATGATGTTTTGGTTTCTTACACACTAATGACACAGCATGAATATAGTGCTGGGGGTTTTTTTTGGGGGGGGGAGGGATAAGTCCAAATCTATTGGTCAGTGTTTGTACAGTTGGCATTGGCATGGAAGAATGGTTGGTATAAACAGTATTATTCAGGACAGTCCTGTCCCAACTCATGGCCATTCCAAATGTGGCAATTTGTTCTTGACATGGACTGTAGCACAGATGTGGGATGGGTGTTGAGTACAAATAGTACAGATTGCATTGGTTTCATGAGTGCTAAATTGCGTTAGACCTGTTCAAGCCTAATTGCTTTCCCTCTAATGTCAATTAATGTGAGCTCATGCAGCTTACAAGAGTATATGTTCCTGTTTCCTACAAAGTTTTGGCACCATGGTTTTATTTTAGGAAACCACTTCACAAAGTTCTGGCTGGATTGGTATTTGCTCAGCTAGTATTTAAGTGTTCAGTTGCCATAACCAAATTCTTGAGCCCACCTTGGGGAAGCGGGGGGGAGCTATGACTGACATCATATGGTAATTAAAAAAAAATCATATAACAGCTGAATAGGTTTTTGCATAGTGGTTGCTTTGCTTTTCATTGTTCATTTATTCCTTATCTCAGTTCAGCACGACCAGCTTAATCCTGTGCCTGCTCATGTTTTTCCTTCCCAAAAGAAATAAAATAAGCCATTTACTACCAGTTAAATGTCATTCCTGACTGTTCAAGCTTTGCTATCTTATTTTATTTTTATCTGAACATAAATATAAATCCATTGCTGTAACATTGTTCCTGGTATGTTACATTTTAAAATTTAAGAAACCAGTAAAACCTTTTGCTAACCCTCATTCACATTACAAAATTAAAATTTATGTTTTATTTTTCCCCCCAGAAAAATATACATTCTATATTTTGTGAAACACTACCAAATTTTTAGTGGAAACAGTAGTGGAAGAAAGTAGTGAGTTATCCCCTCTGAAAATGTTTATGATGTGGTATAGAAAGATCCTGTGCGAACACTTTTGGCTTCTATTCTACAGCAGTTGCGCTATCGCACATGTGATTGCATACATTCTAAAACCCTCTTGTGTACAATTATAATTTATTGCATTTCCTCTCATTGGCATATATTATTTCCTTCCTTGCTCCTCATTTAGCCTCACAACAACCCTGTGTTATTACGCTGTGAGATCAGAAGTTAGGCTGCAAGCTTCATGGTGAAGTGGGGTTTTGTACAGTACTTGTGTCTTTGACATCTAGTATACTAACCAGAGGGCAGCAAATGGGTAGCAGATGATATGGGATTATGACTCCCATCGTCCCTCACCATTTACCATGCTGGCAGGGGCTAATGGAAGCTGGGAGTCCCAACAATGTCTGAAGAACATTGGCTCTGCCTAGTGCTACAACACCCTATTCTCACAGCAAGAATCACTGCTTAATCCTCTTCCCAGTTACTGGAATCTGTCTGTCTCAGCAGACAACGGAAGTGCGTACCTTAAGAGGGGAAGCCAGATGGTTGAAGAGCTACAGCACCCGCTGTGGCTGTAGAGATTGATATGAGAGAGAAATGTTTTCTTGCATTTGGGGCAGATGAAGGGTTCGGGTTTTGCTGCTACAGGTGCAGACTGGCATTTCTCTCTGTGCTCCTCTCAGTGGACATTTCAGTGGTTGGTGCTGTGGATATACAACTTGAGTGTCTTGTCTCCAGGCACTGCAGTTGTCTGCAAGGTATTCCCATATGGCAGGGTTAATGTTACCAGACTCCATGTCATGTTTGCAGACATCTTTGTAACACAGAGTTAGACTGCCAAAAGGCCTAGGGCCTGAAGCCAGCTCCCCATAAAACCCATCCGTGGGAGTCCTGGTATTTTAAATTCTGTGTGCATGACCAAGCCAACATAGACATTATAGAGGCAGAAGTGTGAACATGCTGGGAATGTGGCCTTGAAAGAACACATGCTTGTTCAAGACTCTGTCATGCCAAGTGCACAACTCGCTTCCACAACTCGCTTCCATAAAGCAGCATACTCAACACAAATCCTGGTAGACCTTCAACTTGGTATTTGGTCATTAGCATCACATTCTCCCAAACGCTCTCGGAAAGGCAAGTCATTGCTGTAGTTGCCTTGCCAATACACCTGTCCAGCTCAGCATCGATGGAAAGGTTGCTGGTTATGGTGGATCCCAGGTAAACAAAATCGTCTACCACCCTAACCATGTGTTGCATGGAGTGCTGAAGGCTTGGGCAAAATGGTTGATGAGTCTCTGTAGAGCTAATTTGGAGTGCACTCTTAAGGCTGTGTCATCTGAAACCAACATATCTCAGATAAGAACCCACCACACTTTTGTCTTGGTGTGAAGATGTGCCAGGTTGTACAGATCCCCACCACTCCTTGAATGGAAGTACATACCGTCATCAGTCAAGCTGAAGGCACAGCCCTATTTCACACCGTTCTTTACAGGAAAGTGTCCATGGATGAACAGTCATACTGGACAGTGCCATGTATGTTCTCGCGGAAGGCACAACCATATTGTGGGCATCCTATCTTAGGTGAGCATCCTATCTTGTTGAAGAGTCCTTTTCAGCTGACCAGGTCAAAAGCCTTTGTCGAGTCTACGAAGGCAATGTACAAGGAGCTTCTCTGCTCTCAGCATTCCTCCTGCAGCTGGCGAGTGAGGAAATCATGTTGACCACTGATCTGAGCTCTAAAGCCACATTGTGACTCAGGATAGATCCTATCAGTGAGTGTAATTTGTTGAGAATTACGCAGACAAAGGCTTTCCCAACAGTAGCTAGCAGGGAAATTCCACAATAGTTATAAGCATGGCTGTCACCTTCCCACAATACATGTGGTTAAATTTCTTCACTATTTCTTGTATGTTATATTGATTATAACAGTCTCCTTTTTAAAAGAGAGAGAGATAATAAGAATATTTTAATAACTTTAATCAAAATGGATCTGGTTATAGAACAAATGTGATTCCAGACACATTCAGCAACGTTTGGCTATATTTATACTTTTATTGTGGGGGTGGGAAGAGAAGGGAATTTAAGCCATGCATAAGTCATTGTGTGTCCATGTGCATGCACCAAAGTCATGATGCATCTGCTTCCTCACCTAGAGATTCAACTTCCAGAGACCCAACATTTCTATAAAAGGCAAAAGCAGGAAAAGAGTGAATATTAAAGGGACAGTTTTGGAGTATACGCTTTGGGTGATCTGCCAACTGAATCCCATACCTTGTTGCACATTTGGCATGCAACTGAAGTGCTGCATAGTGCAGATCTCGAGAGGGCAGTTACATTATTAGCATGAGGCTGATCTTTCAAACCTTGTATCACAAAAATGACAGTGCAGATACAGAGGAATGTTCAAACCTTCCACCTTTATTACTGCAGAAGTTGGGAGGGGGGAGAAATTACTAAACTCAAAGTTGGGTGCAAATTGCTGATTAGTTTGGGGGATGTGTGCACTTTTGTTTTGTTTTTGTCTGAAGAAACCACTTGAATATAAAAAAGAGATACTTGCAGCTTTTCCTTTCTAACTATCCATCTACTTTAAGGAGGTTACACAGTAATTTTGCAAAATGTATTTAATAAGTGTTAGTTAAAATATTGAACCACATAAAACTAGTTGATGTTTATGAAATGGGGGACTTTTGTGCACAACCATGGACACAAACATACTCTGCTAAATGATTATGTATGGCATGGGTCACCAACATAGTGTTTGTGGGCTCACAAGTGCCCACAGAGGCCTTCCTGGTGCCCATAGGGCATCATCCCCTGTTGAAATTAGGGCTTGAACAAAGCCTTATTTAGCTATTCAAAGGCTCCTCCTCCCCCCAACTCTGTGTGGGCAATTGCAAAGGGGTTTCAGCTGGGAGGAAAGAGTTGCGGCATGTGTGTGGTGCCCACAACAGTTCCTCTATTTCATAAATGTGTCCGTGAACCCAAAAAGGTTGGCAAACAATAGTGTACAGCATCAAAGGAGATCGGGGCTAAAATATGCCTCAAGGTGAACGATGTATGAATATTGCTCTTTATCTGGAAATAGCTTTCAGCATTTTATTATAATGAGTAAGGCAGCACTTTAACCCTTATGAATTCTACTAAACTAGAATTTTAATTTCTAATGGCACATACTTCCTGCACTTATTCATGTGTAATGTAATGTAAGTCTCATGGAGCTTAAGGGGGGGGGGTACTCCATAGTAAGGGTACTTAAGATTACACTGCTTGTTATTGGGTTTTTTGGCCTGTTTTGCTACTCACTAGGGAAAAAATGCAAGCTGTATTATTCTTGCTGTTAGATATCTAATTAAAGCATCAGTGTAGGAATTGTTTTGGCTATAGAACTAGACTTAAAACAAACCTCTTCTCCAGAATTTTTTTTTATGATGGATATTTAATCACGATAATTACAGTTTACAAGGCAAGCCTTGTGTTGCTAACAGTATTGACTTGTTGAGTAAAATATTTATGAGTAGCTTCTTGCTGAGCTTTGCTCGTCTTTAATGGAAGCATTAGCAGTGTCGTGCATTGTGTACTTCATCATCTTAAAAGCTTGCTTTACATTACCCATCTCCATCAAAAGCCTGTCCACAGAAGCTTTGTACAATATCTTTTTATAAAGATGATAAGGAATTCAATACTTGGCTCTGCCGCTATTATTCAGTAGTACACTCCTGTTATTAAGGGGGAGAGGTGACAAGATGGAGCAGTGAATGAGGAAAAATGATCTCTCCCCCATTCTCTCTTCCCATGGCCCATGAGGCACAATTGCAGACAACCAGAATCTGCCTTATACTGAGTCAAGACCAGTATTACCTACACTGGCTGGCAGCAGTTCTCCAGGGTTTCAGGCAGGGGCTCTTCCTAGCCCCCCCACCCCACCCCCAGAAATACCAAGGATAGAGTTTAGGACCTTCTTCATTCAAAGCAGATGGTCTACCCCTGAGCTCTGGTCCTTTGGGGTCGGAAAAGTAGTGTGATGGAAGAAATTACCACTTTCTAAAATTAAAAAGGTGCAAGTAGCAGGGTGTTGGGGAAAAGGGAAACCTCCTGAGTATATTTACGCAAAGCCCTTTATGAAGATTTCAGGTAATGACAGGTTTGGGAAAGGGGTGTTTCTAGTAAACAGCACCTTGTACATTGTAGGCATTAATAAAATACATTGCTTTTGGATGACAAAAGCCAATAATGCAAGCTATTGTTAGTTGTGGTAGGGGCCACTATAAAGCATTACAGTGCAGAAAGATGAAAAACACCAACATTTCTGCACAGGAGGGTGGGTGGGTGTTTTTTTTAATGGCAGCAGTAACATGCTGCAAATTTATTTATCCAGATTTTAATAATCCAATGGTTTGTTTTTTTTTCTTACTGCAGGTCCAAGAAGAAGACAGAGACTACAGTATTGAACCTATTACAGATGACTACAAAAAGATGGGAACTCTCTTTGGAGAGCTCAACAAAAGCCTCATTAGTATTGGCTTCACACGGATGTATTTTGGAGAACGGATTGTGGAACCTGTAATAGTCATATTCTTCTGGGTTATGCTCTGGTTCCTCGGTTTACAAGCTCTTGGACTTGTTGCAGTCCTATGCCTTGTCATTATTTATGTTCAGCAGTAAAGCGCTATAGATGGTGGTTGAACACTATGTAATCTCTTGGTGGATTTACATATTAAACCAAGCAAGAATAGTATATTAATAGCTGGTGTGCTGAATATTATATTGCCACTAAAGTTATGCACTCTTTCTTTTTGAACTGTCCTTAACTTTGCAATTTAAAACAAAGCAAAAAATTCTAAATGTGTTATGAACTGATGGGTTAAGGAAGACCTTAATACAGGACAATGGAAGCTAATTAATAGAAGATACTGAATCATTTTAGTTCCTGTGGGTTCCAGTCCTGGAAGGTCTTTTTGGTATGAAAAGAAACTTGCCCAAAAATTAGGTTAGCAGTGGTTTTATATTTGTTCTATGACAACTTTCCAACAGTCCTTTTTGTACTGCAAACTAAACTTTTTAAAATGCTGGTTTGTATGAGCTTTTATGCTTCATTATTTTGTATCATCCTGTAAATCTCTGCAAACTTCTTTAGCCTTGTGTGTATACATATTCAGTCTTAAGCAAGTATGCTTCTGTACGACTGGTGCCATTTAATGCTTTATATGTATATAAGAAAAATTAAGGGAGGAATTCAACGTCACACTCTTCTGATTGTTCTGTCACTGCAAGCGTTTTCTGCTTGCCAGACAGAACAGTTCCCCCTCTCCTCTGCCTGCCTGTTTCTTCCAACCCTCCAGAGCAAATTTGAAGAAGGCGCAAGGTTTCCATGGGGCAGGGAGAGGGGAGCCCTTGCACTGGCTTCCACTAGCGTGCCAGGATAGTTGAATCCAGCCCAACATATTTACTAGATAAGAGACTAATACTCTTGCAGTTTTTCGTCCATGTCACATTCTCATTGTGACAAAATATTCCTCTCTTTTTGTAATGGCTTTCTAACATCTTACATCCTGTATCTGAAACTTTTCTATGCACAAGCACAGTAGACTTTGATGCAAGACAAGCCACACTGAAGATGGTGGCTACAATCTTTCATGTGTTCCTTTCTAGTTATAGGGGCATTGTTCATTTTGGGGGGATTCCAAAAACAAATTCCCTAGGTTTGGATGTATAAAACCCATCCTGAATTAGGTCAGATTCCTTCAGAGTCTGAACCTGATTTGTAATAATGCCAACTGTTCTTTTTGCCATTCTGTACCAAATGTACTCAGGAGTGTAAGAGCTCAGTACAAAGCCATCATTAGGCCCTAGTATATTGCTGAAAGTATTGTGGTTCTTATGAGGTTGATTTGCAAAGTGAAAGATTCTTTGAATGAGAAACTAGAGAAATGTTAGAGAAAACCATATTGAATGACAGCCATATAAGCATATTGCCTGGGCAATCTGTTGTAGCCAGTGACCCTTTTTTACAAAGAGTCCTTACCTTCACAGAGAGGCCTTTGATCAATGGAGGCAGAGCCGGCCTGCCCATGAGATGAGGTGAAGCACCCGCTTCAGGTGGCAGAAGCTCAGCCCACCCCACCGCTTCCACCACTGGGAGGGAGGCCCATGGGCAAAGAAGCCAAATGGCAACACTTTGAGGAGTGCCTGGGCTCTCACTGAGTTCAGCAAGAGCCAGGGCATTCTTGGGCCACATTGCAAATCAGCTTAATTGGGAATGCTTTGACGAGCAGCACCCCAGCTCCCGCCAAGCTCAACAAAAGCCAGATTGCAGTGGTGGCAGAAGTGGGGAAGTGTAGGGGGACCGAAGGTGGCGATTCCTGTTTTGCCTCAGATGGTGAAACAGGATGGGCTGCCCCAAAGTGGAGACCTCTAGTGGAAGGGAAGGACATTTCACTAATACCTCCTTTTCTGTGGAGCTCTAACACTCCCTTTAATGCTGTTCTAGATAGTCTCCCAACCTTCTCAAGCTATTTTTTGTGGGGTGCAGAGAGGAAGAAGGAATCATTGATAACTTCATGCACCTACCCCATTGGTGGTTGCCTCTGCTGAATCAAAAGCTCTTTTGCAAACAAAAGTTTATTTTTGAATACAAACAGAATTATTTCTGCAGCTTTCATTCTGTTCATACTCTATGGTCCTAATGGTCACATAAATATTTTTTTTCTTGCAACATAGGGGTTACAACTATTCAGAAAAAGTTGGTTGACTTTGGGTGCAATTTATTATATGCTCAACATAGTAGCATATTTTTTCACCTTTAAATGAATTTCTGATCTCCATTTCCTTTGCCAAATATGTTAAGTGTCCATAACATTAAAATAACTGAACCAACCTTTTTCTCCTGTACAGTTTGCTTCATGCAAACATTTTAAATGGAGAAGCATTTGACCTTGCTGCCTTTTGTTTCTGTTGACTTGTAGCAACTATAAGTGATCTCTTATGAGTACTATGGCTCTATGTACAGCTGAATCTCCTTCACTTGCAGCATATTTCCTATTCATTTCATGAGAGGAAGACAAATCTGTACAAAGTGATTTCATCCATTGAAATGAATGAGGAAGGCCAATGCATACAGGGCCTCCATGTGAGCCAGCGCAGCCCAACTTGGGCTTGGGATCAAGGTTTGCATGACTAGGGCACATGTTTATAGCTACATATTATCAGAAGAAAAATATCCAATTAGAATTTAAAGAATGAATTGGCAGAAATGTTTGAAAAATGAGGAATAGTCTCACAGGTTTTGTTTATAAAATGTATTACTCTTGTCTGTTGGCTACAAAGTTCAGTGCTATTCTGGTGCAAGCACTATTGAAACAATTGGAAGGTGTGTAGCAAGGAAGACAGTGTTAGGTTGCCATATAAATGTCCATTGTGAAGAACAGTAACCCAACTCTTTACTTTGTATATATGTATATTTATTTATGTGAAGATATTTAAGGTAAATTACCACTTGGGCTCTTGGTATTAAAATTGTTTGGGGAGCATAGTATATAAATCCATGTGTGGGGAGATTTCCACCTTAATTGATTTAATGACTCAGAGTTGTATGTGTGTATATGTGTGTGTATATATGTTGTTTGAATTATCCAGCTGTACAAGAAACTTGGCAGGATCCAAAGGACCATGCATGATGTTTCATTTACAGACACCTCTTCTTGCTCCAACTCGTTTGCGCCAAAATACCATATCCAAGGGTTGGTTAAACCCTTCAGAGCTGCACATAACACGATGCAGGTGAATGTACTCCGGCGTAGAAACTGAAGGCCTCCCATCCACGTGTGGAAAAGCTTTATGGTCAAGCACAGGGGCTTTGGGAACACAAGACTATTAATAGACTGTTGGACTCTCACTTGCACTGAAAAGCTGCCACACACAAACTGACAAGGTTAAATTATTTACTGAGATACGTTTCTATAAAAGTGTACTTTGAGAACACTTCGTTACGTTTTCTAATAAAATGCTTTCTCATTACTCATTGTCCCTGTCTGATCATTTTTCATGAGGAATCCATGGGAACATCAAAAAGCGCAGCTGTATTCTGTTGAGCTTGTGATTCAGTGGGACCTGCAATAAACCAAGAAATCATTGTACAATACTAAACAAAGCTGCAACCGTGAAGAGCGAAAAAATCACTTTAGTAACTGGTAGTTTAGGATATAAGAGAAACTGGCATGTTGGTAAAGTGCTATTATTTGCAGATGACATCCACTGCAATACTAGATTTAAGCATGGATTCAAGGGGCCAGTGGGGAGTTTCTGTTTGGTGGGACCTTCTAAGCATTCCTCATTGAAAACTAGTCGCCTATGCCCAGTCAGTTGCTCCCCAAACACAAGGGAATTTGGGAAGCAATTTAAGTAGAAGTAGTTTGGGGCATGGAAGGGAACTCAGAAGCCTGCCCATTTGAAGCTTTCAGAATACTGTTCTTACTGTGTGGTGGGCTTTCCATATGTGAGCTACCCTCCTACCCTAAAAAAAATATTAATTGGTCAATAATTCCAGATGCCAAATGGCTAATCCAGTCATTTCCCCTTAGCTGAACATTTCTGTGACAGCCCAGCTGTGTGAGAAGCCCTCCGATTCAAGGCAGCATCAGCTAACTTGCAAAGAAATAGAGTGATTTGGCCCTGGAAGGAGGAAGAGCTGAAATGAACTAGACTGGGAAAGAGTTTTGACAATGGAAATCTCCAAGATATGTGATCAAGAGATGATAAGAAACTAGCATGTGAGCAGCTCTTTCATTTTCCTAACACATCCAAGGGTTTGGAACAGGCATGCTGCTGTTTTTGATGAATGGAAGCGAGACCAGAGTGGTGGTGTGTGTACAGATGGGAGCAAATAGCTTAATTTTCCTTGGTTGTAAGTTGATCCTCAGGCTCCTTGCTTTGTATGGGATGTCTTTTCATCGATACCGTGTGTCTATGAGTGTTTTGGTAATACGGAAGCTAACTTTACACCCACAAAAAGCAAGAATCTCTGATACTATTAAAACCACCTATTTGGAGATGCCTATCCTAGCTACGGGACGCGGGTGGCGCTGTGGGTAAGAGCCTCAGCGCCTAGGACTTGCCGATCGAAAGGTCGGCGGTTCGAATCCCCGCGGCGGGGTGCGCTCCCGTTGCTCGGTCCCAGCGCCTGCCAACCTAGCAGTTCGAAAGCACCCCCGGGTGCAAGTAGATAAATAGGGACCGCTTACCGGCGGGAAGGTAAACGGCGTTTCCGTGTGCTGCGCTGGCTCGCCAGATGCAGCTTTGTCACGCTGGCCACGTGACCCGGAAAGTGTCTCCGGACAGCGCTGGCCCCCGGCCTCTTAAGTGAGATGGGCGCACAACCCTAGAGTCTGGCAAGACTGGCCCATACGGGCAGGGGTACCTTTACCTTTACCTTATCCTAGCTACAGTGAAGCAGTGGTTTGTCTAGTGTGCTATCTTGTTACATGTTAAAAATTGATTTCCCAGTGTTTATTTTTCTCATCACCTTGTGGATGCAATATGCTGTAAAATGCTTAACTAGAGCTGACATCAGCCAAGCACCTGCTTTCCTCAGGCATTTCATTCTGAAAACCTTAGACTGTTGGGATCACGCTATCTTTCACAAGCAGCTGAGCTCCACAAACTAGGCTCTGCTGAAGAGTCAGCATATTATGCAGCCATTACATTCTGTTGCTGGCCTGAACAGATACTGGGGTTTTTTCTTCCACCTCTCTGGCAATTTTTTATCAGCTGGGTGCTTAACATTCTGATTCCTTGTGTTAACAAGAACTGCTTGTGCAGCATCTTCCTGATATATTGCTGTTGACATGTATACTGTTCAGTTTGGTTCCCAATTTATGTAGGAAGAAATGTGTTTTAAAAAATAATTTTCTTGTGTTCTCAATAAAGTGCTCACTCAACTATTAAAAGGAACAATGAACGTACTGGGCTGGGAATGCTTGCAAATTGATGCAGTCTGCACTTTTGATGTAGTTTGCACTGATAAACCTCTGTGTAAGGATTTCATATTCCTTTATACACCATTGCCACTTTTACATTCCGTTCTGCAGCCTGGTCAAGTCCTTGAATTCCATCTACACTGCCTTTCCCTCCCAAGTACCCTTGTTCCTACTGTGCAAACACTCTTAAGCAGCAGATGGAGAAAAAGGCAGTTTTATCTGTGGTGACCGTGTTTCATATTACACTTATATTAAAGGCACAGGGTCAGCATTCTGTTTTTCCTGACCAGTTGACAAGCCTACTCTCAGTGATCCCATCAGGCGGGTGGGGCTGAGAAAGTGATGCTACAAAGGCCAGATAGTGAACGCCATGGCTAAGAGAGGATTTGAATCTACATCTTCTCAGTCCAAGTCAAACATTGTACCATAGGTGAGAATATTATTTACCAGAGCACGTCATGTACTATAATGTGTTATGGCAATGTTCTGCCAGTATTACCTATGGTGACTGTGAGAGTAAATATCCCTTCAAAATATCCATGATACAAGAGAGAAAGTTTGCTTTTCCTGCTCAGTTCCTGTTTGCACTGGTTCAGCTATGTTCAACATACCCCTTAAATATACACACATATAATTTGATAGCAAGATTGGACACACACCCTCCCATCCACTCTGAACAGATGAGAGGTGCAAAGAACTTCAGGTGCCTTTTCCCCATTGATGGAACAACTGATTGTTTGGGAGGAGAATGCCTGCTCTTTTAGATTTCATTTTTGTGGCCTGCTCTTTTATATGTGGCAGCCATTTTGTGTTATTTTGTGCTATACCCACCCCACCCAGCAGCCTTTTTTTTTTTTTGTGATTCCTTCACCGGAGCAATTTTGTGACTTGCACCCAGGGCACTTTCTCAAAATTCCAGATATGCCCACACATCCGAAAAAGTTGGCAGCCTTGCACTACAATTAAAAGAGTAACATTCATGTTAACTTACATGATGGTAATTTCCCCAGATGATATTTATTTAACAGATATGTGGTGGGTGGTGAAATTTTGTGTATTATTTACTATATCTTATAGTTCTGTTATATCTTGTAGTTATATAATATTATAGTGAGTGCCAGGAGATAAGAGAGAAAGAGCCATGGAAGCAGTTAGGTGGCTAAGTCTCTCCTGCCTCCATTTCATGGCTTTTGTGGACTCAAGGCAAGAATTGTGAACAGCAATACCGATAGTTTAATGGCATTTCTGCACACTTGAGCAGGTGTATTTTACTAGTGCTCAGTCCCTGAGGCTGGCTTAAAGTTTCATAGGTATGAGCTCTAGTGTTTTATCCACTTCAGGGTCTTGACCTACTTTCCAAATACTCTGAGGCATAATTTTTAGTCCCACGCAAAAGGAAGTGATCATTTACAGGAATTTTTTTGCAGGAAAAAGGTTTACAGGATTTAAGAAAATGTGGGCTCTAGCAGTGGAAAGCATGTCGGGATTAAATAATTTTCTCTAGCTCTGGCCAAAAAAATAATGAATGTATCCTTTGGCCAAGTTTTAAATTCTCCAGTTGATGTGCATGAAAGTCTGGCGGTGTCTGTGGACTTGGTGATAAATGTATTTCCAAATCTGCTTTGACTGTGAAGAAAATTCTGCTCTTTGGTACTGAAGCTTCAAGCATAGACTGTCATTTGAGCTCATAATTAACTTGCTATAGGTCACTGCCCACCTGGAAGGCTAATGTACAAGAATGGGAGAGTGATTATAGCTTGGGTGGCATAAAATACTTAATTTCAAGAGTAAGAAGAGCCAGGTGTTCATGAATGCCAGGAAATCCATCCCATCCCCATCTGGTCCTCCTGAGAGAAACCAGGAATGGCCTCTGACCTGGATTCCCCTCTCCTCCAGAAACAACCCAGAACACACACACACACACACACACACACACACACACACACATCCAGTATGCCAATGTTGAGACAAAATTACTTTGTTTTTGTTTTTTTAATTAATTTATTGCATCATATGGAGTAAGGCTTGGCATTGAAATTAGGCTGAAAGTTATTCAGCCTCAGTATGAACATATGAAGCATAGTGTGTGTGTATTCTCCTAGTACACATTAAGCAAGTTGATCTGAAGAAATGCCAATGGGTTTTTAGAAGTTAGCAGGTATGTAATACTGGTCGGTGTTATCAAAGCCCATTATGAACAGTTGTGACCGTTTTTTGTGGCTTTGTGGTAAGCAAGCACATAATCCTGTTTCCCCTCATGCAGGCAACTCCCTTACTCTCTCTTTCTTTTTTTTAACACTTCTTCCGGTATTTATTCTGTAAGTGAGGGGCAAACGATGAAGAAGTTTAAAGAACCACTCACCAGACTGAAACCATTTTATATGCATTTTACTTTGAAGCAGATTTTAGTTGCATCCAGTTCACATTAAAGTTGTAGAACTGGACCCAACGCTCAGTTCTCATTTTTGTCAGTTTAAAACAGTAACAAAGCTGCTTGTGTTTAGATCTTTGAAGCTATGAGGTCAACTACTCCTTGCATTAGCTTTCCTGTAAAATGCATTAGTGTGTCCCCGTGGAAAATCAAAACTCTTATGGACATAAGGTTTATAATGCTTCTAGTAGCATCTAAGACCAGCAATTAGGATCATTATCTCTGCACAGTTCTTGTTTCACTGACTTCGTTATGAGCTAAGGCTAGCTGAACAATTCTTAAATGACACATTATAGATATTTAATATTTATATTACTGCTGTGAAACAAAACAAATATTGATGTGTTTTCACCATAGATGAATCCAGCTTTTTCAAATCTTCACAGTACCCCCCACTAGAAACAGAAAATGTTACATGAAGCTGTAAAATGTATATTCTGAAGTGCATATTGTACATTCCTTTTTCTATATATTTCCTTTATGCATAAGTTACATTTCAATTATTCTAGCAAGGGTTATAGAGGAATACCCTATAAAAGGAAATGTTAACTATATACATATGTGGTAAGTTAATCATACATAGTTATAATTCTCTCCCTGTCTTGTCTTGGCCAAAGGAATCTTCAACAGAGGATGACCAAGAGGCCTTGGAATCAAGCCCTGGGTCACCTTCCATTCAGTGATGGGGAGCCAGGATTCTGCGACAAGCATGAGGAGGGTCTATCTGCACCCAGAGCGAGTTCTGACATCAAGAATGAATGTGCCCCAAGCCCCAAAAAGAGGTGATGCCTCAAACACTAAAAGCAAACCCAGCCCAACCAGGGAAGTGTCGACTTCAAGCAAGGATTCTTTAGGAGTAAAGGTTTCCTCAGAAATAAGACCCTCTACTTAAGAATACCTCTCTGGATAGAATGGATGGGAGTTAGCGGAGATTGTAGTCCGGTTCCAGCAGCTCCAGCTAAAAACCACAAGTGCCAGGGTGGAAACGCTGCTGGTACAATGTATATGTATCAGTACTGTGCGCTGCCTGCTAGCTTGATGTCCTGCCTACTCTAAATCTGAGCCAGAACTGCCCCTGACTTGCCTCTTGGCTTGGCTTTGCCCATGAACCAATTGGACCCTGACCTTGAACTGCTTTGACTTTATAGTCATGACTTGCTTGGTTAATCCTCTTTTCGTGAAGAACTTCAGCAGACTTGCCATCAAGGAAAATTCATGAAAAAAATGTTTATAGTATGCATGTTTGCTTTCTCCAAAGAAGGAGAGCCCACAACCTCCTGAGGGAGTCCATTCCACTGTCAGAACGTTCTTCCTGATGTTCAGTCTGAACCTTCTTTCTTGTAATATGTTTGCTCAACTACAAGTAAAAGATTCAGGGTTATCTCTTTAAGGAGAAAGTTCAAAAATGAACCTAAGAGCAAAGTGCTTTTCAGTATTGCAGTGTGTCTTTCCATTCTGAAGGGAAGTCTTCCTCTAAAGGGAAGGCTTTATTTCTTTTTTCCTTTCCTTCTCCTGCGATGAGGCTACATTTTAATATTTTAATGTTTCAATATTTTAATGTTGTATTTTATTTTGTTTTTAAGTTGTAATCATTCAACTTGTTTTTATTATTGCTTGTAAGCCACTCTGAGCCCGGCCTTGGCCGGGGAGGGCAGGGTATAAATAAAAATCACTATTATTATTATTATCTTTCTGGACACGGTGAAATCTAGTGTCATGTGTTTCACTCTTACTTCACTGCCTGGCATGCCAATGGCTCCCTAGAGGCTGTGCATCCTAAGAAATAGACTGGAGCATCATTTCCCATCTGGCTGTGCTGGCTGGAGCTGATTGTTGTTATAGTCCAAAATATTTGAGGGTACCAGGTTGGGAAAATTTGGCCTGGAGCAATCTGGCAGTCATTCAGTGAAGAGGAAGAGGTTTGTGTTCAACTCTGCTCTTACTGGTTTGTCTGAACTCAGTAAGAAGACCAATACATACATGCTGTTAGACTAAATGCATCCTACAAAATGGTACCAGCTGCCTTTATGTTTCTTTTATTAAGAATAAAGATAAAGATAAATATGACCGCACTCAGAAGTTTCACAGTGCACACGTCTTGGAACCCAAATTTTTTTTTTAAAAAACAACAACAATATTGTGTAGAGGACAATAAAGGGAGGGTGACACAGATGCACTTAATTATTATCTAAGATTTGAGGTGTGGGACGTAAGATTTCTCAGTGTATTTTTTCTTCCTCATTCATTTGGCTCAGAACACTTACTTTACACAAAATAATAATTTTACCTAGAACACTGAGGCACTGCAAATATTAGTTCACAAAGTCTCTGCTCATTTTGAAACATTAGTGAACCAGAAACCAGAGACATATTTTAAAGCACAGACTGAGGGATGGGGGGAATGGCAAGCCAACTTAAAATCCAAAATGAAGTAGTTTAGATCAGCATAATAGAATTCCTTGTGATTTATGTGCAATGACTCTAAATTAATGAAGTGTTACTTGCTCCAACATTGCTACAAGCTACCTGTTTGACCTCCCTCAGATAAGACATTCCTTTGAAACAATGGACTGTTAAGAAAAGTTGAGGGCATTCAGTGGAAATATCAGTTTGGCAGTCTAGGTCCTGCTAGTCAGGTGTCTTTTTCAAAAGAACTTATTTATTTAGTATATTAATATCCTACCTTTCTTCTACCATGGAAGTCAACATGGCGTACATGAACCTTTGTAGTCCAATCTATCTACTGAAAATTGGGTTGACATCAAACTAATTGCAAAAGAAGCCAGATGTGTCTTGTTTAATTTATACAAGCTATGTACTAAGCATACACAAAATAAAATTATAATTAGGGAAACATTTTCAAAATTGGGTATTTCAGATAGTCACCACTCTAACATGACCTAGCACTGAATTAACATTTAGTAGGCACACTAGGAAAATAATGGGTAAAAAAAACGGGAAGCAGAGGGAAGGACTAGATGGACAATGGGGGGAAGTGTACAGTAATTCTTACAAAAGACTGTAGTGTAGAATCAGGAGCAAGTCAAAGAATGGAAGCCAAGTTTGCAGATTACATCAAATTAATCAAGCAATTTGGCTCCTTCCTGCACCACCCTGATATGTCCCTATTCCAGCTGGTTGTTGTAAGATCAATTCATTTTTAATATGAGAGTTAAGGGACTAACCATTTCAGGTGTGCTCCGAAAAGCATGGAAACTGTGGGTTAACATCCAGTGGAAAATGGCACAAGGAATGATTGCACCAGAGAAGACATTACTTTCTTCCATGCAGAGGGATGAAAGCTCAGGGGTAGAGCACATTCTTTGTAAGCAGAAGGTTCTATTGAGCAAGCCTTGCCGTCCACAGTTAAAAGGATTAGATAGCTGTTGATGTGGTTTCTCCATGACACCATGGAGAGCTCTTGCCAGTTATAGATACTTGGGTAGACGGTCAAATAGTCTGACCTGGTTCTATGTCCACTAGGATCTTTTTTGCATGGAGAACTTTTGTGCATCTGAACCCAACATGTGTGACTTCTTCCTTTCTCCATGTTTCATTCTGAACATACAAAACAGCAACCAGTGAGCTCCTGGTTCAAACACAAAGTAAGAGCATGCTGATTACAGTAAATAAAGAAAGGTCTTATACCGTTATTGCCTGTGGAGAATCCTGGAAACGATGTGTTCTCTTAATCCAATTATGATCCTGAAGGAATGACTCAGGCATCTTATCTCAGCAACGAAATATGAAGCCAGGGGAATGTTAGTACTAATGGCAACAAAAACAAGACTTAGCAGTTAAGACATGCAAAATGGACACCAACTGGATTAAGAATGTTCTCTCAACTTCACCTCACTCTAGGCAAATATATTATATTGCCAGTAAAATATCAAACAGCTTTAAGCTCTGATAAGGTATTATGGCACCCACATGTATCATCCAATGCCACCTTTGCAAGGTACTGTCATAAGCAGCCTATCATGGTGTGCTTAGCAGTAAGACTGGACCTAGCATTTTATACTGTAAGTCTTTGTTCCCCACTCATAAACTGCAGACAAAATTCATTATTTTAGGATAAATAAAATGATGTCACTCTGCCCACAAATGAGCATTACATTTTTTAAAAAAATGCTTTCTTTTGCAATATGCCGGGTACTAAGATTTATAACAATGCGATTGTTAGAAACTGTTCAAAATAATTTATAATCTAACACCTGGCATTGTGAGGTCCTTTAAAAAAAAAGTCTATTCCTTTTGCCTTAGTAGTTTTCAATCTCATTTCAAGTTCAGTAGAGAACATATCTTGTTATCTAATACTAGCTAATTTTTGAAGCAAGGTGTTGTTAGTTCAGATTTCTGTACCGCCATACAAAGCTGCCATGTTCTTAGTTGAAATGCTCAGTGGATATGTTGAATCAGAAGATAATACAAAATAAAGGCAGCAGTGCATGAAAGCAAACTCTGAAAACACCAGTGTTTTGACACATGCTGGGTAATGTATGATGGCATTCTGCCCTTCAATTTTCTTTGGGGACTCCTTGGAATATATAGCATATGTCAGTTATGATTTGCTTCTATGCTGCCTCCTTGTAAACAAATGTGTTCATGTGTTATTGAAGTGTAAATTCCAAAGCAAATTATCATGGGAGGAAATTCCAATATGTAATTCTCTTTGAACTTTATTTCTATACTTTTTCATTATTATTAGATTTGTTTTTCACTTTATCTTGCCCAGGCAACCAAAAAGATTTACAACCAAGCAGACAGACTGCTCCACAGACAAGACACATGCTCTGCTCATGCCTGGTGAAGGGAAAACAAGCCTTGAAAATTGTGTTCTATGCTTGGTTGCCAGGTCACATGACCAAGATGACTAGTCTTGGGATCCAGGTTATGGCCCTCCTCTCTGGTCGTGCCCGTACTATGCCTGCAGAACAGCCCTTCTTGAAACTTACATTGGCCTCAGCTCAGCCACTTACACTGTGCCAGGACTGATGGCTTCATGCTGGCTGAGCCCAACTGAATCAGGAATCAGCCAACTGAGTCAGAGGTCCACTGCTTTCTAAGCTACTCATACCAATGGATTTTGCCATAGGATTGCCTCTTAAAGTTACCAATAAAAGTCAGAAGTTAAAAAATGAGTTGCCCTTTACAGAACAATAGAATAACATAAGCAAAAAAAGAAAAGAGACTGCCCTGCTGTCACTCATTCGCTATAGCCTTCATGTGCTACAGTCTGGTATGATTCAGAAAATGTCAAACCATGGTTTCCCTTTCTGTACTGTACTGGCACAAACCATGGGCTTAAGAGCTATCTCATTCTCCCTTTACATCCCACAATTTCTTAACTTACTTCTGGGTTCTTGGCAAATAGTTTACTGTTTCATCTGAACCCACCAACTATTAAGTTGAAACTTCAAACTATGGTTTAGCTGTGGCTAAGCCAGTACAGGACTGTAATGAAGCATTTGTGGTGTCTTAACTACATTTAACTGAATGCCTTGTACAGTGGAACCTTGGTTTTCAAACGTAATCCGTTCTGGAAGACTATTCTCGACTATTTTCGAAAACTGAAAATCAAAGGGCTGCCAACAATTTCAATGGGGGAAAAAGAGAAACGCGCCTCGAAAGACTTTTGAGTTCCAAAAAACGTTTGAAAACCGGAACACTTACTTCTGGGTTTTCAGCGTTCAGGAGCCAAAACGTTCCAAAACAGAAGCGTATTTGCTTTTTCATCTTTTGTTACTCATTCCAACGCTAAGGTGTTACTCATTCCAAACCTTGCGTTACTCATTCCAAAACTACAGAAATGGGCAAGGAAGACAGTGAAGCAGCAAAAACAAAAGCAGCGAGAGGCGCCTAAGTAAAGGTAAAGCCAGCTTTGGACCTAACTTTGCAAACAGCAGCCTACTGGACCTCTGAGGCCATTAGCTAATGCACAATTCAACACGGGCTAGAGAAACCACCATCGCCATCATCACCATTACCGCATCCAGAAAGGGGTTGCTAAACTGGGGTGGGGGGTGCTGAATGCATAAAAACACTGGGCTGACCACTGTCCCTCCCTGGAAATATATTCGGGGTCTGACTGAGCCATCTTCTAGGCACGGCCGTGAAGAGCAGCCGCTTTGCTCAAACGTTTCCCGGAACCGCTCTCCCCGCTGAGCTCATTGCCACGGTAACATCCCCACCCGACTCGCATTAGTCACTATTCCTCCCACCTTTGGCTCGGCGCGTAAAAGCGCACGGATAGACAGCCGAGTCAGAAGGCGCACCCGCCCCCCATCTGCGCATGCTCTCATCTGCCTCCTCGCTCCCGGTCATGAATGAGGAGGGCGGGGCCTGAGAGGGCCAGGGGGCGGGGCCCGAGGCTGCCTGCGACGGCCGACCTGGCAGGCACAGCGTGTGAGGGGGCCGGCGAAGGCGGGCGGAGCAGAGCGGAGTCTCTGCGCGGAAGGGGGAGGGGGCGCTTTCCGTTTTTAATTCGTGGTCGCGCGACAGTGTGGCTTGTGGGTGTTTCTCCACATAAACAAAAGAGAGGGGGGGTCCCGTCGCCGTGCCGTTTCTTTACCTAGCTCGCGGCGGCCGTTGGGCGGCGGCGCCGTTGCCGAGGGACCGCCCGTCATAGTCGGTTGGCGCTGCTGCGGCGGTTGGTGACTTAACGGACGCTGGTGGCCCTCGCGCGCGTGCGCACACGCGCTCACCCCCTCAGCATGCCATGGGGAACAGCTGGGCGGCGCAGTGGTGCTGCTGGCTCTTCCCGAGGCGGGAAGCGGGACGGATCCAGCGAGGAGGAGGGTAAGCACGGGACGTGGAAGAGGAGGCGGGACGGGCAGGGCTGGCTGGCTGTGACTCCACCTTTTCGAGGTGGGGGGGGGTGTTTAGGTAGTGCCCAGGTGGGACTGTAGGGCGAGTTGCCTCGCGGTTCAGCGGCGGAGTCTCGCGTCCCTTCAGGCTGACACTGCCAAGACGTGGCAGCTGCCTCAGGTGTTAATGGAGGGAGGAGGAATGCGAGTCTAGCGACGGCTATCACTCCACATTGCTGGATGGAGCCTCCATGTTCAGAGGCAGGGTATCTCTGAATGCTGCCGGGGAAGCAACAGCGGGGTGAGGGCTCTTTAGTTTGTGCGGCTCCCCCCCCCCCGGAAGCATTTGATCGGCCTCTATGAGGAAACAGGATGCTCACGAGATGGACCTTCGGTGTGATCCAGCAGGCCTCTCATGCTCTCCTGTCTAATGTAATGCGAGATTATAGCAACAGGAATCTGTCGCAAAAGTTATAGGTGCCGTTTTTGCAGCTTCACCCAGTTCTTGGAGAGGGTGGAATGGTAGTGGGGAGTCGGCTGTGTGGCTGTTTTTCAAAAGGATATGGTTAGTCACGGGGAAACGCAGCGCCAGAATAGATTCACCTCCAGGCTGATGGGCTGTTTACCCCTCGCCCATAGGAAGGGTTCAATAAAGAATGAAATATCAGTGTTTCCTGATTGCTTCTGCTGTCACTCAAGGTTCTCTAGTATTTATCCATAGCTGAAAGAACATCACTTGGGGGAAGAGAAGCAGATCAGTTCTCCTGACAAGAGTATAGCTTATACTTGTATAGATAGATATATTCTCCATCTGTCAACAGGAAAAAAAATGCAAGAAGAATTCAGAGTCTGCTGGCCCTTAGCTTGGCAGTCACAATCTCAAATGGAGGACAGTTGCAACTTTACACGGATTGCCCAGCCCCACACTGACAACTTGTAGCAGTAAACAAAAGAAAAGCAGAATAACTTTTCATCTTAATGTATTGTAAATGCTATAAAATGGTGTTGGTTGCGGTTCAAAGCTGTGATACTACTAATCCAGAAGAAGGTAGCAGTAAGAAGGAGATATAAAACAATCCTGGGAAGGATAGGAATTTCTGTGCTACAGTTTATCATTTGTTTAGTGATATTTATATTTTCTTTTTTCCCTCCAAAGGCTTCAAGGTGGCATATATGGTTCTCCCTTTCCCCCATATTTTATTTTCACAATCATGTGAGGTAGGTTATGCTGAGAAATAGTGACTGGTGCAAAACCACCCAGTGAGCTTGATCACATGGAGCTTGAATTTATGCAGATTTACTCAGGCCCCAGTGAGTTCAGTGGATCCCACTCTCACGTTGATCGGCACAGGATTGCAGGATAAATGTAAAAAGTGTGTGCAAAGGTCTGTATGCACAAGGGCAGAAAAAAATTAAATAACTGTATTTTGTGGTAGGTTTCTTTGAATTCCTACTGTAAAAGGCAAGGAGGATAAATAAAGGACAATTAGTTTTCCAAAATGTAGTAAAAAATGGAGCAATAGAAAAGTTGATACTACAGTTCTATGCATGTTTCGCAATCCAATCTTATACACAACTGTAAGTTCCATTGAACTTATATCTCTGAGTAGACATCTATAGGATTGCAGTGCAAAGCAAATCTGGATATTGGCTTCATCTAAGGCAAATCTTATCAGAGCCAGACAGAATGGGAGGGGTGAGGGGTCCAGCAACAACTAGAAGTGCATAGGTTTCCCATCCCTGATTAAGGGTTGCTGTTGACTAGCCTACTGGCTTAGGTTCCCTTAAAAAAACGATTTGACTGATGTTTACATGAATTTGATTGAAACAATAACTAAGAAGGAAAGAGATGGTTTAAGCTGAGAAACATTTGTTTCAGCATAGATTGAAGGTCTATTTTGTGGTCCTGTGAGTACATTATAAGCTTTCATCCACTGTGTTTGCCTTTACTGCAGACATTGTGACATTCAAACAGGCAGCAATTATGCTTTAGTGTACTAGATGCTACTTCAAGAAGGGGATATGACATTAAAGAATTCACAGAAACTAAGTGTTGCAATCAATCTTCTAGGAAATAATGTTGACAATGGGAAGGTGTGATGTCAGGAACTGCAACAGTTTGCCTTGTTCTATCAACCCACCTTCCTCAGAAATTAAAATAGACATAAAATCTGTAATATTTTAATACAACAAACTGTCAGTCGCTCAAAGGGATTTGGAATAATCTCACCAATTTACACTTCCTAGATTTGTTTGGTGTCTGAGTATTATGCCCAGATTTTCCCCTTAGCTTATTTAATATGCTCTGCATAGTTTGAATTTGTGTAGGCATATGGATGAGTAAGAGACAATGTCAATAGCAGGCTACTTAGTTGCTCAGACAACAAGATGTCCATGTTTTTCCCCAGGTCTGCCAATTACAACAAAGGTGCATAAAGTACAGCATTTTTGAGAGCAAAATCCTAACTTCTTGAGACAGCAGCAGGGCTTATTGGAGCAGCGGAGCACTGCCAAATCCAGAGAACTGCCTGCCATGGCAAACATGTAGGGGCAGGAAAAGTATGCATCTTTGCTGGACCAGCTCAAGGCTGACAGGCTCAAACTGGGCTGCTTGGCACAACTTGCTGTCAATTGTACTGGCTTAGGATCTAGTGGATCCTTGGCCAACTCTGCTCCTAAAACACCCATGTGGGGGGTTATGCTGGCAGAAACTTCCACCTGTGCTTTCATTCAGTAGAAGTGGAGAGCTTTATCATAGCAGAGACTCCTTGCTGGCAAAGCCTGGCAAGGCAAACACCTTCAGCCCATCAAAAACCCATCCATAGCAGTAGATCATGGATTTGGATTGCTTTGTCCACAGCTCTAAAAGCAGTAAAGGAGAAAAGTGTTTTTACCCTTTCTGTCAGCAGCCAAGCCTTTTCTGAAAATTTATAGTGGGCCAGAGAACTGCAGCTAATCTGCATCAGTGTACTTTTCATATAACATCAGTGTCTGCAGCTTACTAAACTGCAGGTGGTGGATATTCTGCAATATTCTTAATTACCCTGAATTATTATTATTATTATTATTATTATTATTATTATTATTATTATTTGTTTAAAGGTGGGTTTGGAAAACTTGAAATATGAAACAGTCTGAACTTTTTAAAAAGCAAAAAAATGCCTTTTTAAAAATCCACCCGTTTCTTGTTAGTGCTTTGGGCCACACATCTTGTGAACCCCTGTTCTACCACCCTATACTGTATACTGCTCCGTAATCTTTCGATAAAGGGTTGTATATGTATTTAATAAATAATAATACATAGCTGTCAACTTTTCCCTTTTCTTGCAAGGAATCCTATTTGGAATAAGGGAATTTCCCTTTAAAAAGGGAAACATTGACACCTATGATAATAACATGCAGTCCATTAATTAGTATGTATATTTGGATTGAGTGAAACAATTAGTCTACATAGAATACACCTTACATACATTTCCATGCTGCTTGTTCTGAATATCTCCTGAATTTTTTTATAAACCTAATGTAAATTATCCAAGCATCACAGGGTTAACTAAAAATGTTTTTTTTTTAAATATAATCTCTGTTTATTCATGTAGAAAGTGGTTTAATGCCAGTGGTTCTAGAAATTCTGTTTAAATTGTTTGTTGTTCAAGTTTCGTTGTCTGTGTGCTGCAGGCATAATTAGAAAGTGGGTCAGATCTAGTTTCTGTGCTCTCATTGTTAACTTCCACTTTATTCCTAGAGGGATCACAGCATCATTCTTATAATGCTTCTGGGAATATATATATAATTAGAGCTCTGGGCTTACTGTTATTGCCCTACCTGGAGAGTACCTAAGGCCACCACATACAGAAAGCAATATGTTTTATTATAGTTCTTTTTTATTTTAAAAGGGTTAAATTTGTACATATTCTTAGCATCCAGAACATTATTGTAAAGGTTATTTATATAATTATTGCAGAAGAGACTGCAATCCTGGGGAGGCTCTTGCTGGAGGAAGGGGAAGAAGTATATTTTCCACCTTCTACTGTACAAATGGGTCCCCCAACCCTCCAGAACAGCCTTTCAGAGAGCTGCACATGGAAGGAATAGTTGGGGGAAATTACCTCTCTCCCCCTGATGCTCCAGTTGTAGTGGAACTCCATGTATGGTTTGTTATTCCACAGTATCTGATAGTACTCTGCCTAAAGTGATAAGTGAATATATCATCAGCATAATATTGATTAATCCTTTTGAAAATACACAAGCATAATAGGTGCCCATACTGTTGTTGATAACAAGGCCGTGCTTACATTGCCCATGCCATACTGTAAATCTAATTGGTTTCCACACTTACACCAGTCCCTTTTACAGGGTATATGCTGAATTTCTCATGCACTGGATAATATGAAAATCAGACCTTTTTTCTTTCAAATGGAGGGCATTCCAATAAAAATGTCTATTTAATATAACATTTGAACCACATGGTGTGTACTTTAATATCCCTCCAAATATTTCATTTCAAATGCTTGCTGTGTTTGAGGACAAAAAATATGGAATATTTGTTTTAATTTTATTGACTAAATACAAGCAAAAGTAAACATTCTAAATTAGATCCCTCATCAGAAAAACGTTTCTAGAAAACCCACATTGCTATACACAGCTCTTAAAAGATACAGAACTGTAGTGTTAAAAGTTTCTGAGAACAGAGAAAACTACTCTAAGAATTCTTCAGTTATAATACTAATTAATGTTGTGGTAAATGTTGGTTTATTTTCTAGATCAAAGTACTTCAGGACCTGTGCCACAGGAGAACACTTCACTATAGAGGTGAGTAAAGGCTTTCAATTCCAAAACTTAATGCTGCTTTCATTTTGGAACTAATAGGAGAAAAGCAATCACATTTCCTAATTGAAATATGTGAAAGGAAATACCTTTAGATACAAGTATCGGATGCATTTTGTATCTAAACATATGGCATCTAGGAGTAGAAGAAATATCTGTGTCCCTGTGAAGGGTGGCAATTAGATCCAGCGGACTTCTCATTCCACGGGTGAAGAAGGATGTGGTTATTTTCCCTCTTCAAAATTGATGGGAGGGAAAATGGTAAAAGTTCATTGCACAGTGGGAAGCTTTCCTAAACCTTTGCCAGCACAAGACCAGCAAGGCTTCGGAAGCGGCAGTTATTCCCTGTGCCTGCCCGACCTCCATAGAATTACTTTAATAGCATAAGAAATACAATAACAAAGTCGATGGGCATGTTTGTGTGATTTCTGTTTTTACCAAAACTTTGTAAGTGCCCACTGAGTATGCATAGGTACTTAAATAAGATCAAGAACCTATTGGATGATATATGTCTAAATATATGTTCATTTTTAGCTGTAATACTTGTTTAATTGAAATATTGTTCTGTCTACTTACAGTTTGAGAATCTAGTGGAAAGCGATGAGGTAAGTAGCTTTCTGATAAAGAAAGGTCATTAGAACAATTTTATGTGTAAAGTGGATCATTAGCCTTCTAAAGCATGTTTGAACCAAGGGTAACCTAAAAGGCTGTAAATTGGGAAAACATGGAAAGAAACAGTTTTTTAAACAGCCTCTTTATATAATGAGTTGATAATTATTTTGAAAACCATGTTCCCCAAGACTGTCTATGAGCAAGGGCTATATACAAACAAGCACAGCTTTGCCTAGCTCTTATGTTGCCAATATGTTATAGATGGAGTTACAGATCATTGAATCAAAACGTATAAAGACAGGGTTTTTTATCACAGATGGATCCATATATTTAATTTCTAATTTTTAAAAGGATGGTGGGGTTGCTTGTTAAAACAAATCTATCAGTTCCGTTTCAAAGATAGCATGATAATACAATTGTTATAGCCTTTAATATTGGGTATCTCTTGATAATTTTTAATAGGGTGAGAGTCCAGGAAGCAACCAGAGGTGGGTATTTATAACATATTTTCTCTCTCTCCCACCCACTATTATTTTCACCTTGTTTCATCATTCTGATCATCTACTTTTCCTATTAGCAGGGTGATTTTGCCTGAAATATTAGGTTCTTTATCAGAGTGCCTTTTGGCATTTTGAATGGACAGATTGGTGGGTGGGTAATTTTCCATCTCTAAAAGTGCATTGTTTCTTAAAATTATAAATAGTAACATATTGAATAGGTATAATATCAGCTAAATTAGGCAGTTTCAAAATTGTAATTATTTTTTTTAAATCACTACCCCTAAGAACCATGCATCCATATAAAGTAAATACAAATGTTTGTCGCTTTTTGGGTGTGTTAAAATGTGTATGTTAACAGTGTATAATGCCTTTACTGTGGCTTAAAATAGCTACACATATTCCAATGAAATAAATTCCAAGCAAAGTTTTTAATTTGTCTTTGTTTGCAAGAGTGGTCTATCCTTAAAATCCAAATCAGTGTCTTTTTGATGTCTTCTTAAAAAAAAATTTGGGATAAGTCAATTGTAGTCCCAATTTCTCTAGTCTGAACAATTATCAATATATTAATATCTATTTTCTAATATGTATTAGCTTAATCATGAAGTCCAGAGGGTGGCAATATGACAACAGGCCTTTTCTGCAGTGGCTTCCCATTTGTGGAATGCTCTCCCCAGGGAGGTTTCCCTAGCACCTTCATTATATATATTTAGGTGCCAGGCAAAAACATTCCTTTTCAACCAGGCCTTTGGCTGATTAATATTCTACAGCCTTTTAAATGTGTTTGTGGGAGGAGAGAGGCTATTGTTTTGTTGGTTTTGTTTTAACTATTTATATGTGCTTTCACCCTATATTTTTATCTTGTGAGATCTTGTGATAAAGGGCAGTATATAAAGCTAATAAATTATATAAATTCTAAAATCGCCGTAATTTATCATTTATTTTTTATGAAGTAAGAATTGCTACTGTAATGTATGTGTCCCTTTTCACAATCTAAATAAAAATATGCAGACAAAAAGGAAAATAAATAATGTACTGTATGTTTTATAAATATTGGAATATTTTAGTTAATCATGTAGGACAGCAGAAACATCTAGCGAAGGATAGATCTGGCCTTTGGAGACAGTCTCCATGACAGCTTGCTGAGGAAGCTGGTGGAGCAGAGTGCCAAGTGGGCAGCCTCTTTCTTCCTTTTTCTCCAGACCTTTGACTGAAGAAGAAATTGCTGATCTAAGGGGAAGGCACTACAATTCCATTGCTGAAAAACAAAGAACATTAGATGATAGACTTCTGTCAGAGGTAGGCATAGTAACCATTCATGTATGCACAGTTGTCTATATACCAATAACTGGCTGACAAAAGTGGAAGCTTGATATGGTGAATAGAGCAAGCTAGGTCTAACAACACCGTTAACAGGATGCGATGGAAGAAAAAATAAAGCTGCAGTACAATAGTTAGAGTTCTCTCTGTGGAAACAGAAAAGTGCTGTGGAGAACAAAGCTAGTAGAGAAGCTTCCACTTGTGGGTAGTTTTGAATGTTAAAAGGAAATGCTAACAGATCATGCACAAATTACTTGTACACCCTATTTTTGTACTTCCAATCTAGCAGGGCTCTTTGAATGATCATATGTAAATGTTGGGTTTAAATTATGTATATGTCTGACTTCTGTTTATGATCAGTGGAATACCTAGAGCTAAAATTGCTTTTAAAGAAGATTTTAATTTATCTAGTTAATATGCTTAATTCAAATAACAACTGATATTGGAAGATAGTATGGAAGATAGTATGAAAATAGTTTCTTTTTTTAATCACACCAGTAAATTTTGTGTTTTGTATTTTTCATGAATAACTTTTCCTTTAAATTTAGTGCACTTATTTTCATAGGAAAGATAGCTAGGTTCTCTTTTGTTAATCCTTACTATTTTGTTCATATACAGTTAGCCAAACAAGAGGAGAAGTTAAGAATAGAAGAGGAGACTTTATATGCTGCGCAGCGTGAAGCAGCCAGGGCAGCAAAGCAGAGAAAGCTCTTGGAGGTGAGGGGAGAAGACCCCAAAATATATGTATCAGAGCCCCTGTTGTGTATCTTGCTCTTAGTTTCACATGCTTTCTTAAACAGAACATTCCAAGTTTCTTTGTAGTAGTTTCTAATTCCTTTAATCTCTTGAGCAGAGTATCAAATATTTTATATAGGACATTAGTATACATATATTTAATATGTTTCTACTATTGAACCTGTAGTGAGTAGGTAACAGTTGGCCAGTTACTTAAAACATTCTGAGGATACTAACTGCAGGCTAGTCAATCTTGCAGAAGATTGTAGGATCATTAATCCTTTCATTATATTGACAATCTGTCAATTTTATGGAAGTAAGTGAAATTTTAAAATTATTCTGGATCATAACTGTCAGTATGAACTTACTGTGTCTGAGCACACTACAAACTGTAGATGGTGGTTGGAGAAAGCTTGGCAAAATCTAGGACATGGGTAGGCAAACTAAGACCCGGGGGCTGGATCCAGCCCAATCGCCTTCGAAATCCGGCCTATGGACAGCCTGGGAATCAGCGTGTTTTTACATGAGTAGAATGTATCCTTTTATTTAAAATGCATCTCTGGGTTATTTGTGGGGCACAGGAATTTGTTCTCCCCCCCCCCTTCAGAATATAGTCCAGCCCCCCACAAGGTCTGAGTGACAGTAGCCTGGCCCCCTACTGAAAAAGTTTGCTGACCCCTGACTAGGATAAAGATCTTGTCCTGCAATACTAAGCTTGCTTTGAAAGGAAGTGAACCCATATGATAAATCATTAGGGGAGGGATAGGTGCCCTTTTTTCTGGGGTATTTGTTTGTGGCAAATAATAATAATAATAATAATAATAATAATAATAATTATTTTTCTATTTATATCCCGCCCTCCCCAGTCGAAGCCGGGCTCAGGGCGGCTAACAACAATAAAACAGTACAACGTGCCAAATGTGTGTACGGGGTCAAAATCAGTTATGGTACCGGGACAGAGTAAAAGTGGGTGTCATCCTCTTCTTTCTCTCTTTACTCTCCTCCACTACCTAGCAGGGAGATCCCACTCTTGCCAGAGGTCTGAACTGATCACTTGCAGAGGGCTGAGGGTCACATGCAGGTCAAGGGCTGTAGGTTGCCCATCCCGGGTTAGAACACCAGAGAGACTTGAGTTCAGTTACTCAGCCTTGAAAGTCACTATCTCTTAGAGCAGCTTGCCTCACTGAGCAGGAGGTGGGGGAAGAGCCATGTACACCCCCCTAGTGTCCTTGGAGGAGGGTAGAATAAGAACACATAAGTAGATATCAATGACGAGGATTCACATTGATAATTTTTAAATAACTTTAAAAATATATAACTTTACCACTTTCTCCTTTTGCGGGGTGGGGATGCTTTTGGGGTTTCTGTTCTCCTTTGTTTTGTATGCTTTTTACTCCATACCTAGCAGTCATCATTCTTCCTAGAGAAGCCTTATTGAAATTTTGTGCAAAGATGTTAATGATGGATTTCTGGAATGCATCAGAAATCTGTTGGTTTCTGCTTTCTTCACTGTGCAGCAAATGCTTGTCACAATGTCCTGTAGTGGAAGGAGAGAGGAGTCATAGAGGGATGGTTCCTCCCACTCACTCCACTGGGCAGGGATCCCCTGCATAAAATGAACTTATGGCAATAAGTCGAACATTCTATTTAGTGTTCAGAAATATATTAACAATGTTAACAGTGTTAAGTAAGGAGTGCATGTGGCTTCCCTTTCTCCTTGTACCTCCAGCTTAAGAGGGAGAAGTCTTATTAAGTAACAGTGTCCCATAACATCAAACTGGAAATTTGTGGTTTAAGCTCTGCCTCCAGAATCACAATTTCCTAAATGAGACATTGCAGGAAACTGCTTTAACAAAAGCTGTCTCCAACAAAGCCAGATAAACAAGGGCAAGATGGAGCATTCAAGTTTCTTGGTCATTCATATTTCAGCAAACCAGTTTGTTGGAGCAGCAGAGCTAAGTCTGAACAAGGCCATATATAATACTAAGTCTTTTAACTTCTTGCCACATGATCTGTGTGAGGAAGTGGTTTCAATGCAATTAGGAACTCTAAAGCAAAGGTGAGTGGAATACCAGATCCTTATGGTGTATAAAGGATTAGTATTTTGGAATAATAATAAATAATAATTTGTGTTGCATCCCAGGGTTTCTGGCAGCCACTGAAAAGGTTTTTGGACTGTGTAATTTAATAGCCAACTGCATCCAAATGTAAGCACTTAATTAGGATTTCATAAAAGACCACAGAACATCTTAAGGACGGCTTTGTCAGGTCAGCCCAGTAGTTAAGACAACGACAATAGCTCGGTCTACATGCCTTAAGAAAAAGTGTTGTTATGTTTATGGGAGGCAAAGTGTATTCTAGCATTTTATTTCTTCCAGCAATTGTGTCACACTTTTATTAAAATACGTTTTAAACAGCACACTGATGTTTCTGTCACTGGTGTTGGTTGCATCAGAAATGACATAGTTAAAAGCAGCCTCACGTACTGGACTGCTTCTAAATGTTATCCAACATCTGTATTTTAGCTGATGAAATGTCTTTGATTTCTTTTTTTCTACATTTGTTAAATTATGCATTTTATTTTATTTTATTATCCTTATGGTACTGTCCTTTCTAGAATGACTAGGAATGGATTTGCTGCAACAAACAAATCTGAGAAGGGCTGTAGCTTGATGGCAGAACATGTACCATAGGCACTATCACTGTGGTTGCCCAGCTGGGAGACCCAAGGTGTCACACACGTGACATCACATGGCGCACCAAGTGTGTGTGTGCCAGGTGTGCCGTGTGACTCACACATGTGCCTCCCCCCAATATGGGCGGAACCCATGTACAGTGGTGCCTCACAAGACGAAAAGAATCCGTTCCGCGAGTCTCTTCGTCTTGCAGTTTTTTCGTCTTGCGAAGCAAGCCCATTAGTGGGCTTAGCGGATCAGCTGATAAGCGGCTTAGCGGATCAGCTGATAAGCGGCTTAGCGGATCAGCTGATAAGCGGCTTAGCGGATCAGCTGATAAGCGGCTTAGCGGATCAGCTGTTAAGCGGCTTAGCGGATCAGCTGATAAGCGGCTTAGCCGTGTAGGCATTATTTATCCAGTCCTCCTTCATTCTTTAGCTGCTGCAAAATAGTCACAAGTGCCAATAAAAAGTTTAGAAGAACCAAGAACAGAATGAAATTTGTTTCTGTAAGTTAGGAAACAGGATAAAATTGTGAGACATTTTCAACTTTATTGGAAGGTCATGGGATTTGCTCAGTCTGATACTTGAGCACCCTCCAGTTTGTTTATATTTTTATGGAAAGGCAATATAGAAATGTCATAGAGAATAAAGCCTCATTCTGCTGTTAATGAGAAACAATCAGGCACTGTGCAGACAGGCATAATTGTTGAGCATATAAACTGTCCTGTTGAGTAGGTGTGTTCATATACCTGGCTTGAACTAAAGATTTTAAGCTAAGCTGTATTCTTTTGAGTTTATTTCTTGAAACGTATGTTCATTTTTTTAAATTTCAGCGACAAAGACTTCAAAGAGCCCAAGTGGCAAGCAATGGAGACGGTTTAAGGTAAGATATTCAGTCAGGAGCCTTTAATATTTAGCTTGACAGGGAATTTGAAATCGCTGTATAATTTTAATGCAGAAACAACTTCAATTTTTAATTCATTTGAAGCAGCAGGTGGATGTACCCTTGTTCCCTTTGTAAATTTGTAGGTTGCAAATTCACAGAATGAAATGGGAAGAAATATTCTCCCACATCCCATTCCTCTAGTAGGAATATTATTACTGGCTCCAACCCATCACATTCAAAATGTAGGAAACTATATGTTAGTGTTGTAAGCCAATCTTTGGTTCTGAACTTGGTCCTCCTTGATGTAACTTGTTTGTTCTTTCACAGCTCAGTGACAGAAGAAGACTTTGATTCCTACCTGAGGAATGTAAAACTACAATATGAAGCTTTTCGGAGCAGCAGTAAGTATTTTGTGTGTGTGGATGTTCTTCAGCCACAGCTTTTATTGCTGCTACCAAGTAGCTCAAATACTACAAAGGGTATTGAAAACCCTTACACATGTAGGTGCACACTATACATATGTCAATTACAGCAATTCAAAATTCACTTCCCTTTCTTAAAAATTTATTCAACGTCCTAGAGGAACATCTACTGATCTGCAATAAGAACCCATTATTTTCATATGCAGGCTTTATTTTAAAGTGTCAAGACATTTTGGTATATATATATATCCTAGGGTTACTGCTGTAGATGTCTTTATTAAAGAGAATGTTGCTTGGCATGTGTGCAATCAAAATGCCACAATATATATTTTAGATTATAGTTGTGTGGCATTTTGCAGATTTTAATATTACTAAAGCTAAAAGCTGTTGGGCTGGTGTATTGTTTAATGGTGCTGGTATATTTGAAGTATAAATACGTGTTTTGCTCACAGGGCTGTCCTCAGATGCCACTGTTCTGACACCAAATACAGAGAGCAGTTGTGACTTGATGACAAAAACCAAATCGACAAGTGGAAATGATGACAGTAATTCCTTAGATTTAGAATGGGAAGATGAAGAAGGTATTTGTTCTGTGCTATATTGATTTTGCTGACCTAAGCATATAAATAATAGCAAAGGTCTGTTTGAACATCTAAGCAAATAGATACTGTTGGGATATTTAAAAAACACAGAGTGGGGTGAAATCCCATTTCAATATTCCTCTCAGAGTTGCGTATCTTGCTTCCATAGTGTGGAAACTGCTAATTGGGAGATGAATATAACTTTTAAGTACTGTATTTGTTGGTTTGGTTAAGTGAAGTAGAATTGCCAGAATAAGCCAATGTTAACGTAAAAACCTGAATAAAACACAAATACAGTCATATGAAATTAGTTACTCCCCTGTTTCCATTTATTCTTGCAATTGTGGTTACTTCTGTTGCAGGATGGGTTCTTTTTAGATTTAAACAGCAAATTTATGAGACCTTGACAGCCTTAACTACTTGCTTTTTTGCATTATGGAATTACTGTTTTTTACATTTATGTCAGATATAACTTTGCAAAACTAGCATAATAATGGTTTTGCTATTGAATGAACCGATGGTTTTTGTTGTATTAGTAGTAGTAGTAGTAGTAATCAGCTGCTGCTGCTGCAATGTCTTTGAAGGGAAGTGCTAATGGCCTGCTACTACTTCATTCTTTCCTATTCAGGTGCAATAATGTAGTGACTGTTTTTTCACTTCCACTGTGCCTAAACAGAAACTTGTATTCTGCAAACTCAGAAGGCAGTGTGTTTTTCAAAGATGCCTGTGATTTATAGTTCACAGAAAAGCGTTTAAATGTTTTACAGGGGCTACTTAAGATTTAAAATACAGCATAGAGAAACAAGCTGGGCATACCTTTAAGAAAGAGAGCCAGTTCACCTCATCAATCATATATTTCTTTGACTGCTATTTAATTCAGGATGCATCTCTTGTTGAAAGTCAAATGCATGGTTTTTCCCAAATATAGTATACTGCTTTTAAAACAGTTTTTTTAAAAAAAATTGCAGGCATGAACAGAATGGTCCCATTGCGAGAACGCTCAAAAACTGAAGAAGACATTCTTCGAGCAGCACTGAAATTTAGCAGCAAGAAAACTGGAAGTAACCCAACTTCTGCATCTGATGATTCTAATGGTTTGGAATGGGAGAATGATTTTGTTAGTGCTGAAATGGATGATAATGGCAACTCTGAGTATGCTGGCTTTGTAAACCCAGTCTTAGAACTGTCTGCATCAGACCAAAAAAAATCTGATACTGACCAACAGGACAGATAATGAAATTGTGTGGCCCTTGGCTATCTGACCAAATGGTTGAAGTTGGGGAAAAACCTACAAATCTGTATTGTGCACAATCTTCCAATCATTGCTGCTGCACAGCCTCCTTTAAAATAAGGAAGTTGCACAGTGACAGTACTTGGTGAACTGAGCTCCAGATTTCCTATAGAAAAAGGAGACTATGTCAGTTAAAAGAATGAAGAGTATGGTTTGCTATCTGAATTCAGAATTTTAAGTGCAATTTTATCATCTACCTTTGAAATTCTTTGAAAATACTTGAGTGATTCTGTTGTGTCTATTGTTGGGTTTTAGTACACAATTGTCTGCACTAAATGACACTTCGCAGCTTGATGTTTTAATCAACGATCTTGTTCTAGAGCTGTATTTCTAATTTCTTTGAATCTAGGATGAGCAACCTGTTTCAGCCTGAGGGCTATCTCTCATGGGAAACATTTCAGGGGCCACATGGCAGTAGTGGTTGAGCCAGAAGCAAAAATGGGCAGGGCTTAACATACCTTGTTCGGCAGTCTACATTCCAGCCATGCAAAAACCAGAATTTATGTGTGCTCAGACGCACACAGTCTGTCCATCCAGGTAAGCAAGAGGCATTATCACAGTTCAAGGATATATTGGTTGCCAGGCGAAAGCACTGGAATAGGGCTGTTGAGAAACGTGGCCTTTGAGAGAGTCCCAAGAGCGAGATAGAGAAGTCTGAAGAGCCACATTCAGCTCACTTATGCATCCTTGCTTTAAGTATTGACATTGGCACAATAATTTATATAGGAAGTACTTAAAACCTTAATACTTGAATGTTAGAACAATTTTACAGGTATTATTTTTTTCTGTTCAACTTGTTCTGATAAGAAGAAATGAAATTTTACATGTGAAATTGATCTTCAACCCTTTTATTTATTGACTTCATGAAACTGACCAGATCCCTCCCAAGCACAATGCCTCTCACACTTAAAAAGGTTTTTAAAAGTATCGTTTAAGACATTATTGTTCTTGTGCAGTAATGAGCTAGTGAATATTGTTAGAAAACTTTGAAAGAATCTCTGTTTTAAACACTGGAAATGAAAAGGCTGGTTTTTGGAAGTAAAACTTTAGATTCTACAGAACCAAAGGTTCAGATTCCCTACCAACTTGAAATGCCAAAAGATGCATATATTTTTAAGTTGTGCACAAATAATTTTGTTTCACTGTTGCTAACTTAATGAACACTGATATTAATATCGGAAACTCGAACATAGTGTTCTTTTGATATGGAAGATGGAAAGCATGACTAATTTATGTGGCTGTATTAATGCAAATTAGTATTCCAGTCCAAGCTTACCTGGTATGTGAAAGTTCCATTCATTTAACTAATTAAGATTAGTGACAAAATCTGTAACTTAATCAAGTTTAATTATTGCTGGAAATATGTTGGAGAATGATAATGATGATGATGATGATGATATTGCCTAATATTTTATTTCTCTTAAAAATTGTCCTGTGGATTTTAATTCTAAAGAGAAGATCCTCAGTGCCAGTTAGAATTGTTCTGGCACCCATGACTGCACTGCAGAAAATCCTCTATCCTCCTATATCCTCTTTCCCCCCAGAAAAGAATGCTGCTTTGAAATGGTACTTGCTCTTTACTAAACCACCACAGTACATGTCTGCCATGCGGATTTTAGGTTCATGGAAAATCTGAATATTGCAGAGTTCAGCAGTACAGTCAATCAGAGAGCAAGAGTACTTGCTTTACATGATTTCTTAATACTTCCTTCTTCTTGTAGGGATTTCTGCTTGCTATATTCCTAAATGGAGAGGTTGCTTTTGCAGATGTAATTTACAAGCAGCTGCCTCAAGGGCAAGGAAACACAAAGCAGCAGCACAGAAAATAATTGATAAACTTTAGTAGCAGCTCTGTCTCCTGCTGAAGCTTTGCCACCAATGGCATCACTCTTTGTTATGGCCATAAACTGAGGGGGAAATGACAGCATTTACTTTCCTTACTCTCAGACTCAACATCTCTATCTCTATTGCCCTGTAAGAGGCCTTCATTGCTATTATGTTATTATCAGTAATCTCTCTCTTTTGGCTCCTGCTCCTTTTACCTCTTCTTGCTCTCACTATCTTTGATTAATTTATAATACTTCATTAGAGACTCCAAATGTTTGCCTTTTATACATTTTATTCACTGCCCCAATAATATGGATGTAAAGTGGTCAGTGGCAATAAATAATTATCAAATGTTTATATAGTTATTTTAACCCATATAGTATGCCAGGATCACTATAGATTGGTTTGTCTCTCCCTGTGCCTTTTATGTTTAACAAAGATATTGGCCACATGTACATATGACATTAAACAGCTTATCCTTTCTTAATGTATTGCATTTCGTAATTGGGAGCTTTGTTGCATAATATATTTTCATTTTAAGTGTTGCATTTTGCAATGCCTGTAATATGCTTTATTATAAGATTTCTACACTTCAGATGTATATTTTTGGTTTTGACATGCGCTACTGTCTCTTCCTGACTTTTTCATGTTATCAGTCCTTAAAGTTTTAAATTTCTCAAGCTGTGAATAAATTTTTACACACTTCAGAACTAGCCTGATACTACCTGTTCAAACTGGTACCTGAAAGTGAAGTGAGTTGAAATGCAAGAATTGCCTGCTCTGCTGAAAAATGAACACAGGCAAAAAGCTTGCTTTCTACCATAACTGAGGGATGTGCCATTCCCAGAGGTCATGGGGTTAGGAGGCTTGCCTAGCTGATGGACATGTTCCTTGCTTCTCCCAGTTCCCTGACAGGTCAGCAGAGCCACCCAATCAGTTGATTTTAGTACTGCAAGGGCAAAGGCACGCATTAGCACATGCAGCTGACTGGCACCTGCAAACCCTACTTTTGGCAGGAGTTGCATCTTTACCTGCCCCGTATCTCGCCTCATCAGGCATAGGGCTAGTGGGCATGGCTTGGGGAAAACAGACTTGCAGACCAAATGGGGACTCCTGCATGGTATATATGAGTTGGTGGCTTCCCCACCACTACCAGCGGGTTTGGGGTTGGTGGTGGAATTGGACTGGTAGAATTCTGAAGAGCAAAGGTGGTGCAAATTAATCTCTTCCTGCTATGGACTGCAGTGGGAGACTCCAATTTGGATGGCAATCAGTCTTATACTTCTGGAATTTGTCTTATCAATGGCTACTAATCAATCACAATTATTTTATACTTCTTCCAGTATCAAGAGGCAGCTGTTGCCCTCTCTTGCTCCTGCACTTTCTATAGACTTCTGATTGACAAAGTGGAAAATAGGATGCTGGACTACATGAGGCTTGGGTCTGATTCAGCAGGGTGGTTCTTTGCAACTTTCACATCAGTTCTCCACCTCTGAAGAAACAGAACTTGGTAAAATAACTTTTGATAGAATTCAGTCTAAAATTCAAAAACTTTGCACTTAGCTGTCTTATTACATAGCTAATGCCTACTGTCCCTCATTCCAATCTTTGTTCTGTTACTACTGAAAAGACTTGTGGCTTTGCTATCTATCACATATTGGCCCCACTGGCCTTGTCACGTTATGTCGGTATTGTTGTTGTCGTTTAGTCGTGTCCGATTCTTCGTGGCCCCATGGACCAGAGCATGCCAGGCACTCCTGTCTTCCACTGCCTCCCGCAGTTTGGTCAAATATGTTGGTATATTTAGCTCAAAGACACCACCCCTTGCCTTTCCGATATTCTTAAGCATACAGTGACCCATTGTGAAAACCTGTGATCACATTAACACCATACTGTATATTTAAAACATGCTTGCAGCACTTTAACAGTCATGGTTCCCCTTCCCAAAATAATTGTAAGGACCAGTTTGTCAAGGGTGCTGGGAATTGTAGCTCTGTGGGAGATCTAACTACAGAATCGACACTTTTACATATGTCACATAATACCTGTTCAATATTTGTAAGAAATCGATCCTTGTGGCAGACCCTAACTTTGGAAATCCCTACCTGCTGACATCAGACAGGCACCTTTATTTTCCCCCAGCACCCACTAAAAACATTTTTGTTTACACAGGCCTACCCAGATTTGTAGAATGTTGATGAGTATCTTTAGTTTATTGATGATTTTAAAATTCTGAATGTTTTAAATATTTGTTTTTATCTACAATTTTATTGTCCTACCCTTTTTGTAAACCGCTTTGAGATGGTTGTTTTTTGCGATCAAGCAGTGTATAAACTTTATTAAATAAATGCTCTGCACCCTTAAAACTACAGTTCCCAGAATTCTTGGGGGAAGCCATGACTGTTAAAGTGACAGAAGAGTGCTTTAAATGCATGGTGTACATGTTTCTTCATTTTTAACGCTGTAACCAGTTTTTTCCCTGAGGGCTGAACTTGATTTTCAATTTGGCTGCAATCCTGCATAAAGCTTGGCAACATAAATCCCATTTAAGCAGCCTAACTTTGGATGACTGCAGCCTGAATCTTTAATAATACTATTAATTGCATTTTATCCTACCCTTAAGTAGCTATGGGTAATGTAGGCAGTTCTCTGCTTAACCACCTCTTATCCTTGCAACACCCTGTGATGAGTTAGGCTGAGAGATTGTGATTATATTGTGTTTATTTAGTAAACTTCTTAGTTGCTTGTTACACAGAAGGCCTCCAGGAGACTTGTAACATACTTTAAGCATAAGTTTAAAAAATATTTTACAAGCACAGTCGCACAGAAATACGTGCAGATCATGAGCAATACACAAAACAACCCCCTGTTCCACTCATAACAGCAGTATAAAGCTCTAAAAGGTAAAGGTACCCCTGCCCGTACGGGCCAGTCTTGACAGACTCTAGGGTTGTGCGCTCATCTCACTCAAGAGGCCGGGAGCCAGCGCTGTCTGCAGACACTTCCGGGTCACGTGGCCAGCGTAACAAGCTGCATCTGGCGAGCCAGCGCAGCACACGGAACGCCGTTTACCTTCCCGCTAGTAAGCGGTCCCTATTTATCTACTTGCACCCGAGGGTGCTTTCGAACTGCTAGGTTGGCAGGCGCTGGGACCGAGCGACAGGAGCGCACCCCGCTGCGGGGATTCGAACCGCCGACCTTTCGATCGGCAAGTCCTAGGCGCTGAGGCTTTTACCCACAGTGCCACCCGCGTCCCATTATAAAGCTCTAGCAGCATGCTAATAGCAGTCACCGTCGCAAAAGCCTGGAAAATATGTATTTTTTCGTCAAGGTCAGCAAAGGCACCAAGTGGACCTCATTAATAAGGGGAACCAAACCTGATTAGACCAGGTCTACCCCAGTGTTCCTCTTGGTTAAATGCAAATTTGAAGTCACCTCCTCTGCCCCAATCCTAATCTCACAAACTAACAGCTACTAGCACAAGAGAACACAGCATGGTGTCCAAATGGAATCAAAATAGTTGCACAGCAGTAGTAATGCTAGCATGCATGTGTTTATGTACTTTCACAACTTGCAGCAATTTCAAATCAACAGCTGTTCAGAAACAGAGCAGGAAGCATGTACAGGTCAGGCTATGAAATATAAAAGAGGCCTTTAGATATTGCATACCCCATTATGTTCTCCAAGTTTCTTTTGCTTTTGGGCAGGCTTGCAGTGTTGTATTTAAACAAAACATTACCAGTTTAAAAAGGAAAGCAATTGGTTCCAGTTTTATATTGTTGGGTGATAGTTAGCCATCCATCCAAGATGACAGTGGTATTACAGGGTCAGAATTTTCTTTTTGACTTCAGGTAGTCCTTAGAGCAGAGGTGGCTAACCTGTGGCCTGTGGCAGCTTTTGGACTAAAACTCCCATTATCCCATGATCATTGGGCATGCTGGCTGGAACTGACAGCTGGAATTGCTGGGAGTCCTGCAATATCTGGAAGGCTACAGGTCATCCACTGCTGAAAAGTATTGAAAGCCTGCATTGTTACTGCCAAGTCCTCTGGCTGTATGATAGATTATCATTTACCTGTTTTAAGCCAGAGGTGGGAAACTGGATCCCAATGGTGGGCCAGATCTTTACCTTCCCCACCCCCAGGAGCCAATTTTGATAGAGGATGCCGTGTCAATCACA
Source organism: Podarcis muralis (assembly GCF_964188315.1). NCBI lineage: Eukaryota > Metazoa > Chordata > Lepidosauria > Squamata > Lacertidae > Podarcis > Podarcis muralis. The sequence goes on from NC_135663.1 coordinate 25,966,122, forward strand.
ATGATAGCAGGTAACCTTTTTCCCTTTGCCCATGCAGTTTGAAGTCAAACCATGCAGGCAAAGGCATTGTGTTTTGTAAGTGCCACTGACCAGCTAATTAGGCTCACAGACTGGTGGCTCCTCACCAGTATTTTAAGCAATGATGCCAAAATATCTGTAAAGTGGCAGCTTACAAAGAACAATGCTAACCTATTCATAGTGTAGGCATATATTGGACATATATGAAGGATACCATTCAACTGCAATAGTACATAGGGCAAAAAACCAACAACATTGAATTTGTAACATTGAAACTAGTAAGTCCATTTCTCATGGAGGGCGTTTCCCATTTCTTCCGTCTCATCTATCTCAACTGGAGATTCAGCACATGAAAAGCCACATTCAGGTATAGGTTCCCGCCAAGACAAGTTTTTTGGCTGCAACATGGGTGTTTTTGATAATTCAAAGCGGATGTCAAAATACTTATCTGACTGTCCTTCTTCTTTTTCCAATAGCATTTGGTACTCTCCAAAGCAAACCATGCATGTCTCTTGCAACTCAACCTTATTCAGGTAAGCCAGTTCAGCGAGATCCACAAACAGCTTTGTCTTCTTGCTCAAATTCTTAATCTCGAAACCCAGCTTTGAGCTGTTGAAGTGTCTGAAACACTGCAGAGCAAACTGAATACGTGAGGCCCGTCCATCTACAAAGTTAAAGCGGCAGACCTGACCATCTCTTCCAAACTTCACTAGGTCATCTACTTTCACGTGATGTGGCTGGCAAAAGTGGAAGGCTTGGAACACATTCTTTTCCATTTGACTTGGATGATAGACTTTGATATGGAGACAGGTCACAGTCTCTTCTGTATCTTCAGTTTCAAAGCTGGCCATGGCAGTACTAGTTCTCAGAAAAACCCTAGAAGAAAACATCAACCACAACTTCACACTATTTTTTTTATAAAAAAAAACAACCAGAAAGAAAAAATGTAAAAGCAAGCTACAGTCAGAAAAATGTGTGTCAGCTCCTCTCCCAGGGCAACAGGCAGATGAGCCAGCCACCTTCCCTCTCATGGATCTGCCTAGCACCATCTTACCTGCAGATGCTCCCCCCATCCAATTTTCTTTCACAATGCTAGAACTGAGCATCTACTGACCGGCAATCAAACCCAGGCCGTGGCAGTGAGAGCGCTGAATCCTAACCACTAGACCACCAGGGATAGTTCTGTTACCTCCTGTATCCAATCAGTATACTTCCGAATGCCAGTTTCTAGGATACAGCATCTACTGATCGGCAATCGAACCCAGGCTGTGGCAGTTAGAGCGCCGAATCCTAACCACTAGATCACCAGGGATAGTTCTGTTACCTCCAGTATCCAATCAGTATACTTCCAAATGCCAGTTTCTAGGATACAGCATCTACTGATCGGCAATCGAACCCAGGCTGTGGGAGTTAGAGCGCCGAATCCTAACCACTAGATCACCAGGGATAGTTCTGTTACCTCCTGTATCCAATCAGTATACTTCCGAATGCCAGTTTCTAGGGTACAATGACAGGATAGGACTTTTGCTTGTGATGGCACATTCAGGACAGATGAAAGAAAAAACCTCACACAGCATGTAGCTAAAACTATGGCATTTACTTCTACAAAATGTGACCATAGCCACCTACTTGGACTGCTTTCAAAGGGGATTAGAAAAATTCATGGAGGATGAAGCTGCCAATGGCTATCAAAGATAATAATGGAATCACAGAAGTGAAGAGTTGGAAGGGCCCCTGAGGATTATCTAGTCAAACCCCCTGCAATGCTGGAAAATGCAGCTGCCCCATACAGGGATCACATCTGCAACCTTGGTGTTATCAGCACCATGCTCTAACCAACTGGGCTATCCAGGCCTTGTTAAAGACGTGTTCCTTGACCAGAAATCAAACCTGGGCCCTGGCAGTGAGAGCACCAAATCCTAACCACTAGACCACCAGGGATAGTTCTGTTACCTTCAATATCTTAGTAGTATATTTCTGAATACCATTTTCTAGGGTACAACAACAGGAGTTGTTGCATTTGTGTCCTGCTTGTGAGCTTCCCATAGGCATCTAGTTGACCACTGTAGGAACAGAATGCTGTAATAGATGGGTTTTTGGCCTTATGCTGTTGCGCTCTGCTTAGGCTCCTAGAAACCCTAGTAAAGCTAGCTACAAGAGGAGGGACAATTCAAAATTTGGGTTGGTGACAGAAATGAAGCCCTACTGAATTCAACTTACTCCACTTAAAACCACACTGGCCTGTAGCTGTTCACTTTACCCAAACATCTAGCTACATCCTTGATAGCACCCACATTGTTCATGGTTCTCTCTGGCTTCTCACTGGAAGACACTCCAGAAATAACAGTTGTTTCTATACACTCCATACTTAGACAAAGCCCACAAGTCTGTTCCTCCACCCGAAGAGCTCTTAACAGCCTCCCCCCATAGCTACACCCCTTCTAAGCTCATACAAAAGCAAACTTTTTGACCACAGTAGTTTCAACATCAGCTTTTCTCTTACCCTGCTAAACTTTGCTACATTACCCAACCTGATGAAGAGTTCTGGTGGACTCAAAGGCTTGCTTGTATTTTTGTGACGTTTTGTTTTGTCCTGAATACCAAGCCAGCTTTTTTTATCAAACATATACACGCATACCCCTGCCCTTTGCTAAACCTTGTTGTGCCATTCCAGCCTGATGAAGGCTTCTGGTGACCTCAAAGTCCTGTTTATTTTGCAGCAAGCTGCTTGGTCATAATCGAGGTGGTGCTGGAACTGTTCAAAATAAAAAGGCCACTTTAAACCTTACCCCCCAAAATATGCTAATACGGTACAACCTCCCTCTTCCTCAGCTTACCCTCCGAGAAAGGGGTGCTTGTTGATCTGGCAAGTGGAACCAAATAAACTAGAAAATAACGCCCCAGGAAGAAGAAGTGGCTGTATCTCCTAGTATCTCCCTGCTTTGGTCTAGGTCTGGCTTGCAGACGGTGCCATCCTCGCCGAAAGCAGTTGCACCAACCAGCCCGATCGCTTGTGTAATTGAACGGGAGGCCCGTCCCACAGGGCCTCGCCGATTAGTAAGCCAAGCCCCTGGCTGGAATCACACTTTCACTTTCACTTGCGCTTCCGGCTGGGCACGAAAGCGCAAAGCAAGCGAGAGGTCCGAGCCCAGGCAGCGGGCGCCACGTCTTGGCGCAAACCGAGCGTTGGGATTTCCCCGGCCTCCTTTGCCTAGAAAACGCCAGTAGCCAGAGAGCAAGGTGAGCTACCGTTGTCCCCCGTATTGTTATTCTAATTAAAAGCATAACCTCGCCCTACGCCCTTCCACATCCGATTGCTTCCCAACCCCCTTTTTCTTGCTTTTTTGCTGCAGTTGAAAAACAAGCTCAGATTAAAATCTTACGATTCCTGCGCTCGCTCGCTCTCTCTCTCTCTCTCTCTCTCTCTCTCTCTCACACACACACACACACACACACACACACACACACTGATACGTTTACCTGCGCCAAGCAATTTCAGAAGGCAGCAAGATTGGGCGAGCCTGGAGTAGAGGAGCCGAGAAAAGGGAGTCCCCATGTGATCAGATAGCTTTCACATCTCCTTTGGAGAACATGCCCCTTCCTCCCGTCCTTCCGGCCCCGAAAAAGGGGAGGGGGCGCGAGGGAAGGGAGATGACGAGCACCAGCTGAGTTGCTATCTCGACGCAGCAGCTCTGCTCTGCCAGGGGATTTCCTCCTTTCCCTGCGAGGAGGGGGTAGAGAGCGGGACGTTAGACGCCCGAGTCAAAAATGTGTGTGTGCAGGGATGATTAGAAACAGTTTTGGCTGCCATCTGGTGTGCAGGCTCCTCTCTTGAAGTCCGTGACAGTTGGTAACGTTAAAGATAACTGCCAAGAGCAGTGGTGGTTCCCAGACTTTTCCAGGCTGCTACACCCCCACACTGGCTCCCCAGCAACCCCTCTAAGATGCATTATTCAGAATATCCTCCACAGATAGATAAGAGTATTTAAGAAGTGGGGATTCCAGTAAACGTTTTTGCCTGTTAAAGGGTGAGGAGCTGCAGGTCTTTGCAAACAAAACCCCCACTAATGTTGGCATAGCTCCAGCATACAAGTTTTCAAGTGTGTTTTTAAAACCCATTTACAGTGGTAGCTCGGGTTACATACACTTCAGGTTACATATGCTTCAGGTTACAGACTCCGCTAACCCAGAAATACAGTGGTGCCCCGCAAGACGAACGCCTCGCAAGACGAAAAACTCGCTAGACGAAAGGGTTTTCCGTTTTTTGAGTCATTCCGCAAGACGAATTTCCCTATGGGCTGGCTTCGCAAGACGAAACGTCTTACGAGTTCTTGCGAGTTTATTTCCTTTTTCTTAAAGCCACTAAGCCGTTAATAGCCGTGCTTCGCAAGATGAAAAAACCGCAAGACGAAGAGACTCGCGGAATGGATTAATTTCGTCTTGCGAGGCATCACTGTAGTGCTTCAGGTTAAGAACTTTGCTTCAGGATAAGAACAGAAATCGTGCTCTGGCGGCGCGGCGGCAGTGGGAGGCCCCATTAGCTAAAGTGGTGCTTCAGGTTAAGAACAATTTCAGGTTAAGAACAGACCTCCGGAACAAATTAAGTACTTAACCCGAGGTACCACTGTATTTGGAACTGCCTTTTCTTAAACAAGGTCTGCATTACATCCATATTAGGACATTTGACACTTAGAAAAGCTTCACCCATCATAGTGTAACATGGAAGAAAAATAGGCACAGCCTTCCTTACCTGCCTTGCTTTAGCAGAAGTAACAGGAGTCTATAGTTTATTGAAGGAATTGCTAGTCCAGGGATGGGAAAACTCTGGCCTCCTGATGTTGTTGGGCTCTCAGTTCCCCTCAGTCTCAGCTAACACGGTCTGGGATGACGGCAGTTGTAGTCCAACAACATATGGAGGGCCATAGTTTCCTCATTGCCATGCTAGTCAATCATTATTTTGAATAGCCAGTGAAGCTCACCTTTGTCACATGCAGGAGGGAAGATTTTACAGAGGAGCAGTGGGTGTTGGGCGCGTACGTACAGCAGTTCTATCACCTGACATCATGTAGAAAGACTTTTCTGTATTTCTGACTGGTTTTTTTTTAATTATTATTCCTACAATAAAGTAGTGTAGGGACTTTCCCTGCTGTAAAATGACATTGATTGTTACCACTAGCAAACTGGTGACCATTTTGGGAATCCCTGCTGACTGACAAAGTGCCCCTGTTTATGACTACTTTGGTTCACTCTTGCATTCACAAAATCATTCCAATTAAACACATTTTGGAGATTTATCATTCAATGAAAAATAGCTACTCACCTTCTACATCTCTATCTCTCATTAGGGACATCAGAGTTTTATTCACCACGCTTGTTAAGGCTGTTACTATTATTGTCATTTATTATATATCAAGCACTTCCAATGTGTACTGTTATATGTTCCTTCATCTGCAGGATTTCCTTTCTACATTTCCATATATATATATATAAAATAGAAGTAGCTTGTAGGCTTTTTTCCAGAGTTTTAAATCCATGATTCTGCAAAAGATGCTAAGTAGCTTCTGGAATTCTGGAAAAGATGCTAAATAGCTAAGTTCTCTCTGCCTGGTCCTCAAGACTCTCCCCAGCCTACTCCCTCTCTCCAGGCCACTCCCTCTCCCATAATGCCTTGCACCAGCCATGAGACTAGCTATGTACAGTCATACCTCGGGTTACAGACACTTCAGGTTGTGTTTTTTCAGGTTACAGACTGCCGAAACCCAGAAGTACCGGAACGGGTTACTTCCGGGTTTCAGCGGTCGCGCATCTGCAGAAGCACTAAATCGCGCTTTGCGCATGTGCAGAAGTGCTGAACCACATGGATCACATTCACAACCCGAGTGTCCACCGTATAACTAAGCTGTGTTACAAAATGTTGCAGAGGCCTCTGGACATTCCATTCTTGAGTAATCTTTGTCAGTCTTCCCGTGAACTTCCTGCAAACTGAATTTCACATCTTCCTCCACCTTACTTCCTCATTAAAGCATCAGACTTACAAGAAATTAATGCTTTTTCAGGTAAGGCGGAAACGTACTCTTTCTGAAGGATGTTGTCTTTATTACTTTATTGTTGGTTTCTATAGAGCTAAGAAAGCCGCTGTCAATGTGTATCTTTCAAGGCGACATTGCTTTATTACTCAGAGAACCTTGGGTTTATTACCCGATACACACACAAAGAACCTGATGTGTGGGAATTCTTGTACCTCAGTCCTAACAGACTTTCTTGGAAGTTAACAACACTGATGATTTGCAGTTACATTTGCTTAACAGGAAGGGCCATAATAAATTCATTAATCACATGTTTGTAGAAAACCATCCACACTTCAACTTCTGGCATCTCCAGGTAGGGCAGAGAAGACTCCTGTGTGAGTCTTTGCTGTGCAGTGTAGACCAGGAACTGGAAACCTCAGCCCTGAGGGCCACCTGCAGCCCTCCAGTTCTCTCTACCTGGTCCTCAGGACTCTCCCCAGCCTACTCCCTCTCTCCAGGCCACAGTCCTCTTTGGTCCTGTTCCTCCCACTTCTCAGGTGCCTTTGCCTGGCTGGAATTTGCCCTCCCATTTTCTGGAATGGAGAAACGTGGAGCCAGGGAGTTTGGGATGAAACCTATTCAATTATTTTTAAAACTTATATATCACTTTTCATTTATAAATTTTGCATAAACCTTTCAGTATATACACATAAAACTATTGCAATCATTAAGTAACAACAATCAAACATCCATCATATAATTTCCGCAACTACAGCAACCAGAAGAAGAAAAAAGATGTTTGATGTCTTATTATGTTTTTATGTGTGCTGGAAGCTCTCCAGAGTGGCTGGGAAAACCCGGCCAGATGGGTGGGGTATAAATAATAAAGGTATTGTTGTTGTTTAAGTAGTAGTAGTAGTAGTAGTTATGTTCCAGACACCAAACGATTTTTGCACTTGCTCTACAAACTGGATTCATCAGGTGCAAACCATAGTTTACCAGTTCGGACAAAGCAGCAAACATTAGTTTGTCTGAAACCAGGATTAGAAGGAAGAAATTGCCACATGCCCAGCGCTCAGCACTGTGTGGTTTACAGTAATCCAGCGCTCCTGAATTTTTGGAAAAAGGAATAGGTGAATGGAAAGGTTAAAGCAATAAATATACTGGAAATATGTTTTTATTATACAGTGTTTAAAATAAATATTTGGCACAATACAGCCAAAATTAATCACTTTTACAGCAGTTTGATTCTTTGGCATGAAATCAATACGTATAAATGTGTCCTGTTACATTTAATGTGCTTGAAAAATGATTAATTTTGTCTGAAATGTTCCCCACTGATCTCCAGAAAATCAGTTTTAAATCTGTATATGTTTGAAATGCACATGAAGTTCTGTTAACAAGCAAAATATTGGAAGTGAAAGGAAGAACAAGATTTGAGAGGAAATGGGGGAATCTGAAGAGTGGAAGCTGATCACATGTTTCAATTTACCAAGAATGGAAACTATAGTTAAACTGAAAGAAGCATATAAAAATGTGATCTGGGAAGTCTTGTTTTCTCTAACGGGCAGATATATATCCACCTCCAAATAATAAAAAGACACTATTTTCTTTTCAAAGATCCATCCTATCACTCTTTAGTTTAGACAAACTCTCCATAGGTCTTCAAGAAAGTCTATTCCAGTGTATTTGCTTCCCAGTCTCTAGATGGCAATGTTGCATCAGACATACTCACCATTGATGCTTTGTCCATCCATGCTTTGTTTGCTTGTTCTTCTGAAGGACTCAGTCCTTCCTTAATAAGAAACTGATCCTGCCAGGATTTCTGCACGTGACTGCTTTTGTACACAAGAGTAATCTCACCAAGCTCGACACAAGTCATCGCGTGCATCTGTTTTGACAAGATCAGGGTTGAAAGTTCTGGACTGACAACCATGGAGACTAAATCCTCTGTTCACCCAGAGAGCAGGTGCAGAGGCAGCAACGGCAGATGCAACACAAGCTTCCTCTTCTTCATTCTCCAGCAAACCCAACAGTGAGATTGTGGCTGTAATTGTTTTTGAGAATCAGAAAGTACGACAATTGAGGAATTATACCCAGGAGAGAGAAAAAGTGAAGAATGAGTGACAAGCGAGGTGTTCTGTTGGAAACAATGCAGAATTATGTGAGATGTGGAAGGAAAGCTTTAGCAAGGGATCAAGGATAATAATCTAAAATCATCACATCAGCTATTAAAAATCAATGAGAAATAGAAAAGAAATTATATAGGAAAGAGTGAAATTCTGATTCCAGGTCAGCAGATCTCATGAAACAGAAATACAGTGGTACCTTGGGTTACAGATGCTTCAGGTTACATATGCTTCAGGTTACAGACTCTGCTAACTCAGAAATATTATCTCGGGTTAAGAACTTTGCTTCAGGTTGAGAACAGAAATCGCGCAGCGGCGGTGCATCGACAGCGGGAGGCCCCATTAGCTAAAGTGGTGCTTCAGGTTAAGAACAGTTTCAGGTTAAGAACAGACCTCTGGGACGAATTAAGTACTTAACCCGAGGTACCACTGTATTTATATTAAATTTTGTGAGGGTTTTTTTTATCTTATTGTGAGCTGAGCTGGAGAACTAGTCAACAGTTCCATATTAATTATATGTACAGTGGTACCTCGGGTTACATACGCTTCAGGTTACTGACTCCACTAACCCAGAAATAGTGTTTCAGGTTAAGAACTTTGCTTCAGGATGAGAACACAAATCGTGCGGCGGTGGCGCAGCAGCAGCGGGAGGCCCCATTAGCTAAAGTGGTGCTTCAGGTTAAGAACAGTTTCAGGATAAGAATGGACCTCCGGAATGAATTAAGTACTTAACCTGAGGTACCACTGTATTGAAAAGCATTTTAGTTGCATGTTGTTTTAAAAAGTGATTTACTGAAGCCTAGGTCGCTGTGTTTGAAATAAGTTCAGTTGGGCTTATAGGAGTGTGCATAGGAGTGCAAGCTTTGTGTGAAAAGTTTAGGCACCTGCTGGAAAGGAGCTCACACCCACTTAACTCTTCCCCAGTAGTTTCAAGTCAGTACAGCACATCAGCTAAGCAAAAGTCATCATAGTCATTGCTTTCTCTTTAACCACGGTCTATAGCCAAGACCAAACCTTGGTGAATGTGATGCCATGAATCCTGTACCCAAAGTGTTATTTTATTTCATTTCTCGGATTAAGTTCAGACCTGCGTCTGCCACTTTTAGCACACTGTTGCCTCGAATAATTGAAAAGTAACCTAGAAGCATTTGTTTATTTGTTTGTTTGCTTGCTTGCTTGCTAAAAATCTTTATAAATCGCTTAATATTTGAAACATCTTCAAGTGGTGGGCTATGTAAACAGTACACAGTGGTACCTCGCAAGACGAATGCCTCGCAACACAAAAAACTCGCAAGACGAAAGGGTTTTTGGTTTTTTGAGTTGCTTCGCAAGACGATTTTCCCTATGGGCTTGCTTCGCAAGACGGAAACGTCTTGCAAGTTTGTTTCCTTTTTCTTAACACCGTTAATACAGTTGCGACTTGACTTCGAGGAGCAACTCATAGCACGCGGTGTGGTAGCCTTTTTTGAGGTTTTTGAAGAATTTGGTGATTTTTGAAGCTTTTCCAAAACTTTTCCGAAACCGTGCTTCGCAAGACGAAAAAAATTGCAAGACGAAAAAACTCGCGGAACGAATTAATTTCGTCTTGTGAGGCACCACTGTATCATTAAAACAAAAACGCAACATATAAACAGTAAAACTGTAAAAAACAACAGGGTCCAGAACCTCATAGGAACATAAGGAGCTGCCTTATATCAAGTTAAACTATTGGTCCATCTAGCTCAGTATTGTATTCATTAACTGGTAGTGGCCAGCGGCTCTCCAGGGTTTTTGACAGGGGTCTTCTTCAGCCCTGTGTGGAGATGCCAGAGATTAAAGCTGGAATCTTCTTTGCATAAATGCTCTGCTCCATCACAGACTTACAACCATTCAGTGCTGGTTTTGCTGGATATTTGCTGCCATATGGCTAGGAAGAAAGCTGTGATGGACACCCCAAGAGGTCCCTCTGCTAGCTCTACTTGTCAACAAATCCCCATAGGCCATCAGTTTTTGTAGAATTGTAGAGTTGGAAAGTACTGCAAGGGTGATCTAGTCCAACTCTACAATGCAGGAATCTTTTGCCAAACATGGGGCTTCAATCCATGGCCCTGAGATTAAGAGTCTCTCCCAACTGAGCTTCCCCAGTTTTGTAGCTGGCTGCATTGTTTGTTCTATGAAATCAGTATAACCATCCTTGGGAATTGTATCTTGTTGAGAGATGCAGTTCCTTTTGCAATGAGAGTGAAGGAACAGAAATAAGAGAATCAGAGTGGTCGTGAAGACAGAGCAGGGCTTCAACGCAAGAGATTTGCCTTCAGAAGCTCTCAGGAATGAATCCATCAAGCTGTTGTCGCTCCTCAACATTGGTTCGAGAGCTTTTGCCTACATGCCCTGCATGGATTTCCCAAAAGTGTCTGGTTGGTCATTGCGCAGAAGTGGCTCTCTGCATTGGGAGTTAGGCCTCCTTTAGCAATAAATAGCAGCTGGGGGGAGGAGGAATTGGGTGGTGCTTTGTATGAAAGCCCTTGCTCCTCAAAAAGACACTTTTTTCCCTTGACCAGGTGGATTCACGTAGTGAGAGAGGCAAAGCCTTCAAAAAGTTCTGCAGAAGGAGCAGCCGAGAAGAAGAACCCAAAGGCTGGAAAGAACTAAAGCAAACATTATTGAGTTTTCGGGTGAGGGAATATTGCAGGCCCTTTCCAAATGGTATTTTTGTGCCAAAAATGTTGGCAAGCGCAGCCCTAAAGTAGTGGTGAACGCATAGCAACAGCACTCCACTCTACTGTAGAAAAAGGGTTCAGAAAGAGTAAAAGCCAGAGCCAACTGAAAAGTCTAGGGAGAATTCAAGAGGGCTCTTCACCCGAACATCCTTTTCCCAGCAGAGTGCCAGGAGCTCTTTAATGGCCACAGCTGCTCATGAGGACTACAAAGGCTAATAACCGTATCATGAGATGAGTCATAAACAACACACGGTGGTTGTCACAGTCATGTCCTTCAGCAGCGCATCTCATCTGGAGAGACCTCCGGTAGATTGATTCCCTTTATACCCCAGTGCAATGGTTTGGCACACTCACACATCTAATTACCAATACCACGTTACACGATTTCGTGTTGAGTGCATGTGGGTTTGTTGGTTGGTTTGTAAAGGACTTTAATAATAGCCAATATGCTGTTTTAATAGAGGCAGACTGAAATTCAGAATAGGTGTCCCCACATTCCTGATTGCACTGTACCTTCTTACAGGACATTGGCATCAGCATTTTAAAGAGTCAGTCCTTTAGTCCACTTAGCTCACTGAGCAGATGGGAAAGGGTTAGGTTCGTCCATGGTTCCCCAAACTTGGGTCTCTAGCTGTTTTTGAACTACAACTCCCATCATCCCTAGCTAGCAAGGCCAGTGGACAGGGATGATGGGAATTGTAGTCCAAAAACAGCTGGCGACCCAAGTTTGGGAAACCTTGGGTTGGTCCATCCCTCCACCAGCCCATTTTTAACTAACCTGCTTAGAGCCTAGCATCCTGCATTTCTGTGCTAGTTGTGAAGCACAGGGCTTCATTTCCTCTGCAGTCAGCATGGAAACCCAGGCTACTAATCTTATATCAGACCCACAGTGGGGAGGAGGGGTTGTTTGGTTGTTTGCAGGCTAGTAACTTTTGTGAACTTATTTACAAAGCTGATTCTGGGAAATCTTTGAAAAGTGTATTTATGTGGCTTGAAGTATTCCTAAGTCTTGTTTATTATAAGGTGTTTTTTAAAAAAACAAAAGACTGTCTTTATGGACATGAGTAGCTAAAAATGCCACATGATTCAGCCCAAAGAGGATTTTCACATTGCACAGCTTGAAAAGCTACCATTTTATTTGTTTGTTTGTTTGTTTGTTTGTTTGTGTTTGTTTCAACAAAAGCATCGTTTATAAGTCTTGGATTCCTTAATATTCACTCAGTTTAATTACAACCTTTTATTTTGTACCCACTTTAATCTGTGAAGTATTAGTGTACAAGTGTGTCCACCAACGAAAAGGTTACACTGTGGAATGGATGCCAGCCAGCCAGTTATTGGCTCTTCAGGATGCCAGCCAGCCAGTTATTGCCTTTTGGGGAAGCCTCCATTCCATTTTCTCTTCATCTTATTTTCTATTCTGTGATTATTTAACCTCAGTCCTCATTCAGTTTTTTTGTGGGGAGTGGTCCCCTAACCTTTTTGTTTCCCCTCCCCACTAACTTTTATTATATTTTTGCAAGCCTTTTTGAGTCTTCCAAAGCTATTTTGTCTATATAAGGATTGGTACTCCATGAATTAAGGTCACTGCTAGTATAGAGGATGCTACCCATCAAAAGCTGTATTCTGTATACAGCAGAAGATGACTTTTATTTTTGCATGTTACGAATTTTCAACCAGTGTGATGTTAAACAATCTATTCCCTTTCAATTATTGCTTTCCAAAAAATGTAAATGCTAAATGCAATACGCAACATTTACTTGAATCTTGTTTGGTGCAATTTATGAGTTGGTGGTTAGAAACAATATAGGAAGTGTAGCATCATCTTTCTCTCATGAGTGGTGTGACCTTGCTTGGAGGGGTGGGGTAGTTTCTGTCCTCTTATAAAAACCCTTCCTCATGAAAAAACAGTGGGCTTTCACAACACAGAAGGGGCATTGGTTTATAGGCCTGCGCATGGTCTCACAAGAGAACACTGTTCAATAGGCTTCAAAGCAATTCAGCTATGGCATAGCTGTGGCTGGGCCACATGTAATATAGCCTGTAGCTCTTTAAAGAGGATTAGCTTCAGATCAGGAGGAGTATTCATCGCTGGGTTTCATGTAAAGCAGAATATGCTAATGAAATGGAAATGTCTACAGCAAACATTGCATGATAACATAAACCCTCGAAACTGAGCTTAGCGCCTTGATAGTCCACTCTGAGAGACAAATTTCTTTATCTTCATGTTAATCAGATGGGCAGGGGTGGGTGGGAGGGAGAGCATGATTTTACCACAGTAAGCCCTCTGAGGTAATTTATAGTTTCTCCACCACCACCAGCATATTAAGTCAAGCTAAATTCAGTGATGCTTTGCTCCCCCCCCCCCCATTTTGTATATGGTTTAGTTAAAGTAACTAACAGACACCCTAAGACAAATTGATTCACCATGAAAAGCTATTTTTGCTTTTATTTTTACATTCCTGGAAAGCATGCTATAATTTAAATTGGCTGGAGAACCTGTGGCCTTCCAGAGGTTGATGGACTCGAGCTCCCATCAGCCCCAACCAGCATGGACAATGGTCAAGGATGATGGGAGTTGTAGTCCAGCAATATCTGGAGGACCACCAGTTTTCCACCCCTGGTGCAACATGACAAAGAAATGGAGAAACAAGGGTTCTTCAGATGAATGGACAGGACTAAATGCAGTGCTAAAATTATAATGGTATTGATGGTGATCTAATGCTCATAATGGGTGGGATTCAACTATTGCTATTGTTATTTATATACCATCTTTCATCAAGAGAACCCAGAATAAAATATAATTATTTACACAACTAAAAGCAACAAATCTGGCTAGCAGAAAACTGCAGAAGAGCTTCTCCTAGCATAGCAGGGCTCCCCTCCTCTCCTGCATGCCTAGGGTGCCCCTGTTCTAGATTGGGGGCATTCTAGAACAGAATGCAGGAGAGGAGAGGGTTGGTGGTTCTGTCTGGCTTGCTGGAATGCTTACACTGATTGAACCATTGCCATAGCACCATGTTAAAATCCAATAATAATAATGAGCTTAGAACTATTTAAAGCGTTTTTTTTCCACCACTCTGTTTTTTTACTGTTCTTAATTACTGTTACCATGATTTCTTCTTAACTGTAACCCATGCACAACCCACGGTCAGTTCTGAGCAGCATTTGGGTCCCAGGCCAAACCTAGCATGGCTTGTTCCCTCATCCCCAAGTGATCACCTTCCAGGAGAATGGCCCTTGGTGGCAAGACAGGGTTGTGTGGGCCACCAAAGAAATGTCCAGATTATTCTAGATGTTGCATTCTAAATGCAAACGTGGCCTATGTTTCTATCCCCACTCTACATATGCCAGTGCTCTGAAGCCATGCTGAAACCTGGTTGTTGCCTGGGACAAATGTAGGCTTGGGTGGCATATCTGAAAGCGCCCACTTTTCTCGTTAGGTTTCTATCAATGAATTCTTCTATTCATTAGTCCCACATTCTGCCTACCCTCCATATGCACTTCCATTAGGGCAGGGGGATTTTACAAAGTAAAAGAAATACGTGGCCAAAGGCAGAATTTTGAGGGAGTCATAACTTAGAGAACAAAAGCACCTGTTGTTTCCCCTAGTAATGACCTTAAAAGTACAAGTTTGGACTGTTTCTCTCTAAATACGACCATCTCACAAGACATGGCTGCATGTGGAAAAGGGAATCGACATTAAGAGCAATAAATTTGAAAAGCTCATTAAAAAGACATAATGAATTTGGTACACCACATATTTCTAGATCAAAGTTACCTTTGAAGTGACCAAACTCCAGCCTGTGAATCAGTGAAACTGCTTCCTTTCTGTTCTGATCTTACTTGGTGGTGTCCAATAAAACAGAAGTTAAGGAAATTGTTGTTATCTGAATATGGCTAGAAGGAGCCATCTCTGAATGACAGTCTTGTCCCAAAGCAACAATTGTGGAAATCATTAGGAAGGCAAGGCCAAGTGACGCAAGGAATAAGGTTGTTTTTTGAGTTAATCTTTTCCTGCAGCCGTCGTCACCCGCAACTACCGTCCACTTGCTGTGTGAAACAGCGTAGTCTTTGTCAACGTTAACAGGGTCTGGGAAGACTTCTGATTCATGAATATGTATCATCAGCTCTCCATGTCTACAGAGACAAACCCTTCAAAACTGCAATAACCACCGCCTTCCCCCCGCCCCCTCACCAACCAACCAGCCGCCCAAATCCTAAGCTATTGGGCTGAGGGAGCTGAAATGCTAGCAAGTAATGTGAGCTCACGCTTTCGAAATGAACTAGAGGAACTTTCTGCTCTAAACCTTTCTTAGGACTCGTCGAAGCCTATAGAACACTTTCATTCTTCATGGGCAAATGGGCAAAACTTGCCATGACCTCTCAGGGGGAAAGAAACACTTTTGCATTTTAGTGTTCTGGCCTCAAGCATGAATAGCAAATGTTTCACTGCACACTGTACCGGTAGCGTGTTTTCAGTTGTTTTGCAAAACTAGCTGCATCTCAACTTCTGAGCTGTAAACCACATAACGCTCACAAAGTTCCTCACTTTAAATAGTCAGTCTGATACGAATAGGGCTTCTCGCATGAATCCTCACACATGGTGCTTTTTCTAAAAAAATGTTTAGGGGTACTCTCATTTTCCTACCCATATTGAAATACTGCCCCTCAGTGAGGCCAAACTCACTGAGATAAAACTTTGATGACTAATACTGTATAGCCCGGTGGACAGAGTGCTGTATTTAGTCAAAGTGGGGTATGAATTACCGGTAGCTCTCAGCCTTAATTTGCTTTCTGTTATAACAGCTAACTCACAGGAAGGGAAAAGATAAAAGACCAGTCCTTATTCCAGCTGGAGTAAACTGAATGTCCTGTAACATATTCAAACTCCCAGCTATAAAGAAGTCAGAGGAAACATGCCTCTGAATACCAGTTGCTGAAAACTGGTGCTACTCAGATCCACTAGCAAGCTCTTCTTACGTTCTTAAGAAACAAACTATAATTAAGTTTTGCATTTTAGTGTACTAGTATCCCAAATGAATAGCAAATGTGAGCAAATCATATTGTAAGGAAATATTGTTTCAAGGAAAAGATGTAGCTCAGTGGCAGAGCACATGTTTTTAATGCAAAAAGGTCCCAGGTTCTGTTCCTGGCATTTCCAGGTAAGATGGGAAAGACTTCCATCTGAAACCATAGAAAGCCACTGCTGGTCAGAACTGACAATGCTGCATGGACCAATGGGTCTGATGCGGTCCTGTAGAGGGAAGCATTATGACCCAATGGTTATAGGCTGCTTTGAACATTATGTTTTTCGCAACCTAGTTGCTAGGAGACTGGAGCTACAATCCTATGAACATTTTTCTGGGAGTAAGCCCCACCGAATACAGCCGTACTTAAATCCAAGTTTAAAATGCATGGGATTGTGCTGTGAGTTTTTAATCTAGAAGGGCTTTGAGTCTCTCCTCTGCCATGAACTCGCCTTCATTATACACCTTTAGGTACCAGGCAAAAACGTTCCTCTTCAACCAGGCCTTTGGCTGATTACATCTGATACCCTATTAAATGTGTGGGGAGAGGGTTTTTCTTTTTATTATGTATTTTGTGTGTTTTTATCTTGAACTTTTATGTAGGGAACAGCCCTGAGATATACGGATGCAGGGCAGTATGCAAATTTAATAAACAACAACAACAACTTACTCTATAGGTGGCCTTATACCAATCAGTGTCCCACACCAGCGGTCTGCTGATATGGATAAAATGGTACTCAGCTGTCTTTTGTGTGTGCATGCTTTAAAAACAATGTTATTGTGCATAGTCCCAAACAGACCATCATATAATTAACTGCATAATCCACTTAATCCCTCAGGCCTGAGGGTTTTCCACCCCTGTCATAGAGAATAGTAGGAACAGCTTTAGACACAGTATTTGTGTCTGTGTGTGTGTGTGTGTCACATAGAAGATGGAGCCAGCTTGTTTTCTGCTGCTACAGAGGGTAGGACCCAAACAAATGGATTCAAATCACAAAAAAGGAGATTTCGGCTAAACATTAGGAAGAACTTGGTGACAATAAGAACTGAGTCCCTGTAAGGGAAAAGGGTGGGATAATAATAATAATAATAATAATAATAATAATAATGGCAGTGTTTGGAAGTGGAATGGACTACCTCAGAAGGTGGTGGACTCTCTCTCATTGGCAAGTTTTAAACAGGTTGGCTATCCATCTGCCAGAGATTCTTTAGCTGTGATTCCTGCCTTGCAGGGGTTGGGCTAGATGACCACTGGGGTCCCTTTCAACTCTAAAATCCTGTGATTCTAATTAACCTCAGTGATAACGAGTTTTTTGGGGGGAGGTGCATAAATGACAGCAACAGAAAAAGGGGTAGCCTGCTTTATAAAGGTCTATCAGGTATACAGTGCTTCCCTAATATCTAATATAACCCAAGTCCATCTCATAAAGCTTAATCTCTATAGTTTCTTTAAAAAGAAAAAATACAATCTCCTCTCTGCTCCAGGCTACTCTTGATCTCATTTCTAAACACAAGCACTTCTGCTGAGGGAAGAGGGGGTAGGGTAGACTGTGCAGGAACCAGCCCTCCTCGCCCCCTCCCCGTTTTTCCCATTTTGCCTGTTAATTGGCTGAGACCACCAGAATTTGGAGGACACAGATGTCACTGATAGTTTGCCTAGGGAGCACATTCATGCCCATCTGTTGCAGTCTAGAAGGCTGTTCATACATCCACAAGGCCTTCATTTAATTCTTGTCAGAAAGTAATGTAAATCCCGTTTACCTCAGAGGTCGCAGCCGAGATTTATGCCAATGAGCCCCTTGCAATTTACACACACGCACACTGTAGTTCTATAGGAGAAAAGAAACCCTTTCATGTGGGTGCATATTAACAAGAGAGCTTGCCTTAGGAAAGGCTGTCCCTGAGTCAGGGTTTTCCTTATTTTAATACAGCCGGTGCCGTTCGGTATACGAGGCTTTACAAAAAGAAAAAGCGTTTAAACTTGAAACCAGCAAACGAGTAAGATAGCAGCAGAGCCTCAAGCAAATAGCCATGCTTCATCTCTCATTCAGCACATTACAAATGAAATATCCTACCAATTTCTTGCTGTGGTTTCAACATATGTCAGTAGGGAGAAGTGCTGGCCTATTTGTGAAAGAAAAGAAAATATTTAGTTTTCTGCTTGGGGTGGTATTTACACCAGTGTGTTCAAAGAGCTTGTGTTTTATTTAAGGAAATCCTGCAACCAAGTAACAAACAAACAAAGAGATAAGCTCATCAGGTATAAATGTGTAGAAAAGTGAATGCTGATAATCCAGTTAATATCATCTAGACCTCCCTGGCTCATCTACAACCCGCAGTACACATCACAATAAATCTGTTTTAAAAACTTGCAGCTTCCCCACAAACTGTATGTGTTGTGTGGTGTGTTCCAACATTTCAAATCATATATTGCTGTAATATTATGCAATATCATTTATGATACCATATTCTTTACATTTAACTTCAAACTACAGTTGTAGGAAAGTACAGAAAAAAGAAATGCAGCGCTGCTCGTTTTGATAAGGAGAGAAACCTCATTAACTTGAAAGTTAAAATTTAAATCTGACCTTTTCAAAGGCCAGGCGTTTGGTGCTCAGCCCTGCTCTCCCTCTACAGGGCCATGGGACTCATGCTATTGAATTCCAAAGGGAGCAAAATCTGGCCCTTTAGAATGGCTAGATGCAAAGTGCAGTGTAGCGTAATGACATGGGTTCAAAGTGGCTTTGACAAGCACATACTTCAAAGTGCTGAAGGGGCAGGGGGAGAATTTGTACTTGGCTGTACATTTGGTATTTCATTTTAAAATGTGGCTCTAATATTGCAGTCCTATACTTTTCTACTCAGAAGTAAGTCCGGCTGAGCTTAGCAACGTAAGCAGGCATATAGCATTGCAGCCTAAATTTGCTTTTTAGATGACCTGCAGCGGAGAGCAAAAAGGCTGCATACAAACCATGTTGAAAGGAAAACAAGGATTAAATCAGTAAAATTAGCCACTGGTGAGGAAACTATCCCAGATAATAGCTACGGTTCAGCACAGCCTTGCCTAGATTTGTATCACCGAATGCCTAGGAGAACAAGATCTGTTTTAACCTGGCACCAAAATCTCACCAGAGCTAGAGCATTCCGTGCCACCAGCGGAAGGGAATTTCTCATGAAAGTCAGGGAACTCTCCAGAATGACCTAGAATTTGCCACAAGGAGCTGCAAGTGAGACGAGGAAACCAGCAAAAGTTAGGTGGGGGCAGCTTCTGCAAAGCCACATTCTCTGTCATTCCAGAAGTTTCCGCCAACTCTTCCTGAATGACAGGCGGTGGGGACTGAAGTGCTTACACAGGTGGGTCAGTAAAGCTTTGTTCCGCAAGCAGAGTTCTTGAATCCAAGCTTGTATCACTCTTGAAGTTACTCCTGATTGAAGCCAGGGCCAGAGTATGGACAGATTAGAATGGGGAAATTCTGTATGCCTCATTGTATCATAGAGTTGGAAGAGATCCCAATGGCCATCTAGTCCAATGCAGGAATATTTTGCCCAATGTGGGGCTCAAACCCACGGCCCTGAGATTAAGAGTCTCATGCTCTACTGACTGAGCTATCCCATCAGTTTGAATTACTTACATATAGTGGTGTTTGTGAAAGTGATTCTTCTCCACTGACCCCAATCTTTTACTTGTTTGGAGACTTTAGAGAAGAAGGGAATACGCACACAACCCCCAAAAAGGGAAATAAGAAAACCTTTAATGTTAGTAATGAGCCTTGTGCTTCCAGATGTAATTTAAACATCACTCCCTCCCCTCTCAGCTTTGCAAAAGGTTCCTTACACAACTAAAAGATTTGTATAATCACCAGCGCCTCCATTAATGGGCCACCATAATTTTACACCCAGAGAAATGGGAAGTTTCAGTGTAGCACTTAAAATAATTAAAAATGTTTATTTGAAAGTCAAAACAGCCCTGGCCCTAAATAATGATTTGCTTTTCTCAATTGACTGCGCTAAGTCCCCACCGGACACTCCTGGGACGATCTTTATTTGTTCCCTGTTGGGATTAATCCATAAATGCAGTCTCCACGTGGAGCTCCTTGGGTCTTTGTTTCTTCCTCCTCATTGGTCTCTCTGGAATTGTAGCATAGCCTAAAGATCAAAATGAGGATGAGATTTATTTATTTATTTTTGCCTTGAGAGCGAAAGGGGCTTAGGGGTTTTAATTGGTTTTTCAGAATTTTATACTGTGAATATGGCTCCAATATTGCACCCAGTTTTTAAAGAAAGTAACGTTAAGAGTTGCCAGATGAGTAATGCTGCGTGATTTTTTTTTGCAGCAAGAACAACAAAGAGTCTCATGGGCAACTTATAGGCTAACACTGTCTTTTGCAGGTCAGAATCCACTTCGTCAGGTGCATGAAACGTACCAGAGGAAAACACTTCCTGCATCTGATGAAGTGGGCCCTTGTTCACAAAAGCTTATGACACGATAAACTTGTTATCCTTCAAGGTGCCACTCCTTGTTGTTTGATAAAATTGTGAAGATCACCTATGTAAATAGGGATTCTCACTGGTTTGCAACGATTAACTGATGCCGGAAGCACTTCTCTAAAACAGAATGCAGAAGCTCTACAATGTTACAGCCTGAGGCTGCATTCACACAGCAGTTTATTCTGTTTCCAATATTCCAATGTTAATTTCTGCATTATATTTTGGCATCAAATCCACTTCCAGAAATCTAGCAGAAGTTTAGCGCTCATTTCTGTGCTGATTTCTTCCAGAAACAATCCATTTGCAACCCCATTAAACCAGAAAATTGTGGCAGTAAAGTGACAAAATTTGGGGCAGTATACCAGAGTATAGTTGCTTCCTGCCATTTTCATGGGTGATGCATCAGGTGCGAAAGGCTTGGGGCAGTAGTGGCATCGTCCAGTTATATTTGTTGTTTTGTCACACCACATCCACCGGTGTGAAATTCAGCGTGACTTGCCGGTACATTGGTAAAACACACACACACACACACACAGTTCCATGACACAACTGGTACCACAATGTGAAAGGAACATTACAAAACAGAAGCACTAACAATAGAATTAGGAAGAGTTGTCGTCGTCCTCCCCCCATATCTGAATGCACGCCATGTCTCCTTCATTACAACTTTGGAGTCTTTTTTCCTTATGGATCCTTCATTGTTCAAACTCGGATTCTTTTGCAGGATAGCATACATCTTTCACATTGATCGGCAAGTGGCTACAGTTCAGTTTGCATCTTTCATGTTAGCTGGCACAGTTTACATATGACAGGCCTGAGTCACGCAAACCTTTTAACACAGTGAGTGGTGGGTACTGAATCTCTGACAAGGGAACCATCCAATTACATCACCAGGCACCCACAGAAACCACCTTACAGTGGTGCCTCGAGTTAAGTACTTAATTTGTTCCAGAGGTCTGTTCTTAACCTGAAACTGTTCTTAACCTGAAGCACCACTTTAGCTACTGGGGCCTCCTGCTGCTGCCATGCCGCCGCCACACAATTTCTGTTCTCATCCTGAAGCAAAGTTCTTAACCCGAGGTACTATTTCTGGGTTAGCGGAGTCTGTAACCTGAAGCGTATGTAACCTGAAGCGTATGTAACCCGAGGTACCACTGTATTTGAAAACAGCCATTTTCTTTCTGGAAGCAACTAACATGGAATTGAGCACTAAACTTGCACTCTAGTCTACTAAAGTTCCAAGTGAGGCTTTTACATCCTGTGAAAGCTCAAGCATCATGTGGAAATTAACAGGGGAAAGTCATGAAAAGTGCCATGTGAATGCAGCCTGAGGTTCACCAGAACTTTCCAGAGAATTGGGGGGAGAACTAGACATTGGGTTGCTGTTTCCCCTGCTTTCTGTTTTTCATAATTCTTTTGTCTTGCCCCGATACAGCAGCATAGGAGGGGAAACTGAATGGTGTCTTTTTGTTGACTGGGAAGTTAGCAGGGGATTGCCTCTCCCCATCCACCATGTTGTGCGTACAATTATCCAAGCACTTGTTCCCAAAGTGCTTCCTACCGTCTCCAGAAAGAGTATGTGATGTAACTCAGCTAGCATTTCTAGAAATCACGGTGATTCGCTGTAGAGCAAGGTTAAAAGGTCTTGAAAACATGAGGGTTCCAGCATAAAACACTTGACTGCATGGAACCAACATGTGTGCAAATGAATTCTATGTGTGCGCATGTGGCTGGCCACTTCACTGTTTGGGGCTTTTTACAGGGGTATTGAAAAGCAACCTCCTCTCTCCATGCTGTGGTACACGGACCCCAGAGTAATTTCACACCCTTCCCTAATAAAGTCCTCGGAGACTGTCATGTACTTCCCCTATTATCCCTCCCTGCTTGAGCCTTGCCGATAATTGATGATGCTTTAGTTAATCATCCTTCCCCTTCTTTTGTTCATCAGGTATCCCGGCCTAGAAAGGATCCTTTTCATTTAGAATTTGTGTCTTCTCCTCGGTAATTGATCGCCATACACCCAAAGACGTGCACACCCCACCCAATTTTCAAGCGAGCAGCATGGATAATCAAAGAACGATGGCCGCTCTGTTGCAGGAATGCAAACAGATGCTGGATCAGATCTCACCAGAGGTGCAGGACCAGTCTAAGAGAGACGAAAGCAGGCATCAGCAGTACAGAGGTGAGATCCCAGTGACAAGTACTGGGTGCAAAACAGCCGACTGCCCTAAACTTCCACCCCATCTCCGGCCTGCCCTATTTCCCCCCCCCCCCCAAATCTCCTAGCAGATAAGTGTCAAAAGATTACTGGATTTCTAGGACATGAATGGGATGTGAGCTAGGAGGCAGGCAGGGAAGGAAGCCCACTTTGTACCAGTGAATTGCTGTCAGTTCTCATTTAAAGCTTCAGTAAACATGAGGCTATAAGGAGCGGTTTTCGTTTAAGAAAAACAATGCTTCCAAAGTTTGGCGATGCACATAAATTTCAATTATAAAAAAGGGGGAGGGGAAATAATGCAACTTCTGAATGGCGGCTGTTTGCTGTCCTTTCACTGAGAGTATATCCCCTTCATTAAAGCATTTGACCGTTTCCCCTAATGCAACTCCCAACATTTGAATTCCCAGATATTTTTCTCTCTGTATAAAAGTTCATCATCTACAAAAGTGTTTTGAAAATAAAAATGGTTCTGGGTGTTAGAGGAACATTTGCAGGCAACGGATACTTTGAAGAGCGGTACGTAAATACCAGGGAAACATTGAAAGAGTTTTTGTTTTATTGAATATGATATGAAAAAGAAACAATTTATTGAAGAAACCATTTGTTGAAATAGGAAGACGATCTGTTAGGTCATCTGATGAAGCAAACTCTTGCCTGTGCATAGTCGTTCCATGATCCATTTGTTAGTCTATTATTATTATTATTATTATTATTATTATTATTCCCATTTGACTAGGTTGCCCCAGCCACACTGGGTGGCTTCCAACAAATTGAAAACATTAAGCACAGTAAGACATCAAACATTAAGAACTTCCTTATACAAGGCTGCCTTCAGATGTCTTCTAAAGGTTATATAGTTGTTCATCTCTTTGACATCTGATGGGAGGGCGTTCCACAGGGAGGGTGCCACTACTGAGAAGGCCCCCTGCCCGGTTCCCTGTAACCTCACCTTTCTCAGCGAAGGAACCTCAGAAGGCCCTCAGTGCTGGGCTTCAGTGTCCAGGCTGAACGGTGGGGATGGAGATGCTCCTTAAGGTGCCACAAGACTTGTTATTGTGTCCAGAAGCCTCTTTATGGGGTTTTTCCTGCAGCAGATTACCATGGCTAGCTCTTCCAAAATACTCCAGATAAAGCTACCACAAGATGTGCCATAATAATAATAATAATAATAATAATAATAATAATAATAATAATTTATTATTTATACCCCGCCCATCTGGCTGGGCTTCCCCAGCCACTCTGGGCGGCTTCCCAAAAAATATTAAAATACTGTAATACATCAAACATTAAAAGCTTCCCTAAACAGGGCTGCCTTCAGATGTCTTCTAAAAGTCTGGTAGTTGTTGTTCTCTTTGACATCTGGTGGGAGGGCGCCACTACCGAGAAGGCCCTCTGCCTGGTTCCCTGTAACTTGGCTTCTCGCAGTGAGGGAACCGCCAGAAGGCCCTCAGTGCTGGACCTCAGTGTCCGGGTAGAACGGTGGGGGTGGAGACACTCCTTCAGGTATACAGGGCCGAGGCCGTTTAGGGCTTTAAAGGTCAGCACCAACACTTTGAATTGTGCTCGGAAGCGTACTGGGAAATGTACTTTATTCTGAAATAACACCCATTTTGTTCAATGGGGCTTGCTCTCTAGGAAGTCTGCTTAGAAATACTAAATAGTTGCAGTACTTTTGCAAAAAGCTTTGCCAGTTCTGAGCCTAAGCTTGCACTTCCATAAATTCTGACTTTGTACATTACCTAACGATTAAGTTGTCACTGTTGCAATCCTTTTGACCATACTTCCTCCTTCCATCCCTTTACTGCCATAGTAGGGTCTTGGGTGCTTCCACACAGATACTTAGTGTGGACTCGGTGCTGCTCTAGCAAACACATTTTGCAGCATTCAAATAACCTAGTCCTCATCAAAATGGCAACCCATTTGCCTACGGCCTTCATTTAATCTGGATCTATAATTTCTGCAGAAGCTTTGGGGTTTTTTTTTAAATTTATATTATTTTCCTCGAAACAGTCCATCTGAACTAAATAGAGGGGGGGAATATGGGATTGCATTTTGATAAGGACAGCATAGTGGGGACATTGTGCAAAACAGACTAACACAAGCAGCACCGAGTGCAGAATAAACTGCTGCGAGAAGTGGCCCTCTGTTAAGCAGACTATTTTTTAAATAGATAAATCTGAATTTTGTTTGCTTGTTTGTTAACACACACACACACACACACACACACACACAGGAGTTTCCTTTTTGACAGACGAATCATGTGACTCTCCACCTAGTTCTTCTGTTTCAATAGTATCAGCTACTTTGCCCGAGTGAATCAATCATGGTGACATTTGGGGAAATTTAAATCCACCTCATGCAGGGCCTGTTCTGTTTGTGTACAGTTTTCTGCTTCCTTTGGCTGTGATGATAGTTGTCTGTAGCTCTTTGGCATTTGGGAATATAGGCTATGTGTAAAGGGCTGGTGTATTTTTTTCTTGTAAGGTTTCCTTTCACTTCATCCCACAAAAGGCACTTTTGTTTCCTTGTCACAAATTCCTTTCAGCTTTATTATCACTCTTTAGAATGGGCTATTGAACTTCTAATCAGGTAGTTCTTTCTTCTTCGGTTTCCCTTATTAAATGCTGGAGAGTATGATAAATAATCGGCTTAGTTACAGATAAGGTACATCAGTGCCCTTTTAATCACTACATTAGACATGGCCCTTCAGGTAAACTACTTCAAGCAGCAAAGGAACCAAGGCTCAGAGATTCCCTAGGACCTACTTCCCTTAGATTTTGGTTTTTGTATTAGCTATCCGCTTTGAGTCCGAGAGGCAATAATATGAATAATGTGTGTATGATTGTTCCATTGGATTATATCCCTGCAGGTTAGTTAAATGCTCCAATTGCAGATGTCTTCTTCCCTAACAGGTGTTTTTTTTAAAAAATAATAATAATCCTGCAATGATCACATGTTGCTTATAAGAAGTGTGGCATCATTTATGGCAGATTTGAACTAATTACCTGAACTCAAAGCCTGAAGCTTGTTATCATTATTATTATTTATTAAATGTCTATACTGCCCTTCACCTGAAGATCACAGAGCGGTTTACAATAAAAATACAAAAATACACACCATAGTAACAAACACAAACAATAACAATGTCATTTCATTTATTAGTATTACTACTGCTTCCCTAGATGCTACTTCTTTCTATCCAGGATGGAGATGAATAGTGGAAATGGGGGCAGGGATTTAGAAATGAACTCATCCAGCTTGGTTTGGCCTTAGCTCTTCATGTCTCAGGGATTTCCAGACTGGCTGACTTTGCACCAATCCTTCCATCTGCTAAATCTCATTCACCATCCTTTTCCTTGTTGTTGCTTAGTCATTTAATCGTGTCCAACTCTTCGTGACCCCATGGACCAGAGCACGCCAGGCACTCCTGTCTTCCACTGCCTCCCGCAGTTTGGTCAAACTCATGTTCGTAGCTTTGAGAACACTGTCCAGCCATCTCGTCCTCTGTCGTCCCCTTCTCCTTGTATCCTTTTCCTAAGTTTCTGTAAAAGACAAATTCTGAGGAAGAATGCTGTTTCTTAAACTTCTCCTAACTCATTGATCGGGAATATTAAGAAACTACACTTCTCAGACCTAAGCCAAAGGCTTTATTCAAAGACCCTTCATTCTGGGTTGGACTAAAATTCCATTCAGTATTCTGTTTCCAGCAAGTCAGACGTGACAGCAATGGCTTTCCCCTGTTATATGTCTCCAGCATCTGGTATTTAAAGGTATATTGCCTCTGGACTCAGAAGACTGAGTTAGCTATCAAGTTGCACATTAAGGGCTCCAAACTCTCATTTTCGCACTGTGGAGGAATCCATTTCCTCTGCTCCTTTCTGCCTCCTTTTCTCCACTCACACCTACAAAGCAACAACAGTCTTTCACTTCCTTGATAAAATCCCTTCTCTTAATGACAGACAGCTCTAGTTTACCTGCAGGGCAGAGCACAGGAGGTCACCTGGTGACAGGCAACCTCTCATTATTACTCTGTGGCTGGGAGAAGTGACAGCTTGCAGCCGCTGAGAGGCAAAAACGGTGGAGGGAATGCTTTCAGCAGGTCAGGTACCACCTCCTAACCTTCGCGGCTGAATCACTTACCTGCACTTTGACCTTTTCAGCTTTGCTCCCTGATGATCTGAGGACCCTCATCGAAGAGGCAAAGGAAATGAAGTGGCCCTTCGTGCCAGAAAAGTGGCAATACAAACAAGCCGTAGACCTGGAAGACAAAACAAACCTGAAAGACGTGATCAATGCAAGGCTGCATGAGTTACTGGTATGAAGTATATGACACCTGCCTTTGAAACCTGCATTCACAGCACTTAGATGTACAGTGGCCTAACAGATGGTAGCCTTCCTTTTATATAGGTGACCCCCATCCTTCACTGCTGTTTCTGCTAGGTGACAGTTGTCATCCTGATTCCATTTAATTCAGTGGCCGCATTCTTACTCTTATCAGTTGTGTTGGGGTTAATGCCTTGATTTTGTTTACATATGGACCAGAAGGCAGTGTATTCTCTGATGTAGACATGGAGATCCTGCACAAGGAGGCTTCCCCCCAGTGACCGAAGAATCCCACTCATTCAGGAGCTTCATGTGTTCTTTGGAACAAATACAGATGTGTGCAATTACAGATATAAAAGCTTACCAATGGTCTAAAAGGTCCAAGTCCAGCACTCTATCTGCAAGAGTTGCAGCTAAATGCCCCTTTGAAGGTCACTTGTCAGGCATGATGCAGACAAGTTTCACTTGTTGTTACATATGTCATCTGAGGTGTAAGCCTTGAAGGCGGTGGGTCCAATTTTAGTTATCTTAGCAAATAGCAAGTGGATAGATATATCCTCCAAGAATTTGACTATACCACTTTTAGAGCCGTCTGTGTTGGGTTTTGGTTGGGTTTTTGGCAACATCTTGAGGCAGTGATTTTCACTGTAAATTATGGGCTGAGTAAAGTAGTATTTTAGGCATACAGGTGGTGCTGTGGGTTAAACCACAGAGCCTAGGACTTGCCGATCAGAAGGTCGGCAGTTTGAATCCCCGTGATGGGGTGAGCTCCCATTGTTCGGTCCCTGCTCCTGCCAACCTAGCAGTTCGAAAGCACATCAAAGTGCAAGTAGATAAATAGGTAAGGTAAACAGCGTTTCCATGCACTGCTCTGGTTCACCAGAAGCGGCTTAGTCATGCTGGCCACATGACCCGGAAGCTGTACGCTGGCTCCCTCGGCCAATAAAGTGAGATGAGTACCGCAACCCCAGAGTCGGCCATGACTGGACCTAATGGTCAGGGGTCCCTTTACTTTTACCTAAAGTTGTATTTAATTTTGTTTATCCTGAATCAATTGTATTGGACTACCCTATGATTCCAGTGTTTTGAGGAACAGAGAGTAACTTCTCCCTATTTATTCTGTCCTCTCCCCGCCCCCCATTCCTGACTGCACACACATTTCTTACGTACATTGGAGCATAAGGAAAGTCTCTTGGATCAGGCCAGTGGTCCATTTGTTCCAGCATCCTCTTCTCACAGCGGCCAACCAGATGCAGGACTTGAGCATAAGAACACCTTCCCCTCCTGTGGTTTCCAGCAACGCATTCAGCAGCATTACCACCTTCAGCCATGTAGGGAGTATATATGCATCAGGGTTAACAGCCAGTGATAGCCTTACCCGCCATGAATCCTCTATTAAAGCCATCCAAGTTGGGGGCCATCATTGCCTCTAGTGGGAATAAAATCCATAGTTTATTCTGTCTTTCCTGAATCTTCCAACATTAAGCTTCTTTGTATTGCCCTGAGTTCTGGTACAATGAGAGAAAAAAACTTTCCTCTTGTTAACACAACACATAGCTAAACTATGGAACTCACTCCGCCTGGCTTTCAATTTGAACTTAGCCTGATCTTTTATTCCCGTTCCTTCCTTCCCTCCCCCTCCCCTTTTTATGAAGATTACCCGCTCTGGGATCCCACAGCTAATTCTCCCCTGGTCTCCTTGCTGGCCCAAAGAGGACTAATTTAACCAGCTAGCCCTGGTGATCATCTAATGTTTATTGGATGGATTTCCCCCCAAATTGATTTTGAATTCTGAAATTATTGTTGTTCACGGTTTATACTGTATTTTATGCTGTTTTTTGTTGCATCAATTAAGTGTTTTAAATTTGTTGTTAGCCTCTCTGAGCCCGGTTTTCTGAACCAGGAAGGGTGGGGAATAATTAAAAATTTATTTATTATTATTTATTATAGGAGGCAGTGACAGCCACCAGCATAAATACCAGTTGCAGGAAAGCACAAGAGGAGAGAGGGCTCGAATCCTGTTTATGGGTTTCCCACAGGCATCTGGTTGGCCTCTGTGAGAACAGGATGCTGGACTAGATGAGCTATTGGCCTGATCCAGCAAGCTATTCCTAAACCTGCGTAGGCCAGAGCTCCAACAACCGCTGGAAATTTGCTGCAGCACAATTGCTGCAGAGGGTTAAGTGAGGGAGGGACCTGTTGGTTGCAACCAGGTGCTATTTGTATCTGGGTGCAAGATAGGATAGGGAGTTGCCTCCTTAAATCACTGTTTCCCTCTCCTTCTGTAAGTGAATGGTTTAAGTTGCGTGGAGCACCTTACATGCCCCTTGGTAAAAGTGGGAGGGTTTTGTTGTTGCCCTTGCTTTACAAATCCCTAGTGCTAAGTGGAGTTTTATTGTGATTCCGAGTTTGTTTTGCTGTGTTTTCTTCCTCCCCGTCCCCTCCTTTCCCTTTCCCTTTTTGGTGTGTGGCCTCAGATGGAAATTTATGGCGGTGGCTGACCCCCTTTTACAATGCTCACAAAGCCCTCGGACTCAAGAGCATTTGTCTGCTCTCTCCCAGGATAAACACCTGCAGCCAACTCCCTGAGAAACCTGGATAGATGGGAGATTAATGTGACTGTAATAGTGGAACCGTGTTTGCCCACATTATCCCCTCACCCCAGGTAGATGGGCCTTCTCTGAGATGATACCAATTATTTATTGCCGAAACATCTGTTGATAACTGCAGCTGCCCCGGCGAAACAAAGCATATCATGGGGTCACAGACTATAGGGCCCTACAATCCTGCCTGATGCTCTTTGGAGACTATTCACCAACACACCCCAAAGTACATGGGTTACCGTCGTCTTCAATGTTTCATCGTGCCGTAAAAAATACTTTCTAAACGCTGAGCTCGCTTCCCCATGTGCTTTGAACTATTATTTCATTTTCACTGGTAATTTATATTCTAGCACTATTGTACTGTGGGAGAAAAGGGATACTATTTTACTCCCCAATTTAATTGTAGAATGACTGACACTTTGACCCATATTATTAGTATTAGTCAAGAAAGGTTCTTTCCCCCACCCCCTTTCCATTGCTCTCTTTCCCATTTATTTATTCAAAACGAAATTTAAAAAATTCAAGACACAGAAAAAGTTTCTTTTGAAGTTTGATTAAGATGTTGAGCGAGGCTGGGGAGGGGGGGAAGTATTAAATTTACAGTTTGATTGCAAAGAATAAAGTTCTGAGCTTCCTCTTTTGATATGATTTGCAGGAGGGAATTAATTTAAATCCCTCCGAAAGAGAAATCAGCCTTTGTTGATACTGTTTGGCGAAAACTTTGACACGTTTCATCTGAGTTTATTCTAAAGTGGCGAGTTTAGAATAAGCTCTCCACTGGAATGAACCAGTGTTTGTAAAGTGATTTGGGATCCTTGAATGAAGTGTTTATTATTCTGGAAGGTCAGATTTTGGGGGCCATATTCACAGTGTGCAGTATCTTGCTTCTCGAGTAGCTCCACTGATCTCAAAGTGTCTCTATGAGAGCACTTGGGTCTCCGGTCTGAAAGTTTGACTTAGCCTTGCATTGTTAGTAGCGATGCTTTGTTTGCAGACCATTGCTCTGTTGAGTATGCAAAACAACCATTGCTGCTTACATCATCCTTTTAAACAGTTCAGCTTTGCATGGGCTGCAGAATCCTATTGTACAAAACAACCAGAAGAGAGGAATGCTCATAAAAGACATGGGGGCAATGGGGGGTGGGTGGAGAGGGGCATGGAGGAAATCCCATATCTGCTAAATTTAATGAGAAACTCAGGGTGGTAGTCAACTGTTTTACTCAGAGTAGACCCATTGAATTTAATTGGCCCAACTTAGGCAAAGTCATTCATTTCAGTGGGATTTCTCTGAGCAGCTTAGTTGACAACCACCCTCAGTAATTAACACATCAGTGTAAAACGTGCATCCTAAAATGTTTTCCCTCTTGATAGTGATCTTCATTGTGGAATTCCAGAATAGGAGTTTGATAGAAGAAAGATCTTGACTGTTAATGTTATTCATGGATCTTCATGAATTATTTCTGTGGGACTATAAGAAAGCAATTCTGGTGATTTGTCACCTGTCTATTCAAAGGACTACCTTAGGGTTCTTTCAGGTGTTACATTTTTGGGGATATCAATTTTAGGTGGGTTTTTTGAGTTTTTATTCTTATTTTTTGCTTTTGTCCTGCTGTTTCACTTCTTAGGTCTAAATTAAAAATAGTGCAAACAATTAAGAACTGTGACAAAACTGAAAGCAGCAACAGATTTTGTGTGTGTGTTGTAAAAAAACGCATTCTAGGGCAGCAGATATCACACAGAGGTGATTTGCCAAAGTCTTGCTAAACCAAAACTGTTGTTTCATAAAAATTATACACCACTTGATAATTTTTTTAAAAGAAAATCTCTCCAAATGGTTTGCATTTTTTTAAAAAAAAACAATAAGAAAAATTAGCAGTAATAAAACTTTCAAAAAGTTAAAATAACAATAGACTAAAAACAAATTGAAACTTTTCATGTGAGGTGGGAAAACTACATCTGCATAGGATTGGATTTGCTAAGGCGGGAGGTAGGGATTGATGCCAGCTTGGGTGGCTTTAAAAAGAGGATTTGACGATTGATTGATTGATTGATTGATTGATTTGATTGTTTTGATTGTTTTGATTTGTATGCTGCCCTTCACCTGAAGATCACAGGGCAGTCCTGAACGTAAAAATACAAAATATGAACACAAAATACATAATAAAAACAAGTGCAAGAACTAAAACAAACCAATAACTCCCTTCCAACAAGCACATGGAAGATAAGGCTACCAGTGACTACTAGGCATGATGACTAAATATTACCCCCAGTATCAGAAGCAACATGCCTCTGAATACCAGTTGCTGAGGAACAACAATAGAAGATTGCTGCTTTTTTCACTTGTGGGTTTCCAAAAGGCATCTGGTCCTTGTTCTGTCCCCATTTTTTAAAATCAGGGAATAAGCAGTTACCCTTCCAATTGCAAATCATCTCAGCTCTTCTTCCAACAAACAGTGGACGTTTAAAAACAAAAACCCAGGTCTCTTTTTCCTTCCTGGCTGAGCCAAGGAAAATGAGGGTCGAAAACACTTCAGCTTCCACTGGGATTCCAAACAGGACGTTTCCAGCTATTTCCCAGCACGAGCTGTGCTCAAAGTAAGCATAAGAAAACTGGGAGACAGAATGGGCAAGCGGGAAAGCAGCAGAGGTGATAAATAATTATATGTTGATTTGAAATGAACAGCTGCTTTTAATAAATGTGCTCTTGCCCGTACGAGTGTCTATTATGGTTTTCCCTAGGTGCCTGACCTTCTCATACATCTACAGACTGTAAAAAAACATTCTGACTCCAGCCCATGTGAGCATCTGGTTTTTGAACAAATGGTTGGCACTGTCCTTGGTGCTCATTGGAGCACAGGATTCTGCCTTATGCCAAGTCT
Organism: Podarcis muralis; assembly: GCF_964188315.1. NCBI lineage: Eukaryota > Metazoa > Chordata > Lepidosauria > Squamata > Lacertidae > Podarcis > Podarcis muralis. The sequence goes on from NC_135663.1 coordinate 25,998,514, forward strand.
GCCTATTGGTCCATCTACCTCTGTATAGTCTACACTGATTGGCAGCAGTTCTTCAGAGAGTTGATCTTTGCAGCCCTACCTGGAAGTGCCAGGGATTGAACTTGGAACCTTCTGCATGCAGAGCTCTGCTGCTAGGCTTTTCCCCTTCCCCTCATCACCTATTTCCACACACACATACACACACCTCTGTGGAGGACTCTGGCTGTTGACACTGTCGGTGTCGACTATCTGTTTCGCAAGAGTGTGTGTGGTGTCTCTAGTGATGTGAGGTGAGAATATTCTCTGCTAGAAAATTATCCAGAGAATATTCTCCACAAACTGTAAATTATAATGTAAGAACCAGTTTTACAACCCACATTTAAAAAATCTAGTAAATAGTAAGTTAAGCTGTGATATTGCCAGTGTCAGTAATGAATAATTTTTTTTTATCCAGTTACATTACTGGGCATTGTGTCATTCACCATTGGCAGTTCTGAAATGTGAGCTACAGAAAACACACACACACACACACACACACACACACACACACACATATATGCTATTCATTTAATTTGATGAACATTTGAATTTGTATGTATTTCAACAATATGTAATAGCCTTTTTTTTTCTATTTTGGTGTGACCTTATTCATAGCAATTCTATACTATTGGCCATATAGTGTGATTACTTTTTTTACAGAAAGTAGCTTCAATGCTTTATACACTTAAAGTACCAGGCCTATACAATTATGTGTAACAGCATGTGAGGTGGCCTTGATTTAAACAGTTGACCAGTTAATGTTTCTATATTTTTATTTAGTGCCAATAACTGGTTTTGGCAGTGCCATTCAATGGTACAACATGCCATTTACCAGAGATTGACATACTGAAATATATTACCGTTAGAGCTATTAGAAGCACAAGATAGCCTATTACTGAATTTACTTGTATCAAAGAATGTGAATTCACTGCATTGCCCCATTGAATAAAAGTATCTGTACAGTTTTTGGTTGCCATCTGAACAAGTTTACCCATGAATAAACATGTATATTAACTAATTATATCATTTTCAATGCATTAAAATGAATATTCTCCTATTTTAAATGAAAATTCTCTAATATTCTCATTAACTGAGAATATTCTCGAGAATTTAATATCACTAGGTGTCTCAACCCAAGAAGCAACCTTGTAAGTTACTGTATGTAGTAGCACTCTTTTGCTTGAGCAGATCATATCCTGCAAAGTGATCTACTGTGGTGTATCTTTGTGACCCCCAGGGCATCTTTGATAGTAAAACCTGAGATTTCCCCCCCCCCCCCATAACTGTCTATTTGCTCAAGTCATATTCAATGAGCATGATTTTAATTTGTTTCCTAGCCCTGTGATATGTCATGGATGTCTCAGTTGAGATTCCTGCACCGGCATTGGACTAGATTTAACTAGATGACTCTTGGGGTCCCTTCCAACTCTACAATTCTATGATTCTGTGATAATAGCGATAGCTGTACTGTATTTTTATTTTCCTTTTTTGAATTATTTTTTATTCCTTTTACAATACAAAAATATAAAAACACATAATACAATTTTTCACAAATACATTTTTTGGAGTTCCCTCAACTCTTCTGCAAATCCTCCGTTTTAGTCCTTCCACATTTCTTAATCTAATATTGCCTTTTATTAAAAACCTCCTCCCTCTTATTCCCTTTTTTAGAATATTTCTGATATTATTTTCACAGAGCCTCTTGCAAACCTACAAACGTTAATTGTTCATCGCAAATACTTTTCAAATAGTCTACAAATTTACTCCAGTCTTCAGTGAATCTGTGGTCTCGTAGGCCTCGGATCCTTCCTGTTAGTTTATCAAGTTCTGCGTATTCCATTAACTTCATCCTCCATTCTTCCATCGACGGTAATTCTTCTTGTTTCCATTTTTGGGCTAGCAGTATTCTTGCCGCTGTTACTGCGTATAGAAAAAGCTTATAATCTTTTCTGTTTATTTCATTTCCTACCATTCCTAACAAAAATGCCTCTGGTTTCTTAACAAATGTATATTTCAACATTTTTTTCAATTCGTTATATATCATTTCCCAGAAGCGCTGTACTGTATCTTTAAATGTAACCTTAAGGGCCCTAAACTGGACCCTTTCCTCTCCCTGTTTGCAAACGGAAGATACAGTCACCCATCTTTCTGGCAACAAATTTCCCAGGGAGGTGTCTGCTGCTTTTGTGTTGTGGGTTTTTAAAAACCCACTTTTTCTAACCACCTTTTTTAATATGGCTGTTTTCAGAGAGTTGTGTTAGCATAGCTTTGCTGGTTGTTAACAGGTAATGCTAACAATTCTGAATTATTTATTTTAATTGGTTTAAATGCTTTTAAAGTGATGGTTAGCTCAAGCAGCCTCGAGTTGCCTATACCTGAAATGGCAGCAGATAAGAGCACTGAATAAAAATTCACTTCTATGACTTAGCTGGAAAATGCCCCAGGAGAAATGTAGTGGCTGGAGTGTCGGACTATGATCAGTGAGTCCTTGGTTCAAATTTGTGCACAGTGAAAACTTAATAGATGACCATGGCCAATTACTCATTTTTTCAGCCTAAAGGTAAAGGTACCCCTGCCTGTACGGGCCAGTCTTGACAGACTCTAGGGTTGTGCGCCCATCTCACTCAAGAGGCCGGGGGCCAGCGCTGTCCGGAGACACTTCCGGGTCACGTGGCCAGCGTGACATCGCTGCTCTGGCGAGCCAGAGCTACACACGGAAACGCCGTTTACCTTCCCGCCAGTAAGCGGTCCCTATTTATCTACTTGCACCCAGGGGTGCTTTCGAACTGCTAGGTTGGCAGGTGCAGGGACCGAGCAGCGGGAGCGCACCCCGCCGCGGAGATTCGAACCGCCGACCTTTCGATCAGCAAGCCCTAGGCGCTGAGGCTTTTACCCACAGCGCCACCCGCGTCCCTTTCAGCCTAGCCTACCCTATAAAGTTGCTGTGATGATAAAAGAGGATGCACACGCACCACCCTGAACTCTGGAGGAAGAGCAGGATAAAAACATAATAATGGCATACCCTGCCAATTCTATAATGCAGTGCTTCTCATTATTCTCCTAGTTTTCACAAACTATGAAGCAAGCAAGGCACACTTATCTCTAGACTACATGCTCAGTGGCGGCCTGTATTACTTGCATTACATTCTCTCTTTTCCTATGTAGGTGGACTCAGAAATATTGCAGAGGTTTCTACCCCATTTGCTGCATCCATTTAATACATCCCAAGTGCCCTGTACCTGGATGAGTTAGCAATGCCATTCCTTCCTAGTCTTAGCAAACCAAAAAACCTCTAGGCTCAATTATTGATGATTTAATTCTTGCTCATTGAAAATTCCTCCACCCTCATCTGCTTCTATCTTCCTAATTTATTCTGCACAAGCAATTTCGTATATTCACATTTTGTCCCGTACCTCAGTGCCAGATGGCTCTGGGAGAGAGTGTTTTCTCCCTTCCTGGGAGCAGCTGCAGTTGCCGGCAAAAACAAGGTATCCTGGCATTGAACCTAAGGCTGAGACCCAAACATTAAGGTGTTTTGCTGGGAGGAACCAGGCCACTAATGCGAGAAACCATGAAAACAGCACACCCGTCCACTCAGGGCATTTTTGCAAAGGCCCTTCAGTAAAGGCTGTTTTGCATTTCCACCCTGAACCCCTATAATTGGTGTATAGAAATCTTCTGCAAATCTAATTCCATCTCCACCTGACTCAGCTTCCCAGCCATGAAGTTCCTTTTGTGCCCCTAAACTCAATTACACTTCCTAGGTTGACATTGTAGAAACAGATGTTCAGGCAAAGTGCACTTTTATTTCTCTGTCTTGGCATGGATACAGAAATCCCTTAATCACAATTTCCAAATTAGAACCCTTTTCTTTCTTTTATATTTTGGTTATATCTCTGTGTCGCCATAATTTTGTTTTGTTTTGTCCATGAAGTGTCTTCCTCCTGGGGTTGTAGGCTTGATGGGTTGTTGCTGTTTTAAAAAATAAAATTATGTTCAGGAGCTGCAGATGCAACAGTGCACATCTGATCAAAAGCTTTTATGTAAGGTGCAGAAAGACAGGGTGACATTTCAGTGGGACTGCAAAGAAACTGAGGTTGGGCAAGGTCAGAAATAGACTTTTTCCTGTCCCTCAGAAACATAAATTAGCAAAAGAATTGTGAGCTTCTGTGGTATATGGTTGGATAAACATTATATCAAATCTAAAGGAAAACAACTGTAATAGGTGGGATGGACCTGTGGCCAAGGTGATGTCTGTTATCCAGAGAGGCAAGGGATATTGCAGATGTTAACCTGTGATGGGAGAAATCTGGAAGTGAATCAGTCAGCGCATTATGAATTATGTGAGCCATTCGTGGAAATTCAAAATACAAATTACGCAGAAACTTCCACTGTGTCTCATCTGCCACTTGGAGGTAATTAAATAAGTGCTCTTTCCTCAGTATAGCTTTGCATGTCCACCTCAGGCATGGCAGCCATTCTGTCTTGTTTGACTCACATATGAAGACAGAGAAAGTATACTTCTGACGAACCAGGATAACACACTTTCAGTCCCATCATGCTTCTACAGGACATTGCCAGAAAAAGAAGAGAGGAAAGCTTTTCATTGTTCTGCTGAAGGGAGGCGATTCTGGCAGCATGCTTCTGATATACAAGCCCTCTCAGAAATGTTGGCATCTTAACAACACTTCAGACACGTTTTGCAGGGTCTTAGACCTGCAAAACTGATTGACCAGAGACTATAATAAGACAGAAGACATAAATGTCTGGACCCATAGGCAGTAACAGCTCTCCCATTCTGCTTCAGACTTCTGAAAAATTGCTATCTGTACCAGTAGTGGATGGCATGATGGGACGCCACTACACATCTGACCTCCAGTTGGTTGCTTCACTGCTGCTTACTGGGAGGGGCAAGGTGGATGCAGTGCAAACACACTGGCCAAGCCTCTCCAGTGCTCCTGACAGTGTGTTTGCACCACACCAACCACACCACTGTCTTTCCTCTTTCCTCACTTCCCTTCTAGTAAGCAGCAACAAACCAGAGGTAAGGTGTACATGACATCCTACCATACTGTCTGCTCCTGCTCTGTATCCATCATATGTGTATATTAGGAAGGGAATGTCTGTTGCCTCTTCTAGGCTTTATGTGTGAAGTCTATCTTTTTACCCTGGAATTGCTGTCACAGAACTTGACCTACTTTCATTTTATGCTTTTATGGGAAGGAGGTTTTGGTCTACATTTTCCATTAACATGGCAGCATTTTTGTGGACTAGGAACTGTTGTGTGACTTGGGAGCCAAGGAAAAAGTCAGGTATGATTTCTCAGAGGGGACAAGAACAGGGTTATCACTTCAAACAATTGACACCGAGCAAAATGTATTGGTGTGTTAACACAGCACGCCATCTTCGGGGAAAGAAAAAGCAGCTGATATTCTCACCCTGTCTTGACTTTTCCTCATTTTGTGTCCATTTGGTTTTGGAGAGGGACGCAAGAGGTTTCGGCATTGAGCAGAGAGTTAAATTATGCAGCTGCCCGGCCCTCCAGAATAGGATACTTGGTTTAGATTTTTCACAATGCTATTGAAGTGCTTATTTTCCTCCTGAAGAGACACAAACAGATGCAAACTTCTGTAAACACTTTAGAAATGAATTCAGTGAGTTTGGCCTCTCAGCGGTGCTCAATAGCTGACAGAAAAATGTCTAATTAGTGCAAGTGGAAATAATAGGGCCACTTGGATTCCTTCCATCCTCCTCCAAGTCTACTTTTCCGAGGAACTCAAAGGCTCTTTTGTTTGGTAGGTCACCCTCTCTCATGCTTTTGTGTTCCAATCTCTTAAGGGAAGGAGGAGAAGAAGCAGAAAGAAAAAAATGCATTAGGCAATGGCTCAGTGCTTAAATATACGGTAGACTCCGGAGCATTGAGGAAAATGTGTCGCTGGCAGTGTTCGTTTTCAGGTGCTTAAAGACAGGGATCCCTCCATTGTCAAGAGGCACATGCACACAAAGAAATGGGAATCCCTTTCAAGTGTCATTCTTTGCAAAAGCATGCCTCCTTGCAAATAAATAAATATATTTGCACCAGTTTTTGAAGCGTAAGTCAGCCCGTGAATACTTGTTCACAACTGGTCTTGTGAGGTAAACAAATATCAGGCATTCCTGTTCAAGTTGTTCACACTATGGCTATTTCAGTTTCTTCAAGATGCATAGTCTATGATTTGAAACAAGCCATAGGGTGTAAATCTTTTTCTCTGACAGGCTAGCATCACCGACCTATCCCTAATCTTGGAGCTGATTGTCACCACAAATGTTTTCACACATTTATTGAGTCATTCATGAGAGTCTCTCTTCTGGGGGGGCGGGAGGGAATGGGAGCTGCTGCTCTGCCACGTGATTTGGATGGAGAGGGTGCTACATTCAGTCCCTGAAATCTTCAGTTTAAAGGTTTTCCGGTAGCAAAACTTCATGCTGGGCGAACCAAGTCAGTGTCAGCACACTAGTGGGCAACATATTCTATTTATCTGACAATATAAAAGGCAGCTTATACCATTATCAAGTTTTACCTGACTCTTCCTGTAACTTCCAAATAGTACTATAGTCCTTAGCCAAAACCATGCTCATACACAGGAACCCGGCATATTAAGCAATGATTCAGATACCTGTATGGCTTGTATGCGATCTCCTACCTGCTTACCCAAAGTAAAGATCAAGCAATTAGTTGCCAGAAGTTGATTTTTACATCTGATTAGTTCATCACATGGCTGGAGCTACCTCCTAATTCTTTGAACAACATCTCCCAGTGTGTAATGCTGGTTTCCCCAGGGACTTTATAGAAAGTTGCCATTGGAGGCCCTTGTATTGATGGGCCTGAAGGCAAAGTACCCTTTTGATGCTCATAGTACCAGGTGTAAATTTGTAGTTGTTGTTTAGTCGTTTAGTCGTGTCCGACTCTTTGTGACCCCATGGACCAGAGCACGCCAGGCACTTCTGTCCTCCACTGCCTCCCGCAGTTTGATCAAACTCATGCTGGTAGCTTCAAGAACACCATCCAACCATCTCATCCTCTGTTGTCCCCTTCTCCTTGTGCCCTCCATCTTTCCCAACATCAGGGTCTTTTCCAGGGAGTCTTCTCTTCTCATGAGGTGACCAAAGTATTGGAGCCTCAGCTTCACGATCTGTCCTTCCAGTGAGCACTAAGGGCTGATTTCCTTAAGAATGGATACGTTTGATCTTCTTGCAGTCCATGGGACTCTCAAGAGTCTCCTCCAGCACCATAATTCAAAAGCATCAATTCTTTGGCGATCAGCCTTCTTTATGGTCCAGCTCTCACTTCCATGCATCACTACTGGGAAAACCATAGCTTTTACTATATGGACCTTTGTTGGCAAGGTGATGTCTCTACTTTTTAAGATGCTGTCTAGGTTTGTCATTGCTTTTCTCCCAAGAAGCAGGTGTCTTTTAATTTCGTGACTGCTGTCACCATCTGCAGTGATCATGGAGCCCAAGAAAGTAAAATCTCTTACTGCCTCCATTTCTTCCCCTTCTATTTGCCAGGAGGTGATGGGACCAGTGGCCATGATCTTCGTTTTATTGATGTTGAGCTTCAGACCATATTTTGCGCTCTCCTCTTTCACCCTCAATAAAAGGTTCTTTAATTCCTCCTCACTTTCTGCCATCAAGGTTGTGTCATCTGCATATCCGAGGTTGTTGATGTTTCTTCCGGCAATCTTAATTCCGGCTTGGGATTCATCCAGTCCAGCCTTTCGCGTGATGAATTCTGCATATAAGTTAAATAAGCAGGTAGACAAAATACAGACTTGTCGTACTCCTTTCCCAATTTTGAATCAATCAGTTGTTCCATATCCAGTTCTAACTGTAGTTTAAGGTGTAAATTACAAATTGACAATGAGTATTGCTTCCCAATTCTTTCTCTTTTGTATTAGCTTGTTTGTTTTTATCATCTTTGGTGCTGAGAGGAGTTTCCCCTGGTTATGCAATTTAAGGCAGAGTAAGATTTGAAAGTTCTTCCATTTATTACAAAACAAAATACACACTGTCAAAAATCAAGACCAGATGAAGCTGATTTCACATTATGTATTTCATGTTACGTTGTTTTTACAAATGCACAACCCATTTGTAAAAATGATAGGTTAGTGGTAGACATTACTGGCCAAAATAGGTGTTGCTTGGGTCTCAAAGCCAGGAATTGGGAATTGAATACTTTAGATTCTCCCAGTTTTTTAATACAAGAATTCAGTATTTAATCCTGCAACGTCTTTAGAAGTGCTGCCTAGCCTTCAGCACTGTTGGTTGAAAGTTCCCAATGGACAGCTCCTTGCTCTGCCCGGTTATGCCAGATCATTGCTGGTCTGAAGACTGATTCACACTTTACATGGCAAGAATGAATGCTGCCATGGATAGTTAGAAGACAAATGGGCAGGAGCATCTGATAGGGCAGCACAGCACTGTTCACCTGTCTTGTTTGCAGTAGTCATCAGCATTGCTTACCTGTCTTCCCAATGCTGCATGTCACTGCCAGTTACCAAGATGGGGAGCAGAAAGGCAGCGAAGATAATGTCAAATTGGCTCCATCATTGCACCCATATTGTCATACTGTGCTGAGCCTTGTCCTTCACCATCTCCCTCTCAGTAACTGACAGTGACACTTGACAGTGTCAAGAAGCCAGGGGAACACCAGTTGCTACTGTAAACAGGTGAGGAAGTTGTCTCTCCCAAGCAAGAACAGGCACAAGAAGATACTGATTCCATACAGATAACAACTAAGTCCAGCGCTACCTAGTGACTAAACTGTATTATGACACTATCCACATGGATGCATAATTGCAAATGAAACAGAATACAGGGATATTGTGTATTTATGGTTGCTGCATGGACACATGTAAATTTGGCTTTATACATGGAAGCAAACGGGGGTAAATGTGAGTTTTCTGTCTTGTGAGGTGAAGATTCTATTTATTTAGTAGTAATAGTAGTAGTGTTTTAATTTACTAGTCCCTATGCATGGAAGATACGGGACGCGGGTGGCGCTGTGGGTAAAAGCCTCAGCGCCTAGGGCTTGCCGATCGAAAGGTCGGCGGTTCGAATCCCCGCGGCAGGGTGTGCTCCCGTTGCTCGGTCCCAGCGCCTGCCAACCTAGCAGTTCGAAAGCACCCCCGGGTGCAAGTAGATAAATAGGGACAGCTTTCTAGCGGGAAGGTAAATGGTGTTCCGTGTGCGGCTCTGGCTAGCCAGAGCAGCGATGTCACGCTGGCCACGTGACCCGGAAGTGTCTCCGGACAGCGCCGGCCCCCAGCCTCTTGAGTGAGATGGGCGCACAACCCCAGAGTCTGGCAAGACTAGCCCGTACGGGCAGGGGTACCTACCCATGCATGGAAGACCCTATCTTCACTGAGGGAGCTTTTCATAGGGAAACCCCCCAGAAAAGTTTGGCAGAGCACAGGGGAGGAGAAAGGGAACTTCAGTTGTGCAAGCATTATTCCTTGCGATGGAGTACATTCCTTACTGCTACACTGGCTTCCTGGCAGGCTTAAATTATAGCTGCATCACTCTCTTTTTACCAATTAAGCAGCAAAAGCACTAGAGAATTTGAGTCACTCAATGAGCCACTAAGTCACTAAGAAACAAATGCCTTCTCCAGCAGTGTTTTGTACTGGACACAAGGAGTATGCACAGAAAATAAATATTTGGATAGGGGGTCTGGCTTCATGTGTCTATCAGAGGGGCCACTGAACTCCATGTCAAGGTAATATTCTCATACTGCAGCCACAGTACTGGTATATTTTAGTCCAAGTAAAATTTCCCTTCATCAGATTAACCTTTCCTATTTGATCCCAAGGAAGGTGTTACCAAATCAAACTTGAGGCTCCAGCAGGCAGGAGTTTTCTTCTCATCTTTCCCCAGCTGAGGAGAGGAAGGCTGGGATGCACTTTCGCTCACGCGCCATTCTCCCAAGGTGCAAGTTGGGCATTTGGGCAGATGTCACAATGCCTGCAGGGATCCTTGAGCACCCATGAAGACTCTGTATACTGCCGCAGAGTTAGCCTGCTGGCCTTTCTTCTCTCCTAACAGCACGTTCCTTCATAAGTGCGGCTGATTCTCCATGCCAGGGCGAAGGATCAGCCTCTGAGGGGGATACCAAGGGAGTTAATGCTATTTTTTAAAAAATCATTAAAGGTCGCCTGCAAAGAGAAAACGTTGGACTGCTGACCTAGTTGCTCCTTTATGATGTACAAAGGAGCGTTTGATCTGGTAGCCTTTACTGCTATATTAATGCAACTTGTTGATGTTTAGAACTTGATTGACACCACAAAAGTCTTCATTTCCCTTGAGAATCAGAAGGCAATGGCTTTTAGTAGCACACCCCCCCCCCAATTCCCATTTAAGCTAATTTTAATGCTATATGTAGGTCATTTCTTGAAAACAGATCACAGGTCTACTTTTTAGGAGTGTCTTACCTTCCTCTTCCTTTTTTAAATAAGGTTGCAAGATACAGTGCCATATAGTGGGTAGCATGTTGGACACAAATCAGGAAAGCCCAGGGTCTAATCCTTGGGTGAGCTTGATGGGTCTAAGCTGTTGGTTGTGAGGTTAAAATGAGATGAAACACTCTGAAATCCTTGGAAGAAGGTTGGGATGAAAATGAATCGATGGCGGTGGTTAAAATTAAAGTAAAATTTGTTGATAATCAGAATATCCTATCTAAGACTGGGAGCATTGCACACACACACACAGTGATTTCACTGGTAATTAAGTATAGTGTTAGCCTGAATCCGACCTTTGTGTGGGTTCCATGACTCGGTCTTTCAGTGCCATCGTTTGATGAATGCCAACTGGGCTGTGGCAGGCAGGAGGAGAAAGAGAGAGAGAGAGAGAGTACAATAAAATGTTGTTGGGTTTATCACAGGGTAGAGCATTGTAAAGTATGCCACACTTTTTAAAGCTTTTTTGAACTTCCCTTCCATACCTCTGACAGTTTTCTACATTTAAAGCAATATCCCACCCCCAATCCCTCCTTTGCCCTGCAGTTTTCCGTAGCTGAAAGTGGGTATACACATTTCTCAGCTAAGCAAGTCAGCAAACATTTCTACCCCATCCCTCTCCCTGATGAATTACATACTTTATGGGTAGTCCCCTAGAAACGGTTCCAATTTGAGAGCTGGTTGCTCCTCACCATCACATGCGTTTGGTGTTCTTTTCAGGTTTGTCTGAAAGCCTCCATTACCAGCAGGGACTATGTGACAGCAGCTGCTATTGTGTTCCTGATTGACCGGTTCTTATATTGGGTTGATGGCTCCAGCCAGCTCCTTCGGATTGCCAAAAGGCTGCACGAGCTCCAACCTACAACACCAATTGCCCCTCAGCTGGTGATTCGCCAAGCTCGCGTCTCTGTAAATTCAGGTAATGAAACACTCATTGCGCTACCCCCCCCCTCCAACCACCATCTCCGTTTCTCGGCCGAGTCCCAATTAGGAGCTGCTTGACTTTCAAGAGGATACTTTGTCCCATTCTGGAGATGACATTCCTATGATCCTGAGCCATCATTTTAAACTGACACCCTGCTCCTGCCTGCCATCTACTCTCCATCTACCCCACCCCCGCTCCATCTCCCTCCCACCTCTTCTGGCCTGCACAAAGTGTCTGGCATAAAGGGGTCTCTGAGAGAAAGAAGCAGCAGAGAAAATTGTGAAAGGGTGTGGAAAATACTAATTGGAGCTTTTGTCTCCTAACAAATCTGCCCTGCTGTTTCAAACGGGGGTCTGTGAATTGCTGTACTTCTGAGCAAAGGCCTTCAAAAAGATGATTAAAGATCTGGTATTTTCTCTCTCTCTCTCTCTCTCTCTCTCTCTCTCTCTGTGTGTGTGTGTGTGTGTGTGTGTGTGTACACATATACATGCACTATGGCCGCTTGGTGCAAATAATGCAGTTAACCTACTCATGTAAAATTGAGGGTTGTTGTTTTTTCTTCGTTCCTCTTTTGGTTGTACAGAAAGATCATGAATGGCATTGGCCCATTTTAAAATACATATTCCTAGTTTTTTTAGGAAGGAAAAGCCAAAGCTAAGCTGATGATGAATACAGTTTTAGAAGGAAATAGCTTACATAAAATGAAATGATCATCTGATTTCAATCACTATATCTTAGGAATAGTATGTGCGTCAAATATAATTGTCCTTATTTCTGAGCTCTGCTATCTGATGCCACTTCCCCCAGCATTGGGTTCCCATACGTTTTCTTTACTACAACCCCACTCAACCTTAGCCAGCACGGCCAATGATGAGAGATGTTGGCGGTTGTAGTCCAAAAACATCTGGGAGAAAGGCTGAGTCTGATGCCAAGTCTTGCAAATACATGTCTTAAAGAAGTAAACAGGAGATTGGTGTGTTGTTTATTCCTAAAGTCCAAGGTGAATCAGGGACCACAAAGCTTCAAATGAGCCAAAGTGAGGTATAAGCCACCCAAATGTGGGTGAGTCTAGGTAGATATAAATATCTAAACTACCTCGGTGAGCTCTCATCTTGGGGTAGCTTTGAGCATCTGTAGGCCTGTTCACTTTACACTAAACGCAGGTACAAGCTACCACTACACATGTACAAGTGTTTTTGTGAAAGGGTTTACACATGTTGATTCATACAGCTCAGCTATTGTGCACACAGAAACACAGACACTACGCTTGTCGAACGTGACGTGAATAATGATAAGAGTGTAGATAGTGTGCATCAACTGTTGTTTACAGAGATTGTGCACTTGCTGAATGTAACATGTGAAAGGCCCTTATATAATTCATCTTCAAGCAGTGGGTCAGGGTCTATGACTGGGTCACAATTGGATGGAATCCCCTGCTAAAACAGAGGAAGAGGCCTTCGTTTTAGCAGCATCCTTGTCTCATTATGATGTCAAGTGCCTGGCAAATGGATAGCCCCCACCCACCTGTCAGATTTGTCCTGTGAGGCTGGTCCTACCTTTGTTCTAAACTAAAGGGATAAACTGAGGAAGAGAAATGACTTTTTTAAAATAAAAAAAAATTGCTAAAAGACCAGATTGACCCTATCCTATCACAACTCCAAGATTGAAATATTTGCCTCAATATTTTTGTTTTTCCTCTTCTTTCTAGGTAAACTGTTAAAGGCCGAATATATCCTTAGCAGTCTTATTAATGACAATGGAGCAACAGGTATCTATAATTTGTGGCTTCTACACTTTGAGTTATTATTTATAAATGTCCCCCCCCCTCCAAAATTGCCACCTTGCTAGCAGAGCCACGGCCAGACGAATGTGTTCCTGACCCAGACAGCTTCTTTCTTTGTTTTTCTTAATTTGTAAAGGTCTTGGATATATATTTACCTCACCTTTCTGCATCTTCATGTCCCCAAACACTGTAGTGTGTTCAACTGCTCTATTTATTCTGTTTCTCAGGTGTGTGGAAGTACTCAAAAGAAAGTGACAGGATCCTTGTTCAGTCTGTCTGTGTACAGATTAGAGGACAGATTCTGCAAAAGCTGGGTAGGATTCATGCAGCAATCTCACATTCTATGGTTTCAGCTGATATTTTTCAGTTCCCGTTCAGTTCTCTGAATATAGTGCAGGAGTCATTTCTCATAATTGTGTTCTTTCTAGCTGCGAAATATTCCTCATTTCCTTAAAAAAAAACAAAAAAACCAGCTGTATGCCTAGCAAAATGTATTGGCAAAAAAGAAAAACCTAATGTGACCCAAATTCTATGCCTATAATTGCTTCAAATTGCTTACTTTGCATATTTATTTTGCTTCCCAAATTAAGACTTAAAAATTTCTCCTCCTCCTCCTCCTTTGCAAGATGTTGGGTTGCAGAGGATAAAAAATAAGGGCATGGGGTGGTGAAATTATGTGATGATCAGGCTCATAACAGCCTGCTGGATTAAGCTACTGGCCCACCTAGTCCAGTACAGTGGTACCTCGCAAGACGAATGCCTCGCAAGACGGAAAACTCGCAAGACGAAAGGGTTTTTTGTTTTTTGAGCTGCTTCGCAAGACGATTTTCCCTATGGGCTTGCTTCGCAAGACGGAAATGTCTTGCAAGTTTGTTTCCTTTTTCTTAACACCGTTAATACAGTTGTGACTTGACTTCGAGGAGTAACTCATAGCACACAGTGTGGTAGCCTTTTTTGAGGTTTTTGAAGACTTCAGTGATTTTTGAAGCTTTTCCAAAGCTTTCCTGACACCGTGCTTCGCAAGACGAAAAAAATCGCAAGACGACAAAACTCGCGGAACGAATTAATTTCGTCTTGCGAGGCACCACTGTATCCTATTTCCATTAAGTTGTAAGGAATGGATGCTTTTGTCAATTTCAGTTTCCAATTTTTCCAATCTTAAATTCACATTTCTGCAGTTGTTTGGTTTTTATTATTATTATTATTAAAAAAGCCCTTTTGAAAATTTGTATCATACACAATTTTGCAAACCATTTTTTCTAATGTACTTTGTTTATTATTTTCACCAGTAAATGCTTATGTACACTTTCCCCAAATGTACACATATTGGGGTTGGAAAACTGCAAACCAAAATTTGGACAAGTGTAACTTTTGAATGATAGCTATGGTTCAGTTCATGTTTGGCAAACCTCTCCCCCACCCCTACTAAGCACAAGTGCATTAAATAAGTTTATAAAATATTACTTCTTTTTTTAAAAAAAAAAACCTGCAACAATAATGTGTATGTTTCAGGGATGTGGTATGAAGCAGCAGAGCTGATTTGGGCCTCAATTTTAGGTTATTTCACACTTCCCCAGCCAGATAAAAAGGTAATGTATGTACTATTTTCTTTTTTAAAATGAGTATTTTCTGCTATTGACAGTATTTGTTCTGCTCCTCTAGACAATCTAGAGAAGCAGCTTCCTCCAAACCTTTTAGCAGGAACTGAGGAACAACAGAAAGGGTAGTCCTTCACAGAGGGATCTGCTGGTGAAGAAGAGCGGTCCTTGCTGTTTCAAACAGACCCAAGTCTTTCACAAGCAGTGGAAAAGTAGACTGTCCTTTTTTCCATTAAGACACTGAATGATGTAAAAACAGCCTGAGATTTTGGGTGCTTCCAGACAGGGATTCGTTATTGCAAGTGGGTTGTTGGCAACAAGTCTGTTGTTGTTGTTTTGAATTTACCAGATTTTCTATGGAAAGAGCGAATCTGGATTAAAAGGATAGGGATGTGTTGGTGCTGCATGCATGAGGAGTCCTAATCCCATTTGGAAACACCCTGTGTGTTTTAGCTTCTAGTCCTTTATGGAATGGATTCTTGTGTTTTAGAGAAGTAATCTGCAATGGAAACAGTGAAACGCCAATTTGTCTTTGTGTGTGTCTCCTGCAGGGAATTGCTACATCGTTGGGTATCTTGGCTGACATCTTTGTATCGATGAGTGAAAACGATTACAACCGGTTTAAAGACAACTATCAGTTTCACCTGGTAACTACTCCTGTATTTGAGATTGTTTAGCTTGCTGAAAATTGTGTGTGCTTTGTTCAGCATCCCTGACTAGGGAGATTCTGTGTGATACCTGAAGCTCACTTTTCCACAACAGAAAAAGATTACTCTGGAAAATATTATTTGTCCATCCATACCAGTACTGTATACTCTGATTGGCATCAGCTGTCTAGGATCTCAGGGAGAGTCTTTCCCATCTCCTATGTGATCCTCTTTTTTAAAACTGGAGATTGAAGTTTTGCCCTTCTGCACTAAGCTACAGTTACTCCTCATTGCCTCTCCCTGGCAAAAGTAATTGCCAAGTGCTGAGCCATTTGTTGTTTGTTCTCTCATAAAATTATGGAGAGAGGAAGCACAGAATGTGTCATGTACTCCAGCCCTGAAACATAAGGCCATAATTAGATGTTGCTAAACCTTGGCATCTGTCTACACTGCGTTCTAAACCACTGAGCCTCTTGGGCTTGCCAATCAACGGTTTGAATCCCCATGACAAGGTGAGCTCCTGTTACTCTGTCCCAGCTTCTTCCAATCTAGCAGTTCAAAAGCATGCCAGTGCAAGTAGGCAGGAATGTAAATGGCGTTTCCATGTGCTCTGGTTTCCATCACGGTGTTCCGTTGTGCCAGAAGCAGTTTAGTCATGCTGGCCACATGACCCGGAAAGCTGTCTGTGGACAAACACCAGCTCCCTCAGCCTGAAATCAAGATAAGCACCGTAACCCCATAGTTGCCTTTGACTAGAGTGAACCATCCAGGGGTCCTTTACCTTTTTACCTTACATAGACTCACCTATCTACACAGAGATGAACGGACAGCAGTCTGCCTAAACTTACATTTCCTTCCTGCTGTTTCAACAGAATCTTCTGAAAGAGTTTGACCACCGTTTACTTTCAGCTGCTGAAGCGTGCAAGTTAGCAGCGGCCTTCAGCCAGTTCACACCACTGTTTGTGCTCACAGCAGTCGTAAGTGTGATACCCAATATACTTATTTCTTCCCTGTGCTGAAGATTATTCACTGCCGTCTACTACTGCAATATGTTGCTGTGTGCATGTAAAATCAGGATGTGCATTCCAAATTCAGATGCAATGCAGATGAAAAGTTGTGGTGCAAGTGAAATGCCATCTGGCTTTTTTTATGCTGTTAAACCTGTTCATTTGGAGCAGTTGCTTACTACAAACCATTTACTGTTGCCTATCATTCATACCCCTTTAATGTCCCATTGATTTGACTTAAAACGTATTGGATAATTAAGAAAGTGGAACTGGAAGGTAAAGGCTGCTAGTTATACAATCTATCTTTTGGTTCTTTGGGAAGGAGGGGGGTATCTTCAGGAAAGCATTTGGCAGAAGAAGTGTACTTCATGCCCCACTTATCTGTGGATTAAGTTCCAAAGGTTTTGAGAATATAGCTTCTTCCTGCTCCCCAACCCACCTCAATCCCACTGAACACCATAGACAAATCAGTCCCTCAGATTAATAGGCTTTGCAGAGTTTTATACTGAAAATCCCATTAGCAAATGCACAATTCTAGCATGGATTTTTTTGCTAGATATCTCAGAACAAACCTGTTCAGTGTTCCTTCGGTGTGTAACAAGTTTAACTCAAGCATAATTGATCAAACACAGAAAAAACAAGTACTTGAAAATCATTTGGCAAAAGCTATATTCTCAAAACCTTTGTAGTGGTGTGAATTCAAATTTGAGGATTCTTTATAGGATCTGAGTTTCAAATTTGATGCACGAACCTGTAAGATCCTGTTCATTTCAGCTGTACTTATTTTTACAGAATATCCGTGGAATGTGCTTGCTGTCTTACAGCCATTCAAGCGAATGCCCTTCCGCAAAGCAGAAGTTTTATTTGTCCGAAGCAAAGGAGTCCTTTGAAATTGGTCTCCTTAGTAAGAAGGACAAAGAACCAGTCACCAGCAAACAGGAGCTCTACAGTTTTATCAAGGCAGCTTTCTGCCTTACAAAAGTGCACCAGAGGCTCTACGGTGAGAGCGAGAGACTTAGTCAAGTGAATAAGTTGTGCCAGGAAGCCTTACAGAAGCTGTATGCTTATAGCCATTTACCGCATACTGAAGAGCAGGACAAAGAGCAGCTTGCCAAGGATATCATGTGCCTTGTCATGTTAGTTAAAGAGCACTTAAATGTGCAGGATTTCTGTAACTCAGATGCCAAGTCCTACATTCCAGATAGCTACAAAACTGGTGTTGAAAAGTCAATTGTGAACGGTGAATTGAGCTTCAAGAAAGTCCTTGAAATGTATTCCCAGCATCATGCAGCAGTCTGTGAAGTTTATGGAAGTGTTTGCCACAGCTACAAGATGAAATCAGGAAGCCAAACAGGAGCCTGTATAACAGCTTTGAAAACGGAAACCAAAAATATGGACACCATGTGTACCACTGAAGAAAGATCACATCATGAGAAAGACTCTGCAAAGATCTCGCTTTCACAAAAAGGAAGGAAAAATCGTGAGGGTTTTAAGGAGCAGATGCGACAGAAATTATTCCATGCCACTGCCCTTGATGAAGAGGTAGAGTGCATTCCTTCAGAAAGACACACTGGTGGTATTTCAAGTAATTCTCATAACAGGAGTGAAAGTTCCAGTTCATTGAGATCTTGGAGCAAATTCTCCAAATCGAGTTCCTTTACTAGTTGGGAGGAGATTGACTGCAATGAAAATGAACTGCCCCAAGATAAGGTACAGAAACAAAAGGCTACTGGAGGTAAGGAGCAAGAATGTTCTGCAGCTTTGACCGAAGATGCTGAAAAGAACTGCCAAAAGCCAGATCCATGTGTACTGTTTTCCAGAACTAATCAGCTCTCTCTTCAAGAGCCTCAGAATGACTGTTGTGGCTCTTTAACACATCCCAATCAGAATAATATAGTCAGGATTCACAGAGTAACAGAATCATACCCAAATCTCAGAGAGGAGCACGTAGAGGAAGCAGAGAATGCTTTGAAGCAGCCACTCCAAGAAACCAGTAGCACTAACCCCCAAAATAGTAATGATCTTTTGAGTCCCACTTCTGAACAAGATCCCATTATTCCATCTTCATTAATGGATTCCAGGAGCAAGGACTCCAGTGCCATTTCTAACCATAATCTGTGCAGCATTGGGAAAGGAAGCACAGAAAATATAATAGAATCAATATCTAGACATGGTTGGCCATTTGTTGACCCAGAAGGAGAAACTGTGGACACTACTGAAGATGCACAGATGAATTCACACCTGCCTGATGCCAGGAGGACACCTGCCTCCATCAATAGTAGCATGCCCAAACCGGAACGTGACCGCTTTGTTCAAAATTGGATTAATAAATCGAACTCTGCAGTGCCTCCAGAAAGCTCCACTGGAGTATCTGAAATTGACCCGCAAGCAGAGACAACAGAAGACTGTGAATTTGCTAGTGAATGTGGAAAAAAGTCAGCAGGTCATCTTAGTGACGTCTGCATAGCAAGAGATCAACCACATCATAGCTCTGGGGCCACAAATTCTCCTTTGGGGGCAAAGAACCAGCCATTAGTCAACCAGTCCAGTGACTGTGCTACAACGGAAGAAGATGACGGTGAAAAGCTAAGGAACATGTTGAGCAGTAGTCACAGTTCAAGCTCCCCTCTGAAATCATGGTACAAAGCAGCCCACTTTTCTAGCAGTTTTTCTGAATCGGGGAGTCCTTCATTTTTGAACTCTAGCAGCAGCTCTTTTGTCTTTTTGGAGAGGGCCAAAGAAGAAACCCTACAGGCTCGCGTTCTCAGTGACGATGACTATGGCAGGCTTTTGTCTGGTGTAGACCATGCCTGGCTAATGGAAAGAATGAAGAATACAGGGCTCTTCAAGCCAAACCTCTTCGGTAAAGCGCACTGTAAGTAGTAAGTAGAGTTTTCCGAAACGCACCCTTATAATTATTTAATCCCAAGCACTTTGTGCTGCTTTCAGGGAGGGAAAGATTTTCGTTCTACAGTGGTACCTCGGGTTACATACGCTTCAGGTTACAGACTCCGCTAACCCAGAAATAGTACCTCGGGTTAAGAACTTTGCTTCAGGATGAGAACAGAAATCGTGCTCCGGTGGTGCGGCAGCAGCAGGAGGCCCCATTAGCTAAAGTGGTGCTTCAGGTGAAGAACAGTTTCAGGTTAAGAACAGACCTCCGGAACAAATTAAGTACTTAACCCAAGGTACCACTGTAGTTTACAAGCCCCAAGCACTCAGGTGTATTGATTCATGCGTGAGCTGCACAAGAGCACACTTGCCTCCCCCAGGGGTAATCTGTGCAGGTGTCCCCCACTTCACGTGTCACAACAGAAAGACAGGATTCAAATCATTTGCACATACCCGGGTGAAAGTCGCATTTAGCCTTGCTATGTCAATATGCTAAGATGCCGATGGACTCCAGCTCCCACCAGCATGGAAATGGTCAGGGAGTTTGAGTATCTCGAGGGCTGCAGTTATCCACCCCTGGGTTAGCCTGACTGATACTGCCTGTGCGAAGTACCCAAGACCAAGAAAAAAATTATTTGTTTCTGATCAGCCTTTGGCAAGCTTTATGCCAAGGACAGATCCCGGTATTGTGTACCTGTATATGGGGTGAAGTGATTGTCAGTGAGCTAATGAATGAGATGGGATTTGAATGCTGGCCTCCAAATTCTCAAAGCAATGAGATTCCTGCATTGCAGGGGGTTGGACTAGATGACCCTTGGGTCCCTTTTCCAACTCTGTGATTCTGTTATTCTGTTCTATCTGCTATGCTATATGTGGGGGAAAGTCTTTTTATTTTATACCGATTAAGAACATAAGGAGAGTCTGGTGGGTCAGGCCAATAGCCCATCTAGTCCAGCATCCTGTTCTCACAGTGGCCAACCAGATGACTGTGGGGAAATTCATAAGTAGGATTCAAGCACAAATGCATTCTCCAGCAACTGGTCTTCAAAGCCATTACTGCCCCCAACTGTGGAGATGGAACACAGCCATCATGGCTAGCAGCCATTCAGAGCCTTCTCCTCCGTGAATTTTCCCAGTCCTCTTTTTAAGCCATCCGGTTTGGTGGCCATGCACTGTGTGACTTTCTTTTATCTCTCCTGAATCTTCCAACATTCAGCTTTGGTAGGCGTCCACAAGTTCTAGTATTAGGAGGGAGAAAGGCTGCTCTCTATCCACTTTGTCTGTGCCAAGTATAACTTTATAAACTTCTAATCATGTCGCCTTTAAAAGTCTTTTCTCTAAACTAAAAAGTCCAAAACTGTAATATTTCCTCACAGAGGAGTCACTCCATTTCCTTGATCGTTCTGGATCATTTGAATGCTTTTGTAATTTCACATTCCCTTTTTGTTCTAACGGTTGGTTCTGTTACTGGGTGACATATTTGTGAGGAATGCCTTCCCACTTTGCAGCCCTTCCAAAAGCAATTCAACCTGCCTTGCCTTCCCCACCTTCTGTTTATAGATGAAGCTGACTGTAATAGTAAACACTGCAGCCATGAATGCAACTTCCTATGGGTGTGAGCGAAATGTCATTTCTCTGTGACTCAGTCTGGGAAAAGGACATTGATCCTAGCAAGAGAACAGTTTTAACTCTGCTGTTTCATTCCTGGCTACTGGTACGGAACAACCCTTTGCTGAAGAAGTTGTCAGTTCATTTGTCTTCTTTTCCAGCCGCCCTCCTTTTGAAATTCTCCAAGAAATCTGGGCTGTGGACTGCACAGGAAACTGCTGTATATATTGGGGACTACCTGAGCGTAGCAAAGAAAGGCAGACAAAGGAATGCTTTTTGGATACACTTTCTGCACCAAGAAGAAACTCTGGGAAGGTATCGCTCAAACCAGCGTGACAGTTTGATCAGTCCAGGCAGTTATGTGCTTAGTTTGTAGGCTTAGATACCACATGATAAATAAGGAGTCTAGGCAGTGAACATAATGCATCTACAAAACAGCATGAGAATACCTAGCCAGATTCTGCACAGGGATAGGAAATAACGGATGGATTGAGCTATGCATCAGAAAAAGCTTGTGTTAATACAGTCATACCTCAGGTTACAGCTACTTCAGGTTGCGTTTTTTCAGGTTATGGACTGCCGAAACCTGAAAGTACCGGAACGGGTTACTTCCGGGTTTTGGCAGTCGCACATGCGCAGAAGTGCTAAACCGCACTTTGCGCATGCGCAGAAGCACCAAATCACAATCTGTGCGTGCACAGATGCAGGTTGTGAATGCTGCGGGTTGCAAACTTGCATCCCGCACGGATCACGTTCGCATCCCGAGCGTCCACCATATAAGAAACTTAAGCAGGCCTTTGAAACAAAGTATGAATGGTGTTTGCTTGATAGTAACAGGCAAAGCTTTCCACAGCCCATAACTGTAGAGTTGGAAGGGACCCTGGGGGCCTCTAGTCCACCCCCTGCAATGCAGGAATTTAAAGCATCCATGACAGATGGCCATCCAATCTCCGCTTTAAAACCTCCAAGGAAGGAGAGTCCCTCATCTTCTGGGGGAGTCCATTCTGCTATCAAACTGCTCTTACCACTTTTTTCAGTTGCAGTCCTAACTACGGATAGTAAACTGCATCAAACTTAGTGGAACTGACTATGGAATAACCATTGTTAGGAGTGGTCACCTTATCTCATTATGTTCAGTGGAAGACATTTAAATACAGTGGTACCTCTGGTTGTGAACAGGATCCGTTCTGGAGGCCCGTTCGCAACATGAAAAGAGCACAACCTGAAGCGTCGTATCTGTGCAGGTGCGTGGCGTGATTTGCCGCTTGTGCGCATGCACGAGCGGTGAAACCCAGAAGTAACCCTTTCCGGTACTTCCGGGTCACTGCGGGATGTAACCTGAAAGAACGTAACATGAAGCAAACATAACATGAGGTATGACTGTACGCGTGTCCTACCGCTAGGACCTGTGAGACCAAGGTTCAGATCCCCACTGGCACCAGTCACTGTCTCTCAGCCTCACCTGCTTGACAGGATGGTTGTGAGAATAAAATGGAGAATGGGAGGTTGATGCACACAACCTTGTGCTCCTTGGAGGGAAGGCAGGATACAGTATAATGTTGCTGCTGCCGCTACGACTCTTGTCAGTGTGTGTTACATTTTTCATAGATACGTTGGCAAAGAGTACAAAGATGAAAAGGAGCTTCTTCACCATTTCAGCGATGTGGAAAGACAAATGACTGCCCAGTACTACGTGACAGAATTCAACAAGAGGCTGTATGAGCAAAAAATCCCAACACAAATCTTCTACATCCCATCGGCGGTCCTCTTGGTAAGGAGAAAGCAGAAGGTTGCAAAGGATTCAGCTACTGAAAGGAGCAGGCAAAAGCAGTGGGCTGAAATGCTGCTCACATCACAATCCCCTTTTTGTTCCCCAGGTACTAGAAGGCAAGTCTATACAAGGATGTGTGAGTGTGGAGCCTTATATTCTAGGAGAGTTTGTGAAGTTATCCAACAACACCAAAGTGGTAAAGCTGGAATACAAAGCCACAGAATATGGACTCGCTTATGGCCATTTCTGCTATGAGTTTTCCCAAGGCAGAGATGTGGTGGTTGATTTACAAGGTTTGTACTGCCAGATGTCAAATGATGGAATACAGTATTTTATTGGATTGTCTTGAGCTGCTCCTACCACCCCCCTTTCAAAAATAAGTCTTATAAAAAAATTATTTGGATATGAATATTCAGAGCTGAAGTTTTTAAAAGAAAGAAAATGTTAAATGTCACTTGGGGGAAAAAAGAGCAAATTACTTCAGCAGCTCACTGTATTGGCTTAAAGCCTAATCAGTTTTCTCAGGTATCATAGACATAGCCATCTCATTCTGTCTAGGGACTATAGATATAGGTGCTGCTTTAAATGTGGATCTTTTTCCATTTGCTTTTCATTCATAACATTTTCTTTTGATATTTTGTGATTTTTTTAATGCTTTAAAGTTGTAAACCACTTAGAGATTTCTTTGGAAATGTAAAAGTGGTATAGAAATTGTTCAGATACATTATGCAGGCATAAACAGGTACTTTATATTTTTTTTAAACCACTAGATTCCCCCCACCAAAAGCAAAACAGAGACCAAGATTTTGCATGCACATGTACAAACCTATGGTGCTGAAACAAGTAATTTCTGTAGTCAGCAGATTTGCAGAAAATGAAATGGAATGCATATACGGTGTATTTTTAGAATCAGTATGATAACTTAGGGTGCTAGGGAAGAGGTAGTACCTCTGGTGGGGGACATGTC
The DNA here is from genome assembly GCF_964188315.1 of Podarcis muralis. Lineage (NCBI taxonomy): Eukaryota > Metazoa > Chordata > Lepidosauria > Squamata > Lacertidae > Podarcis > Podarcis muralis. The sequence continues at coordinate 26,022,226 of NC_135663.1, forward strand.
GTGCTCCTTCTGGGGTAGTTTGTCCACATTTGGTCCCCACCCTGCACTCACCTGTGGCTCCTAAAAGCTGTCAGCATGCAACGGCGGCCACCATAGATGCCAATTCCCTGGAGCCCTGGGTGCCAGAGCACCCACAAAATTTCCTATGAAGGGGCCGGGCACCCACAAATTTTGGTGCCAGGGCCATGCATGCTGCATGGCATCCATGGCCTCAGGCACCCATGGTTGCGGGGCCAAGTTGGCACTCCTTGTAGCCACACCCTGAGAAACGGCTTTGACTGGACAGCCAAACCAGGTGAGGGTTGTTACGAAAAAGGAGCAATGCAGCGAGCTGCAGCTGGCAGGAATGCCAAACAGGATGTTGATGTTTGGGACTGTACCGTGGGAGCGAAGGGACAGTCTATTCACTGTACTGAGCACCGGATGTTAGCTCACAGTGTCATCTGACCTGTACTGGAAGTACAGGGGTGGAGCTCTCTCTCTCTCTGCTGTTGGTGTTAAGAGAGTGCAGACATGTTTCTCTGTACTGCTGCAAAAGACAGAAATAAAGGCATGTAAATACATTTCTGTCTGTCTCTTTCCCCTCCCTGGGGATAGCAGGGAGGAGAGGGAAAGAGTGGTGTGTTCTTCTCACGTGGAGGAGGATCGCCGATAGAGCCCTCGCCTGATCTTGCCGGGAGTCGCAGACGGGGAGGTCAACAAGGAACTCAAGCTGGGTGCCTGGAGAGTGGCCAATTCCTCTGACAAGGCTTGATTCCGACAAGGGTTGCCTATGGGTTTCAGACCCTCAGTGAGTTAGGAATGTCCCCTGCATGCGAAGACAGGCTCTGGCAGATTGAGTGGATGAGACCAATAGGGGGGTCCAATGGTCAAGAAGGCAGCTTCTGCACATGGTGTAGAGGGAAGCGAGGGGCAGGTGGGGCTCTTCAACATGGGAAGGTAGCCCATCTAGGAGAAGGAAACTCTGATCCTAAACCTCTGCTGCCTTGTGGGGTATCTTCGGGAGAAGGAAAGGCTAAGGAGTAAACCCCGAGGAGTCCCTAAGGCGGTGGGATGGCGCCTTGAATGCCTTCTTCCAGCAACTTCTGCAGCCAAGCTGTTGCCCAATATATGGCTCTGCTTTCCTTTGGACCACACCAGAGGCGCTGAGAGATGGGTCTTGTTATCTGGGCAGCCCAGGACCTCCATACACATTGCCCAGGCTTGTGCCCTGGTGAGTTCAACAACAGTATTGTAACTGTATTTTTTTTTCTTTTTGACAGGTTGGGTGACTGGTAATGGGAAAGGCCTCATCTACCTGACTGACCCCCAGATCCATTCTCTCTCTCGGAAAGAGGCATCATGCCTGACAAACTTTGGGAAGAAAGGGATTTGCTATTTCTTCAACAATCAGCACACAGAATGCAATGAAATCTGCAGGCGCCTTTCATTGACTAGACCTTCAGTGGAGACTTTGAGAAAAGAGATTTCAAGTCACTTTTGACCACACATCTAGAGAATTTGTAGCATTGGGTGTTCTAGCTATGATATAGCAGTCGAGTTGGCTGCTTCTTATGTGCTTTGTATTTTATTTTATTTTTTAAAAATATGTAAAACAGGCTGAAATTAAGATTCTCTAGAAAAGTGACTGAAACAGAGCTAGGGGAAAATATAAATCATTTGTACTGAACTGTATGGTGGTTTAGCTTTTTTTAAAAAATAAAACACCTTTTGGAGTAGAGAGCAGAAAAGTCTCCAGCTATCGGAACAAATATATTGTCAAAAACTGCTCTTTTCAGCCAATTCCTTCATCACCTCTTCTTGTTCCAATTTCCCAGACAGCATTTTAAATCTGCCCACTCTCACAGATCTATTCTCCAATGCGGGGATGGATGCAGTAGCTGTTCTGCTACAATGACCACTTCCATTTCGTTCGCTGCTCTTGCAAATGGGTGGAGGGGGGTTGCTCTCTTGCTCACAGCTATAGGATATAAACCGCTGCTGGTTTGACACTCGTCCTCTTTGAATGTTTTGTGGTATGTGTGCTGTCCACAGGCATCAACAGCGCTTGCCCTGGGTAAAAGCAGCTGTCGCGTTTTTCTTTTTTGCTACTTATGAAGCAATCTTTTGTGTTTTTAGATCAAAGCTTGTAATTCATGGATGTGACCTCCTTGGACTTTTTGTCAGCTACCACCTGGAGAAATGGAAAGAAGCAAAAAGCAGAATTACAGCCATTGCACTTCCCAAGCATTCACTGAGGAATATTATAATATAAGAGATTGCTCTTCCTCTCCCCAAAGCTCAGCATTAGGGGGCATTCTCCCTCACAAAACCCAGTGCTATGAATTTGGAACGACACAAAAGCAATGCTGTGCTCATGCATAGCACCCATTCATTTCACTAGGACCAGTGCAGGAGAACCTCCCTGCGGATTGTGCCATTAGACTTCCCCCCGCTCCTCTTTAAAAGTATCTATCAGTGCAGCTTTCCCAAAGTAAAACAATGGTGGGATCCCTGCTATAGACCAGACATCTGTTTTATGCCACCCCTGTCATTTGGATTTCTTTGGAGCAGGTCTAAAGGCCATTTCACATGACCCTGGATGCCTGCCAAAATGTGAGTTGGCAGTTTGCAGGCTGAATTTGTGGAGATAAATGGTTGTGTGATTGCATCACTATGCGCTCAACTCCATCTATCGTCATTCGTTCGTTCAGTTTAGACTCCCATTTTGCCACTCGGCTGTTACACCTTTTGAGGCTGGCACGACACAATACATTACGATAAAGCAAGATCTATCGTAAGATGTTGCAGCCCCACAAGTACTGCTTTGCCATATGGAGAAACCCACCATGCCTAATGACCAACTCATTTCAATATGATATGAATCAGTCTTAAAGATTGCGATCAAACCATTGGTGATGCTTGATACGCATTAGAGGCTTTTTATGCATGAACAGGGTTCTAAACTGTGCAATTGAGGTCACTACGCTACAGACATTTAGCGCAAGCTCATGGAAGGTGATGGAGCTGGGCCATCAGGAGCTAGACAATCTATGTGGCGGTGTTAGCAGGGCCCTTTAAAGGGTTGATTGGCCCTGGAGCGGCATCATAAGGTCAAACTCCCGGCTTTGGCGAAGTGGGAGGGCATGCTTTACAGTCCCTCCCACAACGCCTGACTGCCCTGCGTATCCTCAACCCCTGTCAGGTATGAGAGGGATACCGTCCAAGGCCTAAGCCAAGGTTCCTACACCTGAAATTCAATAAAGTTGTGGCCTAATTTTAAACCATACATTGTTGTCATGTCTCATTCCTGGGGGGGTAGGCTCCAGGGACAAGTTTTAGCGCATGGGCCCGCAATATATCTGTGTAAGGGTGGGGAAAGAGAAGGAACCTTCTCTGATCAGACTCACCCTTAACTGATTTCCTTCAGCAGATGTTTAAGAAACAATGACATTTAAAAATAATAATATTGTAGAGTGCGTTTTGAAAAGGCATATGATTATTTGTGGCATTTTGAGTAATGTTGAATGCGTATGATATTTTATCGATGCACAGATCCCCACTACAAAGTTAGGCTGAACAAAAACCATTGGCTTTTGTTTCTGAAACTTACAGGGAGCTGAGATTTTCTGTGGTGCTGCTTTGTGCTGCTATTGTTTTCTAGGTGATGTTTGTGTGCTGCGTTGTTTGGATATACAAATGCCCCGTCACAGTCCAGAGCCAGAGAAGAAATTAGGTGTAAAGAGTAGAAAACTGGGGAGAGAAAGAGAGAGAGAAACTAAATCTCTTTATTATGGTGTGTAAAACCTTCAGGGTCGGGAAGCTTTGCAGCTGCGAAGGGAGAAAAATGCATTCACAAAATATAATGCTAGTGTGAATAATCCTTTTCTAGAGTCTCACTTGCAGACTGCTCCAGCTTTGTCAGGTGAACTTGAACTGGGCCATCAGCTTTGCTTTCGTTCCTATTGCACACTGTCTATCACCCGAGGGCATTCAGCATCTTGACTGTTTTAGAAAGAGAGCAAACAATCCATCAATGAACCCAGAGTCACTTTCGCATAGAATAGTGAAATCAGCATGTGACGGTACACTCGGCTCCGGGGTTTTACAGATTAAAATGATACATGACAGCTCACATGTTCCTGGGAAGATTATGTCAATTATCTTGTTCCACAGCCAAGAAAGACCATTCCCTGTCTGCACTGAGAAACACTAGTGTTAACCAAGTAGTCACAGTTGCTGATGCTCTGTCCTGAGGAAGAAACTGCTAAAGTTTCCTAAACCAAAGCTGTAAAGCTAAAATCATTCTATTTTGCTCTCTGTGTAGGGAAAAGAGAAGGAACCTCCTCTGATCAGACTCATCCTTAACTGATTTTCTTCAGTGGATGTTTAAGAAACTCCTTGTGATGCTCTTTTTTTTCAGAATTGTCTCAAGACACAGATGAAAAGCTGATGTTTTAGTGTGTGTTGCCTAGAGTTTATACTGCTTTGTATTATGTAGGTGTGTTCTACAACAACTTTAAACATTCTTAGACATGTTGTTGGGGCCTGGTCCAAGCAGGACTCCCAGGTATTTGAACAAATACATGCACGTGTAAGTAAAGGTAAAGGACTCCTGGACGGTTAAGTCCAGTCAAAGGCGACTATGGGGTTGTGGCGCTCATCTTGCTTTTCAAGCCAAGGGAGCTGGTGTTTGTCAGCTTTCCGGGTCATGTAGCCAGCATGACTAAACCGCTTCTGGTGCAACGGAACATCAGGACAGAAACCAGAGCACACAGAAACGGTGTTTACCTTCCTGCCGCAGGGGTACCTATTTATCTGCTTGCACTGGCGTGCTTTCAAACTGCTAGGTTAGCAAGAACTGGGACAGAGCAACAGGAGCTCACCCCATCGTGGGGATTTGAACCACCGACCTTCCGAATGGTAAGCCCAAGAGGCCCAGTGGTTTAGACCACAGTGCCACCCACTCCTTTATCATCTACCACTTGAGGTTTTTAGTGGAGACTTTGAACTGTGTGATGACTGCCCGGCATGATCCTATAACACTACAGGGCCTCTAAATAAATATACTATGGGTGGTAGCCAATTAAATGTGACTTAGAGTAGACCTATTTAAAATAATGCACCTGTTTTAGGCATGTCCATTGATTCCAGTGGGTCTACTCTGGGTAAAACTTACTTGAATACCACCCTCCGGGGTTATTTTTTCAGAAGATATAGCTGCAGTAACCTGAAGTAATATAAAAGATGCAAATATTACAAAGCCAAACTTGGGTCTTGACTGTACCAGTGGTAAACTTGGCTCTTGACTGTACCAATTCAGATGGGGTACCATGCAACTAAATGTCCCACTATACAAGCAATTAGAATTCCTGCACTAGATGTCAGAGAGGTAGGTTCAAGTCTTGTAGTCTGGGTGCCATAATAGTTTTCTACTTGTCTGAATGTTTGGGGAGAGTGAGGAACATCACCTCCCAATAGACTCAGCCTAAAGTATGAAGTGCCATAATTTGGAGGACAAACGATTCCTATCGCATCCATTTCTGAGAGCACTAGGCCAATGTGTAGCAACAGATTTCACAACTGAAGCTAAAAGAATTAGCAGTGGTTTTATTCAGGGGGGTGTGCAACACTTGGAATAAATCCCTAGCTAATTTTTAGTTCCTTTGATTAAAATTAATGATCCCCAATGGATGGCAAGGCTTAGATTTGGAACGCAAGGTCTATGAAATGACACATTAGAATCCCAATGTTATATTTAAAATAAATCTCCATTTCTAATACACTTTTGCAAGTGCAGAGTTGGGAAATCCCAGCTGAAGGTGATCATTTCTGCTACTGACTTCACTGAGAGTGCTAAGGAGGCATTTAATCTCAGCTGCCCAATGTTTATAATGTCACGTACACAGCACAGGGTATTTGAACAAAAACCTAACTACAAAGCAGTAACAAAACAGTACGAAACTTTCATTAAACATCACCTGAATCATGTTGAGATGCTCAAATTTGCACACCATAAAACCAGTTTGCTGAAATTACCTCTTTTTACCAGGTCAGCATCTTGACTGGGGGCGGGCAGAAGAGACAGAGGGAGAGAGCCCAATCCTGATCTAGCAGGATTCTAGTATTCATCTCAGAACCAACATATCAAGGCCATGTCAATCTCACTTATCCTCTGAATTACACAGCACTTCATTCTTCACCTGAATAGTAAGTGCACTAATATTTGCAGCGCTGCTGCTTCTCAGCATGCATGAATCCAGGATAACAATTAAAAGGGAAACTGTGTTAATTATTCATTTTGAAGAACAGGCAGAGAGGAGGTGGCAGGGTGACCTGCATTCCCCTTTGGATTAAACATTGCCTGGGTGTAATCAGCTATGATGATGAAATCATCTCCTCGTCCATCTGCAAGGCGGGAGGCGAATGAGCAACGCTCTGCCGAGACTCTCTGTCATCTTCCCTGAGAAAGACCCTAACTCTTCCCTGCACCGGTGCAATGTTGCATCAGCAACATGTAGCAGTAAGAGAATAGGGAATTGTGGGGTATAACTGTATGGCGCTCTGTCTAGTTTCTCTATTTTACAATAACATCGCCTTGCGCATAGGATTGTTGTCATGTCAGAAGCTCATAGATAGTCCAGCTTCTTTGAATTGTTCAGCTTTGAGTTTTTAAAACACTAAGGGGTGAAATTACATTTCTTTCAATGAGAATGAAGATTGCTAAACTCTCCTACTGAAATCAGTAGTGCTTGAAAATGCTTAACTTTCAAGTACCTCCAACACATGACTTTTATAGCACATGACTTCCCCCAGAGAACCCTGATAACTGTAACTTGTTAAGGATACTGTGAGGGGATAACGACATCTCTCAGGATTCTTTGAGGGGAGTTGTGTGGTTTAAATGCCTGGATTATCTCGAGACCAGGGGTAGCAAACCTGCAGCCCTTCAGATGTTGCTGGACTACAACTCCCATCGTCCTTGACCACAGAGCATGCCATCTGAGTCTGATAAGACTGAAAGTCTAACAACATCTGGAGGGCCACAGGTTCCCCTACCTTGGTTCCAGACATTTTACTTCTCTGTAGACAGTATACTGTATTTCCCAATTGCTCACATTCATGTTTTTTCTTTTCTTTTTGGCAGCAAATTAACAAGTGTTGTTTGGGAGCCTGTTTAGAATTATTTATCTTGTTCTCTTTACCTGCTATTATCTGTTGGTTTGTTATGGGGTTTGGGCAATAATTTATATTTATTGTTGACTGGTAATTTGAATACCTAAAAATTATAACCACCTCAGAAACCAGTTTGAATAAATTGAGGGATCAATCATCCATGTGTCATGAGAAGCAGTGGTTCTCAGATTGTGATTCTAGTACATTTCAGGTGTATGGGACCACTTTGTCAGGAAATACTCAGGGGAGAGGAATAGAATTCTCTAAAAACAAAAACTATCACCTTTCCCACTTCAAGGACATTCTTCTGCTCCCTGTTTTCTGTTCCTGTGATCAGTTTTGGCCCACAAGACTTACCAAGTGTAACATGCATCTAACACGTCCTCCTACAGCTGCATTGAGAGAAGCAGGAAGTGACAGTTATAGGCTTAGGAGCTTCTCACAAGTTCTTTCATCTCTGTGGCCCAAATTTACATTATTTACAGAAATCCCCACAAGTCCAAAAAACTTCAGTGACTGTGCCTAAGGAATGATGACTCTGGTCCTGGCCACAGCTGACAGTGTTGGTCTTCAAAGAAATACTAGCCTTTCTCCCCTCAAAAACATTGGTTCCTACTACTCCGATCCTAGAACAACTGGCCATTGTCTTATGAAGGATTAAAATAAGTGTAAGCATTAATTTTCATCATCGGCTACAGAATAGTTTGTACCCGCAGGTCTTTGCCTTCCAGAGCCAACGATGGGACCCAAATGTGCAGATGGCTCCCTGGATACAGTCATTATGTGGATATAAGTTCCTTAAAAGTCAATGCAACCGAGCTCTGGGCTTCCTGGAGACATCTGGTGTGTCTCCTGTTGAAAACAGGATGTCAAGACTTGATAGATCCTCGATAGACCCGTTCAGTAGGGCAGGGCTCTTTTTGACTCCCAAGCAATGTTTTTAGGATCAGTATTATTACCTTTCATTTTTCTTCAACAGACATCTTGGGCCATTACTGCCCATTTTAATCATTTCCCCATCCAATAAGTCTGGTGACATTTCCATTCAGTTACGCTGTACGTCCTCCGCTGACATGCAAGGGGTTGGGTAGTAAGGTCTTTTTGTTCTCCTTCCTTGGCTCAATGGCACCAGTTGATCTCAGCAGAGGCATAGTCCAAACTGATGTTTTCGAAGCTGGTGATGGGCGCAGGATGCAGTTCCCCCCCTAGAGTAGGCCATCATGTTAATCAGGGTTGATTTGTAAACGGCGTCTCCCCACCCCCAATCCCTTTGCTTGACTCCCGCTTTTCTGCTCAATGGCACAGATGCTGCTTTGTGCTGCCTGAGACCAGGCAGCTATTAACAGCAAATCCAGCGAAGGGAATTAATGAAGGAGTCTACTAATAAAAGACAGCTCAGGACAGCCAGACCAACTTGCTCCGAGCAGTAATTAACTTTTTAAAATACTCATGAAGGTAAATATTCCATCAGTGATGGCCCATGCTCTCCTCTCCTTTTTTTTTTCTTTTTTAATAAAGGCAGGAGAGAAAGGGAAAAGGGGTAAGGGGAACACTCTGATCCCAAGAAGCTTTAAGACTATCAATTGTCCATGCCAATAAGAACCATTTTCAGTGAGTTGCTGTGATTTCCTTCTCTTTCCAAGTCCCCAGCACAGAAAATATGGAGCAATTCTCAAGAGGCCAAGACAGAAACGATCCAAGCGAGAACTTCTCCATAATTAAAATAATTCAGAAAGATTAACTAAAAATCCCCCCGTAGCACAAATTGATGACAGTAGACTGCATTTTGGATGGGTTGATCCCCTCCCAGAGGACTATAATTGTATTACCATTCTCTTTTGTTATGAATTTGGATTTTAATAATATTCAACAACACTATTTAAAAAAACAAATTATCAATGAGGCTTTGGCAGAGAACACCCTTGTGGGTTGTGTCCTAAAATCAACTGTCATGCTTGGGAAGCCCATCCACTGCTTGAGGAATCTTTTCTGGATCAAGTTCTTATAGCTTGTAGCTGCTTGTAATGGGCGAAAGCTCGGAGACGTTGAACTCCATGGCTGCTTACAGGCTTCCTATTTCAAGAGCTTGTGTGAGTTGTGCACCACAAGCAAAGGAGCTTTGCTTTGGGGAGTGGTACCTATGGGAAAAATATATACCAGATATGGGTAAAAACAGGCCACAACTTCATAGGTTACAGACTGGTTAGGCATAGAGTGAGGATCAGTGATCATTGGGGAGCTTGCATGCTATCTGATGCTCCACCAACATCCCAGCCCTACTGCTGAGCCCCTCCAGGTCATAGCCAGCAAAGGTCCTGCTAGGGTGCAGGCCAGGCATGAGAGTTAAGCTGGCAACCTGAGTAACCAGTGCTCAGTACCCCCTTCCTGAGCCAGGGCTGGGGAGAACCATGCACACCTTGAGCTCCTTCAAGGAAAGGTGGAATATAACGGCAATCATAAATAGCAATAAGTGTCATCAGGTAAAACATAAAGGGATCACGCAACCGCATAGGTAATTCCTGCTCTTGCCACATCACTGTCCACACATGCAGTGTGGGAGAATGGGGCTCTGTCCACATGCTGACGCATGCATGTACGGTTCCTCCACACAAGAGGGGGTCCTGAGTGGAATAGGAGACCACAGCTTGGTGTGATACACATGCAGGGCCCTTTCTCATGGGTGACAAATGAGTAGAGCTGGGGTGTATCTACTGAGCATGCCAGGGACGGGGCTAGACCATAGAGCCCTGGGACATGTTATTTGAACACATGAGGAGGGGTGTCTGAAACCCTTTATCTCTCAGTCTCAACATTCACATTTGTAATATGAACATAATAATGTCCTCACTTGCAGGGTTGTCTTAAGCGTTGAAGGTTTCAGACGTTCATAACAGTGTGTATTACCATTATCCCAGAGTATGAGCTGAGTATTATATTTTTGGTGCATCCTAAAAGGAATCTAAATTCAAGAAGCAAGGGCAACAGTGTTTGTTTTTAATGTCAGGAAGGGTCATTATTATGAACTCTGGTTGTGAGCTGATTAAATTGGCCAGACCGAACTGGAACAAAGTACCAGATTTTGAAGTCCTCATATTTGTAGCTTCCTTTTACTTACATAGATTGTAGTCCAAGCTAATGAGGCCATTTCAAAAATTTGAACAGTTCACAAGTCCAAGTTGCGCACGACAGACAGGATTCACCTATCGTGCCCCATCAGCAGAGGGCCTGCACAAGAACCTCCGCTTGTACAACGATGCTTCCTACCTCCTCCCTTCTGTGCCCCCCAATGACTGGGTGGGGGGTCAGGAGAACCCACAGAACAGCATGCTGGGGGAGGAGAGGGGTTTCCATTCCATCTGGCTTGCGCAGACATAACATTTGTAATAGCCCAGCGTTGAATTGCACCTTGGGCATTTTAAAATAAAATATTCAACCGGGCAGGAAAAACAAATACTAGGGCTTAAATCTGCTCATGGGAAAAGCCAAGTCAGATTAATCCTTGATTCACGATGAGGTTTTGGGACATTTTCATTCAGACATTTTCTTCAAATCAAGGGGAATTTAGAGGTGCTACCACTCATTTATTGCTTGTGAATTTTATATATATATATATGTGTGTGTGTGTGTGTGTGTGTGTGTGTGTGTGTGTGTATCCCCCCTACTAGTTTGAGTGTAGAAATAAAATTTGTTTTGGCTCTTACATTTTGCAAGCAAAACTGCTACTTAGGTGGGTGGGTGTTTTGATCGGTCAAAAGAGAGCATCTAGTTCTCTCCAATATTGTTCATACCTATGAAAATAAGATTAGGGGACACAATTCCTTTCTCTTGTTCAATTGCCCAATTGTGTGGTTGAGTGCAGCTGCCCTGAGCTGCCTGCCACAGAGTCAAAATCTTCCCAATAAGCTTTCGGCGCTCGCCTAGAAAACACAGGCTTAGCTCCCATTTAACCGCCAGCCTCGCTCCTGGCTCTGTTTTATTCCTTCACGCTGAGTTTATCTGATTACTTCAGCCATGTGAAACAGAAGGCCTGTTGACACCCTCAAGTGAAGGCCTCGGTCTCATGTGTGGCTGGAGATCATCAGTGATTCTGTGAAGAGGCAGAAATAAGCTCTAGAGGAACACTGGAATGGCTTGAATGGAGCCAGCATTATACATATTTCTGTCACGCAAACAAATGAGGAATGACTGCGTTGATGTACAGCAGGCACTAGTTCCTCAGACTGCCGGCAATGAAAATATGGCAGAAGACACATCACCATGATTGGCTAAACATCTATCTCCTCTAGGAACTGGGGTTCTGTGAGGAGTGGGGTCAGAATTCTTAGCACAGAATCCTCCAGACTACAATTCCCAATATTTTTTTAAGGGCAGGAGAGTGAAACCTGTTTCAGTCTGAGGGTCAGTGGTGGAGGGGGCAAGGCAAAAAGTGGGTGGGGCGACAGATGTGACTTTTTCTTTTGTAAGGTAAAGGTAAAGGACCCCTGGATGGTTAAGTCCAGTCGAATTCGACTATGGGGTGCGGCACTCAACTCCGCTTTCAGGCTGAGGGAGCTGGCATTTGTCCTCAGACAGCTTTCCGGGTCATGTGGCCAGCATGACTAAACCACTTCTGGTGCAAGAGAACACCGTGACGGAAGCCAGAGAGCATGGAAACGCTGCTTACCTTCCCGCTGCAGTGGTACTTATTTATCTATTTGTGATGGTATGCTTTTGAACTGCTAGGCTGCCAGGAGCTGGGACAGAGCAAAGGGAGCTCACCCTGTTGCGTGGATGTGAACTGCTGACCTTACAATCAGCAAGCTCAAGAGGCTTGGTGGTTTAGACCACAGTGCCACCCGCATCCCCTTTCTTTTGTACAGTAGCTGCAGTCCAGACACCCAGAACTTTCTTCTACCCATGTATCTCTCCTTCCAGATAAGCAAACGGAATAATTACTATTCATGGACACACTGCAGGCAGAATGGGCGGTGGCATTAGAGCAGACAAGTTAGGGAGAGAAGGTGTGGCCTGAGGAAAGCTCTGAGGACTAGATAGAGAGCCAAGGTGTTTGTGTGTGTGTGTGTGTGTGTGCGCGCGCGTGCACGCGTGCGCACAAGCACGCACGAGATTGCATTGCTTTGAGAAAGTTATGTCTGCCAACAAGGTGCAAAATCAATGTACATTTGTAGTATCAATATGCTCAGAGAGAAACAAGTAGTGGTGCTCACTTTAAACTCTAGAGCAAATTTCTCGCAGCTTTTAACATGTTTGGACCTAATCCATAAATTGCCATGGCAATGTGGAGGCCATCAAATAGCAAACTGTCCCATTCTGCTCTGTGCTATGACAAGTAAGTAAGTAAGTAAATTTTTATTTATACACCAGCCAAGACCAACCTCAAGTATTCATCAGGGCCAGCTCTCCATGTTGGTCCCACATGGAGGAGAAGCAAGCATTATTGCACAATTCTTTCTAAGGTCACAAACAGACTGAGTTTCTATTTCTCTGAGGCTTTGATGTTTGGCTTCCGACATTTCATTTTGTATTGCGATTGGCGACAGAAAACGAAGGGACAAACAGCTGATCAACAGCGATGGTAATCCACTGGCTTTGTCTAAAGGGGGTGGGGGAAATATCTTTGTTTAAGATTACACAGCCAAATTATGGTTGTAGATCAGGAACACTCTTTTTAATTATGGCGATATGCTCTGAGATGTATGCATTACTTGAAAGAAAGCACACACAGCCCCTTGGGGTTCGGCCTTTGTCGAGCTGGCACTAGGTTTGGCTTCTCAATGCTATTCTTATGCCAAGGAGGGCAATAAACCCCCTTGAGAGACATAGAACTGCCAGTTGAGCTTTGACAGTGTGGAGAAGCTTTTATACCAAAAGCATAATACACAAAGGGACCATAAAGATGTTTTCAAGGAAGATGACCTCTTTGTCAGGAGAAATTAAGCTTTTGTGGCAAAGAGCTGCTATGGAAACAAGCGGCCCCTATTTCCCCTCCGTAATTTTGAACTGACAGTTGTCCATTTATATCCCCTCTCACACATCTGAAACCAAGCCCACGCCAACATTCTTGCGGGGCACCAACAACCGTTCCCAGTCTGTAAAAGCTAGACATGTCCTATCGCACATGATACTAAGAAGCACCTTTGAGACCATTTATGCTGTGTGTTAGGGATGCGGGTGGCGCTGTGGGTAAAACCTCAGTGCCTAGGACTTGCCGATCGCATGGTCGGCGGTTCGAATCCCCACGGTGGGGTGCGCTCCCGTCGCTCGGTCCCAGCGCCTGCCAACCTAGCAGTTCGAAAGCACCCCCAGGTGCAAGTAGATAAATAGGGACCGCTTACCAGCGGGAAGGTAAACGCCGTTCCGTGTGCTGCGCTGGCTCGCCAGATGCAGCTTGTCACGCTAGCCACGTGACCCGGAAGTGTCTGCGGACAGCGCTGGCACCCAGCCTATAGAGTGAGATGAGCGCACAACCCTAGAGTCTGGCAAGACTGGCCCGTACGGGCAGGGGTACCTTTACCTTTACCTTATGCTGTGTGTTAATACTATTAATGATGAATACAAACCAGAAAAAAGAACTCTGAAGCCTGCATCTATCTAATGACTCTGGCCCACAATTTTTTTTGCCATAATAAACTTTTTTAAGATGCTGCAGGACTCTTTGCCATTTTATCTGGTAAATATAGGCTGCATGTATGCTTTATGAGACCTATGTAAGCCCAAGTTTATTTGCACTTTATATACCCAATAGATTGATCAGCTTCCCAAACCTCCAAACTGTATGGCTGTCAAGATATCTGCAATGTTCATAAATGGGAAGGTTCTCTACAGAGACATGTGGATTCTGTGATGCACAGAATCTGATTGTTGACTGGTTCACACATGCACTGTTCATGCATGGTGCAGGCAACATTTCAGTGATCATCAGCATGGGTGTAGCCAAGGGGGGCAGTGGGCAGCTCCCCCCCCCCCCCCAGATCAAGTAAAACAATAAAAACACTTAACTAACTGAGGTTCTGCCCCCCAACATAAATCCTGGCTAGATATAATTTTATTGTATTGTGAAAACAAGAAATCAAAATAGCATGGAAGTGGTATATAATCCTTCCTCGCTACCCTCATTAACTTAAATAATGAAACAGATCTCCTCGTTTTACAGTCCAATAGAAGCCTAAGTACACAGAATCCCCACTAAAAACTCCATTTGGCTCCATGTTCTGATGTATTGCAGCTGTTATAGTCTGTAACAAAGCAGACAATTCTGGTGTAATCTAGCCCCGTGTTCAAATATTATTTCAGCCATAAACTTACTAGGTGGCCTTAGGTGAGTCACCATCTCTTAGCCTCCACCAGGGTGAGGGTCATTGGGGCTGGCATCATTAGGCATCTGCCAAAATTCACAGTCTGCAAAAGGGGGGGGGGTGTTGCTGACCTCCAAAGCCACCTGCTCACATGGCCTGCTCACTTGTCCTCTCCAAGCATGCAAGCAGGGATAAAGCTGGCAAGATGGAGCAGCAGCATCCATTTGCGTTCCACACCATCTGGACCAGGTGTGCAGATTGGTCCCAGAGGAAGATAGCAAGTAAATGAGTAGTGATGACAATGACAAGGAAGAGGCGGGACCACTCAGAGAAGAGACCCACAGAGGACATCTTGCTCAAGAGCACCCCCCCCCAAAGAATCTGGATGAACCATTTGTGCCCTCACTTACCTCACCTGCAATATTTAGTTAGTCAGTTATTATACATTTATAATATCCTAACTTTCATCCAATGATCTCAGGATGGCATACATGGTTCTCCTGTGGGATGGGTTTTAATGGGTAGGAGAGGATATATTAATTGCAATTTATCCCTCCAGGCTCCCATATGTGTGGGCTGAACAGAATTTCAAAATCCCATCATTGGCAGCAAAATTAAAAGCATAGGAATTAGGCTGCAAAAACCCTGTTTTGGGCAAGTCCAGCTATGAAGTAAGCTGGCTTCCCCCTTCTTATCCCACTTCAGGCAACAACTTGTGAAGCAAATTTAAAAATATAACTTGCTTTCTTGTAATCCTTTATTGGCAGTAAAAACTATGCAGGCAAAATACTTATATTTACAGCAGGCATAGGCAAACTCGGCCCTCCAGATGTTTTGGGACTACAACTCCCATGATCCCTTGCTAACAGGACCAGTGGTCAGGGACAGCGGCGTAGCGTGGGTTGTGAGCACCCGGGGCAAGGCAAGTAATTTGCGCCCCCTAACCCGTGGATTTGTGCCCCCTAACCTGTGGATTTGCGCCCCCTAACCCGTGGATTTGCCCTAACCCCAGATGTTGCGCCCGGTGTGGCCGGCCCCCCCTGCACCCCCCACGCTACGCCACTGCATAGGAGGCACAGAATGCAATTAGCTTTTTATTAACAGAAAATAACAACACAGTAGAGTCCTCTGGTTTGTCCTAATCCAGCTGAGACGTTGCTGAAACTGACCACTAGCTTTGCCCTTCCCCATCTTGCCTTTCGCTCTGGATCCCTCCCAAGCAGACAAAGGCTGCCTTGGCGGGGTGGGATCCTGCTCTGGGATTACATGGCCCGTTGCTCAGAAATGTGCAAGACTCTCCTCTAGGAGAGCCAGCAGGACCAGGACTGTCCTGCTGCTGTGTAGCAAGCGCAACCTCTGGCTCCTCTTTGTCTGAGTCTGTGCTCACACCAGCGGCGCAGCTAGCCGCTCGGGGGCCCGGGGCGGCGCGCGCGTCCTGCAGCCAGGGGCGAGTGCCATGCGGGAGAGCCATGGCAGGGCGCGCTGCGTGGAGCCTCGCTGCAGCCTCCCCCTCAGCTGTAGGGAGGCTGGGGCGGTGGGCAGAGGCCAGAGCGGAGCTTGCGGGCACTTCGCCTGCAGACGCATGGCTCAGGCACGCTGCAGGCGCCGAGGTGTGGCGCCCAGTGCCCCCCGCCTCCCCTAGCTACCAGTGGCATAGGAAGGGGTGTGCGGTGGGTGCGGGGCTGAAAGGACAGACGAGGCTCCAGCAACCACCCCCACCGCTAAGTCCGCCGGTCCTGCAATCCCTTGCACGCTCACTTGGAAGTACAGTGGTACCTCGGGTTACATACGCTTCAGGTTACAGACTCCGGTAACCCAGAAATAGTACCTCGGGAGGGGCAGAGAGCTGCGAGTGCGCCCCCCCCAGATGTTGCGCCCGGTGCGGCCGGCCCCCCTTGCACCCCCCACGCTACGCCACTGGTCAGGGATGATGGGAATTGTAGTCCCAAAAAACATCTGGAGGGCAGAGTTTGCCTATGCCTGATTTACAGCATAACCAACTTCAGGCGTGCACCTGGAGCAAGCAGAGGCATATCTGCAACCAATCCTGGCCAAAGAAAGAGAGAGAGGATAGAGAAACAGGAAGTACTATATGCCCCTCCCTCTCCCATGGAGCAGGGGAAATAACATCATACAGATCCCTCTCTACCAATTGTATTTCTATGGTCTGAGTATCTGCCTATCAGCAGTACAGCTCTGTGGTGTTAGCCCCTTCTCATGTTAACTAGCAAGAATATGCATGTGTTGGGTTACTCTGCTGATCTTCCACATCTCTCTCCCCATTTTATCATCACAATAACCCTGTGCAATTAAACTAAGAGTCGGTGACTGGTCCAAGATGATCCACTGAGCTTCATGGATGAGTGCAGATTTGAAGTCTCGTCTGCCAGGTCCTAGTCCAACCTTGAATCACACTGGTTCTCAATCAGAAGATCAATACTATTTACTCAACCTTTTCAGATTTCTTGCAACAGTTACTGAAATAATGTATTGTTGCACACCATCCCAATCTCCAAGCGTTGCAAGAGTCCTGGGATTCTAGGCGTTTACCCAGAACAAAGGACAGTGTAGACTGTCGTATCTTTAGGTTTATTTGCATATCTGTACAACCTGAGCCTATGTAGAGGGGCTCACAGCATTTACACCCCAGAATGTCATGCCTCTCCCATAGCCACAGCCTTGGATTCAAGCAGAAATCAAGCATGTCTCTCCCTCTCAGGCTTCTACCTGCAGCCTGCTTCTAGCTCATACACTAATCAACTCTGGCTTTTGTCCTCCTAACTACAAGCCAGTTGAGGGAGGGGGTGCAATCATTTTCTCTCTAGCACAAAGCCACTTCCTTTGTTACTTTAATGATCCATACTTGGTGGTCATTACCTCACCAAGAAGTTGGCCTGGCTATTCCACAAACTGAATCCTCCATTACATTTTAAATGTTGCTGGATCCAGGAATTAGAAGGGGTTGGGGCACACAGCCTAACCCTGCCCCCTACTCAGAGCACTTTATAAAGTGCTTTGAACACTCTAAGGCGCTATACCAGCTGCACTGGCTCCCAGTGGAGTACAGTATCAGGTTTAAGGTGCTGGTTTTAACCTTTAAAGCCCTATATGGCCTAGGACCCTCGTACCTACGGGACCGCCTATGGAGGACCTTACGGTCTTCAAACAAAAACATCTTGGAGGTCCCAGGCCACAGGGAGCTTAGGCTGGCCTCAACCAGAGCCAGGGCTTTTTCGGCTGTGGCCCCAATCTGGTGGAACGCTCTGTCACAAGAGACTAGGGCCCTGTGGGACTTGACATCTTTCTGCAGGGCCTGCAAGACAGAGCTGTTCCACCAGGCCTTTGGCCAAGGCACAGTCTGTCCCCCTCCTTTGGCAATCCTCATACAACTCTAGCCCAATGGTTGCCATTAATTTGATTTTGAATTGATTTTCGAATGAATTGATCTTCGAATGCATTTCAATTAATTGATTGTGATTTTATGTAAACTGTGTTACTTTTATTGTTGGTAGCTGCTCTGACCCTGGCTTTGGCTGGAGAGGGCAGGATATAAATAAAATTTTATTTTATTATTATTATTATTATTATTATTACAGAAGGGAGAAGAGATGAGGAGGAAGAGCTGTTGATCAATTAAATAAACATCTGAATCCTAACCAATTAATCATCTAACATTAATCAATGTCATTTGATTATATTTACATATTGCAAAATCAGTGAGAATAATGAAGAAAGGGAACAGTTGCACTTCAATGAGCAATAACAGGCCACAGATTTGTCTGAAGAAAAACCCATCTTTGAAAATTCCTGCTTATTCATTGATAATGGTTTGTTGTTACCTAGGGAAGTCGATGCTGGAGTCAAGCAGATGGCATCTACGAAGGCATGGGCTTGCGTCCAGTGATGTTGTCCCATTTGTGGAAGGACTTCTGCTTGTGCAGTGTTGTTTCTCCTTCCTCTTCTCTCCCTGCATGCCCTCCACATGGATTTGGGGTACACACATGGAGTGAGGAGATAAAGGGCAAAAGTGGAAGGTTCTGTTGTGCAAGTGGAAGACCCCTTGCATGAATGGATGCAACCGACAGTGGTCTTGGATGTTCCACCTCCCAAACAAAATACAGAAATCAGAATATAGCTCAAAGTGCTTAAATCCCATGAATGTTATGGGGCTTAGATGTGCTTACATGTAATATAGAGTTCTACTCAAATCCTTTAATTCACAGCTGCCTGAATTCATGATTCCATTTTTGCATCTTGCAAGATATGCAGTCAGACACCAGCTGAAAGTCCCTTTTTCAGTGTCCACTTGAAGGTGAAACAGAGGACAATCATGTCTCATCTTAGGAGAGAGACGGAGACAGAGAGATCCCTCCCCACCTCCCCTTAGCATTCTCAGAGTTTAATCATTAAAAGGGATAGCATGGTTGTTTTAAAGGCAGTGTGTAAAGCTGGTCCTGACACACAGGTCCACACGCTGTCAGGGTAGTGAAAGATTGGCTCTTGTTTTGTCCATTCTGGGTCTCAGCTTCAGATTGCTGCTCACATCAAAGCAGTGATTATGCAAATATGCACTTTTAAAAGGGTTGGGTGAGGAGAGAATTATTTATCACACAATAAACCCCCTGCTAGGGTGGGAAACAATAGATCCGATCACTTCTAGCCCAAGGCTCAAAAAGGGTGGGTTTTTTTTAACTGGACTAACCTAATTTCACTAATTCTCTTTTCACACATCTTTCTCTTTCTTTCTTTCTTTCTTTCTTTCTTTTGCTGAACTTTATACTCTTGGGTCCCAATCCAGTAGATTTCTAGATTCACGAGCTGCACATTTTATTTAATTAATATGGCTACTCAAGAATTGGCTGCTGAATAAAGATTTCCAGGTGCTGATGCCCAGAAGTTAGAAAGCAGAAGACCCTGGTGTAGAATAGGCATGTGAGGGGGAAAGGGGGAAATGTGAAGGGAGGTGGTTGTGATGGTGTAGTAGTGGCAATGATGGATGTGTGGTCCATACAAGAGAAAAAGAAAGAAATCAGGCTAGGCTAAACTGAGAAAACCATATGAGATGGGACCTTTCTGCAACATCATTGTATCAAAAGTAGGAGCCCCATACAGAGAACCATACTACTTTGGGGTAAACTCCCCCTTTTTATTGTCTCCTCTTGCAGACTATTAAAGAAAGGTTAATCACACATCAGATTATGCAGGTATGTGGCATAATGTGTGAATAAGTCATAATAATAATAACAACAATAATTTTAGTTACAGATAGGTAGCCGTGTTGGTCTGCCATAGTCAAAACAAAAAAAATTCCTTCCAGTAGCACCTTAAAGACCAACTAAGTTAGTTCTTGGTATGAGCTTTCGTGTGCATGCACACTTCTTCAGATACACGTGTATCTGAAGAAGTGTGCATGCACACGAAAGCTCATACCAAGAACTAACTTAGTTGGTCTTTAAGGTGCTACTGGAAGGAATTTTTTTTGTTTTAACAATAATTTTATCATTTATACCTCGCCCTTCTGGCTGGGTTTCCCTGGCCACTCTGGGTGGCTTCCAGCAGAATGCAAAAAGCCATTTCTATATATTCTGCAACAAGCACAACTTAGTTGTTGCCCAATACTCCTACAGTGGGCTTTTCAGTGACGACAGCACAATAGGTTGGATCTTTTCACTTATTTCACTTTGTGCTCAGTTCCTGTTGAAATCAGTTGAAATAATATGCCCCATTGAGAGTCTAAAATGTCCCTAGAGTGGCCAGTCATTTTAATGCTTGCTTCCTACGGCTCTCAGACGTTTTTGACGTCTTGTGCACTCCCCTGAGGTTTTGCAAGAGGGCGGTATAAATAAATAAACTTTTGCAAATAAATAAGTCGTAAGTCGCTTGTCCCATTGGTTCTTGATAAATGAATTCACTGATTAAAATAAAAATTGCACTAGCTGCATTCATTCATGTGCACGTTTGACAATCCCCATCATCCACCACCAAGACCTACCCCTCTCCAACTAATGCTGCTGAAGGGCAGGGCAGTTAAGTACAGTGCTGGAGGGCAGAGCCTTGTGTCTCACGCAGCCCTGTGCCCATTGAGCAAGCCTGCTGCCCTCTAAAGCCGCAAAGGCTGCAGTCCCCTCAGGAGAGTTGAAATAAGATTTATCTGCCACTCTAGTCTGCTTCTGCACATAGAAGTGCTGAGTCACCTGTTGCCTCTGGCAGTAGAATGTCTTGGTCGGCCTCTCCTCCTCACCTAGACTTGGCGCCTCAGTGACTCAGCTCAATCCTGTAACTCCAATGCCATACCTGCCCGAGGCACGCTCGCAAAGCAGAGGAAAAGAGGGAGTTGACACATGTAGGGTTGTATTGACATGGATCGACCACACGTGAAACCGCCCTGCGAGGACTTGGTTTTAAAGGGAAGCTTGGGATTCAGGTGGGTCTCCTTTTGTCCCACCGATCCGGCTTCCCCTTGGAATTGGTGGTTCTGTTTCTGCCCTTCTGCCGTCTAGTCGTTTGGTCTGGGGTATTGGGGGTGGGAGAGAAACGGTGTGTGCTGCAATCCCGCTCTGTCAGTCTGCTGCCTGGAGCGAGGGGCGGTTCGCCCTCGGCAGGACTCGCGTGCGGGGACAAGGCGCCCAGGATCCGCGTCTGCCAATTGTCACTCAGCCCATTCAGAAGGGATAAAGCTGAACGAAGGGAGGCAGCGAGCTCGCTGCCTTTCTCTCTGTTTCTCCTTCTCCCCTGGCTTGGAGCGGCTTTCTGATTGGCACCAGATTAACACGTAGGGACCAATCGACGAAACGCATCACTCTCACTCCTTTGTTCCCAGCCGGTGGCAACACGCGATGGGCTCTTTTCAGACGTTCTCAAGACCTCAACGTAGAATTCCCCGAAGTTAATATGATCTGAGGTCGTGTAAACATGCACATACACACAGACGCCCTACCGTTAATCGGAGTGAGGTAGCCCTCTGAGAATTTGGATTGCCATGAAAGGGAAACAACTCATTTAAGTGTTGGTGTGTTTTTTCTCCTACCAGGCAGGGGGAGAGGTGTTTGTGGGTTTTTCCACCTCAGATGCCAAAATAATTTGGACCCTTGGATCGATGTGTTTCGACTTGTCCCGGAACTGGGGCGCCATTTGCTTTTCTGCAAATATAGTGCAGTAGTTAAAGTGGGGGACTAGGACCTGAGAGCCCTGGGTTCAAATTCCCACTCAGCCATGAAGCTCACCTTGGGATAATCACCAACTGCCAGCCTAGCCTACCTTCCAGGGTTGTTGTGAGGATAGGGTAAGGGAAGGGAAGGGAAGGGAAGGGAAGGGAAGGGAAGGGAAGGGAAGGGAAGGGAAGGGAAAGAACCATCCACACCCCATTCAGCTTCTTGAAAGAAAAGTAGGATATAAATGTGAAACATAAATGAACAAACAATGCTGCAGCTCTGTACATACCCTGAAGTCCCACTGAATTAAATGGGACTTCTGAATGGGTACATCTAGAATTGCACTACGAGTAGGCATCAATTAGGCTTTACTTCCTAGAACTGTAAATGCGTTAGCAATGGAGCTGAAGCTATTGCCTTGTGACATACAATTGCCTGCTGACACTGCAGCCTAATAATTCTGTTGGTTCTAATGGGACTTAGCCCCAGGTGACTGCCACTGGGTCCTTGGTGTGTTGTAACTCCTCCTGCTATACAGTGTACACACACAAGCATAGAGACTAGGTGAAAAGTGATGGGGGGGAGTGCTTCTACACAGAGTCATCCATGGATGTGATGATGATGAGGGAGACAGAGATCCACACAGACACAGTTATTCATGGTACAGTAGTGGCTAGAAAAAGCCCACCTGCACATTGATCACAGCCTGGCCTAGTCTCCCAGTACAGAGAAGCACAAGCCCCCTATTTATAGCAGCATCTTTGATATACAGCTAGTATGTACTGTAGGACAGCGCTAGAATCTGGACAGGATCTAATTAGGCCAGCAGGCCTGGGGGACCTTTCTGCTAGTCAAGAAGAAGGGCGGGCTATGAATATTTTTACTAAAACAAATAAACATATATCTCAGTTACAGTGCTTTAACTCTGGAGTTAAGGCCCCTTTCAGGGGCCAATGAACCACATTAGGAGCAGCTTCTCGATCCGTAATGTCAAAAAGCCACAACCACTTGGACATAAACCATTTTAATCCCATTGCAGTGAATAATCATTAGATTGGCTTCCATTGGTGTAGAATTGGTATATTTCTCAATAGTTCATCTTTCTTATGGAGGTGGGTTAGCTGAAATCCAAGTTATCCAGCTGAACTGGTTTGTGAGTCTGGCTGTGTGATTTTTCAAAGAGTGGCTCTTAGGTTCACTCAGTGTGTGTTTGTGTGTGCATGTATGTTTGTTTTAAGCATGTGTGCACAAACTTCCTTATTTATGCTGTTTGTGGTACAAACCAGGTCCCCTGAGGTGCATCAGAAAAAAAATTGCTGCTGGGTTTTTAAAGGGACACACATCTTGCTTTGTCTCCTTTAGCGAAGCAGATACTGTAAATAGTATTAATACAGCCTGACCCAATTCATGCCAAATCCCATTCTGATAGGTAGGAATTACTTTCTGGTTCATGTTAAATCTGATTTGCTAAGCAGCCTTAGGTGGATATCTACTTAGGGTAACCAGTAACTGAGAAATTAAAATGCAACTGCGAGAAATAAAGTCATGGATCACCACCAAGCACATCTTATGAAAATTATATACTTTATTTATATATCTGTTTCCTTTCAAGAACGATGTCCTTGCTCTGAGAAATGTAAATACATACTAGAATAAACTCTGAAATATACAGGGGGGGAAATACGTCTCCCCCCCTCCCCCATGAAATCTTTTCCTTTGTAATAAATAGAAACAAACACGTGGGTGGTTGATTGCGGGTAATGCTCCGTGTCTGCTGGGATTTTCACAGTCTGCTGAGATTTTTTTGTAAACTGGTGAAAGGACGGAGGAGTTCCTCTCCCCCTAAAGGGTCGAGAAGATAAATAATACATGAGCCAGTCTCCCCTCCTGGTTCAGCGCCCACCCCACTCCGACCCCCACTTCTATACCCCCCCCCACAAACCCTTATAATAAAGAGTTCCGCCTAAATTTCCACGCTTGCATTCAGTCGTAACAAAAACCTACAAATTATACAATGACTTCTCACCCGATCTACAAACAAACAAACAAAAACAGAGCCCAAAACTTTCTTTTTCTCCTTTTTCCATCCAGCCATTTCCGATAAATCATCGGAGAGACAGATGGCAAAATGGGGAATGGGGGCGTCGAGGAAAGAGAAATGTGTGCGTCTGAGAGAGGGAGCGCGTGAGTGTGTCAGAGAGAGAGGGCGAAGGACAAAAGACATTGTGCCTGGCCAATGTGGGAAAGTGCACATCAGAAAGAGAAAGTTTGGTTTGACAGGTGAAATTCCCACAGCCTCCAGGCGGGCGATGGGAAGCCGGCAGATGCCGCGCCAGGCACCGCCAACGCGGAGCTGGCATGGCGAAAGGGAGGAGAGGACAGACCCAAGACATTCACGTCTCTCCGGGAAGCCCGATGAGGTGAGACACGGCGGCTGGGCCGGCTCCGAGGGGCCGAACTCTCCCTGGGATCGCGCCCAAGTCCCTCGGTCCTTGTTTGGTGAGCGGGCGCCTGCGCGCCCCGCTCGACGGCGACAGTTCAGCGTCAAGCATTGGCCAGGAGGCCGGGCGAGAGCGAGGATAACCTTGGGGCGTCAGATGAGGTCCCTGGACAGCGCGTAGCGCTGCTTGCCCGGCTGCCAGTAGTCCAGCTCCGAGGCGGAGCTGCCCCCAGGGCTGCAGGGGGAC
This sequence comes from Podarcis muralis, assembly GCF_964188315.1. NCBI lineage: Eukaryota > Metazoa > Chordata > Lepidosauria > Squamata > Lacertidae > Podarcis > Podarcis muralis. The sequence goes on from NC_135663.1 coordinate 26,046,514, forward strand.
AGAGTGCAGCTGTACGTCGAAGAAGAAGAGGAGGCAGCCGACGGGGCCGGGCTGGTGGTGCAGCTCCAGGACGAGGCTGGCGAAGGGCTGCCGTCGGCGCTGCCCAGCACCGCCTCCGAGAAGGCGGCCGCTGCCGCAGCCACGGCCGCCCCACCGACGCCCCCGACGCCGTGGTCGGCTAGACGGAGCGTCTCGCTGAGCGCCCAGATGTAGTTGTGCGCGAAGCGAAGCGTTTCGATTTTGGTGAGCTTGGCGTCCTCGGGGAAGGTGGGCAGCACCTCGCGCAAGGCGTCCAGTGCCGAGTTCAAGTTGTGCATGCGGTTGCGCTCGCGGTTGTTGGCCTTCAGGCGCCGGCTCTTCTTCAGGCGCTGCACGGTTTCCACCGTCTTGGTGGCCCGCGAGCCGCTCCGGGCCCGGCCCGTCGAGCGCCGCTTGCAGTCGTGGCGTCTCAGGCCCAGGTGGCGCAGGTGAGCCAGCTCGGAAGCCGCTCCGGGGACGCCCTCCGCCGGCCCCGAAGGCGAGAGGGGCTGGGACGCCTCTTCCTCCTCCTCGTCCTCCCCTTCGGAGCCGGACGAGAACTGCGTCAGAGAGGAGGAGGAGGAGGAAGAGGAAGAAGAGGAGGAGGCGGGCGGCGAGCGGGCTCCAAGCAGCAGCGCTTCCTCCTCCTTCAGTTCCAGGTTTTCCGGCTTCACAAACATCCTGAAAGGAAGAAGAGGCAAGAGGAGAAGCGGTCAGATCAGCGAAATGAACCTGACGACCCTGGCAAGGCTGCCCGCCCCATCCACTCTATATACATGTAGCAGAGATGGATTGTGTTGTGAACCGCCCTGAGCTCTGCGGATGAAGGCGGTATACAAATTTCATCCTGTAATAATAACAATTAATACTAAAATAAAACAACTCTGCCGCGACCGCCGCGTCCATCTCCCTGGAGCCTCTGGCTGGAGAAGAGGCGCGCGGAGCGCTCGCTTGCCAGTTCGTCTCTCCAACTCCACGTGCTGGGCGCTTGACAAGCCGGAAAAGTTGACGGCGCCTCACACTACTTAACCCTTTGCTTCCTGCTCTTGCCTAGAAACGGGCCCTTTCAAGTCGATAGGGACCATAGCGTCCAACCCCCTGCCATGCCCAGTCTTTTGCTCCAACGTCAGATTGTGGGATTTAGGATCTCATGCTCTAGCAACCGAGCTATCCCAGCAGGATCTGCCCTTCCAGGAGCCATCCGGAACAAACTAGGCAGAGACGGATAGGTGGGACTCACCGCCCGTTCCTGATGAACGGATATGGCTTGTACCCCTCTTTCTAGTAAAGCCCCGTGAACTTCTGTAGTTAAGGGGCTTTAAACGACCCCTCTGGTTTGTTCCCCGCGTTTGTGTGTCCAAGTGCCAACAGCGGACTAAGGAAAGCGAAACCCAGACAGACTTTATTGGAAGAAGGAAAGGACCCCCGCTGCCTCCCCATCTAAGTGCTAATGGGTGGGAGGCGGGGGGCGGCCCCTGCGATTGCGCTTGGCCAATTTAGCGGGACTTTCGCCGGCAACTCAAAAAACAAAAAACAAAAACCCAAGTCAATTCACAACCCCAACAAAACGCACCCCAGCTTCCATCCAAGTGCGCAGCGAGAGAATCGGAGACTTACTTGGCTCTCCTTCTAGAGGCGGTCGGATTTTGATGCGCGCTGCGTAGAGTTTGTTTGGGGGTTGTTTTTTGTTTTTGTCAGGGAATGCGTCGGGTCGCTTGTCTCTCGCGCTCTCCTTTTTTCCGCACCGCCCCCTCGGTGCAAAAGCTGCAGCCCGGGCTTGGCCCCGCGCCGCTCCCCTCCCTGCTTGCTGGAGAGGGTCCCACTGTTGCCGGGCGCTGGGGTGGCTCCAGAACCCTTTGCCGGGGTGACGGAAGGAGGGGGGGGGAAGAGAGTTTGGTGTTGCTGATCGCGTGTGCGTGCGCAAGAGACAAGGCAAGCCCGACGGGGCGAGCTGCTGGCACGCGCCCCTCGCCTCCAGTTAAAGCGAAGCTGCTTGTGTTTCCGTGGCTGTGCGTCTGGCACACGACTCTCCTTAAAACCCCTTATATACCCCTCGGACAACAATCAAATCTACCCCCAGGGCCTCCTCGGCTCTTCCTCCCCCCCTCCCTCCCCAGGTCGAGTCTTTCTTTTCATTTCATTATCATCACTCATCTCTCTTTTTTTCTTTCTCTCCCTCTCTCGCTCTCTTTTGGGGGGTGGGTGAGGAGGTTGCTTCTCTTCCCCTCCCTCCGCGTCAAGCCCCCTTGCCACCCACCCACCCAACCGACCCCTCCCCTCCTTCCCTCTCGCTTTCATCTGATCCCTCGCAAGTGTGTGGCGCAGCCCCGACGGCTCTGGGGTGCGATTGGTGCCTTGCGCTCGGCTGGAGCGTGCCGCTAATTTATTAATGAATGGGGGTCGCGAGGCGCAGCTGGCCAATCGCAGAGTCCCGCTAGCCACGCGCGCTGGAACCTGCTCCCTTTCAGCAGCTCATTAGGCCGGGTGGGGGGGGGCGGGGGAGTCAGAGGAAGGGCGTCCTGCAAAGGCTTCAGCCTCCCCTTTGCTGACTCCTCAGACCCCGAAGGGGCGGCTCGCAAGAGGCGCCCTGCTCTGCCCACCTCAGCATCAGAGACGGGGTGCGGGAGGTGTCTTGCGCCATCCCGAGCAGGCTTGTTCGGGTGTTCTGAACCAAAAGCAGAGCAGGTAGAATTGAGGAGGAGTTGCATTTCTGAAATCAAGATTTGGCCCCATCAACACCCTTTCCGGGTTTGCCTTTCAGGCAGAAAGGTAACCAAGTCCCCCTTTTCCAGCTGTTGGGGGGGGGGTGTAGTTGGAGGCGCAGGTAAGGGCAAGGACAAGTCTCTCCACCCCGTGCTGGTGGTTACCTGAAAAATGGGCACTTTTCACATGCAGTCCACGATTAAGTCATCAACTGGAAATTAGAAGCTAAGGTTGCGTTTACAAGCTGACTTCCTTGCTCGAAAGCGAAAGCCTTTCAAATCCAAAGGGAGCAGGCGAAAGTGCCATGCCGCTGTTAAAAGTTTTACAAAGACCTGAAGGGGAGTGTTGGTCTCGTTCCAGGGTTCTAAGTCTTAATGTGCTCTTTAAAAGCTCTTTATTAATTGGTTTCCACTGAAACACTCGTAAATAGCTTTCCTCTTTCCACGTCATCCAAAAAGTCACATTTCACAAAACGACATGGGGCTGTGCTTATGTGGTCTTCAGGGACTGCCTGCCTGGAGGTAGTCCACTTTTCTTCAGCTGGTGGGTGTTTTGAAAGCCAGACTTAGGGCACACTTCAAGCACACCAGCAAGAGCCATGGACAGTGCCAGAGGGCGGAAATCCCCCCCCCAACAAGGAAACAGCCCTCCCCACTTGCCTCCCCAATTGCTGGACTCCTGTCTTGAATGCATACTATTATTTTTCTTTGCAAGATCGTAACATGTGGGACACAACTAGCTCATGTCTAAATAAAAATTGTCCTTCTGCGCCCCTCATTTTTCTGGTATGACCACTGGCGGCAGCACCCATCATTTTCTAGTATTATTATTAGTACTGTATTATCATTTTAAAGAAGAGGAAGAAAGTGGATGAGAGCATGATAAAAAGAATCAAGGAGAAGAAGTAGGGAAAAAGAGCGGGGAGGGGAAACAGTGTAAAAATACTAAAAGTGATCCCATTGGAGAATGAGACTGAACGTAGGTCCAAGTTGAGAAAGGTTAGAGAAGTTTCTTGAATTATTGGGGGAAACTGTGATGAAACACACAACTCTGTTTCTTCTCAGTTTGGGGCAAGTTATACTCATGTCCATCGCCTTCTTTTTAAAAAAGTCAACTGAGGTGTGACCAAAGGTGAAGAACGGTTCCTTGAGCAAGACTTGGAGACCCTTGGTTGAGACAGTTGAGGTAGACAAGAAATGGGTGCTCAGGGTTGGACAGTAAATGTTAAGATTGACCAAGTCCACCTAGACATTGCAATGGAAAGCAGGGCACTGAACTGAGGCTGCCGGTGAAAAAGGAGGGGATTGCTATGCGGGGCAAAATCATCTTCCCATTTTCAGGTGGCAAATGTTCCCACCTAGTGTGCATCATGTTGACAAATTAAGATTTTTCTCTTTAAATGTCACAGTGCCACCTCCAGTTCATGGAGAAACAGACCACTTTCCATCTCCTTACTGGCCCACACTGCATCCTGAGATGCTGGTCCATACTGCTCTTCTGTTACCTCAGGTATCTTTCTACCACAAGCCTCTTCCTTTATCTTCCCAGCGCCACTGATACCATATCAGTTTATTCATTAACAAAAATTAAAGCATTGCTGTGCCACCAAAGCTGGTGCACATACACTGAAAAGAAAACCAGACACTTCTGATATCCTCCTGGAAGCAACTGTAAGAAAATGGTAACGGGAAACTGCAGGGGTAGCGTAGGTGAAACTTACAAGATTTTCTCCATACCTTTCCAGTTTCACCTGAGAGCAAAGAAAGAGGGAATTGAAGGTGAAACGGGCAAGTCTTTCCCCAGTGCCCATCCGTCCCCACTTCTCTTCAACGAGAAAAGTTACATGAAAAAGTAATTTCTAGATGTGTAGAACTCCGTGAGGAAAAAGAAAGAAAGAAAGAATGGAGGACTAAAGAGAAACTCTGTTCACAGGTGGCACAAAAATGCAGGAAGTTTGAAGTGTGCTTGCAAAGCCCACATGACCCATCAGTCTGTTTTAAAACTGCATAGAACATTGAAAACTTTCTTTTTGTCTTTTGCAGGTGGAAACAGACTCAAAATCACTTTAAGTGCCTCTCTAAATATGTGTATGCGTGGAGGGGTAGGAATTATAGGAAGCTAGAGCTACAAACTGGGCTGTGAGCGCCTGTATTTGCGTCCCATGCTTTAACTTCCAGTGCCAATGCGGTGCTGAACTTCTTTCGCCTAACAAGCAAGGCACATTCTCCCAAGGGGAAGCTCCTTTCTCATATTCCCAGCAAGTGAGCGGAGGGGCTAGTCCTGCTTACTCAACGAAGCCCTATGAATAGTAGTTTAGAAACTCTGTTCCGCCATATCCTCCAAGGCTGAACGCTGGTATAATAAGGACTAAGTTCTTACGTGTGTGTGTGTAAGAGAGAGAGAACGAACTTTGATTTATTGAAAAGAAGGGATGCATAGATGGATGTGTTGCGGTGTAGTGGGGAAGTCACATGTGCAAATCAAAGTCCTGCGTTTGCAGGGTTGCCACAGTATTTCCAGGAAGATTCCTGCGCCTTTAAAAGATGCACGACACTCACACACTTTCTGGGGTTCCTTTCCCCCATTTTAAATGGTTGTTGTTTGCGCTAAACCTACGGGCAGGGATATATCTATCCGTGCCTAGTGTCGGAGAAATTCCAGAAATTATTCCGAAACTTCGATGAGCTCTGATCATCCACGACCGACGGAGCTTCCGCCGTCGTTGTGGCATGCCGGGAGCTGGGGAAAGCTGCCTTTGCCGCCTCTCCACCTGCCGCGAGTCAAGAAGTCCTGTCCAAGAAGAAGCGCCGGGGAGCGCGGCAGTTCCGCTCACGGAGCCTTCGGCGCCCCCCCCCCTCAATTCAGAGCCCGAAGGCGCGGGTCTGCTCTCGGGCTGAGCCAGTGGAGGGTTTCTCACCGGCGGAGGCGGAGCGAGCAATGGCAAATGAGCGGCGGCGTCTTGACCTTTCCTCCTCCCTCAAGGCAGTGCTGTGCGCGCCGTCGGGCCAAACGGACTCGGTGGCGAGACTCTGCGGTTCCGCAGGGACCCTCCTGGCCCGCGAAGGAAGGAGCTGTCCAAAGCGTCTTCCTCCTCTGCAATTTTGGTCCGAAATTTGGTCCCTTTTGTTCCCCTTTGCCTGGTGGGCCGCACGGAAGGACGGCGACGACGCCTCCACGAGGCAGCGGGCAGCGCCCGACTGAGAAGGAGGAAGGGAGGAAGGAGCATCGGTCCTCTGCGGAACAAGAGTCTCAAAGGGAATGGGTTGTGAATGCGATGGGTTATGAACAGCGGGGGTTGGATCTGGGAGCTCAGGGTTCAAATCCTCACGCGGCCGTCAAGCTTACTGGGTGACCCTTGGTTAGTCAGTGCCTCTCAGGCTAGCCTACATCACAGGGCTGCTTTGAGGGTAAAAATGGAGGGAGGAAAAGCGTGTATGCCACTGAGAACTCCTTGGAAGAAGGGTGGGACAACAACAACAACAATTTATTATTTATACCCCGCCCATCTGGCTGGGTTTCCCCAGCCACTCTGGGCGGCTTGCAACAAAACACTGAAATACAATAACCTATTAAACATTAAAAGCTTCCCTAAACAGGGCTGCCCTCAGATGTCTTCTAAAAGTCTGGTAGTTCTTCTCTTTGACATCTGGTGGGAGGGCGTTCCACAGGGCGGGTGCCACTACCGAGAAGGCCCTCTGCCTGGTTCCCCGTAACTTGGCTTCTCGTAGCGAGGGCCATGGCGCTGGACCTCGGTGTCCGGGCACAACAACAACAACAACAACAACAACAACAACAACAACAACAGTTGTTACCCAGAAGTTCAACAGGGCTTATCCCCACTAGGTTTGTAGCCTAGGAGTGATTGCGCTAGATTGCATGGCTCGTGAAAGGGTATTTATTATCACTCTTATTATTTTCCAGTTTAAGATTTACACACACACACAAAATGTCTTCCCAGTCTTAAACATTGACTTTTTAAAAAATCTGCCACCAACAAAGACTGGGGATATCGAGATTCAACGAAACGGACATAAATCATTCCTTCGAGGAATGCGAGTTGTTAGATACCCTCCAATATCTGACCACGGGTGAAAGGTATCCCTCCTTTTCAATATGACCCGCAAGTCATTTGAGACATCCCACGGGTGGCCCACCCAAAGATATGCCTTATTCTCTTCCTCGACACACCTTCGGCGCCTGTAGTGCAGGTACACTGTGGGGTTCCCCAAGCGCTAGTATTTTAGTTATTTAGTAGTCATCGCAACTTCTAAACGTTAAAAATTCGCCTCGAGAATAAGATCCAGCCACACTCAACAAGCGCTCAAAATAAAATCGAAACTGTACCTAAATATGCATTATTCAACGAACTATAAACAAACGAAATTAAGGGTCTGGGGGAGTTGGATATGCTGGTCATCATTACACACACACACACACACACACACACACACACACGTACTTAAAAGCCCTATGCCTAAAGCTGCAAACCCGCTTCCTTCGGAGTAAACATCCCATCCTTAGGACTCCCCTGTGCGCTTTTTTAATTATTATTTTTAAACATGACATTAAAAAAATGGATCCAATTAATGAGATCGCTTTTACTTGGCTTCAAGCGCAGTTAGGTCCCTTTCCCCCAATTCGGATTGAAGCTGCAAGCTGGTTTGGGACAAGCCCATCAAAATGCAACATTTATGCGAAGTTGCAAGCACGTAAGAGATCACAACAGATTCCCCCCCCCCCCATCCTTTTAGGTGCTTGAAAACATGCTCAAAGCACTGTTAGTTAATTTTTTATTTTTAAAAAAAGAAATATGTGTTGATGTAGTTTAATTTTGCAATGTAGGCTTAAGAAAGAAAATCCAAAGTCGCTTTGAGACTTTTGTTTGGCAGCGCGCTACAAATTAAGCAAGCATAACACTTTTTAGACGCACCCCAATAAATCGTTTCTTCTTAAAACCATACGGTGGGGCGGGGAGGGGGGAAAGGGGAGGGGCAGCACCACGAATTGACACCCGCAAGGTCAAAGCACGGGGATGGGGGCAAACCCCCAAGCGGCTCTCCCACCCCCAGACCACCCTCTTCGGCCAAAGCGCCCTGAGCAGGCGCAGTGGGCCCTGGCGACCTGCCCCAAAGGTCAATGGGCTCGGCCTTTCCGGTCCAGCGCCGCGGGGTCTGGCAAAGCGTGCGGGGTGCAGGAGGGACGCGCGGCTGCGGCGGGAGGCTGCGACGAAAGTATGGATGGTTTGCTCAGCCACTAGGCGCGCCGGGCGCATAGCTCAAGCGCGGTGCAGGCAGGTCCGCGAGGAATGGCAATAAAGCCATGCTTATGGAAGGATCGGGGTGTGCATCCGAGGAGTCAACACGGCGGACTTACTTTCACGAGGTGCCAAACTATACAGAGACTAAGCTTCACACGTGCTCAACATATTTGTGTTTGGAACCCTCTACCAGCGGGATTAATTAAACCAGACACAGTCCTGCCAGGCATCAGCAAACTTTTTAAAAAAGATGACAAAGAAAGAGGCCTTATTTTATTCCCACTGCACTCTTGTGGCTAAGCCATCCTCGCTCTTTATAGGAGTGCAATCTAGACCTCAGTGGCTCCGATGAGGTGCAAAGGCAGCGTCTCATAAACCATACTCAAATATGTCTGCTTAAAACACGACAGTGCTCACTCACGTCCTTTCTGGACATTGCTTTTGACATGACACTGGAAGGAATGTCTCTCTGCACAGCATTCGTATCAGTTCACAACCTTGTCAGACCGATTACAAAATGAGATGCCTTTAAAATCTAAATTAGTATAATTAAAACGCATCGCAGTAGACTAGGGTTAGCCAAGGTGGCGCCTGCCTCCAGATGTTGAACTACAAGTCCCATCACTCTCAGCCAGCATGGCCAATGGTAAGATGGGAGTTTTAGTCCAACGCCTTGACTATTCCGGTAATAAATAAATGTGAAATCCCACAGTAAGCTAGTTGCAGCAAACGCGTTGACTTAGCTGGATGAAAGATCTGGATTGCAAAGCCTTCAGTTCAAACCTGAACATGAGTATTCAGAGACAAATGTCACAGAGTTAAATGGAACTTACTGGTGGTAACCCAACTAAGTTACATTTAGAGCAGACGGTAGACCAAGTGAAACAAGTTAGCACATTGATTTCAGTGAGTCTACTCTGAGTTCATTTAAAGCACCAGGATGCCTTTTTAAACAGTAAAGGCTTCCCCCAATGCATTATGGGAAGTGTATATTGTTTAGGGAGCTGAGATTGTTGGGAGACTCCTATACAGTGGCGTAGCGTGGGTTGTCAGCACCCGGGGCAAGGCAAGTAATTTGCGCCCCCTAACCCGTGGATTTGCTCCCCCTAACCCGTGGATTTGCGCCCCCTAACCCGTGGATTTGCTCCCCCTAACCCGTGGATTTGCGTCCCCAACCTGTGGATTTGCCCTAACCCCAGATGTTGCGCCCGGTGCGGCCGGCCCCCCCCCTGCACCCCCCATGCTACGCCACTGCTCCTATACTGCACCCTCAGCTACCCTGGGAATTGTACATCTCTCTCTCTCTTTAAATCTATTTTTATTTCTTGGTTTACAAGATCAGTTTCATTTGTTGAGACATTAGTATTACATTAGGAAGAAAAGAGGGAAAGAGGTGGAGAGGGGAATGGTGAGTGGGGGTGGGGTCGGGTGGTGATGTTTCTATTTTATTTAATGTATACGTGGGGTTTTGTGTCAGCATCACTTGTGCTGGTTCTCTTTGCTATTTGTGTTCCTTTGGTGGTGAGAGAGGTTGGGGTTGGCCCTAGGGTGTGGTCGCTTGTTTGTGATTGGCTGTGGTGAACTTTGTTTTTATGTGTGAGTGGGCTAGGTGGGTGTTTTGGATCAGGTTTGCCATACTGACTCCTATGCTGTTGGTTGGGCTGTGTATGTGATAAAGGGGAGCTATAAAGGCATCTTCTTCTATTTGTCCCCGTGTCAGTTTCAGTTTATTGGTTAATTTTTCTAGGAAGGCTGTTTCCCATACTATTTGGTACCTTTGGTCCATGCTTACCCCTGACAGGTCTCTCCAGTGTCTGGTTATGATGTTTCTGGCTGCTGAGAGTAGGTGGGTTATGAGTTCCTTGTGATGTGAGTGGGCATTATTGTCTTGGAAGATGTTTAGTAGGGCCAGTTCCGGGGTGATTTCTAATACTTGCTTAGTTATTTTGCATATTTCTTTTATAGCTGTTGTACAGAATTGTTGGATTTTGGGGCATTTGGAATTGTACCTCTCTGAGGGGAATTGGGGTCTCCTAAGAACACTCAACTGTCATAACAAACAACAGCTTCCATAAATCTTTGGGGGAAGTCATGACGGTTTAATGTGCTATGATACTGCTTTAAAATGTATAGTGCAAATGTATTGTGCAAATGGGGCCACAGTGCAACCCTAACCATGTCTGCTTTGAAGTAAGTCCTATTGAATTCAATGTCAGGTCTGTGGGAGTTAAGAGTGCAGCCTTAAGAAGATGGTATCTTATGGCTGCAATCCTAAACACACAATATAATCCTATTCAGAAGCAAGTCTCATGGAGTGCAGTGGGTCTTCCTCTCAGGTAAGTGAGCATAAAAGTGAGCAGCTTTAGCTGTGAATAATGTCAGCTGAACATTTGCTTTTCCCAACTCATAAGATCAGACACTGTTCCATGTGCTTGAACCCCCTAATTCCTGTTTTGTATTGCTGTTTCATTGGATTGGGCTGTGTTTTTAATCGTATTGGCTTTTTAAAATATAGTATAAATCTTAAACAAACAGTGGACTTACCTGTGGACTTGTCCCTTACTTACTTATAAGATTGCACTGTACCATCTCATTTTTTGGCACATTTCTTTAGCTGCGTGAGCATCCTATTTGGGAAGTTGTGTGATAGGGGACTCTACAGTTGGAAGGGTTTGCACTAGGACAAGAAACCAGCACCAAGTTAACCCAGCCCTCACCAAGCTGGTGCCCCCAGATGTTTCATTCTACATCTAGGGTTGATAGATGCTGTCCAAAACATCTGGAGGACAGCAGGTTTTATTTGTTTAGTTTATATCCCATCTTTCCTTCAATTAGCTCAAGATAGCATGTACAGTGGTACCTCGGGTTAAGAACAGAATTCTTAACCTGAAACTGTTCTTAACCTGATGTACCACTTTAGCTAATGGGGCCTCCTGCCGCCGCCGTGCTGCTGCTGTGCAATTTCTGTTCTCATCCTGAAGCAAAGTTCTTAACCCGAGGTACTATTTCTGGGTTAGCAGAGTCTGTAACCTGAAGCGTCTGTAACCTGAAGCATCTGTAACCCGAGGTACCACTGTACATGTTTCTCATCTCCTCATTTAATCCCCACAACAACCCTGTGAGGTAGGTTAGGCTGGGAGGCGGTGGCTGACCCTAAGTCACCCAGTGAGCTTCATGGTCGAGTGGGATCCGAACCCTGGTCCCACATAGGCTGGCCAAGGCTGAGTTAACCCCAAACCATACCCCGGCCTGATGAAATCTCAAAGGTTGAATTGTTCTAACAATGGTTACTTTTGCTCTCTCTAGGCTAGCCCAGTCTTCATTTTATTTGCACACCATTTTGTCCAGGTCTGGAGAGAGGACATGGAAAAGGAGGGGCGGGTGAGGGGGACACTGAGAATGTCTTATTTCAGTTCGTCCTCAGTCTGAAGCCAAACGTGACCAAAGACAAATAGACGCGGCTGGAGTTTGTGGCTGTCTTTTAACTTTGTCTGAATTGAAGAGGCACTTGTGTGGTCCCTAAAGTGCGGCCTGGTGAAACGAGGCTGAACGGCTATGCAAAGAGGGAGGAGGAGAAGCAAGAAGGAGTTGGAGGGGGGGGAGATAGATGGACAGGAGGGAGGCACAGAAGGACGGAGAGATCCCAGCACCCAAACTGTCCAGCAAGGGTCAAACTGTTCAACTCCAGTCCCTTTCGCTTGGCTCAATCCTCCTTTAGGGCAACAACAAAAGGCCAAAGCAGGCAAGGCTCAAGAACTGGGAGAGAACAAATGATTTAAGGGAAAGGGCAAGGAACTGGGAGGACAGGGCAGGGAGACCTTTAGAAAAGCCTTTGTGGTGCCTAAGAAGCTTGAACGTCGGCGCGACCTCAAAGACCTTAAAGTTTATAGGGGAAAGACCTTAAACTGTTGCCGAGAGACCCCAAACCACGATCCGGCTGCCCAAGTTGTGTGATGCGACAGGGTGTCCCTCTACTCATGCCAGCACTGCAAGGTTTCCTGCAGGGGGTGTTGGTGAGTCCCCTTGGAAGAGGCCCTGCACCATGTTTCCTTCCTGGCTTTTGAGGCCTACTGAGGGGAAAGAATGGAACTACAGTGGTCAGTTCTGAAAGGAAAATATAAGAGCTTGCTTCAGTTCCAAGATCTGTCTCCTGGTTCCAAATGTAAATCTTTTGTTCAGGAGCAGGAAGAGAAAAGTTATCCTGCATGTAATCAGAAACTTTATTATTATATCACCTCCATGGTTAATTTATACAGTGGTACCCCGCAAGACGAACGCCTCGCAAGACGGAAAACCCGCTAGACGAAAGGGTTTTCCATTTTGGAGGCGCTTCGCAAAACGAATTTCCCTATGGGCTTGCTTCGCAAGACGACAGCCCATAGGGAAATCTCCGGGACAGCGGGGAAGCGCGTCTTCCCCACTGTCCTTGGACCTCCTCCTGCCGCCAGGCTTCGGAAGGCTGCTCCGAAGCCTGGCAGGGGGGCGGAGAGGTTTTTTAAAAACCCCGGGACAGCAGAGGACTTCTCCGCTGTCCGGGGCGATTTTAAAACGCTGCCGTCCCGGGGGAGCAAAGTCTTTCGCCCCTCGCCCGCCTTCAGAAGAGGTCCTGGACCTCTTCTGAAGGCGGGCGGGGGGCGAAAGACTTTGCTCCCGCCTGCCTGCCTTCCCGGGAGAGCGGAGAACGCTCAGCTCTCCCCGACGGCTTTTGAAGGTAGGCGGGGGGGGGAGCAAAGACTTTCGCCCCCCGCCCGCCTTCAGAAGAGGTCCTGGACCTCTTCTGAAGGCGGGCGGGGGGCAAAAGTCTTTGTCCCCCCTGCCTTCCTTCCCAGGGGGGCGAAAGTCTTTGCTCCCCCGGGACGGCAGCATTTTAAAATCGCCCCGGACAGCGGAGGACTTCTCCGCTGTCCGGGGTGATTTAAAAGCCCCTGGGAAGGCAGACAGGGGGGACAAAGACTTTTGCCCCCCGCCAGCCTTCAGAAGAGGTCCTGGACCTCTTCTGAAGGCTGGCGGGGGGCAAAAGTCTTTGTCCCCCCTGCCTGCCTGCCTTTAAAAGCCCTCCCGGGAGAGAAGCTTTTAAAGGCTTTTAAGTGAGAAAAAAGCCCGGGAGAGGGCTTTTAAAGGCAGGCAGGCAGGGGGGGACAAAGATTTTCGCCCCCCGCCAGCCTTCAGAAGAGGTCCAGGACCTCTTCTGAAGGCGGGCGGGGGGCAAAAGTCTTTGTCCCCCCTGCCTTCCTTCCCAGGGGGGCGAAAGTCTTTGCTCCCCCGGACGGCAGCATTTTAAAATCGCCCCGGACAGCGGAGGACTTCTCCGCTGTCCGGGGTGATTTAAAAGCCCCTGGGAAGGCAGACAGGGGGGACAAAGACTTTTGCCCCCCACCAGCCTTCAGAAGGACCTCTTCTGAAGGCTGGCGGGGGGCAAAAGTCTTTGTCCCCCCTGCCTGCCTTCCCAGGGGCTTTTAAATCGGCCCGGACAGCGGAGAAGTCCTCCGCTGTCCGGGGCGATTTTAAAATGCTGCCGTGGGGGGGGGGAGCAAAGACTTTCGCCCCCCCCAGCCTTCAGAAGAGGTTGGGGGACAGATTGTCCCTGGACCTGGTCTGAAGTCGGTTTCCATAGGAACGCATTAATTGATTTTCAATGCATTCCTATGGGAAACCGTGTATCGCAAGACGAAAAACTCGCAAGAAGAAAAAACTTGCGGAACGAATTAATTTCGTCTTGCGAGGCACCACTGTAAAATGAGAAATGATTGTTATCGGCCAGACATTCTGACTTGGAGGCCCTGCCCTATTTGAAGATGCACAGGAACCGGCTCTGATTCCTCACTGGTGATGGGAAGGCACTCTGCATGTGCTCAGATGCAAATCTTTATTGTGGATTTACCATAGAATTAATTAGTACTTGGCAGAGATTTATTGACTTATTAAGGTCTGTTTGGAAGTTTGCTTAGCCTCTGCATTGCAGCAATGGAGACAGTTCAGTCCCTGATGAATTGATCTGTTCTAGGTTACAACATATCTAGCATTCAGTGCTTTTTTCTAGAAAAATAGGTGCCATGAAGTTGTTACAGTAAGTGCCATACATTTTAACAAAAATGAGTGCCCCCTTTAAAAAAAGCACTGCTAGTATTGGCTTGTTAAAATATATATTTGCTATATTTTATTTGCATTCTATATTGTATATACATAGCCTGTACATAACAGGGATTGACTGCCATGTACATTTGCAGCAGCCTTGAAAATAAGTCTGCAAAAGTTACTAAATTATGTAGCCTAGCTTTGTGTGAGGAACTAGTTTGTTCATATTGTTAATCTCTGACAGGACACCAACAGACAGGTAAAAGGGGTAGGATTTTAGGGAGTCCAAGGCCAGCAAGGAGCCCAGACTCTAAGATTTCATTAAAATAAAAAAGTAAGTCAATTGAACATTTCTGAAGAAAGTTAGAACAGAAAATGCAGAGGCAGATCAAACAGTTAAGCACTTGGCAGGCAGCCCCAGCTTGCTTGCTGCACATTTCTGAAATAAATGGATCCATTTAAAGCATTATAAAGCCCTTGTGTGTGATGGTTGTGGGGTAAAGCAAACTTTCTCATCCTAATATATCCAGGGCATGAGAAATTAAAACACTATTGTTTGTGCAAAGTGCTTTCCACTTGTGGTTTGCAGTTGCCTTTGGGCAGAAGACAGTTTTCATGCAGCAGAGCAATTGTTATCACTAATACCACTGTCAGACATATTTATGAGGCTTTAGCTACATTAATACATTAAAACAAGGTTGTAGTTCCCTATCATATTGGTCTCAGAAAGGCAGGAAAATCACCCATAGAGCAAATAGGGCAATCATTTCCAGCAGCAGCAGCTACCAAAGTCTGCTGTGAGGTAGGTGGGGGAAGCAGGTTGAGAAAATTGAGATTACCCATGGAAATCCTCCTGGTTGTGCCATAACCTGCAGGTGTCTATTTGGCATCAACCAGGCAGAGGAACATAAAAAGAGCCTGCTGGATCAGGCCAATGGCCCATCTTAGTCCAGCATCCTGCTCTCACAACTAAATGCCTATGAGAAGACGGAAAACCAACTATGGGAAGCCTGAAAGCAGAGCCTGAGTATAACACTTGTGGCTTCCAGCAACTAGCATTCAGTGAAGGTAGAGCGCAGCCTTATCCTCCATTTCCTTGTCTTTTCTTCTGGTGGCAAACACTCTCTGGCAGTGTACAAACCAACAGAGCTACACTGAAAATATTTTTGGCTTACCATGGCTTTTGCTGGCCAGCCATCATGGTATTTTAAGGTTATTTTTACAGTCTACCTGATGGTTTATCTTGCTGCATTTAACTGTTTTGATTGTACTTGTACTATAACTTATGATCTTGTTTTACGCCACCCTGAGATGCCCACATAACAGTGTTTACTATTTAAACCAATAAATAAACAATATATATAGTATGAGGGCTGAAGTTGGCGAATGCTGGAAGGATTCTGACAAGGGACAAATACTTGTGTCATTATCATCAACACAATTTTTTTTGGGGGGGGGTGGGATTCTTCTCCATTCCCAAAATGGAGATAAACTTAACTCAAAAGTAAGAAATGAGGTTTATCTACTGGATAACTCCAACAGAAAATTAGTTCAGAGGAGTATTAGGTAGGACAAGAGGAACCCGGGCTTAAATGCTTGCCCAGGCATGACACTTACTACTGGGTGGCCTTCACAAGTCTGTTTCTTGGTAGGCTTAAATCTGTTTCACAGGGCTTTGTGGGGAACTATCAGATAGTACATTCCCACTCTGGTATAGGGGGGGAGACAAATATAACTACATGTACCAGGTTTCTTAAAACTAAGGAGGTTATTTGCCTCTGCAACTGTTCCAGTCTCATGATCTCACCCATTCTGAGTGCTGTTTTTCCATGCCTGAGAACTGATTTTTTAAAAAGAGATCCCTGGTCCACAGCTATCTGTAAAAAAAAGTCACCACTTCTCCTCTTAAAATACATAGAAGCATGGATGACTTGCACACGGTCTGCCCCCATACTGGTATCTACACCTGCCTATGAAAGATCTTCGATATTCAAGAAGGGTGCAGATGCTTTTTATTGATTGTTTCCAGGCGCAAAGCAGAACATGAGAATCTGCCTTGAATTACCCTGCAGCAATGAGGGCTTATAGTGGTATTTAAGCTAGGTCCATTCATTTCAAAAGGTCTACTCAGAGTAAAACTTGAATACCACTCTTCATTTCAGTGCAGGCACAGATGTGACCAGCCCTGACAGGGCTCAGTTTTGGATTCGGCAAAATAATTTGACTCATTTGTGGAACAAGCTTCCTCTGTGCGTGAACCAAAAGGTTATTTGTGAAAAATCCCTTAGGACATCTTTTACATACTGAACTCAAGCTAGTAATGACATATTTTTTTCCATACCCATTTGCTAAAGCCAGGCACTACGCTCAAAAAATATAGGGAAAGTGTTACACGGACATACAGCAGATAAATGTCCTCTATTTTTTATGGAGGAGGGCACAGCAATGTTCTTTTACTTTCTTTGCAGAAAAAACAGCTTGACAGATGGGCGCCCTTCCCTGGTCTCACTGGGAGATGCCTATACCCATGTAGCTTGGAGGCATCCCTTGCTTGCAACTATTCTCTCTGCTCCCCACCCCTCTCCCCGCCAGAGCCACAATGTGGTAGCTCTCTGATTGTTTGCTTCCCGATTTGCATGGCAGGTGCAGCCCTCCACATAGTGATTTTTAAACTCCAGCCCCTCCCTCGCTTTCTCCTCCAAGGGCAGCAGGCTCTTCCCTCCCCAGGAACCCCAATAAGCTCCCCCACCCCACCCTGCTTTCCCAGAAACTCGAGGATTGCACGGCCAAGACGCAGTTTCCCTTTTCCTTTCTTCTATAGATGTGGCCAAAAGAACAGCCGATTGTGAGAAGAGAAGCAGCCAGAAGCCCAGAGAGACAAGCCTGCAAAAAGGGACATTGGGCAGGCAGGCGAAGGTGCGAGTGAGAGAGCACTAATCGCTGAACCAGGAGACAAATACGATTACCAGCTCCGAGCCTTGAGTCAGAAAGTCTCATAGACTTTAAGATGTTAATCCCCAAGCTAATCCTTCCTTTGGCGTGTAGGAATAGTGCAGCCACAAGAGTTGTTTTGTTATTTATATTGGCGTTTAATAAAACTCAGGCAGTGGTGAATGGGCTGCCCACTCTCCAATGGTAATTAATTCCCTATTTCAGTGACCCAATTGTGCTGGGATAGAGCAGCGGGACAGTCCCACTGCCCCAACCCGCCTTTGTGTAGCTTACATGGCTCTCGTGCTTCAACAGCTATGGAAACCCATTCTTTTGATGTCATTCAAGGAGTTTTCCTTGGGCATCTTCTAAACTTCAAGGACTCTTTTCTTTTCCCAAATGCATGAAAAGCAGGCCTGGCTTGACCACCTCTGTAGAATTTAATGATTTGTTGAAAGGGCCCTTGGGGAAGGAGGGGGCAGGAGAAGGAGATATAGACAAACAGATATTGGGGAGGGGGGGGTAGAGAAAAGAAAATCTGACAGGTTCATACACACACACACACACACACACACACACACACACCCATCATTCAGAGTACATCACATGGAATGAAACACTCGTGGAAAGTGTTCGAAATCAATGAATGGGACTTACTATCAAGGCCGTTTTGGGTACAGATGAAAAGTGCATTCAGCAGCAGAAAGCAGTTTCTGCAAAATAGCGGCAGATTATATGAAATGGACACATGAAGATCATGCAGCACCTTCGTAAAAGCCGTCTCCATACAAGTAGGGCGTCTATGTCTTTATACACACTTCAAAAAAAGAAAAAGGAAAAAAAAAGCCCTTAGCAAGTCACAGAAACAATTCAGAATTCAACTAAGAAAATACAGAGTGAACCATATGGCCGGGGTAGCTTGAGTTGGCTGCATTTTCCCCCAGACAAAGAAGGGATTGAGAGTTGAAGGAAAGGAGAAAAAAAACCAACTTTCCGGCTGATGAAGCTGTTGTCTGGAGGCAATGATCCCAAATCTCAAGGCTTTATTCCAAGCTCCGACTGAGACGTGATATGTCATATGATTAGCATCTTTCATATTTACAAGAGAAGTATAGGCTGCCAGCCTTTAGAGAAAGGCGAGAGAAAGAAGGGGCATATGCTGAAATGGATTTAGCATTTGAAAGAGAGAAAAGAGATCGGATAAATACACTTAAACGAGGATTTAGTTTTACTCCTGTTGAGTTCTAATGGATTGTTGATTGAGATTTTAGGGAGCTGGAACAGGGGTGTCACCAGTAATTTAAAAGATGCTATTCATCCCTTGACTATTCCTTCTTCTTCCACACTTCGCTTATTAGTGGCCTCAGCAGCAGCTTGGGCTAAAAGAAATCCTTTTAAAAATAACCAAAATGTGATAGTGAAGCTTACTTTCATTCTGGAAACGCAGACAGCCTACAAAGTCTTAAGAGTGCAATAAAGTTTTAGTTTTCCTGAGAACAACTTCTGTTGGCAACAGACGTGCAGCGCATCTGAATAATTATCTTAAATTCATGTGAGATTACGCAAATTTTCTTTCTTCATTTCTTTTAAAAATTAGATGACCCTTGGTAGTTCTCTCAACACTAAAGTATGGACCGAAGAGAGAACGCTGGCACCACCTAATGGACGGTCTTTATTTTATGAGAAACATCAGGTTTAATCTATGTTTTTTAACTTTAAAAAACAAAAAACAAATTTAAGAGTTTTAGGAGATCACCACAAGCTAAATAACTGTATTAGTATTTTCTATAAAATACTATCTGAGAAAGCAGAGAACATTCTTTTAAAAAAAAATAGTTAAAAAGTTTCTACGCGACCCTCTTGCTTTTCCATAGTGTACTGGGAAATAGGATTTTCTGTTTTTCAAAAATTCAACTTGAAAAGTTTGTGCTTGATGGGGCAGTTTCAATAGATGCCATAGAGCTAGCAGAGGGGAATTTAACCCTTTCCCTACAATGCTATTTTCCCAATGGAAACTGCTTCCCTTGCCCTCCAGAACCTGGTATTTGCCCTATGCTGAGAAACACACAGGAATCATTTAGGATTACTCAAATAATACATGTGAAGTAATATGAATATTTTGAAATATATAACTATATACCTAATTATTTTTTTGAAATGTTAACTTTACAGAGAATTTAAGATATTCCTTCTAATTTTTCCATGGGCTTGTGGCCCATAGATTTGTCCAACTTTTCTGAAGTTTAAATGGAACTTGCTTGCAAATAAGTAGTTAGGATTACACAGCTCTACTGATCATACTTACCTGCATTCAGACACCAGCTTTCTATGCTTCTGGCTTTGGCATGCTAAACTAGAAGGGAAGGAAGCATTTGTGCAGGGAAGTGCTTAATAGATATGTAGGGGTTTGTAAGATTTGTAAGGGGTTTGTAACCCTTCATTAGAGCAGTAAAGGTGAAGGGACCCCTGACCGTTAAGTCCATTCGCAGACGACTCTGGGGTTGTGGCGCTCATCTCGCTTTATTGGCCGAAGGCGCTAGCATACAGCTTCCGAGTCATGTGGCCAGCATGACTAAGCCGCTTTTGGCGAACCAGAGCAGCGCATGGAAACGCAGTTTACCTTCCTGCTGGAGCAGTACCTACCGTATTTTTTGCTCTATAAGACTCACTTTTTCCCTCCTAAAAAGTAAGGGGAAATGTGTGTGTGCGTCTTATGCAGTGAATCCAGGCTGCACAGCTATCACAGAAGCCAGAACAGCAAGAGGGATTGCTGCTTTCACTGTGCAGTGATCCCTCTTGCTGTTCTGGCTTCTGAGATTCAGAATTCTTTCCCCCTTGTTTTCCTCCTCCAAAAACTAGGTGCGTCTTGTGGTCTGGTGCGTCTTATAGAGCGAAAAATTCGGTATTTATCTACTTGCACTTTGACGTGCTTTTGAACTGCTAGGTTGGCAGGAGCAGGGACCGAGCAACGGGAGCTCACCCTGTCACAGAAATTTGAACCGCCGACCTTCTGATCGGCAAGCCCTAGGCTCTGTGGTTTGGACCACAGTGCCACCTGCGTCCCCCATCAGAACAGCTCGTGCTAATTTCACAATCTTTAAAAGATCAGGTTTCACACTTGTGTTACTGAAGTGAGAAATGCAAGAATAAGTTTAACAACACTTGTTAAAAACTGCCTTGCAACTTCCTCCCCTTCCCAGCATCTCTGTGAATCCTATGGTTGAACAGCCCAGTGGGAAGGCAGGAGAGCTCATGCTCACAAGCTGCTTAAAAGGTATCCCAGATGGCAACAGGAACCTCACTTTCCTGCAAAGTCCACTAGCTCTGCAAAGGCAAGATAATGAGGTGGGGAAGAGAATAAATTGCCGGACCATAAAAGAGGAAACTTTGTCATGATGAAACCTGCCATGAAGCCAGGCATGAAGGAAACTGGAGAGGGGTTGCCACTGTCACTGGGCAACTCAATCTTCATTTGAATAATCCTGCCCAGGGGAGCAAGAGGGGAAGGAGCAACCCATCCTAGGATTCCCTCCTCCACTGCAGGAAAATCTTCTAAGTTTGCAAGAAAAGTAGAAAAATAAGAGGCCTTGCAAAAAGCAAGGCAAAGCGAAAATGAAAGCTAGAGCTAGAAACTTCATGAACTGAAAAGTATGGTTTTTCAAAATGGTTTTCAATCGTTGCTATGAAAGTGTGTTTTAGTCTCAGACAGCCTAAGAGGAGTTGTCAGAATCTATGGTGGAAATGAAACGGTTGCAAATGTAAAAGGCTGCTGCTTAAAAGCGTGGAACAGCCCAATGACCTCACAGTAGAAATATGCTGCAGAAATTAGGTGTGATATTGTAGAATACACCATGATGATCAATAGAGTATGTATTCAATCTAATCACAGAATTGTGGAGTTGGAAGGGACCACATCTAGCCCAACACTGTGCAATGCAGAAATCTTTTTGCCCAACGTGAGGCTCAAACTCACAGCCCTGAGATTCAAAGTCTCATGCTCTACTGACTGAGCTATCTTATTGAGTGATAAACTCAACCTGCAGAATATTTTTTTAATGGCCACCATCTTTTTTTTGTCATTTTCTCAATAAGCTTTCATCCATAAGACTATTTTATATAAAACACAAAGCCTATTCAGATACTACCCATGACAAATCCATCTAAAAGTTTAATTCCCTGTTGAAAAAAAATTCCACAATTAAAAGCAATTTTAAAATCCTGACTTTATTCCAGAGTACTTAAAATGTCATTATAACAATTAAAAGAACTACATTTTCAAAGGAAAAGCTCACTTTCTAGTGATCTATGATTTTCACAGCCTTTTGTGTACCTTTTGATGCATGTAACTAGACCAGCCTTCCCCAACCTTGTGTCTGATGCTTTGAATGTCAGATGCGGCTGATGGAGATGTAGTCCAAAGCATCTGAAAGGCATCAGATTGGGGAAAGCTAACTAGAGTACTGGTGGGACATAAAACAATTAACAAGTT
Source organism: Podarcis muralis (assembly GCF_964188315.1). NCBI lineage: Eukaryota > Metazoa > Chordata > Lepidosauria > Squamata > Lacertidae > Podarcis > Podarcis muralis. The sequence goes on from NC_135663.1 coordinate 26,067,987, forward strand.
TAAACAGTGATTTTCAAGGTATTTTAAATAATTTACATAGAAACAGCACAAAGTTAATCACTCGTTTTTTGTGATAGTGATTTTCTTTTAGACTTTTCCTTTTCCTTGTTCATTTCTTCTTCCTCCTTCTTCCTTTCCACGTAAGATTTAATAATGTCATTCAATTGCTGCTCACATTGGCTAACGTGCTGTAATCCATTTTTTCTTCCTGTAGTGAAACAGTATAATTGTATATTAAAGCAATCTTAGTTTTTAATATTTACCCACTAAACAGAGTGGCCTAGATACAAGAATCTACAAAGCATCTGCACACCCAAGAGAGGTTTGGATTTGGGCTTCTTGTACAACAGCCTGCCATGCCTGTTAAAGCTGAAAGCTAATGTTTTAGCTGGTGCCAAAAAGTCAACTAAGGACTATATTTACTTGTAAGTATTTTTAAATCAGTGTGACTTTGTAATGTAAACATGTTTAGAATCAACCTAACAGTTACAATAGTTACACATACACCACACTGATTTTTTTCATCAGGAATAAATGTTTCCCTATTAAAGAACTTACAAGTATTGACACACAAAGAAGGTTATGTTTTATTGCACTAGATTCTCTGGGAACAATATAGCTATATCTGCCTATATTTTAAAAGTAAGCTGATTTACCTGCACAGTGCTGAATGATACATCTCCATAGTTTGTTCTTGCTTAGACAGTTTTGATTTCCCACTATTAATAAATGTCGCTTCCCTCTGGTCAATGCCACGTTCACTCTCTTTTCTGAATCAATGAAGCCAACCTGTTTTGTCCTTACACAGGATAATATAATGATTTCTTTCTCTGCTCCCTGGAAGGCATCAACAGTGGACACTTGGACTGCTTTAATTTGGGAAGCATCTGAATGTACAGCATTAAGCAAGTTACAAATCTGTAGACAAAAACAGATCCAGATAATTACATTTATTGTTTTGCAAATTAAATAAAATTAAAATAAAATTTTTATTAATAACTTGATACAATTAAGTTTTGAACTTGCTCACAACAAACAGACATGCAAAATGTAAATATTAATTAAGGTTCCTTCTGGCTTGAGACAGACTATCACCCTACTGAAGTATAACCATTTCTATGCTTATTGAGAAATTGCTATCTGTCTGTAAAAAGAAGGGTAATTTTTAATTAACCTTCAGTTAGTTTTGAATGTAATGATGCTTAGCAAAGTTAGAAGGTCTCAATAAGAAAGCAAGGAAAAGGCTTGTTGGAAAACAGAAAATTAAAACAGAAAACTAAAGTTAATTTTTACATCAATACTGTACTGATAAACATTTTACTGAAATGTGTTTTGGTGTGCAACATATACCTTGCTCATTTGTGATTTATAGAGGGATATTACTCCAATCATGTTTCCTTCTATTCCACTGGCAATCAGAGACTGGATTAATTTGACAGTGAAAAATGATTCTGCCAAATTGTGGAAGCTGTTGTCTTTTTCCACCTAGAGAAAAAGAAACAGACATATATTATGTAATGTAAGAAAGCCCATGAGATATCATCTGGCCCACTTGGGGGAACAAAGAAAAAAACTTAATTCATAATAATTTCGGTCTAATTATCATGTAGCCTTTGCGATATAGTTTCCAATGCGATTCTAACACACATGGGTTTGAAATGATGTGGAATGCTGTATACTTGTGTGAAGAAACTCCCACCCAACAGGCAAAGCCATTTCAACAGTGTTCGTTTGAAATTATCGGTAAGTCGTTCCAGTGATATTGCTCTCTGCCCAGAATGGGAGCTACTTCAGAGATAAAGCTTCCTTTTCCCAAATGGAGATGATCACTGTGGAAAGTGGGGCTGGAAGTCAGCTGTGACCAGCTGATCAATGGTGACTTCAGGATCAGCTACAATTAGGCACTCCCAGTCAGGAGTGCCTGAAGGTAGCGAATCCCTGTCCAAAAGGGGACTTCAAACAGTGCCATTCAGCTGAACAATGCTGTTTTCAAGCTCTGCTGGGACCTTTCTTTGCCACAGAACTTGAGTACAAGCCATGCTGCAAAGGAAAAATGGTGATGCCAGGTGATTGACAGGTGCATAGGCCACCTGTCAAAGTGGCCCACTTGGAAGGGTGGGGGGAGACATACCGATGGATCTTGCCTACAAGGTCAAAAACGTTATTTACCCCTTTGCTAAATGGCCAAATAACTCATATAAAAGCAGCCTTCAACATTTCAGTCATATGTAGATCATCACAATTGATGATCAAAGAAGTCCTGTGTTTGACTGCAATATTTGAGACTTCCTTCCATGTAGTTTCGGGTGAAGGATTTAAGCCTCAAAAAGAGTTGTGGCCTACATATTGAGCAACATCCTGAATATGATTTTTAACCAAAGTGTACTTCTGTCCCAAAACAGAAGGATAAGATTTTAAAGCAGCATTGCATTATCCAAGTCTCAATTCAAGTAAAAATATTTCAAGGTCAAAATATTGATTAGTTGGCTGCATAAGGAATTGGAAAAGCTATGAAAATTAAGCCCTGGGAAAGTGGGAGCTGGACTGTGCTTTAGTAGCATATGCAAATAAAAGAACAAAGGGGACAGGCAGATGTTATGGGCAAATTTATAGAGGAGACGTCTATTAATGGATATTAGTCACGATGGCTTTATGGAAGCTTTAGTTTCAGAGGCTCTATGCCCCAAATGCCAGCTACTGAAAAGCAGCAACAGTAGGGGTTATTGTCCTCTGCTTCTATTGCTACATAAACACTGTATTGCACCTTCAAAAACAAGCAAGTTTCAAATCCAGAACTGATGCCTTGGTTTGTAACCAACTTGTCCCAAATAATCCAACACGGCTCTGGCAATAATAAAGCATGAGATAATCTTAACAGTTTAAACATAAATATATCATGTACCTGCTCTAAGCCACTGACGTTATAGAAACAAAGTGTTGGTAACCAGTCAATCAGAGGGCTTCGATCTGCTTCAGAAATGCCGTCCAGCAGGCTCCCCTCATAAAACAGGTCATTGGTGATGGCAGATATAGCAGGGTGACAACGATACTGCGTCCTAAGCAATATTGGCTCATGTCCCTATGAGAGGGGGGTGGGGAAGGAAGTTGTTGTCAGGCTGTACATACCAGTACTAAAAACTACCTATATTTTTAGGATCATGTTATATCTTTTGGTACATTTCAGAAAGCAAAATGAGTAAGAGCCATTGGGTCACAACTATAGCCAGACATTGTGAGTTTGAGCCAGAGAAATGCCATCAGAAGGCAGTGCACAGAAGATGACTTTTCCACATAGACCTTCCTCCTGACAGCTCCCAGAATGGGGTTGGACGTTGTGCATGGAGCAGAGAGGGATGTCTTCAAAATTAAGTTAAGAAAGCAAAGTTCTATCACATAATAAGGTTAGCATCATAGAAGGAGTATCTTTTTTAGAATGAATAGCAGGACATACCATCAAACAGAGTCGATCGAAGAGGGTTTGCTCCAAACCATTACTATGTGCACTTTCAGACCCTTGAATAGTGGGTGGTAGTTGCTTAGGATCTCCAACCAAAATAAGCTTTTCACACTCAAACCTATAAAAAAAACCCCACTTTTGACCATCACACATTATTTATTTTCTTTTTAAAATGTGTGTGCTGCCTTTTAGTCCTAGGTTTTAACATCAACTACACCATTGTACAAAATGAAGTTCATTCCCTAGTGCCCTAAAACGAAATAATATAATTAAGAATGCAGTCTGTGGCTACAACTACAGGGAATTAAGCTTTCATCTTCCTTGCAATCACAAGCCAACCTCTTTCTCCAAGTCCTGCCTTGGCCCTACTCTCTTTAGACATAGACTTGGGCTCTACCTTGCACCACAGAGAACTATTAGGATTCTTTCTGACCACAGCATGATTAGTTATAGCTCAACAATGAAAGAACCTCTGAAATACCTCTCAACACATGGGAAAATAATATCTGGGATACAGCAATGTCTGAGTTTCACCAGACACAGGAAGGTGAATAAAGGCATAACGGAAAGAGATAATTTCCAAGAAATGTAGACCTCTTTCTTTAACTGTGTACATGACCAAATTCAAGACCTTGCTATATCAGCCACTCAATCTTCTCAGTGGAGGGGTTACGTTAAGTAATTATGTTTGAACATTGAATGTTTAAGCTTATGTCTAAAGTCAATGGATAGAACAAACATCATTAGATGCATTGCTGGGTGAGTGTTTAATGGTTCTTGTATTTGTTTAAAAACCAATTACAAATTAGTTGTAAAGAAAAATAGGCAAGTTCCGGCCAAATGTAAGCTCTCTTAAGCATCATTCTATGTATCATTCATTTCAACAGAACAGACTTAAATACATGCTTTTTTTAAAATACCAGGGCTTAGGACAGCTAAAATTTGCCTGGACTGTGACTGGTTATTTGCCTTTATGATTTCAGTAACAGATCTTTTCAACCACTTTGCATATCCCACCTGGGACTGACTGCCCTCTCCCAGCCTCACTATCCTGGGTCTCCTTTCCACGCATGACAAAAGCATCTGAACAAACAAATATTCAAAATGGCAACATTCCTAATTCTGCATGCATACACTTAAAACTACTTACTGGAATTCAGAAAACTGGTGAAGAAGAGACCTACATACTTTATTCCAGTTACATCATTTGATATTTTTAGTGCAGACTGCAGTCATTGCTGCATAAAACCTTACACACTGCTGCATAGAACATTTAGTCAATCTATTTTGACTAAATCATTTCCTCAAGATCATAAGCTTTTTAATACATACAAGAATAAGATAAGAAATTCAACCCTCAATTAGTTGTAATATTAAAAGAGGCAATACCTTGCAATAGGAAGAAGCGATGCAGGTTCTGTCATCTGACTGCACTCATCCAGAATTACTATAGGGAATTTAAGATTTTTCATGCAAGAGAATGGGCAGGCAGCACAGGTAGCTCCCACTACCCTTACCTATGTTATGGGGGGGACGGGACAAAAAGAAAAATTTCCATGTGTATCTTTCATATAGCCATATGCTGTGGGTTCTAATGCTTAAAACAAGTTACTCACACATCTCAAAAGTGATTGAGACAGTGGCAAGGGGAAGGGAATCAAGGCTCAGTGGTAGAGTGGTCATGGCACTATGGTTTCATAGAATCATACAACCATGATTTTATTCCACCATCATTGCACAACATTAGTACAGAACGTACTTATTTTATGCTACTTAATTTTATTTCACCTGTTGCAGGAGAGCTTTGTTGGTTCCCAGCTTATGGAGTTCAATGGTCTTTCTTACAAAGATCTTTTCTGCTAGGGTTAAATCATCCTTCATCAGAGCATGCAATTCTTTCAGTTGTTCGCTTTCAGATCCTGAGCCAGCATGCAAGCTTGAAACATATTGTTCAATTGTAGATAATAATATTGAATGAAAACAATGTAGTCATAGTAAAGAAACATATGTAAAAGACACCCTTCTGTTTTCCATGTAGTTTGGTGATTAAATCTAGAAATAGGTTCCTTAAGATAGTAACAAAACATGCCATGTGCATAACCTGTACTTTGCTTTATTTGGCAAATGATACAAAAAGTAAGGGACCAAATGTTTCAATGCGCCCTCATGTTTACAAAAAACAAAAACTAAAAAACACCTCCTTTGCACCCAAAATTTAGAAAGTCAGGGATTGGTTATGCCAGAATTTTTTAATTTTTTTTTTTTGTATTTGCAGGGACTCTTTTATATGAAGGACCATTCAAATATTCTGTAATAATAACAATCCAGCAACATCTTTTTTATTTAAATATGTATACATTTCCCTGTCATTGGCTGCTTTCAGAATGACTTATAAAAACTGAAACAATCAATGTAATTAAAACAAAAAATCAAGATGACAAAACAGCAGTACAGCACAGCAAGATGTAAAACTGGCAGATGATTAAAACACAGGATAAAAAAGAAGGCCCTTTGGGGAAAATTTAAAAAAAACCTATCTGCCTGGTACAAAGACAAAGGAGAAAGACATCAGATGAACTACTCTGAGTTGAGAATTCCAAAGATGGGGTGTCATTACCAAAAATATATTCTCTTTCATCACTACCTGCCTTACTTCAGAGAGCTGCTTGGGAGCACATGGAGAAGAAGCTCTGACGATCAATGCAGTGTATGTGTGGGAATGTATGGAGTAAGTACTACTCCCATTTTAAATGTCAGGAAGATATAAGTCTGGTTCAGATTCCTGATGGTACCACATGGCCACCGGTAAGAGGGCACAGGGCTACATGGAAGTGTTGATTGACTAAACCTGCAGCTCTGTGAGAAGCCGATAGCTTAATCAATATGATTTTGTATACTCGTGGTGCCTTGGAAAGATCACACAAATTGTGGCCACTGCTTGTATAGGTTCCACGAGGCAGAACTGGTCATACAACTGGGGTCTCTGCGCAAACCTTGCTTGGCTACAAGCCAACTGGTAGAAAACACAATTCAACAGGGGTCCCGTGAAGAGGGCAAACCGAGCCTCAGTCAGATTAGGGTTGGAGCTATATGCATACTTATTTACCAACATCTCCAAGGAACTGAGTGGGACTTACTATCAACAACACACAATATACTGGCCTGGAAATGTCTTGCCTATGGCTAAGTGGCAGACCAACTACAGCGCCCAAGTTCTAAATGAGTAACTTACTTCGCTTCCATTGTTTCTCTCACACACGCAAAATTACAGCTGGGGAATTTGACTTAATTATTTCAAGTTTTCAGTGTGTGTGTGGTATTTCATTCACTTTCAAATGATATGTCACACAAAATGTTCTATTAAATAGCAACAAACAGGCTGAAGATTTTAGGCATGTTACCTGTGAGGAAGAATTGGCTTAGCAATTTTTCTAATACTTCCCACTCTAATAAATTCTTCAAATCCAAGATCTAGGAGGCTGTGGGGGAAGGAAAAAGACACGAACTAACATTTATTATAATGAATTCTAGCACCTTTATTTTAATTTCATCTTTCCACATTCTTTATTCTTTACCAATCAGTTTTAAAACAGGAAATGTTCATATGCAAACTTGGAGAATGCCAATGCTTTCGGAGAAAGTCTCTACCAATGGTAGCAATTCTGGTGAGAAGCCAAATGACTGCTTCAGGGGCAAAGACAGAGTAACCAGAAGCACTAGGAGGAGCCAGTAGAAGGACTCCCATTGGTGCAACCGGGCTTCTCCCCCCGCCCTGTACACCCCCAAAATCTGCATGTAGCTTTAAAAAAATACAAGGCAATATGGATACACCATTCATACAGTGAAAAGTGGTATTCTTTTCATAACTCTACAAAAGGTTGCTTTCGAAAGTTAGTTTGGAAGTGCCTTCTATACAACATCCCTAACAAGGAAAGTGGAAGACACATTGTGCTACTTTGAAGGATCCAGGGAAGGTGGCAGAGTTTATGAGTTAACAATGCAAGCAAGTTATTGAAGCAGCAAGAGAAAAACAAAACATGTCCTATGCAGAACAGTATGTACTTACCAAAGCAGTACCCTGTCCACAGCAACATTTGTGGAAGAAGAGATCAGTACTTTCCATGGCACCGACTTTTTGCCATCAGTTCCTTCACCGGTTTCAAAGATCTGTACTAAGAATAAGATAACAATGGCCAGCAAATAACTTTTTCCAGATCCAAACACACCTGTATGTAGAGAAATCAGAGATTCAGCCCAAGTAAATGCAAAATAACATATAAAATATTCTTAACCACATATGCATAGATGTAACTAACTAAACAAAAAGAGTTATGGGTACCACAGTTGAAAGTTCACTAACAAAATCATCTGAGTGTGCTGTGATAGTGGCAAGTTGAGACAAAACTCTCTCCTAAGTTTTGTTATAACTTGCATATCACCTTTAGACGTGTGTGGAAGGAGATTAATAAAAATAATAACAACAGCAAGTAGAGCATCCTTAACTTAAGGAGCATGGAATGTTTTCTGCCATGGGGCCAGCAATGATTCTGGAGTGCCCAAATTTATGCAGTAGTTTAGCTACAGTGCTACAATCTAAATCTCCACCGAGGACTGGCAGGACTTAACAGGGTGATGGGGCCACCATGGTCCTTGCAGTCCATCTGCTCACACTGGGTGGAAGGGTGGGGTAGGAGAAGCGTTGGGCCACACTGGAGCCAATGCAATGGAGCCATCAGATCCAAATTGGGTCCAATATCATCAAGCAGTAACAGTAGACCCCAGGCCAGCTCAAGCCCTCCTCCTCTCCACAGCACCCTCTTTCAGGACTTTCCATGGGCTGCTGAACATGGGCCCTTGCTGGAGGCAGACTTGTCCACTTGTTTGGTGGTGCAATGAGGAGTTGCCAGCAAAGTGAGGGTAGTCCAATAAATGTTTGAAATAAAGACAGAACTGTAGAAGCAAGCTATTTAAGTTCATATAAAACAATTTACCGTGTATGATCGTTATTGGAAGGGCTTGCCGTTTCCCAGTTTCTGTATCAATTCCTTGCAATGTCATCATGGCACCTATCTGAATCAGTGCCGTAGCCTGATCTTTATTCAGATGAAATGTCTGAATCATATTGTTTGCCAGATTTATAATAGTTTCTGGACTCAGGGCTCCCGTAGTTATTGTATTTGTGTTTAAGGCAGGTGGTTTAAATTTTCGCTTGTTGACTCGGCTACTAGAAGCTTTAAAAGACCTAAAAAGTACAATATTGGATACATTTAGAGGCAAATTGTCATATAATTAAATCACACCTGTGTTAATTAAAGGATTTAAATCAGGAGAGAGTGAAAAGGCAGTGTCCAACATTAGTTATACTCTGAGTAGACCCACTGATACCAATAGATTTAAGTTATTTCAATGTGTCTAACTTTGAATATCACTAAGCTATATAGTTTTAAATGAAATTTATTTACATCACTAAATGTATGAATCTGCATCCATTTTTAAAATAAATTACGATCTTTATGACTCTACATTCATACATTTCAAGTTGTTTTACTTTTTATCTAAATAGTTTGCCACCTTTTCAGTCCCCCCCCCCCACCTCAAATTCAATTTTTTTTTGGGGGGGGGGGTGCACACATGCACACACATGAGCAGTGGAAATTGTGCTCCTCTTAAAAGTCATTGTTAACCAAAACAATTTCATCATCACCTATTTTGTCTGATTTTAAATATACAGAATCTTGCAGCTATGACAATTCGCCTACAGGTGCTTAAAGTAATTTTACTAAAACAAATACATTTCACTTTGGTTTTTGAAAGTTTTCTTAGTTTTCAGAAAATTGCCAGAACACAGTGAGTGCAAATATATGCTGTTAATAGTATCTGCACAGTCTTATCTTGTATATTTCCAAAGAGAAATTAGTTTGCAGTGTTCATTCTATGCAGCATAAAAAATTATCCTTTCCCACCTATTTCAAAAGATGGTACAATCTACAGTTTATAAAACTGAACTGAAATATAGATAGTAAAACTACCTACTTTGTTAGCAGATGCTCCATTATTGGTAAAGTGCCTGAACGGATGTTTTCCTCTATATTTCTCAAAGTTGTAAGCTCAGTGCTAGCATTGCAAACTAGCAAAGCATGAACAATCACTGAAGAAGAAGAAATGTTACAAGGAAGAAGAGTAACTACAGAAAATTAACACTTGCATGACTGTTTGCCCCTCCCCCAAAAAAGTAAATAGCAGACGTAGGGAACTAATCTGGATTAAGGGCCCTGGCTGGAGAAAGGGAATGGGGATTCAACCCTTTGACCACCACTGTGATCTCAATATAAATTCAACTCCCTGTACCTACTATTGTACTAGAAAAAGCTCCCATTCACACCAATGTAAGCTATTCTATTTCGATAAGGTAATTATTCGATAAGGTAATTATAATATGTAAACTCCAAATAGAGTATGCTTTTTTACTGTATTTTAAAACAAGGCTGTAAATTGTTTCATGCCATTTCTGTTGCAAGACTTAAATAAATTTTTCCTTTTTCGAATATACCTCAGAAGTCAAATGGCTTCCGCTGAGTTATTTTCAATTTTCTCCACTGAATTTGCTGACCACCCTTTGTACCTTGGTTTTCGAACATTTCAGAAGTTGAATGATCTTTGGGAACAGATTATGTTCAAAAACCTAGGTACCACTGTACTTAGTTCCCCTGTTTCTTATATCTGTCACTATGTATGCTGTCCACACACTTTCAGCCATGTCTGTGATCCTCCAAGAAAGGTAATCAGTTGTGTTTCTACCCAATTCATTCTTACCCTATCTCCACCCCTACTTTCCTCCTCTCCCCAAGCTACCAGATATCTCACTTTAGGATTAGTTAAATAAATGAAAACATTACTCAACTTTCAAGGGCCAAATATATGAATACCATTTAATAAGCTTTTCAAATTAACATTATTTCACTTGTAGCATCACATCTCTACGGTGATTAAAAAATTGTTCTAGGCATTTCCTTCACGCCTATTAGATCTTTCATCTTGCCATCATTTCTCTTGGGCTTTTTCCCCTTTTGCATACCAAAAGTTTGAGAAATTGATAATTCAGTTTCATAGCATATTAAGAATTGGCTGTATTTTGAATTTGAATCATCTGTACTAAGATGTTGATTTAAAAAACAAACTTACTATTTGAGCGCCAGTTTGAGGGACTGTAACCTTTGAGAGGTACCAACTCCAATTCATTGCTAGAGGATGGTCCGAAGAAAACACTGCTTGCAATGAAAGTATCCAAGGGTTCAAAGGTCAAAGTCTTGGAAACAACCCAAAGATCATCTGTCAACACAGTAAATGAGTTTTATCAGTTGCATCAAATCACCAGCTTCTGAATGGACAAAATCAAATCTGGACTAAGTCTTTCGGAGAGAATAAGTTATGTCCCATCTTATTTTTTACTTCCTAGTTCTGTTTGTTCCAGAGGAGTCTTGTGTGCTTCGCCTTCTTTAAATAAACAAACAGTGTCAGGTAAATTTTGGCTGCAATCCTATGCATCCTATTGAACTAATGGGGGTTACTTCTGAATAGAAACATAGATTGTTCAGTATATCTATTTTCATATTAAGTATTAGTGTATTCTCAAGATTTTTATTTAAGGTTGTAGAGCTTTTCCCCAAGGTTTGTTTTAATTTTTGTTATGTGTGGCACTTTAATCTTGCACTAATGGGAGTGGGGAGTTATGACAACTGCCTACACAGGTTAATTTATAAAATGAAATTGAATTGATATGCAGATTATCCACTTGTAGCAATAACCCACTTTTTAACCAATTAAGGCATAAACAAAAGGACAATTCCAGGATACCAGGATTAATTCTAACAAAGTGACAGCCTTATCAATTATTTGATATATCTAGAATAGCGCCCCCCCAACCCCTGCAAAAAAAAAGAAAAAAGGCTGCAACTGAAGATGTGCTGTGTTAACTGTGGATTGAAGCTACAAAATCTATTAGTAACCAAAGTATCAAGGAGCTACAAGTGGTCTTCACACATCTCACTTTCCTGACACAGTCAGTACTAAGTGTTCTTATGTGTCCTCTTACTTCTTATACTAAGATTAATTAGTATTACTTTCATCACAGGTGGCTGTGTCATGAAATTGATATGGTATTCCTTTGAAAGCTGCCTCCGTCTGCGTGAGAATCATGTGTCTTTTAAAAAAGGAAACAACCCTGTTCAAACTTAATTAGCAAGACATATTACCATATAATACTTGTTTGGTCACTAGAACTAGAGAGAGGACTGCCCATACAGTCTCAGACACCACTTTCCTAAATGAGTTCATTTCACTAGACAGAAGCAACGTATAGCATAAAGGTCAGGGTGCAATGCCTTTGAACAAAAAACTATGTATGAGCTATATAAATCAGGCCACAATGGAAATGGAAATCTTTTCCTCTATGCAAGTCAACACCCTGAAAATGGATATATGTACATATATACACACATATGCAGTATTTCCAAAGACAAACCTTAATGAGAATATACTTCAAAATAACTGAGGCTCCTATGTGTAATATCAGTGATTTTAGTTACATTTTGCCCCATTACAGTTAGATGACAAGAGTCCACCCACCTTTGCTGTACGCAGATGAATGCTCCTTTTGGTTCAGCTTAAGATATAATTTGCTCTTAGAATCACAATCAAGGTTCGCATTCGCAATATTGAATTTCTTCAGTTTACCAAATTGTTTCCTTTGAACATCAAAGGCTTTCCTATTAAAAAAAAGAGAGAGACAAATATACTGAATAAGACCTTATGATTTCTATGCTGCCTTTAGATTTGACACAAATACTCAAGGTGATTTACCAGAAGACTGCAACAGAGTAAAAAAACCCAAATGAATTATGTGAACAACCACATATACCACATGCAATATTGATCAAATAACTATTAAACTCTTCATTAATATTAAGAAATGTTGATTTAAAAGCATCCAAACAGTTTCATACAGTTGTTTCAGGGAAGAATTTCTTGAACACCATGATGCATAACAAATATTAAAGCTGAGGTAAAGTAGCTGATCACCGAAGAATTGATGCTTTTGAATTATGGTGCTGGAGGAGACTCTTGAGAATCCCATGGACTGCAAGAAGATCAAACCTAGCCATTCTTAAGGAAATCAGCCCTGAGTGCTCACTGGAAGGACAGATCCTGAAGCTAAGACTCCAATACTTTGGCCACCTCATGAGAAGAGAAGACTCCCTGGAAAAGACCCTGGTGTTGGGAAAGATGGAGGGCACAAGGAGAAGGGGACGACAGAGGACAAGATGGTTGGATAGTGTTCTCGAAGCTACCAGCATGAGTTTGACCAAACTGAGGGAGGCAGTGGAAGACAGGAGTGCCTGGCGTGCTCTGGTCGCGAAGAGTTGGACATGACTAAACGACTAAATAACAACAACAAAGTAGCTCTATGAATATGTGCCACTGCCTTGATGTTACTGGGTCTCATGCTACCTGCACTGATACTCTCAGGTAATATTGGGGCTTTTTTTTATATGGACACTTTTCCAAAATAATATGTGAAGGTCAAGTCTGAAGTAGCAGAGAACATTTGTGATTATTACCCTTCTCTAACGAAGTATGATGTCAGACCAGTAGCTCAACTTCTACTGAGCCAGGCAGTAATATTCATGTTTAGTTAACATACCTCATCAGAAGCTGGCATTCTTCATAGAGGGAAACATTTTGACTCCTGAGGTAGGTTCCAATACTCTTTGTGTCATGAAGTACAACACCAGGCCTACTTTCCTTCTGTCCAGGGTTTACATCCTCTAGCCACTTAAAAAAATCGCATCGATTACCTCTAGGAGCATCACAGGCGTAGAAAAGGCGGCCCTAAAACAAAATGCAAGCCCAAAACCTAAGTTATATGGAACAGGCTGACCACCCTACACCAGCTTGTTAAAAATATTAAACTTCACTTCTGAAAAAGATTGTGAAAGTTAGGGAAAACTAAGCTTCATAGAACCATGGTTCCTCAAGAGCAAGATCAGTAACCGTAGGAAAGCTACTCCCTGTGGTGGCACCCATGATCTGAAACTGTCTGCCTTTGTTGGGTTGTTTCTGTTTAGCACTTCTGTGTCTACAGTTTTGGCAGAGGTTTTCAACCTTTGGTAGTCCATGGCTCCCTTGACCAACCATATTCTTTACTCGGGGGTTCTGTATCAGGGCACATTTAAGTGGAAATTCTCCCATTCCGTCCCTGCCCCTTTTCAGCACTGTTCTTGGCACGTGTGCAAGTAGGAGAACATGTGCTGATTGCATTCAAGTGGGGATTCCCCTGTACCTGGTAAAATTTATGTTGTTTCGTCATTTAGTCGTTTTGCCTATCATTTTTTAAGGCGTAGAATTTGAGCAATAGAGATCATTAACCCACTTGCCAATGTCAAGTGTAACTTTCTGCAGTTTTATCCCTTATCCACGATCCAGCCAAAGTTAGGCACTTTAAAGTTCTCACATCTTGAAACCCATTCCCAATTTGTCTTGACATAAACGAGTCTTAAAAGAGCTTGACATTGGGTGGAGAGTACTCTTGAAAAGTTATATCCCGTTAAGTTCTAGCTGCATTGATCAATGACTGAGAACACTCCCAAGATTAACAGATCCTGAAATAGCCTCCCACTTTTTGGACAACACCCTGGGGAAAAACCAATCACACTATTGAAAACTAACATAGAGCCAGTGTGGTGTAGTGGTTAAGAGCGGTAGTCTCGTAATCTGGGGAACAGGGTTCGCGTCTCCGCTCCTCCACATGCAGCTGCTGGGTGACCTTGGCCAGTCACACTTCTCTGAAGTCTCTCAGCCCCAATCACCTCACAGAGTGTTTGTTGTGGGGGAGGAAGGGAAAGGAGATTGTTAGCCACTTTGAGACTCCTTAAAGGGAGTGAAAGGCGGGATATCAAATCCAAACTCTTCTAACATAGCATATGCTTAGCAGCTAAATAAACAAAACCAGGAATGCAACCCATTATTACATCTAGTTGTGCCCTGAACCCATTTATTCTGAAACACGTTGCATTGAAATCAGGGGGACCTCAATCCAAATAAATTAGCATAGGAGTGGGGTACTACAGCATCTCATTATTATGATGTCCAAAAAAAACCCCAGTCATGGTAATTAATCATTTTTAAAAATATTGATATATATATGATAAAAATGCAAGCTCATTCATTGAACACAATTCTATATGTAGCAATTTAGATATTCTAACCATTCAGTTTTACAAAAATATATAAATCTATGGACTTATGTATGAAATGACCTTCAGCATGTATTGTAATATTTCTGTAGAGTACACTTGAGATTACTCAAGAAACTTACCTTATTTGGACCTTCTTTCTTAACCATAACAAGTTTACTCGCCATCTTGTGGTTGCAGAGAGGGGCTGAATTCTCTTGTCCTTGCCCTCTTTTCACTGAGGTATAGAAGGATATATCCACTTTTTCCAGAGCTCGGTGTAGTTTTTGCGACAGCTCAAACAGCAATATGTTTAAATGTTCTTTACACAAAATAGAAACAATAAAAAAGTTTAGTGTTTTTTTAAAAAAAGTTCAGTGTAGTGGGGGAAACCTATTAACTGTAAATACAACTCCTTTGTGCGTCAAATATTGTTAATTTGAGCTCCTCCAGAAATCTCACCAGTTTCTCACTGCAACTCTTTAAAGGTAATGGAATCACTTTTAAAATCTAGGCCTTTTTCTTCCCCTTTCACCAATGGAAATGTGATCTTGTGAACAACAGTGAGTTTATTGCTTTGGGAAAGGTGCGGTAACTGAGAGGGTCATGACAGGAGAGTTGCAAGTATTCCTGAATGAAGCAGATTATTTTGACCCACTTCAATCTTGGTTCCTGTCTGGTTCTAGAGCTGAATCAGTCTTGGTCACCCTAATGGATTATCTTTATCAGTTTATTCTTATTTGATCTCTCCATGACTTTTGATACATAATCTCTCAGCAGTTTTTGATTGCATTGACCATGGTATCCTCCTGAACCAGTTCTGTCTTGGGAATAGTTTTACAGCGGTTCTAGTTCTATCTTACGGGACGCGGGTGGTGCTGTGGGTTAAACCACAGAGCCTAGGACTTGCTGATCAGAAGGTCAGTGGTTCGAATCCCCGCGACAGGGTGAGCTCCCGTTGCTCGGCCCCTGCTCCTGCCAACCTAGCAGTTTGAAAGCACATCAAAGTGCAAGTAGATAAATAGGTACCGCTCCGGTGGGAAGGTAAACGGCGTTTCCAGGTGCTGCTCTGGTTCACCAGAAGCGGCTTAGTCATGTTGGCCACATGACCCGGAAGCTGTCTGCGGACAAACGCCGGCTCCCTCGGCCCATAGAACGAGATGAGCGCCGCAACCCCAGAGTCGGTCACTACTGCACCTAATGGTCAGGGGTACCTTTACATTTACCTAATTCTATCTTGGCAATCAGTTTCAGGTTGGATGTCATTTTTCAACCCCATGGCACTTATGCTGAAGGATGCTGCAAGATACCATCTTGTCCCCAATGCTCTTCTATATGAAACTGTTGGGAGCAGTTATTAGATTTGCAGAGGTGTCCTCGATACACTGATAACTGATTCTTTGTCTGTAACACATGACTGAGAAGAGTCCCTGAAAGTCCTGGATCAGTATCGGGAGTGCTCCTGGATTCATTCTGCTGCCCTCAGTGGGCAAGAGTGCCTTTTACCAGCTTTGACAATTAAGACTGCTATGGTATGGCCATCTCTGGACTGTAATAGCCTGACCATTATCTAGGCGTTGCATAGGAAGCAATTCGTAAATGAAGTAAGTAAATAAATAAATAGTTACCACAAAGTGGCCCCCCAGAAATATACAACTTGCGAATTGTCTTCAGGCAGTGGCTAAAACACCCAGTGATTGCTGACTTAGAGGAAGAATCAAATACGTTTTCCACAATTTTCGGTTCAATACTTTGAACAATAGCAAATGTTTTGAAGGTTTTCCAGCTCAGCAACTGCAATTCAACTACTCCCAGAGCACTGGCAATGAAGCATCTAAATAGAGCCAAAGTCCTGCCTTCTGCTTATCCATGGGTTTGTGGCTTTTATAATTTTTTCTCATTCGTACTTCATATGTAACATACTGTATCTTTTGGTATGCCATTTGTTTTTCCCAAGGAAAACTACATATTATGCTGAGGAACCATAATTAGAACTCCTGATAGTCTTATTTGCAATTAAAAACAAATTTGCACTTAAATGTTGGGGTGAACAGCAATTATGGGAAATTTAATCCTTCTACCCATTCTAAATTGGTCCCCTAAAAGTTTGTTAATCTTGGTTGGTGGGGGTGGGAAGAGAGAGAGAAATGCAGCTTGCAAGAAGCAATTTAGACTGGGAAAGTGGTATGGAACAAAGCAGTTAAACATCCTCTTCTCCAGCATTGCTTCTCCAATAAAATACAGAGACCCTTTGAGTGCTTTTAACCAAAAATGAAAACAATGCACAGATGAGATTTTCTGAGATGGTGCAATTTAGACTGCACAGGCAACCATAGAGGTGGCTGAGAATGTGGTTTTGAAGGCCAAATACATGTGGCAACTGTTGAAAAAACTGTTATGAGGACACTCACTCAATATTTTATCTCAGATTTTGTTGCCCCCTAAGAACAACCATCAGTGAATGTACTGCAATGTGGAAATTAAAGGTGTTAGTCATACCCTTCAAAGCAGAAGTAAAAACCTGCTTATAATGTGCAGGAGACTGAAACTCAGCTGGGATATACATCTGTCTCTTAGGAACATTGGTAGAGTTCACCATTTCTACACTGGGAAAGAACAATTCACAGGTGTTCTGAAATATAAATAAAAGGTATGCATGTAAAATCATATTTCCTTTCTATCTGATTTAATACATGGGTAACATATATTCAGGCACATTATATTAGAATTAGAGCATTGGCCACCCTCTTATTCCACACTGACATTAAATATCCCACAAACTGCAACCATGGGGATATTTATAGATATTCATGTTTGCATTCTTACTGCCTATTTACTTCTCCATTCCATCAGCATCTACAGAGACAAGAGAAACAAAACATCCAAAGGACATGCGGTTCCCTTCATTTCTCAGAGCCACAGTGAGTGATGGGGTGAGCAAAGACTTGTCGCCATAGCTCTGGGGAAACTACTGCTATGGCAACAGGTTTTCAGCTCTCTTCAAATACATCACCACCTGCAGGATGTCTTGTGAATAGCAAAGGGGACTCTTGTGAGATTGCTCTGGTTGCAGCACTACATGGCAATGCATATACAAGGGGAGACAGTCCAGTTCTTTGCTGAACTGCTGAGTCAAAACACTGAGCAGGAACAAGAGGAAGAGGATGCTTGTAAGCCCCTTCTCCTACATTTCTGCAATCAAGAAAAGCAGCAACCCTAAGGACTATAAAATAGTACAAGGACATATAACTCCCACCTCCACTGGGCTTAGCTGTCAACTTACAGATTTGAAAATAAGGGACCAGCAGCCTCGAAAATAAGAGACCAGCAGCCAAAATAAGGGATTTTCCAAGCACAGGTATGTTCAACTTCTGAGCCCCTCTAAGCCAAAGGCAGAAAGCCCAGCCAGCAGCCAAACGAAGCCTCAAGCAGTGGTTCCCACAGCGCAGCAACCCGGCAAAGGGGATGCAGCAAGGAAAACCACCGTCACCTCTCCTCTGGGAAGCACTGAGCAAAGGTGAGTCCCAAGGCAACGTGGCCGATTTGATCAGCACAAGGCATGCAAGCTCCACCCCCCAGTCATTCTTAGACTCCTTATTGGGTGAGCAACACAGCCAAACAACACAGTTGGAGCCTCCCTCCTCCCTGGCCAGCAGGGAGGGAAGGAGAGGAGCTGCTTCCTTTGAAACCCAGGAAATTTAAGGGACATCATCAATAAGGGACAGCAGCGGGACACAACGCTGGGATAGGGGATTTTCCCGCCAAATAAGGGACAGTTGACAGCTATGCCACTGGGCCACATCTGTGGGTGGTCAAGGACTTTGTAACAGAAGCATTGTCAGGAACCTGATGTTCTATAGTGAAATATTTTTTGAAGTAGACAATAAAATGCAAGATCAGGGTTGATTTCCTTTATATAATATTTCAAATTGAGCCATAAATGCTATTTGAATAAGTTAAAAACAACAAACCACTTTATAGATGAACATATGACTAAACTATCAAATATTCACAACTACTTTTGGAAGCTGCTTTGGCAAAATCTATTCCTAAGACTTTTGTGAAGAGTTATATACCTTGGTGTGTCTGGTTGAACTGTGGCAATTCAGCTGACCTAGCACCTTTAGTCCTTCCTCAGTGGAAAAATTCTGATTTAAGTGCAGAGAAAGTTTCTGTCCTTCTGAAACAGAATCTTGGCTGCTAAAGTTTCGCTGCTGTTTACAAAGCACGCTTTTCAGCATTTGCGGATGCCCAAAGTCTGGAGGGCTTTCATTGATGGCATGACTCCAACCCTCTCCTATGTCATGCAGTGGCATTCCAAAGGCACTCTCAGCTCGGATGTCATCAGTCATGACCACTTCGCTGCTGTTTTGAGTTCTCAAGTCACTATGAGTTGTGTTTTGGTACTTCTGCCACTTGCTTTGTCTCTTTTGTTCTGATACATTAGGGAATGCAGACTGTGTGATCACCCCATGTCTTTCTTCTCTACACTTTTCACGCACAAAGGTTTCACACATCCTGTCCTCAGGCCCTAATATTTTTGACTTGCCATACATGCTTATTCCCGAGAAGCCAAAGGACTGCTGGCCTCGCTCACATGTCTTTACACTGGAATAAACTAAGTCAGGAACTTCTCCATCTACAGGTAAAGTCACAACTGGAGTTCGTGCTCTAAGGGGCAGTAGGAGTATAGACATATCATCATCTTCTGGGCAGCTGGACTCTTCCATCTCTATGAAGCAGAGAGTTTTAGAAAGTGTCAATATTCAAAACAATGTCTTCTCTCCAAGTTTCCTGGGTGCTCTACTCCAATTACCTTAAATCTTGACTTTTCTACCGCAAAGATTTTGGCTGTATTTGCATTTCTTACTTAAAAGATTAAGACAAATCTAGCATAGCCAGTTAACTGAGAAAAGGTTCTTGATGTGGATAGTAATGTGTATCTTAATTACAGTGGTACCTTGGTTTCTGAACAGAATGCGTTCCAGGAATCCATTCGACTCCTGGAACCGTTCAAAAACCAAAGCGCAGCTTCTGATTGGCTGCAGGAATGTCCTGCGGCCAATCAGAAGCTGTGCTGGACGTTCAGCTTTTGAAAATCGTTCAAAACAGTCACTTCCAGGTTTTGATCATTCAGGAGCCGATTTGTTCGGGAGCCAAGACGTTCGGCTTCCAAGGTACAACTGTATTCTACCTAGGACAGCTCAGTGCTGATAGTCAGACCTCAGCCAGAGCCATTCAGTGATATACAACACAACAGAGGAAGGTTTCAGAAGGATGGGGTGGGGGAAAGTGGTCTCCTCCCTCCTTTCACCAACTCATAAAGGACTCCTTTCCTAGGGTGGCTGAGATCCTAAAGAGGAGCACTCTTGTTATGAGCTGGGGATACACCAGAAGAAAAGTTTGGATTTGATATCCCGCTTTATCACTACCCGAAGGAGTCTCAAAGCAGCTAACAATCTCCTTTCCCTTCCTCCCCCACAACAAACACTCTGTGAGGTGAGTGGGGCTGAGAGACTTCAGAGAAGTGAGACTAGCCCAAGGTCACCCAGCAGCTGCATGTGGAGGAGCGGGGATGCGAACCCAGTTCACCAGATTACGAGTCCACCGCTCTTAACCACTATACCACACTGGCTCTCAGAACACTATGTTTTAGATTCTCACTTGTTAAACTTGTTCGCTGCTTCGTACTGGAGAAAATAATTGAGGTGTGGAAGGAAACACTGGCTTGGATCCTAATCTTAAACTCAATGAATGAAAGAAGCATCTGTTCATAGAAGAAGAATGGAACTCACAAAAGATGTCCTTCCATGAGCAGAAGGATCTCTTCCATTCATGGGGGTTGGGGAGGCAGAGTCCAAGTCGTTTGTTCCAATAACAATTCTAAGCCAGAATAACAAATCCCATTGTCTAAAAGCTTACAATATGTACATGTAATCAAAGCAGGCTGAGAACGCTGAGAATGTACATATTATCTCAATGCAATGCTATAAGAATCTGAGATCTATCACTCTGGTATCCAACACTTACAAGCCAACTTTTGCACAAGGGTGCCTACTTTCCCCCCTTATTATGTCTGCTGGCACAACCATTATTTACAACAATAACAAACAAAACATTCTTACGGAAAAAGCTTTTTGCGTTGTCCATAGGTAAATCTGGAGATACCCTTGTCACCAGGAAATAGTTTTCTTCTGCTTCTATCACTGCCTTTTCACTGCTTGAATTTGGGGGAAAGTGGCAGTCTGGAGGCTGTGAAGACTGCAGAGAAACAATTGTAAAGCTAAAAAATCAAGAACACCCAGTTGAATGAACTTAGATCTTTCACATTACTTTTAATTACAAACAAAACACAAAAACAAAACAATGATAATGAATGATACCCAAACATCACAGGCTTCTGGTCATGCAACAGAAATTTCAAACAATGCTTTACAAAGTTTCAAGCAAAAGAAAGAAAAGAAAAGAAAGCAGGGTCCTTACTCCCCAAAACAGGAGAAAATCTAAAATCAACACAGGGAAAAATAACAAAATGAAGCAAGAAACAAGCCTAGGAAATGACAGGTGTAAACAGGTACAGTTACACATAATTGTTTTTTGCTACCCCATGAAAATTCAGACTAAACCAGGGTTTACAGAAACAGTGAATTTTGAAGAGGGGTTAAAAGGTGGCACCATGTACATATTAATGAAGATGTTTAATGCACCAGAAGGACCAAGGGAATAAAGTATATGAACGCATTTTCAAAGAAGTCATTGACAGATTTACGTCAGGAATGGGCCAACAGAGGTCCTTATTTGCAACTTTCATGTAGTCTTTTAAACCATGTTTATGGTCACTTAATAAATTATTTCACATTTTTGCAATATGTTCATTGATTAAATAAAGCTTTCTATAAAAAGCATTCTACAGTTTACCTGAATAAAGCTAGGCAGCACAGGGCTGCCTAGTTCTTGGGCTGAGAAAAAACAGCCATCCTTTGTAGCAAGTTCAAATTCTGTCATATCAGCCTGTGGATCCCATCTAAGATGTGAAGAGGGTACTCTCATCATTATCTCACTAGCTGCAGATCCTCTCACTTGGTACCCTTGAAATTCAACTAGCTACATATATTTAAGAGATAGATTAATAAAAGGAAATCATAGGAGAACAAAGAACTACAATTTAGCACAAAGTATTTGTTGCTTGGGCCTGCCAGGGTAGAAGGTGGGAGCTGGATTGTCACACATTTTTGGAACGCCAGCCAAGAGCCAACAAGCCTGAGTTTTGGGCCACTCAACAGATCCATATTCCAGCCCCACCCCAGGGCTTTCTACTCATCTCTGCTGGATGAGAGAAGGCTAACAACTATTCTAAGCAAACCTCAGCCATCAACATTAGAGGTTAGGAGGCCATCCTTATTCATTATACCATTGAAAATTAGCCTTCAATGATAAAATAAGAGATGAGATGGCAACTTTAATGCTGTCAATGAAGAGTTAGTACCCAGGATCCAAAAAGCTTGTTTAGGTGTGCTGAAGAGCTTGCACAGACTGTGGACGTTTTACACCTGGCCCTCCAGGTCATATTACAAACTGCTGTTTAAAAATTCCAGTTTCAAAAGTAGTCTGAGAAGGTCCTGAGATGCATGGTGGCAGTGAAATTTTTGGAGGTGTTGGCCGTGGGAGGTTTTCCAAGTCATCTCTTTGTAAGCTATACCTTCGTTTGACTGTCAGCCACTTCAAAAGGAACCTGGTCATGTAGCATGTTTACTGTAGCTGCTGTGGGCTTCTCTGCATCAGTGTTTGAGGAAGTATCCTGGAAATGATCAGAAATGGGTCAAGAGAAGGATGCACCATTCTGTACTTAGTACAGTCTCATTCTGAAATGCAGTGATATAATACAACCAGCTCATTGCCTTCAGAAGGCTGAAAGGCAATACAATTTGCAGTTTCTTAAAACAACTATTTATGAGCAAAAGCCCTACAAATCTATTTTACATTTGTGTAGGAAAAATGAATTTCCATACTGGAGTAGAGCAAATGTTCTATCTTGTCCTTTACCTACTGCAATCCTCTCCCACAAACCATCTCAACTCAAAATTTTCTTTAACACGATGATGCAGTGAACTTATCAAATGAAATACGTTTTCTCCAATACCCACAATTTATGATGATGATTACTATTACTTTAATTTTTAATTTTAATTTTTATGCCCCAATGAGTGTGGAGTAGTGTTGGCAATTTTTACTCCATCTCACAAAACTTGCTGTAGAGGGCCTCTTACTCTCTGCAGCCAGTTTTCAGGCGTTCAGAGGGGGTGGCTGATAGGAACACAGAAGACGGCAGTGAGGTGGAAAATACATACAAGTAGATGGGCCTTCAGCTTGTGTAATGGGATAGTTACATAAAAGCTATTAGTGATGAATTACAAAAGTCCAAAAAGGTTACCATTTTAGGAGAACCAGAATGCAGGCAAGATGTTATCTGCATATCTTCAGAAAGTGGAACGTCAGGAAACTGTTGTGTAGCTACAAAAGAGAGAAAAGCACAATAAGCCTCAGTCATGAAGCTAGTTCAGTGATAAAAAATATTGAAGATCTATCTTGCATTCAAGTTGAGTGATGTTTTCAAAGTCAATGCTATTGCTTATAGGAATGTTAGATGCTAACTACACATATTTTATTTTAGCATTATTAGCCACATCAGTGACAAACATGCTGCAAAGAAATCCACTGGTCTTGTTTTGATGTTACCGTAAACCATATCTGTTTACCATGAAGTTGCTGGACTTGGTTGTTTTGCTCCTCCCCACAAGCACATGAAAAAAACCAAACTATGATCCCTAGCTTACCATTACAGTGGTGCCCCGCAAGACGAATGCCTCGCAAGACGAAAAACTCGCTAGATGAAAGGGTTTTCTGTTTTTTGAGTCGTTCCGCAAGACGAATTTCCCTATGGGCTTGCTTCGCAAGACGAAACGTCTTGCGAGTTCTTGCGAGTTTGTTTCCTTTTTCTTAAAGCCGCTAAGCCGTTAATAGCCGTGCTTCACAAGACGAAAAAACCGCAAGACGAGACTCGCGGAACGGATTAATTTCGTCTTGCGAGGCACCACTGTATGTTCAAAGTGGATTGTGGTTTGCTTCACCCAAACTACTATTGGAAAGCCAGTAACAAACCTTGGGTATAGTGTGGTTTGTTTGGAGCAAAACAAAACATGATCTCACCATGGACAAGACATTTCCTTAGGAATGCTCAATGGAGGGATGATGGGAGTTGGAAGTCCAACAACATCTGGAGGGCTACAGGTTCCCCATCCCTATTCTAAAGTAAGGTATTATCTCTTTTATTTCAGGATAATCAAGGAGACTGTTTCACATGCAGAACAAAACTGCTTTTGACAAAGAATTAGCTCTCCTTACATTTCCATTCTAGAAAAATGAACTAGGAAAACCAGTAGAAAAGTGCAATCAATATTTCGAAACAAAATTCTAAAAATAATAATAATAGAAGCTAATAACCTTCAGGTCTTGTTGGCTTTTGTTTTTTTCTTAGTCTCTCCCTCGGTAGCAAAGAAGTACTTTCCTCTATCATTTGCAGGCTTTCTAAGGCTGTGCTATGTTCTGTAAGTGATTTTAACAGGCTGAAACCATTTACCAGCTGGGGAAGGCCTGAAGAGTCAAGTGAAGATTCAACACAAATAGAATCCTTTCCTTCATATTTACTGAACTTGTTAAAAAAATCCAAGTTATTAACTGCATTTTCATTTCGATCCATTTGTGATTCATCTGAAGTCTCACAAGTTAAGGGATGAGGGAGTTGCCTCAAATCCAGATTTTTTCCTGAAGCAGCATCATTTTTGTCTGAAATATACTGAGGGGAACCATGAGAAATATTGTATTTTTCAGTGAGGACTAGCAAATGATTGCTCTGTTTCATGTTGTCATGACAAATACCTAAGGAACTAGGTTGGCAATTGCCTGCTTCAACCTCAATACCTTCTTCATTACTTTTGTCCATGAGGCAACCATGTAAAATAGCAGGAACATTCCCTTTTCCAAGACGAGTTGTTGGATTATGATATTCACTATCATTCGCATCACAGTCCATATCATTCACCATTAACAAGTCTGTACCAAGATCTCTGTGATTACATATATTTTGGATATTTATTGCATTTGTCTCTACCTTTTCATCAACAATTATAGCCTCTGAATGTGGCAGCTTTTTAAGAAATGGAAGAGTTGCACAATTTTCCTCCTTCTTGTTAGGTTCCTCAGAGATTTCATCACAAACTTGCAGTGACTGGCATTCTGAGACACAATTCACACCTCCATCTTGCAGAAATGTGGGCAGCACATTATCTTCCCCTTGACTACTACAAGCTTTTATGTTACTGTTCACTTGAACACCAGTCTCAAATGGTGCTTCAGTTTCCTCTTTAAAGCATGCTGAACCTTGTGAAAGTGTGTGGTTGGTATGAAGTTTTCCATCCTCTGTGTCACTAAACTCTAGTTTATCCAACAGACTGAAGTTAACCTCTATAAACTGCTTTTCTGTGTCACCAAACTCTCCATCTGCAGAATTATTTGAGAAACGTTCAGAAAATATTGCTGGATAAGATTCATTTTGCGG
Source organism: Podarcis muralis (assembly GCF_964188315.1). NCBI lineage: Eukaryota > Metazoa > Chordata > Lepidosauria > Squamata > Lacertidae > Podarcis > Podarcis muralis. The sequence goes on from NC_135663.1 coordinate 26,093,290, forward strand.
CTGATGGCAAAACCCATCCAAATTATCAATCTCTGTGCATTTATTGGATGTGGAGAGTTTATCAGCATTACAATCTGAGTAATTCATACTATCAACAGATGATAAAACTGTGCCATTCTCTTTCCACACAATTGATTTAGCTGGTACAATACTATGTGGTTGGTGTTTGACGGAACTATTACTGACAGGAGACATATTGATTTCCAAGGAAACAGGCACTTCTAGAATTTTGTTATGGTCCTCAGTGTATTGGCTCCTATTATCAGTGCCATCTTCCTTCAAGTCCTGAAGATCGCTAGCATTTTTATCATTGTATTCTCCCTCAACTTTGTCAGGAGACTTTTCGGCTAAAGACAATGGCAAATATACATCCCATCGGCTTTTTGTTTTTACATTTTTTTCTGAGAAATGCAGTGGCGCTATATATTTAATGGTTTCTTTGGTTGTGTTGTTTGCAGAGCTCAAAAGATGTGCCATCTTTTCTTTGAAGAAAGACTCTGTGCTTCTTGGTGATTCAGATAAAAGTGAGCCTTCCTGATGGAATTCTGATTTCATCAATGCTGGTGATTGATTTCCCAATGATATATTAGTTTCATGCTCTGAAACTTTTTTTTGTCCCCCGCTCAGAATTGCTAAGATTTGTGCTTTACTTCTGGCATTCTGCAAAACTGCCACACTGTTACTTGCATGGTAGATTGGTTTGGCCATTCCGTTATCCAGTTGAAATCCTGGCTCCAAATATTCACCATCTTCACCATCAGTACTATGGATTCTACTTTGTACCACTTTATGAGTAAAAGCGGGTGGAGTGACAGAATCAGCATCTGAGCCATTCACTTTGAAAGCGTTCTGATTCAATTCTGAGTGTAACTTAGTATTGTAGGGGACAGAAAATAAAGGGGAACTGGCATAGAACTGAGAAGGGAAGGATGAATGAGGATCCTTGGATGAAGGTGATGCTACTGCTGCAGATACTTCCACTGTTGTCATTTTCTTTTCCACTTGCCGTGGCCCTTGGAAACCCTAAGAAGAGAATATTTTCAATTTGTGGGAAGTTTAACAATTGAAGTTTTAGAATTAAGAAGCAGAGATATTACTATACTGTATTAACTTGTTCTATATTTGTTATGCAATATTTTACTGAATCACTAAATTAAAAAGACTGAAAAGCATGTGTTTTTTATGTAACAAAATCTGAATACATCTAAGTAGGATAAAATAACTTTTACAGTCTCCTTAATAGTAACGAGGTCCCCCACCTGAGCCTATGAAACAATGATGTGCAGTTCTATGTATTGTATGGATTTTACAACCCAAGAGGCACATTCCCCCAAGATTAACCTTCAGCCAGCAGTGGGCATGGTCACCCCACTTGATTAATCAGTGTCCACAAAGCACTTCCTGCTCTATAGCTGATGGATCCCCTTGCACAATTTGCTTCCATTTACTGTGTTTCACTCGCCTGACTATGCATTATATCTACTGGTGTTAGCCAATGAGCAATACAGTAAGTGACTTAGAACACCTTATATTGTAACACACTTTGTACTTAAGAGGCAGAGATAAAAACGACCCTCTATGAAACTGTCACATGCAGTTCAAATTGTAAAAAATCAGAGTTGTTTTTTTTCCTCTCCCCCCCCCCTAATTTCTAACTAGCTATAGATCTCTATCTCTCTCACTTATTCAAAAGGCTTCCTTCTACATTGTTTGAGTGTAAAAAGGAGAGGGAGAAAGAATGCCATACAGTATGTTTTCGTTTTAGGCCAACTGGCAGACGCAGAGATGAAGAGGCAGAAGACTTCAAATGATTTCTTATTAACACTGGTACTTCTGTGTTCTTTGGCTGATCACTAAAACCAGTTTCAGAAGTTTTCTCAGCTTCAACTGTGATTAAATATTTCTCACTTTCTAAATCATCTCCCGGCTTTACCTAAAGAGATAAATATGTAGTAGTGAGTATATATGAATGCATACTGAATGGAACACATAATGCATTAATACAACTTACACCATTTCGTTATATATGCAATGTGTATATATACCAAATTGAAGGTTGGAAGCTTTCATTTCCTCCTTCATCCTCAACAATGGAGAAAAAGAAAGCTTCATCCCCACCCACACCTATCCCTGAGGAGGAAGGGGGTGAAAGGATATCAGTGCCTGTTGCTGCTGTGCAAAGCACCAGGAAGATGACGGCAAAAAAATGCCGTATTTTTTCCTGGCTCTTTGGACAGCAACAGCAGGCACTGTAAACCCTGCTGGCTTTCTTCTTTCCCTTCCATGGGCCTCAACAAATGTGACCAAGATAAGCCAGCAAGAGTTTGGATCAACTAAACAAGCAACCTGTCTTCCAGAATTGCTAATCAAGTAAAAAAATTAAGAAAAATTAAAAGCATGTACCTGGAACTTCACAAATATGCTATCCAAAACCTGTCCTTTGTCATCACATAAAGTTGCCTGTATTACAGCAGAAAGAAAAATAGAAGAATGGTACTTCATTGAGCAACAAAACAGTAACACCCACAGATGGTATCAGTATAATACTTTATTAATCAATATTTTACCTTATTGCCCCCTAGAGGGGACTTCAAAATTCCATCTTGCCACACTTTAGATTTTTTAGTCTTTTGGTGTGTGTATAAAACCTGTTGTGATATATAAACAAACATTTCAGTGACATTTCAAAATTAATTTTATTATATTTCATTGTATTATATTTTTAATTGATGATTGTGAGACATCTCAGAGGGATGCCATGTCATCCTGATGTATGTGGAATATTGCTCCATATAATATATAGTTGAAATATCAGAAACTCACCGTAAATTCCTGAGAAGCCATCATAGCTGGCTTGCACTTCCAAATTTCATACCACCTGAAAGAAATAATATCCTGTTTAAAGCAATTGAACTTAATGTCCAGAAACCAGAGACACACATGCATTCCTTTTAAAATAAATATTTCCTATATCTCATTCCATAACTCCTTAACTGCAATCCAAATTCCTTGAAGTTAAAAAAGCAATTTAAAATACAATCTCATTTATGTCTTCTTAGTGTAATCCTATATACAGTATGTCCATTTTTCAATGGGGCTTAGTTCCAGTTTAGTTTGTAAAGAACTTGTACCTTAGTAGTTAAGCATGAGAGACATTCTTCAGCTGTATCAACAACAGACCCTTAGTTTAAAAATTAATGTTGAGCTTTGCTGATTTTAAAGATTCTACCGTAATCTAAAGCGAAGTGTTTTCTTTGTTAGCCTCAATTTCATAAAACTACCACAAGGTGTCTCACATTTCAATACACTACGTTTCTCTTAAAAAACATTAAATCTGTAAAATGATATCTTGATTAATCTGCTAACTAGTTTAGTTCATTGACCACAAATCTAAAATGGGAACAATCACATCTAATGAAAAATATCATTTATTAAAAAAAGTCATTCAGTACTGATACCATTAATGTATACAGGACTATCAGCAGCAGGCAAAAAGTTTTCTTTTGGGAACAAGGGAAGTGAGAGAGCGCAGCAAAGTCCTGAACCCTGCTGAAATCAATGTATCACACACTAATCTCCTCTAAAACAGGGATCAACAGATTGCAGGATGTGCTAGTAGAAAATAAAGGACCCTGAGATCCCTCAGCGAGAGACAGGTGCAAAATACATACACTTAGAATTCCGGAACTCTAAACGCATAGATTTGTTCTGACAAACTGGATGGAGTTTGCAGTACTTTTGTCATTTTATTAGTATAATTGGGGAGGGAGGATCGTTTTGTTGTTGCTACTGCCAAACAATTAGCATTAGAAAATCTTACCAATCTACTTCAAATCGCTCAGATAACTACCAATAGTAGATCCCAGCCAACCTTCTGCCCACCCTTCTCCAATACTCATTTTTGTTTTGAAACTGTTTTAAAAACGCTCAAGCAGTTGAAAAATATATTTAATAAGGGAAAGAGATGGGGCAGTGCGAGGAAAGGGTAGCACTATCGCAGTGCTTTTCTCATGCCTTGCCGCCACTCTGCCTCGTCCCACCCCATCCTAGTGAGCAAGTGACAGCACTGTGCCACATCTGCCATTTCGTTTATTATTTTATTATTATATCTACACCCCAGCTTTCCTCCAGTGAATTCAAGGAAGCATAAGTCATCCTCTCCCCCTACGGGCTTCCTTTCTCTCTCTCTCCTCACAACAATCCTGTGAGGTTCAAGTAATCTTGACATCCTATGTCTTTTAAAAGGTGGCTTTTCTTGGGGAGGGGGGTTATTGGGTTGTTGTTGTTTTTATTTTGATTATATATTTCGTGGTTTAATATTTTGATTTTGTTCTGTGAACCGCCCCGAAACCTCCGGGTATAGGGTGGTACTGTATATAAATTCAATAAATAAATAAATAAATCTCGCCCGCCCGCCCCCCGAAGTCGCTGTCCCCGGCCGGCCACCCTCGACAAAAGCTGAACGAACGAACCGAAGACTCTGCTGCCTTCAGAAAAGAGAGCGACTCACTCGTGAGCCCTGACCGCAGTCGCGCGCTTCAGCCTGGCTCTCTCTCTCCCGCCCACACCCGACGCAGTTTCTCCCAGTTTCTGAAGTTTCCCGCTCAGCCAGCTGACGACGATGACGCCCTCACCGCGCGACGCGAGGGTCAGCCGAGAGAGCCTAACGCCGAGGAGCGTCTCCAATGCCGTCAGCCAATGGCGAAGCGTCCATCATAGAGTCGGCGCGGATAGAGCGGGCGCCATAGGAAACGTCGCCTTGCCGCACCCCCAGAAGGGAAGAGAAACAAGTTATAGATCCACGCGGCAGAGGGAGGTTTTAAACTGCGGGAGGAGCCCCCCCCGAACTGAGAGGAGCTTGCTTCTGAGTAAAACGTGCATAGGATTGTGGCTGTCGGGATGAGTACCTCTGAGCACTTCCACTGCTAGGAAGGTATTGAGCGTCGTCGCTCTAATATGAATTTGTATAGGATTAAACGGCGAGACAAAAACAGCATTCCATCTGCAGCATTCTGAATGTAAAACCAAATGGTCTCCATGAAAGGTTTTGCGCTGTAATTTATATTGGAATTGTATAGGGTAGTTACTATGGAGATGCCTATGGACAGAACAGTTCTACTTTTGCTCCCAAAGGGAAACGTAAAGGGCCTCCTTTTTTAATTTTTTATTTCGTGGAGGCTTAGTGTCAGTCTATACTTATCTCTATGTGCAAGCATCGCGCGCGCGCGCCTGCGCAGAAGCGAACTCCGGGTAACCAATAGGGCCGTAGAAGGCCGAGGTCTGCCGCGCATCGCGCGAGAATTTAACAGGACGGCGTGACAGAGGAGGGGGGGTGGAAGGTAGAGGAGCGCCGCTCTTCCAGGCCTTAGAAGCGGTATTTGTTCCTCGTGTGCGTCACGTTGCCCCGCATCTTTCACCCTGTCTCGGGGTATCAGGTCAGTCCCGAAGCGGGTTGAGCGCTAAAGAGGCGGGTTAAAACTGGAGTCGCGTGAACCGTTCTTCCTCGTTTTAAAAGGACTCGGGTCGTTGCAGTGACGTCCGCGCATGCGCTTGCCTTGGCTGTGCCGCTGTGAAGAATAATGTTCGGCGGGTGCTGCGTCACGCGCGGGGAGGGGGCGGGGCGGCGGGAAGGTGCCTCGCGGTCGTTCTTAAAGCTGAGGAGACGCGAGGCGGGCGCGTCACTCAGGTGCTTTGCTGGTCGCCTCGTCGCCCGCCCGCCCTTCTCTCGCCTTGTGAAGCACAGAGTTAATGATACACAATATGCTAATACAATACTGATTAAAGAGCTGTTAACTATACAGTGGTTCCTCAGGTTAAGTACTTAATTCGTTCCGGAGGTCCGTACTTAACCTGAAACTGTTCTTAACCTGAAGCACCACTTTAGCTAATGGGGCCTCCTGCTGCCGCTGCGCCGCCGGAGCCCGATTTCTCTTCTTATCCTGAAGCAAAGTTCTTAACCTGAAGCACTATTTCTGGGTTAGCGGAGTCTTTAACCTGAAGCGTATGTAACCCGAGGTTTTAAAATCATCTGGCTCACTGGGAAACAACACATCTCAACGTTTCTACATCCGGAGAGCCCCCCCCCCGAAAAAAAAATCATGTATAACACAGCCATACGCATGTTTGCTCAGAAATAAATGCTGCTATGTCCTGTGCGGCTTGACTCCTGAGTAAATGTGTGTGGGTTTTGTAGCATTTCTTGTTATCCATTAGGAGTGCAATCCTAAGGCAGGGAAAATTGAAACCAAAGTTGATTTAACTGCCCACCAGTGCCCTACCTGGCGTGTGGCAATGTGGATGTCGGGTTGGATAACTGCTTTTGTATTTTTCTGTTTTGTGGAGTATTGAAAAAACATCCCTACTTTTGAAATGGGTGGGGAGAGAGACCATGTCTGAGCAAGACTAATTGTGCTTATGTGGTGCAGAAATAAGCTATGAGATCTAGGTGAGGAAGCTACTAAAAAGATTAGAATTATTCCACTGAAACCAGAATAAGCACTACATTTAATCATTTTGGGGTATGAGGAACTCTCTTCAACCTGGTGTGTATCTCGAGGAGGAGACGTGTTGGGAAATGTGCATGAGAAACAACACTTGCCTGTTACAGTATGACAGTAGGTCGTCAGCTGGAAAGTTTGTATCAGAATCAGTATAATTGACTGGACTAGAAGCATTCCCAAGATCCACAGTAAGGCTGTAATTCAGAGCACACAACATAAGATCTCAGGTTCACTTCAAGAAGGATTATTGCTAACCAATGTTTATGTGGATGAAATATTGTAAGCGAATTGATAGTATCCTGGAAAGATGGAAATGTTTTTCTAATGCAGTAAACTGTCTTCACCCATTTGGACGTCACAGAAAACGATGGTTAGTGAATAGTACCAGTAACTGAAGGAGGGAAACTGCTCCTAAGAGTACTGAAGGTATGTGCAATGCCAAATGATAAATCATGGTTGGATGGTGCATCTGAATTGAACCTAAGTTTTCTTGGGGCAGAGGTTAGAAAAAGAATACAGACTGTAAAATTGACATCTATTTGCATAGCTGCTTTAATGATTCTCTTTGAAGCTAGACTACTAATTGTGCAGTGGCCTTTTGCCTTAATTACTTGCTCAACAATAGGAAATTGCCTTGGTGAATCATTCCAAGGTCTGATTTGTTGTCAGCATTCTTTATCCAGAAATCACCATCCAGATATCTTTATACACTCACAAACAAGGCATGACAGCAATGCACATATCCTGACTTATTGTATCCAGCAATTTATTATCAAAGAATACTTTGTCTAACCTAAAAGCTGCATCCTACTTTCAGACATGAATAGATTAACCTATGAATTTGTCGTAATCGTTTATTAAAGCTTTCATAACTGCAAGAGAGCAGTTACTAGTATTGCAGTATTATAGTTTCCAAGAAATATGACATGCACATGTTGCCTATATTGTGGTTCTTACACATCTGTGATTTGAATTACCCCTATGTATGGTGGTCAGTACCTTCTGTTTTTAGAATAAATTTCCTATGTTCATTATGTGGTTAAATCCAGTACTGACATTTTGGTAAGCCAAAGATCTTAGTGGGAGAGTTGTACCTATGTTGCATTTCTGCCCTAGTAAACACAGCATGATCTCATTTATCACTGGAAACTATAATTGGAAACATGTTGACCTTAATCATCTTGAATAGTCAGCTCGCAGCAGAAAAAGAGCTTCACTCGTCTTCCATGTAGAAGTACTCATAGTCTGTAGTCTCTCATCAAGATATTGCTGTATTTTAAGATGCAGGGGCTTTTGTCAGAATGATTATTGCATGAAGTAGTTATTATAGCTGTTGTATTTTTGTTAAGACATTGTGCACATAAGAAGCAGAGCGCAAATGTTTTCTCCTCTACTTGATGAACAGTCTGTTACTTCTCTTTGAATAGCCTCTCTTATAGCTGCAATCATATACTCCATTGCCTTAAAATGATGAATGAAGCTTTCTTCTGAATAGACATATATCAGATTGTACTGTAGATTACTTTTTAAAGTCGGCTCTTGTGATGGAGGTCTTTAATTTCTCTTTTTCTCTCTCTTATGACAAAACTTGCAGAGAACCTTTTTTGAGTGGAACTGACCTGAGTAACCATTAGAAGGGTCTTTATATTATTAAGTGCTAGCTTGACCACTGCTATTAATTTTGCTTTAAGCTGATTTCAGAAAGCAGTGCCTCAGTGGTGCAAAAGGGCCATAATATGGAAGCAACCTATACTACTGATGTTTCTGTGCAAGGGTTGCATTTGTAAACAAAATTAAGGAATTTTAAAAATAAAAATAAAACTTTAAAGAATCATTGAATGAGAAATGGTTAACATTTATTTATTTTCTTCCCTTTATGGTAAGATCCCAGGGCAGGTTACAGCAACATTAAGACATAATATAATAACACAAGAACAGTTTAAAACCACTTTGGTGGATTGTCTAGCTCCCAGTGTGTTTAGAGTACCACCTTCTAAGTAGAGGAGAAAATGTTTCTACTAAGCTTCTGATTCAATAGAGTACAGTAATGCATTCACATACTTCACATTTGTTGTATGAGGAAAGCAGGGTAAGAATTCTATAAAACTTTCCCATTTAACATTGTTTTACAAACCTTAATGTTGTAAAGGTTCAAAGGATCACAGTATAATCCCATGAGTAGAAATAATAATAATTTCATGTTCATTTTCAGGTGAGAGGGTGACAGAAATGGAAACTGAAACTGCAAGAAGTAAAGCCATGGAAAAAGAAACCACTGAACAAAGAAAGGAACGTGAAAAAAAGAAAAGGTCTAGAGTTAAACAGGTGCTTTCAGATATAGCAAAGCAAGTGGACTTCTGGTTTGGCGATGTCAATCTTCACAAGGACAGATTTCTTCGAGAACAAATAGAAAAATCAAGAGATGGTTGTGAGTTAATTAAGTTAGAAATAAAACACCTTGCTATCATGTAACACCTGGGAAGAGAATCTTTTTTGGCTCATATGCTTCTTGCTGCTGAGAGCCAAAATGGTCTACACTATTTATTATGCAGACTTTGCTTTAATTTTGTCTAATGTTTTTATGTGCATCTATAGAAGTGCTTCAGAGAACCAGTGTGCAATAAATATTCTGCTGTGGGTTCTTAAAGGGATTTTGGTGACTACTCCCACTGTCATTGTCTGTAAGTTTGTGGAAACGAGCATTGAAAAGTATCATATAGTAGAAAATGTCAAGTACAAGGGAAGCAGCGGAAGTTGTGTGGGGATGGCGAGGGTTACATATCACAGTAGAGGGTGGGATATAAGATGCAGGATGTCCTACCTTATTCCTGCATTGCAGAAGGTTGGACTAGATGACCCTTGGTGTCCTTTCCAAATCTACAGTTCTTATGATTCTAATTGCAACGTGTTTATTTCTAGATGTTGACATATCACTTCTGGTTTCTTTTAACAAAATGAAAAAGCTAACCACTGACAGAAAATTGATAGCACGTGCAGTTAAAAGTTCATCTGTGGTAGAGGTAAGTATAAAACCTTGTCTTTTGGTTTTTGTGTCAGTCTGAGTGCAAAGAAACATTGAGGGAAAGAGTTCGCTAATTGCTTTGTTTCTTATAGTTGGATTTAGGAGGAACTGACTTTCCCAATTGGTTTGTGTCTTATAGTTGGATTTAGAAGGAATTAGAATCAGAAGACGACAGCCACTGGGTGAGCAGCCTAAAGATGTGGATAGTCGTACAGTATATGTGGTAAGATATAGCTAAATAATTATGAACTCTCTTTCTTCTCTAAGTTGAACTTCACGTTTTTCATTTAGCTTTTTCTCTGCAGCTTCTCCTTAGCAGAGGCTAATGAAATATTGTCAATTGTTTGTCACGGTTTTTGATACTTTTTGACTCTTCCGTAGTTTTGATCCAAAGCTCCTGGTGTCTGCCAGTTGGTGCATTCAGCTTTTATGTACATGGTTTGCCCAGCCATTTTGGGCAGCATATTTTGTTGGGGGGGGGGGACAGGTCTTGGTGCATAAAAATCTATTTCCACCTACCAAATGAATAAGAGTCCATACAAATGAGGTAACTCTTACACTGAAACAGTTTGCTGGATTAAAGAAAAAATGTTTAAAGCCCTATGCAGATGTGTGCATCCCTTTACATTTCTCACGTGAGGGCGAGAACAAGGTGTTGGCTCACCTTCTCCAGCACAGGTTAAATTGCATGAGAAGCCTCCATGAATAGAGATAGTTCTCTGTTGCAGTCATCCAGCTCTAGTGCATAGTGAGTGGTGTGTCCAGGTCAAAATTGGACGTAGAAGAGCCAACAAGCCTGACCTAGCTTGTCTTGGCCCAGCTGCAAGCTTATTTTGGACTGGGATACCTTTGTTTCAGTTATCTGCACTCTGGTAACCTGAAGATTGGATTTCTGCATTATGTTGTATGTGGGACTGCTTTTGAAGACTATCAGTTTGTGCAGAATGTACCAGCTGATAGTTAAGTAGAACAGGAAGGTGTGAGGATGTAGCATGGTTGTCCTACTTCACTGGCTGTCAGTTGCTTTTAACCTTCAAAGCACTATGCAGCTGAGAATCAGCTCTTCCTGATCACTGCAACCCTTTTTTGAGACGTTTCTGTATTACACATACAAAAGAAAAGTCTTATACAAGTCTGCTAATCAAAGCATTATTCTTTTGTTAACATTCAATTACAACATGGTTTACTTGGAAACTAATTTGATTTGTGGATATCCATTTATTTAGTGTCCAATTAAAAAAATTATGGAAGCAAAATAGCTTATGAAAAACACAGCCACTAAAAAAAAATTCTGTAGAATCAATTACCCCAAAAAAGAATGTAACCTGTAGTCTTTTTCCATTTTGATGTTAAGCATATAGTAATGTGAAACCATGCAAAATCCATTATGTTAAATTACTTCTTTTGATCCGCAACTATGAAGAATGCATAGTTTTTAAAGCCTTGAACATGGTTCTTTAATCCTGGTATATAGGACAAGGTCTTTTGGATGGAACCAATCTATGTGCTGCCTATCATGTTGTTGCATGTGGGTTTCTAAGGCTTAATTTAAACTTTTATGCAGGTACTTATAATTTTCATAACCTTATTTCCTAGAAGGAGCTTTGAGCAATGATAATTCACTTTTGTTGTCTGTAGCTCTTTCTAAGTTCACCCTCTTGTACATATAATAATAGTTTCATAATTATGCATCATAAGAATGGGGACCTGCAATGTTAGCTGATGTGTGAAGAGAGCCTATCTTTCCTGTGAGTGCTGCTCTCCAAATGTCAAGAGTCTTAACTACTCTTTACAATAAAAAAGACAGCCTTAGCAACCTAAAATGAGCCTATGAAAATAGTCATGTTTATTAACTTCAGTAACTGGAATGAATTACCTCCCAAAGTTATTTCATGGTTCACCCAAATTGTGTTAATCGGACATTAATGCATACAGTTAAAGTAATGGTTCTTTTATTACATTCAGTAGCATGAATATATATACCCATAATTTGCTTTTCGCTTTTGCTGTAGGAATTGCTTCCGAAAAATGTCAATCATAGTTGGATTGAAAGGGTATTTGGGAAATGTGGCAACGTAGTTTATATCAGTATCCCTCGCTATAAGACTACCGGAGACCCAAAGGGATTTGCATTTGTTGAATTTGAAACAAAGGAACAGGCAGAAAAGGCAATTGAGGTCAGTTGTGAACAACTTGAAATAATGGTTTGCTGTGTTACTATTTAGCTTCATGTCTATATACAGTTTCAACTTCTGTATTCCTATATTTTACTTTTTAACTCCTTGTGTGGTTATAGCTATTTAACTTCAGAGAATATGTTACGGGCTCTGTACACTGAGAATTTAGAAATACAAAATTATCTGATCTCATCTGTAATTTCTGAAAACTTTACAAAGACATATATATTAATGTGTCTTATCTTTAATTTGTGAAATTAACAAAAACAGCAACTTTCTTACCCTGGTGGTGGACTTAAAATGTCCTGGCAAAGAATGTAAACTTCATTAAAATACTAATTTATACTTCATCAGGAAGATTATGTTTTCTTGTATTACATAGTTTCTGGTTCCTTCCCAATGGCAACCATATTCTGTCCCCTTCATTTTACTATAAGGCCAGCATGCAAAATTCATTGCTAAAATTAACTTTCTGTCCAACCTTATGCATATATACTCAAAGCTAAGTCCCACCAAATTTAGTAGGCTATGCGACACATTTAGTGTTGGGAAGTTTACATCCTGAATCTTTTGAAATGCTAAACTTCACCATGCTAATAGTTGACAAAGAGCAGTACATAGAATAGGGACGCGGGTGGCGTTGTGGGTAAAAGCCTCAGCACCTAGGGCTTGCTGATCGAAAGGTCGGCGGTTCGAATCCCCGCGGCGGGGTGCGCTCCCGTTGCTCGGTCCCAGCGCCTGCCAACCTAGCAGTTCGAAAGCACCCCCGGGTGCAAGTAGATAAATAGGGACCGCTTACTGGCGGGAAAGTAAACGGCGTTCCGTGTGCTGCGCTGGCTCGCCAGATGCAGCTTTGTCACGCTGGCCACATGACCCGGAAGTGTCTGCGGACAGCGCTGGCCCCCGGCCTCTTAAGTGAGATGGGCGCACAACCCTAGAGTCTGTCAAGACTGGCCCGTACGGGCAGGGGTACCTTTACCTTTACCTTTTAGAACATAGAATATACTTGTATCTTAGGTTAAAGTCCTATGCATGGGAGTAAGCACTTCCTACATAGATTGCCCTGCATATTTATTCTTTAATTCAGTACATATCTGTGCCAGAAAGTAGGTATTTAAATATAATTCAGCTTAAACCCACAACATAGAATCATAGTAGAGTTGGAAGGGATCACAGCAATCATCTAGTCCCTGCAATTCAATAATCTTTTGCCCAAATGTGGGGCTCAAACCCACGACCCTGAGATTAAGAGTCTCATGCTGTACTGACTGAGATACATCCCTGCATCTCTTCATGATCTTCTTTCAGCCAAAAGTAACCAATTAATATATTTCATGCAACAAATTCAAGTTCCAAAGGTATATAGAGGGGCCTCTGTGGAAAAATAACTATTAGCAGTTAACTTACATTCTCTAACTTTTGCTTCTAAGTACTTGAATAATCCTCCAGAAGATGCACCAAGAAAGCCTGGGATGTTTCCCAAAACAGTTAAAAACAAGGTCGTTCCTGCATTACCATCAAGTGATTCCAATGTAGTTGGTGAGTAGAAAGGTGATAGTTTTATTTTTGTCCATCAAGTCTTTCTATTTTACTTCTGTATCTTCTGTTAACATTGTATGGCCCAATGTTTTCCAATCCATGGGCGTAGCCAGGATTTTTGTTAAGGGGAGCAGGCCTTTCGTTGCAGGCGGGGGGAGGGGACCTCAGTTAGCTATGTATTTATATTGATTTTTATTGATGGGGGCAGCTGCCCCTCCCTGCCCCCCCTTGGCTACGCCCATGCTCCAACCTTTTTTGTTTTAGACTACTTTCCAGTTATAAATATAAATATTTTTTTTCTGTTAAACTGGAGTCATTTTGAAAGGTATCGTAACTTTACAGGGGGCCCATTGGTTATCAATAGTGGATTGGTAGAGGATAGTTAAACCTGCTTAATCCCATTGAAACTAGTGAAGTAAAAATTAAATAGGGCTAGGCTGATTTGGATGATTTCTGGATTACAGCTATGCAAATATTTAGGGTAAATAAGATTATTGTGGCAAATTTCAGGAGAATCCACCTTAGTCAATTTTAGCAAAACCAACAAAGTTATAATGGCATAAGCTTTCATGGGCTACAGCCCACTTCATTAGATGCATGAAGTGATTATGTAGTTATTTAAGATGTTACCAGACCCTTTCTTTGTGGGTTTTTAGTATCAGTCTTTCATGAAAATATCTTACTTTATTTAGTTGTTCTTGTTCAGCACTCCTTCTAAAACAAAAACCATGATACTTCGTCTCAAACTCTGATCTTCCTAAGTTGGGATTGTGCTGACTCCTGGAGTTAAATAAGCGTGATATACCTTGTGATATTTTGGGTTATTTAGGCCAGTCAATCTTTCTGCCTAACAGAACTCGCAGGGTGAGGCTAAAATGTTGTGGGACAGAAAATAAAAGATAGTCCTCTATACTGTGCTGAACTCCCTGGAAGCAAAGTGGGAGAAACTTGTAATAATTGAAATACAGAATGTAAAGACAGATATTATTCACTTTATATAGAAGAAAAGAAGAAGAAAAAGAAGAAGAAATCCAAAACAAAGAAGGAGAGTAGCCAGCAACCAACTGCAGAAGCAAAAGAATTAAATGTGGGCATTACTACAGAACACACAAGTAGGTCAAAGAGACACAGGACAACGTCTGAGAGCTCTGAAATGGAAGCATCAGAAGTCCAACGGCCGTATTCAAAGAAAGAGAAAAGGAAGTTTGATAGAATGGAAAGCTCAGGTTCAGGAGAAAGTAGACCAGGAAAGAGGAAACGATGCCACTCTGGGGATGGAGAGGTGTCAATTGTAAAGGCGAAGAAAACATTTCAGAAAGATGTTCATTCTACAAAAGAGGAATCTACAGAGGGACCAGAGGATCCCAAAGGTAAGAGGCAGATCATCTATTTTTAAATTTCACTGAAATATCTGACCAAGAACAGAGATTTTGGGTAATATAATTACATTGTTGAGTTTTGTTTGTAAACAGTGGGAGAAAATGAAAGCTTGGTGGTGTAAATGTAATTCAGTTTAAAACCTGAGGGGAGAGTAAATTCAGACACCAGGAAATAATTTTAACAGCAGAACTATATTTGGATAAGTAGCAGACAAGTAAAAAGATGCTTATTCAAGTGGTCAGATTAGATGAAAATAAGGGCTTTGTAAAAGTTGGACATTGTTGCTTACCTGCCATTGTTAGCAATGTATTAAAAGCTAAAGTGGGGTGAATGAGGATTTATTACTACTTAAGATGCAAGACCAGCTTGCACATCTATGATTTGTTTTATTTGTATTTTGCAACTTATATAGGCCATGATTGTAATAAGACCTCTAAGCAGTTTATACAAAAAACCATAATATTCCATGACCTATGGAGAGAACAGCTGGAGAAATGCTGTTGCTTCTGTGTTTCTACCTCAAATGCAGATTGTGGTTTTTGCATATATAAGATGCCTACAAAAAGTCTATAAAGATGTATCTCCCAGTTTTGGCCATCTGGAACCCTATGAGTGGCAGGCAAGACTCTGTTGGTAGGGCTGCCACTGGGTGATGCTTTGTTGATGTTGATGCTTTACATGGTTTTTATTGTATACATGGGTGGATGTTGTAAACTTAATTGATATTTTTTATGAATACATTGCAAATATTTTCATAAATAAATAACTTGCAGGTACTTCTTGGTAGGAGTAGTGGTGCTTTTCCTGGCAAGGTACTTGTCTTCTAAAATTTATGAAGAATTTAAAAACATTCTGGTTTACCCAGGCATTTAATGGCTGAAATGTACTGTTCCTGAAACCCTTGAAATTATTAGCTGTGAAGATATGGCTGTGAAGGTGTAAGAGAAAAACAAAATCCTATAATTTTTATTTATTTTGCTTGTTGCCCTAGGCTCCTTTGGGAGGAAAGATGGGATAGAAATTTAATAATGCTGTAAAGTAATATTTAAACATATACACAGTATTGTAGGAGGGCAACCAAGGGGCCTGGAAATTAAGCCATTTGGGGAATGGGGTGAGAGAATTGGGTATGCTTAGTCTAGAGAAGAGAAGACAGAGGTAACCATCTTCAAATATCTGAAGGGCTGTCATGTAGAAGATGGAGCAAACTTGTTTTCTTCTGCTCCATGGGGTGGAACCAAATCAATGGCTTCAAATTACAAGAAAGAAGATTCCCAGTAAACATTGGGGAAAATTTCTGTCACTATAGAGCTGTTAAGTGGAATGGACTACCTCAGAAGGTAGTAGCCTCTCCTCCATTGGAGGTATTTAAACAGAAGTTTGTTGGTAATTTTTCAGAGATTCCTTCGGACTAGATGACATGGGGTCCTTTTCCAACTGGGTTATTCTATGAACTTATTTCTTCAGTTCAAAATAGAGTCAGTATAGTATAGTAGTCAGTTTGCTAGACTGTTTGCTAAAGTGACCCAGAATCAAACCCTTGGAGGAAAGGCACTAAAGTATTTATAACTAGCTGTTCTTTGCTTGTTAGCTATTTCTTTTTGCTTTTCCACTTAGAAATTTCCACTGAAGAGGAGAGAGAGGTTGGTGATAAGAAAGATACATCTCTTTCAAAATCTAAAAGGAAACATAAAAAGAAACATAAAGAGAGACACAAGATGGGAGAAGAGGTCATTCCACTGAGAGTCCTTTCAAAGTATGTTAAAGTATTTTTGAGTCTTACTGTATTGACAGTAAAATACAGTGTTGGGCTGCTTGTGATCCAGAAGCTGCTGTTTGGCTACTTCCCAGATATGAAGTAGTCTACACAAGAACTGTGTTTTAGTGTTCTTAGGTACTAACTACCCATGAGAAAAAATATTACCTAATTTTGACCTGTCAATAGTGCTGCTTATGTGTTTCCATTCAACTTGTTTCAGTTCAGGAGTGTTGCTACCGCAGCTTATAGTTTGTCATATTGAAACACACAAACTAGCCTGTTACGGTAAATAAAAACTCCTCTGCTGATGCAACTTGTTTTACATTTGTAAAACAAATCAATTTTACCTATTATATCACTGTGAAATTGATATTTGCATTTCATGTTTTAAAACAAGTTTATTGAACCTTTTTATCCTTTTGAAATGCTTACTTTGTCATTTCCCTTCTTTAAAATCTGTGTACATTTGAGTGGCGCTTATGTATATACTATCAAATGGAGTGTGTGTGGGGGGGAGAGGTACACCAGATCCTTTGCTAACAATTTCAAAGAAATCATTTTGAGCAGAGGATTGAGCCTAAAAGATTAGATGGCCATTACTTCAAAGTTTGTTCCAGTAAAGATTTTAAAACAGTTTGTGAGGCAGTGAAAGATGTTTGAAAAGGTACTGAGCATAGATGGAAGAATTTGAATGTTTTCTTCATTCTGTGTAACACCTTTTTTAAATAGCTGTATCCAGTTGAGAGAAAGAATTCTCAGGCACATTCAGCCAGTTCAACAGTTATACAGCACTACAAATTAAATATGATAATTTGTTCCTGTTGAAATCAAAGAGATGCCAATGTTCTAGTCTTTGGCTGGGTTATGACTCTTCAGAAGTTGATAGAAACTAGTTTTATTGTTCAATTTTAGAGCAGTCATTCTTTTTATACGTGTTGCAAAGGCACATTTCAAAAAAGAGTAAAATATAGGCGCATGAAGTCTATCAAAAGTAAATACTTCTTTATTGTCACAATTCATACCAAAATTCATAGGAGCAATGGCCACATCTGTATTAACTCTTATATGCATTAATACCAACAACTTCGTAACTTAATATTCCACATGTTTAAGAAAGCAATTGTCCATATATAGCCTTTATTCGCATGGCTCATAGTCCATCACCATTGCTAAAGTGCAATTCCAGATTTCACACAACAGAGTTGCATGTCAGCAACAGTAAAGGGTTACAGCAATGAACACATCACGCATTGAAAAGACCTACTATTTCCTTTTGACCAATGGACCTGTTGACATTATAATGACAGTAAAATGACTTACTGTTTGAAGTCTTGCCAGTTAATCTCTATACCTTATTTTCACTAGAGGGAAAATAATATATTTTCTGATTGTGGAATCCTGCAGTACTGAAACATAGAAGCACTTACTTTAAAAATAGCCAGCAAGTACCTCCATGTTAAAGTACAGAAAATCCTTCAGGATGATGCTTGAACTCGTAACCCTGTTTGAAGAAGTTCCACATGCAATAAATATAATTCCATATTTTTTTTTATTTTTTGCTAGTAAATAATTGAGTAATGTTGAGTAAGATGATTAAATAGGATTTGCCATCACTAAAATATGAAAGCACTTTTTTAAAGGAATAAAACAAGTACTTCCACATTAAAGTAGTGGGTAGTCCCTTATATTAGGTGGTATTTTTTCCTGTGAAAGAAAAAGATAGAAGTCATTGCTGTAAAAAAATAAATCAAGCAGCTTTATTTTAAAATTATATTCATAAACACTTTCCTGCCATAGAGCTCAAGAGCATTGTTCAACAATCTTAAAACACAAAATAAATTATAAAATTATCAAAATTATAAAGACTATACATAAAAAGCCAAAGCAAACAATTTACAATTACCTAGTTTTAAATTCACTACAGTTCTTTTAGCATACTGACTGAATCACTGTCAGATGTGACTTTTTTGAACAAACAAAAGCTTACCAGCACAATTACAGAATTCTTGTTAGAACCTTCCTTCATCAGGGACTGTGTAGTTTATTGCCTGCTTCAGGCTGCAGTTCTAACTGCATTTGCTTGGAAGTTCAACCCACTGAGATAAATGAGATTTGCTTCCAAGTAAGTGTGCATGTGTTTAATAAATCACACACTTCACTTTCCTACTTCAGTCAGTGTAGCAAAACATGCTTTCCTACAGAAGCAGAGAGCATCTTGAAACAGGGCAGGTAAAGCAAGTTTTCTCTACCATATCCTGTTACAGAGATTCTGCACACCTTGCTGGAACATGGATTGGAATATAACAGATGTTGCAGTCAAGTAAACAAATGTCTGACAGTGGTTCTTTCCATGATGTTGAATTGAGCAATACAAGAACACTCAAGTTACAAACAACTCATGGTGAAGTTGGACTCACCTCTGCCAAAACATGGAAGCACTTACCTTTTTTGTACACACAGAAAGCACCTCCATGTTAAAGTAGAAGGGTTCCACATAAAGCAGCACCTTTTGCTATCCAAAGCATTAAATATAGCAAATAATTTAGTTTTAATAGAAACATAATATTTGAGAAAAATACTATCCATTTTGCTTACTTACCTTGTTCATTTGCTTTGGTGTCCTTTTCCTTTAATAAAGTGTTGCTCCAACTTCTATTTACTCCATACTTTAGCAAAGGGTACCATTGAACCTTTATCTCAGAGTCGTTAGGTAGATCATTTGTTATTTAAAGCCCTCTCTCAGAGAATGTATGTTCCTGGATGGGACAGAATCTTTGTTTTTCTTCCTCTCTCACTATTACCCCAAGATACCATCTTTTTTTAAATAAAAAACCGGTATCTGCTTATTTGATAGCACAGATTAGGTTAACAATGAATCATTCTCTCAATTGCACTATCCCCATTGTGTTTCTATCAGCAAGGCTCTAGCTGTTTGCAGAAACATCTCCATGTTAAATGAATGTAAATATATCATTTGGTTCCATGCTGGGCTTTCCTCTCTGCTGCATTTGAACAGTAGGAATGTTCCTGTCTCCATAGATTTGGGAACGTTCTAGCTAGTTTTTCTCACTTTTTAAAAAATAGTTAGCTGGTTAGCAGAGGCAGGCTGACCAGTCTTTGTGCTTTACTTTTACATATTTGGTGTTAATCTGTGATGCATTGATGTCTTTTACTGTAGAAATGTAGAAAGTCAGATTGCATATTGAGGATTTTTAAAGTTAATGTATAATTAAACTCTGGGTATTGATCCTGAGTATGTACTGTTGCTTACGAACCTAAGGTTAGGCCAAGGTCTAGCCTAGCAGTCTTTGCAATACTCTTAGGGATCAATTGCTAATGGATCCACACTGGAAATTTATTAGTAACTGCTAATCTTAAGAAGAGCCAGGCAAAAGTCCCATCTCATCCAGCATCCGGTTCTCACAGTGTGAACCAGATGCCTATGGTAAACCCACATGCTACTAGGGTATGTTCTATATAAGCATATTCTATGTTCTATCTAAGCATATGGTGGACCACTGTGAGAACAGAATGCTGGACTAGTTTGGCTCTTTTCATGTCCTTTTGACAGGAGTGCAACAGCACTCTCACCACTTGTGTTACCCAGTAACTCATGTTCAGATTTGTTGTTTTTTATTTCTCAAAATACATCTCTTGTCACCAGTATTTAACTCAGACTCCTTTTCGGGGGGCGGGGGGGGGGGAGTTTAGGTTCAGAGATCTGCCCTTCATTTTCTGACATGAAGATAAATGCAATTTCATTTCTGTCCTTTAGTACATGTTTCGACTCTCTTGTAGTTCAGAGGTCCACCCCAACCCCTGCTGCTTTCCTGCTTTGCTTTTTATTTATTTATTTTGTTCTTAATGTTTTTAGCTACATACTTCTCTAATATGCGCCTCAGATTCTTCTTTTTGCATCTCTTTTTGCCTTCTTGCATTTATTTTGCCACAATTTGTGTCCCATTTTGTTCTCATTTATGCACTACTTCCATTTTTCTGAAAGAATCCGTCTTGCCTCTAATAAGTTCCTTGACTCCATTTGTTCACCATGGTGGTATCTTCTTGACTGTGGTGCTATATTTCCTTATAAGTGGTATGCATTTGAACTGAGTTTTGTTATTGTGGCTTTAAAAAAGCATGATCTACAAGTCTCTTTTTACTTTTTGAATTATCTTTTTTTGAAGATAGATTTGTTTCTGATCATTTTAATTAGATTTCTTTATAGAGTGCTGAGCTTGTGTATTTTTCATACTTTTTAATCCTAATCACTAGAAATGAATGGATGCAGCTGAAGCAAGAATACTTGGCACTACAGAAAGCCAGCATGTCCTCTTTGAAAAAAGCAATGGCCCAAATAAAAACATTGACTGCTGGAGAAATGGAAACAGATGCCTGTATACCTAACCAGCCTGCAGCAAGAAATGGAAAATGTAAAGAAAATTGTGAGGTTCTTCATAGCTTGTGCTTATCCTTAACAGAAGAAATGACATGCTAATTGTAGTTTAGGGATTTGGATATTAAGAAGTATGTACTGTAGTGTTTTCCTGGAAGCAGAAAGCAGATTAAGAGGGAGAAAGTTTCAGATCTTGAAAATTTCTGTAGTTCATATTATGCAAAATTGATTTACTTTAATTAGTGCCACAGACTTGTGAACATGAGAACTTGCAAAATGTTACAAAAACTGAAGAATAAACTAGTGTTCAGCATCCAAGATCAACTTTTGGGCTTTAGAGGTTGCATATCAGTACATGAATTTTCTGGCATTAGGTTTCTGTATTCTGTGTAGCTAGGGTCCAGCACTACTCAGTGTATACCCATTGAAATGACTAACTTGGGTTCATTCATTTCAGTGGGTCTGCTCTAAGTAGGGCCAACATTGGATACAAGCCAGAGGTCTCATAGGTTCTCTTGAAGAAATCAAAGTACTGTAGTCAATATTACTGCAATTATCAAAAAAAAATTGAGAACGAAATAAAATTTGTGCTATGCTTCACTGTAACAACCCATTTCTGTATGAACTTTGTGAATAGTTTCTTTATTCACTGCCCACTGATTTAGAAGAATCAAATCTATCTAAATTCACTTAGCATTCAGAAAGATTGCCTAATTTTTTTTTGCAAAGTGAATTAACTATATTGTTTTAATTAATGTTCATTGGCTGTATATGCAGTACAAGATAAGAGTGTTAACTTCATAAGAGCACAACAATCAGGTTGTGAATAAACAACCTTAAAGTAGTTGTTTGGCTTTGTATGTGCTGATAACTGGAATTAATGTTACTATCGATATACTGCTCATGCTTATTACTTAAACTGCAGGGTCTTGTCATGTTGAGGCATGTTTTGATGCCACCAACAGTGATATACATATACATATATATATATATATATATATATATGTGTGTGTGTGTCAAACTATTAAGAAAAACTTACCTGTTTCTCCAAAATCCAGCTTCGTTAGAACCAACCAAAAATGTCAGAAAATAGCTGATGAGTTTTTCCAGAACTTTTCATCCACCTAAATATTTCACAAAGCAGGGGGTGAGGAACAGAGGGGGAAACAACCAAAAGTTTTTTAGTTTAGTTTAGTTTTGTTTTGAATTTTGTTTAGACTCTGTTTCCAAATGGAAAGTGCAGGCTTAAATTAATTGTTGCTAGATGTTGCAGGTATCATGTTATACCTAGAACTGATTTTTAAAAAACATGTTTTGAAAATAACACTTGACTGCTACTTAGATCTGTCTCACATTCTTTTCTCTTGGACTGCCTTTGCTTCTTATAGAAATATTCCTAGTAATATACCCAATATAAAAAATATACTAAGAGAGGTATTGTTCTATTTTGAATTTGTCCAGTGGTAAATTGTTACAAGTGAAATTTTGATGAATGCTCTCTTCCTTTTCAAATAAACAGCTTCCCAGGATGGTTCAGCTCCTGTTGAAAAGGTTCACCCAATGGGCCCCCAGTTTGAGGGTGGCGTAATAGTCAAGATCATTAGTGCTGAGCCCTTGCCAGGCAGGAAGCACATCAAGGTAATGCCTCTATAGCCTTGGGGTAAATGCTATAATTTGCTTTGAAATCTTTTGAATATGGAATAGCATTTCAAAAGGTCAAGGTAACTCAGTTGTGCAGCATCTGCCTAGCATGCGAAAGGTCATAGGTTCAATCTCCAATATGTGCAGGTAGAACTGGATGAGACCCCCTTCTGAAACCCTGGAGAGCTGCTGCCAGTCAGTTACCTGCTGTTGCTGCCCTACAGCTCCCATAATCCCTGACCACTGGCCATGCTGGCTAGAACTGATGGGAGCTAGAGTAAGGTTACCAGATTTTTTTCAGTGAATCCGGGGACACTTTTCAACTTCAGTAGGAATGATAGGATTTTGTATGGAGGCTGATTTGTAAATCCGGGGACTGTCCCTGGGAAACGGGGACATCTGGTAACCTTAAGCTAGAGTCCAACAACATGTGGAAAGTTGACTACCCCTGGTGCAAACAGTTCTGAGCTAGATATACTAGTGGTATGCCTCTGTATAAGTCAGTTTCTTTTGTTCCTAATTCTGATCGCCAGCTAGGTGTGTACATGCCTTGTATAATACTTGCTAAAGGATTGTTTAATTGAAGAACCAGGCTTAGAACATCTACATCAGAGCAAAATAGATTTCAAACTATTTTGGTTGAGGAAAGAGTTTATCTGTAAAAGTTTTTTTTTATTGGTACGGCTTCCCCACCAAGCCTCTATAGCTCAGTCAGTAGAGCATGAGACTCTTAATCTCAGGGTTCCGTGTTTGAGCCCCACATTGAGCAAAAAATATTCCTGCATTGCAGGGGTTGGACTAGATGACTCTCATGGTACCTTCCAACTCTACAATTGTGATGCTATGATTTTATGATTTGCTGATGGGGAAACAAACCACAAGTGCAGGTTCACAGGTATCATAAAGCCAGTCTTTGGTTTTGCACATTGAAAGGATCAGAGGAGGAGTGAAGCACACACAAACAGCAATTTATTTAAAACTTGTTTAAACTGACATTCAATCCTGGCTTTCATGTTGCGTGGACAGAAGTATTTTAATTCTGCCCCTTAAAATTTAAACATTGACCTTGTTCATACTTGTAATGAACTTCACAAACTTGTGAGTGCTTCTTGTTATAGTCTAGTATAGACAGCTGGTGTGGAACAGCAGTTTAAAGTTGAGCTGCAGAAGTCTCCAGTTCAGATATTTCCTCTGCTGTGAACTCATTAGATTGCTTAAAGCAAATAGCATAGTCTCAGTCTCACCCCTCTACCCTGTAGTCTGCAGCATGAGAATGATAATACTGACCTATATTTACATAATTGTTGCATGGCTTGAAACAAGATAATGTCTGTGAAGTGCTTTCATTATTGTTGAGTTTTATGATGATTTAATGATTTCTCTGAGACAGCACTGAGATGCGTCTTTGAGAAAGATAAAGCCCTAACCTAACCTTGTTGTTTTGTAACTTCAGGTTTATCATCTTGGCTATTAGCAAGGCAAACTTGACATTGGCATCTAAATATTAAATGTCTGTCTGAGATTGCTCATGACAGCAATATGGTCATAGCTAGAGATAAGAGGATACTCTTTATTGTATCCACTTCTATTGGTGAATTATAGCATGCTTTAAAGGTTCAGAGCTGTAAACCAGAGTGTGTAGAGTATTAGAGCTGGATTGGTAGAAGATATCTAGATCATGTGGCACTAGCATGACAGATTTTTCTCTTTTCTTTTTGCATTTTTTTTTTGCAATCACCATTCTGTGGTTAAGTGTAATTGTCAACCCACCCTCCCTTTCATGGCTCATGAATGGTGCTTGCAGATAAGTGCATTAGGAAAGATATTTCTTTGTTCGTGACACATCAGTGATAATAAGTGAAAACAGTTAATAGTAGAGATGTATTTCCTTACGAGTGTGGTATATGAGCCCTGTGAAAATGTAGGAAAAAATGCTCCCCACCGTGGTAAGTAGATAAAAGCACTGCTTGCCTTAATTCTAATGGCTTGTCTTGCTTGTGTTGCCACAGGATATGTTAGCAACATTAGCTAATGTTGCTTATGTTGACCTGCTGGAAGGTGACACAGAGTGTCATGTGCGGCTTAAAACTCCTGAAGATGCACAAACTTTATTAAAATCACATAAAGAACTACAGACGAAACACAATTGGAAACTTGAGATCCTTTCAGGTAAGATTTATTGTTGAAATTCACTGGGTTTGTACATGCCACATCAGTTTTATGACTATTTCAAGATTTGTTGAAATTGTGATTTGTATCCTGAATTCTCCCCCCCCCCCCAAAAAAAAGTATTCTAAATATAGCTAGGGCCATACAATTTTGGAACCAAGTTTTTCTGCCTATATAAGTGGCTGGGTAAGAAATTATGAATTTCCATCCGGTGAAAAAGCCCATTAAGGTTACACATCACATCATGACTTTACTTCTCCAGAGGTGGTGGACACACACCACCTTTTTGTTGCCTTTTTACTACTGAAGACTGGAAACATGGGTTGGGCTTTGCCCACTGAGCACACACCCATCACGTCAGTCCATTTTCTGTCTTCAGCAGGACAGACATTTTGTGAAGTCCCAGTCCTTGAAGGAGCTTTTCAGTCTGTAAGCATGGACAAAAACCTACTACTGTGTTTGCAAACAGCTGGATTGAGGCCAGTGTGCGTTAATCTGGATATGGTATATCATCAGCAGGACATGGTTTCCCTTATTCTGCATCCTCCTTTACTCTGTTCAAATTATAAGGAGTGAGAGTGTTATAAGAAATGTATGTCATAAAGTTCAGCTGGTGGTGTCTCTTTTCCTTTAAAAATTTTAAAAGATATATATATGTATGTATTAAAATTCTCATTGATAGAAAGCTGAGACATAAAATGATGCATCTTTTATCTTAACGAGATCTTTTTTCTTTGCATTAAAGCAAGTGTGGAAAACCTTTGGCCTGCCTGATGTTGCTGAACTACAACTTCCATCAATCCTATCAAGCATAGCTAATGAGTAGGGATGATGGGAGTTGTAGTTCAGCAACATCTAAAAGGCCAAAGTCTTCCCTACACCTGCATTAATGTGTATTTCATTTAAGAAATAAACTTTTAGCAACAATTGTGTTTTATAAAGTTGTAGAAAGGTTGTTGTATTGATATAGCCGAGGAAACCGAAACATCTTCCTTCATACAGATATAACACACAGTTACAACATTCTTGTATTCAGGAGATCATGAACAACGATATTGGCAGAAGATCTTGGTGGACCGACAGGCTAAACTTAATCAACCAAGAGAAAAGAAGCGGGGTACAGAGAAGGTAAGATAACCAATTCAGAACTCTGGATTTTGTGGGCAAGCATCTTAACTCAGATTTATAAAACTTAACTTGTTTTATATGGATAAGGTCTTGGATTCCATTTTTTGAAACTAGAAATGGAGCTGTGATCTTTGAAAGCTACTGGCAATTCTGTATAGAGAGCACTGGACTAGATGAACAAATGGTTTTACTCAATAAAAAATGGCTTGATTATATTCAAGGGGAAGGGCTCAGTGGTAGAGTATTTGGTAAACTTGTGTAAGGACTCATGTTAAATGACCTCTGAAAGCACTTAGCTAAATATTAAGAGCAGTATAAAATGCCTTAAACATAAAATATAAAGGTACTGACTAACTTTTGCCACTGAGAATAGATAGTACTCAGCTAAATGGACCATTGATCTCACTTGGTATAAGGAAGGTGCATGTATTTCATATTATGTCTGTTCATTTTCATCTCCAACAAAGGTTAGTGGTGTAGCTATGTAAAAATTTACTTGTAAACATCTCTCCATTGACTCCAGAAGACTATATCAGATCAGGTTAACAAGCATTTTCTTATTCATACACCTCAAGGTAGCTCTTCTATTTCTGGGCTTTGATACTAAATTACTCTTAATGAGCTTCCATTAGTTTAAAGGTAAAGGTAAAGGGACCCCTGACCATTAGGTCCAGTCGCAGACGACTCTGGGGTTGCGGTGCTCATGTCGCTTTACTGGCCGAGGGAGCCAGCGTACAGCTTCCGGGTCATGTGGCCAGCATGACTAAGCTGCTTCTGGCGAACCAGAGCAGCGCACCGAAACGCCGTTTACCTTCCTGCCGGAGCGGTACCTATTTATCTACTTGCACTTTGACGTGCTTTTGAACTGCTAGGTTGGCAGGACTCCATTAGTTTAGTGACTCCCAGATATTGGAGATGGGTTGGAAAAGCTTTTATTGACAGGACTTACAAGAAGGAGTTAAACGCAAGACTTATATAATGTTAAGGAGTTGTCTAAATCAAGTAACAAGTTCTTTAAAAGAGAAAATTCTAATGATACTGTTTCTGGCTAATTTTTAACCACGTGATTCCTTAACAAATCACTAATGTATTTTACTCTTGAAAAAGTAATTTCTAGAACAAATTTCTGTTAAGAATATTTTATAGATTTTAAAAGTTAGAATCAGAACATTTAAGACTGTATACATTATTAGAGCCCAGTAGTCTGATAAGTCTTGAATCTTATTGCTTTAACCTTTTTGAATATATGCAACTAAAATTCTCTAGGAAACGTTGTGGTGTTAATTACCCTTTAATTTTTTGCATAACCATTAACCACTTGAGTGTTAATGGTTGGTGTAAAGCCTTGTAAATTAGCATCTTCCTTTTCATGAACTCAAATCCTAGATTTACCCCAAGGAAATGGAGCCTTTGTTTCTGTCTGCTACATTTTGTATAGAAGAGAAATAGTGTTTTGCCTGCCTCCAGTTACTGTGTCCTTCCTTATTTCAGTGCAAATGCATGCTTGGCAGTTGGAAAATAAGGTGGCGTTCCAATAATTTGAGAATATTGAGCAGTTTCCAAAGAAATCTCATTACTTATTTAAAAGCAGGGTTTCTGTTATGCATTTGAATATAATCTTGAAAGCAACAGTACAAAATCCATACATCCCATCTGAACCCATATCTCCCAATAACTTTAAGACACAATAGAAATTATTATTTTCTCTGTACTCTCTTTCCATAAGTAAAGTAACAGTTTTAAGCATTCATGTGTCCCAGTATGTAATGCTGTGAATAGCCTTAACCTCCTGGTATTTTCTACCAGAATCCTTGAGAGTTCCTTAAGCAAAGAACTGCAGATTAATTTACACAAGCAGTATTATCGAAACAAACTGTTAAATTGCAGATAACAGTAGCAGCAGCTAGCTGCCATTTTCCTATCACCCTCTTCTGTCATCTTGCATCTCTAAGAAACATCTGTTTCATAGCTTATAAACAACCATTTAAATATTAATGTAGTAGACATTTAATAAACAATGCTGGTATGGGATAGATTTGGAGAAGCTTTTAGGAGTTTGAGTTTGTATATTGATATTATTAATGTTCTAGCAGACCTTGGGACTTTGGTTCACTGTAATGCAAACACAAATAAAGCAGGTGAATATTTAAAAGCGAAATACCTTAATTCAGTGTTTCTTGAACTTCATGAGTTGCTCCTCCTTTCTAGATACTCCTTCCGTAATGTGGCATTAGCACTACTGTAGCACTGGAAGGGTTCTGAAGAGTATCAATCCTATTCTTCCAACCTGAGCCTTTTCTTGCCAATATATGCCTATTTAACAGAAACTCTTGAAACAACCTTACTTGATTTACAGCAGTGTTGCATGCTGTACAATGATTTTGGGGTCAGATGGTGGGGTACTCCTTTTCTAAAATCAAATTTTATAAAGGTAGAATTTGGACTGATTTAGTTATGGGCAAGAACTTGCATTGCTGCATTTAAGTACATTGAACATGTCTAGGTCCTACAGTACATCCATGAAATCCTTTATATTGAGAGTTTACACTAGAAGAAATATTGTCTAGATCATACAAAAAAAGAAAAAATGTGAGAACTTTTCCATGGAAACGTATTCTGCAAAATCTTGTTTCTCAGAACTCCAAATGTCATTTCAATGGTGATAACTTCCCTTGGTTTGCTTGGGTGAAGAGCAATAGAGGATATAGTAAATTCTGTGCGGTGGAAATGTAGCCAACTGTATAAATGTCAGTCTCCTATATTGCGCCATCCACTTTTGTCTTTGGCTTCACCCACCGCAGGAATGCACCACCAACCCACCCCAAAAGTGTGTGCAGCTATCAATGCAGGATTGCTGGGACAAAGAGAAACACACAACTAGTCCCCCATTTTTGAAAATATTAAATCCTCTAGTTACCTGGACCTGACTCCAGCTGTAAGCAAAACACACTGCTCCCTTGTTAGTTGGAGAACTGTGTGAGGTATGATGGTTCACATTGGCATAAACTGTAAACTTGGTATGCATAGCCCATGGGTGGGGAACATAACTCCCATTATCTTTGACCCGTGGTGGTTCTGGCTGGGGCTAATAGGAAAACACACTGGTAATCAGTAAAGCTTGCATAGCAATGGTGTCACCAATGCTGCCTGCCTCATCTCCATCAGGATGCCACATTTTGGACCAGTTGAAGTTTCCAAACCATCTTCAGAGATTGGATGTCAGTCATCTTGTTTTTCTAAGAATAGTGGTGCTTTTCCTTAAAGTGTTCTTTCATTGCATTCTACCTTCACCTGTTGCATTTGGTTGTAATAAGATGTTTTTAGAATCTGTGTCTTCATTTTAAAGATATGCTGTAGGATTTCAAACATTCAAATTAACATTTTCCACCAAAGTATTATTATTATTTTTTAAGAGAAAATATTTTAAGGATACAGGATTAATGGCTGAATAGCCCCACTGTGTTTTTGCATTAGAGGAGTACCTTGCTAATTAAATGTTACAATTCTGAAGAGGAACAATGAGGATGGTGTTGTCAAAGATAAGATCTATGGCTCTCAACAATTTAAATGTCTTCCATTGAAATAAAGGGAATGAAAAATTTCTTAACATTTGCTCAGTCTTTTCCAGTATCAGCAGGGTTCTACGTTTGTTTTATGAAGGTTATAGTTGCAAATGTTGGTTTGAGTGTTAATCCTCATCTTCTCTGACACATGATAAATTAAAATGACAATACAGTGTAATTAGAAAATGCTTCTTGGTCTTTTTTTTTTCTTCTACAGCTGATTGCAAAAGCTGAAAAAATGAGGCTAGCGAAGACACAAGAGATAAGCAAGCATATCCATTTCTCTGATGACGACTAAATTCATCTAATTTACTTGTATGAATTGCTGTTTAGAAAAGAAATTAAACTGTTCTTCTGAAGAAATGATCTCTTTGCTTCGTAATATTAAGGGACACAAATAAAGACACTGTGCATTCCTGTTAATACAGTCATTTGAATTGCTACTTGGCCTTGTTTTAGAATGTATTAAGCAAGCTCTTATATGTATTTGTCCCAGGTTTTTTGTACAATGTATTTTTAAAAACTGAGGTGTATGATCCAAATAAAAAGGCTAAATCTTCATAATTAATTTGTATCTATTGTTGAAATAAAGGATGAGAGTTCTGACACTTTCTTAATGACTTGTAGAAATGAGACCACCTCTTGCTTTCAAAATTAGGTAATTTCTTTGTTAGCAGCAAGTTTTGCAAGCCCTCCTATGCAGAATGTGAAAAAAGAGCTGAAGCAGGTGTGGAAGTAAAGTAGAATAAGAAACTTAATGTAAAAATAGAACTGTACATTTAAACTGATGGGGACCATTTTATATTAAACTTAATTTGCTGAATTATACAGTTGTGATAGGAATTTTATGGTCTTAGATATATGGTAATGTTCATAACCACACGTACATAGATCAGCACAGGAAAGCCAACCTGGAACCATTTTGATTCCTAAACTGACCAAATCCTTTCTCTGCAAGGTTAAACTGGAAAAGCCTCCCCATTGTCTCTTTCCTCACAAATCCTGCTCAAGGATATGTCTGTTTGAATAAGGTGTGAGCCTGTGACCTGGCCCAGGAAATAAGTATTTTACCACTACAAAAGAATGGCCAGGCTCCCCGGGAAATCCAATTTATTTACAACAGATGGCGACCACGCACGAAGGGACTTTTGGTTACCCGGATTCTGGAAGCGAGGAAGGACTGGTTATCCAGCGCGCACCAGGCAGTTTGCCAGGAGGAATAACCAGTCTTCCATCGATCCCAGGGTCTGGAAATAACTGGAGGTTCAGCGGGGCTAACCAGAGGAAGCAACGCTTGATCAGGCCGGCCTTAAACAACCAGTCAAGAGATCGCAGGATCACCAGGAACAGCGCATGCGGAAGTGAGTATTAAGTAGGAAACACGGGGAGTGGGTTGGGGTCTCAAAACCACAGCAACCAAAATTCTTTAACTCTTCATTTTCCCTTCAAATCTAAACTTGCTACTTTCCCCCTCATCTAACCCTTAAAATAATTGCCTTCTCCTCCTTTCTGTAACCCTTCGGAGTATGCCCAGGGAAACTTCTTTCATTTTCCTTCTACAGTCTATATGCCAACCTATTCCTTCGGAGTTTTGCCCAGAAAGGTTGTGCAATTTCTTCTGCACTGAAAACTATAACTCCCAGGTGCAGCCGCACCTCTGCCATGGCGATCTTTGTTAGAGATGACCTGTGAGCAGAGAAAGCAAGGGCACCTGATTCCTTTCCTTCTTTGTCATTTCTGAGTCCCAATCTGGCACTGCGCTACGCAAGCGTCCAGTAGGGAACTCTCAGGTTAGATTGTAAGAGGCAGGAGGTTGCTGTGGGCTCCCTGGCTGAGAAATGACCATAGGGGGGTTTGAGATCGCTGACCGCACTGTTAGCTTAGTAGCCAGGAAAGGCCAACAGCTGTACCAGCCTAGTAAGTCAGGCCAGACGAACGGCGGTGTGTCACAGTACTAATTCTCGGAGTTGTCCAAATTGAGTCTACTGTGGGTTATTTATTGTGTTTCCTGAAAAGGGGGGATAAAACCCCGACTGCAGTATAAAAGTAAAAGCTAGCACTATTAAAATTCTTAATAAAATGGGTGCACCTCAATCAAAAGAAATGAACCCACAGACTCCTGATGGGAAAGAAGCCCAGTTGGTGCTTACTTTCCGCCTGGACTCTGACAGTCCCCTTCAATTTGTGTTTAAGAAACGTTTTTCCTGTGTTTAAATTGTACTTAGGTAACATCCAGCAGCTGCTTATCTTAAATGTGCCATCTAAAATAAAAATGCAAGCTTGCTCCAAGTTCTAAATCTAAGAAAGCCATGTTGAACCTTATCAATCTTAAACAAGACAAAAATTGAGAATGAAGTGTGCAAATGTTTGTTATTTGAAAGAGGCTCTAAAAGAGAGTTTTTCTCCCAAGTGGTAAAATCCTGTATACGTGCTACTTGTGTTCTGAAAGGAGGATTACCCCACCTCCTTCCTCTAGTTTCAGTGGGGAGGGTGATTTTAAGTCTAATGGTAAATGATGTTGTGTTGTAACTTTTGAGTTTGTGACTACACCTGTGTTCCAGTCTATCTTGGAATGTGAAGTTAACCTAATGTTTCTGCTGCAAAAGCCTAGTTGAGCCAACTGCTCTCTCAAGCTAAAATGCAGTGTATGTATTTCATTAAGCATATGCCTATGAAAGTATGGTGTTCCTTCTAAGAAAAATATGTGAGTCCAGTTTTAACTTTGATTTGGTTGGACAGAAGAATTATTGTAAGGCTCCTGATATCAGTCTCTATAAGACGTCCTGGCCTCTTTTCTTAGAAAATGCCCCCCCTTGTTTCATTCTGTCTCTTTCAGGTTTTTTTTCCTTCTTCTTATTCTGTGCCAGGTAAATTTACTCCCGAGTAAGCTTCCTTTAAAGGAAACTGCAAAGGGGGGGCGGGGGTATAGATTAGGCTTACTATTCCTCTGCAAGTTCAGGAAAAATTGTTCACTCTTGTATTCCTTTTAAATCAAATCTATGGCTGTTTTAATTATGGGTACTTTTATTTTCCTCTTCCTTAGTACATGATAGGCGCATGGTTTGTGATAGGCGCATGGCTTGTGATCTCTTCCCCAGTTGTGTCTGTGTACATAAGTATGTGTGTGTCTCTCTGGTAGTACAAATCTTGCTATGAACCCTGTATTTTAGGGTTGGACTAGATGACCCCAGGGTCCCTTTCAACTCTCCCAATTTGTGGCTGTGGGGAAGGCCATGTGTTTGCAAGCATTGGAGGGTAATTCTTAAATTCTGGTGAGGTGATGTGTTGAAATTCAGCCCAGATTTGCTCTTTGTTTTTTTAAAAGGTGTGAGGTGAAGCCATGATGTTTGAAGCAGAACTGGTGATATCAGGCATTTAAGTGATTACAGTGTTTATCGTTTTGTCTATTATTTACAAAAATCAGACTTAAAAGTCTACTCAAAGTTTAAGCACATACAAATGAATAATCAAGTAGAATTAGCCTTGACCAATCCTGTAAATAAAGGGCAGTAAAATTTGTCTGCAAATGGTGAGGCTGAAATGACTGAGAATATTTAAAATAATAATAATAATAATAATAATAATAATAATAATAATAATAATTCTCTGGCCATTTTCCCCATATATAAGGGCGTGGCATTGTTCCGCGAATAGCCAGAGGGATATTAGCCCTTTCCTGTACATAAAGGAAGCAGTCCTTTGCTTGGGCTGCAATTGCTAGCTTTGGTGAATACTTGAATTGCTGAGTTTCTCCTTTTTGTTTTAAAATCTAACCCTATTTTTAAAATCTACTCCTTACCCTTCCCTTCCCTTATTCAAATTCTAATTTAGCCAAAAGATGCAACATTTTCAATAGTATAAAAGGTTTGCTGAGACATGAACTCTGCACATGCACAGAGGCTAGATCAGCTTAAAAGAGAGAGAGAGAGAGAGGAAGGAGGGGGGAGAGGAGGTTTGGAGAGTGTGCTGTGGGGAGAAACCTATTCAAATTTCCTTGTGTGGAACTTGGAACCATTGGGGAGATCATCCTTGATGTGTCTTTTGCTCCAGGGGCTAATTAAGACAAAGGGGTTGGGTACTGGACCATCAAGGGTCAAGAGGTTGCCAGGTTTCAGGTCTTGACATGCCGAGTTCTTTTCACAGGTAAATATCAAAGCACTCCCACTGTGAGTTCCTCTCTTGAGTAGTTTGCCTCCCCAATGGGATTTAACAGGTTTTTTTGTTTGTTTGTGTATATGTCTATGCATTTTAGGAACAGCATTTCCTGGCAGACTTCTCACATGAAATAATTTTCTCTTTTAACAGGATATGTGAACCCCATTAACAAAGTGTTTGTCCCTTCTTTTCTCCCACAGCACAAATGATAATGAGGGGATGCAAACAGTGATTTAAATACTCTATAAAAAGTAATTGCATTTGTATTTCTTTTGTCTTTCTTCCCTTAAAGCCAAACAGTCACTTTCTTTCTGTTCAGCAAAACAAGTCTGAATCCCTGCTATATTAGTTGATTTTCCTCTATCTCTGACACTTTTTAAGGTTACAAATAATCTGTTTTTCATTTATTAATCAGTTTTTCATTGGGTTGTTAGAATGCCAAAACAGATTACTTCAGGTTACTTCAGGTTGTTTTTTTTTAAAAAAAATGTGTGTCTTAGCATTTAATTATTTTTGGTTCCTCATAGGTCATTGTGTGTGTGTGTGTGTGTGTGTGTGTGTGTGTGTGTTTTACTTTGGGGACATGTCCATCACATGTTGAAAGTCATTTTCATCAAGTTCTACTTATCAGATAGCACATGCTGAATTTGAAGCCTTTTTCCATTGTTTTCCCATTTTTTTTAGTCCAGTAGTAATCTGTGTGGTTTAGATAATATCTTTGTATTATTTAATAATAATTCTTTTCTGAATCTGATGTCTTTCTTGTATTGTTTACAGTTTTCTTACTATACATGTGGAGTAATTTTTTATTTAATAATTTGAAAAAAACCCCAACAAAAACTAAATGAAGGAAAGCAAACAAACTTAGCAGATAATAACAGTAATTATCTGGAAATGTGATAATAATATTAAAATGAGTAAAATGCTTAACATGCTAAGATTTTATTATTTGCAGCTAATAACTCAAGGAGATTTTCTTGGGGAGGGGGCTTTTGCTCCTTCCTTTTCCTAACTCTGTCTTTTAAGTCCCCCCAAAACCCTGCCCCCTTACAGGATATCACTTCTACAGATGTGCGATGATGAAAAAGCAGCAACAACCCCTCAACTCAGAGTTCTTCACCATCACAAGACCTGCAACAAAGTGCCCACAGCTATCTCTTTCAAAGGATACAGACTGACGGGGGAGTGGGGCTGACAAAGGGGGGAGGAGTTGAATTGCAAAGACATTTTCTCACTTTTGAGATACATACGTAAAAGATCACAATTGTCTCAAGATATGTATCTGATATGTAATTAGTTTGTTGTGTATTATGTGTTATTACGTAGGAATGTTGAAATGTGTCTGACAGTGTGTTATTTCCACAAAGTGGGGGGGATATTTTTGTGTGTAATTGTTTTTATGTGAATCTCTTCTATGACTTCTGTATCTCTTGCAGATTCAGTACTGTCTTTAAGTAGCAATTGTTCTGTATTAATCTTGGATTTCCCGTATACCTGTGAAATTAATCTAACCACAACCAAGTATTATTCTTGGAACCATATTTTATCAGGTAGTTTTGAAACAACACACTTTATTATTATTTGGGATGTTTTGATTAGAATGCCAAATGGAAATGAGTGTAGATCATGTCTCAAATTTTATTTATTTGAGGACACGTCCACCATACATGGAATAAGGTTCCTACACTTTGTTTATATCTCCAACACATTATTTATTTTATTTTATTTTATTTTGCTAACATCTGCATATCATTTTCATAGTTTTTCCCCAGATTGCACACAGTGAATCTGAAGGTTTTTCCCCATAATTGCTCTCATTTTTTTATCTCAATTGGACAACCAAATTGTGTGCTTGCTCTTCTCTGCCGAATTTTGATTTTACCAAGGAGAAGCTTCAAGATCCATAAAAGCCTAGATAACAAGAAAAGTGTATATGCCTTGATTTAGCAGGAATGATCCCCTAAAGAGTTAAATTAACTAATTTGGACAAGTGCCCTTTTAAGAATGGTTGTTTTAACAGATTGGTTTGGAAAGTTGAGAACCATGGGCATATATAAATTATAATTGGACTCAGTTTGAATTGGGCAAGTGTATCCAGGCTGCAATTAGCTTTTTGGTCCTTTAAGTGCAAGTGAGCAACTTCCCATGGGTGCAAGACAACAGCCTATAATAAAATCCCATAGAAAGGCCAAGGCCAAGGCATCTCCCTCACGAGATGTCCAAACCTGTGCCAGCTATGGTGAATGCCAGGCGACATGGTTAAATGAAAGCCCCGAGGGGATTCAACAGACAGGATGTGTTGCTGTAGCACTATGTCAGTGTGAGACCACAGAAGAGCTAGCTTGACACCTGAGAAACACACAAAAATGGCGAAGGACAAAACACCAACTGCATTTTTCAGTCATTAGTGGACCTTCCTGCTAGGTGTAAAGCATAGAACACTATTGAGTAAATGGTATCTCCCAAAGTGTTAGAATGCCACAAGTAATTTAGTAGCAAAACGCAACATGTGTTATTTTTATATACAAAGACATCCATTTACAACATACGATGTTATTATTTGTGGGGCAAAAATTTTTAAGAAAAATTCTAGCCCCAAAGGGGGGATAATGTGATAGGAATTTTATGGTCTTAGATATATGGTAATGTTCATAACCACACGTACATAGATCAGCACAGGAAAGCCAACCTGGAACCATTTTGATTCCTAAACTGACCAAATCCTTTCTCTGCAAGGTTAAACTGGAAAAGCCTCCCCATTGTCTCTTTCCTCACAAATCCTGCTCAAGGATATGTCTGTTTGAATAAGGTGTGAGCCTGTGACCTGGCCCAGGAAATAAGTATTTTACCACTACAAAAGAATGGCCAGGCTCCCCGGGAAATCCAATCAAGTAACTTGCCAGACAGGAGATAAACTGTGACAAGAGAAAAACAACATTTAAATTTCTGTGATGTAGGTGGGATGTATCTGAGGGGTGGTCTTAGATTACACCCCTTCTGTGATGTATGCATAATGTTTCTGGGGGTGGTCTTGATCTAGAGAATGGGAATTTCAAAAGTCTTTATAAAGTCTTGCACACCATCTTTCTGGGTCCTCCTCCTCTCCTGCGTGTGAGGGGAGCACCCTGTTGCAACAGATCAATAAAGATCAAGCTTACTAGCTGCTTTGCTTCTCAATATTCTCTGGTTGGCCTCTGTTATTTTCTCCTACCAATAGGGAACCTATGTAAGGACTCTATATGGGCTCTTGGATACCCCATAAGGGATAAGGGCATTATTTTTATTTACAACACAGTCCTGTACAGATTAATTTGCTGTGTAGCACGCTTCCTAAGATGGGTGAGGCTTCTTTCTCCAGACCCAAAGAATCCTTGTTGTAGACCTGAGAGAGCCAATCTACATCTTAGCATTGTAAATGAAAGCAATGTCCTTGCCTCTTGTACTCTTGAGAACATTTTATTAAATCCTTTCTTTTTCTTACTTTTTAGTGTAAATGGGAGCACAGGAAATAGGCTGCATCATCTCTATGATTTTGCTCAAAAGAATTTATTATGGGGTACAAATAGTTGTTTAGGAATTGATTGAAATGTAAAAATAAACTAATACAAATGTTCTAAATGGATGCCAATTCTCATAAAGTTACCATTACACACTATAACTGAAAAAGAAGAGGAGGTCTCCAAATGGCAATTTAGAAACAGAGACTGGGATCTAATGCATTGGATTAAAAAAAACACACACAACTTCCTCTGCACAGCTGGCACTGTTGCAATTATTTTATTTTAAACTACCCCACACCCAAGCCCTTGGCGCTCTCGCTTTTTCCTTTGTTAGTCAAGAGTTGCTGGTGTACTGTAGGAGGAACAGAATTGAGCAGACATGTAGGAGTTGCTTTGCCAAGGTGCCCTGCGATTTATAGGCTTGTAGAAAACATTCTTTTTTTAAGGCAGTGCACAGTGCCAATGCAGTTTCCTTTTCCAAGCCACTGCTAAAATATTTCAGTACTGTTTCAATTTTTCTTTAACTTAGGTTTGATGTGGATAGGGGCAAATGCAGGGGAGGGGCGCAGCATAAACTCTTAGCAAGTTTTATAACTGAGCGTGCTCTCATAATATCCCCGCTGTAGCTGACGTCCTGGAAAACAGAAATGAATGTTAAGTTACATGGTCCAGAGAGCCAGTGTAGCATAGTGCTTAGTGCTTTGGATGAGGACCTGGAAGACCAGGTCTTCATCCAACTAAAACCACTAGGTGACCTTAGGCCGGTCACTGCCTCACAGCCTCACCTACCTCACAGGCTTGTGTGGGATTCAATGAGAAGGGGTAGAAGAACACTGTATACTGCCTTGAGCTCCTTGGAAGAAAAGGTGGGATATAAATGCAATTAAAAATAATAGTTATAATTATAATGCTACCATTTAAGAATTACCATTTAGTATACAGATAGGATAATTAGAAATGGGATCTTACTGCACTAGATGTGTACAAGGAGGACACAGGTGGAGAGAGGCCTTGCTGGCTGTTTTTCCTTTGAAGCTGTTAACTTATTGAGGATATACTAGAGAAAGCCAACTGGAGCATATTGCAGAAGTGCTGGAAATGTTCTTGGTAAGGTTTCTGTGTTGATCTCCATGGGGCAAGTTTTAGTTGGTGATTTTGCTGTTGCTGGGATTTGGGAAGGTCTCAGGCTCTTGTTTGTATTAGATGTAACTAGATATTGTTTAATTCTTGACTTCAAAATAAGGTGGTTGGAATGCATGAATACTTATGCTGACACAGTAAGTTACTGTTTTTACTATTTTGTATCTCCCTACAAAACACACACACAAACACAATTTAAGATTCCATTTGGCCGTGGCAGTGGTGGGTAGTGCCGTTTTTTATTTCCTGGCCAAACAGGCATCTGACTTGCTAGAAAGTGTCTCTGTCAGCTGAGCTACACTTAAATCTTAAGAGAAACCAAGACACATTCTCTGCAAAGCATTGACAAATTTTGGAACGACCAAGAGTGCTGCTGACTCTTGTCTAGGATATGCCAGAATGATACATTGTCGGGCCACTTTTTCCAGTGGTTGCAGCAGTGAGGTCTTGTAGAGA
The DNA here is from genome assembly GCF_964188315.1 of Podarcis muralis. Classification (NCBI taxonomy): domain Eukaryota; kingdom Metazoa; phylum Chordata; class Lepidosauria; order Squamata; family Lacertidae; genus Podarcis; species Podarcis muralis. Next base: position 26,131,812 of record NC_135663.1, read on the forward strand.
AAAGAAAAATCGTTCCATAAAGGTTAACTGATATTTAATTTTTGAGCTGAATTTCTTTGTAGCCTAGACATTTAGGGCTTTGACTAGACTTAGAGGCAAAAAGGGTGGGCTTTGTGCCAAATTTAATATATCTTTGCTGCTTTTGGTACAACATAAATCATGAAGGCTTGTTTGCCTCTCTCCTGCACAGAAGCTCAGAATATATGGCATCATGGAGATATAGATCTACATAATGCACTGAAATACACAGCTCCCCAGCTCCTTTTCTGCAATGTTGCTCAGGTATTGCAGATCAAGACACGTCAAAAATTATCAATACATTTGCGTAAAGGGACCCCTGACAATTAGGTCCAGTAGTGACCGACTCGGGTTGCGGCGCTCATCTCACTTTATTGGCCGAGGGAGCCAGCATACAGCTTCCAGGGCATGTGGCCAGCATGACTAAGCCGCTTCTGGTGAACCAGAGCAGCACACGGAAACACCGTTAACCTTCCCGCTGGAGCAGTACCTATTTATCTACTTGCACTTTGACGTGCTTTCGAACTGCTAGGTTGGCAGGAGCAGGGACCGAGCAACCGGAGCTCACCCCGTCGCGGAGATTCGAACCACCGACCTTCTGATTGGGAAGTCCTAGGCTCTGTGGTTTAACCCACAGCGCCACCCATGTCCCAACATTTGCACAAAGCTACATAGCAATTCATGGTAAAGAAATAATTCAGACACCCAGTGTGATAGATCTATTAATGTGTGACCACATACCTTGTGCCTGTTACTTCCCCGAAATGAAGCAAATGTAGCCCCCCCCAAAAAATGTAACAAAAAAACCCCATTTAGTGAATTAAACTTCTTTCATTACTTTAGGAACTAAGAGCTAAATTCATTTGTGGCCTTGTGCAAAATCATTCCAATTCATTGACTCCAATGCATCAGGAGAATAGAGTTTTTCCCTAAATGGAAGTTACTTTCTGAAGCTCCAGCAAAGATACAGCTTTGAATAACAAACTAGAAGCAATTCTTCATTTGAATTATGTGCTGCTTTGGATATTGTACTAGCAGAAAGGCAGTTTACATGTCCCTAAATTGTGGTTATGCAAAGTTTACTGCTGAGGCCTATATATCCACAAGTGTTCATCTGGGTTTTTTTACTGTTTCAGTGGCACTCTACTCCCCCTCTTGGGTTCTTTTGGTGGTGCTATCTTGGCAAATGGCACAGGGGAAAGAAGTTAAAAGGTCCCTGCATCTCCCTCTCCCTCTAGTGGCTCATTCCAGTATCACTACAAGTGACTCAAGATTAAGCACAAGCACCTCAACCAAGCAGATTAAAACTAGCTGCAGGTGTCCCAGCCTAACCTGCTGGCCACCACTGCTTCTCAAGCTTCCACAGTTATAGCAAAGTCCAAGAGATCGAAACTCTGTATGTGCTCCTTCATGGAGAGTTCAACCCTATCTAAGGCTGGTTGCAACCAGGTTGGTTTCTCCATCCACAGCATCTCCATGTCTGAATTAAGCCTCTACTTGTTCACTCTCTTTGGTCCAAAACCATATTCAGAGACCAAGAGTCTGAAAGCCTCACTGAGACTGAAATAGGTTGAAAGGAGAGAAACTTAGAAGACAGTGGCTGCTTGTAAACATGGCAGGAGCCACACAAAAAACCATTGAAATTTAGGAGCCAGCCCAAGCTTGATAAACCTGAGTTGCTAAGTACTCAGCCCAGTATGTTGCAGCATGAGTCTTCTGCTGAGGGTGGGACAATTGGCAAGCCTGGATATATCAGGTTGATCTCATTACACACCCTTTGAGGTGCATATGCTCTGTATTTGGCCTACAATATTTTCTATGCATAAAGAAACCCAAGGAGCAGGCAATGAAACCAGGCATTTATTTTCATTTTTACTTTTTCATACACCAGTTCCTTCAGATTTTCGTTATTTCTTTTATTGTATGTACATGTTTTCCTCCCATTAGCTGTGGAAGACGCCTGAGGTTAGCTGCTTCCTCTCTGTTTGGCCTTTTCCCTTCAGTACTTTTCGTGCCAGGAACTGCCCACTCTCTAGCATCTGACAAGTATTTGTACATATTCAATAGTGATGAAATAGCACAACGAAGCACACTCTGGCAAGTTTTCATGGTCTACTTTCTATCCCATAACTTAGCCCCTGCATTTTCTTGGCCCTGGAAGGCCTAACCGGAATCTTTGAGTCACCAACTTTTCATTCCAGTTCTGCATTGTCTTGGTTATTTTACTGAAGTTCTCGTTGTGATTAATCCAGTCCCACTATACTACTTCTGTCATGGAAGATATTATTGCCAGATGGGGTACAAAAAGGAAACAAAATAGTAAAGTTTTACGCAGAGTAGGTTAACTGAAATTAATGACTAACTTAGCTCCATTAATTTCAGTGGTTCTACTGTCAGTTGGACACAACCCCAAGTGATTTCTCCTAGTTTAGTACTCCTGGCCTTTAGTCCTGATTCTGTTTTATCCAAAACTCAGTAGCATATCAATCAGTTTTTATTCTGCTCTCCGAAATCATACTGATCCCTATCCTTTCCCTACTTTTTCACACCATTATCGGCTGAGGAAAAAGGCAAAAGCTGGTGGAGAGTCCTTTGGGGGGAAAAAGTTAGAAAAGGGGGATATGAAGATATTAGATTGCTGATATTCAGGACACAATTTAATTATTCTTTTTTTAAAAAACACCCAGCCTACTTGGCTATTCCATCATATATGAGCAAATCATTAGAAACAATCCTGAGCCAGGCAGTAGGCATGTGAATCAGATCCATTCCTGGTATACATCTATAGAGAAGAGGATAAGACCTGCTACTGATGCTCCAATACAACACCATTGTATTGGCGCATCATTTGTAGGAATAAACCTATAATGAATGACTGTGTGTGTGATGCAGCAACTTAGTGTAAAAGAGCTGATTCCTGGACACTGAAGGATGACTCATTTAAAGAATGGCAGTAATACAGAACTGATTTTCTTCTAGGAAGGAAGGAAGGGAATGACTAGTCCAGCATTCCTCTGAAAAAGACAACAACAAGAAGTAGATAGTGATCTAGCACAAGGCTGGATATGATTAGATATATAAAAGCTTGTTTTGGAGGCAATTGATGGATGAGTAATACAAAATGCTTTTGGTCAGCCGAGGCCCACAATTATGATCAATCACGGATATGCTTCATGTTGACAGCTGTTTTATCACAGAAGTCTTTATCATATAATCTTCTCAGCAAGGATGCAGTTCACCATCCATAGTTCAGGTCCATAAGCTCTAATACAAATTCAATATTCAGAGTCTCCTTTCAATGTTGTTCAAGAATAACATTCAAATCAGCTAGAAAATATTATTCCAATGAAGAAAAACAAGGGGTTCAAACACCTGTTCCCAAACTGGACATTCTGTTCCCCAAATAGATGGAAGACCCTTCTGGAAAAATGTCAAAGGAATGAGATTTGACTATCAATATTAATTGAAAATATTTTTATCCTACCATTCCACCAGAACATGACTCAGTTGATGAGGTGCATTACAAGATCAATAAAACAATTCAAAACAAAATCAATTAGTTTACTTCAATAAAGAATAACTACTTATTAAGGGAGGCAGCTAATAGTGAAAACAACAGGAACAGACTTCTTGCAAGGATACTCCTTTCTATGTTCAAGATTAAATTAGCATTTTTGGGTAATGAAGGGTATATATAAATCACAGGTAATATGTGAAAATGCTTTTTGCCTTATGCTTGGGTTTCTTAATTAATGTGTTGTCTTTTTCAGGCTCAATTTTATGCACCCTTGCCTTGGAGCAGGTCCCACTGAATTTAGTGGGACTTCGGTTTGAGCAGAAAAATTGCAGCTTAAGGGTATAACCTTCATTGTAAGGGTGTGATTTTTCCACAATTAAACAGTTCCTTTATTCATTTATTTTATCACTGTGGTGGTGTTGATACTTGTCAACAATTAAACATTTAAAAATTCCCTTCAATTTCAGTGGGAATGATTTCAACCTATATGTTTGCCTTTATCACTTGCCTATGCAAGTTCATTCCACAACAAATTTGTTATTCTTTAAAACTCTACAGGGCACCCTTTCTTCCTTTATTACACGTTGATGCACCTACTCCTCTCTGGAATTTATAGAGGCTAAAATCAGAAGGTCAGCAATAACATTACAAGGAATAAGCCAGACTGCAAATAACATATAAAAACTAACAATAAAGCATAGCAATAGCAATGCCTAGTTTAAAATTGCCAAGGTTTGTTGAAGTCAATGAGATACAGACTGATAGATAAACCAGTTAATAAAGAAGTCAGCTACCCAGCCATCCTACTGGATGTTTGGGATTTCCACTGCCAGGTCACCAATCATATTTAAAAACTGGAAAATACAGATCAGCATCATTTTAGAATGGTTGCAGCAGGCACATCACATTAATATCAGTTATACCCTCATGGGCATAGCCAAGCGGGGCAGGGAGGGAAAGCTGTCCCCAATCAATAAAAATCAATAAAAATACATAGCAAACTGGGGTTCTGCCCCCCCCCCAACAAAAGGCCTGCCTCCCCCTTAACAAAAATCCTGGCTATGCCCATGTATACGCTCAAAACAAGCCAGCCAGCCTTCGAGTTTTTCCAAAGGCTTGCTTGAGAGTGAAAATATATGGATTTCTAAAACACAATACAAAACCTGAAGCTCAGGCTTTAAGATGCCCATCATCCAAAGTTATACTGAAAGCAGCTCTTAGGCTTCCTTATGTGAAGGAAGGAAAATCAATTGCAAAAAAAATAAAGCACTAGAGGGGGCTTTTAAATCAAAGCCTCTGCCTACAATAAACGTATAACATATGGTTCCCTCAGTGATCTATCTTGCATTAAATGTTTTTTTATTTCAAGTTTACTTTGAGGTACCTTTATTCCTAGCAAAGGCCAGTTTTGAATGTATGCAATCTTTGAAACAATTCCAGTATTCACCAGTGTCAGGTTAAGATGCTTAAAAGCATGACTGTTCAGTAAATATCCATGCGTATGACTGAAATGCGATTCACATTTAGCTGAGAGTAAGCCCCACTGGACACTGTAGAGACTACATCTGAGTAGATGTGCAAACTATGGATCTGCAATCCATAGTTCTTATTCTGCAGAAGGGATGGGGAACCTGTGGTCCAGAATTTGTTGAATTCCAGCTTCCATCACCCCTAATTTATGGCCATGCTGACGAGCTGATGGGAGTCCAACAACATCTGAAGTTTCACAGGTCCACTGTCCCTGTTTTAGAGGTAACTCAGGGGGACTGACAGCTGGATAAGCATCATTTGGTTAGACTGTATTACCACAACCACCATGGCCCTTTCCTCCTGGTAAATTAAGCAGTTAGATGCAACAGGGAGGATTGGGGAGAGGTTTGCTGCAGATATGTGTTCCTGGGAAGAACTATTAAAAGTATTTGTACAGGGCATGTCTATATATAACCATGCTATAGGACAAAACCTCTTGGCACTGCATGTAGTGCATGCTTCTATAATGGGATGCACAGACAAAAAGCGGGAAAGAAAAGGAGTTTAAGAGAAGGTTAGTTGTGATTATGTAACCATCTTATGCAAGAGGTGATCTGGAAGTAGCTGGTAATGGTGCAAGACCTTCTGTGGGATGATAATTGAAATGTTTCAGAATAAGTGGATTATATGAATGTTGCAGGCCACTTATCCAAAAAGAGCAACTGGACTGTGAAATCACTGTTCTAATGGGGAAACCAAGTCAACAAGCATTTTTGTTTTGAAAGGACATTTTAACTCCCGGGCACAAACAGTGGATAATGCATTAGGGAAGATAGGAGGAATACAGCCGGCTTCTCAGGATGTCTAGAGACTATTGGGGTGGGGGTGTTATTTATAAGTTCTGTTGGGGTCAATTTTTAATTTTGGAGATGCATTGTTTTTGCTGGTTTTGGAAGACTATTTTTGCATTAAACTTTGTTTTGAATTATGCATGGAATGTTTCATTTTATTGTATATTTAATTAGATGTTTTCATTAATTTTAAATGTTGCTATATTTTTGTGACTATTAAGAGTGAATTATGTGATTTCTTTGATGTTGCAAGCTGCCTTGAGCATGGAAAGGTGGCTTACAAACAAATGATGATGGTATAAATAAAAGGTTTCATGAGACCAGATTAATCCAAAGTGGGTTTAAATGATCCTACAGATGGCACTATATTTATAAATCTGGGGGAAGCCTACAGCAGTTGTGTGTGTGTGTTTAAAATTTGTAAAGTTTTAAGCATAGAAAAAATATATTTATAATGGAAGTGCCATCACTTGACGGAGCATTCTCATTTCAGCAGTTTATGTTTTACATAATGTGAAAGGATGGCAATTGCTATGGGAAGATAATGCTGCTCATTTGCTACATGGAGGAAGAAAACATCAATTTAGATTCCTTTAAATAGCAAAAAGGAAAAGGAAATTTTACAATCACAGCTTTCTTCCTATGTGAATATTGATTACCAGGTGTGCAACACCAGGAAACACTTGAACTTGAGGTCTTGCTGACATTTGCTTCAAATAGCCAGTTCAGAATTAGGGAATGTGTTGTTCTTACCAAGCTCAAATTTATGCTATGCCAAAAGAAATAGAAGGATGTTGAAGATGTTTGCTGCAGAATGAAGAATACAGGCAGATATGCGAATCTGTGTAAAGACCTGAACTGGATGTGTATGTTTAACACTGATATCGACACACATACACAGATGTATAAACAGAGGGGAAAGGCATAAAAACAGGTTTGAAACTCATCCACACAAGCATCAAGTGAGTGGTCTGTGGAATGGAAAACATTTACATCCCAACATACCCAACAGTCCTGTAGTGACTATTGATTTTTAGGAACGAGATAATGTGATCTTTAAAAATATCTTGATCCAAGTAGTTCTGGGAACCCTCTCTGCTGAGCCAAGCAGAGTCTGCCAATGCCAACAAATTCCTGTTGCCAGCCGCTCTTTTTACACTTTCTTAAAGCATCAGGCACTACCTCTGAGCTGATCTTTGTTGAAATCAATGGGACACCGTTCATAACAAATAGATTTATGACGGAGGTTGCTGTCTGCTTTATATCCTCTTGTCAATACATTTTTCCTTCTCTGCTCCTATTTCGATCTACTCACCACCATAAATTTTCAAATCTGTATTCTTCCACAGAACTGGTCTTTTATACACTGAAGTGTTAGTCTGCACCTGCTCTGTATAACAGCCTTGCTGTTGAAGTGTCATGCATTAAGGGCTTAAATGACCTGGGGAGACGTACAGTAGCATATATTAGCCATTTGTGCATTTAGAATTCAGATGTGGCATCTTCTGTAGATGCAAAAAAATGCACCATCCTCCAGCTTGTGTTCAGTTTCAAAATATAAACATAGGGATACTCTGAGGACAGAGGAGTATATTTGGCATTCTAAATGACTCTGTTGTATTTCACGTCGTCTTCACCAGTTTAAACATGTCAGGAAATTTACTCATATTTTCCATCAGTAAAAAAATGCATTGAGATACGTCTTTTACAGAACGTGCCCTCCAAGACATGACATATTTGATATAAATGCAGGACATGCAGACTAATCCTCTATGTCAGTAGTTCCCAGTTAGCTATATGCTGTGGATTCGAGGCCTGGACGATATCTCAATATATCTTAATATATCTCAATATATCGCCCAGGACCAGTATGAGGAGCAGACTGCAATATCGGCTTCACTCAGCAGTATATCGCTGTTGAAACCACCAGTGCTCCCAAGTCCCTCTGCTAGCGACTTCCTCCAGCAAGCTTTGCTAGCAGAGGGACTGCGGTGGCGGTTTCACCAGCGATATATTGCTGAGTGAAACCGCCATCCCATTCTGCCCTCATACTGCACAGAGGGAGAAAAAAGCCACGAGGCACCAATACAGCTTGTTCCTCCCTCTACATCTTTTAAGCGCTCAGCTGAGGAGTTTGCGGTTGCCGCTCCCCTCAGCCGAGCAGGTAAAGGGTCCCCCAGCTGGCTGCCATACAAGCTGGAGGAGCACCGGGGATGGCTCTGCTGGGGATGGGGAGGCCAAAGATCCTCGCTGCTCTCCCTGCTCGTATAGCAGATATAGCACTACTGACTCTAGACAGTCCATGCCACAATTGTGCTTATGACACAGTCCTACCCATGACTGTGCAAAAGTAAGTCCCATTGAGTTCAATGGGGCTTACATCCAGGTACGTTAGGCTGTAGGAATGCAGCCATAATGTCGTCCATGAAACAGACCCTTCAGGCAGCAATCCTGCACCAAGTTATCAGGGAGTAAGCTCAGATAACTCAGAACGCCATGGGAGTAGCATATGGGACACGGGCGGCGCTGTGGTCTAAACCACTGAGCCTCTTGGGCTTCCCAATAAGAAGGTCGGTGGTTCAAATCCCATGATGGGGTGAGCTCCTGTTGTTATGTCCGAGCCTAGCAGTTTGAAAGCAGGCCAGTGCAAGTAGATAAACAGGTACCGCTGTGGCGGGAAGGTAAAGGGTGTTTCTGTGCGCTCTGGTCATGCTGGCTACATGACCAAGAAAGCTGTCTGTGGACAAATGCTGGCTTCCTCAGCCTGAAGCAAGATGAGATGAGCAACGCACCAAACAGTCGCCTTTGACTGGACTTGACCGTCCAGGGATCCTTTACCTTTTACCTTACCTAGCACAGGCAGAGAGGCGTTTGCTTCTGTTTATCCCACTGGTGTGCCTGCCCTACGAGGGATGAAGCTGCCGAGCAGTAGCATGAGAGCGAAAGCCCTTCCTCTGGCGACCACACCTCCGCTGCACGCTCAGGCCACCGCCTCTGCGTGGGTGTGCTCACCACGCCTACAAAGCCGTGACAGGGAAAAATGAAGTCACTGTGCAGGGCAGAAATCCTGCCAGGTGCTGGGGTGGGGTCCTGAGCCTTTCTTCATGGACTGGATAGCCCTGCATTCCCACTCGCCCGCCTCCAGTCCTCAGCCACACACGAATGCTGGACTCCTGCCATTCACACACCCGGCTGTCTTCCTTTCCGAAATATTAACATGTGGGAAACCGCTCGCCCACCTAGAAACGTGCCTCGCCCCTTCTGCGCCTCCCCACCCGTTTCCCGCTTGTGCCACCTCCGTCCGCCAGCAGCGGCAGCAACGGAGCGAGCCTTCTTCCAAGGAGCTGTCCATGACCTCATGCAGAGCCGAGCCTTCCTTTCCTCTCACCTCTGGGCGTGTGTGTGAGGGACAGAGAGCTCCTATAATAATCCCCGCGCTGGTGCGCTTCGCTCTCTTCCCACCCCCGACAGATACGGAGACGCGGGCGCGCGCATACACACACACACACACAGAGAGAGAGAGAGAGAGAGAGAGAGAGAGAGGGAGAGAGAAGAGGCTCAGCCTGGAGGCTGGCGCTGCACTAAGCCGGGCGGCTGCGGCGCGCCTGAAGAAGCGCCCCAGCTCTCCAACCGCCAGGGCGCAGCGAGGGAGCCGAAGCAGCGGCAGCCTCCGACTTTCTCGGGGAAGGTCATTCACTGACCAGTCGCGTGCCCTTCTTCCCGCCCTTCCCCTCCTCTGTTTCTCTGTCTCTCTCTCCGCTCCCCCCCTCCACCCCCATTGCAGCGTCCAGCCTATTGCAGGTTCGGAGGCGGGCTGCTGAGGGAATCCGGGCGTGCTGTTTTGGCCGGCGACGAGACCAGCTCTCCTTCTCCCCTCTGGCCGAGGCTGCTGCGAGAAGGGCGGCTGCAGGCGGGACGGAGGAAGGTGAAAGGAAGAGGCGAGAGGGACCTCGGGGCATGAGCAGCCCAGCGCCTGCCTTCCGTTGGCGCCGGTCCGCTTGAGGCCGGCAGCTGGAGGAGTAGCAGCAGGAGGAGGAGGAGGCGGCGGCGGCGGCGGCGGCGGCGGCTGCTGCTGCTACCAGACCCAGCACGGCGGGACTGGAAGGAGAGCCGCACGGGGACAGCGAAGAGGACAGGAAGGAGAAGCCCCCGAGCGGGAAGATGGCTTCCCCCACCTCCCCGGGGGTCCCTGGAGGCGGGACGTCGCCCCAAGCCAGCCAGCCACGCCTTCGGCAGGTGGGTGCGCTCACACGGCCCTGGGGAGAAAGGGCGGGAAACGCCCTCGGAGGGGCGCTTTTACCTCAGGCTGCAGCAGCCGGAGGCGCGAACGGCCTCTCCGCGGACGCGCGCAGTCGTTCACTCACCCGCCCTGCGGCTACGAGCTTAACTTGCACCTGTTTGAAGGAACCATATTGCGAATGGGTGGGATGGGGTGGGGTCTGCTTGGAAGTCAAGGGGTTGGGGATAACAAACTTAGGCTGGCATGTGCAACGGGGTGGCGGGGGGAACGGACGCTGTGAGTCACACGCAGGGCTCCAGCTTCCATCCATCACACCGCTCCACCTCCCCTCTGTCTCTTCATGTTGCCACACTGTCTGGCAAAACCACTCAAAACGGCGGTGCTCTTTTTAATACGCTGGTCATCAGGACAGACGCTACTTATTTAATATATTTGCACCCCACCTTTCTTCCTTCACTGAACTTAACATGGTCTTATAGGGGCTTTTCAAGTGGGCACCCACCCAGGAAGTGGGTGCCCACCCTGATCTAATGGCTCCTTAGCTTCAGCAGGGTGGCTGCACCATAAGCCATCAGGCCCACACACACAGCACACCTTGATATGGACATCTAGCTTATGAAAAACTAACAACACCGTTTAGGCATGTCAGACAAGTATCTTGCCTTATGTAATGGCACATGGTCACCATACACACTGTGTTGTTTGGAACGGCCATGTCTTAGTGGAAGAACAAGTCCTTGACATTTCCAGGTAGGGCTGGGTGTGCTCCCCATCTGAAACCCTGGAGGGTGACTGTTAATCAATGTCGACAACCCTGAGCTATATGGACCTACAGTCTGACTTTGTATAAGGCACCTTACTATGCTGCTTTGTCTCGGACAGATGTTAGCATAGTAGTTTTCCCTGACTGATAAGAGCCTACAGACCTTATGTGCATGCAAGCACCTACCATGCTGCTACAGCTGCATAATACTACAGGCTGACGTGCAGTGCAGACCATTAGCCAGACACTGCATTTCGCAGATTTCTTTGCAGACACATGATACGGATACTACTATATACAAACACATAGCATGGCAACCCACACGCCAAATACTGCAGCACTCCCTCCCTCTAGAGAACTGTACTGATCCTACACAAAACAAGCACAGTATTGCATGGCTTACAGACCACACAAAAGATATAACGAGGCCCATCTACACATTTATACTGATTGGCACAGTGCCTGGCCCGGCACTCACTTAAGTCCAGCAGTGGGTAGTTCCCACATGAAGGATTCAGCTCAAGTGCTTCATTCTGACATCGTAAACAATTACCCGTTTCCCATCAAACATCCGACCAACTACGTACTGGCAGCACCAACCATTCAAAGAAACTAACCATCTCATAGATGAAAAGATCAGATGGAATAAAAAATTCATTGAGGTACAAAACGTATTGCTTGCAGATCACAGGCCAGTCAAAGACAACACAACTGCAGACAGCATGCTGCATGGCACAAAAGAGCTGTGCTGTTTGACAGACATAAATAAGCACTACCTGCCTTACACAGACACGCCATAGCCAACATGTTATTGAGGAATGCAGATTGCAGTTTACACTGTGCATGACAATTGCTGCAGTCTTTGCGTGTCTCTGGATGACAGTGGAAGTGTGTCACAGAATCAAGAAAGTATTGCTGATGCATGGGGAGTGCAGAGGTCTGAATTCTATATTTTGCTGCGTACGCTGCCACCATGCATTGTTATACTATGAAGATAGTGAAGTTTGGCTCTGGTATAGGTAACAGGGAAAGGTTCTTTCCTTGGTTACCAGCTCAGCCTGGATTTTGTCACTGGTAAACAACACAGGAGACGACAGGAAGGGAAATGTCATTTGCAAGAGGTCTGAGCAAAGGAGAGATTTCAGTGAGTGTTGAAAGTTTATAAACATGAAGGTTATCTGGTAATAACCTTTATATTAGGCCTTCAAAACAAAAACAAAAACAAAGCAACTCTTGAACTTCTAGTGTAACAATTTTACTGATACAGAGCTGGATGTAGGCTTAGTCATGCTTAGAGCACATTCACTGAAATGAAAGGGACTTGAAATACTGTAGGTACACAGTACCTGGACAGCTCGTTTGAATTGTACAGAAATTCATACTGCCCTTGATTTTTTCATTCTGTTTCATAACAGAATCCTGTCCCAACCCCACCTTTCTGTTGCCTTACTTCCTTTCACATTTTCTCCTTTTACTGATATAAACTGACTCATGAGAAAAGGTAATGTCTAGCTATGTGATCTGAATTTTAATGAATGTGGTCTTCAGTGACATTCATTAAATTGTCTAAAATGAATTTGTCTGCTGCAGAGAACAGAGCTCTGCAAAATTCTATTAAGATTCTGACAGTAACCACATGCCTTTGTCAAATGTGTGTGTGTGTGTTTGTATAATAAAACACAGATATTAAAAGTGATATCTGTCACTTTTTGCTTTATTTTTGCCAGAATTCTAGTTTTCATACTGATACCTTATAGCAAATGATATTTGTTCATATCAAAAACTAATTGATGAACAGCTGTTGTATACTTTCAGTTTTTATAGTTGGACTGCAGCTATGCACAGATGCAAGTTGCTAATTAATAATACAACTTTTCCCATAGTATTTTCTCCCATGCGTTATTCCTCTGCATATATCTTATTGAACAAACAAAAAAGTAAAATAAGGCGAGAGAGGGAACTGGTGCATCAGTTTGCATATATATTTAAATGTTTGCTAGAATTGTTTGTCATTCTCCACCTGGCCTGATTTTTATCCAGTGTGATACAACAGAAATGCTGCCAACTTCATACTGCTAAAAGCATACACTTATATGTGTACACGTATTTTGGAAGTGCTTCAGAAGAAGCTGAAAAAGAAAGAGACTGCATTCTTGGAGGATTACAGTTTGATTATAGGTGCCATGTTGGGGTTCCTTCTTTTATATATTAAACACATTTGTCAAGGAATTATATGGTAATGTAAAAGGGTTTGGTGTTTTGATTACCATTAAAAATGCAGATGATTTTTATAACAAGTAACAATGACTCTGTATTGAAAGATGAGGCTGGAACTTCATAATTTATTTCTGGCTCTGGTCAGAAACACCATTATAACAGACTCTTTTAACACTTCTTCTGGCACTTTGTGCTCCACTGCCAGCTGGAAACTGGAAGTGGGGGTAGGGAGAGAACTGAACTTGTACCAGAGCTTAATTTTAGAAACAAGAAGAGTAATTGCAAAATTATTTGGATCAAGTAATCTTATTCTTCCTTAGGAGGGCAGTCCAGGGAAAATAGGAGGCATTGGACCTCCTTCTCCAAAGGTCATTCAGCTCTCACCACAGAGAGGAAGATATGCTAGGAGCATAGGAAGGTCCATTGGTCCAACTAGCTCACTTTTGTCTACATTGATGGCAGCAGCTGTCCAGGGTTTCAGGTAGGGGGTCTCTCCTACCTACCTGGAGATGCCAGAGATTGAATTTGGAACCTTCGGCTTTCAAGGCAGATGGTCTACCACTGAGCCATGGTCTTTCCTCATCCCCTTCCTTGAAATGTCCACTTCCCTAACTCGATAACAACATCGGTAGAGCAAAAAATGGGGAGATGACCAGAAGAAGGGTTGGATCTGAAGGATTCCATGCCTTCCCAGTCTATCAACCTGTTGCAAAACCAGAGATTTGTTTTTCCACTCATTGTTTCCAATGGAAAAGAAATAGTTCTAGAAGAAAATCATTTAAAAGAAATCTGAGTGCTCCTTTGTCCTCACTTCTGCTCTGCCAATGAAAACCCAGCAACTTGTTGGATGAGGTGGAATAACTGACTTAATTTCCCCAATTCCCTAGCCTCAGGATTGCATCTGAAATGTGCTTTCCAGCCTTCTAAAAGCATAAGACTGAATTTGCAGAAGATGTTTGGCTTGTTATGGGTTGGTGCCTGGAAACTGTGACTTCAGTTGTGGAAGTGCAGTAGAGGGTGTCCTCTGACTGATAAGGTATATGCATTGATACTGATTGTGAATGCTAAGGCTGGAACCGTGAACAGCAAGTAGCAAGTGGATTTCAAAGTCTCTGGTACATAGATTAAAATAACGTTACTTCAAATTTTAGAATGTTTTCCCCTTCCCAAACGATATTGTTGGTATTAACTAGCTTGTGAAACATTCCTGTGTTTAATGACATCAACATTAAGGCAATCGTGTTCGCTTAATTGGGATTTTTAATATACAGTACTGTGAGATATCTTGGGCAGGGTCCAACTAATGAGTCCTGTCAGTGAAAGCCCATGCAATGACTTCTGCTTGCATAAGTAAGCTTTTCCTAATCTACTCATGTGCACCCTTCTCCAAACAGGGTCAGTGTTTGTGTCAGGAGAACCACCAGAACAGTACATGGAAGGGAGGAGAAGGGGGCTCATTTCATCTGCAGGGCTGGCTTGTCCATGAGGTGGACTGAGATAGATGCCTCAGGTAGCAGAATCCAAGGGGTAGCGCTGCTGCATGCACCCTGCCCACTGCTGCTTCCGGGTTCTAACAAGATCTTGTAAGAGTCCTGCAAAATCTCACAAGATCTCACTGGAAGCTACAGCCACTTCTCCTTGCTTCTCCAATGCCACTCCAGGTACCCTGCCCATCCCCCACCGCAATTGCGGCTCCTGGTGAGATCTTGCATGAGCCCTGTGGAGATCTTGTGGAGCTCTTGCGAGATCTCACCGGAACCCAGAAGTTGCCGTCATGTGACCCCAGTAAGTGAGGCTTTGGGGAGGCAGTGAGGGGGCATGAAGGGCAGCACTTCCCTGTTTCTCCTCAGGTGGCTAAATGGAACAGGCTGTCCCACCATCTGGCAAGCTGAAATGCTTGCCGTGATTAAACAGTTGATACAGCACAAGGCTAAATTGCTCCCCTTAGCTCAGGATGAGAAACATTGTTCATAAGATTAAGAACCAGAGGAGCAAAGGGTGTAGGAAATTGTAGAAAATATACTCTTCCTGGTTTTCTAGCGATTTCTCAGGCCCCAACTCCTTGCTTAGCCTTTTAATTGGCTAGGAGCGGTATACAGACATTCTTGGATCTGGCTACCTACTCCTAGACAACCATGGGGCCACCTGATGCTAACAAGGCCTTCAGCTTGGGCTTAGTTGGTCAACCTGTGTTTCTCTTTGACACCTGTATTTTTCCTGATTTTCCTTCCTTTGATATGGACAGCTTATGCAGAGATGAAACCTAGACCACAAGGATTCAAGAACAACAGTGGTCTCACTCTGTAAAGGGATAAACAGGGCAAGCTAGTTTAACTACTGAAAACAGCTTTGGTAAGCTTGACTCATTGCATTCATTTTTAATATTTGATGCCTTCAACACACTGCAGGTTTAAATAATAGCTTATTGGATAATATGGATGAAATGTTGACTATTTTGTAAATTTTCCAGAAATGAACGAAGTGAACTACATTTTGAAAGAATCTGCCTTCTGAATAACCTTGGATGGATTTGAAAGTGGATTAGATAGATTTGTGGAGGGTAAGGCTGTTGTTGGCTATTAGTCATGGTGGCTATGTTCTACCACCAGAGTTATAAGCAGTGTGCCTCTGAATATTAGTTTCTAAGAATCACAGGTGCTGTTGCTCTCAGGCTCTGATTGTTGGTTTCCCATAGGCACCTGGTTGGCCACTGAGAACAGGCTGCTGGACTTGATATAGACCTTTGGTCTGGTTCAGCTGGTCTCTTCTTATGTACCTTGGCTTGGTCTTAAGGAATGGGAGGAGGCTATGTGATTCTTCAAGAGATGGTTCCTGAAGCTACACAAAAGGTAAAATCAGCAGTGTTTGCTCATAAGAAGAATGAACCCAAAATCCGTATCAGGAAAATAACTTTATGAGGCCAACAGAAGTTTTTGCAAGCTTTTGAACTCTCCACAGCTGATCATCAGGCTAGATCAGGGTTTCCCAAACTTGGGTCCCCAGCTGGTTTTGTACTATATTTCCCAGCATCCTGGCTACTGGTCCTGCTAGCTACGGGTGATGGGAGTTGTAATCCAAAAACAGCTGGAGACCCAAGTTTGGGAAACCTTGGGCTAGATGGTAAATAAAGCAAAGTGGTAGGGAATTAGCTGCAGTTACTGCTTTTCCCTGAAGTGTTTGATGAGGAAGAAGGTGATGCTCCTACTTTCTTGCTCCTCATCACCTACCTGGATTATTTCATTCTGTGGGTACGAATGCCACAAAAATACGTAAGGTAGAGCTGGTTGCTGATTGGGGCCTTTAAATGTCAGAAACGGCAAGACCTCCGAAATGAAATAGTACTTAGGGGTTATCATTTTTCTAGTTTATTTTAAAGCACTCAGGTCAGGTGCATGAAATTATTTCTTATTAGGCATTCTCTAAATGTTCCTGTAGGCTGCCTAATTCACTAGCAGTACAACAGCTGTCACTCAACAGGGCAACTGAAAGTAAAGGAAGATCAAGGGTGATGCTGAGATTTGAGCTGACTGCACAATTTAAAAGAGACGCTAACTAGCAAATGCATGGAGATAAAAATAGTAACTCAACCTGTTAAGTAGTGCTGCCACCGCCTCTGGATTAGGTGGATGACTTGGGACAAACTAGATGCGACACAAGAGTTCTATTTCATAGGAACATAGGATGCTCAATAATGTCTACAGGGTTTTCTCTCAGTCCTAAGTGAAGATGCCAGAGATTGGACCTGGAACCTTCTGCATGCAAAGCAGATGCTCTACCAGGGAGCCATAGCCCTCCCCAAATATTGTCTAATCTGATATGACTTGTATCTGCTCTCCAAGGTCTTTTCCACCATGTTACCGTTGCTGGCATGCAACCAAGGAAACGGGGGTAATTGGCAGGCCCCCAGCTTGTTCTAGCCCACCGGCCGGTGTGCCGGGCGAACTCCAGTCCTTAGTGCAGCATGAATCTGCGACCTGAGCTTCAGAAGCTAGGGCATGCTACTCGGCAGAGTAAACACTATGCAACAGAAGTGTCAGGAGAGGTTGTGTGAGCATATTTACAAGCAGTTTATTCAGCATACATCAGGACAAAAGGAAACATGTCTGATCTCCTTCGTGTCCAAAGCAAGACAGCTAAAGCAAAAGCTATACACAAACGGAAGTTCCCAGCAAGCTGTGCTGGAGTGTAAACAGGCATGTGACATGCAACAATCCACACATCTGTTCTTAAGGTGAAACGGAATATCCTAACAACCTGAGCCCTTTCACAAGAAGTGTCTGGATGAAGGACTGTTCTAACTCCCTGCTCTATACTGACCACTAAAAAATGCCTCCTGCTGATTTCCAACCCACAGAAGGAAAACATCCCTTCCAATACCTGTACCTTAAGCGGCCATTCCCCACCTGCCCATGCTCTGTTCACACAGGCAGCCTGCCATGACTGCTTTTGGATGAAGACATCATGGAGGAAAGTAATGTGTAACTCCATATCATGTCTAATTTGGCTGTGAGCAGTCTCTGATGCAATTGGTTGAGCATCTTGTTACCAAATTGAAGAGTCCCCGGAGTGCTGAATTTAGCTGGTGACATTCTTCTTTTTTCCCGGAGGTGGAGGTGAAAATGAAACTGTGAAGAATGAAGCAAAGGGTGTCAGGATGTATTATCTAGTGCCAGCAACTCAGCATTGTGAGTGAGACAGAAATAACAGCATGAGCAGCAATACTTGTACAGGCAGTACCTGTCCAATAATAAATATATTATCCACACTTGCAGCCAGAAAAATAGTTTCATGCACTGTCAAACGTTTCTCTCTCTCTCTCTCTCTCTCTCTCTCTCTCTCTCTCTCTCTCACACACACACACACACACACACACACACACACACATATATATATTTCCAGGGAAAGTCAACATGGTGCCCTCAATATGTTTTGGATTATAACTTAGGGTTGCCGTATTTCAAAAAGTAAAAACCAGGAAACCACCAAAATTGTTGAGGGTCTGGAGGGCACCACATTGGCTACTCCTGTTCTATTTTAATGTCAGGTCAAGTCTCTGAGTATCTTGTTTTTTTGTAGCCAAAAGAACTGCACCCATATACAAGAGCATACCTAGGGATTGGCAAAACCAGCCCCCACTGGGGGTGCAGGCCCTGGTGTATATGCAAAAATCACTTACCAGGCATTGGAGTCCTCTTGTGACAAACACACACACACACACACACCCCCCAGCTCAGAACTCCAGCACCTGCTTTGCCTACAGAAGGAACCTGCCGGGATCTCCAGCAGGAAAAGTTGCTGTTGCAGCAGCTGCAGGAGGGGATGAAAAGGGGTCCTGGAGTGGATCCCAGGCAGAAAGCAGTGTGGGCACCCTATCCAGCCCGAAGGAGACACATTTCTCCTGTCCAGGCACCCTTGCCTGCTTCTCATATATTTTTTTTCTGGCAGGGGGGCACCAATACAGCTCCTTGCCAAGGGACCCCTTGGTATGCTTCTGCACAAGAGAAGGGCATTGACAGATTTCAGGGGAGGGGGGAATGCCTGAGTTCTTCAGAAACAATTGCTTTGCTTTGCTTTGTTTTGTTTTTAAGGTGAAATTCCTAAGGGGAGAATCCAAAACAATCAAATGAGGACTCAGTTGGGATGGGATCCTAACTGATTATTGGGGGAGGGGGTGAGAAAAATAGTTGAGAAGGGAATAGAGAAACTGCAAAAGGAGGTGGTAGGAAAAGACACACATAATCTCATTGTCTGAATAGGTAATTTACTGATTCATTTTGAGAAGCTACAGCAGATGGCATGGTGATGGTGGCAGCTCAACTCAACTAACCTCCCAACAGCTGAGTCATTGCTGCTTACTAGGAAGGAGAGGGGCAAGGCAGCAGGGTACTCTCACTCATGCACAGGAGGTCCCAAATGCCCACTAATTTCTATGCTTCCCATGTCCCACGCTGTTCCTCAAAGTCTGCTTTTTAGGGGGTATCTTGGGGTGTGGGTGGGCTGCACCAGAAGAACAAATTGGGGAGCCTCATTCTGCAAACCCAAGTCTATTCATGGTTCTTAGAATGCAATAGCAAGTTTATTATGATCATACAGAGTGGACTGCCATAAATGGTTGATGGGCTGCAGTTAATCTGGTTATCTGTACATTTATACTACAGGTGGTCAGATTTCTGTCTTGTGGGATCTACTTTTTAAAAAACTAGTACCCTGAAATCCACTAAATGGAGCCAGGTGCAAAACATTGGATCAGGTGAACAGACATAGCCTAAGAACTAAGGAGCAGGGTGTTGCTGAACAACTGCTCAGCCCAGGAATTTGTCATTAGTACCAGAACCAATCTCACAAGCACTTTAACACACAAATTCACTCTTTTTCAGCAAACTATCGGCAGTGAGCTGGAGAAAGCTTCTTTGCTGCTGCTATTAGGAGTCAGAAATCCTTGCTGATCTACTGCAAATGACCTGGAGATCTCCCATTACATTCCAAGCTGCCTTCTTCTAACCTCTCCCTTTATAGTATATCCCCCAGTAAACCACTCTCTTTCAAAACAGGAATCTTTTGACTTTTCTGGCACCGCTGTGATGCAGGAGAAAGATGTTCATTATTTTTGATTTAATGGAGAGAAGCAGATAGCAGTCGGGAGAAAAGCTTTGGTTGCCAGACAAGCTGTCTAGAATGTGTGTGGCCCACGTAGAGGGCACGGGAATAGGCCAGTCTCCGTGAGGCAAAAGTCTCAGATCAATTTGCTCTGAGTCCAGGGAGGAACCTTGAGGGAGGCACCAAGGAAAGAATGGAAACAAGCTATGTTAAATGTGCAGGTGCACAACTTGCAGTTTGATTCCGGTGTGGTTCTTGATGGGTTAAGCAATTAACCCATCCCTAGTTAAAAAGAATTAAATGAGTTGTTTTGGAAGGTCATATGTATACAGTGGTACCCCGGATAAAGTACTTAATTCATTCCGGAGGTCTGTTCTTAACCTGAAACTGTTCTTAACCTGAAGCACCACTTTAGCTAATGGGGCCTCCTGCTGTTGCCGTGCCGCCGGAGCACAATTTCTGTTCTCATCCTGAAGCAAAGTTCTTAACCCGAGGTACTATTTCTGGGTTAGTGGAGTCTGTAACCTGAAGCGTACGTAACCCGAGGTACCACTGTATAGGAAACAGCATCAGCTTGAGAATCTTTCTCTGAGGAAGAGTTCTGGATAGCTTGAAAACTTGCACACTATTTTATGATGTTGCTGTTGGCCTCATAAAGGCATTGTCCTGATATGGATTTTGGCATGTTAAGTTTCTCTTCTCAGTAAGCTTAAGCTCTTATTCCTCCCCCACCCCATTTCCCCCCCTTTCCTCTTTACAGCCCAAACCTAAGCATCTTTAATCAGACATAAATCCCACTGAGTTCCATGCAACTCACTCCCAAGTAAGATTTCAGAAGATTGCTGCCTTAGCCTTTCAATTTAATTAAATGGGGTTTTCCCTCCTGTATTCGTCTTCTAACACGCTCCTGGTAAAACAAAATACAAAGTTGTGGACCAATTACCATGCCTCGTGAACTTCATGTGTAATCCATGACTACCAGATCCCTGGTGGGTGATCAGTGTCTCATTCAGTGATGGATTATAGGCAGCAGTCTTGGGCCTGTGTGCTTTGTGAAGTATGAACTATCATGTAAGATCCAGTCTTGGGATTAATGTTTGAAGTTGGATTTTCAGTAAATGGTCTGATAACACTGTGAAATAATAGTTATGTGTGTTTTTCCTTCCAACTGCTGGGACCAATTATGCGTGACTGTTCCACATTTTTTTGTTGGTAATCAAATCAAAGCTGCAGTTGAGTCATACATCACAGCTGAGATTCCCACTATGGAAGAAAAAAAAATCTGACCACAGTGACATTGTGCAGTCTGAGAACTTTGTATCTTTCATTGCATCCACTTGCACAGCTCTTTAAAAAAATGAAAAAAAGAATGCCTGCGTGGTTGTAAAATATTCTGGTTTATCTGCGTGCCTTAATTGCTCCCATTGAATATGAGGAGCACAATGGGGCAACGACTTGAGACTTCCCTATGTTAAAAGAATCTTTGTTTGGGCAACAAAAGATTCATTCATCAAAAAAGCCTGCAAAACATTTGAGTGTTTGCTGTGTTAACCCTTTTAAATTCAGTTGCGCTGCTGCATTCTAGACTAATCTGTTGTCCTTTCTAGTACCTGAGCTTACTTTTCCTCAGCAACTGCTGATAAACAAAGCATTTACTGGTGACCTATGGAAGGTTGTTTAGCCTCATAGTTCTTATTTCTGCCTATTAAGCATTATTAATACCAGCAAAAACTGCTTGAGTGCTTTGCAGATTGCTCTTCCTCATTTTTCGAGAGTATCTGGCTTGACTCACTTGTGCAATACACCTCAGTCTTTTTACCAATTTTTAACTTTTTTGCCAGCAGCTCTGCCATGAAATACACTGTTAGCATCTGTCCCTGTCTTTTGCACGCATTCTGGGGACAAGAACTAAGTTAATTCATAGGAGGATTGATGTGTCTGACAAGGTGAGGAGGGGGCCAGACTAGATGACCGCAGAACCTTTTTCAGCCCTTGCGTGTGTTCAGATTGGTTCACAGACAGTAGCCCATTGTTTGTTATTTGATCATATGACTACAGTCTTCCTGGGTCAGCCATCCCTATGGGTTCTATTTATAGCCCTGTAGCCACAACAAATCCTCTGAAATGTTGAGGAGGATGAGAAATGAATTATTTTTGTTTGCCACCTCCTTAACATTTAACATGCAGGTTTTCTCTTCTGCTATGTATCGGAAAACCTTGGTGGAATCAGACTGACTCCTGCATGCTGCTTTGGTCAGAAATTCCTGCTTAGTTCCAGTATTAGGCTTCAAGTGAGAAGCTTTTATTTTTGTTTCTCCTAGAAGAGTACACAAGGGCGGGTGAGGGGTGAGAGAGGAAATACTGTCATTACTGGAAAGCCACTCTTTTCCCTTGCAAACAGCTGGTGCCTGTGTTATTAAACTCAAGGGCAACTGCTTGCACATACAAAATCAAAAAGAAATGCTCTGTAGCTCTGTGAAAAATTTTCTGTGAAGCTTCTCTGTGTGTTTTGGGACTGATGCTTCTTCTGTTGCTGCTGACTGATGAATAAATTGGGAATGTGTCCTTGTTGATCCTTGTGGGCTTCTCAGCAGCTTTTTGTACTTAATCAGCTCCGCAGGGATGGCCCTTCCATTAGTAGGATGAGGCAAGTCACATCAGGTGGGGAATCTTTGGCCCACCAGATCTTGCTGAACTACAGCTCCCATCATCCTTGAATATTGGTGATGCTTTCTGGGGCTGCTGGGAGTTCTCGTTAAGTAAACATTTGGTGGAACAAAAAACACACAACTACCATCACTGTTCTAAGTAGTCTGGAACTGGGTGTATGGCATTTGAATCTGCTCAGTCCCTTATTTCTTCCTTAGAAGGCGAGCCAGCGCAGCACACGGAAACGCCGTTTACCTTCCCGCTAGTAAGCGGTCCCTATTTATCTACTTGCACCTGGGGCTGCTTTCGAACTGCTAGGTTGGCAGGCGCTGGGACCGAACGACGGGACCGCACCCCGCCGCGGGGATTCGAACCGCCGACCTTTCAATCGGCAAGTCCTAGGCACTGAGGTTTTACCCACAGCGCCACCCGCGTCCCTAGATAAATCTACTGCCTGATTAATGAATTCACACTTTTTGTCAATTAAAAAATGTTTCTCAATTAAGTAATTTAACAAATTCAATGTGTGGTCCTGGGGCTGTATCATTCCATTAGTGGAAGGACTTTATGGGGAAGGGATGTAGCTCAGTGGTGGAACATCTGCCTTGCATTAAGAAGATCCCAGCTTCAGTCCCCGGCATCTCCATGTATGGTCAGGAGAGTTCCCTACTTGAAACCCTGGGGAGCCACTGTCAGTCAGTGCACAGTTATGAGCTGGATAGACCAGTGGTCTGAGTCAGTATAAGGCAGCTTCCCATGTTTCTATGACTTCTGCTTATACAGAAGTCTTCCCTTCCTGCATGCCACCTGAACTGCTCCACTGCCCAATCTGCTCTGGACTTCATTGGATACAACCCCTAATCTTCACCCTTAATGCCTTTTATTTATTTATTAGTTTCTTAAAATGTTTGTATATGTGCTGTGATTTAGCCAAGATGTCACATTCACTTGAAGCACTATATTGCACGATGTGTCAGTGCATACAGATGCCATACGTATGAGGAAATATTTCATATTTCATATATTTTAAAAAATACAGTGTTAGCAAGTGAGGACAATCTGAATCATTCTCCATGGACCACTTTTAACCCTTCTGTTCCCCCATTCACTTCTCATGAAGCCACTAGCAATTCAGAGGAAGCATGAAGGACAGGCCTCCCAATCCAAGCACTCCTCCTTTCTCGATTGGTAGGCCTGCATATTTTGAAAAAGTATTTCCGCATATGTGCAGCATTTAGTGCTTTCCCCCAGCCTTTCAAATCAAGTCACATAGGTCTTTCAGGTCCTTTGGATATGTTTAATATTTTGTGTGTTCATCCATGCAGGTTGTCCGAAAAGATGACTCAGATGGAGGGAGATGCACTCAGCTACCAGTCTCTGGAACCACTGCATCTCCTCCTAAGTGCTTTTTAATCTCATTTACATGACATTTGCTATAGTGCATGCTCTGTAAGAAAGCAAATGGGGTGTGTGATTCAAGCTTCCCAAATTCTACCTATTTGGCTTTGCTAAGAGATATCATGTTACTAATTACCAAATGATTTACTAAGGCAACTATCCAAACAATTTTTCATTTGATCATAATCCCCCGTTGTTCCTCCTCCTCTGGAAAGTCAGTCCTCACACTTCAGACTCTCAGGAAGTACAGTGGTACCTCGGGTTACATACGCTTCAGGTTACAGTCTCCGCTAACCCAGAAATAGTGCTTCAGGTTAAGAACTTTGCTTCAGGATGAGAACAGAAATTGTGCTCCGGCGGTGCAGCAGCAGCAGGAGGCCCCATTAGCTAAAGTGGTGCTTCTGGTTAAGAACAGTTTCAGGTTAAGTACGGACCTCCGGAACGAATTAAGTAATTAACCCAAGGTACCACTGTAGTTGTCTTTTCCAGACTTCCAACATCTAAGCTCCCTTCCCTTCCTTCTGTGCTTCCACTTCAGCTGGATGTGCGGTGCTCAGCCAGTGACCCTGTTTGGTTTTCTCCATCCCTTTTGGATGAGTTAGGTCCAGTTGTAAAATCTGTTTGATTTACAGTTCATCCCCCCCACCCTAAGCATTTTCTCTCTCTAGAAATAAGCCTCATTAAGGCCAGTAGGGTTTACTCCCTCATAAACCTTGCAGCGCCTAGTTTCACTTGTGAATATGAAAAATCAACCCTGATTATGGTTCTGAGTTGAACAAGGATGGCTTACCCAGGGCACACTTTGGACAGGGGACTGCTTTCTTCATGTAAGGCTGGAAATTGGCTACTGAAGGTGGACTCTGGAGGCAGGGAACTATTAACCTTTGTATTTATTTTTTTGGCTACATACACATCCCACTTTGAATTGCTCAGAGCAGCCTACATTTGTACACAGACTCTCATGCAACCTATTTAGCTTCAGGAATAGAGTCCAAACCACTTCATTGGTTAATTTTTACACTGGGCAGCTTTGGCCATCTGCATATAATACAGTAATGTTGCCTAATTTGAACTCAACTTCAATTTTAACTCTTCAATGAAAGGTCTACAAGGCAGGTGGAGGGAAGTGGGATGAAACATCTAGATCTACTGATACAGCTTGGGGTGATTTGAGGTTAAATTTTTTCCCTAATGCATTTACAAGCCACAGTCAGCATTACGTTCAAACCACAAGATAATTTGAATTATAGGAAGTTGTAGCTTTCTGATTCTGTTTTACTACAGGCTCTCTAGCAGGATTTAATCAGAAAGAAGTAGCAGCTTCAGTTTCAACTTCCACTTCCCATAAGAGCCAGCAGAGGGTGTCTGGTTCTCTGTATGTGTGTGAGAACATCATTCAAGTTCATTAGCAGGGCAGAAGAGAAATTCTGGTTCACATTTAATTCCATGAAGGCAGAATCATAGAGTTGGAGGGGACCCTGAAGATCATCTAGCCCAGCCCCCTGCAATGCAGGAATATGCAGCTGTCCCTTACGGGGATTGAACCTGTAACCTTAACAGCTTTGGAATTATCAGCACCATGCTCTAGCCAACTGAGCTAATCAGCTTCTACAAGGAATTATTGTAGAACAAAAAGAAACGTGAAACACAAAAGCGAGAGGGGACCAGAGGATGGAGAATAGGAGGAACAGAAACAGATACTACTGAAGTCGTTGTTGTTGTTGTTGTTGTTTGTTGTTGTTATAAAAACACTTCCAATTGTGATAGCAAGAAGGCAGTTTCAAAATACTATTCATAAGGTATCTGACGTGATTTTTGTTTTTTTTTTAAAAGCAGGTATATATGTTTGGATAAAACCCAGGTATAGCATTATCTAAAAAATATTTTTATCAACAATTTCCAGAGGAGTAGGCTCTCTAGAGGTTTGCCCATGGGGGAATGTGGTTCTTCAGTGCTGCTAAGGCTTCACCACTGGAGATGCCCTCCATTGTCTCTCTAGACAGACAGAGGATAATGACAGCAGCATTGCAACAATTCACAGTGCTGTTGCTGCAGAAAAAAAACAAGTTTTGTGACACCTTAAAGACAGCACATTGGAATAGAATAAAACTTTGTTGTTTAAAGCCATAGGCCACCACAATATAAATACACTGAACAATCAATTTAACATATTCAGCAAACAAATATACATGCAAAAATAAAAATCATACTAACATACTGAGCGTTTGCATCTGATGACGTGGACTCAAATCTATGTATCATGAATGTGTCATCATGAATTCATTTGTCTTTAAGGTGCTACAGGTGTATTAGTTGGCTCTGCAATAATAGCTTATCAGACGAAAGTGAGCAAGAGGAATCGATAGGTACAATTCATGAGAAGCCAGTAAGGGTTAGTCAGACATCGACATAGCTAAATCGAGCACAGTAATGAAATGATTTAGGTGGGAGAGGAGGCTCAGCATCAACACCTGCTTGAACTGGGAGCGGGGTGTTGGTTGTTTGCAGTCTAAATATGCAATGAAAGTACATCCAGAAAGGCCTCCGTCTGCTATTTTACCATTGTACTACCAGCCCAGTATACTTGAAGGAGCATCTCCACCCTCATCGTTCTGCCTGGACACTGAGGTCCAGTGCCGAGGGCCTTCTGGCGGTTCCCTCACTGCGAGAAGCAAAGCTACAGGGAACTAGGCAGAGGGCCTTCTCGGTAGTGGCGCCCGCCCTGTGGAACGCCCTCCCATCAGATGTCAAAGAGATAAACAACTACCTGTCATTTAGAAGACATCTGAAGGCAGCCCTGTTCAGGGAAGTTTTTAATGTGTGACATTTTAATGTATTTTTAGTCTTTGTTGGAAGCTGCCCAGCCAGATGGGTGGCGTACAAATAATAAATTAAGGTAAAGGTACCCCTGCCCGTACGGGCCAGTCTTGACAGACTCTGGGGTTGTGCGCCCATCTCACTCAAGAGGCCGGGGGCCAGCGCTGTCCGGAGACACTTCCGGGTCATGTGGCCAGCATGACAAAGCTGCATCTGGCGAGCCAGAGCCGCACACGGAAACGCCGTTTACCTTCCCGCTAGTAAGCGGTCCCTATTTATCTACTTGCACCCGGGGGTGCTTTCGAACTGCTAGGTTGGCAGGCGCTAGGACCGAGCAACGGGAGCGCACCCCGCCGCGGGGATTCGAACCGCCGACCTTTCGATCGGCAAGCCCTAGGCGCTGAGGCTTTTACCCACAGCGCCACCCGCGTCCCAAATAATAAATTATTATATTATTATTATAACCCACCATCTCCATTCTCCAATCTCTAGAAATGGTCAGCCCTACTGACTTTGCAGGGGGAAATTCCCCAATATTGAGGAAAGTTCTGCAGCTAGAAGGGGAATGCAGTCCCCATTTATCAGGGAGTATTGTTGACCAGGCTAAAAAGAAAGTGCTAGAGCAGCTTCTTACCTTGCAACTGTGAATGGGAAATGGAAGCTCATCTCTCATTTCTCTCTTGGCGTGATGCCTGTCAGGTGAAAAGTGGCAATCTGTTAATGTGAGGCTGGTAGAAGGGAGACGGATAAGTTTGTAGTGTGCAAGTGAGCAGATGCATCGTTGAGACACCAGTTTTCTATCGCTGATGTATGCATTTGACCAGTCTAATAATATGTTGTTCTCATATTGTAATGTAATTCACAAGCTTAGAACAAATGCATTGGAACTGATTACTGTCAAACTTAGGTTCTTTTCCGGTTGAGTTGCCATATCTTAAACACTGATGTTTATGCGCAGACTTCAGAAGACAGAAGTGTGTCTGGCCACAAAGAGATATGTTCATTGATCTCTTAGCAGCGTTTTAAAAGCAGGAATACTTCTGATAAAGTAGGGACATAATGTGCAATGCAGTCACAATTACATGTTCTATGGTTCATTTTGTTCCACAGTATTTCTAATTGTGTGTTTTGTATTTGCTATTTTAATTGCATTTTTTAAACAGCTGGCAACTTGAATCTCAAAATAAATTTTATCATGCTAGTCAGCTTCTGCAATCACAGTTGCAGGGACTGTTCTACATGTAGGCTCACCCCATTATTAGCTATCCAGTGGCATAGACAGGGAGGGAGGATTATACTTGCAATATTTTTAAAAAAATCCCCCAGTAACATTTGTATATGAATTGGTTGCACTCTGAACATGTTTGTAGTCTGATTTCATCCACTTAAGTTATGCCCTTCCAGTTCAGTACTATGTGTTCTCCTTTCCTCTTTCATTTCAGTTCTTTGAACAATCACAATCCAACATTATGTGTTCTGAGAAAAACAACCCTCAAGATTTATTGTGTGGCTGCTTGAGTTTCTGTTTCCAAAGAAAAGGAGCTTCCTTTGAGCTGCATTCAGCAAACTCCCTTTCTCACCGGAACTATGCCAGAAGATGGCATTGCTGTATGCTGATTCCCCATCTCCATTGCAACAAGTCATTAAGAGCTAGTGGAAAGGCTGCACTTTGAAAGTCCATTAGTGTGACTCAGGCTAACAGGAAATTTGCCTTCATATCTCTCATCAAGGGCAATCCCATTAAAGGCTCCAAGACCTGCAAGATGTTGGATGGGCTTTTTGTTTTTGTTTTTTTATTGGTACATGAATAAAAAAAAAGAGCTCATATTACAAGATACCATTGAGCCCTTAATAAGCTGAGTGCTTTAGAAGCTGCAAGTATGGAAAATGAACACAAGTGGCAAATGCTCAGACATTTTCCTCCTCATTTATTGCCAAGCCTTAGAGTCTGTTGTCTCCCACCCCACAAACAAACAAACATCAAGATGAGATTATGGAGATTTTATCTTAAATCTCTTTAAAGGTGTGGTTATACATGTTAACCCTGAGAATATATAGAGTTCTGAAAAGCAACTTCATTTCAGAACAGTTCAGCCTCTGTAATCTCAGTAGATGTTTATGTGTGTGGTATACAAAGGTATACGGGACGTGGGTGGTGCTGTGGGTAAAAGCCTCAGCGCCTAGTGCTTGCCGATCGAAAGGTCGGCGGTTCGAATCCCCGTGGCGGGGTGCGCTCCCGTTGCTCGGTCCCAGCGCCTGCCAACCTAGCAGTTTGAAAGCACCCCCGGGTGCAAGTAGATAAATAGGGACCGCTTACTAGCGGGAAGGTAAACGGCGTTTCCGTGTGCGGCTCGGGCTCGCCAGAGCAGCGATGTCACACTGGCCACGTGACCCGGAAGTGTCTCTGGACAGCGCTGGCCCCCGGCCTCTTGAGTGAGATGGGCGCACAACCCTAGAGTCTGTCAAGACTGGCCCGTACGGGCAGGGGTACCTTTACCTTTACCTTTTTATACAAAGGTACAAAATTTCATTCAAAATTTAAAAACAAAATCAGGTACAACTATAAAATCAAACTTCAGTTAAATGCCTGCTGGAATAAGAAAGACTTCAGTAAGTGCCAGGATTCCAGTAGGGGTGGGGGCTTCTCTGACCTCAACTGGAAGAGTTACATAAAATTGGGCCCACAATACTAAACTCACATCTCTTTGCAGAAACAAGCTGATCATCATAGTCGTGGGGCATCATTAGCAGTGATTCCTCCAAAGACCTCAGTGAGTGGGTAGGGATATCAGGAACTAGGCAGTCCTTGAAGCATCCTGGGCCCAATTTGTTAAAGGCCTTGTAAATTAATACAAGAACCTTGAACCTGGGCATATGGCCAGCCAGTGCAAACTTTGAAGCCCCAGGGTTACATACTGGTGATAATCTGTTGCCATCAACAGTTTAGCTGCAATGTTTTACACAAGCTTGAACTTCCAGACCAAGACCAAGGGTAGCCCCATGTTGTAATAATTGAGTCTTGAGGTACCAAGAAATTGTGGGAATGTGCTTGATGTACTTTGACACAGCTGCAGCTGTACCATAAACTAATATTGCAGCCTATCTCCATCCAGTGGAATTATTTTGAAGAAGAGGAGTGGCAGTGTAGTATCCCCAATTAAAACACTTTTTGCTGTGTAAGAGACTGAACGTCTCCAACTGAAGGCACTTTAAAATTGTGGGAATTTTGGCATAAACGACTTGGCATAACATTACATTCCTGACCCCTGCTGCTGTCTGGTTCTACAGCACACTCAAAGAGCCAGCCAAGGTCCCACTTCTGCGGAAATTGGAACATTTTTTGTACTAATAGCTATTATCATTGTAAGTAAATTCTTGAGCTTTCGGTTGGGGTAGTAAATCAAAGAGGCTGCAAAGCAACTCTGTGTTATCCCAGGCATAACTGTGTTTGTAGTGATTAACTATTAATAACAGGCAAGAATACATTTGAGCTAGTAAGTCTTCAGGCACAATCTTACGCATGCATACTCCAGACTAAGTTCTGTTGAGTTCAAGGGCTTCCTCCCAGGTATCCTTGCATGAACTGATACAGACTTGCAGACTGCATCATACCTTAGAAAAATGAATATGATTTATTTATTTATATGCACAGGATGGCTTTCCACAAAAAGCTCAAGGTTACTTACATAACTGTAAAGATGCTAAAACAAAAGCAGCCATTAAAAGTAGTGAAACAATAAATAAAGGGATCCATAAAGGTAAAGGTACCCCTGCCCGTACGGGCCAGTCTTGACAGACTCTAGGGTTGTGCGCCCATCTCACTCAAGAGGCTGGGGGCCAGCGCTGTCCGGAGACACTTCCGGGTCACGTGGCCAGCGTGACAAGCTGCATCTGGCGAGCCAGCGCAACACACGGAACGCCGTTTACCTTCCCGCTAGTAAGCGGTCCCTATTTATCTACTTGCACCCGGGGGTGCTTTCAAACTGCTAGGTTGGCAGGCACTGGGACCGAACAACAGGAGCGCACCCCGCCGCAGGGATTCGAACCGCTGACGTTTTGATCGGTAAGCCCTAGGCGCTGAGGCTTTTACCCACAGCGCCACCTGCATCCCAAAAGGGATCCATAAAGCATATTAGATTGTCATACTAGATGGAAAAGTTTTTAAAATGAAAATATACTTGCTTTCTTGTGGAGCTTGCATTTGCAGTGTCTGATTTGCCTTGCTGCTGGTTCTGTGCATAAACTTTAAACATACCAACCTACCTCTATCCAGTGGAATTCTACTGAGGAAGAGGAATGGCAGTATAGTGTCACCAAGCAAGATGCTATTCCAGGCATAGGCAGACTCGGCCCTCCAGTTGTTTTGGGACTACAATTCCCATCATCCCTGACCACTGGTCCTGCTAGCTAGGGATGATGGGAGTTGTAGTCCCAAAACATCTGGAGGGCTGAGTTTGCGTATGCCTGTGCTATTCCCTGTGTAAGAGACTGAATGTCTCTGCCTGAAGGCACGTTGAGCAAGTATAGTCTTCAGGTGTGATTTATTGCTATTTAAAACTATTGATTTCATTCAGTGGATGGCCTGAATAAAAAACTGCTTCAGCCTTCCATATAAACTGCAACAGTCTTCAGTGATTTCTCTCTTTTTCTAATTGGGATAATTTGAAATTATGAAAGGGAAGAGTCATAACACAAGCACTGTTTAATTAATTACTGACAGCAGAATGCTAAGAATGCCTACTCAGAAGTCATTCTCGCTGAATTTAGTGAGACTTGCACAGGGAATATTGTGCCATGAGAAATTCCAGTATGATTTCTTGGGTGTGGGTTAAATGACCACAGGCACCCATTTCCCCTCAAACTGTATTTCTCTTTTGTCTCTCCTAATTTATGGGAATCCCGTAAGGTGCTTGATAAGGTGTATAATTGTTTTTGTATGTTTTTCCTTACTCCAAATCTCACCACAGCCACAAACCTTTCCATGGACTTGAACCAGTCACTCTTTGCATTCCCTCACCAGACTGTTATCAGGATAAATTAGATATGGGTAGTAAAACAATGGCTGCATTCTCCAGATCCATATATGCCATATGATTTGCCCTCTCCAAACTGCAAGCTGGAGAGAGGAGGAACAGCCTCCTTGCTTTCTCACTCAGACAGCCTGATACCTCCCAGCTGCCAAGTATAAATGCAGCTGAAGAGAGTTAGACTGACTGCCAGAAGCTGGTGTGTTCTGGAAGCACAGCTACATTCAAGGGAAGAGATCATGCAGTGCTATATGGCCAGCAGGGACTGGCCAGAAGGAAGCACATGGATTACAGTAAAAGAGCTGTAATAGGAAAGTCTGCTATCTCTGACATCAGTTTGCAAGAGAGCCTGGAGGCTTTTCTCCGCCAAGAGGTGTCACAGCGTGGAGGGAGACTGGCTGGGGTTGGCAGTGAGTTGGCTGTATTTTTGTCTTAAGGGAGGATTTGGTGGTTGGGAGGCTCATTTCTTGAACAAATACTCAGTGCTGCTCTAGCAGTTGAATATACTTGATTGTGAGTTTACTTGTCTTGATTTCTAAACTTGCTTTGAGAGGAGCTTCTCTTCTGTTCGGGAAATATTCTATTCTGCGGCTGAGATTTTGCTCTGAGTGCATGTTGTTGTCAGGAAGGGGTGACTGCAGCTAGGGATGAAGAGTTAATTGCTGAGGTTTTGGGGGAAGGGACGCACAAGTGTATGTTTGTGGAATGAGGTGTTGCAAAAGTGGAGGGAGAAACTTGATTAGGTGCTAGTGCAGTCCTAACTCTCTACTCAGACATAAGCTGCACTGAGTTCAATAGGCTTATTTCCAGGTAAGTGCATATGTTCCTTTCCCAAAGGATCATTATACCAGCACTGGTATTTGCTAGTATGAACAATAATTTGAGCTTCCTGGCATTTTAGAGTGTTTCCCCTTCATATCACAATGCTGCTAGGGATAACTATCACATGAACTGAGGCAATTTACTGCATCTCATGAAATTCTTTTCCTTTTTAAGTTTTTAAAATTCTTATTATGAGCCATATGCTTTAGTGGTTTGGCAATTAATGCTGATTAATGGGCCTTCAAGGACAGCTGAGGATACATGTCCCTGGGCCAGCACGAGGCAGACTAAGGCAACTGCTTCAGGTAGCAGATGTTGAAGGGTGGGGAACAGTGGTAGGGTGCTGGGAGGTAGGGCTGTGGGCCACATAGCCTGCCCTGTAGTGCAGTGAAGGATGCTGTCCTGTTGCCACAGTTGGAAGTAATGGTGAGCTGGCAGTCCACTCTGCTTTCGTTCATGGAATAGGAGGGATGCCATTTTGTTTTCCACCTTAGGCGTCAACATTTCCTGGCAAGCCCAACATATCTGCCAAGGTTATGGCTGAGACTAGGGAGTGGGGAGAAGTGATCGGAATGGGGCCATATAAAGAAGTTTGAGATTTTGTAGTGGACTACTGTTGCTCTTGGAGATTGATACCTGTATTGCATTGTATCAGTATCTGTACTCCTCCCTTCTGTTCAGTTAGCTTATTTGTTAATTAAACAAAAGGTACCAGGACCCTCTTTCCCCAAATGAGCTGATTCTGTGAGAGGTTTTCCTCAGCAAAAGCATTTGCACCACTGTCTCACATAGAATGTTTCTGTTGATGGCATATTGGATTTTTTTTTTTTTGTATATAGCACATTTTTGATATGTTATCATAATTTAATTAATACCTGAGAATATGTTCAATGTTCTTTCCCCTGTCAGATTATAGAAATATGACCTTGCCCTGTCAATCCCTTAGCAGAGAGTACAGAGACACTTTCTCATAATGACCTTTCTTCTATGCTTGTAAATGGGCAATTATGTCACTTCAAGGGCAGGGCTAACGATGTACTTGTAGTTGATGGAAACATGAAGCTTGCCTCTGTCCATGATTTCAACTGCTTGCTGTTGGGGGAGCCTGTTTAGAAGGTTGGTACTTGGTCCAATATAATCCTCCTCTTCCTCTGAAGCATCTCTGAATCAGGCCTCACCCATCCACCCAGACTGCCAAAGACACTTTCTCAAATAACACTGGAATATTATCTGAATAAAGGTTAATGAGGTGTAAGGTTTGGGTATTCTATATGTATCCTCATTTTCTTCTATAAAAGCCCTCAAGGCAGGTTATACATGCAAGCAGCCTGTATCAACTTTATTGAGTCAAAGTGTCAAGCTCCATTGATATGATGGGTATAAAACCGCATCCCTGTGGGTATTTACTTGTGAGTAAGCCTTGTGAACTCCCTTGGCCTTACTGCAGAGTAAATGTGCGTAGAATTAGGCTGTAAATTTCCTAATGTAAATTAGGACTTGGCTGACTTATGCCTATTGTCATTATGAACTTGTTTTTGCTCTGTTTCCTAGTATGTTTATAAGAAAAGGCCAAATTGCCATAGCTACATAGTTTTATTTTAAGAGGCCTCCTACATTCATAGGGCTATTAATTTAGGCAATATGAACATTAAGAGAAAAAGTGCTGAATGTGTAATTGAAAGAAGCTCTGAAATAGAATGGGGGGGGGGGATCAAGGAACATGGTGCATATTAAAAAGTCAACTTGAAGCTGGGTTTAGACCTGACCACCACTGTCTGATCAATTCTGAAGATTGGCAAGGCTTGTTAAAAAGGATTCTGAAATTTGAATTAAGTGAAAGTAAACACCTGTCTCGTGACAAGCCCTTTCGCTGCACAGTGAAGGAAAGCAGAAACCAACAAAACTATCATTTTATCTTGTTGGTTGATTCAAGGGATTGTTTTATTATAAATCTTTATTAGAGTATTGTTGGATTATTTCACTGTTGGCTACATTCACTTTACTCCCAAGAGTTGTAAGCATTGATGCAACCCCGATCCATTTTTCAAATGTACACATTAAGTGACATTGATATAATATGATAAATTACCACTTGTAGACAATATCTGGGTTTGTGAACTGCAGTATAATTACAGAGCTATTCTAGGCCCAGGAGTATCTGCAGCGTTGAAAGATGCTGAAAAGGCTGTTGCTGGCTTCTGGTCTGTTGCTTGCATCTTGTATAGAAATAGCTATTTCATTTGAAACTATTTTTTAGGCTACATCTCAATTTAATAACTCCCAGAGCTCCTAAAAAGAATAATAGTTTTCATTTTTTTCCTAACTCAAAACAAAAGCAGTATATAATATGTATGTAAATTTGCATGCAATTTTAGAACAATAGAAGCAATAAAATAGTTAACAGTAAATACCAAGCAAATCTATAAAACATTAATCAGCACCAGTAAAAATTAGCTCAGAAGACATGCTGGAAGGCCTAAGCAAATAAATATGTTTTTGTAAGGCACTCACGGGCTTATCACAACCGTCATCTTAAACTATAGTTCAAAACAAACTATTGCTTAGTGTGAATGAGCTGTATGCTAAACATTTCCCATGGCTTTTCTCCCATACTCCTGCTACACAAGGGCGGAGCAGAACTCAGCTTGTTGTGCCATCTGAACTGACACTCGTGCTTTGTTTCCTCCTAACAAACCATGAGTGGCAAGCCAAGAATAAACCTTGGTTGCTGCTTATATTTTGCTTGGAGGTAACAAACGATGAGCCCAGATTCGTATGATACAATAAGGCAGGCTCTGGCTTCTTTGGTCTGCAGTTCAGCAGGGGTAGGTGAGGGGTGCCAGTGGAACATTTAAGCAATGTGCACCAGCATGATTTGTGAACTGGTTGATCTGTGCTCTCATCCTGGACCCAGGTGGTATTAGTGCCGCTTAGTGCTTGGGGCAGGAATTTTAGTTGCCTCACAGGAATGTTTAACTGGTGGTCTTGCCTTGCAAAAAAGGTTATGGGAGAATGTGAAGCTAATGACCAATACCAAGATGAAGGTCTACCAGGCTTGTGTGTTGAGCACGCTGTTTTATGGTAGTGAGCTTATACCCACCTGGAGTGACACCCCAGTGCCTTCCACATATGCTGTTTCAGGAAGATTTTGCACATCACATGGCAGGACACAGTCTCAAAGCCCTCATTTCCAGCATGTTCACAATCCTGTCACAGTGATGTCTATGCTGGCTCTGTCATGTATACAGAATGGAAGATGGCAGGATCTCCAAGGACATGCTCTGCAGGCAGCTGGCTTTAGGCACCAGGCCCATTGGTGGATCAACACTGGATTGCAAAGATGTCTGCAGTTGTAACATGAAAGTTGGCAGCACTAACCCCCACCTTGTGCGAATCCCTTGCAGACAGCTGCAGCACCTGGAGACAATCAGTCAGGTTGTGTATCCATAGCAGTGACCAAAGGAGGAATGACCACTGGGAGGAGCACAAAAAGAAGAAATGCATTGGTGCACCTGCATCAGCACAACCGGATGCTTTCATCTACGCGGGTGGCACTGTGGGTAAAAGCCTCATCACCTAGGGCTTGCCGATCGAAAGGTCGGCGGTTCGAATCCCCGCGGTGGGGTGCGCTCCCGTCGTTCGGTCCCAACGCCTGCCAACCTAGCAGTTCGAAAGCACCCCCGGGTGCAAGCAGATAAATAGGGCGCACAACCCTAGAGTCTGGCAAGACTGGCCCGTATGGGCAGGGGTACCTTTACCTTTACCTATATGAGAGAACAACAGCAGCACATCATTTTGGGCTTCCAAAAAGGGATCTGCCTTATTTCAAGTCCTTTTGAATAATTTATCATCACATTTCCCAGGCATCTCAGGTCACATGACGCAGCCGCCTTACTAAAATCTAAGAAGATTTGGGTCTGGCTATAGTGACAAAAGTGAAAAACTGCCTTAGAGCTCCATCTATGCCACCTTGAGTTTCATGATGCAAGAAAGGTGAGATATACATGTCCTAAATAAATAAAATCTGTATAATTTAATAAAATATTTCTGTAAGTGCTTGGACCTTCCAGCATTTCAGCTAGCCCCCATGACTAATGCAGATGAGCACGGTAGGAGAATATTCTTCATCTTTGCAATTAAATTCTGTATCCGTTGAGAGTCTCTGTTGGT
This sequence comes from Podarcis muralis, assembly GCF_964188315.1. NCBI lineage: Eukaryota > Metazoa > Chordata > Lepidosauria > Squamata > Lacertidae > Podarcis > Podarcis muralis. The sequence continues at coordinate 26,168,368 of NC_135663.1, forward strand.
AACATTTAAGTACTGGGGGCGGCAGGCAGAGAGAGAAAGAGAAGCACAAGCAGTTATCTCACGTAGTATAAACAAGGCAGCAGACATAAGTTAATGCTAATGTGTCCACAGCTTGAGCCAAAAGCTTTTCAGGGTTATTACAACACACTGGGCATGCAGCCCATCCATCTAAATGTCTAAATTGCATTAAAGTTATGGATTGCCCTTTGTACTCATCTGCAGATGTGGGGCCCACTGCTACTGTTCTTGTAGAGACTTGTGGATGCTTTGGGGTGGGTTGGTATGATGTCAGAGCCGATATTTCATGTACTGTATTAGGTAGTGATTTTCAGATAAGTGCTGAAACCAGCTTCTTTGCTAATGTGAAGTAAAAGAGAATCTTCCTTTAAAGCAGAACTTAGGAAGGCTGCTTTATCCATGCGGGGACAGAATATACAGGTGGTATCTGGTTTTGCGTGGAGGCTTCAGGATGTAGTATTTGCCTGTGGAGGAGGCACATGTAAACAAATAGCTGCTAATTAAAAAGAAAGAAAGCACATCCATCTATAAAGTATTTAGTCACACACACAAAATGAAATTAACCTTTATCACAAGTGTTGTACTAAGGAACTCCTCCTTTAAAGGCACTTTATATTTTAAACCTCTTTTAAAGGTTAATCATTTGTTTGTGAGTTTTGTTGTTTTGGAAATATGAATTAATGTTTTTATTACTAGGCTATAAAGCTAACATCGTCATGGTGCAAATGCAAAGCAGGAAACGAAACAGCCATTTGTATTTCATTCAGCTAAAACATATGCTTATAAATGGATCGTTAATTTTTACTTGCTCTGACTTCCACGCCCCTAATTCATGCGTATCATGCCATCCATGGATTGCAGTCTATTCAGTACCTGATAAACACCCTTGTTCCTAGGTGGACTGCATATGGGATTTATCAAGAACTTTGAAAGGATGCCGTACTGCTCAGTGATGGAGGCAGAGCATGTGCTTTCTGTGTTGAATGTTCAGTATTTGGTCCCTCCAGATATGAATGAGAGATACCCCAGCAACAGTGGCAAAGGTGGGCAGAGCCGCCACAGGCTTCCGTTGTCTGAGGCAGCTGCTTCAGTCTGCCTCGTGGGTGGGCTGGCCCTGCTTCTGGATAGGGCCAATTGTCAGAGGCAATAGCAATTGTCCACCAACATCTGTGGGCACAACATTGGCTGACATTACAGAGCTAGAGGGGCTGACGGGCTGACTTGACATAAGGGATCTTCCTATGATATGCTGCCTGTAGACAACCCACATTTGACAAGTCTGGCTTTTTTTATCCCATCTTTTCTCCAAGGAGCTCAGCTGGCATTAATCACGCTTGCATTAATTGTGTTTGTGAAACAGTTGCCGAAGCTGTTCTTAAGAATAAGCACTGCAGTGCCACAGATGAACATGAGTATATAAACTACATCTTCATAATTTTAGTATGAGGTGGAGTTTTAGGACCACTATAGAGCTCATGCTGAAAGTGAAAAAGGCAAGAGGGCACAGTTTTTCTGTGCAAGGAATTTGTCATATTTTGCATTGCCACACAAATAGTGATCAACAGACCAAAAAGCACTGCTAAGAAAGCAACATGCACAAACCTGTTAAAAGTGGTACAAAACTAACAAGGCTTAGTAGTGTATAGAGCCAGTGTAATACACACATTAATGAAGTGCATTATAAAGCAATTGAATTGGCATTTGCCTTTAAATTGAGCCAATGATTCCTAAGAAAGGGAGAAGGTTATTTTCAGTCTTTTGAGTTTTGATTCAGGTACTGCCAGCCAAACACTTAAAAAGGTGGCTCTTTCTGTTCTTTGTGTTCATGTAGACGCACAGATCTTTGGAATGCTTATGACATAGTGTAGCCTAAAGGATAACAGTCTCCTTCATTTGCATGAATACTAAGGACACTGCAGTGCCTTGTCTAGGGGTGATGGGTAACTTAGATTCTTTCTGTTTTTTTTGAACCAAGTCTGGTGTGGAATGAATGGCCCTTTCATGTTTAATTACTTCTGTCCCTGACTCTTGTCCCACATACACTTTTAAGCCAGTTGTAGTTACAATACAGTTCATGAGATTAATAAATAAAACTTGAGATGTATAGGCAGCATTCAGATGTCATGTTATTGATTGTTCAACCATGGTTTATGGTCCTGGTTTGAAGGACTCACTTGAACCTTTGTTCTGTTAAGCCAAGGGAAGGGAAGAAAGGACCACATTGGCACAGAGCTTATTTCCAGTTCCCCAGATTATGGTTTGGATTCCCCACCTCTGATTTAGTAGATCAAAACATGACATCTGAATGCAGCCACTGTATATCCTAGTGCTTTAGATCTATGCCAAAAGGCAGTACAGTACTGTAAGAATGGCCCAAGAGCCATGGTTGTCTGTCTTTGGACGTAGGATGAACTCTGTAGCAAAGATAAAACAGAACTAACAGCTCTGCTTTTCTGTATGGTATTATATTGTATTGTATTATGTGGTTTCTTATCCTTCAACACAGGCCTGTGCTAAAACTAATCCCCAGTGTGAACTGAACCTGCCATGCCTTCTCCCATCTCCACACCTCCCAACTTTGGATATCCTTCTCACACTTACGACATTATATATACATCATGTTGGCATCCAAGGAAAGTATAAATGAACTGTCTGAGAAGAGACATGAACCATTAGACTTCAGAGTGATAGCTGGACTGTGTAGGGGGAGATTAAGCATTTGCACTTTCCTTGCTAGTAGCCACAAAAGGTTTGATTTCTGCACCACTAAGCTAAGCAGCTTTGCTCCAAAGCCCCAGTTGTTTTAAAGATTTTAAAACATTTATGAGGGATAGTTGCAGGTGCCATTTAGAGGCACTTTGAGGAGGGAACCCTTTAAAATATATATAAGGAATTTTGCTTTAAAGCTAGTCTGAGCAAGCATGTAGCTATGGAGGGATAATGAGATACACTTTAATTAGTCAACATTTTAAATCATGACATGTTTTAAAAGCACAACATTGGGTGTTTTGTACATTAAAGTTGATTAAAGCAGGCACACTTGTGGCTCTCTTATAGTTCATGGCTTAATTATATTCAAACAGCAAGCAAGATATGGCTGCTGTTGCTGCAGGCACCACCCACTTTTTCCTGTGCTGCAGCCAGGTGGAGTGTGCCCAATAAAAGTTTAGCTAAAGTAGCACAAGAACTGAGAGAAGTGTCTGGGCCAAGAAGAATCTGGGGACCACCAAACCACAGATTCGGAAGCATAAGCTGAAACGTAGTTTACTTTACAAAGTGGTAGAGTTAGAAATTCTACCATATGTAATTTGTTTCCTTGTTTGCAAACAAGCTAGAAGTTTAGTTTATTTTATGTTCAGAAATTATAAAAATAAACTCCACCCAAAACAATGTTGAAAACCTCATTAGGAAATGTCAGTTGCAAAAAGAGTCGATGTGTGAACCAGTGGCATAGCGTGGGTTGTCAGCACCCGGGGCAAGGCAAGTAATTTGCGCCCCCTAACCCGTGGAGAGAGTGAGTGAGTCAGGTAGGGGCAGAGAGCTGCGAGTGCGAGCGCGCCCCCCCCAGATGTTGCGCCCGGTGCGGCCAGCCCCCCCTGCACCCCCCACGCTACGCCACTGGTGTGAACCCAAGGCTTTGTGCTCCTATTCCAAAAAAAAACATGGTTTATCATGACATCTAAACACAGCCAGTAACTGAATTTTGCAATTTCCCCCTCTTAATTACATGAATATATAGCTTCATATATCTTGGGTAGATTGACTAGGATGGTTGTTAAATTGCTTAGAAACAGTATCAGTATAAGGCAGCATTTCCCTGTGAAATAGGCATGTGTAAATAGTGGCTGTTCCAAGAGTCAAATTAAACCCAATATTGCATGTAGTCAGATGAAGCCCTACACCTACAGATTGCACAGCACTTTTCAAAGGTGCTCTGTTTTTCAGTAAACATATTGTCTGTATTCTTTTACTGCAACAATATTTAATTTAATAATGTATGCCACATTGCTGATCAATGCTTAAAAATAAAACAAAAAACCCCATCTGCCATACATAGACAGGGCAAATCGTGTAAGAGCTTACCACCTATCATTGCAATTGAGTGGTGATAACCCAGTGATTGCCCCCACGTATTGGTGTCAGACCTTTAAACATTACAGCAGCACTGTGGGGTCATCTTGTGGAAAAGGGACTTCCATGCTGCTATTATACTGCCTAAAATTCACCATGGTGACAAGAAAAAAAAATCAACTTTTGCTGGCCACCATACAGCTATTATAAGAGGCACAGAAGTGTTATTCAAACCTGGAGACCAACAACCCTTCCATTAGAACTTTGCTTAGGAAAGCTATTTAAGAGAAACACTGAATTGTCAGGTCCATTCTACCAAATGCACATGATCCCTCTTTTGTCAAGGAGAAAAGAGGCTACTTGAGAAAAAAAGCTGTAGACATTGTTCTAAATGAAAAGAATTATAAGAAAGGAAAAGCAGACTTCTCGCCTACACCACCATTTACCTACATAATGAAAACTGTTGGAAGACAATGTGTTGTACTGAAAAATGATCATCCTCTATCCCAGGGTCAGCTGTTGTAATATATCATATATATAAAGGACGTGCACATGGAAAATAACCTCTGTATCACTGGTGGCCTAAGCCTTCAAATTTTCCTGAACATCTTTTCGTAATTGCATTTCAAAATGTTTTAATAGCTGTAGTGTTCTACTTGACTGGTCAATGAAAGGATAGCGTATCAGTGAGTCTTGCAGAAGAAAGCACTGGTAACTATGGTTAAGCTCTTAACATAAAACCCCCACTTCCTGATTGGCGAGAAATTCCGGCGTAACGTCACCATTTTAATTTCCTTTGGATGAGCAACCACTGAAGACTTACGGCATCTTTGTAATGTTCGCTTTACTTGCAAGTTTACAAGCAAAGCATACATAGCAGTAAAAAATACTTTCAAGCAAGACAGCGGATCTACTAACCTATGGCATCATCCCCAAAAGAGAATAAGAAAGAGCATGAATCCCAAGATCCACAACAAGGGAAGCACTTGGGATCAGTGGTAGACCACATACTTTACATGTGTAAGATTCTAGGTTCAACTCCTGGCAGCTTCAGGTAGGAGTTTGAAAGAATTGTGTCTGAAACCTTGGAGAGCTGCTGCCAACAGGTAGACCACCCTGAGGTAGATACCTCTGTCTTAACACAGCATTGTACGAGACAGGCTCCGCTGCTCCAGTTCTCTATGGCTCCATTAGCACATAACACTAAGACAGGTCAAGGTTTAGCGTGAATGTGCAGACTGCTGAAGAGCGCATCACGACTGCTTTCTTCCTCTGCCTTCTGCTTCGCTGTTGTAGGATGTATAAACCATTAACAAACTTGGTTACCGCACATACTTTCTCTGGAGCAAGACAAACCGCAAGCCTGCGTGAGACAGATGGGCCCGGGGTATAAATAATAAAATTATTATTATTACTACTAAGCCAACCCATGGCTAATCTCACAGCATTGCAGAAGCAGGGTTGGAGGAGGAGGAAAGTGGTCGTGATCTCCTCTTCAGGAACCTGCACATTCATGCTAAATCTTGGTTTGGGTTAGCATTATGTGTAAACTGATTCTCTGTCTCCAGATTCAAAACTGCAGCACTTCTGGTGTTTACATACTCGGTTCTTTCCTACACATATCTATTCAAAAGTAAGTCCGTTCGAGTTTTATTGAGTGCTTAGTTCCAAGTGATTGCAGGCACATTTCCTCACATGCTGTACTTACTTGCCACTCCACCCTTGAGTTGCCCATTTAACCATTAAAAGAACATTAGCACCCTTTTGACAATTTCTAGGCTCTAACCAAGGTGGCACTTTCAGGCAGAACCATAGCATTAGACCTATCCATAGGGGCAGGACTCATAAGAATATGAAATGGCAAAATTGCATAGTGGAACATAATTCTAGCCCTCCAAGCTAGAAGTAATTTTATGAACAGTCAGTCAGTTTGACATTACTGCAATTACAAAGGTTTTGGAAATGTTCCTTCCATCTTCAGGAGTCCTCAGAGAGCATACACAATAATCAAGAAATAGAAGGTTTTTAGTTAAAATTGTTCAAAATTGTAAGATGGATAGGAAGCAAAATGAAACCTCTTGAGGCTTATGTTTCCAGAAGAAGTACCAGCTGTTCAAAACAAAGTCTACTATCCTGTTTATGCACCTGAATAATGCAGGATGGATGGAAGTTCATACTCTTCATGGCAATGGGGAAGTTTAAAAAAAAATATTGGGTGTAGCTTATGTAGCATGGACAAACAAGCTAATTTTGCTAGTCTGAAATAAAAGGCATTTTTTGCACCTCTGTGCTAAACATACATACTTGGAAGTAATACTCAGGCTTGTTTATGTTACATATCAGTTTCGCTTGTACTCATTCATTTCTGTCTCATTTACTGTGGATTATTTTTTTTAAAGTATGAAAAAGAGTATTTTACCATTTTCTCCCAAAGTATACTTTCTCCCCTTAAAATATGCATTTTTGTATGCAGTTGTAAAAGTAAAATACTTTTTCATGTGCTGTTTTTGAACCAAGACTGCATCAAAAAATCCAGTCTGTGATCTGGCTAACAACTGTATTCCAATCTATATATAAGCCCAGGATTAGCAAATTAGATCAGCTTGCTCTAAAATGCAGACCAAATGAATTTATCCATCTTACTGCTTGGTGCTACAGGTCATCCCTATGTATCTTTGGGTAGTGTTGCATAGTTGTTTGTTTGTTTATTATATTTGCATACCACCTTTATGGTTAGGCTAATAGTGATTGGCCCAAGGCCAAGGCCATTGAGCTTCATGGCTGAGTGGAGATTTGAACCCTGCTCTCCCAGGTCCTAGTCGAACCATTACGCCACACTGGCTCTTCAGTGGAAGGTATGTGTTTGAAAGTATGTAGCCCTCAAAATGTGGAAGACAGGAGAGCCTGGCATGCTCTGGCCCATGGGGTCCCAAAGAGTCAGACACGACTAAACAACAACAAGCCCTCAAAAAGCAAAGTCCCCCTTCAGGTGGTAGAAAATATTTTTCCTTTAGTTTAATTTAATTTATCTATTTATCAAAATTTACATATTGTTTCACTCTAATAAAATATCCTATTTCTGATTGGCTAAATTTGGCATTCTTCAAGGCACATACAGTACAATGCAAAGAAATAATGTCGGCCCATAAAAAAGCCAGAATCTGCTGATAGGCAGGTGGATGTGTAACACTTACGCGCAGCACCCTGTCAGCTTGTTTGACAGCTAGAGTTTTTAAAAAAGGAAAGACAACTGTGTTACCTACATGTTCTCAAAATAAACTGAAAGACGGGAGGTTTAATTGGCAGGGGGCAGAGCTAGACATTTCGGGGTGTCAAATGTTCATCTTAATAGCAAATGTTTCTGCAAATAAGCCCATGCTCTACTTAGCTTCATTTGTGACTGTATTTCTTTTGTCTGTATTCAAGTATGAAGAGTTTTATAACTGGAGTCATTGCCACAGCAAATGCAAGTAGAGGGGAAAGGAAGCTGAAATGTTTTCACCATAGTATTATGCGTTCTTGAAATGTTAAATAGATTAATTATAATAAAAATGCAGATTTTAAGCAGGAGGATTTCATAGATTTAGTAAAAACTGAGAGGATTATAGGGACAGGTAACTTTGGAGAGCTCCTATGCTCAAGGGATGACCCCCCCCACTTCATTAAGGAATCATAAATATTATTTGATCCTTTCTCTAGACTAGAGGACTAAGTAGCTTACTACCCTATTAAAGTTTGGGATTAGCTTTTTGCAGACAACTTGGCACCAGATATTACAAATATACACTGGCACTTTGGTCATCAGTGGAATTACTGATTAAATTATGGCAATTGAATATCAGGGTGGCTTACCACAACTTAGAAAAAAACTAAAATGCATCATTAAATGTATCCATATAATAGTACAAACAAGCAGTGCTTTTTTCTGGGGGTGCGCACGCCCCTAAACATTTTGTGAATCTAAGTTTGGCCTCATTGAGGGCCAGTAACAAGCAGTGCTTTTTTCTGGGGGTGCGCACGCCCCTAAACATTTTGTGAATCTAAGTTTGGCCTCATTGAGGGCCAGTATTTCAATATAAGTAGGAAAATGAGAGTACCTCTAAACATTTATTTATTTTAGAAAAAAAAACTTCAAACAAGTTACAGTTTCAGCAGATAAAATGTTTTAAAAACAAGAGATTCATTCACTAAAATATCCTGTTTATATATATTTGTGATTAGGAGATCAGGGAGACACTGCTAGTTCTCGTACATCCTTGCTGTTTCACCTGCTCTCAGCCCCACACATTCTCCCATTCTTTCTATGGTTTGCTTCAGTCATGATCTAGTATACATAGTTTGCTAACCTTTTTGGAGCAAGGACACATTTCAAATTTTGAGAGTCACAAAATCACTGCCACACAGAGTTGCATTGGTCCAACCCAGATTTTCCTCACTGAGCATGAGGAAGGGTTATGGTCAAGCCCATGCATTGCATGGAAACTATCCCAAGTTCATTCCCTAGCCTCCACAGGTAGGGCTCTAAAATATTTTGGTATGAAATCTTTGAGGACTGCTGCTAGTTACTGCAGACCAGGGGTAGCAAACTCATGGCCTTCCAGATGTTGTTGAACTATAATGCCCATCATCCTTAATTATTGGTCATGTGGGTTGGGGTTCCTGGGAGTTGCAGGACCATAGGTTGGCCACATTGAATGGTCAGGCTTGATATAAAATAGCTTCCTATGTCAATGGCAATATAATGCTGTACCATCATGGAAAGAAGAGAAGATTCACTGTTTTCCTATTGGGAACATTACTTCTGCACTGGACAAGAATAGTCCATTAGCAGGTCTAGCTGCTGACTGCAAGCAAAATTAAATTTTATGTTTTTTGGCAAGGTTGTATTTGTAAGACCATTTTTAAAAAGCTTTCAGGTTTTGAAAGCAGTTGTCAGCGTGAATCATTTAGGCGGTCACTGTTTTTAATATTGGGCAGATTGTGTAATTTACATCTAGAACTGTATTGTGTTTGTGAGTCAAACTTTCACTGTGTTCCAGGAAAACTGCACAAAGGCCGTATTTGTTCTGCCTCTTATGTGACTCCTCTGATTCAGTTCCAGGCAAGTTCACTGAAGCTATTTGACACAGGGGGGAAAAAGGAACTTAGTTTTAGAACAGCTTTTAATGGGGAATAGCCAGACCAGCTGGCTTGCAAAATGTCTAGTAAAAAATTAGATAAAGGAAATATTTTTCCATGAACACATTTAGCCTCATTACTACTTTTAAACTTTTTTAAAAGTACAAGAAATGTGTACTGATAAAACGTAATACATCATAATATTATAATTGTAATATAATGGTTTTGAAACTTACTAATACAGTGCAAGGGAACTCAATATTATTTATATTTCAGGATTTAATTCTATACACATTTGCTTAGGAAAAAGTCTTAGAGAGAGAGTGTGTCAGTGAGGTGTAGTGGTTAAGAGTAGTGGACTCGTAATCTGGTGAACCAGGTTTGATTCCCCGCTCCTCCGCATGCAGCTGCTGGGTAACCTTGGGCTAGTCACACTTCTCTGAAGTCTCTCAGCCCCACTCACCTCACAGAGTGTTTGTTGTGGGGGAGGAGGGGAAAGGAGATTGTTAGCTGCTTTGAGACTCCTTAGGGCAGTGATAAAGCGGGATATCAACTCCAAACAACACCTCCTCCTCCTCTTCCTCCTCCTCCTCCTCTTCTTCTTCTTCTTCTTCTTCTTCTGGCTCATCCAGACTTGGCCTTGGCCTTGGCCTGCTGCTTTCTCCCGGGGAAACTGGATCTTTACTGCTTATTCGGAGCAAATGTCAATTGGGTTTCCGCTGGATTGACGGTTGCTCCAATTTATTGTTAATGAACGGGTTTTCCCAGCGAAAATGGTGGGGCAATGGCAAAACCACTTGGAATCTGCTCGGACCCCTGCTTTCTAGGCAGGGGACAAGCTCAAGTCTGGATGAGTCCTTGCTGAGTAGAGTGGGATTTACTTGAGGAAGGGCTGCAGCTCAGTGGTTAAGCCTCTGCCTTGCTCAACTGCGTTCAGTCCAGGTATGGCTGGGACCGTCCCCTGCCTGAAGCCCTGGAGAGCTGTTGCCAGTCATTGGTATACAGTACTACAGTAAATGGGCCCTTGGTATAAGGCAGCTTGCTGTGTTCCTAAAGCTGAGTATACATGCATAGGATTGTGTTGCATGACTGTTATTTTACAGGTTTTGTGGCTTTTGGGTTATTGTCTTTCCTTGCTTATTGCTTATTGAAGATGCATAATTACTAAGAAATGTTCATCAATTGGTGACATATACTGAGTTGGTTCAGTATATATGTTTCCCATATATTAATAAATCACATTTCCACAATGGGCCCTTTGGGCAGCTCTTAACTCATGGGCCTTGCTCATAGCTTTTAACGCAATTCCAAATGCAGCTAAGGGACTGATTCATCATGGGACTGAAACTGCCTTGGTCGCACTGGTCAATGATCTCCGGTGGGCTAGGGACAAAGGTGAGAGCTGTTTCCTAGTTCTGCTGTATCTCTCAGCGGCATTCGATACCATCGACCATAACATCCTTCTGGACTGTCTAGAGGGGCTGGGAGCTAGAGGCACTGTCATACAGTGGTTCCGCTCCCTCCTCCTGGGCCATGTTCAGAAAGTGGTGTTGGGGAATGAGTGTTCAGACCCCTGGGCTCTCACTTGTGGGGTGCCTCAAGGTTCTGTCCTCTCCCCCATGCTTTTCAACATATACATGCAACCGCTAGGAGAGATCATCAGGGGGTTTGGGCTGGGTGTCCATCAATATACAGATGATACCCAGCTCTACCTCTCTTTCAAATCAGAACCAGTGAAGGTCCTGTGTGAGTGTCTGGAGGCATTTGGAGGGTGGATGGTGGCTAACAGATTGAAGTTGAATCCTGACAAGAAAGAAGTACTGTTTTTGGGGGACAGGAGGCGGGCGGGTGTGGAGGACTCCGTGGTCCTGAATGATGTAACTGTGTCTCTGAAGGACCAGGTGCGCAGCCTGGGAGTCATTTTGGACTCACAGCTGTCCATGGAGGCGCAGGTCAACTCTGTGTCCAGGGCAGCTGTTTACCAGCTCCATCTGGTACACAGGCTGAGACCCTATCTGCCTGCGGACTGCCTCCTGGTGCATGCTCTGGTTATCTCCTGCTTGGACTACTGCAATGCGCTCTATGTGGGGCTACCTTTGAAGATGACCCAGAAACTACAACTAATCCAAAATGCGGCAGCTAGACTGGTGACTGGGAGCGGCCACCGAGACCACATAACACCGGTCTTGAAAGACCTACATTGGCTCCCAGTATGTTTCCGAGCACAATTCAAAGTGTTGGTGCTGACCTTTAAAGCCCTAAATGGCTTCGGTCCAGTATATCTGAAGGAGCATCTCCTCCCCCCATCGTTCTACCCGGACACTGAGGTCCAGCACCGAGGCCTTCTGGTGGCTCCCTCACTGCGAGAAGCTAAGTTACAGGGAACCAGGCAGAGAGCCTTCTCGGTAGTGGCACCCGCCCTGTGGAACGCCCTCCCACCTGATGTCAAAGAGAACAACTACCACACTTTTAGACGACATCTGAAGGCAGCCTTGTTTAGGGAAGCTTTTAATGTTTGATGCATTACTTTATTTTAATATTGTGTTGGAAGCCGCCCAGAGTGGCTGGGGAAACCCAGCCAGATGGGCGGGGTATAAATAATAAATTATTATTATTATTATTAGGCCTTTTCAGCTTAACTGATGCCATGAAGTTAGGTTGCATTTAACTCCCTGGCCGCTTCCACTTTGCTGAGCTCAAGTAGCTTGGGGAAAATAGAGACATCTTATCATTCTCCTGAATTCATTGTTTGCAGTGGTTGCACTTCTGATTTAGAGCACTGCTCATCTAGTGTAATTATGCAGAGCAACTCCCAGAGAAATACATAAAGCAGCACTGGAAGTGCTTAATGCTTGCTAGGTCTTGCTAGTTTGTCTTTTTATCCCATGGCGCGTGCTCTTCAGTTGAAAAGTGAAATAAGACCAAAAAAAACAAAACAAAAATTAATGGGGTTTGGATCTATCTTAGCCTTAAAATGGAGGACACTGCAAAACAATTTCCTTATCATAATGCATTTTAATATGTATTCTATGTATACTTTATGCACATTAGTATTTGCATTTTTGTTAGGTAGGTTTGCTTATAAATAAGCAAATTTCTCCCCCATCCCGAGCTGCAGTTACTAGTGGGTTCTGACCTATCTACATGGGAAATATAGCTTGCCTGTGGCTATTTTCCACTCCCCCACAATTTAGCCCACGTTTAAGCTCCGGGGGATCACAAGAAAAATGCCTTCACCAGTGCTGCTTGTTCCTGGGGACACCCACTGCTGGTATGGAAACTCTGCATGCCATGCAGAGAGGTCAAATGATGAACCAGTCTTGGCACTGCAAACCAGGAGTGGAATAATGCCTAAAGAAAGCAGCTATCATGGGACGATAGCAGGGAAGTGAGAATATTTATTAGAAGATATAGTACATTTCAGTGTTTTGCCTTTTTCAGGGACAGAAAGATCTTGTTCTACGGATCTGTATTTTATTCAGACCATGTGGTTGGAAAAAAAGAATGCAAAATGAATTGGACACACCATGTCTAATATTTCTCTCTCTCTCTTGAGCTGCATTTTGAAGCTTGGCCTCCGCTCTCCCTTTTGGCTTCCTATCCTATTGATGCTATCCTCCTTCCTTTTGCCTGGATTCCAGCTTCAAGGTGCCCTTGAGTGATGGATCTTACATCCCTAAAGTAACAAGCTGCTTGTCCAGCAGCCTCTGATATTTTTTAAGGTGTTATATACCTTCTGTTAGGCTCCAGGGCAGGGACCGCTTCCTTTTGCTGGGGTGAGGGCTGCATTCTCCTAAGACCCACCCTCAAAGTGGCCATGGGCAAAGCCAAAATTCCTAACCTTTTTGGCTCATTAAATCTTCTTCTTCTTTGGCGATCATTCGTACCCGAGTAAGATTGTCTTCCATAAGCACGGTCTTAACTGTGAGTCCGTAACAAACTGAACTCCACCACACACTTCCCAATTTTGCTTCCACCCAGTTTCTCATTTTTGTAGTCTTAACTTCAGTTTCTACATCTGTGTGCAAATTTATTTTAAGATTCCTCACACCATTATCTGCAGCATTTTAGTGCATATTTCTCCTAATATAAATATTTTTACAAGCAATTTCCCCTAATATAATGTGTTTTTGTATGCTGTTTCCACTAACATATCCATTTTTATGCACATTTTCCTCTAATGTACACACATTGATATACACTTATTTGGTTGGAGAACTGCATTATTATTATTCATTTCATTTCAAATTGGGAGAAGTGTGAATTCTGAAGTATAGTTAATTTTTGATTTATGCATTGTTTCCAGAAGCACAAATTAGGTAGGTTCACATTGCAATGTAAGCCAAACAGTATTTCTCCTCCACCCCTATTTCCACCATTTTCCCTCTTACTCCCTATTAATTTTCACTCAATTCCTTCATTTCAAATCCCTTATTTAATCTCCCCTTTCCTTATTCCCCTATTAATTTTCACCCCTTCCATATTCTTTACTAATTGCTATCCATTTCCCCTCTTATTCCCATATTAATTTGTTAACCTCCCCCCTCACTCCCTAGTAATCATTGTTAATTTAGAAAGCATTGACCCCAATCACCTTATCCCTCCACCTTGAGTTCATCAATTCGTTAAGAATGCACCAATCACTGAAGTAAAACCAACTGCCTCCCCCCTTCAGTAATTAAGCTAATCCATTTATTTATTCATTATCTATTTATTTATTTATTAATTATCCATTTATTATTATCCAGTTTCTGAGGGAAGCATCTTTGCCCCCACAGGTGACTCTCAGCGCTTTCTCAAACTGAATTCTCTATACAGTGGTACATACGCTTCAGGTTACATACGCTTCAGGTTACAGACTCCGCTAACCCAGAAATAGTACCTTGGGTTAAGAACTTTGCTTCAGGATGAGAACAGAAATCGTGCTCCGGCGGCGCAGCAGCAGTGGGAGGCCCCATTAGCTAAAGTGGTGCTTCAGGTTAAGAACAGTTTCAAGTTAAGTACGGACCTCCGGAATGAAATAAGTACTTAACCCGAGGTACCACTGTAACACCATGCAACTGCTATTTAGTTAAGCTATTCGTTCTTGTACAATTTAGTTGTTGTACAATTATTGTGGCCATAGTTATGAATCTTCTTGCCAGCCCATTCCCTTGTGGATGGGAAGACTGGGAAGTGATATGTCTGAAATCTTACACTGGCCCAAATGCCAATACAATTCAGAGCTGGCCAACAGTGTCTATGATTACTTTTTCCATGATACTAACATGGGGAAAATGAGTCTTTCACTGTTCTGTGAACTTTTGGCTTGAAGTCCTAGGGAGAAGCAAAATTGTTGCAATTCTTAAAAATAAAACCCCTTACTAAGTTTGAAAGCCCTGCTTTCCCAAAAAAGCTTTAATGTAATGAAGGATCTCAGGAATGACTGAATAAGTGTGATTTTTAAGAGTAGGTTCCATGATTTTAATGCAGGGTGTGATCAATGAAGTGTTTTGAAATTGGGGGTGTCTCATAGATACAATATAGTACACCTGCAAAAATAAATATTGTTGTAAGGTACTCCCAAAACTTCAAAGGGCAATTGCACACCTGGTTTTGAGCACCTGCTTCATAATTTTGCAAGTGATAAGCTGGTGCTTCACTGGTGTTTCACTGGTGCCACTAGGCTCTCAGCTTTCTTTCTTTTTCTTTTAAAGAAAGACTCTAGCCATCCTAGAAAGAAAGTTATACAGAAAATATTAAAACAAATAAACAAAAACATTAAAATACAAGGAGCCTTTAATCAAACAGACAGTGCATTTTGTCATTAGTTGGTTAGCATAAGCCAAATACCAAGAAAGCATTGTGTGGCTCATTTGAAGAGGAAGCACCAAGCATTACATTTTAATTCCTCCTAAGTGCACTGCATAGCTAATGCACAAAGAGCATGATCAAGTTTAAAGTGGGACGAGGCATTAGGAGAATTTGTGAACTGTAGTTGGCAGCAACAGCTTGTTTGGAAAGGCCTAATCAAATACAGAGTATCCAACAGACTGAAGTTTTATTTTTCAGAAAGAATAATGTGAACTTGGCTCCTTCAAAGGCTGAATAGGAATGTCTTCCAGAGCATAGAAGCAACTGCTTTTGTGCAGTAGCTGTGAAATTTTGGCAATGTTGATTATCTCGCCTATAAAAAGAGCTCTTGAATGCTGGCAGCTTTATAGTTCAGTCTATAAAGTTTCCTTGCCATGCTGAGAAAAACCTTTTCTCATTACCTTTTACTTTGCTTTTGCAAGATATTTAAATTTCTTGTGCCACTTTGCAGGCTTATCATGTAGCAAAGAGAGAAGGTGATTGTCACAGGAATTATATGTCTCAAAACCCTGTCCAAGTATTTCTGTACACAGCCTTTAATTATATATACTGAAATTTCATTTAAAAATATCAAAGCACTTTACATCAATTAAAGACTCCCTCACACTAAGAAAACTCTTAAAATGTATCTCCAGATGACCATTACAGATATAGTCTTAATTGTTGGCATAAGCACGATGGCAAAGAAAGGTTTTTAGCAAATGTTTAAAGGGTTGAACATTCATGCTGTTCTTGTGAATACTGGGCACTACCTTTGTAATGCTTAGAAAAGTTGGAGAGAGATATTCACAAAGACGGGTTTCTCGTAGTTTTAGAATGCATGCCAACAGAATGTGCTGAAATCTTTGCATACGGTTGTTGCAAATACAGCTTGCTGCTGCACATCTGAAAGAACAAAGATGCAGCATTTTCTGGGGATGATGGGTCAGTGTGCATACAGAGCATGCCCCCAGGAAGCCTAGGGTAGCAGTCAAGGTCCCAGCACTGTGTCAAGGCCCATAGCTAACACCTGCCTTGAACCCTACCTGAATATATTTTTCTAGCTCAGTGCTCTAAGCAGTTGAGAGTGGGTGGGTCATGTAAGGGGAACATTGCAGGAAGGTAAAAGGTGGCTGGATCCCACCATCTAGGGTGCTGTTACTGCCCACCTCCAAAAAAAAGTTTGGAATGACCCACAGGTGGACAAGAGAGCCAACCAGAAGGCACTTTGCCCAGGGCCA
Organism: Podarcis muralis; assembly: GCF_964188315.1. NCBI lineage: Eukaryota > Metazoa > Chordata > Lepidosauria > Squamata > Lacertidae > Podarcis > Podarcis muralis. Next base: position 26,184,648 of record NC_135663.1, read on the forward strand.
CTTCAAACCCCACACATCCAATGTTGTTGTGATAAAAGTCCTTTGACTAGACCCAAATACATATTTGAATCAGTCAGAGGATACTCAGTTCACTTAGGTCTTGCTTGGTGTGGAAGAAAACCTCTACCTGCTTCAATGTTCCTATGCCATTCTGGTACTTAAAAAGTCAGCATTTCAATGTGGCTTTCACAGAGAATCTGATTAAAGACTTATTCCCAGGAAAATGTTTATAGGACTGCTGCCTCAAGCTTTGTGAAGTGGGGGAAAATCATTTCAAGTTGTATAAAAAAATCTATTGCAGTTCAGCAAATCAACATACATTGAAATTAAAGTATAATGAAGTCTATTGTAAAGATCTAATGTGTGATTTTTTCCCCCTTCTAGGTAAGTAACTGAATGGGAAGATGAACAGACATTTCAAATGACCACCATGTTGCAAAAGGTACCCTGGTATTTTATTTATCTGAAACAAAGGAGCCATGAAGAAGTCGGCCATGTTTATATGTAGCTGAAAGTGTTGTTCATAACTGCTTAAATTATTCCTTGCTCTGAACAAACACCTATAACCCAAATTAAAAAGTCATGTGATTTTCTAGTTTACCATTCTTCAATAATTTTACTGCTACAGTTTTGTGCACGTTCCTGCGCAAACTTCTAATAATAGACGAAATCCAGTCTTTAGTCACCCTCTTTTAACTCCAATTATATTTCTAAGGAAATACAGAAAAATACAACCTTTGGTACAAACAGAATTTGGTCCTGTTTCTTGAAAGAGAAATTTGAACACAATTCTGACCCACTGATGTTAGGCTGGAACAAAGGTAGCAGGTAGAAACTTTGAAACAGGGAGTTTAGGGAGTTGAGTGCCATATCAACCCCACTGATCTGCCAAGGGACCTGATCCTCAGGCTCTCCTTTACACCAGCCTGGAACTGGTGAAGCAAAAAAGTAAGGAAAAATGCCCTGCTCCTTATGAGCTGACTGGCAAGCCAGCAAAATTTTGGGATGCAATGGTCAATCCACCTTTCTGTTCCTTCCCAAATGCAGAGTTCTGCCTTTCTTGGAATGATAGCTTGAGATGTATGGTGACAGTGGAGCCCTGGATATATAATACTGATCAATAGAAATAGTTGTGTTTGTCCAGGGCTCAAGAAATAATATTCAGTTGACTGGAGCAGTGGTATGATGAAACAGAGGAGTTGATCCATTCTTAGTATGTCCCGTTTTTTTGACTGAGTCCCTGTGATTTATCTTCTTTACTTGCATGGAAATCAGACTTCAATGCTGGTCATAAAAGTGGCAGATTTACCATTATGTCTGACTCCTTAAGAGATTACATCACTGAGTAACCTTGGAAGAACCAAATGGCTTATTAGCTGTTCTCTAGACAAATAGTTATGTGCCAGCCAGAGTATTACTTCAGAATGTAAGTGCTTGCTACGTGATGGAAGGATGCTGCTGAAGAGAAGCTTGTAATAAATGTAATAAAATAAGGGCTCTTTTTCTAGAAAAAGAGGTGGTGGCTGAGCTTTTTTTTATGGGAGCATCCATCCAAGGTTATTGAGCTTTTTTAGGAAGGCAAACAGAGTTGTTTTTTACGGGAGCACCCATCTTCTCACTTACCCCACCGCCACTTTCAGTGACACGGATGCTGTAGCGATTAACGGAGCAAAGAGGTGATAGAACTCAAGTGCTAAGCCCTAAATAAAAGATTTGTGCCTGTAGCTCTAAGGATCCACTGTATTACTTGTTTTAGGGCTTCTTGTATACAAACAACAACAACAACAATTAATCCAACAAGAGTTTTAGCTAGGATGATTCTGTACAACCGAAAGTTCACCAGAAAAAAGCAAAAAGTAAAAGTAAAAAAAAATTAGTTTACTTCTTGCTCTCCTTTCTTCTCAGCTATGCATTACTTTCTAGTAACGAACATTCTGAGTTTTAGCCCAGCAGAATGTTTCGTTGCCAAATGATCATGAATGTTTCATATATACTACATTTTGCAGTACAAACCTTTCTCCTTTTTACATTTTCCCTAAGAAATTGGGTAAAATTGGTATGCAAAGTTATCAGGGATATTCAATTTATTCTGATTCATGTTGCAGTGCAGGTAAGCCACTCTAATGCTGCCCAGTTCTACTCTATAAGTCCCATTATACCTAATTATTGGTCATATAGCTGGGGTTGATGGGAGTTGTAGTCTAACAACAACTGGAATACCACATGACCTACCCCTGTTTATGTCTTTCTCTTGTTTTTAAAATGACTGCCACAGTCTTTCCACGAACATTATTTTTCCGTAATTTGTATGCCTACAATTTATCTGGAATTAAAATTCATGGCTCATGCAAGGGAATAGCTCTAATGATTTAAAAATGAAATTATAGTGATCTGTTTCAGGCAATTTAGTATATTGCCTCTGACGTACTGTTCCAATGAAATCTAAAAAGCTTCCTGTTGGAAATGTATCTTTCGTATTTTTCTCTCCCATTGCTTGCAATTATAATTCGAAGTCAATTTTCACTGGCTTGCTGCAGCTGTGCATATTACTTTTAAACACTTTCCCAAACTGGATAATGCTGCAAAAATGAAAGGTGTCCCCCCCCCCCCCGTATTGATGAAACAGGCTAGACAAAGATTATATGCTTCTGTTTAGGAAGACTACTTTAGTTATTGAAATAAGTGGGTTCATGTTGTTATTCATTTCTGGGTAATTTGCACTTGAAAGCAAACAGCAGGAGTGGACAACTAGTTCTTCACTGAGGGCCACTTTATTTCTAGTAGACCAGAGGACTGTACCTACTAATTTATATGCAGTAGTATGCCTTTAGCCCAGTCTGCACATACTTTGTATTATTATGTTTTGTGTCAAAGTACTTTTTATGGAAACAACCCAACCAATTCAGGAGGAAGTGGGAATATAGTACAAACACCCAGTTAATAGAACACCACTGGTAGGTAACACAAGCCAGGCAGAGACCACAGTAGTCAATTATTTGTGTACAGATAGTTTGCATTGTTGATATAATTCCTGCAGTGAATAGGGCAAACACAGTTCTTGAGGAGCATGGCTGCTGCACTGGTAAAATAGTAGTATAGAAGAACATCTGGTTAAACCACAAGATCCCATGAAAAAAGCCATATTCCTTTTTTGTGTTGAAACCTCTGGCTTTTCAATGACTGCAGTGTACAAACATAAGAGTCACAGTTGTTGCTTCACCCATTTCTGCTGCTGGCCCCAGCCAGGTCAGTCTCAGCCACCATTGGGATGAGGCTCATGGAAGTCTCCTCATGAGAGAATGTGCCCCTGAAAAGGATTCCCCACCCCTAGTGATCTTCCTCCTTCTATGTGGTTTCAGTATTCCCCTGTTGTCTGAATTGTATGGGAAGCAGGCATCGATGAAAAGCATCTACAACTTGTAAAAGCGAATTCTGGCTTCAAGCAACAGGTCCCAACTGGGGCCCCATCAAAATGTTTGCCGTGTGATAGCAAGCCGTATGCTAAAAATGCTTATCATGGAATATGCTTGTGTCTAAAGGACCTTGTGTCTAAAGCGAGAGCTCTGTTTTATTTTCAATGAATGTCTTGTGGTGTTTTTGTGTGTGGTGATGTAAATAAAGGGAAGAGGATGGAGAGAACATTGGTATGTGGTAGATGATTTGTGAATATTATTATTCCCTGTTGACATGAAGGATTTAGCCAGTTATGTTGGCAGCTGCTTTATCCACCTGGCTCAAGGCCTGTACATAAACTGCCCTTCCTTGTAGCAGCTGACGGGTGTTTCCCAGCTGGAGGCAGCTACCTAACTCCTTGCAGCAAACAGACTGTCAAGGTCGTTCAGTCTTAAGAGAAGCGTTGCCTTTGCATGACATTGCAAAGTGATCAAGGAAAAGGTTGCACTTGCACTTGCTCTTTGCGGAGCCCATAAAGGCCACAGATTCCCTGAAGTATTCATTACTTCCCTGTGAACAGGAAGAGTATTCTCCAAGGCAGTGGTAGGAAACCTTAGTTGTGGCTCTTCAATCCTTTCTCTCTCTGGCCCTTGAAGGTCTCCCCAGACCCACTTCTTCCCCAGGCCGCACCTCTCACTGGCACTGATTTGCACCATCCTCCAGTGCTTTTGCTTGTTCAGACCCAGAAACCTCCCCCCTAAATAAAGACAAACTTGACTCAAATTTTAGCTTTGGTTTTTGGCAGAATTTAGGCCACAACTTTATTGATTACAGAAAGTGACTGGTTGCATAGGCTCTGGGTCGACTAGCTCCCTGCCATGCAGGTAGCGCTGACCCAGGGATTCCATCATAGGTCAGCCAAGGGTGAACACTTGGATAAGTGGAAAGCCGGGAACAGGCTACCTCCACCACCCAAATGTCCCCCCGGACTCAGGCACAGGCACAACCCCCTCTCAGGGGTTGACCAAACCATAGAGTCCCTGGATTCCTTTAATGGAATACCCTTCACATAGGGATGGCGAGAGTGTTCTCCCATTGCTATCACCTGAACCAGAGCCTATCCGCAACCTTACAAGTTGTGATGATTTGCTACGAGGCAGGTGGAACCCAAATGGCAACAGCCAATCAGCCAAGTGGGGAAAATTCCTGACGTGCCCCTGTCCCAACGACAGATGACACACGAAGGCATAGCAAGGTCAAGTGCAAAGTCCTACAGGTAGGGAGAGGTGGGTGGGTGTTCCAAATGCACACGCTGAAAGAAGAAGCTCTGGGTCACGTGCATGGGCATAAATAGGTCCCTTGAACCGTTTGTACTGCGTCCCATTGGCCAGATTGCACCCAGCTATGGGGGACCTACCAATCGGGTGTTGTGGCTGACCAATCATACCCACCCACAGCACAGAGTGTTGGTTTCCAGGTCTCACCTCCCTCTTTAAGGGAGGACCTGATTTGCCTGAATGGGACGTACCCTCAAATTCCTCCTGCGTTCCTGGATGGAGAATAGAGGGAAATGTGTGTAGAAACCAGCTTACCATACAGAGGAAGATTTACATACATTACTCTGCCATCTTTTGCCTCTGGCCCCTCCCAGCACTGGCATGTGACCGCAGAAGGTTGCCCAGAAGGGAATGAGGCCCTCCTCAGGCTGAAAAAGGTTCTCCATTATGCCTTCTCAGTACAGTGATTTTAGAATCCTGTCACAAGGGACTAATCTACACCGGTTAGTTATAACATTAAAAATGTTATAAAAAGGTAACACCAGAGGGCGCTGTAGGACAGTGATCCATCGTCAATGGGAAATTGCATTGAGAATTATTTTACATTTTTAAAATAGCATTTTCACAGATCTGTGTAGATGCAGCCAGGGTCATGGGTCTATATTTTATAAGATGCTTGATCGAAGTGAGGAAAAGGGATTCCATTTCAGTTCTGCGTACCCCTCAACTGTCCTGATAAAACTGGGGCATCCCTTTTTTATGCAAGAACACGGCAGCCATTTTGGGTGCCATGCTCTTGTGCTGTGATCTCCCCCCCCCCAAGTGCTTTTTTCAGGGTTGCAATCTTGTGAGAGTCATATGGCCCCGGAAGATGGTGTCCCATTTTTTTGCCTCAGCGTGTTGGAGGGTATGGTATAGTAACACTGCAATCCTACATATTCAATGGAGCATACAGCGCTGCAATTCCTAGAGTTTCCTGTGAAGAGGGATTGGCTGTGTAATGGTTCCAAGCAGTTGCTCGAGAGCAAGCAGGCAATTACCTGCCTACTCGGCTGTAAAGCCTTGCTTTAGCTGCAAAAACAGACTTTATCTGTCCAGAGCGCCACTCTCCCGTGGCTGGCTCATTCACTGGCAGAATCTGTGAGTGGGCGGCCCTTAAACTTTCCCCAGCAAAGTAATTTCTTGATGCCCTGTCTGCGCCTCCCCTCTCTGCACGGAAGCTTACTGCGCAAGGAGGGCGTGGGTAATGGAGGACCCCTCTCCTCCCCGCTTTGCCCAGGCAAGGTGTCCTGGCACCGCCTCGCCTCCTCTGAGCCCTGCAGCTCCTCTTCACTGGAGGCATGGTTACTCTCCTCCGTTGAGGAGGAGCTGCTTCCCATGATCCTTGGAGGCTCTCTGTACTCCATTCGGCTTTTCCTCTCTCCCTCCTGAACCAGTGGCAGTTCCCTGACAGGCTGTTAAGCCACTCTGGAAACTGTATGAGGGGAATAGGGGCCTCTTTTTGCCCAGGACCCGTAGCAACCTACAGATCCCTTAGTAACCTACAGCTCCTACAATTCTTTGGTGGAAGCCATGGGTGTTTAAAGTGGTATCATCCTGCTTTAAATGTATGGTGTGAATGTGGCCTTGGTCTGGATATCTTCTTTTCTACCAAATCTTTTAACTGTGGCTCAGTACTAAAGCTTTGCGGCTTCATCAGCTGCATTTCAAATACTGGCTTGGAATAAACTCAAATAAATATTTGTATTGGGCATGGAGGCGGTGATTTGCATTGTGCTTCAGGGAAGAGAGAGCTTATTTGTTATTCATCTCTGTAGATCTAACTGACGCTAGCTGGTTTTTACAAAGAGAATGTCAGCGATCCGACACTCCCCAAAGTCTAAGCTGGATGCAGAAAAACTTTTCAAGCCTATTATTTGCTAGTACAGGGGGAAGAGTAAAATATATAGAATTTTGCTTTGGAAATTTCTGTATCCATTCCTGATACTTTATCAGAATACATTTCCACCCAGCTCTTTGAACTAAAACGGGAGTGAGAGTAGTTCTGCAGTGAGATGGTGATTAGTTGAAAGCTCCAAAGTAAGTGAGGTGATTGTCTTCTCTTGGCCTTCATCAACTGGTGCAAGATATGCAAACTTCATTGCATGCCTTCCTAAACATAACTTAGGACACCAGAATTTAGTTACAATAAACTATATCACCTTACATGTTATTGTTTTTCTTGGACTAACATATCAACAGCAGGCATAGCTAGAATACATTGTAGAAAGTTACTTGGTTAAAATATGTGAGTTCTCCCATGTGTCTAAGACCAGAACAATTTTATTAACATTTCAGTTTCACTTAAATCCTCACTTAATTTGATGTTTCTAAGGGTTCATTCTAATTTATGTGCATCTCATTTATGTGCCCTGTCTGTAATAAACTTTAATGCTATGTCCTTTAAAAGCTCTCAGTATTCATATTTTATATCAGACTGAATATGTTTCTAATGCTGATCAGGAGGCTAATTTCAACTGCTCAGATATTTATAAAGTTCCATGTGTACTTGGCACAAAGTATAGAGGGTATTACAAGGTTAGAATGATCTCAGATGGTATAGATATAATTTTTGTTTCAGAAATATATATCAATATGGGGAAACACAATGAATATTTTGATCACTGTAGCTATAATAATAATAGTTACAAGCCCTAAAATATGGGGGAGATTATTGAATTGATTATTATTGAAAGGACTTTTCCCTTTCCCTTTCCTTTTAATTTTTATTTATCTTACAACTGTATAATAGTAAAACAAATAGATGGTAGATGAAGGGAATGCAGTGGATGTAGCCTACCTTGATTTCAGCAAGGCATTTGACAAGGTGCCCCATGATATTCTTGTAAAGAAGCTGGTAAAATGCGGACTTGACTATGCTACCACTCAGTGGATTTGTAACTGGCTGACTGACCGAACCCAAAGGGTGCTCATCAATGGTTCCTCTTCATCCTGGAGAAGAGTGACTAGTGGGGTGCCACAGGGTTCTGTCTTGGGCCCGGTCTTATTCAACATCTTTATCAACGACTTGGATGATGGACTCAAGGGCTCAAGGGCATCCTGATCAAATTTGCAGATGACACCAAACTGGGAGAGGTGGCTAACACCCCAGAGGACAGGATCACACTTCAAAACGACCTTGACAGATTAGAGAACTGGGCCAAAACAAACAAGATGAACTTTAACAGGGAGAAATGTAAAGTATTGCACTTGGGCAAAAAAAATGAAAGGCACAAATACAAGATGGGGGACACCTGGCTTGAGAGCAGTACATGTGAAAAGGATCTAGGAGTCTTGGTTGACCACAAACTTGACATGAGCCAACAGTGTGACGCAGCAGCTAAAAAAGCCAATGCAATTCTGGGCTGCATCAATAGGAGTATAGCATCTAGATCAAGGGAAGTAATAGTGCCACTGTATTCTGCTCTGGTCAGACCTCACCTGGAGTACTGTGTCCAGTTCTGGGCACCACAGTTCAAGAAGGACACTGACAAACTGGAACATGTCCAGAGGAGGGCAACCAAAATGGTCAAAGGCCTGGAAACGATGCCTTATGAGGAACGGCTAAGGGAGCTGGGCATGTTTAGCCTGGAGAAGAGGAAGTTAAGGGGTGATATGATAGCCATGTTCAAATATATAAAAGGATGTCACATAGAGGAGGGAGAAAGGTTGTTTTCTGCTGCTCCAGAGAAGCGGACACGGAGCAATGGATCCAAACTACAAGAAAGAAGATTCCGCCTAAACATTAGGAAGAACTTCCTGACAGTAAGAGCTGTTCGACAGTGGAATTTGCTGCCAAGGAGTGTGGTGGAGTCTCCGTCTTTGGAGGTCTTTAAGCAGAGGCTTGACATCCATATGTCAGGAGTGCTCTGATGGTGTTTCCTGCTTGGCAGGGGGTTGGACTCGATGGCCCTTGTGGTCTCTTCCAACTCTATGATTCTATGAAATATACCAAAGAACAACCTCCTCAGGGGAAGCAGAAAAGCACATACATTTTGTACTTCTTACAGTCTCTATCCCCATGAAGAGCTGAGAGCCGCAAAATAGAGCAGAAGGAAAGGCAGAAGAAATGACCTTTCTGATATTAGACCATTTTACTTCTCTGAGTTCATTGACTAGAAATTCAGTTTACCTGTTTGTGTAACCAGCTGTCCTACAATTATTGTACAGTGGTACCTCGGGTTGCATATGCTTCAGGTTACATACGCTTCAGGTTACACACTCCACTAACCCAGAAATAGTGCTTCAGGTTAAGAACTTTGCTTCAGGATGAGAACAGAAATCGTGCTCTGGCGGTGCGGCGGCAGCTGGAGGCCCCATTAGCTAAAGTGGTGCTTCAGGTTAAGAACAGTTTCAGGTTAAGAACGGACCTCCGGAACGAATTAAGTTCTTAACCCGAGGTACCACTGTATTCAAGTCTCCCAGGCAGTAAATGGTAAACCATAACCTAGCATGATGAGAATGAGCCACAGCAAGTCTTGGCCTTGCATTCGCCTCCACCCTTCCTGTGTGTTCCAAGGGATGCTTCTTTGAAATAAAATGGAAGTGGGACAGAATGGACTCACTGGTGAACATATGTAAAACAGAAATACTCCAGGATAAGGCTGTTCCATCCATGACTAGATCAAATGAGTCTTCCATCAGCTGAAAGACATGGTTGAATACAACCACTTGGACTTTTGCCCCATGTACCTGTCACACACCGTCTCAGAGTGGTACACTATCGAGCTGGCTTCTAAAGAAGGGAGTCATGCAGCAAAAATATTAGAAAGATATTAGGTCTGGAATAAAATGTGAACATCTATTGAGTTAGCAGAATAACTCCAGGAAAAGAGTGGTAAATAGTACTGAAAAAGTATTTTGCTTCTTACATATGTGTTAGTGAGTCAGCCTTCTTTAGTCCTAAAAGCAGTTTTGTTTCAAAACAAAACAAAATCCACAGATGTTACAGAATTTTGAATTGAAAAATAAGTGAATTTGGAGATGTTTCATTCCGCTCCCCCCCCCCCCGGCATTCCTTTTGGGTAATGCAGAGGATTATTAATATCCTTTCAATTAAAACTAAACTTGAGAGTTGAAGGCATTTGTTTTTCAGGGCACATGATCAGAGAAGTAAATTTGTCATGGTTTGAGGTTTTCCTGACCCACTTAAATTAATGGAGAACATAATGAAATATTTCAAGTAGGTGGGTTCTGTTTTACCACCTTCACACTGTCCCACGCCTGCCTGGGAGCTTCTACCAAGCCATTGTCTTCCCATTTGCTCAGGGGAAAGCAGCGATTCCCGGAGCTATTGTCAGGGAAGGAAACTGAGGCAGCACCAGGTGAGTGAACCAGGTGGTGGTGACTAGAAAGCTTTGCTTCAGAAAAGCACTGAGTGTGGATGAAAGTGCTCTTAAACTGATGCTACTTGTGTTGCCATTGAAGTGAACAGGATTCCTTTCTCTGTAATGTAATATTGGTGGAGAAAATATTGATTAACTATGTTTTTGCTTGAAGAAAGTCTGAATTGGCCTTAGAGGCTTCACCCAGAAGATGAGAGGTGGAAGTTGCACTAAGGCCCATAATAAAACATGAAGGGCTCCTCTACAAGATACTAGCCCAACTCCAGAATACTCCATTCTGTTCCCAGCTTTTCTATTGCACTCCATTCCACTCCATTTTTTTGTACTTAATCAAACTCTTGAGTTTCTCCCATACAATGCAAGTGGAACACCCCACCCCCACTGGGCCAGTGATCTGAGATATAGGTTAAACAGGGCTACTGTTGATCTGTTATGTAAACAAGGTTTCTAGCACTCTGTCATTAATCCAGTAAATAATTGTAACAGGGAATAGCTCTTCTCCTCATCCCTGAGCTTGTTAGTTCCATGGAGCAAAAGTTATTTAAAAACTGTTTGCAATTAAGAGACTGGAAGTGTGCAGCTATGTTACACTGACCTTCAGCTGTAATTTTAAAGTATACATTCTTCAGTTTCTTCACGTTATTAAATCTTGTCAGGACTTTGTATCCCTGCCAAAAAATAATAGGAGATTACTGGCAGTGGACATGAATCAGATTGTGTTTTTCATAAGAGGATCTGCTAATAGGTTTTTATATTAGCCTATATGTTTGCCTTTGTTTGCTGCTAGCCTTTTAGTAAGATACTGTACTAGTCACATGAAAGTAATGAGAAAGAAAAAATATGCCTCTGTTGAGAGAGAATGAATGTTAGGCCTTGGACAAGCTCTTCAAATGAATTCCAGCTTGGTTTGGAATAAAGAAATGAGTCATTTCTTGATGAAGAAAAAGATGCACAGTTCGTTCTGTGACAAATAATGCAACCAAGTTAAAGCTGCGGTTTTACACCTTGATCTTCCAGCTTATGTCTCACAGAAGGAAGTGCCATAATAGGATTAGACCAAGGTTTTTTAAACCTCTGCCAAATATTTTTATTTGAAACAAGAAATGAAGACCAGCATTTTCATCCAAAGAGTAAACACTGACAAATATATCCACACAAACAAATTTTATTTATATTTAAATAATAATATAATATAATATATCCTCAGAGCTTCAACTTCAATAAATAAATCAAAATCTAACAAATGTAGGAGACCTGCATAAAGCCACAGAACATGCATCATAATCACTGGTAACCAACAAGTTTCATTAGTTCAAAGATTTCTGCTTGTGCAACCGAACTTTCCCCATTCTACTCCTGCTCTGTGTGCCTCTTCTGGGAGGACCCCCAAACCCTCTGGAACAGATTTGGGGATGCAGGGCACACACTGGGGGAGGGCAGGTGGAGTTACATTACGCAAGTGGATATCCTTCTACTGACAGAATGACTTACTGCCCTATCAAGTGTCATTATATAATAAGTAACCCCTTTGTCTTCTTGTCTTCTTGGTTTCAATAAAATGTCAAATTTTAGCTGTTGGTACTTTCAACAGGGGCTGAATCAATCAGATACAGTGGTACCTCGGGTTAAGTACTTAATTAGTTTCGGAGGTCCGTTCTTAATCTGAAACTGTTCTTAACCTGAAGCACCACTTTAGCTAATGGGGCCTCCTGCTGCCACCGGGCGATTTCTGTTCTCATCCTGAAGCAAAGTTCTTAACCCGAGGTAATATTTCTGGGTTGGCGGAGTCTGTAACCTGAAGCGTATGTAACCCGAGGTACCACTGTACTAGGCTGTGCTCAGGCAAAGTATGGGTGTGGCAATAGAGGCTGCCCACTGAAATGTCAGGGGACGCGGGTGGCGCTGTGGGTAAAAGCCTCAGCGCCTAGGACTTGCCGATTGCATGGTCGGCGGTTCAAATCCCCGCGGCGGGGTGCGCTCCCGTTGCTCGGTCCCAGCGCCTGCCAACCTAGCAGTTCGAAAGCACCCCCAGGTGCAAGTAGATAAATAGGGACCACTTACCAGCGGGAAGATAAATGGCGTTCCGTGTGCTGCGCTGGCTCGCCAGATGCAGCTTGTCACGCTGGCCACATGACCCGGAAGTGTCTGCGGACAGCGCTGGCTCCCAGCCTATAGAGTGAGATGAGCGCACAACCCTAGAGTCTGGCAAGACTGGCCCGAATGGGCAGGGGTACCTTTACCTTTTTTACTGAAATGTCACCATGCAGATGCCAAGTTGCTAAAATGCAATAAGAAGCTTCCACGCCAATGGATGTCGAACAGGTTAAGAGAAGCCCCTGTTTTATTTTACACTAGATGCATATCTTGATGGAAATTGAGATATAAACTGGAAACTAAATTTGACCCTTTAGTGTGCTACTTTTTATTTTATGCTGTTTTATGCTTGGTTTCAGAGTGTGCAATTTTCCCCCATTAATGTAAAAAATTATCAAATATTCCTCATGGGGATATTATAATTAACCTTTCTGAGCACCAGCTGCATCCTTTTTTCCATGTTGTTCCTTAAAAATTATTGATAAGGATTTTGTGGCTTGTACATAAACGGAAAATAACAGGAGTCTGTTTTCAAGCTAATTGTTGTAGATTGAAAAGTAAAGGGTGCCACCTTGTGGAAGTTTCATTTTGGTATTTAATTCAGGTTTTCTTTCTACCGTTTTCTGTTGTGATCCATGTTCTAAGCATACAATGTGTACTGATCCAGAAGATACTCTTCAAACTGTTTTTCAAATTCATTGCATCATGGACATGTACAACTTCTTATTGAAGTCAAGACTAAATGTGCAGTAAAAGCTGTTTTATTACAGTCTGTTTCTGACCATTGTGTAAACCTTCGTTACCCGCTATATAAGCCATTCCCTGATATATGAAACATAGCCCAAAGAGTCAGCATGAAATCTGCTGGCTTGTAGGAAACATAAGTGTGGATCAGAAATATGGAGTGGATAAACTATTCATCAGGGCTTCAAGTGAGAAACTGTACAAAAATAATTCCTTTGCCCTAAGATTTAGTATGGTTACAGAGTGATGATAATCAGTCTGTTATTTATTTATTTAAGTATAGTATAGTATAGTATAGTATAGTATAGTATAGTATAGTATAGTATAGTATAGTACTATTATTGTTATTTATTAATTTATTTATTCAACCCTCTTCAAATGACCATCAAGTCACCATGTGTGTAGCCAGGAGTTTTGTTAGGGGCTTTTGTTAAGGGGTGGCAAAACCTCAGATTTGTACTGATTTTGATGGATTTGGGGGGCAGCTGCCCCCCTTGGCTAAGCCCATTCAAATAATCAAATCCCTAAACCAGAAACTCTTGGTGTTTTGTGTCATTGATCCAAGAAAGTTATAGCTTATTTGATTTGTTCTTTATCTTTGTACATTTTTTAATGGGAACAGCACCTCCATCCATTTTCACCGGTTGGAGCATATTGATTAGTAAACTCTTCTCTTTGTTTCTTCTGCGAAAACGTGCCAACCAACTGATCAACATATCATGAGCAATTACTTATTTATCAGCCAAAGTACCATACTGCATTTAATGCTTGTAGTTCCAGTAGAAACTTTATATCCATCAGGGGCAGTAGACCTCCTGCTAACGTACTGCTGTAAACACTGAAAAGATACCAATCACTGTAACTAGTATTAGTAACATAGGATTGGATTGTTGTGCTGTGCTTGCACATTAACAGAGAGCTCTCACAGTGCTATGGTAGGTCAGTTCAATAGCAGTTACTGTGTTTCTTTCATGCAAGGCCTTGTGCATGCAATATAACATTTTCGGATGGGGTTTTATTTTTGCGTGTGCCGTTCTCTAACCTTGATGTGACTGTGGACATGTGTGGAATTTTGAGAAGGAGTTGGTTTCAAACAAAAATTGGCTGTATTAGTGGGATCTGAAAAATAAATTACACAAGTCTCATTAAAAGAAAACAATTGCCTTGCTTTTTTCTGGGGATTTCCCCCCAAGTTTGCTTGAGACAGTATGTGTCTGGGCCAGTGCCGGATTTATGTATAAGCTAAACAAGCTATAGCTTAGGGCCCCACTCTCTTGACAGTGGCGTAGTGTGGGGGGTGCAGGGGGGTCGGCTGCACCGGGCGCAACATCTGGGGTTAGGGCAAATCCACGGGTTAGGGGGCGCAAATCCACAGGTTAGGGGGCGCAAATCCACGGGTTAGGGGGCGCAAATTACTTGCCTTGCCCCGGGTGCTGACAACCCACGCTACGCCGCTGTCTCTTGACGCCCTCCCAAATTTTTTTAAAAGGAACAAAACCCTGGATATACATTTCCAAAATATAAGATAAAAACAAATAAAATAAAACCAACATACAGTTAAAGGTAAAGGTAAAGGTACCCCTGCCCATGCGGGCCAGTCTTGCCAGACTCTGGGGTTGTGCGCCCATCTCACTCAAGAGGCCGGGGGCCAGCGCTGTCCGAAGACACTTCCGGGTCACGTGGCCAGCGTGACATCGCTGTTCTGGCGAGCCAGAGCCGCACACGGAAACGCCGTTTACCTTCCCGCTAGTAAGCGGTCCCTATTTATCTACTTGCACCCGGGGGTGCTTTCGAACTGCTAGGTTGGCAGGCGCTGGGACCGAACAACGGGAGCGCACCCCGCCGCGGGGATTCGAACCGCCGACCTTTCGATCGGCAAGCCCTAGGCGCTGAGGCTTTTACCCACAGCGCCACCCGTGTCCCCTACATACAGTTAGAGTTTATTAATTATTTCACTAATAATATAGTTCTTCTTAATTGTACCTTTCACTATTAATATGCTTCTTAATTTTATTTAAGTTCAACAATTACTTTGATAAAATACATATTTTGTTATGTGCAAATGGCTTTAGATACCTATTAGGTCCATAAATTACCATATAGCATATATTCAATACAAAAAACCAACGACAATTTGTTGTTGACAAAGGACTGCTGGACATATAAAGGGCCCCATTACCTTCAGCAGCTTAGGGCCTCATCAAATCTTAATCCTGCCCTGGTCTGAGCAGTGGGGAGGATGGAAGCTATATATATAAAATATTGACTGGCCATTTGTATAATGGAGTAAAATATTTTTAAGGGTAGTTTTACTGTTATTATTTGCTCTTTCATTGCTGCTGTAATGAATGTGTGGTTTCAATGAAGTACTGTTTTGTATTACAGTTTATCTGCCGATTGTTAACCACCCTGAGCTTCAGATTAGAGGGAGGTATATCAGAATATTGAATAAATAATAAACGAGACACTGTTGGACTTCTTTTCTGTTTAGCACATAACCCCGACTTCAAAGCCTTTTCACAAGTATTTATATAATTATCTTCCTGATCATACTGCACTGAGATGATTGAAATGTCTTCATAGTCTGTAAGAAGTATTTTGTATATAATCAAGTGATTATCAATATACAGAGAAATTCTATATTCATTTTTGGGCCTTCTTTAAATGCCACAGTCATAAGCCAAATCATGCTGAATCCACAATAACAAGGAGAGTAATGATCACATTATAAACAGTGATGCCTTTCACACAATATTTTATTAATTTCAGTAGTTCTAAATTTCTAAACCAGTATGATACAATCACAACATGACTGTTAATCCATATTCATAATGCAAAGGAGTTATGCATGGGAACATGAATTGTGTATTATAGAAATGCTGATGTTGAACTGCCCCGGGCCCCCTGAATTGTGGAGGCAATGTGGCACATGTGCTTGTTTAGATTCTAGAACCAGTTTGGTGTAGTGGTTAGTGTCTGACTAGGACCTGGGAGACCAGGATTCAAATCCACACTTGGCCACAAAGCTCTCCAAAGTAACCATGACCAGTGACCAAGGTTTGTCCTCTGGTTTGTCCAGCTCAATGTTCACCAAATGGGCCACAGCTCAGAGGACTGGTGCACACACACTGTTATGTACTGAAGTTCTCACCCTGGGCCAGCAGGGGATACTGTAGATAGTTTTCACTCAGGTCCACATATGCAAATAAGGGATCAAAAGTGACGTTCAGTCATTGGATAGTTACAGAAAATGGTTACTGTTGCGTTCTAGTGGAGCTCTATCTAAGCAGGCTGGCTGAACCCTTCAGTTCAGTTCTGTTCTGGCCTGTGAATAAACAAGAGCTGTTTGAAGAATCACTGTGTCGTCTGATATGTTCACCCACAACTTAACACACACGGTGTTCACAAACTTCTCAAAGAGATCCAAAGTAGGTTTTGGGAATCTGTTATAACCCGTATAGGGCATTAAGAATCCTGTTCCATAATATCAGCAGACTTGATTAGCAATTCTGTGCACATTAACATCTTTTCCCCACCATTTTTAAAGCAATTGATTCTGTTTTTGGTAGAGAAAGGTTTGGGGAACCTGACTACTGTCTATGCAGACGGAGGCCGATGAGACGAGGTCCAACAACATCTGGAGGACTGCAAGTTCCTCACCCCTGGTATAGAAGCTTGTGAAGTATTTAATGCCACACAAACAGTTCTTAAATCTTCAGAATGCTCTAGGATTATGTCCTATTGCCCATTGTATGTGCTTTCAGTGAAATAATTATTTACCGTATTTGTTGAGAGAAGATTATAGATGTTTCATTTATATTAATTATGAAGCTATTGCCTTAGTCTCCCTCATGGAATTCTCTACTTAGGAAATTAAACTTTTGATGTTCTCCAGAGAGGAACTTAATTGATTTTCTCTCTCTCTCTAGTTTGCTAGTCTTTTAATCTGATTGTCACTGAATATGTACTGGTAATTTTTATGTTGATTGGAATATTTGTGTAAGCTGATGTTTGTATTCATAAAAAGTATATGAAGTGATTAGTAGCATTCAACATACTTGGAGTAGAGGAGCTAGGTAGATCTAGAAATTACACAGAGGGCTGGTTTAACGAGATTGAAGGGCATTCCTGTTCATGTCTATTCTGAAGCAAGCCCCATCACATGAAACGATGCTTACTTGGATGTAAGTGAAAATATTATTTTTGTCATAAATAGTTAAGTATGCATTTACACCAGTAATTGTGTTGCCTTTATGATGGAGGCAACCAAAATTGCTTGGCTTTATTTTGTTAATTGTTTTGGGGAAATGTTTTAGAAAAGTGTACAGTCTGGCTATCAGCCTCATTTATTTAAATGATATTTCTGTGTAGTAAAAACCATGCATGAAAACATCCAAGTGGTGTTTTTATAAGCCTTGAGATTAGAGGAATCACAAACAGGGGGACAAGGATTCAAAAGTGTGAATTTATACAGAATTTGGTAAATGGGGAGTTTAGGGAAACTGATCTGGATAATGGAGATTTTGCTGTATCGTTCTGTAGGGCAGCAGTAGTACTAGGTGTGAATAATAGTGGCAGCCTTGTGTTCTTGGTAAGATAAAATGAGAAAATCTGTTTTCTTATATAAATGGCCTCTGGGGTGACCACTTTCCTTCTAGCCTTTGATTTTTGAAGCCATGCTGTGGTACTCTCTCATACTGAAAATTTTCCTCCCAAACAATCAAATTGCAATTCTGCTGCAAATTGGATATGTCTGTTTGAATATTTTCACTGTACCAATATGTTTCACATAGATTTTCTTAAAAATAGACTGGCTATAATAAGTTTGAAGTTTAAAACTGAGTTCCAAAGCAGAAGTATGCAACATTGTGTGTGTGAGTAAAAGGCAAATAAGCAAAATAACAGCTTAGGTATTGTAATATTATTTTATACAACAAAGACTGCACACTTGATAACAGTTTGATCCAATACAAACAAGTCATAGTAAAAGCATAACTTCAAAATAAACAATTTATATCAAATAAAGTAATATTCAATAATCTATTAGAATATAATAACACACAATAAAATTAAATATCAGCTAATGATAATTAAGCAGAAATTCACTCTTAACAATTACAATAAATAATTTTTTAAGAATAATCAATAAAAATAACAGCAATCCACATTGCATAAAATAACAGAATACAAATTGACAAGCAAAGATATGCAACACACACACACACACACACACACACACACACACACACACACACACAAACACACACTTCCTCCTCTTGTTTCTTCCCAGCTGCTTCTGCTGTTCCTAAAGTCATGGCCTGGAAAAGGCTCCTAGGGCTAGAGGGTAGGACAAGGCACGTGGGATAAGCCATTGCCTGGTGGCCAGCACCAAGTCTCTCCCTGCTCAGTGCAGTAATGCTCAATAATAAGTATATTAGCTCCTATTATGTTGCATCACGGAAAGCCTCGGTAAGGAATGGGAAATGTGAAGATGCCATGGGTCATGATGATCAATGCTAACAGCTTGAATGTGTGAGCTAACCTTCAGTCACTTGATATTTAAAAACTGAGCATGCTGAATATTTTGTCAAGTGATCAATGGTTTTATTCTGTCTTCCCACCTGGGCTGTCCTATAAATAACCCATAATTATTTAAAGGGTTCTAACCGAACCACCCACACCAGCAAACATCATCATCTTGACTCACCAACATAGTACGGTATTGAAATTGCTCAGAAAGCTTTGCTGAAAATAAATAACATTGCTATGGTCTTCTAGTATGAAATCACTAGAAGAAATTTAGATTGTTGCTTGGAAGTATAGAAGTCTCTTTGCTGCAAAAGGAGAACAAGGAGTTAGAGGTATGTTATTAGAGACATAGATCATTTAATTGGCTGTTATAAATATAAGTTCCCAACAACCTGCAGTAAATGTGGTGCCAAACTGGAAATAATGACGTTAAAAGTAAATTATTATTATTATTTTGCTCTAGTAGTGTGGGTGATGGCTAATTTATGCTCACCTGAGTGGCATATGTCAAACTAAAATGTAATTACCCACAGGAAAGATTAATCTTCCTAAAATGTTCCTTTCAGTTATAAAGCATTTAAAAATGTATTTTAAAAGTACTTTATGGATTAATTTATTCATTTCCATCTTACAGCATGCATGCAACGAAGTGCAAGTAAACTCTTGTAGCTGCTGGAGCTATAAATATTCATGCAGCTGGGGAAACTGCTTTGAAGCCAAAGGGGGGAAAATCTTTCTGTAGAAAACAATTTTATGCGCTTATTTCAGCTAGCGTTTTGGAATATTTATTTATTTGTTTATAAAATGTATACCCCACCCTTCATCCAAACATTATTGGTGGGCAGTTCAAAACATACAGAGCTGCATAAACTTGCCATTCAAATATTTTTAAAAACCTAAAATACAGAATCCAGAAATCTGACATTTTGCATACAGTGTAACACCTCTCCATCTGCCCTACTTAATACAAGGCCAATATTCCAAATGCAAAAGGAATTGTAGAAGAGGAATGTTTCCACTGGCATTGCTGGTGCCTGCTGAAACTAAAGAAAGTCAGGTTGCCATCCCAAGCTTTACCACCATTCCTGGTAGCCTGGGTTTCATTTGACTTTGGTACAACCTAAAGCTCCCATCCTCAGCAGTTCTCCAGTCATGGATAGGATGTTACAAGGAGAAATGCTCCATTGGATACTTAGGTCAGAGGCCATTTAGGACTTTATACAGTGGTACCTCGGGTTACAGACACTTCAGGTTACAGACACTTCAGGTTACAAACTCCACTAACCCAGAAATAGTACCTCAGGTTAAGAACTTTACCTCAGGATGAGAACGGAAATTGTGTGCCGGTGGTGCGGTGGCAGCAGGAGGCCTGTTAGCTAAAGTGGTACCTCAGGTTAAGAACAGTTTCAGGTTAAGAACAGACCTCCAAAACGAATTAAGTTCTTAACCCGTAGTACCACTGTACTTCAAAACTAACAGCTTGGAAGCCTACAGGCAGCTGGTACAGAGCTTTTAGTAACTGATGTTATTTGGTGTCATGCAGCTGACTTAGTCAGCATCCTTGCAACTCTATTCTGTGCTGACTGAAATCCCTGAAGCGTATTCAAGGGCAGCCCCTTGTAGAGTGCATTATAGTAGTCTAGCTGGGAGGTTACTAGGGCATGGGTTGCTGAGGCTAGGTTATCCCTGTTAAGGAATCGTAGTAGATGGCAAAGCAGCCATAACTGAAAATAGGCCCAGCAACCTATGGCTCCAGTGACAAGTGGAGTGAATGAGTCACACCTAATTCTCCGGGGAAAGTGCAGCCTCTTCTGAAACAGCACCTCTGTCCTGTCATGATTCAACTTTAGTTCCTATTTTCTTGGAAGTGGTTGTATAAAGACAAAACTAGCTTTATTCTGCAATAGCTTTTTCCCAATTGTGGACTGATTGCTTTCATGAAAGCATTTTAACAGACCATTGTTTCTTAATTGGAACTGATGGAAAGTTCTACTTAGCCCCAATATCATGTTCTAAAGAGATAAAATCCTTACTGATTACCTCACAGTATGATGCTATCCTTGAGTTACAACTCCAGGCAAGAGATAAGACTGCTCCTTAATCTCTCTGCTGCACTCAGGGTCCAAAAATGCATTTGGCCATTTTTCTTGCTAAAGTCTCACAACACAGGAGTGCTTTTTGCTTCTGTAAGTGTTCCGTGCAGCTTCATGACCGCATGCCATCCATATGGAATATCAAGGTCTTTTATAGCTGCTTTCTCACACTTTGGATCTATTTTTCTTTTACACATCATTCACCCAAAGGTGCCATTTACTGTGTGTTAAGGCAGTAAATAGCTCATCCTCAGCAAATTGAGTGAACCTGGTTAGTTGATGTATATTGCTGGCCACTGCAGACCTGTCAGTTGTTCATATAAATGGAAGATTCTTGTGAATAATATGGTACTGCTAAATAAAATGTAAACAAAGAGTCAATTCATGTAACTATTACCAAAGCAAAGACATGCTGGGCATGTATGTCCATCTTACAGTTCCTAATATATATTGATCCTTCTCTTGTGATCTTTCTAAACTGACAGTGACCTTGTAGCCTTATTTGTCAGGTTGTTAATAGCCACTGATAAACCAGGAAGCCAGTATCCATATAAGTGCCTATACTGTATATCCTTATCATGAACACAGATTCTTAGGATACTGATGTCTGCCCATCATGAAGAATCCCCGCAATGGGGTGAGCTCCCGTTGCTCGGTCCCTGCTCCTGCCCACCTAGCAGTTCAAAAGCACATCAAGTGCAAGTAGATAAATAGGTAGCGCTCTGGCAGGAAGGTAAACAGCATTTCCGTGTGATGCTCTGGTTTGCCAGAAGCAGCTTAGTCATGCTGGCCACATTACCCGGAAGCTGTCTGCGGACAAATGCTGGCTCTCTCGGCCTATAGAGCGAGATGAGCGTGCACCCCCAGTCGTCCACAACTGGACCTAACAGTCAGGGGTACCTTTACCTTTACCTTTACTAATAGCCACAGATAAACCAGGAGGCCGGTATCCATATAAGTGCCTATATATCCTTATCATGAACACAGATTCTTAGGATACCGATGTCTGCCCATCATGAAGAGTTCAGAACAATGCAATGTAATCAGTTTCGGAGCAAGAAAAAGAACTGCAAGCTGGTGAGGTCTTTCTGTCAAGGGATAGCCTTTCTGATTTAGCAGTTTAACAAAACAATTCCCCTTTGCTCTCCAACTGATTGTGATGTTTTTCATTGGAGAAGGGGGACAGAGACACACATGAGAGTGTATATGTACACATGTCAGTCAAACGATGGGCTTGATCAATTGGGAATGCAGTGGAGGGACTGGGCAATCCAGCAGGCCACATATGCCACTGCAAGATTGGTGTCACTTAATCAACATCTATTGGAGTGAGAATTGCTGTCATTTGAGGCTGTAATGTCCTGTTTGAGGTTTTGCCAGTAGGATGGGGTGATCCATCTACTACCCTGTTGTGTTACTGCAGCTTCCATATTGTGTTGCATTTTTTTTACAGGTCACACCCACACCATACATTTAAAGCACATGTAATTTTTCTGCCCAAGAATCCTGGGAACTGTAGTTTATTAAGGGCACTGGGAATTGCAGCTCTGTGAAGGGTAAACTACTTGAGAAAGCCACGTGCATTAAATTTGCTTTAAGTGTACAGTGTGGATATGACCACATATGTAAAGAAATAGTAATTGGAACACACAGCATCTTGCTTAAGCTATGAGCATTGTGGGAGAAGGCTGCAAAGAGCTGGGATGAAACTGACAAAGCTTTTCTTACAAAGCCTTTTCCTCATCTATACAAAGGGGGGGGGGGAGAGCCCATTGATTGTATGAATGATCAATTTCTCCACCACAACGAAGGAGCTTTGCTGCACTCCTTCGCCAAGGAGGGGGAAAGTCCTGTCAATCTTTGATCCCTGCTCTTTGCAGCTTTTGTGGAAGGGACAAATAACACACACTTAAGCTTCAAAAACAGAGTTGCAAGGGGTGAGAGAGAGAGAGACTTTCTTCTCATCATTGCAGGGGCTCAGAAGCTGCCTTAAAATTGATGTGGCAATCAATTTTACACCTACTGTTCAGGGGCTTCTCTGAACTTGCGCAAGAGATGAGGGGAACATCTTGTAAATTTCATCTCTAGTACTCTGCAGCCTTTGCATACAGTTCTGAGAGTGTAAGCCAGATGCTATAAGTTAGCTTCTCTGCAGCTGTCGAGAAGACAAATTGAAGTAGCAGTAGGAAGCATCAGCAAGACATGTCTTGAGAACTTTAAAACTTAAAGAACTGTAGTCACTCACAGCAAATGATACTCTGGTAAGTTCAGAGCAAACATGTGGATTGGATAGCTGCCACAGATCCTCTCATGTGAAGGATATGTTAGAGAAAAAGTGGAGCCCTGAGGCTAACTCAGTTGTGTTACCAGTTGTGTCACCGAACATTCCACGTGGGAATGTATTTACACAAACATTACTATATGCAGTTCCTGTGTTGTGTTCTCCTTGATGAACTTATCCTCTCTAGTACTAATGGAACATGAAATCATGCCGTCTTATTTAATCCAGACTGTATAATACTGTTTCCAATTAAAGTATTATTAAATAATGCGGCTGAGAAGTTCAATGCAGTATTTACTATTGTAGTTGGTTTTACAGATTGCAATGCAGCTGTCTGTATAGATAGTTTGGGATTCCAATTCCTCTGACAGATTCTGTAAATTTCAGAAGGAGAAACAGTTTGCAGTGCTACAAGGATGATACCAATGTGCTCTCAGAATGTGAGACAGGTCCTATGGCTTTCTAGTGTGTGACCTGACTAGACACAAAGAGCAAAAAAACAGGATTTCAGCCTTCCTCACCAATATGTTCAGAGGGTAAGTACTAACTTGGTACTACAAAAATTGGTGTGCACCTACTGAAGACTTGACTAGATGACTTTGAATTTTACCACTGGCAATCCTAGACATGACTGTTCAGCTGTAAACCCTGCTGTGTTCAATCAAATTTACTCCTGGGTAAGTATGTATGTAGCTTAAGTGAGCTTTAATTATACCCACATTTATGAAACATCAAACAGTTCTGTTACTGATTTGGGAAGGCATGCTTTGTCAATAACTACTGTAAGTATCCTCCAAGGAACTTGTATGACCTTTTGAGTTGGGCTTTATTTTTCATCTCGGCAAAATATGCAATAAAATTCATTTAGTTCATTTAATTATTCAATTATTCATTTAATTTGGAACCCAGCATAGAACAGCATTACTGCTTTTTTGCTTTTGGCAGGGATATTATCTTCAGCTGCCATTTATGTTCCAGATGATATGGTAAAATTCCCCTGAGATATTTTTTTCTTCCTTCCTTCAAAGCCAAGAAGTTTCCTTATAACTTCAGATCTTTTAATTCATCATTCCGTGAGCTTTAATTTTAACAATCCTTAAATTGTTTCTTCCATGACAAGTGGAAAAACCCTTGCAAATAACATGGGGTCCCATTGTATTCCTAAAAATAGATTCCAGAACTCCTACCAGAACAAATCACTGATGTGTTATAACCAGTATTTGTATGGCTGGCAGTCTGAAGATTGGGATGGGACCAGAGCAAGTATTAAAAATGCAAAACAGTTGGGACTTTGAACGAAGTACTGTGGGACACCAAGAAAGGGGAGGGGGTAGCAACTGGTGAAGTTTCCTACCCTGCCCTTTGGAGCAAAATCATGCAAGCATGTTAAAACTGCTGCTCATTTTCAAGACGCTATACTTGTTTGCATTATGTTCATATAAAGTGCTCACACGTCTAACACCTTGCTCTTCAGTTTACTCCAAATGTTGTTTGTTTTGGTTAATGTTTTCAGGGTTGACATCAAAGGTTAGGTTCCTGCACCTGCTATTTTGCTCCAGCTGGGCATTGTATTACTTGTTACATTGCCCCTTAATCTTTACATTGAGAACTTGTTTTAATTATGCTTCTGTAGATTTGCTAGCAACAGGTCAGGGCTTTCTACCTGTGCATTGATTGATTGTCCCTAGGTAGAATTCCTATCCCTGCTTAGGCCACCCCCCACCCCACCACCGAAGCAGAAAGCCCTTCTTCTGACCTTGTTTATTGCCATTTTGAGTTGCAGCCAGGAAAATCTGGCCTTGCATTATCTCTTCACGTAATCTGTCCAATCTCTGTACTGTACTTCAGTCAATCAGGTTCCACCTTCCACTCATCCATCTTTCCTATAACACAATGTGCTAACTCTACCCTCTCAATTACTCCACACATACTGGCAATGTTCCTGAGACAAGGTGCAATCAGCGGAGTCTGAAGGAAGCTGCTTTCATTGTGCAGAAGAAGCTGCAGTCCTCCAGAAGTTGCTGGATTACAGCTCCCTCCATCTTTGACCAGAGCCGCAGGTTCCTCATCCCTTCTATTCCTCCTCTTCACCTACTCTCTCACTCATACATTTTCCATCTGGCTCAGAAAGGGTGAAGAATGAATGCTAGTGGCTGTGAGGAGCAGCAGCCATTTAGTTGCTGCCACTTTGTCTTGTAGCAATGGTGTGGGTGGGTGGGTAATTGCTAGGGAGAAGAGCGAAGAGTGATCCTTTAATGAAGGAGGGGGCCTCAAGACTGATGTATTGCTCCAAGGTCTCCCAAACACGGGACCTGCACTGGACTTTTCAACTGAAGTAACTGTTGCGTGGGTTTTCAATCATGCTGCAATAGTAATGTATGATAAGCAGCATTTATGTAGCACTGTAGATGGGCAACTTCACATACAATAGTCCTGCAAAATATTTGTTGTTGTTGTTGTTTAGTCGTGTCCGACTCTTCGTGACCCCATGGACCAGAGCACGCCAGGCACTCCTGTCTTCCACTGCCTCCCGCAGTTTGATCAGACTCATGTTTGTAGCTTCGAGAACAGTGTCCAACCACCTCGTCCTCTGTCGTCCCCTTCTCCTTGTGCCCTCCATCTTTCCCAACATCAGGGTCTTTTCCAGGGAGTCTTCTCTTCTCATGAGGTGGCCAAAGTATTGGAGCCTCAGCTTCAGGATCTGTCCTTCCAGTGAGCATTCAGGGCTGATTTCCTTAAGAATGGATACATTTGATCTTCTTGCAGTCCATGGGACTCTCAAGAGTCTCCTCCAGCACCATAATTCAAAAGCATCAATTCTTCGGCGATCAGCCTTCTTTATGGTCCAGCTCTCACTTCCATACATTACTACTGGGAAAACCATGGCTTTTACTATACGGACCTCAAATATATGCAAAATATTACAACCCACTATTTCAGATTGGGATCAAAAGAGAGTGACTTACCTAGACATACAATGGTTTGCAAGGGTGCCAACTTCAATAAAATATTGGGGTTGGCCAGGTAAGCCCCACCCTGCATAATCAATCCCACAACATGGCACAAACACACCATTTGAATGGCAATGCATATCAACTGGGGGCGCAGGCCCCTCAAATATTACATTGGTGGGGCCCGAAGGGACCTCAGCCCCTAGGAGTTGGCGCCTATGGTGGTTTGATAGTTGAAACAATTTTTAACTGCAGTTTTGCACTTCATAGCTCCCTTCCTTTGCCACTGTATTATTTGCTTTATAAATAATACTTCATCTTTTATTATTAAAGGCCTTATTGTTTTGCCTAAAGCATATTCATTATGTACGCCATTTTATGGTTCCCTGGAAGGTTCATACTGTTTGGTAATCAGGAGCTGTATTTCTCTTTCCAGTACCATGCAGTCAAATCCCACCCCCCGCCTTGTAAACATTTTGCTGTGGGAGGTGGGAACAGGAAGATGCAACAGCAAGGATATTTTTCTGCTAAATATAACTTGCAGCTATCTTCTCTTCCAGCGTGCAAACTATGCAAACAAAGAGAACCCGTGGGCAATCAGGGAACAAGGGCTCATCACCATGAAAACGTTCTCATTGAAATTATATAAATAAATTGTTCTGCCCTGGTTATTTGAATTTGCATTAACTCTTTCAAGTGCCTGTTCTGACCGTGTTCAAGATAGGATTCCCTCCATACATTACAGTGCATTACAATTCATACAGTACAATCTCAGGGCAGACTTAATGATGCATGAGAGAAACATCCCACTCTCAACAAACATAGTGCAATTTCACAATGGCTTATAGATGGGAGTGTGTAAGTGCTCTGTATCATCAGGATTGACTCAGTCAGGCTGATTCTTTGGTCACAACCCTGCCTTCAACTGAATATGGATTGTATCCAACTATGTTTTATTCATTGTAGGCCTAGGGCTTTTTTCAGCTGGAGCTTACCAGAACTCAGTTCTGGCACCTCTCAGGTGGGTGCCATTGCAGTTATAAGAGAACAAGGGAGGCGTTCATGGTGAGTTCCAGAACCCCTTTTTCTAAAAAAATAGCACTGAGTAGACCCATTGAAATTGATGGATTCAGTCATGTCCATTCATTTAATAGGACCTGCTTTGAGTTTGATTTGGGACCCGGGTGGCGCTGTGGGTAAAACCTCAGTGCCTAGGACTTGCCGATCGTCAGGTCGGCGGTTCGAATCCCCGCGGCGGGGTGCGCTCCCGTTGCTCGGTCCCAGCGCCTGCCAACCTAGCAGTTCGAAAGCACTCCCGGGTGCAAGTAGATAAATAGGGACCGCTTACTAGCGGGAAGGTAAACGGCGTTTCCGTGTGCTGCGCTGGCTCGCCAGATGCAGCTTGTCACGCTGGCCACGTGACCCGGAAGTGTCTGCGGACAGTGCTGGCTCCCGGCCTGTAGAGTGAGATGAGCGCACAACCCTAGAGTCTGTCAAGACTGGCCCGTATGGGCAGGGGTACCTTTACCTTTACCTGAGTTTGATTAATGTTGGTTACAACTCTATACCTCTGAATTGGTTCTGTTGGACCAGCCTTTTTAATGCTGTGATTTACCAACCCTGAGCCTCAGATACGATTTACAACTAACATGGGGCTCAATGACAGTTGTTATAATTCAGCAGTAAACAGCAGGTTTTCCCAGGGAAGGTGGTGGGTCAAAAGAAAAACTTCTTGGATCTGTGCTTAGAAAGCGTGGAACAAATAGAAGAAAACAGGACAAGTGAAAGTCATAATTTCCTATTTCCCTAATTTTCTGTTCCAATTAGCTTTGGACCTAATGCAAGTTCAGTACTGCAATTCCCTTGTATCAGTGTATTTAGTTCTTTTGTAGGTTTATGTACTTGAGCCCTAGGTTCAACAAAAGCCTGGGCTTTTCTTGAAAACTTAATAGCAACTTGATCTGCTAAAATCAGGGGAAGTACAGCATCAGAGCCACAATAGTAATTTACAAATCTCAGATTACAAAAATAACATTTGTTTTCTTTTTATTTATATTTTTGTATATAAGCTGTGATTACAGTACTTTGTAATTAATGTGTACCCTGTAGCCATGAGAGATTTTAAATATGCTAAATAAGGCTGAATATACCACTGTTTATTCTGAGTGTTTCTACTGCAAACTTTAAGAAAAAAACTTTATGTACCACAGGATTCAAAAATAGATTCATGAAAACTGCTAATTCTGCCTTAGTGATTCCAGTGAAATTATAATGCCAGTAAAAACAGGACTGGAAAACTTAAATCATTCTATGCTGATTAGCATAGAACTTAAATCATTCTATGCTGATTAGCAGTAGTAGATCAAAAGAAAAAGGATAAATCCACAATGATGCAGAACAATGTTTATTGAAAATTTCCCAGTGCATCTCAAACAAACTATTGCAGTTTCCTGCTGAAAAATAAATGCTATAGATTGGAAACTATCCAGGAGCCCCATCTGTGAAAAGAGAAAATAGTCCTTCTAATTACAGTCTAGTGAGCACAGCCTGGGGATAATGACACACCTTTCCTCCTCAGAATATTTTCATGACTCTTGGATAATCTCAGGAGACTCCACCAGTCCTCTTTTAAATTGGGTCAGTCATGTTTAATTCAAAGGAAAGGACAAAAGATGGCTGTCAGTGTCATCCAGAGTTACCTTTAAACTGTTTCTAATCAGTTTTTGGGAGAGGGTCTCTCTCTCTCTCTCTCTCTCTCTCTCTCTCTCTCTCTCTCACACACACACACACACGGTAAAAGAACTTTCCTAAAGACTGTTAAATCTCTTTTTTCAACTGGCAACCAGAAATATACTCTCCCTAAATATGGAGGCCCAATCCCTAGCTTTTCATACATAGCTTCTTTGTTTACATTTCAGAGGAGCATCTGAGTAAATGAATTCTGATAACAGGAATTCATTTATTCTCCAGCTTATTTATTGACTTAGTGCTGATACAGTAATTTCAGTAGGACTTCACAGTTTATCTTTCACTCATCGAAAAGGAATCTTTTTCTGCTTACCGTCTTCATAATTTCCTACTTTCCTAATTTTCTGTTCCAGTTACCTTTGGGCCTAATGCAATTTCAGTATTGCAATTCCCTTGTATTAGTGTATTTAGTTCTTTTGTAGATTTACTTACTTGTCAATATTGGTAAGATAGAAACAATCTAAGAGGTATTTTTATCATTTCCAAACATTTGATTCTTTGGAGGTGTGTGTGTGTGTGTGTGTGTGTGTGTGTATGTAACCCACACACTGTCTTCTTAGCAGTATAAATGAAGAAATTGGATCAGCTTTACTCTTGGTGACCTCTGCATTTGGAATAATTGCAACCTCCCTAATTCCCAGAACTCATAAATATTGTACTAAAGAAGTAGTAGGAGACACCCCCCCCCCAGCATCTTGCACAAAGCTTATTCATTTTGCACAAATACTTTAAAAAATGTATGAGATGCAAAATATAGTTGCCCTGAAGTAAAGATTTATGGAGAAAGCAAAAGGGTGACAATAGAGTAACATGATTTACAGGGTTGAAAGTAGTATGAACCTACAAAGCTATGCATAATATTTCCACCCCCTGCGGTGTGCTTGTGCTTCATGCTGACCAGTCCAGGAATGATTTTAGTTGAGGGCTTTTTATTATTTAATAGGCAGCCACAGCTGTAGTATAACAGGCAGCAATCTTCTTTTGTTAATAGGTCCAGTTCTTAGATCATATGGACAGATAGCTTAGCTCCTATTCCCAGCACATCTGCTTCTGACAATTCCTGTGCTTTGCTCTTGTTCTTGAAAGGTGATTTAGAATATAGCAGCCTGTCTGTAGACTTTCATTCATTCTCAGCCCAGTAGATTGTAGATTTCTCAAGTAGGTTTTTTCCCCCATATTTAGCTCCAATGCAAGAGGTTTTATTTTCCAGGAGTACATCAGAGAGAATATGATCTTAATGTGACATGATAACCTTGTGGCCCAGTGCAAAGATAAGACATAGGGAAGCTGAGTTGAGGCCCCAGATACATGATGGATTTGCAGGTTGGGGGAACCTGTAGCCCCCCTACAGCTCATCCTTGATCATTGACCATGCTGGCTGGGGCTGAGGGGAGTTGGGAGGCCAGAAAAATATCTGCCTTATCTTCCCATCTTCTTAGAATCAGCTGAGTGCCAGCACTTTGTAGCTCAGGTTTTTTGGCCCATGTCTGACAATTATATATCCTGTCAACTGTAGGGCAGGTAGCAGTGGCTTGGACAAAACTGCCTCATGGGCCAACTGGAGAGGCCTAATTAGGCCTGGGGGCTGGAGATTCCCAACCCCAGTCTTATATTCTTTGTTTCACTTCACCAGTTCTTCTTTCATCTGCTCCTGAACCTAGTAATTCTATAAAGTCTCCAGTGTCCAGAATTTTTTAGTATTTGTGACAGTCCTCTGTATGCTAATAGATTTTGCCAGTGGGTACATAGGCAATGTGACGAGATGTCTTGGAAATTTTCTATGCTGTTATGAATGGTGGAGCTGAAAAATGCACAGAAGCTCTTATTTGTTTATTTTTCATTCACGCACTATAACAATGCTGCTTCACAGTCAGAGAAGAAGGCTGCTCAGTTAAAGAAAGCAGATGACGATCTTGTGGGGCATAGAAATCTTATTTACTTTCCTTCAAACCTGGCCTTCAATATAGAATGTCAACCTGAACTATGGGAAATGTGACGGTTTTCTTAAAGTGTGTCAGATTGCTGCTCTTACCTGGCTATGGTCTGTGTGGGAAGAGAAGCACAATAGCCTCAAACCTTGTGTCGCAGAACTCTTTGGGGTGGGAGGAGAAAGACATTGAACACAATTGCTGAATAATTTCAGAAGTGTGCATTTACCATGGTAACCAATGCATCACTTTCCACTTTGCAGGCCACCTGAATCACAGCAAAAATGCTCAGAATTGAGAGCTGCAGTGACTTCATCTAGGTAGAAAAATATGATCCAAGATTTGATGAGCACTTTTCTGTTACTATCCTATTAGTACAGAATATATTTTTGCAGTTCCATACAGTATGCTTAAAGAGCACCTTACTAGTATGTTACTCTTTAGGTAACATTCTGTATCACCTCTTTATGGGATGAAATTTAAGTTAATATGTTATTATAGGATTTCTAGGAGTGTAAAAACTTTTATTTTCAAAAAATAAAAATGGTTAGGACACGGTAGCCCAGTTCACATATAACACTAAACCATGAGTCAGTGGAACTGGCACATGCAAGAAGGATCCCAAGTGAAGTCTTGGACTCATGTACTTCCTCAGCTCTACTACCTTTTAGTTGTATACATATTAATATCATTGCCAAACTTGGCATAAGAGTTCTTGAGGAAGGCGTAGGGATCTACATCAATGTTTGGGTGCCAGGCAGCATTTTGAATCAAGACGGTGGACTGAAATGTGATTTTGGCATGACTTCACCTGCTTTTTGGCATAGGTCCAGCCACCTCCTGGCTGACATTCAAAAGTTCTTTCATTTTTGGGATTCATTGGGACCTTTGGAGATTTTAAGACAAGAGGAGTGTATTTTATGTTGAAATTGCTGACATATGGCTTGCTAGAATAGATCATATGAAAGCCTGAGCAGTAACTTCTGCTTTTCTCAGACCTGGTCTAAGAAATACATTATGGCACAGAACACATGCAGCGCACTTGCAACATAAATAAGACTTGCAGCTTTGCACCTTGTCATTTTTGTACTTGAAAGTGTAGTTTAGCAGCCTTTAATGACTAGAATTATTATTTTTTTAAGTGGATATTTTTAGGATGCAGTTGTTGTTTTTTGGCTCACTACTAGTTTATGCAATTGCATGGTGTGATCAAAAACCATAGAGTTCAGCCAGTTTTGATCACAGCTTGGCAAGGGGACAACAGCTCTGTTGAAAACAGTACTGTATACTTTTAGCTGAAGAAGGTGCAGGAAGGGCCAATGCCTTTATTCACTAGGAGACAACTTTATATGCCAGTTGCTTGACAGATTACTTGTGTTCATCTTGGTGTGTTACAAACAAGAGGGAAATAGCAAGAGATTATCCTGATAAGAAAATCTGTTAACCCACATGTTTTTACATTGTGATACATGCCAGTAAGAGGAAACTAAGAGATCAATCTTAGAAGAAATCATGCTTTTGATGGTGGAACTGCAAACTGATAGGAAGACTCAGATAGTGGTTCCCCATGGCTTAGATGCATGGCTTGCATCCACCAGGAGTCGTGCATTCAGTATTGCGGGCCTCTGTAGAAGTCTCTTGCAGCTAAGACCAGACAGACCTCCTCCCCATTCAGTGTCAGGTGCTTGATGAAGCCCTTTCTATTCCAGCAGGAATTTTAACTCTGTTGTTATGCCTATTCATGGAATTTATGTTTTTACGTGTGACTTTCGTTCATTTAAAAACACCATATTATTTGATTAATGAAATGTTTTTGTGGATTGTTCTGCAATCCACTTTGGGGCCCTCTATGGTGAAAAGTGGACTTTAAATATTGGAAACAAAGAAACAACGAAGGCATATTGCAGACAAGTATATAAACAAACATAGGTTTTATATACATTGCCATTTACTCTGGCTCCCATGTCCTCCTACCACTTGTATTGGAAGCCGTGTACACATGACTTTAGCCACAATTCATCTCAGTCCTGTAGTTTCTACTGCTGTTTAGAGTGTTTTGCCTCAAACCATCTTCCATTCATTTTGATAATGTAAGCCATATTGACTTCTCACACTGAGGTGTGTACAGTGGTACCTCGGGTTAAGTACTTAATTCATTCTGGAGGTCTGTTCTTAACCTGAAACTGTTCTTAACCTGAAGCACCACTTTAGCTAATGGGGCCTCCTTTTGCTGCCATGCTGCCGGAGCACGATTTCTGTTCTCATCCTGAAGCAAATTTCTTAACCCGAGGTACTATTTCTTGGTTAGTGGAGTCTGTAACCTGAAGCGTATGTAACCTGAAGCGTATGTAACCCGAGGTACCACTGTACATTTGAGACAGCCATTGCACATGTGCAGATGGCAGCTTCATGAACAGGAGTTGTTTTTTGGGGGTGGGGTGCAGGGAAACCAAACAGTTGATGTGCATTGGGTAACAACACCCCCCCCCCTCTGGTGTGTACAGCAGTATACAAATGCTACTTAAAATGCAGCGAGGGAAAACAGCCTTACTGTGTTTTAAGCCACTAATGTCCACATAGGCATAAAAAGGTAAAGGTACCCCTGCCCGTACGGGCCAGTCTTGCCAGACTCTAGGGTTGTGCGCTCATCTCACTCTATAGGCCGGGAGCCAGCGCTGTCCGCAGACACTTCCGGGTCACGTGGCCAGCGTGACAAGCTGCATCTGGCGAGCCAGCGCAGCACACAGAACGCCGTTTACCTTCCCGCTGGTAAGCGGTCCCTATTTATCTACTTGCACCCGGAGGTGCTTTTGAACTGCTAGGTTGGCAGGCGCTGGGACCGAACGACGGGAGCGCACCCCGCCGTGGGGATTCGAACCACCGACCATGCGATCGGCAAATCCTAGGCGCTGAGGTTTTACCCACAGCGCCACCCACGTCCCTCCACATAGGCATAGTAAGCCAATTATACAATGCATCGTGCTAATTTCAAATTTCAAATGATGCTTTGTGCTTTATTTTTTAATACCTCCTCCCAATGTTCTTAGCCAATAAGGAATAGTACCAAATATTATGTGAAAGCAAAATTGCAATAGTAATACTTTGTGTACTTACTACATCAGTATGCTTCTTGGGAAGTTTTAATGTGAGAGTAATTCCTGCATAGGAATGACAGTGTGCCAGTAACTGCAGTAAATTTTAATGAAGTTCTCCTCTGTTTGATAAACACAGCCTTTTGCAGATTCATAGCAAAGCTTGAGCGTTCATCCGCAGCCACCCAGGGACAATATTGTGATGACAGATTTATTAATTTGGGGTCAGAAGGGAACTCCAAAGCAGCACAGCATTAAGAATGCTACTGTTTTAGCTCTAATAATGTTAAAGGAAACAAATGTCAAGACTTTACTTGTTAATGCCACAAATACACCAAGCTTTCTGTCCTGCTTCTTAGAAGACTTCCACAGACTGGTGGCTTTTTAAAGAAATCAATCAGGCATTTTCATAGACTTTGAAATGTAGTAATGAGTTCTTCTCAAATATAGCAAAAAGATGTGCAGGTTTCTAACAACATGCGACTTGAATTGAGCTACCCTAGTAAAAACAATATTTTTTACAAGTTTTTTCACTATGTGTCACATCTTTGTTTAGGGTTAGGTAAACAAAACCTGAAAAATAATGAACGATGATTGATAGAAATGCATAATTTATTATGATTTATTAATCATGAGTTAGTTTTTTCCCCTTATTGAAACACGAAACAGTGCAATACCCGAAAATGAGCAGCACAGACAGCTTTGTTGGGAAACCTCTCAGTATTCTAGTTAGAAGGAACTGTTTCCACTGTGTATTTAACCCTGTTCCAAGGGAAATAAAAGAAAGTGGCTAGCAGGTCAAATGGCTTCAGTGTTTTGTTTTAATTTGGAACAGCTACAGTTCAAGCCCTGAGGATCAAGTCTAAATTTGGCAATGAAGAGTAAAGACTCTTATGAGGTGATGTGTGGACAGATTAAACAACTAGTTCACAGCACAGGCAGTACATGAAGCAAACAACGGACCCAAGTATTCACATTAAGAATAGTAATTTTAAAGGGCTCTTGTCTGACTTCAAACATAAAACAAGTTATTTTGAAAGCCCCTGCGCAGAGGAAAACTTGGTGATGGGGAGTCTAAATAGAGGAAAGCATACCAGACTAACTTGCTGTCCTTTTTTGAAGGAGTGCTTTCCCCACCCCCAGGGGATACAGTACCAGTGCCTCTTTTTGTTGTTGTTAAAAAGTGTGGCACTTACTGTAAGAACTTCATGGGTGAGTACCAGCACCTATTTTTCTAGAAGAAAAGCACTGAGGCAGAGTAATATGAGGAGAATTCAGTTTATGTATCTTGCCATTCCTTCAAGGAGTTCAATATTGTGTTCTCTTCCACACTTTACCCTCACAGCAAATTTGTGAAGTGGGTTAAACTCAGAGGTAATGATTGGCACAAGGTCACCCAGTGAGCTTCAGGGTGAGTGGGGATTTGAACCATTCTGGGGGACAGCCATTCTAGCACTGGAAGAACTGACAAGCGGAGCTCTCTCCATCAGCTCTGCTGTGACAAGCCAGCTCCATCATGTCTCCTCTCCCCTCAGTGGGAGTGATAAGAAGCAGGGCTCATTTCATCAGCTTTGCTGGAGGCCCAGCTCCATCAGGCACTTTCTGCCCCTGAACTGTGCTAGTTGGTCCTTAGAGGAAAAACAACTATTTAGAAATCGATACCTAAGTTTTGATTTTGATATTCCTCTTTCCTCCTAATGATAAATAATAAAATTAAATTTTATTTATACCCCGCCCTTCCCGGTTCAGAAAACCGGGCTCAGAGCGGCTAAGCCTCTTTCCCTTGTGTGTGTGTGTTTAGATTGTAAGCCTCCAGGTAGGGATTGTTTTGTTTTGATTGTGTGTAAACCTCTCTGGAAGCATTTTTGGCAGAAGAGAGGCCTACAAATGCTCTAAACCAGGCACCCCCAAACTCAGGGGGATGTTTTGGGACTACAACTCCCATCATCCTTAGCTAACAGGGCCGAGTTTGGGGATGCCTGCTCTAAACAAAAAAAAAACACAAACAAACAAACAAACCCTGGTATCCTAGGCCCTATTCTGATGTTCTACTCACTAAGTCTCACTGACTTTTTTTATTGATATATTTAAACTTTAGCAGGTTTTTTTATATATATAGTCTATAGGAAAATGCCCAAATGTGCACCCAAAAACTATAATCTGGTAAGATGGTAGCATTGTAAAGAATGATGATAGACTGGAGTGTCCAGTCCATTAAGCCATGGGAAGCAACCCCCACAGTGTTAGCTACCAATCTCAGCACTGCAGTACTCCATTTTGTGGTGCAGTGAGCAGAATTGTGCAGTTTTTGTATTACCTCTCTACTTACATTGAGTCAGATTTGCCATTTTACCACCATAATTTAATGCCATAATTTCAGATACAAATAATTTGAAAAAGAATGAGAAGACAAATCCTGTAGCATAGAGATCTACCTTACACAGAAGCTTGCTCCTAGGCCACCTTAGCAATAGCATCAGAACTCCAAGGCTCTCAAGCATAAGCCTTTCAAAGCTTTCTTATGTTCCTTCAGCTGTGAATGTAAGGACTGAACCTGGAAGTTTTTATATGCAGGCAAGGTACTTTTCTTTGAGTAATGGCTGAAGAACTGGGCCAAAGTTTAGAAATTAACATTAAGAGAAGGCAGAGGATCAAGCATTAACAGTATCTGTGAACTTATGTAATATTTGAAATACAGTGGTAAATGCATTTAAATTACAAAAACAATAAATGTTCATAACAGGCCACAGTTTGTTGACTCAACTCCAGCTCAATCTGCAGTTCTTTAGGTGTAAAATGCTTCTGTCTCAATAACATCTTTGCAATGCACCCTGAAACAACGTATTCTGCTTTATTGCAAAGCAGTTTCCTTTATTGTTCAAAACCCATTTATTTATTTTGTGTCTGAAGTAACTAAGTGAACATTTTGCCACATTCACAAACTAATTTGGATCAGCTGGGGTCTTTCCCCCCAGGCCTCAGTAGATCTGGACAATAAGCAATGTCCTTGTTGATTGCCTCTTTGCTGTCCAGCATCTACAATATCCATCAGTCTTAATGACCTTCCAGTAACACTTCAGGGCTGTCCTTTGTGCCCTGACAGACTCCCTGGAGACATTAGGCAGCATACATTAACTTGGAAAAGCTTTGTGAGCAGCTAGCTCCCCTAAGTACTGGTACAAATTGTTCAAGCGAATAGAATTGTGGGGTTCAGCTGTGTAATACAAAAGGCAAACCCAATATCTGGACATGGGTCTTACTCACAGAACTCCAATAAACTGATTTGGCAGTATTTGTCATCAAAGATGAGATGAGAAATTCACAGCTAGAAATATTCCTTCCGTTTGATTGTGAACAATGAATTGGATAAAACGTGTGTTTGTTTCGTTGATTAATGGGAAGAGAAAATGTGTATGTTTTGTTGATTAATGGGAAGAGAAAGGCTGTCCCTTCTTCCCTGGTAGTCATCGTCTGGTGTAATAATGGCACTTCGTTATTCTTGTTTCTCCATAACATGCTTTGTCATTTGATGTACTGTTTGCCAAGGTATCTTGCTGTGTAGAAGATAAAACATGGCAATTGCTAGCTATATTCTGATTGCAAAATCTGCCAAGAATGGAAAGAGGGTTATAAGACATGCTTATGAAAAGAGGCATATGGCAACGGGTGACCCCCCTGCCCCACACTTTTACAACAACCACTAGCAAAATGCTATAACTTTCCCACTTTTATTAGTAACAGGCACTTCTGTAAAAAGACAAATAACATGTTCTATCCATATGATTCCTTGTGAGTATCTTGCTTCTTGAAAAAGATGCATAAATAACTGCCCACACAGCAAGGAATTGGTGAGATAGAATCAGGCTGCATGATAGTTCTGCTCCATATAATATATATTCCAATCTGCCCTGGTCAATCCCAGGAGCATGTCCATCACATACCTCCAATTATCTGAGTACACAAGTCTCCCCTTCACAATTTACCTGTAAGGAAATTCTGTATACTATATATGGCAAATGTGCCATCAACGGTAAAGTGTGAATCAGACTATAACAGTTGCATACCCCTACCTACCCTTGAAATGTGTGCAACTCATGATTGTTGATAGTATTGATTTTTACAGCAGGGATGTCCTCTGACCAGAACTCAGCACAGCATATGCTTCTGCTGACAGGAACAAAGTCTAGTTCCAATCCATTGTCTTTGCACTGCCAACACTTCCCTCTTGGAAAAAAGCTGTGCCTCAGTTCTTCCTTTGCTGGTTCTTTTCTCTGGAATCCACTGCTTTCTGACACCTGCATCTCTCCCTTTTTTGCAACAATGTAATTAAAAAATGTACATCATCTCCTAGACCTTTGTCTTCTCATCTGCTTCTCTTTCCCCTTTCCCCTTTGTCTCTGCTGATTGCAAGCCTGCAGATGCTTTGTTCTTTTTAATAGAACTGTTGTACAGCAACCAGCTTTTGAAGTGCTTATTATTATTTATCAACATCGTAAAAGTGGTTTTAGGAGCCACAAGAGTCTTTGATGAGCAGGGTTTTTTTCAGGGTGTGGGGATCACAGGAAGGTGTTGGGGATGGGGGGGGGGAAATAAAGAATACTGTTCTAAATTTTT
Organism: Podarcis muralis; assembly: GCF_964188315.1. NCBI lineage: Eukaryota > Metazoa > Chordata > Lepidosauria > Squamata > Lacertidae > Podarcis > Podarcis muralis. Next base: position 26,222,776 of record NC_135663.1, read on the forward strand.
GATCCACAAATCAATTCCCCAGCCCTGTCATTTTGCATTACTCTTGGTTTTGACTATAGGCAATATGACTATAGCAGTGGCAGCTCAGCAGGATATGACTGTAGGGCATCAGACTAAATGAAGCACCAATAACAAAATAACTTCAAGATTCATAGGCTTTATGACAAACCTTATTCTAATTGTATTTATAGTCTCACTGGCAAGCTGGTTGCGCACACAGATAAAGATAGAGAAGACTCACATATCTTCATATTTAAGTAACAAATGAAATAAACTAATAGCAGCATAAACAGTTTAACAGAAGGGATACAGCAAATCTGATCTGAAAATTCAAGTAATATAAAGAATTAGAGTTTTGTGCAATAGCTCAGTTTTAATCTGGGTCTATATCAGAATTACTGTTGTTTGCCTTTCTTAAATCTTTAGACAAAACGAAAGAACACCCCAAACTGCAGACTCTTTTTCTAAAATTTAGAAGTATTTCTCCCAGATTCACGGTATCTAAGCTAACTTAGTGGAAAGCTACTTATATGCATTTAGTTTTCTTATATGCCTGGGTGTGCAAAGGCACAATAAGTCTGCTTTGAGCCCATCTGTGAGCATCATAACTGTGGTGCTGCTGCTTTAGAAACTAGCCAGCCTAAATTTAACTTCCTCTTGCTTTACTCACAATGTAGGACATATCCCAGTAGGTTTCTATAAAAATCTCCCCATGCAATGTGAAAAGGAAAGAGAATTACAGGCTTGAGGCATAGTAGTTAATTGTAAACAATAAGCTTGGGGAAGAAAAAGTGAAAACATGACCACCTGCCTGACATTCCTTATTTGTGTCTTTCCCCCTCAAAAATTCATATTCTGAACACAGAATATTAACAACATACTCGTTTTGGAAAGTACAAAACTAACAGTAATACTGAAAGGAACAGTACTTACCATTCTATGGGCTGGTTCTACCGTTAGGCAGAGTGAGGCAACTGTTTTAGGAAGCACTTGCTCAGGGAGAGCAGCAGCGATATGCAAAATAAAAAATATACGAACAAAAAAATAATTCAAGCTTTGAAATTCACACTTCAGTGAATTTTGTAATATAATTATCCAACCCAAGTAAGCCAGATAACATGTACGAAATGTATATACTAGAGTATAGTATGCATAAAACAATCAGTAAGGAGCTGTAATAAATCAATATTCAATAATGGTAGCAATAAATGTTGGAAATATAAATGGTAAGAATGAGGTGTCCTACATTTCTGGTGGCTTTATTAAAAAAACAGACAGCTTCTGACACAGTTGCTTTATCTGAACAGTACAATGCCAAAGCTCAATTCAATATTGGTTCCTAAGTATGTAAGGTAAGATAACATTATTTTTCTACTGCTTTTCAGCCATAGACGTCCAAAATGGTGTGCATATAAAATAAAAACCACAATCGGATCTTAAAAACCACAGTGAATTAATAAATCTATTAATAGCATCAAAAGACAGAATGAATGACAAGGCTACATTCTAATTATCATACAATGCCCAGTGGAGGTAAGAGCTCCCTTACATGGGAGGGAATTCCAGAACCCAGATACTCTGGAGATGGCTCTGTTTTGCATATTCATCAGCCTAACTTACTACAAAAGTGGAACAGGGAGAAGAGCAGTTTGCTGGTATGTTTGAAAAGAGGAGCAACCTGAGGGGAAAAATATATTCTTTTGTCCTATGTTAGTAGCTGTCAGATTGATTAATGTTAATTATTAGAAAAAATGCTAACCTTGAAGAATGTTATTAGAATTGGGGGATTTAGCTATTACAAGAAAAATAAGAAGCTATGTTTGGGTTAAAGGAAGGTGGCAGAAAATCAATGTCTGAAGAAAGGTGGAAGTACTTCAGATTTTATGGGTCTCCTAAACAAGGGTGTATTAAGGGTAATTCTCTTGTTTTCATATTTTTTTTTAATTTTGTGTGTGAATTATCTGACTTCTTTTGATTTTGTTTGTTAATATATGATCACCTTTGTGCATCTTAAAATAAAACAGGACAGTTTTCAAATAAAAATCATGGAGTGGGCTGGTCTCACCTCTTGAGGTACCTCAGCATGCTTCAAAGGAGACCTGGTGTGTCCTTTGTTCTTGGAATTTAAGAGCGTGGTTGATCACATGACACTCTTATGAGTTTCTCTTACCTTCCTGTGCACATGTTCTTTGCACTTTCTTTTCCTAGGCTTGCCACAGTGTACTATTAACACAACAAGTACTGCTGCACCTTCCCTCAATACTACCACCCTATTTTCACCTTTGTCTCTTAGGACTGAGGATGGCATCCTACTACTTAAACTGTCAGCATTTTGGTTGCCTTTGGCAGAGGGAGCCTTCCTATTCTTTGCCTGAATGTGTTCCTATAGTAGGCTTCAGATACTGTGGTGGCATTCTCGCAAATGATTCTCCCTCAAGTCCATGCCTCCCTCTTGGTGTTTCTGGTTTATCTCTGTACTTTGAGAGGAGAAGTGTGCTTTGTTTATTTATGGTGGGGCCTCTTGCAAGGACTCATGGAGACACTGTTCCATCACTGCTGCCTACTCACATTTGAACTCGGAGATATAAATCCAAAATAACTTTGGATGTGGTAAATTATGCTGCTGTCTCTTTTTAACAAGAGTCTGTTTTTATCTTATTCATCATTATTATCATGCTTCATTTTTTGATAACATTACTTATTGAAATCAGAGGTGTGTCTGGCATTATTTAGTCACATGAATAGGAAGCCAGGAGAAGAAAATGCATATTTCAATTGGTTTTTCTGCCCTTCCTGCCAGAACCAGCCTCCCTGTCATTCTGTTGAGGTCTCCTGTTGTCAGTTGTTGCATGATACACACCTATCCTTTTGGAAGTTATATCTGCTAATCTGTTTGTGCACAGCTCTATTTCTAGAACTTTGCCATCTGCTTGATTTTCACTTTTTGCCACTTGCAGAAAATAATACTGACTTTTTAAAAAGGGGGAAATATGACTAATTTCTTTCATGGTAAGTTATGCTTTTTTAAAAAGCGAAGACCACGCCACAATTGGTGACGGGTCTGGTGTTCGATAAATAATAAATTTATGTTACTTATGTGACAATGCCTTGCAAATTTTATCTAGTTGCATTAGACTATATCTTAAAAGGTATAATTACAATCACAGTACCTAACCAACTGCACTTTGCAGTGGATGCATTTGGAGGTAGCATTAAACAATGGCTTGGCTTAAACAGGTATTAGAACTCACCCCAGAATTGGCCCTACTCAACGTCTTCCAAGAGCATAATGACCACTCACATTATAACCCAGCTACTCACAGCAGCCAGAAGTCTCAAAGCCAGACACTGGAGGGACCTGTCAGGAGCAGTGGCGTAGCGTGGGGGGGGGTGCAGGGGGGGCCGGCCGCACCGGGCGCAACATCTGGGGTTAGGGCAAATCCATGGGTTAGGGGGCGCAAATCCATGGGTTAGGGGGCGCAAATTACTTGCCTTGCCCCGGGTGCTGACAACCCACGCTACGCCACTGGTCAGGAGTAAGCATGAACCAATGGTATCAATTTGTATGGGAAATGGCCTTGCTAGAAAAACTAACCAATAAACTGAAATTGACATGGGGACAAATAGAAGAGGATGCCTTCACCCCAGTATGGCTCCCCTTTATCACATACACAGCCCAAGACAATGACAATGACAAGGACAAGAACCCACCAACAGCATATGAATCAATCTGGCTTACCTGACCCAACAAGCCACCCCCCCCCATGCAAACAAACCTCACTGCAGCCAACCACAGTCAACCAACCAGACTCTGTCCCCTAATACATCTCACTACCAAGGAAATGTAATAAACGAATGGAAAGAGAACCTACACAGTTGATGTTCACACAAAACCCCACACGTATACTATACAAAAGAATAGAAGCCTCACTACCCCACCCCTCCTCTCCCCCCTCATCTTCCCCAACCTTATACAGTGGTACCTCAGGTTAATAACTTAATTCATTCTGGAGGTCCGTTCTTAACCTGAAAATGTTCTTAACCTGAAACACCACTTTAGCTAATGGGGCCTCCCGCTGCCGCCATGCCACCGCCACACAATTTCTGTTCTCATCCTGAAGCAAAATTCTTAACCCGAGGTACTCTTTCTGGGTTAGTAGAGTCTGTAACCTGAAGCGTCTGTAAGAAAGACTATACAACCTGAAAAAGAGACAAGGCATGTACTTTTGTAAACCAAGAAAATCTTTAACAAAAATAAATTAAAATCAAAGAAATAATGGTTTGGCTTCGCACTATGTGAACAAGCTTGGTCTCTTTCTGGACTCAACCCTCCCCCCCCCAACCTTCCCTTTCCGCCTCCAGTGTATTTTATATGACATCTGACTTGTGGTTTAACAATATGGTTAGTTGCAAACCAAGCCAGCTTCAAACCATAAGCTATGATGCTGTCTTACAGTAACTAACCATAGTTCTAGACTACAGATCCCAGTTTGGAGGGCACGAGAAGCTGCCAATAAAGTCTTTAAGCCTCTCTTAATGGCAGCATTAGCGGGAAGGTAAACGGTGTTCCGTGTGCTGCGCTGGCTTGCCAGAGCAGCGATGTCACGCTGGCCACGTGACCCGGAAGTGTCTGCGGACAGCACTGGCTCCCGGCCTCTAGAGTGAGATGAGCGCACAACCCCAGAGTCTGGCAAGACTGGCCCGTATGGGCAGGGGTACCTTTACCTTTACCTTAATGGCAGCATGGAAGGAGATGGGGTGGATGAGCATGGAGAGCTTAGACTCATTCATGTATCACTAAACTATGGTTGGTGTCTGAACACGGCTGGTGTTTTTAACAGGTGATGGTTGTGCTTTATAAGCATATACTTGAGATGATATGTGTTTTGGGGAGGAAGCATGCAGTTTTAAAATCTATTTTGTAGTTGCGTACTCTCACATAGGAAAATTATCCCCATTCAGATAAATCTGGTCACATAGTAAACAGGAAATCATTTTCATTTTCTCTTGATTTTTCATACCCAGAGGAAAATATCAGCTGACTAAACTATATGCAACCTGGCAATATAACTGCATTTGGACACCTGCAGCATCAAAACAAGTGATGAAGTCTCCAGCCTGTCATTCCTGCAGTTTAAAAATGAGAAACAAGAGTTTCATATTTCGTAGCCTAACAGTGTTCTTTAGTTCACCATTAAAATAAAATTAACGTGGATGACACAACCATTATCCATACTGGAGAACATCTTCAAAAGGTATATAAAATAAATGAAGGAACTAAGCTGCAGCACTAAGATTTGCTGCTAGGAACATTCTCTGTCTTTTAAAAATCTGTATAGTCTTAGGTATGCAAGATATGCTTATTTTTTCTACTAGATAGAGAACATAGAGAATGGTTAGTATGAACACAGCTGCCATGATTTTTATGTCCATCCTTAGAGTAAACAGTGTTTCAGCTGTCTGTAGATATGATTAAATCCCTCCTTCCATGTGCAGTTGTCTACTGGTTGACATGCTTACTGTATGTAGAGACAATAAGCAGGACTTGCATGTGTGACCCAGCTCAAAGTATTGAGGCACTTCACATGAAATCAATAACCTGTGGCACATATTTTTCAAGGTAGACCAGTGGATGCAATCGCTGCTGATCAAAAGTTCTGTTTGTCATGAACTGGCTTCAAAGGCAGCAGGGAACAAACTGAATAATTATATTTATGGCCCTCTGCAACTACATTGAACGCAGTGAACTTGCACCTACATTTTCTGCCGCCGCAGTTCTGCTGCCATTGGCAGACCCTCAAAAATGTATCAGTAATGAAATCCCCTAATTTGTGGGAATCTTCCACAAAAATGTATCAGTTGTGAAATCATTGCAAAATGTTAGCAACAATTCTGCAGAAGTTGCAGCTGCCCGAAAAGGTCCTAAGCATGCACTGGCAGGAAAAGGAAGCAGGATATTAATGGGCAGATATATGGCTCAATCCAAGTATTAATACTTCCAAAATGTATTGTTGAAGTAGGCATTGAACTTTTGATTCCTGCCCTCAAGGGGCATGCCGTGTTTTTAGAAATCTATGTATTTGGGGAACAAGAGTGCAGGTTTGTCCTGTAAGAAATAAATGTCACAATTTTGGAGTTGGAGACTTGTGCTGGTGTGCTAAGAGCCTCGGATCAAATTGTATCACTATAGCAACAATGTTGCCAAGATCAGAATGTTTAATGCAGCCAGCTGAAGTGCATTTGTACCAGTTTTTGGTGTGTGTGTGTGTGTGTGTGTGTGTGTGTGTGTTTTAAAAAAAAACATTCAGCAACGCTTGATAATGTGTACTAACTGTGCCAGCCACCAAGAAAGGAGGCAGGAAATGGGAGAACACACAACAGGGCACAAGCATGCCATGTCTTTAGTAGCTACAGCTTCTTTCATATTTGATGTAAAGCAAGTGGCCATGGAATAGCGTCAACCTGACTGCTGATTACTAGAATTGAGGCCCAAACACACCAAAACATTGAGGCCAATCCACGTGAGGAAGAGAGACTTAGGACACTAGAAGACACGAGATGCTCATACTGCCCGTAGTCAGAAACTTGGTGGCATGTTGGACTGCCCTGTGCCTCCAAACCCATAGGAGGTTACAGGGAACCCGCCTCTTTAACCCCTAGCTGTGACCTTTGCCCAGGGCCCAGACACCAAAAAGATAGGAACCTTTGCTCCAATGCCAAACCAGTAGAAGCTACAGCAGCTCTAAATGAGACATCACTCAACCAAATCCCATTTCTCTCCAGATGCACACCATTACCACTTTAAAACTCTGGACACTTATTCTGTGTTGTGCATGTCTCCCAGACAACCAGCACCAGGCTGACCAATGACATAGGTAATGCTGTTTGCAAGCTGACCCTGCCTGAACCACCATGATGGCTCCATGTTGTCTATTTGTATTGTTGCAGTGCGGAAAGTTGGATGTTATGCTTTGTTTTATCATGCTTTCTCTTATTTGTTTTCCTTTGTACAAATGAAAAGTTAGCCCCTGGCTAACTAATAAAGACTGTGAGCTTTGCCATTTCCTCTGCCCATCCTCCCCTCCTCTCCCTCCCAGCACTGGGGGCAAATAAATGTTGTCACCGGGGAAGGATAAATGTACTAATTCACATGTGGCTGCAACTGGGTTTTTTTTGAGGCAACTTCTGACTTCTTTGGAATCAGTACTGTAATGCCTGAATGCAGTAATGCATGTTCAATGAGTATATGCCATCCCTGTATCTTCACAAATTGGCCATGATCTCTACCTTTCTCACATGAGCATTAGTGTGATCCCAGGCACTGTGGTATGCATGTGAACACTGGAGAAGCATGTCTTTCCCACTAGATTGTTTCCCTTACTCCTGGCAAAAGACATGTGTGAAACGCCTTTGCAATTGGACCTGCTCGTGGGGCCTGTTCTTTTGTACACACACTCTTGAGCAGCAGAGAATCATATCTTAACCAAGCAGTTATTATACTCCTGCAGGTGTGTGTGATTTGAGGAATATATTTCATCCATTGTCTCATCATCTCAGAGGCCTTTTACAATCTTAGCCATCTCATTTATCTTCACCTCGCAGCTCATGAGCCTTCTTCCCTCACATCAAGCCACTTCCTCCTTCTCTTCTATAGTCATTTTTAAAGACCCATTTTCTCCTTAGTAAAGACTTTCCTGAGTAACCTTAGCTTCATTTTACCTGTCCCCTCTCATCCATCTTAGATTCTTCTGTCCTGTAACCGCCACTGATTTGTCTGTCACCATTTCTCTGCCAACCTTCCTTGTTTAAAAACCTTTGTTCTGCATTTGCTCCCTCCTGAAACTGATTTGAGTGACATGCTGAAGCTATCCGTCAAAAGTCTGATGTGAAATACACACTGTCACTCTGATATTTTCCCCCTCTGCATTGCTTCTGAACTTTTATGAATCATTCTGCCTTCTGTCAAACAGGGAAGACCAGCACTCTTCAGCCTAAGGCAGCACTTTAACTCTAAAGACTGGGAACATCTTCAGTTATACAAAAACTATACATAGATAAATAACCTAACCTCTATGACTTTGAACAGAAAGCATGAATGTGTGTGTGGGGGGGGAGCTTTTGTGTGGATTAAAATGCCTGAGGAAGGAGTACCAAGGGATTACCATGGTGAAAAGAAGAAGTACCAGAGAAAGATTATGTTTAGCTCCACCCATCTTTGGGTGAGTGTTTTGCGAGATGTAGCAACCTGGATGGGAGCTGGGCTGCTATTGGGAACAGTATTTGTGTGATTGGTGGGAAACTCTGTGTGTGTGTGTGTGTGTGTGTGTAATGTGGTTCTGTCAGTGAATGGTTTCATTGTCTCCTGGTGTTGTTGCAGTACATTTTTGTGTGGAGTGGAAGGAATGATTGGCGATTGAGAGGGAGGTGTCGCAGTGATTGGATGATGCTGTGTTTGTGTGTATTGACGGATGTGTTTGAGGTGGGGGTGGTGGTAAAATAGGATGTGATATTGGGTGAGTAGTAGGTATTGTATCATTTTTGTAAGAGAGAATTTGGTATGTGTTGGTGGGGTGAGTGTCGTATATCGTGTCAGGATGTGCCTTGGCAAGAGAGAGGCTGAAGAGGAAAGGCATCCATGATTCTCAAGTTGTGGTCAAAATGTGCTGCTATGCTTTTGCTTTTGGGGAGGATTATATTGTATTATATTGTATAGTACTACATGCAGAGGGGGTTTATTGCAGAGAAGGAGAGAGGTTCAGTATAAGAGGTTTAGTGGAAAACGCTGCAAGTCATGTATTCATTGAAATAAAACCTACACTATAATGTTTATCTTCTGGACTTGCTAACCACCACCACCACAACAACAACAACGTTTACACCCCGCCCATCTGACTGGGTTTCCCCGGCCACTCTAAATTGTCAAACATTAAAAACTTCCCAATACAGGGCTGCCTTCAGATGTATTCTAAAAGTTGTGTAGTTCTTTATGTGAAACATTTGGATTAAAAGACTCAGGATGAGCCACTTGGTGAAGGAGGGGCATGCAGCAACCACAAGAGGCTTCAAAGTGGCAAGCTGGTGATAACTCAGCATAGCAAGATCAATAGATGCAAGCAAACACCTAAAGAGAGTTAATTGCATCATATCTCCAGAATCGATGGCAACCACATTCCACAATGTCAAAGTTACATCAAATTTCAGTTTGGTGCCTTTGCACTGGAATTTCGCATTGAAACTTTTTAGTGTTTGGTGATTCAGATTTTCTGAGAGGATGAAATTATCTTCCACTGATTTATTAACAAAACCATTTCAATGTCGGATCTGTGTCCATTCCCCTTCTTGCATGGATATTGACCTGTTTGGCCTATGTAAATGGCAGAAGGGTACTGTTGGCAGCTGATAGCATGTATCGTGTAAGAAGATGAGCAAGTATCTGTTTACACTATTGATCTGGCTGTGGCTGCTAACCAGGATAGATTTACCACCAGGATAGATTGGAGCTTATTCATATGCTTTAGCTCCTATATTACCCTCTGCTCTGCTATGTACTGTGTGACACAACTATTGTTGTTTTTTACATTACTTGACCATTTGTAAACTGTTTCTCCTCTTTCTCTTTGTAGTCAGAGTATATGAGCTCATTTTTACTCTAAATCAGGTGTGAATCCACCATTTTATTCTCCTTACATGTATACATTGGGCTTTGTAGATAGGTTGAAACTGGCTTCCTTCAGATCCATATTGATTTGCCAATGTTTTGTGATAAGCACCTCCCTCTCCCCTCCATTCTTTCCCTGCAACGTTAATGTTTGAACATACTTGGCCAGGATTTAACTGGTCACCCCCCATTTCTGCTTCCACCACCCTTAAAGGAGAGGGTTGGGAAGCTTCTGGTTGAGCTCTTAGGGACACAATTTCCCTTTATCCTCCTGCACAAAGAGGAGGGAACTTCCATCAGGGAAGCAGCTGCCACAGTGCATTACTCTGCAGCAACAGAAAGAAGTATAGGAGGTATGTGCAGCCATGAACAATTTTGTGCAAATCAGATGTTTAGGACAAAAATTCCATGCAGCAGCTTGCTGCCAGAAGAACTGACCCCCAAAAGAGAGCGCCGTCTGAATGCAAGTGGGGGCAAGCATGCAGAGCAAGGCAGATTACTTTTCCTTTCCAGATTTTACAGGAATTGAGAAAGCACGCATTTAAAGGGGAACATGTGTGGCATGGCCCTCAGAGGACATCATGTAGATGCCCCTAAGTTAGTGGGCAGACAGGTTCAAATCCATATTTTTCTCTGGTGTGGACATGCCCACTCTCCTCGCGCAGCTGATGAGGTGCGTTCTGATCCATGAAAGCTTATTTCACAATAAGCTTGTTAGTTTTCATTGTTGTTGTTGTTTTTCTGCAACAGATAACACTCTCATTTGCCCCATAATAAGCAGTCCTTTGGGGTGCGGGTGGCGCTGTAGGTTAAACCACAGAGCCTAGGACTTGCCGATCAGAAGGTCAGTGGTTCGAATCCCCGCGACGGGGTGAGCTCCTGTTGCTCGGTCCCTGCTCCTGCCAACCTAGCAGTTCGAGAGCAGGTCAAAGTGCAAGTAGATAAATAGGTACCGCTCCGGCGGGAAGGTAAATGGCGTTTCTGTGCACTGCTCTGGTTCGCCAGAAGCGGCTTCGTCATGCTGGCCACATGACCCGGAAGCTGTACGCTGGCTCCCTCGGCCAATAAAGCGAGATGAGCGCCGCAACCCCAGAGTCTGCCACGACTGGATCTAATGGTCAGGGGTCCCTTTACCTTTACCTTTAAGCAGTCCTTTATGTCAACATCAAAAATAATTCTGGCAGATTCTTAACAGCAGTTTCTCCATGGGGGCATGTCAAAGTGTTCCTGCAAAGAGTCTTTCCCCAGCTGAACCTTAATTGGTGAGGATGGAGCCTCCTTCTTATATGTCCAGAGGTTGCAATCCAGTAAAGGGGAGCATTGTCTGTGCGGCTTCTCCACTGTTGTCCTGTAAAGGCACAGTTTCCCTTTTTCATGACAGGCGTTGCTGTTCCACAGTCATAGGGTGCATGTGGGGCTTTGGGACATAGTTTGAGAGTTAATCATAGGTCAAATGGAGGAAACTTCTGTTGGAACTACATTGAAATTAAATGGTTTGTAGAGATTACTGTGTTTTCAGAGCCAACCTTATACATGCACAAATAAAATTTGCATTTTACTCTTGTGCTTTTCAGCGCATACCTTGGTGCCAGACAACTAGTAGAAACCCACATGAGGAGGAATCCCAAATAACTTTTAACAGAAGGACCTTTTCTTTTCATTCTTTTTCTCCAATGAGCCCTTATTAGAAGTCTCCATAACACCATGTAGTAATGAGTGGATGTAGATAAAACACTTCTAGGAACTCTAAGTTCATGGCCATTTGACCAGGGTAGCAAATGCTTGTTTTCTCCGTGCCCTTGCCCTGCTGTAATTCCATCAAAGTCTGGAGAATAAAAGGCTTTTTTCCCACTTCCTAATAAAAGAAGGTTTTGTAAGTGAAGAGAGCATTCAGAATGTCCTACAGTGTCCGAGAACATATCATTCTTTCCTTTTGCTGTTATTGTCTATACTAAACTAGCAGTAGGCTTTCAGCTTTTCTCAGCCAATGAGGATATCTTCCCCAGTTTTAGAAACAGTTCCTAATTTTTAGGGATGCTTTTCTGAGAAAAAAAAGAGCCTCTCCTCCATCCAGTCAGGTCTTATTTAGCATTGATTGAGTGATTTTCTTTCCATTTCACATAGTTACTTATAGACGCATTTAGGAATTACTTTTAAGCAGGGGTCAACACCATGCATTGCGAGCTACTTGTTAGGGCCTACAGCCAGTGGCGTAGCGTGGGGGGTGCAGGGGGTACCGGCCGCACCGGGCACAACATCTGGGGTTAGGGCAAATCCACAGGTTAGGGGGCTCAAATCCACGGGTTAGGGGGCGCAAATTACTTGCCTTGCCCCGGGTGCTGACAACCCACGCTACGCCACTGCCTACAGCCCAGCAAAAGTCCCATGGCCAGCTGGAGTACTCTTCTGCTATTGCTGCTTTTCCTTAGTGCAGTTCCCCCTCCTTCCCTCTGTTGTGGGAGTGGTCAACAACAGCTGTTGTGGCAGCCAGCAGCCACTCTTTTCATGACTTGTGGCTCAGCACCATATGCGCAGCACCTGCCAGTCCACCGCATCACCAAGGTTCAGGAGAAGTCGCTGCCTCCACTCCTAAGCAGTTGTCATTGCAGAGAACAGGAGTTCTCCATCGAACATCACTTCCAGTGTGGGAGCTAGCATTGCTGCCTCTCTCTCTCTCTCTCTCTCTCTCTTGCCTTCTTGATCTCTTTTCTGGCAACCATGGTGGTGAGGAGCAGTAGCAGCCACCATCTGTTTGCTCACGCTCATTTGGGTGGGAACACTAATATTTTAGGGACACTTACTGAAGGAATGTTGCCCCAGAAACAATATTTCTAAGAGCTATTTGGTGAGCATTTAAAAAAACACCACCTTACTGTCTTTGAAGAGTTGTCTCTAGGCTTGTTATGTTGGTGTACGTGGACTGATGTGAATCATTATATTTTAGTTGTCAGTTGGGAGAGCCTCTTGGTAATTCAACCATCACTCCTCCCAAAACACATGTCTGGGAACAACTGAGGGGTTCAGAACAAAGTGGAGTACAGCAATCACTCATTTGTAAGAGAGAGATGCAAAAGGTGCTGAGCTTAGTCACTTTCTTTGTTGTTTATTTTACTTTTGTTATTGCCAAAAACCTGTTTAACTTTCTGGACTTTAGCAGGGCAACAACTTAAACAGTTTTTGAGGAAATGGTGTATGGAAGGGGAGGCTAATTTTACAGTGTGAGTAGGTACAGCAAACTAGAAATAAAGCCAAACAGCCACAGATAAATGCATGCAGCAATACCTATTCTATATTGTTTTGCAAACCAAGTCAATACTTACCAATCAGTTCAGCTTCTGGGTCATGTCATGATCCTTTCCTGGCTCCTTCCTCCTACTCTGCTCAACTATGGTCTCTGAAGTTTTCCAGTGTTCCATCTGTCTTAAAAATATTTCAGTCTCTTTTCTTTCTCGCAGCTGAATTCTAGCCCTTCAACTATCTGATTCCACAACCTTCTAATAACCCTATTTTCTAGCTTGACTTATATTTTCAGCCCCTTTCTCAATCTCGAACCAAGCAGGAGGAATATAGTCTTAGTAAGTATTTCTCCTTAATTGATGTCAGAGTCCTCGGATGAACCTCTTGACTCTCCTGTGCAAAACCTCTGGAGCAAAACACTCCTCTTAAACTTTTGACCCACCTTTGAACAGCTTCCTGAGTAAAACTTCCTATTATACTTTTAACCTTCTTACTAACTTTTTACCATCCTTTACACAAGAGCCAAGCAGCCAGCAACCATTTTACAACCCAGGTTTTGCAGCCAAAACCCCCAACACAAAATGGCTGAATATCTGCTTCCTTCACATCAGCAAAGAGCACCGACATCAGGGCACCGACATGCATATAATTTGAACATGCTGATTCAAATGCATAAATGCACATTTATAAATAACTGCTGGAATTTAAATAGAAAGAGCCTGATGAAATGGTTGCTACCAGGTGACAGTTGAAGAGGAAGAACCAAAGTCATCTAATCTCTCAACAGAGTCAATAAACTGATTCTGCTTCCTCCCTCTTTGCGTCAGACTGATGCAATGGCCATGGTCAAGTGGCAGCACGTGGAAGGAGAAGCCCATGGAGGTGGTTTCCCAGCAGAGCTGAGGGAGTGACTCTGCTTCCCCACTGTTCCTCTGGTGCAGCTTGAGGGACTGTCATTGGGGCTGCAGGGCAGAATATGAACATGATAAATATAATCCAGTAGTCAGCCCTCATTTTGAAATAATGTTCCAAGATAGAAATACAGTGAGAGTAATTGCTTCAAATTAATTCCTGAAATTCTGTTGCTTCTATGTGTTCCCTTGGCCCTTAGTTACTAAGATTAAAAACTAAATATGATGGTCCAGGACAGGGCTGACTCTGCTTTTCTTCCTCCATGTTCCCTTAAGCTGAGGTGTGGCAAATAACTTTGTGCAGTGCAGAACATGGACAGGAGGATGTTGCAGGCTGTTGCATCAGTGAATGTGGGGTTTGCTTTAGGCTTACTGAGTAGGAGATAAGCTGGGAGGGGATGATCTTGTCATGTATATTTACTGTTATTTGAACTGATTCTCACCCCTTTGCACATGCGAAGGAATGTAGAATTGCAGTGATGCATAAAATCGGCAATATCAGATGTGGGCCTGATATAATCAAAGAATCCTATTGCTCTGAATCTCATGATCTGCTATGAAAAAGCAACCTGAGCTATTGGAAGGAGTCATGTGTACTGTCTGCAGGCATAGCAACCACTGGGTGAAGTTAGCACAGCTTTGGTGCAGTATGGATCTGCTTCACAACTGGAAATCTTTCTGACCATGCTGTGGTCTTTGTTTCATATTTGGGTCTCGTGTTATGCTTCAAATTGCATGTTCAATTCTTCAGACTAGTGCTAAAATACCGTATTTTTTGCTCTATAAGACTCACATTTTCCCTTCTAAAAGGTAAGGGAAAAGGTGTGTGCATCTTATGGAGCGAATGCAGGCTGTGCAGCTATCACAGAAGCCAGAATAGCAAGAGGGATTGCTGCTTTCACTGCGCAGCGATCCCTCTTGCTGTTCTGGCTTCTGAGATTCAGAATATTTTTTTTCTTGTTTTCCTCCTCCAAAAACTAGGTGCATCTTGTGATCTGGTGCGTCTTATAGAGCGAAAAATATGGTACCTATTAGCATTTTCAAATGCTCCAGAAAGAAACCCTGTGCTGATTTTCTTCCTCAATTTTGAAAGACTAAACATTATGCTCAACCCATTCTCTGATTCCAGCTCTTCACAGTGTGCACTCAGCATTCTACAGTGGTTTCAGGGCTTAACTTGAACCAGGGATGAACCTTAAAACCTGTTTTCCATTGAAAAAGTGATAAAAATGAGACGACTTCCTCTCCCCCCCCATCTCTCTTTCCTTACTACTGAGTTTTCATACCAATCCTGCCATTCACCTGCAATTAAAGGAAAAGGCTGCCAGAGCAGAAAGTGTTATTTCTTGACCCTCAGGGTTGTTTCCAACACTACAATCCTACGATTCTATGATCCTTGTTGGAACTCTTGATCTCTGCTGGGGCCTCGCCTTCCTCATTCATTTGTCGCTCCTGTTTGTGTTATGACTGCCACATGGCATTTTATGGTACAGCAGAGGAGAGGCAGCTTATGTTGTGAGTTTATGTACAATCTTTCATTGTCATTCACTTGCCTTTGGTTGGTTAATGCTATAAACAGCTTCTTATTATATAATATCCAAATCCTTTTACAAAAACTCCTTCAAAAATTTGATAGGGGTATTGAGGGTCCTGACCATTTGCCCATAAGCATTTAAAGCAAATAATGCAATTGCCTGATCTTGTACCAGATATAAGAGATCGTTATACTGCTGATATATACAGTGGTACCTCGCAAGACGAACGCCTCGCAAGACGGAAAACCCGCTAGACGAAAGGGTTTTCCGTTTTGGAGGCGCTTCGCAAAACGAATTTCCCTATGGGCTTGCTTCGGAAGACGAAAGCCCATAGGGAAATCTCCGGGACAGCGGGGAAGCGCAGCGCGTCTTCCCCACTGTCCTCGGACCTCCTCCGAAGCCTGGCGGCAGGGCGGAGAGACCTCTTCCCGCCGCCAGGCTTCGGAAGGATGCTCCGAAGCTAAAGAAGCTAAAGCAGCCTGCCGCGACCCTCTCCCGGCTGGAGAGGTGACGCGCGCCTATGGCAGGAGCCTCCATAGCCGAGCGTCACCTCTCCAGCCGGGAGAGCGAGCGCGGGGCTAAAGCAGCCCCCCGCGACCCTCTCCCAGGTGACGCGCGCCTATGGCAGGAGCCTCCATAGCCGAGCGTCACCTCTCCAGCCGGGAGAGCGCGCGCGGGGCTAAAGAAGCCATAGCCCCGCGACCCTCTCCCAGCTGGAGAAGTGACGCGTGACTATGGCAGCAGCCTCTGAAGGATGCACCGAAGCCTGGCGTGGGGGGGGGCGGAGAGACCTTCTCCCCGCGCCAGCCTTCGGATGGCTGTCCTGAAGACTTGGGGTGGGAGAAGGGTTTTCCTTCCCACCGCCAACATTCAGAATGCTGTTTTGAATGTTGGCGGTGGGGAGGAAAAACCCTCCTCCCACGCAAGCCCCGGGAACAGAGGGAAAGCGCTGCGCGCCTTCCCCTCTGTTCCCGTACCTGTGCTGAAGGCTTGCGGTGGGGAGAAAAGCCCTTCTCCGCACCGCCAGCCTGGCAAGCAGTTTCCCTAGGAATGCATTAATTGATTTTCAATGCATTCCTATGGGAAACCGTGCTTCGCAAGACGAAAAACTCGCAAGAAGAAAAAACTTGCGGAACGAATTAATTTCGTCTTGCGAGGCACCACTGTATACTTTTTTACCCCTTACCTATTGTAATGGTTCTAGGGGTTGCTCATGCGTAAGTTGCTGCCACTCCTGGCTAGGTTGCCAGGTTGAACCCTCTCTGTCTGGACAGCCTCAAGTTTCGTGGCTGTCTCAGTCGCTGGCAGAATCTGTCAGTGGGTGTCTCTTGAACCTTTTCCAGCATAAAAGCTGTTTGACGCCAAGTCTCCTCCTACTCTCCCTGCGCGGAAGTCTCCTGCGCAGGGAGGGTGTGGGCAGCGGAGTACCCGTACTCTCTCCGCTGGTCTCCGGTGAGGAGTCCTGGAGCCTCCCCTCCGATTCCCCCATCTGCCCCCCTTCTCCACTGGTGTTACGCTGATTTTCTTCCCCCGTAGATGGGCTGCCTCTCTCCCTACTAGGACCCTCTCCGGCATCCCTCTGGAGCCCTCCCTCCGCCTCTAGCTCCGATGGCAGTTCCCTGACACCTATGCACGTGTTATGTATTTATTGTGAAGTATACATCCCTTTGTTCATATCCATCTCTGATTTATTTAGATTGGAAAGGGACTACTCAGTGACTGATGCAAACTGGAAAAAAACACCATTTTTTAGTTTACTTAATATCCATACTCTGTTTTCCTGATTGAAAACGAAGTGGCTTGTAACAGAAATACAAAATGCAGCAAAACCCAAACAATAAGAACACATTTTATTTATTTTGAAAAGTAATCTCCCACCTAGTTCTCAAGGCAGCTAGCAAACATTATTAGAAGCAGTCCGAAAGTAACACAAACCTTAAAAAACAACCCCAGATTAAACTCAGGTTAATAAGTTATCAAGTTAACAGCTCTTAAAAAAAAATTATAGGTTCAAACAAAAACAAAACAACCTCGCCCCAGAACTGGGCAAAATAATGGAAGAGTTGCATTTTACTTTGGTATAGAAGGTTACAACAAGGTCTTTGGCACCTCACGACTGATCAATGCTGGCTCCTTTTACTGTGACTGGCCTGGGAAAACTCTAGCCTGCCAGAACTCTTCACCTGGCCCCCAACACTCGCCTGAAGCAAAAGCCCTTCCTGAGACTTACAGTTTTGTTTCCTTTTAATAATCGTTGCTTTATTTACAACTATACAAGTAGGACATAAGTAGAGGCAAACGGCAGGTGCTTCTGGTTCCACATATCAGACCCACAGAGAATCTTATATTGCTTTCAACTTTCATCTACTTCACAGCATCACCTCTGAATTTCAGTCTCACCTTGTGCTAAATTGCTATTCTGAATGTTAACCTTCTCTCGTGTGTGCAGCTTTTGTCTCCGTTGTGGCGTAATGCGCATGAGGGTCATGCCTTCCGTGCTTTTCAGCAGATCTGCACTGATTGGTGGGGAGGTGGGCCAGGCCTATTTTTCATTCTCATTTGGGTAGGCGAGGTTTAACAGCAACACTGTTTAGTGTCAGCTGAGGAGCAGTGGGTGAGTTTCATCCCCCCTGTGTACGTTGGGCATGGGAACTGGGTTTTCCTTCCTTCTCAGCTCATCATCGGAGAAGAGAAATCTTACTTAAAGGCCTATGGGAGTACTTGTGTACTTGGGTCATCACAAACCAGCTACAATTCCATTATTTTATTCCTAGCATTAAAGTACAGCATGAGGAAATGGGGAAACATACGCGGATCCTAAAAAAGTAAAATCATAAAATCAGGGCAGGCTAAAATTAGCTCTACTGACAATTCTAGTCACAGTATTTAACATATTTTCCCAACATGTAGTGAAAAAAAATGTTCCATAATTAAGCAGCCAGCTGTTGAAAATATTTGTCATTCATGTGCCGTCATACCTGTCAACTGTTCTGATAATATCAATGGGCACCATTGCGCTATGGGCACCCAAAAACATGTGATCATGGAGCCCCAAAAGTTGTGTTTTGGGGCAAAATGTGTGGGATCATGACCTCAAAAATAAACATTTTGAGGCACTGTGATCTTGAACAGGTCACATGACTTACACGGGTGTAAGGCCATGTCCTGAATTCTAAGGTAAAAATGTTAGAGAGCATGCTTGCTGTTTTATGTTGTTGATTAGTACTGCATTTTATAGTTCTGGCTTCAGACTTTGAAATCCTAAGTGGTTTAAGTCTCAGGTAACTAAGGACTATCTGCTTCTGTACAAGCAGTCTATTAAGATCATCCTCAGAGCCCTTCTTCAAGTTATTCCTGCCTTCAGAGGCAAAGAGGATGCTGACTGAAGATAGGCCCTTTTCAGTTGTGCTGCTACAGGTTTTTGAATGCTGTCCATAGGGTGTCTTGCTTGGCTCCAAGTCTGATCCTTTTCAAGGACATTTGAAGACCGCCCCCCCCCCCCCGACATACAAGCACTGGCCTGGGTATTTTAGAAACTGAAGATTCCAGGTTTTTAATTTTATTTCTGGATCAATACTTTCTGACAGTTCCACTGTTTTACAGTTGTATTCCCCCCTCCTTGAAATACAAATTACCGTATTTTTCGCTCTATAGGACGCACTTTCCCCCCTCCAAAAATTAAGGGGAAATGTGTGTGCGTCCTATGGAGTGAATGCAGGTTCCTTGGCTTCGGCGATAGCAATGCGAAGCCTCCAAAGCTCAGAGGGAGCGCTCCCTCCGCGCTCCGGAGGCTAAGCGTTCCTTTTGCTGAAGCCTGGAGAGCGAGAGGGGTCGGTGAGCACCGACCCCTCTCGCTCTCCAGACTTCAGGGATAGCCACCTGAAGCCTTTGGAGTGCAGCGGGAACTCGCGCTGCGCTCCAAAGGCTTCGGGTTCCTTTTGCTGAAGCTGGGAGAGCAAGACTCTCCTGGCTTCAACAGAGATGGAGAGCTGCGCAGCGCCCCTTCAGCGAAGCGGGAGGAGAAATGGAAGGGGCTCTGTTTCTCCTGCCGCTTCGCTGAAGGGGCGCTGAGCAGAGAGGGGGAGAATTTTTTTCTTGTTCTCCCCCTCTAAAACAAGGTGCGTCCTATGGTCTGGTGCTTCCTATAGAGCGAAAAATACGGTATTTTATTTACATTTTTGTACACTGCACAAAGAAGTGCTTTTTGACTAAAGAGCAGGATATAAATTTCCCCAGTAAATAAATAGCATAGGAGAAACAGATGAGTGCAGTAATTTATAAAGGGAGGTATGGCAAAATCATCTCTCAGATAAGAAAAATATTTAGCATCCGGTGGAGTGGGGAAAACAATTTTGAGACTGCAAAGTCAGGTTATTATACCGATTTTGGTTTTCATAAATAACATGTAAATGTTATCCATGGTGCTAACATTGCAAAAGCATAAAGACTCCCCGTTCTCTGGAAGCTGCAAATGCCATCTCATTGTTTCTGCAGAAATACTCCTAGTCTGCCCAACTTTTCTCTAGCAACAAGTTGTGATCTGAAAGCCCATGGAAATTGAAACTGGCTGTACTTCTGCATTTTTATTTAATAAAAGGCCTGCTTAGAAGTCCGCTGTCTGCTGACATGGGGGGAAAAAAGTGGCTTGAAAATAAGGTTGACCAGTGACATCCAGAGAGTCATCACTGAGAGATATAACTGGTTCAAGAATAAGGGGAGAGGGTCATTGAGACGAGGTGAATTCAGGATTGTAAGTGCAATGTGTGTGTGTGTTATATCCTCTTGCCTATGAGGGTCCAATGTAGAGCCCACACTTTGCAGGCAGAGGGCCCCAGGTTGTGATCCACAGCACCTTCAGCATGGACCAGGAAAGACCATGAAATCTGGAGCACTGTTTACAAGGCATAGAATGCCAGGGCTGCATTATCTGATAGGGAATCTTCTGGGCTTAGCCCTGTGAAGACTTGTACAAGAACAAGACCTGTTATTTTGACTACCTCAACTTAATATATAGACCTCAAAATATATGCCAGCCACATGTGTTATAATACCTACAGCACAATACGCCTAAGCGCATAAGCCCAAGTGGTTCCAATAAGGTGTCCCAAAATATGATAATAGACATTTCATTAATTTCTTTATCCACATTGAAAAATTCAAGGAAATTGCTGCATCTTCGGCAAACCTTAAGTCCATAGATGTAAATGGGCTTATTCATGCTTAGCTCTAGAGAGTATCAGGCTATAATAGTCATTAATAAATGTTAAAAGAACAAAGGGAATAATACACACAAGTTATTTATTTAAAACATTTATATGCTGCTTAGTATTTTAAGTCATAGACCTAGTTGCACATGCTTCTTACTGTTGAAAACATGTTTTGAGATTTCACCTGTCATGATATTTAGCAAAGAGATATAAGTCATTTCACTCTTAAAATGAAAAAGAAGCCAAAGGAAAAATAAAGATATCAATAGTACTTTCAGGAATATTTTTTCTAGTCAGAAAGTATCCTACACCAGGTGTCTGGTTACTATAGCAATTATCACATGACATGTGATCAATATGGTAATTATAGGGTGCCAAAGACTCCATTCACTTGTATTTCTGAAAAGATGGGGGTAAGTTTGATGCCTGGGGGCGGGGGAAGAAGTGATGTTGTATAATACCAGACAAATTGAAGTACGGCTGCTAATATGAGTATATCTAAATGCATGATATCTAAATGCATGTTTGAGACAAGTGATGCTCCCATATCATATGGCAGAAAAGGATACTCTGAGTTTATAGGTTTTATTTTAACACTGTAGACCTTGCATGGAATTTGCCTTTCATATATCTTCATTCCAGCACATTTGTTATTCCTGTCTGCATTTGATTGTCAGCTGGACAGTGTAGAATTTTTCATAGTGCGTATATGTACATTTTTACTCCATGACAGCCTTGATACACTGAGTAATATACATAAAGTGTAACCTGTAACGGAATATTGCAGCATACACTTCCATTCAGAGTTCTGGCTTGTGAGCCATGTTCTCCTCTCAGATACTCTAAGCTGTAAGTGCTTAAATTTAGTCATAACTTGTTTCCTCTCTCTGCCCACCATTTAATTTTCTTTTCCTGTGGATGCTCGACATTCACTGGCACAATTCTTATGCAACGGTAGTCTCTTAGGAAAAAATGAAAAATATATATACAGCAGTTCTGTTTGTGGTGCTGTCCAGTGTCTTGGTGCTGATATGTAAATAAGGGAAACTGAAAATATGCTACGGTTTTTTGTAAGATTGCTTATAGTACTAAATAGAATCAAATAATATATAAATAAACTTTTAAAGAATGGGTATTGTTTTATTGCACCCGTGTTGAAGCTATGCTGAATAGGATAGATCCAAGGAAAATTATTTGTGCCAGCCTTTTTAGATGCTAATTATTATTATTTTAATTGAATGTGATGTGTGTTTTTAAATGAGTATGAAAACATTATCTAGCAAAACTTCCCTCTACTCTTCTCTGTTCCCTGCTCCCCCATCTTGAGGCATTCCTACAGAGATGTACATATTTTTCAGTTGGTGGAATATGCTTAAGTGGAGGGTTATGTGAAATCTTAAACTTATATGTGCCTTGAAATTCCAGTTAGAATTTGGCTTAGTGTTTGATTTATGTTCATTTCAGAGCATATATGATGTGCTTTTGTTCCATTTGAATTGCTAGTAATGGATGTAAATTAGCAATATGTACTGAATTAAAATGTAATCTCATTATAATAAACAGTTTATGAATCATCAAGCCAGTAACCAAATATCGCCACACTGGAAGGGAGGTCCAGCTTGAGGCTTTGGAGGTCTGAGTATGTGACATATGGTACAACTAAGGATTAAGGTGATTTTGTAGCTCTAGTGAAATAATTGAGTATTTAGTGCTTGTTATCTCAAGGCCTGCTGCCTTGCTCCTACATTGTCAACTGAGACCTCAATTGGACAAAATTCTTGGAGAACGTTGCTGTTGTTTTTATTTACATACTGTTTAATATCAAAATAGACTTCCAAGCAATTTACAACATATAAAAGCCAGTTACACAAAGATTAAATATAAATATCCACAATTAAACTGCACAATAAAATCATTCAAAATACAGCAATTGAAACAGGGTATTTAGACAGAAAGATCAAGGGAAAGCCTTTGTGAACAGATGCATCTTCAAAAGCCGGCAGAATGCCAATACAGATGGGGCCTCTCATACATCATATATCAGTAGGGAGTGCATTCTGTAGCATTATAGCATTCTGTAGACAGAAGGCCTATCTCGTCCAGCATCTTATTTCCTATAGTGACCAATCAGAAGCTGGACATGAGCATGAGCATATTAACTCATTCCTGTTCTTGTGCTTCAGAGACTGGTTTCATAGATATGCTGCCTCTGATTTGAATGTATTGTATAAACACCCTGACTAATAGCCATTATCACATTGACCACTTTGGGAAATACTGTGCTCGGATAGTTAGGACTTTGGTCAAACTTACTATGTTTAGTTGCTGATCCAAGATGTGTGGAATACTCTCCCCAGGGAGATTCGCCTGGTGCCTTCATTATACACCTCTAGGCACCGGGCAAAAACATCCCTCTTTAACCAGGCCTTTTGCTGATTTACATCCAATGCCCTTTTAAAATGTGTTGGGGGGGGGGTTATTGGGTTATTTTTGTCTTTATTTTTATTGTGTATTTCGTGTTTTTATGATGTGCTTTTATCCTGTGAACCTCCTCGAGACCTGCAGGTATAGGGGGTATACAAATTTAACAACAGTAATAATAATAATAATAATAATAATAATAATAATAATAATAATAATAATAATATCACAAAGAACATAATTGCTGGTGTCTTCCATCACCCAGTATGGAGTTTAAATTCAGAAACATTGTCAGAAAAGGTGAGTGATTGATATTTCTTCACACAAACAGAATTAATGCATGGACTTCACTGCCAATGGCTACTAACTTAGATGACTTTAAAAACATTAATGGAGTCTGTCTTTCCCTACTAGTCATGATAGCCATATAGAAGGTCCCTGTTGAAGGACAGTTGCTGAGGAGTAACAGTGGAGATAGATGATTGTCAGTATGCCCAGGTTTTGGAATTCCTGAAAGCATATTGTTGACTACAGTGGTACCTCGGGTTACAGACGCTTCAGGTTACAGACGCTTCAGGTTACAGACTCCGCTAAGCCAGAAATAGTACCTTGGGTTAAGAACTTTGCTCCAGGATGAGAACAGAAATCGCGTGGTGGCAGCGCGGCGGCAGCGGGAGGCCCCTTTAGCTAAAGTGGTATGGAAGTATGTAGCCTTTGGCTGGGGTCCACACGCTTCCTCTGCGCGCTCCTCTCAGGACTCCTGTCAGCTACCTGTAGCAGAGTTTACGCAGCGTAGAAACTGTTGCTGTGTGTGTGTGTGTGTGTAATAAATCAGATTGCACGCAAGCGTTCTTGCTTATCTCTTTCCAGTCTTTAATCGTGTAGAAAAACAAATCATAAATTCAGCCCGGCGAAAGAGCACTCATTTTGCCTCCTCACGCCAGCAGAACGGAACAACACTGAGACACAGAAACACTCCCCTCTGTGTACTAAGCCACGCCTCAGAATGTGAGACGTCACTCAGAACTTCTTAACCCTGTAAGTTCTGATTCTCTCCACAAGTGGTACCTCAGGTTAAGAACAGTTTCAGGTTAAGAACGGATCTCCAGAACGAATTAAGTTCTTAACCTGAGGTACCACTGTATATTGTTTCTTTTTTATTATTATTTTTTACCACTGTATATTGTTGACTACTATGAAAAGCACAGGACTCCTCCTTACATTATAAGGGAATCCAGCTGGTTTTAAAAGACTAGGTAGCAATATCTGACTTTTGATTCACTGTTCCTCAAGCTTTCTTTTCGCACAGCTTCTACTGTAAAGGAACTTCAACAAGAGCAGTGTGTAGTGTACTGTGCATTAGTTTTTATTCCTGCCTACCTATCTGTGTCTCAATTACTGACTCTTCCTGTAATGTACTTGTTGAAAGCATGGGCATTGCTCCTGGGATTCTTACATAATAGCTTATAGAAGTACTGATTTCCTAGATCCTTACAGTCTCACTTTGGGCTTCTCCCCTTTGGGAGCAAAATAATCTAAATCACCATTTTCTTGAAGATGCAATTAAAAACAAGTGCCTTATCCTGCTTACTCTCCTCCCAGCCTGATTATTTGATTAATTTGCTGATAAAATGAAGTTGGTCTCTGGCATTCCATGATTTGCACTATTCAATTGTTGTTTTCTTATCAGTCCTGGGCAGCTGCAGCCTCAGGGTTTGGTTCAAAGCAACCAGCAGAACTCTCTTAGTAAGAGAAGTTCATGGAAGTCCCAGGTGACCATAATTCTAGACAATTCATTAGCTGGAAAAGAATTAGTTAATATGATGAGAATTCTTTCCAATATCCAGTGCAAAGTGATTAACAAAATTGTAGCTATGTGAATTTTGGGGATGTGAAATTTACATTTATTCACAAGAGTCTGCTCTTTTCATGATAGCATCTATCACAGCAGCAGTCTGACACCTAAAAGAACAGAACACAAAACTATTGTAGTCTGGGTTCAATGGAGCAGTGACCAGAAGTCTGATATTTTCATAATGTTCCTTCTAAAGTTTAAGAAATGACATTTCAATAAAATATGAAATAAGCCAAATTTGCATAAAGCCTCACTTGGTAGATGAAATAGCCATGCAATATTTTCCATGTGGTTGTGTGCCTATTTAATTACAAAGTCAGAATCAGTGGATAGTTCATATTGATGACGAAGGGAATCGATTTAACCTAAAGGCAGGCCAGGCAGGCTAGTTGAAAAATACATTATTCAAGCATAAACTGATTAATAGGCATATAAATAGTTCATTTGTGTAACACATCTCTACCAACACCATCTGTATTGCTTCAAATAATTGTATTGATAAGTAAGAAATATTGTTATTTTGGAGAAAAGATTCAACACTAATGGTGCAATCCTGTATATGTCTACTTGGAAAGTAAACCCCACTGGGTGCAATGAGGCTTACTCCCAGGTAAGGGAGTTTATGATTTCAGCCTCAATGAGAGATGGAAATCATTTTACTATTGGACCAGATGTGCCTTTCATTAAGGTGTCACATTTGCTGATTTAATTTGTTTAATTTAATTGTTCTGGATGGTAAGTTCCTCGGGTTTGTCTTTGGTTTATGTGATATATAAACATCATCTTAATCCTGTGCTGGATTGTGATTCACAAGCATAGATGAAAATAGAGATAAGTGTGTCCTTGAAGCAAAATCAATAAAACAGTTGCTTCTGCATTTGACTGTGTGTGCAGCATCCTATCATGGCAGCTGTTTTTCATCTGATCTACTTCAATCCTGTAGTGTGGAGCTTTAATGAACAACGTTTGAATAAAAATATAGATTCCTGAAAATTTTAATTCACCTCAAGTGAATTGCCACCGACTAGACCAAATTCATGGAGGAGAAAGCTATCAATAATGGCTATTAGCTATGATGGCTCTTTCCTACCCCCCAAAGTTGGAGGCACTGTGCCTCTAGTCTAAATATCATTTTCTGGGAATTACAAGAGGGAAAAATGCTGTGGCACTCAAGTCCTGCTTGCATGTTTCCCATAGGCATCTGGTTGGGCAACTAGGATGGGCCTTTGACCTGATCCAGCACAGCTGTTCTTATGTTCTAAGTCTTTAATAAAAGTTCCAAGTCTTGAAGCAAAGTCAAACAATTTGGAGAACAGCAGGGCTTTTTCCCCCCAGGGGAACTCAGTTCTGGGACCTTTCAGGTGGGTGCAATTGCCATTAAAAGAGAACAAGGGAGGCATTCATAGTGAGTTCTGACCAGTGCTTTTTTTCTTTTAAAAAAATGTTTAAGGGTACTCTCATTTTCCTACTCATATTGAAATACTGCCCCTTAATGATGTCAAACCTAGATTCACAAAATATTTAGGGGTATGCGTACCCCTGTGTCCCCCTAGAAAAAAGCACTGGTTCTGACACCTCTTTTTCTAGAATAAAAGCACTGGGAAACTGTGTGTGTGTGTGTGTGAGAGAGAGAGAGAGAGAGAGAGAGAGAGAGAGAGAGAGAATGAGGGAGGGAGAGAAAGAAATGGAAATATTTACATGCACAAAAAGAAGAAGAAAAATCAAATGAATTAAAAATCAAGTGATGAAAATTAACTGCGACAAGAGCTTTTGCTCTGTTTCACTTGATGAAAATGCATTGATCTCCCATTCTGTAGTTGTGCTGTGTCCTGACATATTACTAGAAGATGATAGGAGTCTGATGAGTAAAAGCAATGGAGAATTGTGCCATTAGCAAGTTAACAGCTTGATCTCCATACCCTGTGGTTTCCAAGGGCCTCCCATGCATGAAGTGTGACAGCTTGTACAGCAATTTGCCAGGAAATGCTTTGCACTCAGAGACATGGACAGCGGTCCACAAACTGAAATCGGCAAATTAATTGTAGTAATATTCTTTTAAAATTCCTTTTGCCTTAACAAACACTGGGACCCCCAAATCTTTCCCACTTGGGGCCTCAGAGCCATCTGCTGACTGTTATAATCTCAGGCAGACTGGCAGCTGAAGACAAATGAGAGATAATTGAGTCATACATCATCTTTGCAGTTTTATTTTAGGTTACCTGAGCTGAATAAGGCTGCAGAGTTGACCATTCTTGTAGTCCCATAGGTGTAGCTCAGCCATTAAATGTCTGGTTTTCTATTTTCCTCGACTTTGCTGCTTTATGGTATCATAGAAATAAAGCTGTTGATGAAGATTAATGCATTGGATTTTGTAAAACAAGAAACAGCAGTTAAGGCTAATTAGTGTGATGTACTTCAGTGAGTTTCCATATGTACAAATATTACTCTGTACATTTAATGTTTGTCAGAATATGATTTTTAGACTTTAGTCCTTTTATTGTCAAGGAATATGCTTGGTTTTTCCAAAGGCGATATTGTCAACCACACACGACAAAAACAAATATTCTGAACAGTGTGCATTGGGGTCCGTAACAGTTTCAGTTTCAGTTAGTTTTTGCTTTCAAAGATACATATTTGCCAATCATTGCTCTGGAATACTTTCTGTAGAAATCACATTAATCACATGATGGTTATGGATACCATGAAGTAGACAGAACCTTCTGAATTACATTCTTTATTTGGTTTTTGTCCACCCAATTGTCTCTAAATAATTATATTCTAGAATAGGAGTGGTTAGTCTGCAATCACAGTCTGATTTCATGTGAGTGATGGGGGGAGAGAACTAAGGTGTGACTTTACTCCATACCTACCTAGTACATGTCTGTGGCCCCTGACAGGTTACCCCTAAGGAAACGCAGTGCCCTCTGTACCTTGTAGTTTTTCGAGAAATACTTTTCTTGGGTGTGCTGTTTCTCAAACCAGCTTCTATGCAATTTGAAAATGCAAGGCATGGTTCCATTGTGGTGTAAACACTTCGGGAAGCTTTTGCGCATGTGCTGCTGATGGTGCATGCATAAATGAAAGTGTCAGTCACTCAGAGTTTAACATGGGAAAATAAATCATTGTGTGAAGACATCCCCACATCTGCTCAAGTGGGAAAAGCAGTGGAAGAAAGTGACTTGTAAATGCTGTGTGTGTTTGTGTGTTAGAGACAGAGAGAGAGATGACTTCACATCATTGGACATCTACACAGATGGAACTCTTGGTCAACTGGGTTTCCCAACTGGCTTCACCACTGAAATCAATGGGAAAGTTATTGCAAATATGGGAGCACAATCTGCACCTCAGAATTCCCTTGTATAGAAGACGCTCCTGTATCAAGCTGTGCAAATACATGGAGCTTAGATCTGTAGGTTCTAATGGTACGTACCTTTCTTGAAGGAAAGGCCTTCCAACAGAAGGGGACTTTTCAGTCTTGGTTTTTCTATATGCATTGGGTCAGATTGCAGCATTTAGGGAATCACTCATCTTGTTTTGTTTATCGTGCGCAGTGCATGCTTTAATTAAACTTTCCAATGAAAACAATAAACTAGTAATAATCAGAGAAAAATGGAAGGTCTGTTTTCCATAGTCATTTGTTTTCCTTTGAGGAAGGGAAGCTTATAATTGTGAAATGTCTGCTTTCTAAAGGACTTGGAAGCCCAAAGCAAAATAATTATCCACATTTTGTACTAATTTTAGTAAAATCTGTATTTCACAGTGACACTGGGGGAAATTGCCTAAGATTTTGACCAGTCAGTAAATGGGAGGAAGACAAAGCAAATCCTTGTGTATTATATCTTTCAGGAATTACAGAAGTTGGTACAGTGACCTAATTAACATTTCACAGATTTGTAAGAAGGCACTCCTGAGCAGCTAATACAGATAGGGGTGTGTGCGTGTGTGTGTGTGTTAGCAGATATATATCTGAGCGTCTATAATAATAGTAATAACAATAACAATAATTAATAAAAAATAAATTTCCCACCCATCCTTCACTCTCGGGTCTCAGGGCAAGCTACATCAATACAAAAATGCAAGAATAACATCAGTTAAAACAATCTACAGTCAAAAGTATAGGGTGGATCCTAAAAAACGTGTCTGTGTGTGTGTGTGTGTTTTTATACTAACTAGGTCATTGTACTTGTTTCCTAAATTCTATTCCAGATTCTGTGCATTCTGCTTAAGGGTTTTTCTACAGTTAAAGAGCCAAGATTCTGTGATAATTGGTTAAATCAGATTTAACAATGCAGTCAGATAAACAGTTGTGGTAGCTGCTGCCATAGCAACATCATCGCGCTCACCCTCTCTGTGCCTGCGTCTTCTTTCCTCCGTCCTACCCTCCCCCTTCCTGCTCACACACCCCTCCTCCTCTCCAGCAAGTGACACATTTGCTAATGCTCTGTGTGTTTGAGAGGGTTTAATGGCAACGCTCTTTGCATTGAAGACTATTCAAAATGATGAATGAGGAAGCAGCTCAGAAGAGTGATGGTGGAGAGAAGTATAATGGAAGTAATCAGAGGAAGAAAAGACCCAAGAAGGTAATGTAAACGGACACAGCAATATGTGTATATGTGTTGTGTGTGTGGAGCAGTAAGACAGTAGGAGTCCTCTGAAGTCTTAAGAACGAAGGTGTATGGATCACCCTTTCTGTGTTTACGCTGTGGAAGACCACATTGCCTGTTACTGTTTGCTTGATATTCTGAAAACATTAAGAAGTAGTAGTGTCTTAGTCACTAAGGCATTGTAGTATGTAGAAGCTACATGTCTAGGGTGTGAAGGTTGTAGTAGGAATGTGTTATCCACTGCTGATACCTAGGTAATTTGGCGATAAGGAAATGCTTTGGTTTTTCTTTTTTGGAGTGTCTTGAAATGGTAGACAAACCTAATGTTAATCTGAATGGACAGTGACTGAAGGGCTCTTTTAAAAAGCACACAGCTGGCTGTTTTGTTGAATTACTATTGACTTCGTTATGCCTTGCTGTATTGGTTTCATTGCATGCTATTCCCTCTTTAAAAAAGGATTAAACTGTTAGATTGTGGCAAGATGAATAGTGTAGGTGGACATGGCACTGGCTTTATTTCTTGTGGATGTGTGAATTGGGATTTATATCCTTTAACTACCTTTAGCTGAGATTTCTCTTTTCATTCAAATGAAAGGTGTGAAACTACAAAAACCAACAACCACAACCCTGAGTTTCCTTTTCCCAGATGCCTGTAGCAACCAGATACTTGCAATACCCTGCTGCTAATGTGAAAGCGATGGAGGGCAACATAAAATACACAGCCACACCCAGCTTTTTGGCCAGGCTTTCTAAAGGTTTTCTGAGCTGCAACCCTATGCATTTTTACTCAGAAGTAAGTCCCACTTTTCCAAGGAAAGAATGCATAGGATTTGAACCCCCAGGTCTTAAAATTAATCTTCCCACTTGGAAGTAGTTTCCTCAAAACAAATTATTTTGAAACCAGTTTCGTTTAAAAAATGGGAGCCAACATGCACGTGCAACCCCCCCCCCCTATTGAAAAATTACTTCTATGGAAATATTATCATGCTGTCTGTTGTTCTCTTTCTCTCACTTTTTAATACCTTACTACAAGAGTAGCTCCTGTGAAAAATATCTTAGTCCTTAGGTATCCTTGGGGATACAGCAATGAAAGAGCTGCTATGCTTTGTAAGAAGCTGTGTAGCCCAAGGGGGAAAATGCAGCAAATGTTCAGCGATGCATCTTGCAGTCATCTGTTGTAAACTTGAGTAGAATTTACATGATGCTGTAATATAGCTTTCCAAAAGATAAGCCTCTGTATTTTTAGAAACTTGATAATATGTGTTCCATACAACAGAGATGAAAGAAAGCAGACCTGCCAAAGCTATTTGAAGTATGGAGAATTATCTTTCTTTGGTAGTGTGTATATGTTTTAATAAATTTAGGCTGCAATCCTGCACCCAGTGAGTAAAATCCATTGAACTTAATAGGAATTAATTCTGAAGAAATGTATAGGATTGTTCTGTGAGGATATGTCCTGATCCAGCTGATGGAAAAATTTTGATAAAAAGTTAAAACATGGTGACTCCACTTTTCTGTGGATTGCCTTAGTGTGTAATGTTTGATTTAGGTTGGGTTTCATACCTAGGCAAACGGGAAGAGCCATTTACCTCTGTTTGTCCCAAATTAAAGGGCCATATATGTATAATGCATATAAATCTCTCCTTGCAAAAAAATGATCCAGTCTGTCTGGAAACCCAATTTCCTACTCTTCTTAAGTCTCCTTCAGACCCCAAAATCTGAAAGACCACCTCCTTCCCTACAGACCCTCTTGGGAGTTAAGATTGACAGAGGGAGCCCTCTTAGTATTTCAATCTTCCTCCAAAGTTTGGAGGGGCTGGTGGCTTATGAGAGGGTGCCAGCTCCTAGGGACCATGCCCTTTTGGACCCCTCCTGTACTTTCAGGCTGGGGGCCAGCACCCCCTCCTCCATGTTCAGAAGGCACAGAAGTGAGTCAAAGAGCTGACTGTGGCTTGGCTCCAGTGTCTGGCTCCTTCCCCTCCACAGGTCAAAGCAGCCTCCTGCTGGTGGTGGCACCAAGAGGAGATGGAGGAGGAGCCACTGGCCATTGAAGCCACATGGCTGACATGTTCAACTCTGCCCTAGGCTCCTCCCGACATCCTGATGTTGTGTGCAAGATGCCAGGACATCACACATGTGTCATTGCCACCTGCCTTCGACCTCCCAAACTGGCACATCTGGGACAGAGGGCATTGTCTTTGGCAGCTCCTAAGCTATAGAATTCCGTTCTCACAGAGGCATGTCTGACACTTCCATTGTATAGAGTCTGCCATATGCTGAAGATGCCCTTTGACACCCGAGATACATAGGGTGATCCACAACTTTTACTCAGAATGTGTCTACTCTGAGTAAAACATAATTGCATACCGCCTATGTATTTTTAGGACCCGCTCTATTCTTCAGAATGTAAATTGTTTGTACTGATTTTAATCTTGTGTTTTTATATTGTCGTAACTCACCCTGGGCATTTATGGCTAAGAAAGCCAAATAAGAATGATGATAGCCAAGTAGAAAAAGTCTTCTGGGACTCACCTTTAGCCTGTCACCATCCACCTAGTGCTGGCTTTCCTGTATGCTGATGGGATTTCTGTAGCAGGGTGCCTTTTCTACTCATGGAGGAGGCTCCCCATATGATTAGGAACCAGAGAAGGTCATGAGTAGGGCAGATTCTTGTGGAAGTGCTGCTTTGCATGCAGAGGGTCTCAGGTTCAACTCCCAATCTCTGGGAGTGTCTCTTGCCTAAAATCCCAGAGACCTTTTGCCAGTAAGGGCAGACACTGTTGAGCTAGATGGACCAGATAGTCCTAGTATAAGGCAGGATTCCACATTCCTATAACACAGGTTTTAAGGACAGCTGCAATTAGATTAGGGTGGTCCTTAAACAGACAAGGTAGTGTTAAAGAACTGTAATGATTAAGTGATCTTTTCATTTTCATTATTAATTCTAAGCTTACAACTTCATTGTTGACATATATGGATCTATTTCTCAGTTTAAACTCAACTTAACTTGCCTGCTCTAATATATTCCATTCTTTTGTCATCAAAATGAATTCCCAGAGGAGTAATTAAAGTTGTATCCAAATACGCTGACAAAACAACTCCTTTCTTTCGTATCAGATCTCTTAAAATTACCATTAACAGTAGCCCCAGCATAAGTTTGATAGAAAGGACCTTGAGCCTGGAGGTGACGCTTCTCTCAAGAATGCAAAGAACACAAAATGAAGGAAACTTTGGCAATAAATTTCTAGCTACGTTGATGTCTTCGTAGGCATAGCAATAAAAATGCCTGCCATCTTGATCTAAAAACATATAATCAGAAGGAATTGCCAATGGAACCAGTTCCCTGGGTTTGAGCGGCTTTTCATAGGAACCTATGAAGCTGCCTTAAATCATATCAGCCCATGTCTCACCCACCAGCCAACCCATCAAAAGGAAAAAGGCACCCATACCAGCCACCGCCATGCTCACAGATCAAAATTCTACGCACTTTTCAGAACAGATTGGGGGGCTGGGGTTCCTGTCCTGGCACCCAGTGCAGGCATGTTTAAGGGGAATGTTCAATGTGGAAGAGACTGAGTCAGGAACTGAGGAGGAAGAACAAATATTCCCTTATGCGCTGTGGAGTTTTGAGGGGACACTTACCTGTGACCTTTAGTGGGCACCATAGGAGGCACTGATGGATGCAGCAGGAACCTCTGGGTGTTGCATTGATATATTTTATGTAGAACTTTTATGCTTTTGCAAAGAAACAATATACATTGTAAAGGAAAATGTGTGCTCAAATCCTTGGCTGCAAGCTGAAACACTGAGTACATCTGTGCCAAGAAAATAACTCTTCTTTCTATTAAAGTGTTTGGAAATTCCATAGTTTCCTTAATGTCTGGAAAATATTAATAGAGTTTCCAGGAACGCATCTACACAACATTCTCTTTTCCTAGTATTATTAAAGAACCATAAAATATTTATTGTATAATGAACAAATGGAGTAGCTACATTTTGTAAAAAAAAAACAAAAACCAAATCCAATGTTGCAGTTCTATTTCCTATGATAAAAATAAGTTACGCAGACTCCTTTCCTGGGATTAGACCTACTTATCACACTATCCCTAGAGGCTAACATGTGCTGTTGCTACATTAACCACAAAATGGTATTCCGTAATCCAAGTGTTTATATGGGAATAATATTGGCCTACTCTTAATTCTTTTTTTAAAAAATTATCAAGTCAAGTTTGCATTGTATTAATATGCCTAAGGATGTGGGCTCTCCCAAAAAATAATTTGGGCTGGATAATAACTTAATTGTTTGTCATTATCTTGGCCACCCCCCCTTCCACTCCCCTGTCACTTGTTAGGGTTGGGTCCCAAAATTTGAATGCTTTGTTTTGTAGGCTAAATTAAAGTATTAATGTTTCTAGGAACGGTTTGTGTGGTTGTTGTTGTTTTTTTTAAAAAAAAAACCCACACTGGTGTATTATTATTATTTTTTTAAAAAATTGCTTTTGCACCATTTTAACAAGTTTCCTTGAATCAGTATTTTGCCAATTGACCGGTTTGCTTATAAAGTGGGTACTAAACTTCCACTCTTGGTCTACCTTCTGAATTGAGTAGCATTGTTATGTTACTTTTGGTTTTAATTGCCCTCTGGACAGCTTCCCTCAAATATTCTTTTCCACAACACTAGGTTTCTTCAAATCAGGCAGTAGCTGTTAACACTATGCTTTGCTTGACTAGCTTTCTGGACCTCATTTACTTCACCAGACAACCCCGTCTCCAAGGGTTAGTTCAAGGGGGGTGGCCAATGTATGCCATTTCCACCAATCTAAACACAATGCAATCTTTAAGCGGGACCTTATCCTCCTGGGTGAAGGAGAAGCAGTAGAATAATAAAGAGAAGCATATGAAAGGGCTTGCTATAAATCTGAATAAGCAAATACAATGAAATAGAATCACAAGCCTGGCATTATTAAATCTTCATTCTGCAAGAGTTATGCAAAGGAGGAAAATGAAGGAAAGTACAACAGCATTTCATTAGGGGTTCAGGTTTAAGTACCCAAACATTTAAAGGACACTTAAGCCAAATTGGGCACTGGCTTTTGCCTGGCCTTCCATCTTATGATGTTTCTGGGTTCAGGGTGGTATAGCATACAACAGGGCATTGGGAGATTGAGGGGTTTGTTTTTCTCCATCTTTAAGCCATAGGAAAGAGAATAGGCAGAGGTCAGGAGAGATGAGAACATCGGCTGGGGAAAGGAGGTCCATGACCCCATAGTCTAAATAGGTGAACCACACATTTTCAAGGGATTCCTAGTACAGTATGCAAGTTCTTGGGCATTGGGAGGTCCACACTTGCTAAGTGAGATTAGTTACAAAATGATACTGTTTGCAAAGGGTACAAAGGCAAAAAGTTTGAGTGTTACAGCCCCTTATTGTTGTATTTTGATAACATAGTGTGAAGAACTCAGTCCTGCCTTCAACTCATGGCGTTGATCAGCTTTTAAATTTTATTTCCTGGTGCTCAGCAGTGGAGGGCCAGGCGGTTGCTATTTTTAATTTCCAACAATGCCTCACAGCAATGTGTTATCTGAGGCATTGTGAGCAACTGAAATGACGGTCACCCAGTGATCACTAGAGGAACAGTGCCACTGAGCAAGCCCACCAGGAGAGAATTAACATAGGATGTGACCCACCAATGGCCTTTGAGTTGGCTGGCCCTGACTGAACACTTTAAAACCTGATAGGCTGGTACAATAAACTTAGCCACCTTCATGTTTCTCTTTCAGATAGGTTGATCTACAGTGCAGCTAGTAATTACTGGTTTTTTAAAAGTTACACCTGGGCCTTTGAAGAACTAGGGTCTCTCAGGTCCTAAAGTCTTGCCAATGTGCTCACAGTGCACTAGTTGTATAATTTCAGGAAAGGCATGAAATAGCTCAATTGGGCCATTCAGATGGGTCAATATATTCGGTCAGTATATTGTACAGTATTACAATGTGTACAGGGGTACCTCGGGTTACATATGCTTCAGGTTTCAGGCGCTTCAGGTTACAGAGTCCGCTAACCCAGAAATAGTACCTCGGGTTAAGAACTTTGCTTCAGGATGAGAACAGAAATTGCCTGGTGGCAGTAGGAGGCCCCATTAGCTAAAGTGGTGCTTCAGGTTAAGAACAGTTTCAGGTTAAGAACGGACCTCCAGAACGAATTAAGTACTTAACCCGAAGTATCACTGTACTACCAAAACAGGTTTGATACTTTGGTGCTTTTAGTTTCCCCTTTTGCTACAACCAAAATCCCATCCCTTTGATATTACGTTGCATGTGGTCCTGCAGATATAAGAATGCCTATTGTACCTAAAAATGCCACAGCAGTGCATATATGCTATTGTGCATTACAGAAATACATTTCCACAAGGCAGAGGTATCCCAGAGTTTTGTTACCTATATACTGGCTAAAATAGTTATTATAGTTATTATAATGGTTAATATACCTACTGGGGTAAACAGCCATGGTGCAATAAAATATTTATTAATGCCACAATCTAAAATAGTTACATTGGAGGTGCTACAAGATGTCACTTTCTTTGTACATAACATATTGTTCCACCTGCTGGTTCTAGCCAGCCAGATTGGTCCAGGGTGCATCATGTGTATGAAAGGAGAGAAAACTATCTCCTCAGATCATCTGCTTTGTGCATCTGAGAGGAGTATTTTGTTTAAGTGAAAATAGAACAGTGACCAAATGTTGAGAATAATTACTTTAGGCTTCAGTGAATTTTATCTAATTCTCCTAAAGTACTTTGCAATTAGCCAGCCTCCAAACCCTCAGATGTTTGTGCGTTGCTCAGTTTGTGAGCAATTGTGACATATTTAAGCAAGAGATTGAACCATGTGATTGTCTCAATGCCTGCATTTTAAGCAGCATCTTGGTTTTGGAATGTCATTGTTTGCCTCTCCTCGGTATAGGATCATTGTGTTTGGAAAACATAGGACTGAAAACGTAGTTGTAACGGGGAGCAGACGCTGTTGGTCAAGCTGCTTGCCATTGGTTTTTGCACTGCAATAGTTCAGACGTGACTGAGAAATGGCTGTAATAATTAAAGATGGTTATCTTGGAGCCATATGCCATTGAGTATAAGAAAGAACTCATGGAAAACTGATGTGATCCCTGAAAGCTAATATGAAGCCTATCTTAATAAGGGAGGGGCTAGAAATGCAGGGTGATAATCCCCAGAGAGAGAGAGAGAGAGAGAGAGAGAGAGAAGGTAATCTTGGTATTATCTCAAGAGAGAAAGATGGAGGGAAAGGCAAACTTGGCATTTTGATTTCCATACCTGGAAATACATTACAATAAACAATTAAGCAGCTAATTTGTGAAAAAGAGAGGAAATGATGAATATAACGATGAATATTACAAGAATCTGGCAATTATTATACACACCCCAATTGTTTATTCAGCTCAGCTACTACAATGTACTCTTTGTAGGGCTGTCCTCAAAGATTACTCAGACTCTATAACAGCAGTAAAAATACCTTTAATCTAGCAGACATTTGACTCCGGTTTGTTTTATTTAGCCTGTGCTATTTTAGACATTTTCTGCTCCTGCTATTTAATGTTATTTGTATTCATTTTAAGCTAAAATGTAAGTTAAAATAATAATTATAATTAAGTAGTATTATTTATTGAGCCTGTTTTCTTTTTGGAGAACTGATGGAACAATGAGAATTAAGAGCAGAAAAGACACAGGGGCATGTAGAATCTTTCAAGGTTAATGTGCTTTTGCTGATGAGTGAAAAGAATGATTGCATCGTCATGAAATTTTGTGTGTATGTGTGTATGGACAGAATAGATATAAGAAAAAAATAAAATTGAGAGGGATTGCAGACACTCTAGGGGAGATAATTTACTGCTTGAACAGGTGTTGAGATGCTTTAGGGACAAGGTGTCTTCTTCGTGGTATGGGCTTAGCCTGGAGGACTCAACTCTACAATTTTAAGAGTCCTCATTTTTCAAGCTCAATATGCTGAGAAGCTGGGGGCAGGGTGATTAATTAAAGAGATACTGCAGAGTCTGAGAATCTGTGGCCAGTAGCAGAAGAAGGTGAGGTCAGAATAGCAGATGCTCCTTATGGACTGAATTGTATAGAGTAGGGGCTGATATGTATAGATATGCTGGACTTTTAGAATTTTAACTCATTCCATTTTGATGATTTTTAACATAAAGGAGAGGTTTACATGGTGCTAATGGCCACATCATTAGTAGGGAAGAGTGTAATGCCAGCTTACATTTACTCCCCCCCCCCCATCTGTTCCTACTGCTCTGTCAGTGTCTGTGAACTTCATTTCCCCGTCATGATAAGGACAACAGGAACTATCCTTTTCTGTGCATTTCCACGTGTTAAGCCAGCTTTGTAGGTGTCTCATTGTATGTTCAGATTGCTACTGTTGTGTCCTGAAAACCCATGGACTGAACCAGGGTGTGTCCAATCACAAGCTGGAAGCTTTGACAAAACTCACCATGTGGGCACAAATCAATTGGAAAGTCAGCGTCTGTGACTTCAACACAAGCAAAAGGATCTTCTTGCGATGTGCTTTGTATAAATTTGAGTAAGCCTTGTTAATTTAACATAATGCCTGGTCCTGTCTTTAGTAAAGGCTTATGAAACATGGTAATCATATCTATGGATAGCATGGCAGCAGCTTAAAAGTCAAATTGCATCTGAACTATGTGCACTTCATGGGAATTTGAGCTGGTGAGGATGAATCAATGGATCAGGGTTTAGCACAGCCCGAAAGACAATATACAGTAATGACACAGAAAAACCAAAAACAGCACAAAATAATATTGGATATAGTATACATCACTTTTATGACTGGTAATTGCTGAAGTACAGACAACTACTGTAGCCACACACAAAGTACAGTGGTACCTTGGGTTACAGACACTTCAGGTTACAGACGCTTCAGGTTACAGACTCCGCTAACCCAGAAATAGTACCTCGGGTTAAGAACTTTGCTTCAGGATGAGAGCAGAAATCGCGCAATGGTGGCGCGCGTTGACAGCGGGAGGCCCCATTAGCTAAAGTGGTACCTCAGGTTAAGAACAGTTTCAGGTTAAGAACGGACCTCTGGAACGAATTAAGTTCGTAACCTGAGGTACCACTGTATTTTAATATTCTCTTGAAATAAGGATGCAAAAGATCATGCAGTTTATTAATAAACACTATTTAGCTGAGCTAGGCTCCATTATTTTTTGCCTGGGTTCTTGAGCTCTAGTGGTTTTTGGGACATACCTAATCTTGACTGGATCATGTGTGTTATTCCTTCTGCATTTCATTTAGCTTTTAAAATTTTCAAATCACCCCAAACCCCTGGTGAGCAGCACTGGACTTCATGAAGGCCCTTGCTGTATCTGGAGCCCCTGTCAGTGCCATGAATCAGAGTAGAAAAGTTAGGTGGCAAGAGAATTCTGTTTTCTTGCTATGCCTGCTCCAGCTCAAACTCAGAACCTGCTAGTAGCTGGACTGGCTGAGGGGAACCAGCCCAAGTCTGCTGCTTCTCTAGTCCTCATATGCTCTGTTTTGGGAGTATACTACTGTGGCTACTGTAAGTGGGAATACCAACAGCTGAAGTTTCTGCCCCACTCCAGTTCAGGCAGGTGCAGTTTGGAGTGGTATAGTTGCAGAGCCCCATGGAGCTGTGTAGGACACCTCTTTTCATATCTCTCCTCTTCAGCCCAGGCTAAGGGGCTTGGATTGCCCTGTTAGTCATTGTGTAAGGTAGTCTTCTGCAGCCTTCCTTTATTTCCTGTAGTAATTCTAGGAAAGTGTTTTTTTATTATTTAGAAGTTGGTGTATCCCTGTGTTTGAATCCTATAAGACTGATTAGGGAAGTTAATTCATGCTGTGCTTATAGTATTCAAAAGTCTGTCTTTAAAACCACTGAAGAAATGTCCACATTATGGCAACATTTTATATATTATAACACGCTAAAATGAGATTTATGAGTGATTAGAAATCAAAGCATTGGAATAATGTCCATAGTCTTCAGTACAGCGTTGATTCTTAGTCCTACTCATTAAATTTGAAACATTGAAGAAATACGTTTTGTGAGTTGGCATTTCCATTAAGTTTAGAACAGTTTACTCCAGTTGATGGCACTGTGGTGACTGCCGCCTTCCCAAGTTGAGCGAGAACACAAGCAAAGATAAGAAACACATTCTGTTCCTAGTCTAAATGTCAGTGCTTCATCAGAGATATAATGCTCCACTTAGAGAACACAGACCTCCTATTCAGCATCATGAATGCAAGAGCAGCAGGATGCCTTATGGGAAATGCAGTGTCCACTCCTTCAGTATAGGGCTGGACCGCACTTGGAACTGCCATAGGAAATTTGAGGGCAGTGCAGGAATTGTGGAAGCAAGCACTTCCCATGTGGAAAAGGTCAACAGATAGCACTGATGTAATTTTTTTTGGCTATAGTCAGTGTTGGACAGGTTCCTTCTTTAGAAAGAATAAGTTGTGTGTTTAGAATAATTCACAGTGACAGACCCAGGCCCAGTGGCAAGGAGGAGCTGCTTCTTGCTAATGTCTCAATTCTAGTCTAAAAGCCATGGAGCAAAGTGGCCACTTTCACATTTGGGTGAAACGTGAGGAGTTGTGCTATGGATGAGATGTGTTTGCATT
Organism: Podarcis muralis; assembly: GCF_964188315.1. Taxonomy (NCBI): domain Eukaryota; kingdom Metazoa; phylum Chordata; class Lepidosauria; order Squamata; family Lacertidae; genus Podarcis; species Podarcis muralis. The sequence continues at coordinate 26,262,882 of NC_135663.1, forward strand.
GCAAGCTGTTCCTGGGCTATAATATATAAACTGCAAACTCCTATGGAGATATTTTTTTTTCATTTTACCAGAGAAACGGGTCAGCAAGTGGCACTATATCCAAATGAAGTCATGTACAGGGACCTGATAAGACCCTGAACAAACAATGTAGATAACCACATATGCATACTATTTATGTATGATTGTTGGATATGAACTGCTGTTCTGAACATCTTTGGTCACTTTTGGAATAGGCCTGGAACTTACTGCAATGCGCTAGGTTTTGGTCTCATTCCATGAATTCTCTCCCAGTCAGCATCTGTTCAGATTTTGTGCCAGTTGTGGAATTCCCCTACAAACTCCGTTCACTTGATTCACTAAACTAAAATACAACATTTAGTATTTGAGAGGGTAAATGATTCTTCAGAAGTAACAACAACAACAATGGCATACCTTTGTCTTTATGAATTCATATAATGTACTATTATGAGCTGTTTACATTTCAGTCGTATGTTGCAATGTAGCTTGTATTTTGAGTTCACAAAGATATTCAAATGTTACACTGTGTGACAAAAAACACAAAAATATTGCGACATGAAAAAAGTATAGTGTGTCTTATACAGAATAGATTGCTGAACTTGGAAATTACTTTTAATTTTATCTATCTCCCACCAATATTGTGCTACAGAAATCATTTTTAAAGTAAACAAGGCAAAAAAAAAATTATCCAAGTGAATAGGAGTGTTTATTAAATTATGAACACACCTAAAATTTAACGGATGTTTCACGTCTTATGTTTCTGGAGCATCCCTTACTAATTTCCTGCAGTAATCCACAAGCATGATGGGACTGACTTGAGCTCGACTGTCCCACTCACAAATAAAACAGCAGTATTACCTGTATATCAGTTGTAAACCAATGAGAAGTGCAATTACTTTCAGTTCACCACAAATGTGCAAAGCATAGTTGTTATACTGAATGTGTTCTAGAAGAAGCCGCATGTTGTCATATCAATTCCTTCATATGGATGGCATAAACTAGTGGAACAGAAGGCTATTTGTTGCCAATGTGGTTCAACATGGCTTTCAAACTGAGTTTGGAGGAACAAATGCCAATTATTCGTGATATGTTGTTGTCCAAATGCTTCTGTTAGGTTGTTTAGATTGTTGCAAAAGGTCACCTTCCTGAGAAAAACATTCTGTAAAATTCTCCTATTATTTTTAATTTAAAAAAATATTCCTGCCACTTAGCAGGAGATTCCATCCTTGTAATCGGGAGGGAAATATTTCAAAAGGAAATATTTCAATTACTTGATACGGCAACACAACACACATGCTAGGTACTAGGGCACTGAACAAAACCTAATGGATAACTAATCATGCAGCATCTGAATACTTTACCATATGTAGGTCTCACAACATCAATATAAGCAAGTATATATATGCTTCTGCTAGTTACACACAAGTGTTAGCAACAGTGCCTTACAGAGCAGTGTTGCTGCATAGAACTCTGAACTGACTCAGAAGAAGCAATGAGAATTTCAGTTTGAGCAGAAGCAATTAAGAGCTAACTGCCTCATTTAAATGTTCATTCTGAGCAAACCCTGTGGCACAATTAAGTATCAAAGTGTTAAGGGCAGAATTCTTGCATCTTGCACATGTCTTGAAGGTGAAGGTAGTGAATAATTTATGCTGAATACCATTAAGTCAAGTTCTTCTGGGAAGGCTTGATTCTTCGCATTGATTTCTTTAGGAGACTAGGTTACTTCACTTTCAGCAGCTCTGGCAACTGAATGATAGAATTGTAGCATTGGAATGGACCCTGACAGCCATCCATTCCAGACTCTCCTTCAGTGCAAGAACCTCAGCTAAAGCATACATGATGGAGGGCTGTCCAATCCCTGTTTAAAAACCTCCATGGAAGGAGAGTCTACCACCTCCAGAGGGAGACTGGTCCACTGTCAAACAGCTCTTACTGTCAGAAAAAGTTCTTCTTTAGTTGGAAACTTCTTTCTTGTTAACTTGAATCTATCAGAATAAAAATTAGTTCCTGCCATGGACCAAGTCCACTTAACATTGTATGGAGATCACAGCTATAGGTTTATTGTAACCCATAATGCTCTTTCTTTCTCTCTCTCTCTCTCTCTCTCTCTCTCTCTCTCTCTCTCTCTTTCTTTCTTTCTTTCTTTCTTTCTTTCTAAATGTGCTCATGTGATAAAGAAACATGTATCCATGGATTGCTGCAATCTCTGAAGTAGCCCCAACAATCCAATTCCTTTCTAGATCAGTAAGGTAAAGGTAAAGGGACCCCTGACCATTAGGTCTATATCAGTACTGGTCATCAAAAGGCAGATCTAACTGAAAGGTCTATACTGTACAGAAGTTTAGAAAAGATTAGAAAAAAAAGTTGCTATCTTTCAAGGCCAAATAGTTGGCAAGGAATGCAGAAGTATTCATGCAGTAGCATCAGGTTGTGTAGGCTAATTTACCAGGGACTGTAATCCTAAACATGCTCATTTAGAAGAATATTCCATCAAAATAAACAGGTTTTACCACCAAGCAAATATATTCCACCTAGAGATATCATTAATTTTAAATACTGAGGCCCTTCATTGAATGTTACTGGCTTTGGATCTCATTCAAATCAGTCTGTGATTTTGTTGTTTTCATCCACATGCCAAACAATGCTAATTGGCTTTTGACATTTACGATTTCTTTAAAAAACCCACATTTTTGCCTCATGTGTACAGTTACCGAAAATGTAAACAAATGAGAATATAAGGCTTTTGGTAGAAAAACATATTCACATTTTAAATGCATAAAAACTGTGCCTAAATTGTAATGCACTAGACTTTAAATTTGTACTTACCATCAGAGTTCTTTTTTATGCTCAGCATATCTTAATTGAAGTGTGAAAATTTAGATCTGGGGATTCACGGACATAAGGCAACACCATTAGCTGCTAGAAGCTTTTGATATAGGATCATTTATCATAACAGGCTCTCTTTCAAAAAGCAGACAAAGAAATAGTGCAGGGCCACTATTAAGAAATGCATTTCCTTCCCCCCATCTCTAGCGCTACTGCGAAAGAAGCCCATATTTTATTGAACATAATTATGTTGTTTGCGGGCCAGAAATGATTGGAAGGCATCATATTTAATCTGTCTTTAATGGAAGCAAAGAGACCATCTAGACACTATGATACAGACAACATTCCCAATCAGCCAAACAGCCAATCTGGCTTTCCCCAAAGACAGAACTGCTCAACTGCCCCTCTCCACTTTAATGAAATTAAGAGCAAGGAAGGCGAATCTTTCAGCGGAGAAGCTATGGGACAAGAACACATTCTTCCTTCTCTCTGCCACTTCTCCTCCTCAATGCTGCTTTCCCCAGACAGTTTCCAGTTCTAATTGTCCTTAGGAGACAGAATAGCTTTGGATAGCAGGAATTAAATACAGTGGTACCTTATGTTACATACTGTCCCTCTTACAAATGCTTTGGGTTATGCACTCCGCTAACCCGGAAGTAGATGCCCCTTGTTGCGAACTTTGCCCCGGGATGCGAGCGGAAGTCGCACTCCGGTGGCGCGGCAGCAGCAGGAGGCCCCATTAGCGAAAATGCACCTCATGTTATGAGCAGTTTCCGGTTAGGAAAGGCCCTCCAGAACGGATTAAGTACGTAACATGAGGTACCACTGTAGAAGAATTGATTAGGAAATATTCTGAAGGTCTACAGTCATCACATAACAAATAATCTGTCTGGATTTTATACAGACCTGTATTTAACCATTCTTGTTGGCAGATAACTCTAATCTGTGTATACCTGCAAGTGTAGGACAGGATTATGTAGAAACAAAACTTTTCTGTAAGTAAAAGGCAAAGCCAACATCTCTGAATGATGCTTGGTATTTTCAGGGAGGGGCAGAGAGAAACAAGAGTGGTTTCTCTCCACACAGATGGAGCACGGAGAATCCCAGAAGGTTAACTAAGCTGGGAAGATCCCTGCCCACTTCTGGGAAGCAGATCTATTTGCATTCTGAGTGTTCTGTAAATGTGTGACAAAATGGTTTGTGTAATTGTTTTGATTTTCATATAGCTTACTTATGTCACTAAGATATTCAGGTGTGTAACAACACTAGAACAACATTCGAAGCAAACTAGACTTCCGGGTTGGCGCCATCGCCTAATGGCGGATTCCCTCCGAGCTCCGGAGGGAATCTGCTCAGCAGGGGTCGGGTCCTGCCACGCCGGCGACGCGGGGACCCTCAAAAACCACGGGTGCGAAAGCCCGTGGACCTGGTGACGCGGCGGGCACCGTTTGCGCCCTCCCCGACCCGCGAAGGAGCCTTTTTAAAGGCCACGGAGCGGGGGACGGGGAGCGGCGCGGTGCTGTGAGTCTTCTGCTTCCCCTGCCGAGCGAAGCCGCATGCCATTCGATGGAGAGTGCTGACTTCTTCTTCTGAAAATTTGGACTAAAAATAACAACCCGTGAGTAATTCGGAAATCGGACTTAAAAGGGAAACTTTTCTTTTCTTGGATTCGGTACGAGCGGGGGAGGTGCAAAGAGGAAGTCCGTCTCCCCCCATTGTAAACAATTTAAAGCAAGGATTTGACAACTAAGGTCGAGAGGAGAGCCTTTTCTTTATTGGATAAAAGTTATTAATTTCACGATTGGAAATTACAAGTAATTTTGCTGGAGGATAAGAGTGGATTGCGAGAGTTAAAGTGCAACCCCCCGGGAACCGGGAGTGATCCGTGAGAGAACCTGGTGAAGAGATACAGAGATTTTGACAGCTGTCAAAGTAGCTGTCAAAGTTGGAAAATAAAAAGAGAACTTTGTTACTGTGACTTTGCTGGTTAGATTTGTTACAATTTGGATATAAATTGTTGAAAATAAGGAATAACAAGTTAGTTTGACTTTTGGGTTGGATCTGGAAGGAAACTAAGTAACCATAATCCCTCTAGAGGGGGTTTTGGGACACTACAAGAATGGCTGTAAGTGGAAAAATACTTATGGAATTGAACAGGACTTTTTATCTCCTGGGAAAGCTGCAAGAACAAAGCATTATTTTGTCTACAGAGGCTTCTACACTGAAGGAGACAATAGACATATCTATTGAGAATGGAAGGGACTTGACGCAAGTTTTTGTTCCTGAACGAAAAGCCTCTGTGGGGGAATTAGAAGTTTTTGCAGCTGAACAGGAAAAGAAACCTGAGAAAAGTGATGAAAGAGAACAAGGGATTTATGATGATCTGGAAGGGAATGAAGGAGGAGTCACATCGTCACAGAAGACCAAGGAAGGCCAAAGGCCTGTCAGGAAGGACATAAAGGAAAACAAGAATTGGATCAAGATGGAAGTTGGAGTATTTGGGACATTCAGACTTAAAAGGATTAAGAAACAAGATCTGAGTTCCATTCTTAAATATAGAGGTCTGGATGGAAGAAAAATGGACATTCTTGAGACAGAGCTTTTCCAAGATTGGGTGTCTGATATAAGAGACTACCAAAAAAACCGGCAAAGAGGAGCTGAGAGAGAGTTAAGGGCCTCGGATGTGGGGTCTCCAGGCTGATAGCAGATAGACTGATGGACATTGGGGATCGAAACCGGGAAAGGGGGGAGGGAGCTTTGGAATCCAAAGGTCGTACAACTATATTTTGAATTTTTCTTTTCTTTATTTTGTTTTGTTGTGAGTACTAAAAAGGGAAATTCGTGGAAGGGAACTGGGGTCGGCCTTAGAAAAAAGATTTTAATGTTTAAAGACTGTGGAATATAAAGGGAAAGTGGTTATATAAGATGAACTAAAGTGAATAATGGGCTAAATATAATAAGGTCAAAACCTGGGATAAGAACTTGTTGAACTAAACAAATGGAAATGGAATACAAGAAGGGGAGGGGTGGGGAAGTCTTGGAAAGATGTTATTGAAAGCAAGGTTGTAAATGTAAATGTTTTCTTTTTTCTTTTTCTTTTCTTTTTCTTTTTTTGGATTTTTTGGAAACTTTAATAAATATGATATTAAAAAAAAAAATCATTCGAAGCAAACTACACATCCATCAAATATAATAATTCAGGCCATTAGACACAGCACCACAAAGAAGAAAGTTAGGGTTAATCCACATTTTGGGTAATAGTGCTGGTGAGACAACCACCCCATCTAAAGGACTGTTAATTATATAAATTTTGTGGGTTTCCTGTCCCACTGCTGGTGTTAATTAACACTGCAAATCTAGGACGCCTGTGTTATCATCAGCTACTGCTGCTGTGATTGATTGGCCAATATGCTTATTTTGCATCCTTTAATTGAATCATTTCTGGTTGTAATTTTTGCATTCCATTGCTGCTAGACACTGCTGTTTCCAACACGCACACACACCATTCCCCCCTCTATATGTATATATAAACCTAACATATAAAACTGATGGTAACTCTTCACCCAGTTGATGAAATAGATGCTTGTGCACCAATTTGTTAGTCTTTAAGGTGGCAAAGGACTCTTTTTCAGTGGAGGCTGGTCTCTAAATGCAAGTGAGGCACTGCCCCACCAACATCAGTCTGTCTCCAGCCTGCCCCCAGCTGTCTACCTTCTTATAGGCAACCAGTCTAAGGTGTGACAGGGCTGTCAGCTTCCTCCTCCTTGGTCCCAATGTTGCTCTTGTAGAACTCAGCAGAGAGGAGGATGCGGGCAAAACTAAAGCTAGTTGGCTCTAGAGCTGGGCAATATATTGATATATCGTCCATATTGCGATATTGGTTTTTAAAAAATTGACCTGGCAATATATCGTGAATCATGGTGTGGGTGTAGGTGCTATGCAAAAATCACAATTTGGTGAAAACCATGACGTCAGACAATGCCTCTCCATATGTCCACCCTTATTTCAGACACCAATGATATATTGGTATACTGCAATGTTTAACTGGTGATACATCACAATGCTGAAAACCAGATATCGCCCAGCCCTAGTTGGCTCTGCCTGCCTGCCATTGATTCTGTCTTCACCTGCTGTTGGCCTTCCTGCCAATAGCACCCGACGCCACTGCTCTCCATTGGTTTTGCTGCAACAAACTGACATGGCTACCCCCATTTGAATTTTATTTGTATGTGTTAGTTACAGTTTTGTGGTGACTGAATCTCCTTGGCTGATTTGAGGAGATGAGCCTATATTCTTAAGTCCGTACTGGACAGGGAACAATTAGAGCATTTTGTTCAGTTTCCATTATGCGCTTCCAACACTGCTATCAATCATGCTTCCCTACTGCAAGTGTGGCGCTTCCTGAGAGCGCGCAGAACAGCAGGCGGTGGCAGTCTGGATTTTGACAGCCAGGCCCCTCAGGATTAATGATTGGCGCCTCCGCCAGCTGACAATGGCATCCCCTTTACCTTTTGTTTTCTCCATGACACAGCTTCCCCTCCCTCATTGTGACACAAGCCTAGCATGCTGTGACATTTTTCCAGCATTGTAGGTTTAGTGATCCCTGCATGTTTGTGCTAAGGGTACGAAAGTATGCACTCCCCCCGCACACTCATTAATTGTGTAATTAGATATCATGTGAGCAATGCATGTGGTGGAAGATTTCGCTTTAATCCTAGAATAACAAACATTAGCCTTTGTATCCTTTTCACACTGTTTCTTCTGAATAGCATGAAAATAGGAATAGTGGTATAGCATTAGCCATAATAAACCTTGCCGTTTGTATTATTAAGGCATCTGTTGTGACTCTTGACAAGCTGCTTTGAGGTTTTCATATGAGGCAGGAGTTCAATTGCGCTCCTGATTATACCAGTTATGTTGACATTCCCGAAAGGCATAACAGCATGTGAATTACAGGTATTCCGTGCCTCTCAACTTCCAAATAAAGGACCGATGCAGAGAGCTTTGTAACAGATATATATCCCAGTGACTATGCTAGCAATGATGCTCTGTTGTTGGAATTGCTTCATCTCAATTGCCTGCAAAGCACAGAATGTTTAATATACTTTTGAATGACATGCAATACGCTGATGCCTTGTAGTAGCTAGACATGTATTGGTTTTAAGGGGAAAGTGAATCTTATTGGGCTGTACTGAAATGAGCAATTTGAGGCTCCGTTATACATATTCACATATAAATGCATCCATAAGCTTTCTTCTGCAGGAGGTAAACCAGGTGCATATCTCCCTCCGGGCAAACAAAAGTAACATTCCTCCTTTTACAGCCCCAGCTGTTTCTTTGTGAGCATGCTACATATGTTTGGAGAAAGTAGCAGATGAGACAAGGAAGAAAATGGTATGATCTGTGGCAACCTTGGGAACGGAATTCAGTAAATAAGGTTAGGACAATGCCAGTTGTTAGGGCTAGGTACTCTAGTTCTCATCAGCCTAAGCCAGCATGGCCAACAGTCAATGATTATGGGCATTGCAGTCCAACAAGATCTGGAAGGCCCCAGGTTTTAACTGATCCAATAATAATAATAATAATAATAATAATAATAATAATAATAATAATAATAATAATAATTTATTTATACCCCGCTCATCTGGCTGGGCTTCCCCAGCCACTCTGGGCGGCTTCCAAAAGAATATTAAAATACATCAAACATTAAAAGCTTCCCGAAACAGGGCTGCCTTCAGATGTCTTCTAAAAGCCTGGTAGTTGTTGTTCTCTTTGACATCTGGTGCGAGGGTGTTCCACAGGGAAGGCGCCACTACCGAGAAGGCCCTCTGCCTGGTTCCCTGTAACTTGGCTTCTCGCAGTGAGGGAACCACCAGAAGGCCTTCGGTGCTGGACCTCAGTGTCCGGGTAGAACGATGGGGGTGGAGACGCTCCTTCAGATATACTGGACCAAGGCCGTTTAGGGCTTTAAAGGTCAGCACCAACACTTTGAATTGTGCTCGGAAACGTACTGGGAGCCAATGTAGGTCTTTCAAGACCGGTGTTATGTGGTCTCTGCGGCCGCTCCCAGTCACCAGTCTAGCGTTCTGGATTAGTTGTAGTTTCCAGGTCACCTTCAAAGGTAGCCCCACGTAGAGCGCATTGCAGTAATCCAAGCGGGAGATAACCAGAGCATGCACCACTCTGGCGAGGCAGTTAAGACCCATAGTCTTAATTGATCTATTGGAATGTTTTCTGACTATTATATTATTGACATGTTGTTAGTGAACTGTTAATGAAATCCAGCTGTCATTGTGATACTGCACAGCTTTGTTGTTTTTATGTATTGTAGTGATAGAGGTTGGCATTGTATCTAAACGGCCATCCCTTGATTGCTGTTTGCATTGTGTAACTATACACAAGGTACCTTTCTAAATGGACACATTGCTATGCAGCAGGTTTTCCTATGCATAATGTCTACACAGGTATACTGCATATTTGAGTGGTAACATATGAACCGTGCCTCTGCTTTTAACTAAATATTATGAGGCATCACTTTATTGCACATCAGTCTAGGCAGAATAATGGTCTTGAAGAGGTTAATATTTATACATGCCTAAAACAAATGAGAAAAACGGAATGTTTTAAATATAAAAGAACAAGCTGCAAACAAGAGCACGGACGTGATCAGAATGTGGATCAGTGCTTTTTCAAATGTCTCATGGCAACCTGGAAAAATCCTGTATGAAAAAGCACAGGGGGGAAAAAGTGTCAAATTGCCTTTAAATAAGTGCATTAAGGTGGAAACAGCAATCAAATATATTCATAGAAGTGCCACAGAGAATATGTCATGTTTGTAAGCCTCTTAAACGTAGCCCTGATGTCCGTGGCAGGACAGACAACGAATTAATCATTGCTGTTGTTGAATCATATCTTGTAACATGTTGATTACATACACTCCAACATTCATCAGAGGAAAATAGGGCCATTTCTCACTTGCGCTGCCTGACTCTCCTTGACACCCCCCCATTTTTTGTGTCCCCCCCACCGAGTTTCTTATCAAAAGAAAGGCGAGTGCTACCACAACTACCAAAGGGTCCCAGCACACACACCTTCCCCTGTACTCCATCACATCAGAAGCTGGGATGGCTTACGTAATTTCAGGACTGGAAAATCTGGACACTTGAAGGTTGTGTGTGAGGCTTCAGAAACTGGCTGCTCCTTGTCTCACCCCACAGGTTCAGAAAGGAGCAAGGGAAGTCGCTGCCGCCACTGCCACTGCCTCACACCAGTCTGCTATCCTTAGAAATTGAGATTATCTTTTTAAAGTACAGGATTCTAGTTTGCTCAAGCAGCCTTTGCAATCAGTTTTTGCTGTTCATTAGTACGTGGGTTCTACACTGGTGAGGTGACGTGACATGGCAATCCTATACTCCTATTGTTTAAAATAGCCGGAAAAATCCAGATCTTCAACCGGTATAAATCAGCAATAGAAACCAGTGAAGCTGTGCTAATAGGCAATTTCTGAAAATCTGATTTCCTCAGGCAATGGAATTTAAGGGAAAATCCTAATCAACTGTAAATACATTTTACATGTATTTGACCTTTGACCATAATGACCATAATGACAGAGGAGATGATGGATGTAGTTCCTATGCGCTTGTAAAGATTTGACAGCATGAAGATTAGAGCAGAGCATTAAGAAGGAAAATAAGGAATCCACATTGTCTCTTGTATCTTTGAACATTTAAACATTGCTAGCAGTGAGATGGTATTGACTAATCCATGAGGATGTCATTTCACATAATTAACATAACTCTTAGCTACTCTGATTGATTAAACAGTGCATTTCAACAAAGCTCAGACACATTTCATTTACATTTCTCTTGTAAGTTAAAATAAGATACCAGTTAGTAAGTCACATGTAAAGAAAGGGAAGTAGACTTATTAGTTTGTTGTTTTTTGTGGAACAAACCAATAAATCTACTCCCCTGCCACACCTTGACAAAATTTGAGAATGGAAAGGAGCCTGATGATGCTGTGTGGTTGAATGGAAGAGCAAGCAGGGGCGTCTTATACATAGAGTGTAGTGGCGTAGGGCGCCAGGACGCCAAGTTCTGGAGGGTGCCAGTGAAGAGGCAGAGGCTGGACGCCCTCGCCCGCCTCCGCCATGCTGCGTCGAAGCAGCGGCACGCCCAGAGCCTCCCTCCGTCTGCCATGGCCATGGCAGCACGAAGCAGCCAGCTGAGCCGGGAGGCGCCGCTTCCAGCCTCTGCCTCTTCCCCGCCAGAGGAGCCGCCCTCCAGCCACTGCCCACCACCTCCAACCCCGCCGTCCTCCCTAAAAAAAGGTTGACAACTCTGGGAAACGGGGGGGGGGGGGGGTGCCGCCGGAGGGAGCTTTGCACCACGGCACCGGATATGCTTAAAATGGCCTTGAGAGCAAGTGTTTAAGCCCAATTCCTGTCAGCTGTTTTTCTGTTCAAAACTGCTCCAGATCTGAGTACACCATCGCAGTACAGCTCTTTTAGTGCTTATTGGCTCATTCTGATCAAGCGCTGGGTTTTGTCTGCCTGAGGAAAGCATTAAAGTGGGCAATATGAGGCATGCCAATGATGCAATCCTAAAAAATAGCCTCTTGCATCCAATGCACAGTGAATTGTAAACACTGCCATTAATCATATTCTGAATAGACCTATTGAAATCAGTGGGACTTAACTAGGTCTACTAGTGTGAGTCAGCTGGATATCTTCCATTGATTTTAATTTGAACTTTTAAAGTTGAGCCGTGTGTGTGTGTGTGTATATGAATTGAATATATATATCCCAATGATTGAAAAATTATCTGGATGGAACTTTTACTTTCCTTTCCAGAAGAATTTGATAATGGTATGACATTTGCAGCAAGAATCAAGTGGAGAGCTTGAAAACAGAGTGTGTGACGAGGGGATTGTATCACACACTGCTTGGATAAAAGTGCCCCATGTAGCGTTTTGGGGCCACTTCAAAAAGCATAGGCGTAATGGCAATACACTGCAAGACCAACATCTCTTCTGACATCCTAAAATGTCCCAGCAGTGAACAATGACATTAGCGGGGCAAATCATTTTCCAGTATCATGGTTAAACTTAATTATAGCTGAAAGCATTGTTCAGGTTAATCATTAGGCTCATCAATTCTTTAGTGAGTGAGGCAGTTAATAATGAATGCATTAATCAAATTATATCAGATTAAAAATGTGTGTTTTAATAGACACCGTTCTGTAGGAAATTAGAAGTAGAACCAGCGGGCTCAAGAGGTTCATGGCTTTATTTGCGTGGATTTGGATATGCAGTTGCCATGTCCATTCCTGAGGCTTTCTGTATCCATACCAGATACAAAATAACATACCAGATACAAAATAAAAATTCTATGGGCTATAGATGTCCACGCATGTACAAATCCAGTCTTCATGGACAATCTGTAATATCCGTGTGCAAAGATTGCCTTTTCCTTGTCTAAAAGACTGTATAGTACAGCTTGACTTTTTTTTTTTAATGGTGTCATATATACTGTAATAACTTCAAAAATCCCGGGAAAGGGTGTAATTCATATTTGTTGATGGATATATTTCTATTTATATCACATTAATGGTAAATTGCCAATGAATAATAGTGTTCTTTTAGAAAGTGAAATATTGACTCTGCTATAATTTCTCAGTTGCTTTGATATTTGATAAGTGGGATATTCACAAAACCATTAGATCCTTATTGACAGATTAGGATTCAGACAAAGTGCTGAGCCCTTAAAATTCCAGAGAGAAGCTTTCCTTCAGCATTGATTGCTTTGTACGGTAATAACAGTTCATTAAAGACAGTCTCTCTTAAAATGTTCTTCTTCCGTACATAGCTTGCTCATATGATTTGATTTCATTTTATGATCAACATATTAATTCTATGTGGTACATTTATATCCCATCTCTCTGCAAAAGTCTGTCTTACAGTACAATCAAACTAGAAGTTTTCATAGGTGTCTTCTCAACTGTCAGTGTTAAGTGAATATGTGATCCTAGCTATTTGGTTAGTGGTCTACTTCTTAGTAAAGCCTTCTTAAAATTCTGCTTTGCATAGACAAGGGAAAATGATGGTGTGTTTGAACTTAATGAAAACCAAGCAGGAATAATTATTATTATGATTATTATTGGGGGGAGAATTTTTCTCCTTTCATAGATAACATCAGGTTGTTGTTAATTAGGCTTAACTATGGTTTAGTGTGATGTTTCAGTTGACAAACCACAGTAATGGGTGATGTTCCACCTCTATAGGCTATGTATCAAAAAACTGGAATGCTGAACAGAAAGAAGATGAAAGCAAAATTAGTACAAATCATGTGTAATATCCGATTTGAAACTATTTTTCAGGCTGCAGATAATATTGCTCTTCTAGATGTCCCTGGGTGAGTGAAAGTAAAGATAAGGAAGATAAATTCTTATTTTAATATTTATATTCCCATTTCCTTCCTGTTGTATCTTATAACAGGGAAGAAATAGATTAGACCAGCTAAATTCATATGCTTAAATTCATATACTTAAATCCTTACCATGAGAGCATTAAATAAAACATATGCCTATGACGCACAATAAATTTCCTTTCTGTTGATTTGTAGAGTTAGCATAGCAGCTTTATTGAGTACACCTACTTAATTGCTCTAATGAATCAGAACCCTCTGCTATAAAGCATGATCCATAAATTGCTGTACTCCACTGATGGATCCATTCCACCACACCACACTCCCAAGTGGAATGCAAGCAGATTACCATGGGCCCCAGGATACTATGGTATGGCCAAGTAGCCATACAACAAGTGCCTAGTGCTACTTGCCATGGGTTGCAGCACATTCATAACTGTTTTTATAAGACCAAAGGCCCTGGTCCAGCATTCTAGTTAAAAGGTAAAGGTCAAGGACCCCTGGATGGTTAAGTCCAATCAAAGGCGACTATGGTGTTGTCGCGCTCATCTTGCTTTCAGGCTGAGGGAGCCAGCGTTTGTCCACAGACAGCTTTCTGGGTCATGTGCCCAGCATGACTAAACCGCTTCTGGTGCAATGGAACACCGTGACAGAAACCAAAACGCACGGAAACACCGTTTACCTTCTTGCCACAGCAGTACCTATTTATCTACTTGCACTGGTGTGCTTTCAAACTGCTAAGTTGGCAGGAGCTGCGACAGAGCAACAGGAGCTCACCCTGTCATGGGGATTTGAACCACTGACCTTCCAATCGGCAAGCCCAAGAGGCACAGTGGTTTAGACCACTGTGCCACCTGCTTCCCTCTCCAGTATTCTGGCGTCATAGTGACCAACCACTTGCCTATGGAAAGCCCACAAGTAGGACCCGAGTGCAGTGGCCCTCTTCCTACTTGTGATTTCTGGCAGCTGATATTTAAAGGGATATCTGGTATTTATCATCAAAAGTAAGTGTGTGTGTGTGTGTGTGTGTGTGTGTGTGTAATATTTCTAGAGAACTAGAATTCCCTAGTGGAAGTCCTCTTAGGAAGTGAGAGCTTGTGTTATGTTTCTTAGTTAGAGAGGAAGAATTAAGTAAAGAAACTGTATAGCTGCTGGCTGCATTTGGCAAAAAATTTAGGGCTTCTAGGGGTGTGGTTATAAGTAGGTTGCTAAAAACAGAAGGTAGAATATGCAAAATTTCCACAGCTTTTGCAATAAATTGGCTTTAGGTAGTATTGTATTGCCAAGGCTTTGTATCCAGAGGCCAAAGGGAATGCTATTAAATAGTATTTATAGTGAGGTAAAATGGAAGAGGTAAGGAAAGTCCAGCCCTCTGGAATGAGGTATCAACTGAAATGAGTTGATCTAAGCATGTAAAGTGACTGTCATAAAAACTGTTTTGCTATATAGGTGACTCTTGAAGACATTTCTGTCTAAAACGTATTTCCTTAAAGCGTGGCTCAGTCATTTAAAAGTACATATCATTGAGTTCATTGGCAATTACTTCCTAGTAAGCAGCAACAGTGTAGTGGTGCTACTCTGCTCACTGGACTCTCCTTCAGCTGTGTCACTGCAGCAGTCGCTTGGTCAGAGGGAGGTCTAGTGAGTGGCACAGCCTCACCATCCTGTTTGCTACTACAATGGTACCTCGGGTTACAGACGCTTCATGTTACAGACACTTCAGGTTACAGACTCCGCTAACCCAGAAATAGTACCTCGGGTTAAGAACTTTGCTTCAGGATGAGAACAGAAATTGTGCGGTGGCAGCGGGAGACCCTATTAGCTAAAATGGTACCTCAGGTTAAGAACAGTTTCAGGTTAAAAACGGACCTCCAGAATGAATTAAGTTCTTAACCCGAGGCACCACTGTACTAGTAAGTGTGTTTAGGGTTGCAAAATTAAGTAGTGGGAGGAGGAGTTAACATCAAGCCTGTGTTAACACAGCACAAATTGTGGTCCTCCCAGCCACTCTCCAGCTATTTATAGCAGCCTAATATGGACTTGATAGACCTCTGGCCTGAGGCTGCAAAAACTGATGTGTTGCCCAGCCCATGAAACCAGTCCGCCCAAGTGTCCCTATTTTCCAGGGACACCCCTGATTTAGAGAAGCCGTCCCAATTTCTGATCTGATCCCCGCTTTGATTGAATGTCCCACTTTTCCTTAGGACGTCCCTATTTTCATTGGATAAATGTTGGAGGGCCTGGAGTTATCTGACCCCCTGAGCCATCTGAAGGCAATCCTGTATAGGGAAGTTTTTGTAATGTTTTCTTATGTTTTTATTTATGTTGGAAGCCACCAAGAGTGCTTGGGCAACTCAGTAAGATGTGTGGGGTATGTATAGTAAAATGAAGCCCAAGGTAACTTAATATCCCAAGATAGCAACTAAGTGGTAGAATCAAAACTAGAATCTATTTGACTCTTCTGCCAAACTTTACTTGGGGTGTGTGTGCGTGTGTGCGTGTGTGTGTGTGTGAATGTTGTGTTGTGGCAAAGCATGTGAATTATATACATAGTTTCTACAGTTCAAACCATGCTCAAGGCAGCTGACAAAATGAAAAAATGCATAACTACAACATAACAAAAGTAGTCATAAACAATAAATAAAACATTTAAAAATACATAACCAAACTGAACAACTTCCACATAAATCACAAGATACAAAAAAACCAGCCACAACACCCCAGCCTAAGAGTCTGTTCAGCAGCCTCAGCTTTTATAGCTGGAGTCAGTCAGCCCCCCCCCCCCATATGAAGGCTGACCTCAATTACTAACTTATTGAGTAGACTTTAGAAAAGAATACTTCTGAATCTCAATCTGCAAAATGGGTGTAATAATATTGGTCTACCCCTTACAGCTTCTCTGTAGCAGTTTGGACACCTAAAAACTCCACATGCTTTGTAAATATTATTATTTCTTGTACTCATATGTTACCATTTAGTTTTTGTAATGCTTTGCTTTCATCACCATATAGTGGCAAAAGAGAGAGAGAGCCCTTTTATACAGTATTTGTTTTGCTTGTATAATGTATTATAATGTGGTAACATTGGAGAACTGCATGCTGATTAGAAGATCAAACACCCAGTTACTATGGAAACGGCGACCCACTGCAAGGATAATTACTAGTAAGAAGCAATAGTGAACACATTTTTTTTATCAGCAGGAAGAGTAAATTGGTTCAAAATCCCATCGTATTCACTGATCTGAATTAAACCCATCTGGTTAAATCAATACAGATAAGTGATAGATGCATTCCTTCTGGCCTGCCTTTGCCAATATATTTTATTTGTGTGATCTAACACCTGTGACTGCCTTTCCCGCGCTCCCATGAGACTCTGACTGGAAACCTTGTGTGTTTTGAAGCACAGCGCCCTGGTGAATTGTCTCCAGGGATATAATCAGACGACTTGGCATTTTAATTCATTGAAGGTGAGGTTATGCAGGGAGCACGTAACAACCACTGGGTATTATAGCAAGGATAAGTGACTCTTGGGTGTAAATGCAGAGGGGTTGTCCACATCAGCCACCCAGAGAATAGGTCTGCCTATAGGTTTTCCAATAAAATGGTAAATACAGCTGGTATAGTGAATGTGGGAGGATAATTCCTAGATGCCTCTGCTGAGCAGCAACCCAGGGAGAGAGAGCTTCCACCTCCTTATGTTGAGAAGTGGCATCAAAAGCAAATAAAGCAACAAGAGTTGCCCATTTACTGCAATAAAAAGTATTGCAGATCTCTAAACAGATAAACTGCCAACCTCAAAAGCACGCCAGTAGATAAATAGGTACCGCTCTGTCGGGGAGGTAAATGGCGTTTCCGTGCGCTGCTCTGGTTCGCCAGAAGTGGCTTAGTCATGCTGGCCACATGACCCGGAAGCTGTATGCCAGCTCCCTCGGCCAATAAAGCGAGATGAGTGTCGCAACCCCAGAGTCGGTCACGACTGGACCTAATGGTCAGGGGTCCCTTTACCTTTACCTTTAAACAGAGAAAAGTGGGTACAGAGGGCAGGATTCACCTAACACGCTGTGTCAGCAGAAGCCCTGAGCAAGTACTTCGACATGCACAATGGGGCTTCCTCCCTATGACCCCCAAAAATGGGTCTTGGGGGGTTCAAGAGAACCCCCGGAAGAGCACATGCAGCAATCATTCCCCAGACAGAATGTTTGTTAATAGAACCCAGTTGAATTCCACCAGAATTTCCTACTGTATGTCAGTCAGAATTCAGTTGGATTCAACTGTATCATCATCAACAACAACCCCAGAAGCGTTTATTCCTAGTAGCTAGAAATTCTAGCAGTTCTGCTTGCAGTACGAAGGCTAGAGAGGCATAAATCTTACTTCGGCCTGCAATGTATCATCTTCTTTGTTCAGCTCTTGGCTTTTAACATTTGCATATGATGCTTTTAGGAAGCGATGCAAAAGGACAGAGCAGTTGGTGCCTTGTCATAGACAGTCATTGCTCTCACTTGACAGTTACACAAACAAACATATTGCTCTCTGCCAGCCCTTATTTTTCTATTCGGAGGTTTTATTGATGTAATAGTTTTAAGACCCAGCACTTTAAATATATGTTTCCCATAAATAATAGGCTTACTGTTCCCTTCAGTGTCTTTCAGACATCTTCTGGCCTATTCCTTGCTGTGATTTGACCTCCTTTAGTAATATTTTACCTTCTTGCTGGGACGTCAGTTTTTATAAGTTGTTGCACCTTTGGCAGTGATTGTGCCTTGTAGGAGTCAGGCCTATAAGAGTACAGAGAGTTGTTTGCTTACATTTATCCACTTTTGTTGCTGGTGTTTCTCCTCTCATTCTGTCAAAATAGAAATGCTAAAATATGGAGGCAAAAAGGAGGTGAAGTGTAGGTGGTAGGTTGGTTCAGGCATGACCCAAGACCAGATTTCAGCTCAAAAGGATGTATTGTAACACCAGGAACAAGAAGAACAAAAATGGCAAACAGAGGCACTCAGCCCAGTATATATATATATACACACACACTTTAAGCCGTCCCAGGCAAAACACCTGGCCCTGCCTGTGATAGGTCACCTACTGCTGTGACTAGCAAATCATAACGCTGGCCCTATCGCAGCTCAGATTGGCTGCCTGCCAGCTACCTGCAAATATGATTGGAGGGTTTTAGAATCCTCCCTGTCTTTTGTTATGCAGGTGAAGCACCTGAGCTCCAGGAGGCATTAAGGCCTAGGCCTGCAGTGTCATTCATACAGCCTGGCTTTGGCCTACGATGCCTGCATACATAACAGGAAGTGCTTTAGGTGAGCAATAGAACACATGCATAATATAATGCATTTTTGTATGCTATGGTCACAAATATGTGGATTTTTATTTTTTTAAAGTGCTTTAAATGTATGTTCATCTACCCTACAATTCATCTGCTAGTACAGTCGGCTTCTGTGTGTGGAATATCTTGGGCTGGCCCAGTATATATTTAGACCTGTTCTCTGATTTTCTAGAGGACTGAAGAATCAAAAGATGGTGACCCTAATTCTTACATATTGTGGGCACAATTTATCATGGAGAGACTAATCTTGGCAACTATGTCTTTGGCAATAGTGCTGTGTTCTTAAAGTGCTCATCTATTTAAGGGTGAGCTTTTTTAAAAAGCCCCCTTTTAAAGCATTTCATGGCTATCTGTGAAAACAATAAGATAAATAATACTTGTTTTGCATTTGAAGCAGTGAAAGCCTTCTCTGACCAGTGTGTGCCCAAAGGTTGGTGGTTCGAACCCACGCAGGGACGGATATGGGCATAGGAGCCGACTCTTAGGGACCGAGGGGTCTTTGCCCCCCTAAAATAAATAAAATATTTGAGGGGACCAGGTCCCCCAAAGTTGATGGGCAAAATGGTGTGTGCGTACCACATCATGTGATCGATTATGTGGGGTGGGGCTTACCTGGGCCTCCCCAGTATTTTATTCAAGTTGGCAACCCTGGCTGTAGACAGGATTCCTTAACTGTCTAGAAATCATATTGCAGGGGGTTGGACTAGATGGCCCTTGGGGTCCCTTCCTACTCTACAATTCTAGGATTCTGAAAACAAAACAACAAAAACACAAATCCACCAATAATTAAGGATTTGCCTGTGTTCTGTGTTCTCCTTTGGGTTTGACTTTAAAAGGTGAAACCTGGACTTATGTTTAATCCTTTGCAAAAGCTTGGTGCTTTGAGAGCTGTATTCCTGCAATCCACTGTTACTCTTTTTTCAATTCAGAAATGAGAAATCCCGGTGTCATCCAGATGTTTTGGACGACAACTCCTGCCAGCCCCGGGCAGCACAACTGATGGGACTCCAGACCAAAACATCTGGAGGACACTAGGTTGGTAAAGGCTGCTGTTGTCCTTTGTTTAAAACAGGACAATAGAAGCCACCAGCCCCCTCCCCTCCCCTCCTGAGGGCTTTCTTTCCTCGCATGCATAGGTGCTAATCTCTTTAAGTGTTCCACTAGTTGAACAAAATGTCTGGAAAACTCTGCCTCTGTGTACTGCAGGCAATTTGTCACTGTTTTCTATTTGTATCTCAAGGGTTTTAAAATTTAGGTGTGGTCAGAAGTCAACACTGTAGACTGAGCGACATCTAGTGGTGATTGAGGAGACGGGCTTATAGCAGTTTTGTCTGACTTGGCAGCGTAGTGTAAACAACGTTGTTAGATAGATGGATACATAGATATGTATACCAGGCCTTCAAAAAATAAAATACCCTGCTTTTACATGGAGTTCCATGTATTTTTGATCCATATCTGCTTAGATTAATGTTATAGCACCTGCTTTTCCAATAGTGTTTATGGGACCTCGTAGTCATGTTTGACTATAAAGAAGAATGTTTACATATTGAGGTATCAGCACTACCAAAGAAGGCAACAATCATGATTTGCGATGAGATGTCTGGTATTTCACATTTCTTCTCTCTACACTGCAGGTGATAGCATGAGAATGAAATACTGATAAAACTGAAAGAAGGGAGGAGCTGCTAAGTGTTGCTTGTTTTTGTTTTTTTGCAACTACCGGAGTAAGAAAACACTGACATTTTATTTAAAATGGTTATCTGAGTGAATGAAAATGTGCCAGTTTTGCTTTGGCTACTGGGAATCTCAAAGAAGGTGCTATTTCAAAAGTAGAATAACTAGAAATGGAGATGCTAATGGAAAACTATAAAACTGAGGTTGCCCTGGAAGATTTTCATTGAGTGTTATAGGTTAGGGTGCACCAGACATCTCTGTGGTGGTGGAAACTAAGCAGAGGGGTGTGTGTGTGTGTGTGTGTGTGTGTGTGTGTAAAGTAAAGTAAAGTAAAGTAAAGTAAGCAATTCCTTAGTGATGTCAACACTTCTGGATTATGTATGCTGAATGCCAAGTCCCTTGACTAAAGCAGCAGGGATTGAACTGGTTTAAGGAGTGTAAAAATGCAAGATTTTGCAAGTCACAGATTTGTTCTTAACCCCAGCCTGCCTGGGATGCAAACTGTCAACTGCGTATAGTTCTATTTGAAGCCTTCATTAAATCCATTATAAAGGCAATGTCAAAGGGTCTTTTTGTATGTATATGAAGATTTGTATATGAGATGTGCATTTTTAAAACATAAATGTACATTTTATAAGATGGTCTAACTGTGATAAAAATCTTTAGGCAGACTGAATATTCAAGCAGTTTGTAGCTGTTCATTTTCTGTAGCCCATCCTAGTTTCCATTGTTTTGTGGTAAGGGTGCCCTCTGGTGGTATCTTGAGGAAATAGCTCTTAAACTGAAGAGGTTTTGATGTTTTGATTGGTGCCTGGTTGTCCAATATAATACAGTACGGACTATTCACTTGCAACAAGCGTTACTGATGTGTCTCTAGTGAATTATTACAATCGCAGCAAAAGTTGCAGCAATATAGTTTCTAACTGTGAACTAAACAAGATCCACCAAAGGAATAACAATGGAGTTAACAGAATAATGCAACTCTGAGGTTCATTCAGAAATCATTCATATAATGACATCAGTCATTGAAGCTTGTAGAAGACAGCCTGAAAAATTGTGAAGCTCAATACACAGATATCCTGGAAAAGGGAAGGACCTTAATTACAGTGCTGCATTAACCCTGCATATAGGGAAGGATCACCACATTTCTCTCTTTCTCATGTCACACACACCTTTTCCTGTTGTGCACCGTGCAGAAAATAGGCCCCTGTGCCTCTTAAAAATCAATTCCCATCCTCATAGGGTTCTATGGGCCAAGTCCTGCACTTATCTTTCTGCCATTGTGCATGCATGATTGGGGGCCCCACTTAGCCACCACCAATAATGATGAAATATACCACTGTGTTCACCGGAAAAAGTGAGCTGGTCTGGAAGCCCTGCTTGCAGCATATTGATGGCCGAGATAACCCTTACCTAATTGGTATCAGCTGTAGCAATGAGCTCATACACGTTTCACACACTTTGATGCATCCACAGATCCCAGGCATAGCTAAAGGGGGGGGGTAATGGTTAACACCAGCCACCTATGTTCCCGTGTGACATGCCTGGGCCTATAAAGATTGGGTGTATATTAAATTGGGTGCAGAAAAGCCATTCCTCGCTGTGGAGTCTGTCCCACAGACTTATGTGAGGAGGGAGCCATTGGACCTTTGCTTTAAGTTTGTTCCCTTCTTTAATAAATCGTTAGACCTGATCATTCCCAGTGGTTTGCACATCTTTCTTAGGAATTCCTGTGTTTCCGAACTCCTGTGAGCCCTCCCTCTCCAGCTCTGCAGGGCGTTTCAGTCACCCAAAACTCGGGGTGGCGGGGAGTCAAAAGAAGACACCAACTATGCACTAGTTTAATGTAGCTCCATGATATATTTGAGGAACTATGTCAAATACAAGTGACAAAGAAAAAGCTTCACCACTGGCAGGTGTATAAAAAAAGCAGCAAGCCACAGATGGTATTTAATCAATAGGCCATCAAACTCAAATGTAACATTTCTCAACCATTCATTAAAATTTGCTGTTTCACTGTATTCATGACTGGGCAGCAGAATGGCAAATTGGATTCAGCACCAAGTGATGCACATTGGAACAAAACAAAATCCTAACTGCACATCTACATTGATAGGAGTCTAAAATAGTTGAGACTACCAGGAAAGAAGTCCCATCTCACTGAAAGCAGTGTGTTATTTCAATGGAAAATAGACAAAATCTGAGTTAGAAATTATTCGTATGCGTAGAATTTTGGCTTAAGCCTATAGTCCTAAGCACATTTATTTGAGAACAAGCTGCATGATCTCTTGAATCAATATGCATTGGACTGGTTTGTAAATTATCTTTAAAATGCATTTGAGTGGCTGTGTTTCTCTATTGTAGGTATGTGCAAAACAGTTTGTGCGTGCTATGTCTGATGTTGAGCTATGCTGGAGAATAGATTAGATTCCTATGCATGTCTGCTTAGAAGTAACTCACTGAGTTTAACTTATTCTTGAGCAAGTATGTATAGGATTTCAGTCTCATTCTTACTAATTAAGCTACCTTTATGTGTTATAACTACCGAACTCACAGCACATAACCTATGCATGTCTACTCAGAAATAAGCTTCACCGAGCATTAGCCTTGGATCTGTATAGCTCTCAAGACTCTTTTTGACCTACAGGTAAAATGGTGACTCTATAATGAACACTTGATAGCAAACTCACAAAGATGCTTTGGCCACATTCTTGCTAGCCTGTCTTATTTACCCTAGGAATTTTTTCTTACACTAGGACTACAGGTCTGGGAAAGGGTCCCATTACAGCGAGAATAAGGAGCATCATTCACAGGGGCCTCTTTATTTAGCCCTTTGATTCTCCCAACGCAAAGCCCCTCCCCAGCTACAAGTCTCAACAACCTTGCTCAACATTCCATGAGTGTTTCCCCCTGACACCGGTGTGTCTTTGGACTCTGATAATGCTTGTCTGGCTAGAGGACAGAGGTCTGTGTGAATGTGCATAGAAACTATATTAAAGAAAAGTCACATGAATTGTTCTTCCCACCTTTGCCTCTGGTCCTAACCACCGCTACATATTATAAAGTGGTACCTCAGGCTAAGTACTTAATTTGTTCCGGAGGTCCGTTCTTAACCTGAAACTGTTCTTAACCTGAATCACCACTTTAGCTAATGGGGGCTCCTGCTGCTGCTGCGCCGCCGGAGCACGATTTCTGTTCTCACCCTGAAGCAAAGTTCTTAACCCAAGGTACTATTTCTGGGTTAGCGAAATCTGTAACCTGAAGCGTATGTAACCCAAGGTACCACTGTACGTTGCACCTGAGCTTCTAGTATCCCTATGTTGTGGAATATCTTTTGGTTTTTTAAGGGTCAGCCATAATAATAATTTCTTCTTTGATTGGAATTAAGGAGAATTCTTGTTTGTCTTTAGAAAGAATTTATTGCATTGGCTAGAACCACCTAACATCAATTTAAAGGAATTTGCATTCGGTGAGAAAGACACGCAAGACTGGAACAGCTGACTTGAGCCTGCAATTGAGAAGAACAAGAGCATGACTAGTATAATTGTGTTCTTGCCTCCAGCCTTCTTTCTCATGACCAGATAAGCTGTGATAACTCTGAACATAAAGTGACAGTCAAGAAGGAACACTTTGTGCACTTGGCTAATGTTCCCAATTATTTTAAGCGTGTTGCACACAACATCCTCTCTGAAAGCTACATTTCCTTTGGGTAATCTCTATACCAAAAAAAAAAAAAAAGTTGTTTAGGACCATTATTGGAAAGTACACCTTTCTTAAATTGCAAATGTTTTTATTATGTGGCTTTACAAGTGATGTTATTCATCTCACTCTGTTTTGATTTTAAGATAGTAAGTTGGGAAGCAGCACCTAACATGTGTATTCTACTTGCAAGTGTTCAAAGTGCATCCATCACATGTATTATCTAAGCGTAATCCTGAACATCAACCCTGTAAAGGAAGGAAGAAATGTAATCCTCCACAATGGAGATGAGGCTGGGGGAGAGACTGAAGGCTGAAAGAGACTGCTAGCATTTTGGGGAAGGAATTCAAGTGCAAACTGGGAAATAAAGGTTTGTGCGGTTAAAGTGTGCAAGAAGTGCACTTTCAAAACAGAACAGGTTTTTTTGCTGTTAGAAAAGTGATGTGGAAGTTTATTTCCGAAATATGGAGATGTAGAAATGCTCCATAAGCAAATCGGGATGAATGCTCTTTGTTGCAAAAATGAGAATGAATGCTCAATAAAGACTGGATACAATCAAGCCTCTGCTTAAGTTTTGTGCAAGCAGATCAGGATGAATGCTCTATAAATAGGCCATCTGGAGCACTTTATGCAGTGCTGCCTCTGGCTGACCTGAACAGAAGCTGGATAAGCTGCGGCAAATGTAATGGATCCATGAGCAGGCAGGTGAAGTGATTTGGTAAACTCCCATCACCCCTCCTTTCCCTGTGTCATGCTGCAACCTTGGTCAGCTAGAAGGCAGCAGGCATTGTCAACTCTCACCCAAGTAAACAGAAATGAATAGGTGCACAGCATGCTTCAGGATTATGAATGGTGAGGCATTTCTCGCTGATGCTTCATTTGCCTCCAAAAAGGACTTGGCAGGGTTTCTATAATTTGAAGCATGGGGAGAAATAATTTGCAATTGGCTCTGTGGCCACTAAATGCTGGAATCTTAATTCTGTTAGGGCCGCAGGACTGAGGTTTAGTAACATAGCAAGTTGTTTTCTACTGAGTCAGACAATCTGTCTATGTAGCTAAGTACTGCCTGCACGGACCGATGGAAGCACCTCTCTAGGGTTTCATACTGGGGGCATTCCCAGTCCTGCCTGGCGATGCCAGACTGGCATGCAAAGCAGGTACTCTACTACCAAGCTACAGTCCTTCCTAATCCTGGAGAAAAGGGAAACTGGATCCACAGTCTGCATTCTTGTGGGCATTTAAAGGGTGCTGTTTTTCTTTTACACTCTTTTGGAAGACACTCAGAGTGGCTGGAGCAACCCAACCAGATGGGGGGGCTACCAGTAATAAATTGTTGTTGTTGTTTATTTGTTATCACACATTTAGCTGTGTTTGTACATCTTTATATGATGGCTCATTATATAGTCATGTATTTGGAAGAATATGACCTAGTTATACTGTAAAGCAAATCAACTCTCTCTAAATTTTCTTCAATATTTCTGCCCCACCCCCAATAAAACTGCATTGCAAAACAAATAGAAATGCAAAAATATGGAGGCTAAAAGGAAGTAAAGTGTAGGTGGGTTCAGGCATGACCCAAGACCAGATTTCAGCTCAAAAGGATTTATTGTAACACCAGGAACAGGAAGAACAACAATGGCAAACAGGGGCACTCAGCCCAGTATATATACAGTGGTACCTTGAGTTACAGATGCTTCAGGTTACAGACTCCGCTAACCCAAAAATAGTACCTCGGGTTAAGAACTTTGCTTCAGGATAAGAACAGAAATCACGCAGCGGCAGTGGGAGGCCCCATTAGCTAAAGTCGTACCTCAGGTTAAGAACAGTTTCAGGTTAAGAACTGACCTCCAGAATGAATTAAGTTCTTAATTCTTCAATATTTCTGCCCCCCCCAAAAAAAACTGCATTGCAAAACAAATGCAAAATAAACTTTGCAAAGCAAATGCACTGTTTCCATTTATATTGCAAGGAAGCCTGCCCAATGGACCAATCCAGCTCATGAGAGCTGCTGTTTTTCTATAAGTTCATGCTGATGACATGCTCAGAGTTCAGAGCCACTTACCTTTTGGGTAGCAGAAGAGGTCTGCAAAAAGCCAGTGCTGGGAAGTACATCACTCCACTGCTGTGAGCTGATACTGCTGGAGTCAGAGTGGGTGACCTATAATCTGTAATTGCCTCAGACTGCAGTGGTCGTATGGACACAACCTAGTCCTTCATCTTCCTTTGCAGCATTATTTCTGTGCAGGTGCTGTCCTGTGAGCCTCAAGAAGTGTACCTGAATTCTACCCTTCCATAAATAGAACACACAAAATCAGTGATGCCAGTTTCTAAATCACTTTGATTGGCCAATATAAGAAAGAAATTTGTTTGGGACCGCAGCTGTGCATTGGTTGGGCTACTGTGAAATTGGTAATAAAAAGTCTGTTGACAAGGAGCCAGGCTCTTTGCTGACTAGTGTCCTTCAAAATCAGCTAAATTTAATGTTCTATATTTAAAACAGTTGTGTCTTTTATCTGTCAATAGTTTTGAAAGAAATTAAAATTCTGTTTATCAGGATGTTACTCACATAGGTGTACCATTTTTAAAACTGTAAGATGGACAAAATATTGGAACTGCATCAGTTAGGATGCATTATCCCCATATTTCCCTGTCAGCAGTTCTGTTTAAGAATTCAGGAACTTGATAGGGATTTGGAACCCAGTTCCTCTAGAAGTAATTGCTTAGGTCTGGAATTTACTGGATGCATTTTCAAAGACAAACTTTAGATGCACAGTCAATGGAACCTTCTATATATAAGTGCCTTTCCATAACAGGGTCTTTACAAGGGTCTTTACAGGGCTAATTTATATAGTTTTGCGTTATGTGCCAAGGAAACCTGCCGTATTGATAATTGCAGGGATTATGTTCTGCCCTGATCCAGAACTCCAAATTTGCTTTAACGCATCTGTGCAAGTACTTTCCCCCACTGATGCACCACAAAGGTGTACTTGTAATGTGCTTCTCCTCCATAGAGATGATTGAGGAGGCATGTTGTGTAAAGGCTCGTGGGCCCCAAAGCAAATCAGGGTGTACACATATTATCATTATTATTATTAAGTCTGTATACCACCCTTCATCTCCAGATGTCAGAGCAGTTCACATCATAAAAATGCAACACAGAAACACAAAATACATGATTAAAAGCAAGAACAAAAAAAACCCCAAGAAACCAGTAACCCACCCGTTCCAAACCCCCTCCCACAAACACATTTCAAAGGGGTATAAGATATTAATCAGCCAAAGGCCAGGTTGAAGAGGAATGTTTCACCTGGTGCCTAAGGGTGTATAAGCAAGCCACCCCAAAGATGATGATGACGATAATGGCTTTTTTCTGGGGATACTCAAGGATACACAGTGCCGTCGCATTTTCTTCTAGAAGCACTGATGATGATGATAAATAGTAGTAATAATACTTGTCCGTTTCTTCAGCCCACTTGACTTCTATATAGGATAGATAGGAAAGGGCTTCGCCTTCCTGCTCATCCAGCACTGGAGTGTAAGTGGTTTGTGGTGGTAGAGCTGTGGATTGCTCCAGGATTGGTCCTGTGGATTGCTCTGCAGCCAGTCTGTTGTATTTGTGCTTCCCTTCTTCTGTGGCCAGTAGTCTGCTTATGGCTCAAGCAAAGGTGTGGATGAGCCCAAAGACTGGCTCATGTCACCTTTAGAATAGAGTCCTAACTAAGAAGTTGAAACTCTGTGCACACTTTCCTGGGAGTAAACTTCACTATATGTTTCTGGACATACTTCTTCTAGGTAAACATGTATAGGACTGCCTTGCTAAACGGTTTGTAGGTTACTGTGTGGAGCATGTCTAGCCAAACATCTGTGATTTGCCACCTGCACACAGAAAGGCTGGACCATGTCCCTGGATTTGTAACTCACCTCAATGCTTAGAGCTGATGGAACAGCACGAAAACAAAAATTCCTTAAAATTAATTACATGCCTGCTGAAAACACAGTATAAAAATTAAATTTACCCTGTAGTCTTGACTAATTTGCCTGTACAGTATGTTTTGGCCTAATATATTTGCATTTGTTTTGTTCACATTATAATTTAAAATTGTGTTGTCCCTAATTAACATTTCTTAGTTATTGCTAATGATTTAACTGAGCTATTTATGTTAGCAAACATTTCAGTACATAGTTGTGTCTTCGAAACTCAGGCTGCAATCCGAAGTAATTGACTGGCAGTTTTCAAACAATTTACTGTCGAGTGATCTCATTCGTACCAGCAGAATTATCCCCAACCAAATATCTTAAGTTCTGCAGTGACGGTTTAGTAGTAGGAATCCTAGATATAATCCTGATTGTTGTAATTTTATTATTTTTATTTGTTTATGGTGCTTCTTACCTGCCCTTCACCCTGTTGTGCCAGGCTGGGTTATATAAGGTAAAACACAATGACCATAATCTGCTGCTGTAATCCATACACGGCAAGCCTTTCAGCAGAAGTAAGTGGGGGGAAGAAACACATTTCTGCTCTAGTTAGCTGTAAGCAAACTCTTATTACTTGCTAAGCAGCAATTCCCCAGCAGGGGGCTACCAATCACCAGCCATTATCTCGGACAGACACACAAATTCAATTCTTTTATCTGAAGCAAACTTTCAGACAGAGATGGCTTAGAAGTACTTAGTGTTTGGATTCTGGGGTCCCAAACTCTTGTGTTTGGTGATCAGATAAATCTTTTGAACAACAACAACAAATCATAAACATGATGCCTGGATAACTAGGTTGGTTAGAGCATGGTGCTGATAACTGCAAGGTTGCAGGTTCAATCGCTGTATGGGACAAGCTGCAAATTCCTGCATTTCAGGGAGTTGGACTAAATGATCCACAGGTTCCTTGCAACTCTACGATTGTACAATATGTGCAAACTAACACCTAACCATACTAACAATAACAGAACCATGTACAAACATATTCAATATAAAGAATTACAGAGAAGCAGTTACGTATAGATAATATTTTAAGATGAGTGATTAATCTTTATCTTTGCCTTTCATTTAAAAAAGGAGCCAGAATAATTTCCTCCTTCGATTTTTGTCTCACATAATGCATGGGAAGATGCATTATGAAACAGGACTGTGGTAGGTTTCCTCTCCCCCGCCTTTCCAGAAAGCAGCCATGTGTATCTTTCTTTTGCCAATTATGTGGTCTGTTGCTGCCCTTCGGTTATACTGAAGGGCACAGATAACACTTTGAAATTTCCACTCACTAGACTAGAGCTTGCCAGATTCCCATGTCAGCGCTGTCCTTGGTGCTGGCTTCTTCAAAGCATTTGGGAAAGAGAGTGAACAATTTCACTACAGTAGGTGTGAATGCTACAAATGGCAATCAGGAACGTGTGCATTTTGAATTTGGGGGTGGGGTGGGAGAGGGATACATAAAGAGTTGTTACATAGCTGGAATCACAATTCAGTGTTTCGTTGCTAACAATTGGATGAAGATGTAATAATTAAGGGAATATTTGAAACTAATTGACCCCTGCCCAGAATCTGGCAGGCAGAAGACTTAAATTACATCTTAGCATTCCCACTCAAGAAACTGAAATATAGTGCAGGCCACCTGCTTTTGTGGAAGAAGAAGAAGAAGAAGAAGAAAGCAAATTCCCTTATCACTGAAGATTAGTGATCTGTTCAGAGGCACAAGAAACAGTGCCAAGAACAAATACTGATTGATTTGTTAATTATAACTGGACTTCTTCAGGCCTTTTCTAACCAGTGAGATTTGAAATATAACCAGTTTCATTGGTCTGACAAGTGGTTGCACCTGATTATTTAGGGTGGGTTTGATGCTATTTAAATTCATGGGTTTTCAGTTTTTCGTCTTCTTCACTGTGATAACAAAACACTGGAAAGCATGTGACATGCCTTGCATGGAAAGTCACTCTAGAGTCATGCCAATGATCTGAATGAAGCAGTCAGGGTTGTGACTTTTCCCACATATTCAGTAATTACAATCGCTGTAACTCTCCAACCGCTTGACTCGAAGGTGCTCTCTCCCACTGTCTCCTGAGATAGACAGGTGCCAACATCAATATCATTATATAGCAGACTATCCGGTAGAATGGGTGTGCTAGTTGGGTATCTAATTTGGCTAAAATAGTTGGTAAAGTCTAAACAATTAGTGGACACCCACCCAACCACAACCACATATATGGGTATATGCAATTATAAGGTTCATTAGTATTGAATAGGTAAACCTCCAGTTGCCAATCTGGCTATGTTGTAGATTTTGCCTTGCTGAGGAGGGAGTCTGATTCTGCCGTTACTTCCTGTCCGCATATATGGATTTGTAAGTCTTTATCTTATATTTGTCTAAGAGACTGAGCTGTGAATCAGAAAATTTTTGGTTCAGATCTGCCTGTACTATGAATTTCCCAGATGACCCCAACCAAGCTTCAGTCTCTCCCATCGGAAGTGTGGAAGAAATGGGGAATAGTGGCATGCCATTCATATGGCACTTAATAGTGTTCAAAACACTTTAGCATTATTCTTGTAAGGATCAGTGAAGTAATGTAAACCCTTTGGACATTCTAATGTCTTATATAAATAATGCTGTTACATTTTAGTATGGTAGCGTTGAACAATATTGAGAGGTGTCATTGGATAAATTGATTCAGAGAGCAGTGCATCTTGGTAGACATTCTTGTTAACAGATGTTGTTCTAAAGTAGAACTTTTTCGTAGCTTTTTGTTTGCTCTACCCCTCAACCTTCTCTACACAACCCCTTTCTAAATTCAATTGCAGGATTGGAGTGATTCCTTACCTAGTGACTTTGAGAGCTGGTGTAGGGTAAAATGGCTGAGAGACTGAGCTGTGAATCAGGAAGGCCTTGGTTAATATATTGCCTTTTCCATAAACATAAGTAGTCTTGGGCAAGGCACTCTCTTACCTCAATTTCCCCCATCTTCAATACGAGGGCTAATAGCGCTGATTTACCTTGTTTATTTAAAGCATTTATAAGTCGCTCTTCATTAAAAATGGATCAGGGTGGTATGCAATCCTTACAGCATTGCTGCATGGATTCCAACTAGGTAATGTACATGAAACACTTTGAATGCTTCAAAGTACTATATAAATATTAAGTAATTGTTATTGTTTTATGGGATGCTGACTTCATGCTGCAATGATTGCATGCCACTGAATATCAGTTGTTGGGAATTGTGAGCAGGAAAGTACTATTTGCACTCTTGTCTCACTCATGGGCTTCAAATATACATCTGGTTGATCCAGTCGTCCTCTTCTTGTGTTCTTATTGCTATGCCATTTCTCCTTTGTCCCTAGCACCCTGTAGCTAAAAGCACTTTACTATGGGCCCAGTGGGTGAGTTGCATTTTATTCACCTCTCCCATATTCTCTCCTCCCCCCATTCTGTAGCTGCTTGCCTTAGAAGCAGAAAGGACGTGTCAGCCGTGTAAACAGAGGATGCTGTACAATGTGAAGCTAGAACCAGAGAGCATCCCCGGAGGAATCCTGTTGCATTTCATTTTCTGATTCCACAGTCAGTTGCATCAAACTTGTATCAGAAGCGACATAATTTTTTTCCTGTGTTCTGTTCTTTCAGGCTCGTTGTTCATCTGCTTCTCCTCCCACTCAACTCCTACATACCATTTGTAGCAGAGCTACAGCTCCACAGTACACACACTCCAGTGGAAAAAATAGCCAGAAGGGGGTGGGGTACCCTGCTACATAGGGCTAACTCGGTTTTTATTGAACGGGATGTTGAACATCCAACCTTTTGACTGATGACTGCAGAAGGACTTCATCTCCTTAGGATCAATAAAATGCTGCATGCGTTGGGCAGTGATTGACCACTTCAAGCTATACTTAGATCAACCATCCTATTATTTACCATAATATTTATTTGCTCTAGACCACTTTAAGATCGATATCATGAAGGGCTTGCCCTTTGTTGATGACTCTTGCTTTCACCTGGTTGACTTGTGCTATTTAGGTATAGCTTGTTAAAAATAAATAAATCCTGCTGCACTCATAATTAGGGGCGTACAGTATATATATATGGTATGTATGCATAAGTCACACACTGCTGAGCAAAAAGGAGTGTTTAGGTGTGTCTACATAGTACTGGGTTAGTAATAAAACAAGAACTGCTGAAATCCCAAATTAGCACAGCCTTCCAAAAGGAAGTTCGCATTGCAAGGTGTCTTGCACTGTGTTCCCCTGTATGGACATTGGCACACATTGATTTAATTATTTCCCTGATATCTGGGACCAATGAGCAAAGCTAAGAACATAAGAATTGCCTTGCAGGATCAGATCTGCATCAGGGCTAACACTCTTTCCCATTTCAGGCTGAAGCTTAGACCAGGATTTTAAGATCTGGAGCAGGAAGTACAATTGCACCTGCCCTAAACTCACATTGAGAATACTCTTTAAAATGGAAAGTAGATTTTTTTTGAGCCTAATCAGTTTCATCATGGATTTAGTGATGGCCATATGTAATGCTGAGAGTAGGTAGAAGACATGTGTGCAAGAGTGGCAGTAAGAGCTGCAAACACATTGCCAGCTCCCTCTCCCCGTTCCTTGGTTTCAGTTGTGGGTGTGAACTACTTATCTGTCTTAAGTAGAGCTGGTTTAACTGTAATGCTAAGCCAAACTATGACTTTGTGTGAATATGTAAGCTGTTGGAGGCAAGATTGTGGCTGCTCTGCTTCTTCTTTGGTGCTGCTGTGCTCTTGTAAGCTAAGCTGTGGCTTGACTTTGTGTTCAGATCTGGGATCATGGGTTGTCTTGCTCTAGACCAGGGGTCTGCAACCTTTAAGACAAAAAGAGCCACTTGGACCCGTTTCCGAAGGAAAAAAACAACTGGGAGCCGCAAAACCATTGTGACATTTAAAGCATGTGCGCCGCTGCCCTCCGATTTGACAGCGGGCGGGAAGGTGACGTCGGGACGGTGCGTGACTAACACACACACCGCCCCCATGTGACGTCACAGCCAGTACAGCACCCGCCACAGTGGGGAGTGTTGGGGCACACAATGCGCCTCCTCCCCTCGCTAGTATCCACCCCGGAGCCGCGGCAAAGGTGTAAAAGAGCCACATGTGGCTCCGGAGCCGCGGGTTGCAGACCCCTGCTCTAGACAAACCACAAGCTGTATCCACATTTTGCTCTTGGATTTGCAGCTCATGTATACCAGAAGGAGCGCCTCCACCCGCATTGTCCGGATACTGAGATCCAGCTCCAAGGGCCTTATAGTGGTTCCCTCATTGTGAACCAGGGAGGGCCTTCTTGGTAGTGGTGCCCGCCCTATGTAGCACCTTCCTGTCAAATGTAAAGGAAATAAACAACTATCTTGTTTTTAGAATACATCTGAAGGCAGCCCTGTATGAGGAATGCTGCAATGTGTGGCATTTTACTGTGGTTTTATAATTTGCTGGAAGCTGCACAGAGTAACTAGGGCAAACCAGTCCAGTCTGATTTGTGACATATAAAGTATTATTATTATTATTATTATTATTATTATTATTATTATTTTATTTTATTTATTCATGTAGTGGGGTATAAGACATGAAGAGAAGCAGCCTTGTGAAAACTCTTAGGGCATACCCTGATTGCTGGTTGTGTCTTTCAGGAGAAGGTAGTAGCACACTGTGCCAACTCTCCTTCCTGCCTGCACTAGAAAGGATTTCCCTCCCTGTGTAGCAGCTTTTCAGTGCTTGCTCCAGTCCCGTCTTCTGCTTGGCATTCTTGCAGAAGAACACCCCACAGAATTATTCCCTCCCTTTGATCAACAGGGGGAGGAATGAGTAAATAGTGAATGTGGCCTTCGGTTCAGAAACCTCCA
Organism: Podarcis muralis; assembly: GCF_964188315.1. Taxonomy (NCBI): domain Eukaryota; kingdom Metazoa; phylum Chordata; class Lepidosauria; order Squamata; family Lacertidae; genus Podarcis; species Podarcis muralis. The sequence continues at coordinate 26,296,703 of NC_135663.1, forward strand.
GTTTAGTTACATGACTTATTTGGGAAAGAAAGATTAGGACGGGGAGCTTGTAATAAACTATTCTAGTATTGACTGGGTAAGTGCTGATGCACCCATTAATGTGATTAGGAAGAGAATAATCAGTATATAATATATCTTTTGCATCTGGTGGTATATTGGGAATAGTCATACAGTTACCTTCCACATTAAAAAAGAGTAACCATGTAGAACATAAGCAGTGAGTAAAGAGAGTATGAAATACCTCCAATGAGTTGCAAAGCTAATGACAATGTGAGATTTGCTGCATGGGTTTGAATAAAAACAGTAAATTACAACAAATATTATATTTGAAATGCTTTCCCTGACTGGAAAATAAAATGTGCTGGAAAATAAAATGTATGGAAGCCATGAAAAAAATGAAATACTTATATTGAGGAAGTGCTCTAGTATTTATCTCCATTGTGGCACTGTGGTCTAAACCACAGAGCCTAGGGCTTGGCGATCGGAAGGTCAGCGGTTTGAATCCCCGCGACGGGGTGAGCTCCTGTTGCTCGGTCCCTGCTCCTGCCCACCTAGCACTTCGAAAGCATGTCAAAGTGCAAGTAAATAAATAAATAGGTACCACTCCGGTGGGAAAGTAAACGGGGTTTCCGTGTGCTGCTCTAGTTCGCCAGAAGCGGCTTAGTCATGCTGGCCACATGACCCGGAAGCTGTCTGTGGACAAACGCCGGCTCCCTCAGCCTATAGAGCGAGATGAGCTCCACAACCCCAGAGTCGTCCGCAACTGGGCCTAACGGTCAGGGATACCTTTACCTACCAGCTGTAATATTTGGATAGGTGCTCCATTTTGGCCAAAAGATTCCTGCATTGCATGGGTTTGGAATAGATGACCCCTGTGGTCCTTTCCACCTCTACAGTGCTATCAATCTATGTAGTTAAGAGAGCCTCATGGCTCCCATACATGTTATTTTCCAGGCACAGAGACCATCTGTACAATTCTACAAAAAACAGCAAATTGTTGTGAAGTCTGAAGTTTTCTTAATTTACCACTCAAGCTAGGACTGGAAGATTTCCAGTTGAAGCAGTCTCAAACTACCAGATTATCTTAACATTGGCATCCAGCAGAGATTTCAGTAGTCTGCAGAGTGAATTTTCTGAGATGTAACAGCTGTAGTTGCTGCATAAAGCAAAAGATAATGCAGAGATTAATATTTTTTTATGAAGGATTGGAGAGGTTCAAAAAGGGGGATTTGTATTAAGGAAAGAAAGGAAGAATATGGGGGATGGCATTTTCTAATGAGGAGAGGAAACCCTCTGTTGCCTATTCACTGATTTGTTGTGTAATGATGTAATAATGTACTAAATGAGCATTTGGATGTCCCATAATCTCATGTGAAATCAACAAAGAGTCTTATGGGACCTTAAAGACTAAGAATTCTTTTTATGTCATAAGCATCTGTAGACTGTAGTCCACTTTACATGACAGATTGTGTGTGTATGTATGTACACACACATACACACACACAGTGTGCAGAGAAAAAAAGGAGAGTCAAATAACAAGGAAATGCCAAAATTTCCACCTGACAATTCAATTAAATTTTAAATGTGTGCAAAATAAATACGGTGGCCATTCACACTAGCAGTAATTGGTGATAAACAAAAGAGTGGCTTTCAAATACTGCCCCTGGGATGGCAATAAAATATTTCCAGACTAGGAGAAATAAAAATGTATTCCTATCAGATTTGCATAACATACTCTTTCACAAGGATATTGCTGTACCTTACAGAGACTTGTTTGTTCCTTTACTCATAGAATCATATAATTCTAGACTTGGAAGGGACCCTAAGAGTCATCTAGTCCAACTCCCTGCAATGCAGGAATCTCAACTAGATCATACATGACAGATGGCCATCCAGTCTCTGCTTAAAAACCTCCAAGGAAGGAGAGTCCGCCACCTTTGAGGGAGTCCGTTTCACTGTTGAACAGCCCTTACAGTCAGAAAGTCCTTCCAGATGTTTAGTCAGAATCTCCTTTCTTGCAGCTTGAATCCTTTGGTTTGGGTCCTAGACTCTGGAGCAGTAAAACACAAGCTTGCTCCATCTTTCATGTGACAGCCCCTGAGGTACTTGAAGATGTTTATAATATTTCCTCTTAGTTTCCTCTTTATCATGCTAATCATATCAAACTCCTTCAACTGTTCCTCATAAGGCTTTGTTTCCAGACGCTTGATTCTTGGTTGTCCCCCTTTGCATATGTTCCAACTTGTCAATATCCTTCTGAAATTGTGGTGCCCAGAACTGGACACAATACTCCAGGTGTTGTCTGATCAAGGCATACTAGAACAGGACTATGACCTCCCTTGACTGGGATATTATACTTCTGTTGATGCAGCCTAGAATAGCATTATCATTTTTTGGTGCTGCATTACACTGTTGAATCAAGTTAAACTTGTTGTCTGCTAAGACCTCTAGATCCTTTGCACATGTACTACTGTTGAACCAGGTGTCCAACATCTTATATTGGTGCAGCTGGTTCTTCCTGCCTAAGAGCAAAACCTCACATTTGTCCCTGTTGAAATTCATTTCGTTAATTTGGGATCAGTTTTTCAATCTGCTGAGTTCATTTTAAGTCCTGATTCTGTCTTCAGTGGCATTGGCTACCCATTTCCAGTTTGGTGTCATCTGCAAATTTGATGAGCATTCCCTCAATACTTTCATCCAAGTCATTTATAAAGATGTTGAATAACAGGACAGAATCCTGTGGCACCCCACTTGCCACTTTTTTACAGGATGAACATTTAGTGAGCAACCTTTGGGTTTGGTTAGTCAATAAGCTACAAATCCACCTAATGGTTACCTCGTCCAGTTCATGTTTTACCAGTCTCTCTGAGAGAGTATCATGGGGGACTTTGTCATAAGCTTTGCTGAAATCAAGATGCACTACATCCACAGTATTCCCCTAGTCCACCAAGCATCTTCTGCTTGCTTTACTTACGCCAGTGGAAGGCTTTCCCTTAGCCTTCTGCATTACTTTGTGGCCATCCAGAATTTGTGCATACCACATGCCTGTTCTCTTAGCAGTGGGAGGGGCAGGAATGCCATACTGTGCTCAAGACTCAGGATGGCTTGAGGTGAGAATCCTCTTACCTTCACAGTTATGAGCTAGGAAGATTGGGTGCGATGGGGGGGGGGGAGTCTTCATCCATCTTTTGCAGAGTCTCAGAGACACTTGAAAAGCAGTGAGAAGTCTCACTGCCTTTCAGATGTCTCAGAGGCTTATTGCGGCACCAAGAAGATCCCCTTCCCTTTCCCCAGATCTTGAGAATGTCAGGGTTTCTCCTTGATGCTGCCTTCACCTATTCAGGTGTGATGTAAACATGAATAGTGGGTGTAGGGTGTATACATCATCCCTATGCATGCTGGTCCCCAACACTTGTGACTTTCCCACATTGAGTAGGAGGCTCTGTATGGGGCTTCTAAGTGTGTTCATAATTCAGGATGACATAGAGGCTCTTAAGCTCATTTGGTGAGCATGTTACGAAGCACCCACTCAATGCAGAGAAGTCAGAGGTGGAGCATGTGGGGACCAGTGTTTGCAGGTACATTTAGAATGTGGTGTGCCCCCCCAACTTCTGTTTACATAGAGTTTTTAATGTATTTTTAGTATTTTGTTGGAATCCGCCCAGAGTTGCTGGAGAAAATCCAGCCAGATGGGTAGGGTATAAATAATAAATTATTATTGTTGTATATTGTTATATTACTTAACACAGGTTAAGTGATGCACTCGCTAGTGGAAGCTGCTGAGTTTGTTTGTTACCCAGTGGAACTTCCATTCACTTCCCTTGGAACACTTTCCTGATGCCTGGATCTCCTATTTAGTAGGAGATGCCTATTTAGATGCCTATTTAGTAATAGGCTGTCTTTTGTGCCTTGCTGATGCTGAAATGTAGACACTGGGCCTGAGAAGAGCTCTTCTGTACCACTTCAGCCATTGTGCTGCCCAAAGGACCTTGCAGTACAGCCAAATTAGGGCCATTTAATTGAAGAGTTTTTGGAAATACCCGTTACCTTCTGCTTTGGACAATGTTGTTCTAAAAATAGAGGAATGTGTGATTCCTCACTTGGATTAGGGAAAAGACCATTTATGTGCATTGCTTGCTTACTCAATTATGGGCTGAGAGAGACTTCCGGTTTTGCTGTGGCTTTTCAGGCTCATTGTTTTACGTGTGTCTCGAAAGGGGTAGCTGTGCCGATTTCAAGAAATAATTGTTATAATGAATGCATTTGCAGGAGCAAATACTTCCTAGATAGGTGGGGCTGGTGTTTTGCAAGGATAGGCTGTTGGGATATGCAGTCTGCGGGATATGCAGTCAGGAGATGATAGACCCCACCCCATCTGCACCTAATATAAAAGATAATAAAAGCTCATCTGAAATGTTCTGGGAGGGGATAATTCCCTCCCCCTCTTTGGTAATTAAAAAGATGCACTCTCTGTTTTCATTTCTCATACTCCAATAATCATCCTGTTTTGCTTTAATTTTTTATTCCTAATGTAAGCACTTCACAAATCAGATAGCCTTTAAGTAATGTATACTGCAGACTAAGATATTCTACATTTTATTACCCTTCCCCCACAGAAATCAGCTGGCTGGGACAGGCTGAGCCCAGATTATGCTGCGTGTTTTCCTTGCTGAAGTCCACCCTCAGAGCAGCATTGGGATCGCCTCTTAATGCAGCTCTCCTAATGCAGCCTCACGTGGACTCTAAAAAAACGACACAATGAGGACCTGACTATTCCCAGCTTCTTCCCTTCTCTCTCCCTCTCTCAGCTCACTCAGCCATGTATTTAGCTAGGAAGTCGCTACCTGCAGACTGAACAGGCTGCAGCCGGTCTGTTCTGAGCATAGCAACGTTTCCTCCTTATCCTCCCAATTCCTTTGTTTTTGGGTGGAGAAAGGCGGCAGGGTGGGGGAGAGAGAGAGAGAATAACTGCATTTAATAAGCAAGAGAAGGGAAGACTGGAATGGAGAGATGTGAGGAGAACAGAGCATATCATGTGCTTTTTAGCAGAGGCAGTTGCAGCGGCAAGTCATTAAGCCAGACTGCACCATTTTCTTCCCACCCTGTAACGAGGTGATGCTGGTAGCTGCAAGGAGCTGTCCACCCCTACCCACCCACTGCTAAGGATTCTACAGAGGTGGCTCCATCCTGGCTCTCTGTCCAGCATATGCAGCCCGTCTGGAGGAATCCCAAGAGACCTTTCCAGCTGGTGAAATTTGTGCATAGGATGAATTTTCTTCAGCCGTCACAGGAAATCTAAAGTGCTTCCTGCTTTTCTGTGAGGCTTCTCCTCCATAGCTCTCTGTGCTGCTGTGTGCATGTTCCTTCCTACATGTGTGCGGGGGGAGCAAGGGGGAGACTTAAAAATCAGGATATGCCTATCTTGTGCTGAATTATGGATGCTGCAGAGGCTGGATCACAGCTGTGACCTATCAGAGGGTGCCTGAGGAGGAGGGGGAAAGAGGAAGAGCGGGAGAAGAGGATTGCCCTGTGGATTTCTGCCTTCCAGCATCACCTCCTCTGTGCCCTTGCGAGATAAACAAATCGCCTGGATCTCAGTGTGGTGGGAATCGACTGCTCTGAGCAGGTGCTCCCCTCTGCAAAATGGCTCACGCCGCTGCTTCTATTAAAAAAGTTCGGGAGGCTGAAAACGATGAAAGGGAGAAGGAGAAAGAGAAGGAGAGAAAAAGGCAAAGGAAAATCTCTAGGGAAAATCGGAAGCGCAAGGTATGAGCAAACATACCCCACCATCACTCTCCTCCCCCCCCCCCCATATATATAGGACACGTACACAGGTGTCCCCTGCAAGATATGCAGCAATGTCTCCCTTTCCACTTTCCACTCCAAAATTTTGCATCCCCTACCCTGCCATAAATGTGTTGCTTACTGCAGTGAGAGCAAATAAAATAATTCCTAGCCACATGGGTGCAAGCATATGAAGATGGCCAATGGCACTTCTTTTGCTTTTCTTCTTTTATCTTCAAAGCTCCTAGGCTCTGTTTTGATCACCCAGGAGCCAGGTGTTTTATGCCTCCAGCTGTTTTGAAACTGTTTACTGGCAGGGAATACTGCAATTTTGTGCTGCCCTTAATCAAGATAGGTTTTGAGGTCTGAGACATTTCCCCCCCTTTCCCTCTGTTTCCATTTTTTTTGCTGTCAGGTCATTAGCATGCAGTTTTACATGAAATCCAAATGCTGTAAACTGAATAATCTGTTCTGTTGCCTTACTGTAGTCATCAAGTGTGGATCCTTTGCACCTCTATTAATGGGCATTTCACTCTGTTCATTTTACAGCATTGTTATGTGATTCATCCTGTACGCAGCAGAATCTTTGTGTGTGTTTTTAATTAACTTAGGTTGTCTGCTTCTCTGCTTTTCAGTACTGACAACCATTCTCCAGTCATTCTTCTCTGAAGTATTTGTAATATCGCCACTGTTTCTGAGATGTGTTTAGGATTGGGAAGCTAGTGACACCTTCCCCATCCCAATGCTTATTACTCATTTTGTCAGGGAAAATGATTTTCTATTAATTGGAAGACAATATAACAACAATAGTGGTATTGTTGGATATTGTGGAGACCTGCATTGAGGTTATATTCTTCGTAACTCAGAACCACTCATATATTTTAGGGCAACCTCCCACTTGGCATTTGCCTCTGAAGGCATAGAGGTGTGGCTTTTTGTTTAAATGTACACTGTCAGGGGTGCAGATCATGAGGGTGTTTACTTAGTAAACAGAAAGAGGGCCTTCTTGGTAGTAGCACCCACCCTGTGGAATGCCCTGTTATCAGATGTCAAGGAGATGAGTAACCATATAACCTTTAGAAGACATCTGAAGGCAGCCCTATGTAGGGAAGCTTTTTAATGTTGATTTTTTAATTATGTTTTTATATATGTTGAAAGCTGGCCAGAGTGGCTGGGGCAACCCAGTCAAATGGGTGGGGTACAAATAAATTGTTGTTGTTGTTGTTGTTAATGCAGGAACACAAACCCTTCATCAGTTGAGTTTTCTTAAAGAAGCAGGTGTACAATATTCACATTTAATGGGGTATGTTAATGTGTGTCCAAAGGACACCTAGGTAGGGAAGCAGCTATTGGTATACAGTACAGGAAATTCCTTCCTTATTTGCTACATTTTAACTCATCTGTAGTGCTACTTTGTCTTCTGTGCCTATATAAATTGTCTGCTGTTATATGCTCCAGGTGGTAATTGCCTCTCTCTCCTTCCTTCCTTCCTTCCTTCCTTCCTTCCTTCCTTCCTTCACACACACATTCCTTCCTGCGGCCCATGTTGTTGTGCTAATATCACACAGGCATAGGTCCAGTCATACTACATTTTAACATGCAGATATGTTTAGCAAATTGCCAGAATTGCCATTCCTGCTGTTTGTTTTTCTCCCCCTCCTCAGTATATTTACGGAATGCATCTAATTCCCACCCCTTGCTATTGTGGAATGAATTATTCAGTCTGAATTCATTACAATTATATATATATTGCCCGTTCGTTAAGCGGCTGGATACCTATGGGATGCCTGATGTGATCTGTCTGACTTCTCGAAGGCTTTGTTTGCTATGTTCATTAAGTTGCATTAGAATTCTCTTTATCAGGACATGAATGCCATTTCCCATATAGGCAGCACTGGGATGTGTAGCTGATGAAGGCAGATTGCGATTACTACCCTAATCCTCTAAATGGAACACTACTGCATAAGCCAGCCCTTTGATTATACGTTTGATCATTTCCTTATAAAACATATAGTATATTTTACTGTTATGTATAGTATATAAATATGATTGCCAACTCATCTGTGCATGTAGAAGGGTGCTTTGCACTGAACTGATTTTGGAGAGCTCTCTCTGATTTTATCTGTTTTAAACCAGAATGTTGAGGCTCTTTAATTAAAGTTGAATATAATTAAACCAGTCCCTTCTGGCATCTCTTTTGCACAAACTGCTGCATGACCTTGATTAGAACCAGGCAGACTTAGAGGAGTCCACATGTTAGGAATATGTTGGCCACAGAGGATGGGGAGATCAGCATGTTCCCCTCTAAGAAGTAATAATAGGTCAGAGCTCAGCATATACCAGGGAATTACTATGCTTCTATTTGCTTTGTTCCGTTTAATATTCAGCAGCCAGCCTCACTGTGTCTGCCTTTTACTGCAGCTGCACATTCACTGTTACATAAATAGCCCCCTCAGTCGCACAGCAAACTTGCTTTCTAACAGGAATGGGTGTGGTTTAAGCATGTTGCCCTTTACCTGTAGAAATATAAATCTGTGTGCATGGCAAAGAATGAGATAGCATAATGCTATGTAATGTAAAGTGATGACTGTTTTTGGAATGTACACAGACTCTTCTTGGCAGTCATAAACAATTTTGGGTAGACAAAAGGCCTGAGTACCTTTCAGGATTGGGATGACAAAGGCAATAGGCTGTGCACATAGCACCAGTTTAAATGCAGCTAGGTCCTTTTTCTCCTCAATTCAGATTGAATCTGGCTTGAGGGGAAACATATAAAAATGCCTAAGAAAAAAACCAGCTGTGCACACAGCATTGGCTCGATTGCTTCTCTTTACTTTAGGGGAAAGCGTAAGAAACTAATGTTTCCTCAAGTTGGTATGTGTGAGACTCTAACAAAAGGGTGTGTGCATTTTCAACAGGCCCAATCTGGCCTGCTCTTTCTTCTTACCAGGTTCCAAAGAGTCAAGGATTATGGTTTCCAAAAGTGTGATTCACAATGCCCCTGTGATTGTGATGTTGCATCTTCCTGTGCACTTCCATATTGAATGGGAAGTGGGGAGAGGGTTCTGTAGGAGGAAAAATGTGGGAAGGTGGTAGCCTATTGACTAGAAGGGAAAGTGGGAAGTTGTGCATGATCCAAGAAGGTGAGGAAGAAGCAGTATATGGAATAAAAGAACAAAGTGGGTATATTCTAGGTTAGGGCACTGAAAGGAAGATCAAGTAAGTTTATGGCAGGATGAAGGGTTTTTTTGTTTAATTTTAATTTTAGATTTTCTTTTTAAAGAGGTGAGGGGAGAAGATAAACATAAGATCTAAAAAACCCCATAAAATTACTTCCAAATATTGATACAGCAATAAAGAGTATTGCATATCAGCGAAAACTATGCTTAGAAATAACTGGCTATGGTTTTATAAAGTCTGAGAAACACTGGCATATCTATGAGCTGAAGGGTTTTATGGTTGTTGATAGGAAGCCACTCAGAAGGGTCTCTGTCCCTCTCTGCTTGCTATTGGCTGAGCAGATGTCATAGGAAGTCATCCAGATTCTAGAGAAAGGTTGGACATAGATGGGGCACCTAGGAAAAGGTGGTTGGGTTGAAACATGGAGAAGTCTAGAAGAATCAGATGAGTGTGATCAGATGCTTCTTCAAATACACACACAAAAAGCTTGATATTAGGAAGCCATGTTTTAGCCTTTCCTTGGCATGTTAACTTTTTGCATGCAAGTTGTTATTTTTATGGAGGAGTGAGCATTCAGCCATGTTAACTCCTCTAGCCTGCAGTCTGAAGTGGTGCAGCCCAGACACAGATCTACCATCTCAAAGAGAACTACAGGCCCCTTGCAGGGGGGCAGGGCAGCCAAGTACACTTGCCCCATTTCTCAGAGGGCTAAGTTGGCTGGGGACCCCAGCTAAGGACAGACTGCCTTTTTGTTTGAGTTTATTACCTTATCTGAACAAGTCTTCCACCCCGGGCCTCAGACAAGCTCCAAGGCACCTATATGAGGCTTCTTTCATTTTCTTTTCATTCTTCTGCACCATCCCGTGTTCCGACCCTCCTCTGAAGTAGAGTTCAGAATCAATTAGGAAATTAGGCTTGAGTTGAGAGTGAATCTGAGAGTCTTAATTTGCCTCGGTGTGCAAGAGGGCATAGCCAGATATGATGAGACAGCTAGTCCCAGTGAAAGCAGTTTGAAAACATGTTTAAAATTCACCAGCAGAAAACAAGTGACTGCAGGGAAAGTGCATGTTGGATAAAATGCAGCCACTGGTTTTCATATTAGTTTTGTTGGAAATGGCCCCTGCTCATATCCAGGTACTCCATTTCACTGGCTGAAGTAATTAAGAACTTGTTTCTGAGGTGGGTGGGTGTGGAATGGGAGAGAATAGGCAGTGAGAAGAGCATATGCATGGCAGAAGCTGCAGACTTGAATACATCTATTTACATATTGATTGCCAAATCTTTGTTACATGTTAATATGGGTAGCTTTTTTCTTTTTTAAATGTTTTTGTTTTTAAATGTTTTTGTTTTTTCTTTCTTATTGTTTTGTTGTATTGTTGTTTTTATTGTATTTTTATTTTTGAAGTATTGTAACTTTTTATTGTTTGCTTTTCTTTTTTCTGTAACTGTTAAACCTTAATAAATATCTTTTTTTAAAAAATGAAGTACACACACACAAATAAACACACACATACATGCATGCATGCACACACACACACAAAATTATTCACTTCTAACCTTTAAAAATATGCTTTGTGTCCACAACTGTGTTTTGAGCCCAGGCACTGCAGGATATTAAAATCTTCATTTGTCAGAATAACAGCATGTTTCACCCACCTTGTGAGAAAGCTCTACCTCCGTCGCTCATCTTACAGATCAAACCAGTTTGCCATATCACCACAAATCTTTTAAAGGATTTCTGCAAATCGTGAAGACAATGTCTTGGTACCTGTGGGGAGCTGTTCTACGTGAACTGCTTGTTAAACAGAGGCAGCCACTGCGGCATGGCCAGCTGTTGTGATGCCCTCCAGATGTTGCTGAACCATCATTCCTGACCATTGGCCATGATTGCTGGGGCTGATGGGAGGGGAAATTTGTGCTAGAGGATTTCAATCGTCTAATTCCTTAGTTTGAACTGCTGTTTGAAGAAGTCCATAAGAGGGCCCAAACAGACCCACAAATACTTAGAAAAATATTTGAGCTTTCAAAATCAGACTTTCTTCTAAAGAATAAATAATTACATTTGGTTATCTTTGTTTTCAAAGAATGTTTTTGACCACTGTCCTAAATCTGAACTATAAATTCTCAACTCCTTTCAGACACAGATAAATGTGAAAACTTTTTTTTTTACATAAAACACATTTCCATATCAAAACCATGTATGCTCACTTCCAGAGTAGATTAAATGTTTGCTGCTAATATATAATCCTATGATAACTATGTTTGTGACCCAGATGTAGATGATTGCTGAAACAACATCTGCCTTTCAAGGGAACCAGCTTAGTTTTTTTTTTTTTTTTACTTTCATTTTTTAGGAACGTGGAAAAGGTTGGCAGCAGTGCTTAGAATATGTGAAAGGGGAATAAGTACTAAACATCTCTGGCAGCAAAGTCTGTATATCTACATATTTTGAAAGTTAGGAATGTTTTGAAAACTGATGAACAAGATAATGGGAGATCAACAGTAGCTGAAGCCAGAGTCAGTGATGGGCAGGCAATGGCAGGCAGAGCCAACTAATTCTAGTTTCCCCCTATCCTCCTCCTTACAAGAGCAACATTGGGACCAAGGAAGAGGAAGCTTACAGCACTGCAACACCCAAGAGTGGTTGTATGTAAGAATGTAGACAGGGAGGAGCTGGCTGGGGACAGACTGAGGTTGGTGAGACATTTGCCCTAATCGACCAGCCTCCACTGATGGTGAGCATGTGAAATGTAGACTTCGTGAAGGGCACTGGAATAGTTCCATGAAGGAAATAACCAAAGCTAAGCTTGTGCTTACCATTATTCGTAGCATACTAAGAATGTAATGAGATGCTTGGGTAGGTGCTGCCACACAAAATGCCCAGTCTTGACATTGTGCAGAATGGTCTACCTCTTCTGCAGAATGTTATGATCATTTGGGTATGTTGCGGGATGAGTCGATCTTTTAGGTATCCTGGTACCAAGCTGTGTAGGGCTTTCTACACCAATACCAACACCTCAAACCAGGCCTGGAGATCTGTTGGAATACGCTAGCTCTGGATTTCTTGCATGGAGCAAGGAGTTGGACTACATGACCTACAAGACTTTGTTGAACTCTGTTCAGGCACGGCGCGATTTGCGCCTCTGCACATGCGCGAGCGGTGAAACCCGGAAGTAACCTGTTCTGGTACTTCCAGGTTGCCACAGGACGTAATGCGAAAAGACACAACTTGAAGCAGATGCAACACGAGGTATGACTGTAAGTACTCTCATCTGAAAGTTAGCAAGAGAATAAGCCATTTCTCACAGGCTGTGCTGTAGCTACAAAAGAAATCATTCATATGTATTTAATTGTGAAATTTATGTTGTGTGTCATGGCTGTGCTGAGGTTTTTAGATGCCTTTATTTGAGGCACCTCACACACATACATGGCTGTGTAGCTGCAAGAGTCTGCCAGTGATGTCCTATGGATATGTGGTGCTGGGAAGGTTTCTTTCACTAAAACACTTACTTTGTGCTCATTACAAAGAGGTAATTGTGCTCTTCATGGCTCCCCAGCAAGACCAACTATGTTTTGCATCTGGACTGAAGTGATATGAAGATGCCATGGGTAGTGTGTGACCCAGAAGATGTCCCTGGGAAACACAACCTGCCCAGAACCGAGCAGAGAAGAAATATCAGAGTTGGGAGTACAGATAGGCAGTTGCACAGCTCCTGTTACTACAACAAGAGATCCAGTAAGACCCCACCTGCCTCTCTATCCCTGCAGAGGGAGGATCCGTTCAGAAAGAAGAAGGAAGGGACCTTTCCTTTTATGATGCATTCACATCCCACCTTTCCTTCAAGGAGCTCAAAGTGGCATGCATGGCTCTCCCTGTCTCCATATTATTTTGACAACAACCCTGTGAGGTAGGCTAGGCTGTAAATCAATGGCTGGCCCAAAGCTCACCCACTGAGCTTCATAGCCAAATGGACATTTGAACCCTGGTCTTCCAGGGCTTAAGTCTCGACACTTTAACCACTATACCACACCACTTAGTCTTTGCTCTTATATAGACTGGATTCAATTTCATCATATGTTTTGCCAGCTGACCAGGTGAGGTGGTTGAGTTTGTGTGTTCACTCTGTCTGGCCACTGTTGCCATTAGGTCCAGAGGAAGATGCTAGTGAGGATTGCCTGAGCATAGTGCTGTATGGCTAGGGGCTCAAGCACCCAGGAAGTGGCACTGGACTAGACTTGCACCCTCTGAAGTGTTGGGGGGCATGGCCAGGTTCCTTTAGAACAGCCACAGTTATGCTGAAGGTTTCTTTTTCTTTAAAGCACCACAGGTCTTCAGTGCTATAATGATGTTCTAGGTTATGTTGCTACTGATGAACATCTTTTGATGTTCCAGGTTTAATAATGCAAGCATTTCCTTAATTATTTATGGTCTCTGGTTTGTTCCATGCTAAGCTGTATAACGATGTGTTGCCGCTTGACATTTTTGAAGTTGGCAGCACACAAGAGGATTAGCATATGATGATAAGTGCCTGGTTAATTCTGCATCTTTTAGGGAGCTTCTTTTTAGGCCAAGCATTCTTGAGACTGGTGCTGTTGCTTTGTATGTAGAAGAGCAGGGAAACTGCATAGGATGAATGTGCATCCATAATACTTGCATGCCTTCTGCAAACCTCCTTCAGATATGCATCATTTCTCGGACACAGGAACTACTCACCCAGTGCCTCCATCTTGTCAGAATTCAATACATCTAAAAATGCATTTATAGAGATCTATCTATAGATGTGGTTAGGCCTTTCACTGTGATACTGTTTCACCATGTAAATGATGTACTCATGCAAAATTTCTCTTTCCCCCTATTTTATTGCAGTAGCTTGCAATGATTAATAGCATGATTTGTCTGCTTTTTTATTTATATGCTCAATGTAGTGACATATGGCAGTTCTTGGATTAAAAGATCTCTCTGTCTCTGGTACTAGCAAGAGAGGATTATTATGATTAATGCACTGAACCATTCAGCATATAGGAAGGGCCTTCTGGTGATGGTTTTTTTCAAATATGGCTAAGAATATGCATTTGTAATTGGTTGAGTGTTTAATGGGTAGCGAGGCTAGAAGTGTTGTGCTCCAGATTGCTGTTTTATCCCACCATCATCTGCATTTGCAAATGTTACTTATCAGAGAAAATATAGAGCTGCCTCAGTGAAATGGCATTTGGTATGTGAAGCATAACGGAGTTGGTGAATTTTGCAATATGACGTGTTGGGCCTCCATTGTATTCTGTTAGCATGGCACTTACCCAGCTACTGCAAATGAAACAGCATTTTATTTATATATCTAACCATCATCCATTGCTAGCAAATGGACATTAAGGAAGGGTATCACTTTCACACACAGGAAGATCAAGTAACTAAAATATCAGCTTAGGAACTCAATTGTAATCATATTTGAATCATTTTATAACTCAAAAAGATCTGACATCTCATTCCATTTTTTAAAAAATTGTGATTTTATGAGTTATGGATCCTCATGTTGTTTAAGCTTGTGCCTTAGAGAAAATAAATAATAGAAGCGTGTCCCCGTTTTGAGGTGACATGCAGGATAAAAGAATCACAGAATTGGAAGGACCCCTGAGGATTATCTAGTCCAACCCCATACAATACAGGAATATGCAGCTATCCCATATGGGGATTATGGGACGCGGGTAGCGCTGTGGGTTAAACCACAGAGCCTAGGACTTGCCGATCAGAAGGCTGGCGGTTCGAATCCCCGCGACAGTGTGACCTCCCATTGCTTGGTCCCTGCTCCTGCCAACCTAGCAGTTCGAAAGCACGTCAAAGTGCAAGTAGATAAATAGGTACCGCTCCGGCGGGAAGGTAAACGGCATTTCCATGCGCTGCTCTGGTTCTCCAGAAGCAGCTTAGTCATGCTGGTGACATGACCTGGAAGCTGTATGCCGGCTCCCTCGGCCAATAAAGCGAGATGAGCACCGCAACCCCAGAGTCAGCCATGACTGGACCTAACGTTCAGGGATCCCTTTACCTTTACCATATGGGGATTGAACCTGCAACCTTGGCGTTATCAGCACCATGCTGTGACCAACTCAGCTATGTTCCTTTGTATGTTGAAATGTACATGTGTGAAGTTCCTGAGAATGTGAACTGTGGGTTGAAAGGCTGCAAAAAATGACCTGTGCTTCAAAGCTCAACTCATTCCCAAACTAACATGCATAGCCCGTAATTGGCTCAGCTCTTCCTCCCTGCACCTGCAATATCATCCTCATGCAAAGGTCATTATCATTATCTTACATAGCTGTTGTAAGGTTTGCTGTGACATCTTGTATGCAAAGAGCTTTGGGCATTTGTATTCCACTATGCAAAGTGTTATTATTTTACCAGCTATCAGCAGTAGTGCTATATATGTCCTACTCTTGGATATATTTAGCTGTGTATATTTAGCAGTGTAGATTTTAGTGTTATGTGCCAAAGCAAAATAAACAAAATCATCTTCCACACTTTCTCATTTCTGTAACTTGTTCATGTATTTCTAGCTGCTATACCCATAATTTCAATAGGTGCTTTTGTTAGAGACTGCTCGTCAAATCATGTGAATTGTGTGTAAGGGGGGTGGGATCACATTTTCTTTCCTTTAAAAATAACAAATCCTGTTAGGGCTTCCATGAATCCCATGGCTTGGATGGCTACAAAGTGCTTAAATGGATTTATAGCTGCTCTTGATGTCAAAAACTAAGAGATGCTCTGCACCTGCTGTGCCGAAGCCATGTCCTTCTCAATATTTTGACTTTTCTCTTTACTCTGTGTAGTGCAAAATCCATATGGATAGTCATAAGGTTCAGAATGAATTTAAGACAAAGAAATGCTAGTGTTCAAATAAGATGAATATACTGATACTAAAACACACACTAATAAGAGCACAGAATCATAGAATCATAGAATCATAGAGTTGGAAGAGACCACAAGGGCCATCGAGTCCAACCCCCTGCCAAGCAGGAAACACCATCAGAGCACTCCTGACATATGGTTGTCAAGCCTCTGCTTAAAGACCTCCAAAGAAGGAGACTCCACCACACTCCTTGGCAGCAAATTCCACTGTCGAACAGCTCTTACTGTCAGGAAGTTCTTCCTAATGTTTAGGTGGAATCTTCTTTCTTGTAGTTTGGATCCATTGCTCCGTGTCCGCTTCTCTGGAGCAGCAGAAAACAGCCTTTCTCCCTCCTCTATGTGACATCCTTTTATATATTTGTACATGGCTATCATATCACCCCGTAACCTCCTCTTCTCCAGGCTAAACATGCCCAGCTCCCTTAGCCGTTCCTCATAAGGCATCGTTTCCAGGCCTTTGACCATTTTGGTTGCCCTCCTCTGGACACGTTCGAGTTTGTCAGTGTCCTTCTTGAACTGTGGTGCCCAGAACTGGACACAGTACTCCAGGTGAGGTCTGACCAGAGCAGAATACAGTGGCACTATTACTTCCCTTGATCTAGATGCTATACTCCTATTGATGAGGCCCAGAATTGCATTGGCTTTTTTAGCTGCCGCGTCACATTGTTGGCTCATGTCAAGTTTGTGGTCAACCAAGACTCCTAGATCCTTTTCACATGTACTGCTCTCAAGCCAGGTGTCCCCCATCTTGTATTTGTGCCTCTCATTTTTTTTGCCCAAGTGCAATACTTTACATTTCTCCCTGTTAAAATTCATCTTGTTTGTTTTGGCCCAGTTCTCTAATCTGTCAAGGTCGTTTTGAAGTGTGATCCTGTCCTCTGGGGTGTTAGCCACCCCTCCCAGTTTGGTGTCATCTGCAAATTTGATCAGGATGCCCTTGAGTCCATCATCCAAGTCGTTGATAAAGATGTTGAATAAGACAGAACCCTGTGGCACCCCACTAGTCACTCTTCTCCAGGATGAAGAGGAACCATTGATGAACACCCTTTGGGTTCGGTCAGTCAGCCAGTTACGAATCCACTGAGTGGTAGCATAGTCAAGACCGCATTTTACCAGCTTCTTTACAAGAATATCATGGGGCACCTTGTCAAATGCCTTGCTGAAATCAAGGTAGACTACATCCACTGCGTTCCCTTCATCTACCAGGCTTGTAATTCTGTCAAAAAACGAGATCAGGTTAGTCTGACATGACTTATTTTTCAGAAATCCATGCTGACTATTGGTGATCACAGCATTCCTTTCTAGGTGCTCACAGACTGTTTGCTTAATGATCTGCTCCAGAATCTTCCCTGGTATTGATGTCAGACTGACTGGGCGGTAATTATTTGGGTCCTCTCTTTTCCCCTTTTTGAAAATAGGGACAACATTTGCCCTCCTCCAGTCTGCGGGGACTTCGCCTGTTCTCCAGCTGCAATGAACAAGTCCAGTGAAAAACATTTCAAGATAGTTACGAAGCCACACTTCTCAATCAGTTGTGTGAGAGGCTTTATGTCCTAATATATGGAGTATTTTAGCCATATTAACCCGTATGTTCAGTTCACACTTTCAATTCATATTTTGCCAGTAATAGGCAGAAAAGAAGGTAGTGCTCAGCTGGTCCAAAGCTCTTTGCTGGAGCATCAGTCAGTGCACTAGATGTGCGCTGCTCAGCCATTCAGTATAGATGGATATGCTCAGAGGATGATGGAAAGGGGGCATTGGCTTTTAAGATAATTCTACTCAGTGTTATTTAGCAACTGAAAAATATTAATCCATAATTTTCCCCTGGAGATGAATTTGAAGAAACAACTGCAAATGAGTACTGGAATTGAAAAGGACGTTTCAAGGATAACCAAGCAAAAGCAAAGTCACTCAGTGAAACAGAAACGAAGGGTCCGATCAAGGGTTGGTCTTAAGATGCTGATCTAAAACTGGAATAGAGACCACCATAGCTACTAGCCACAATGTCTATGTTCTACCTTCAGTTGTAATCACAGGTGGGAAGAATACTGCTGCACTTAGGTCCTACTTGCTGGTTTCCCACAGGCATCTGACTGCCCACTGCAAGAACAGGATGCTGGACCACTTGGGACATTGGCCTGAACTGACAGTTTTTCTTATATACCTTAACTCCCCAATGAAGGTAACATTAGGGCAGACTGAGATCAAGTTTCTCGTGGCACCATAAGCCAATTAGCCTCTAATGTGCCCAGCACTTTTCCATCAATGCCCTTTTGACTTCTTTGACTAATTCTAGATTCAAGAAGGTGAAAGCAACCTCTAACTTTTTTTCCATTGCTTGTGTTTTTAATTATATAATACTGATGTACAGGCCAGATTACTGTCACAATCAGCTTTTGTTTTCAGTTTCTTAGCTGCTATGTGATATGGTAGATCTGAGAGACAGACCCAAATAACAATGGCATTAACGAGACCCTGGGAGTTTTCCACCCTTCCATAAGGACTTTGAAATTTAAGTCTCTAAATAATACACATGGTTTGATTGCTTTGCCCCGCCTCAATCTGGCAAAAGATGAAAATATTTGCTTTCTGAGTAATTTGCCCTTAATAACTTTGAAGCAGTGTAACAAACAGCACTAGCATTGTTAGAAGTTCACTGGCAGAAAGCTTGCCCCTTTCTTTGTCTTAGATATCTATGTAGATCACAACCATCTGCAAGTAGTTTTTGAAAGGAATGTGTGCTGATCAGTATTTGGCACCCTTTTAACTTAGTCCGTGGACTTTGTTTCCTGCTTGCCTATCCATTTATATGCTCTTAAAAGTATGCCATGCGTTTTGTCAATGTTCTTCATCCAGTGGAATTCTTCAAATAACATTTATTGCCAGGCAGAGATCTAGTCTCTAGGACATGTCTCTTTTAATACAATTAATCTGAAAACTGGAAGAATATCAAGTATCGAAACCTGTTGTTTCTATGATTCTCTCCTACCACTTTGGTGCTCCCTTCTGTCCACCTCCCAGCTTTGAGTCTAAAGTAAATGGAATTTGGGGAGTTGCAACTGCACATTGGATTTTAAATTTCACAGTATTGACAGCTACCATAAATTTTTAGAAACCTTATTCATTAGACATGGAATGTGAGAGGGCAGATATGTGTGAACAGGAAACAACACTGAGGAGGTTAACCTTTTATATTTATAGAGCATGCTTCAAGTCTCTGGGTTTGCCAACTGCTGTCTTTTATGACATTAAAAACATAGGACAGCGTTAAATAAAACAAACAAAATAGGCAGAGTTGATCTGTACACGCAGTGAACTCTGCCACAAAGCTAGGCTTGAATTTTGCTGAACAGGAGGCAGCTCTGTTCTGTATTTGATGGAATGTCATGGGGATATTGTGCTAAGAGTTTGATATTTCCCTTTTCATATGAAGTTGCATACATAAATGTTGATGCCGCAGATGTTTTAAAAAACGAGAGGCAACTATCTGCAACTATGGGAGTTTCTAAACAAGTCTGTTCATTTTTACAGCTTCCTCTGTTAGTCAAGCACTCTGAGACTTTTGCAGCAGAAGGAAGGTGTGGTGCAGTGACAACTCTTCCAGCTCTCACCCGACCATAGCAAAGAAATTTGTCGGGAGGGAATCCCACTGCCCCAGTCACACTGCATCCACCAGGCCTGTGCATTGTTGGTCTATCTGTCTGATTTGTTTTGTTGCCTTTGTGACCTTCTGTGAGTACTTGAAAGTTGCTTCACCTGCCTCTCAACAAATGCCCCATCATGTTCTCCTAATCATATTAAGAAATCCTAAAACAGGTATTAGACTGGGGTTAGGGTGGAATTGCTTCAGATGTCCATAACCTGACACATCAATATTGAATATGGCATGCCTGGCATCTTATCAGGCAAGGAAATAGTAAGAAGTTAGGTTTTTTCAAACCTTGGAGTCTTCAGACTATCAGTATTATGAGAGAACTTGAAGTGTATATCAGGATGTTAAAGGTAAAGGGACCCCTGACCATTTGGTCCAGTCATGACTGACTCTGGGGTTGCGGCGCTCATCTCGCTTTACTGCCAGAGGGAGCTGGCGTACAGGTTCCGGGTCATGTGGCCAGCATGACTAAGCCGCTTCTGGCGAACCAGAGCAGCGCACAGAAACGCCGTTTACCTTCCCGCCAGAGCGGTACCTATTTATCTACTTTCACTTTGACATGCTTTTGAACTGCTAGGTTGGCAGGAGCAGGGACCGAGCAACGGGAGCTCACCCCGTCGTGGGGATTCAAACCGCCGACCTTCTGATTGGCAAGTCCTAGGCTCTGTGGTTTAACCTACAGCACCACACACGTCAGGATGTTAGACCAGCATATTTAAGGTGGATTAAAGCAGTCTGTTGCTTTGGTGCTAAAAATCCATCTTTTTACAGTTTGGAAAAGGAAATACACTGAAAATGTGGGATGAATGAATTATTAATGGATTGACATGTAGACACTTAACAAACGAATCAGGATGACCATTAATTGTCATATAACCACCCTGTAAATTTCAGAATGAATACACATTAAGGCTGGACATAGTCTAACCACCACATAAGCTTTCTACAAGCAAATCAGGATTAAAGCTTAACCGATAGTCTGGAGGAGTCCCATGAGCTTGTTGAATTTGACTGAGGATTACTATTAATGTATCTAAATTTTGAGACCTATTGGAGATCTCAATACATGAAATCTGTTCAACTTCATATCTCAAAGCTTCCTTTGTCACCCAAGTTGAATTTTATTACAATATCTAGCTATGCACTAGTGATGTATGGAAGTGAGAGCTGGACCATAAAGAAGGCTGATCGCCGAAGAATTGATGCTTTTGAATTATGGTGCTGGAGGAGACTCTTGAGAGTCCCATGGACTGCAAGAAGATCAAACGCATCCATTCTTAAGGAAATCAGACCTGAGTGCTCACTGGAAGGACAGATCGTGAAGTTGAGGCTCCAATACTTTGGCCACCTCATGAGAAGAGAAGTCTCCCTGGAAAAGACCCTGATGTTGGGAAAGATGGAGGGCACAAGGAGAAGGGGACGACAGAGGATGAGATGGTTGGATAGTGTTCTCGAAGCTACAAACATGAGCCTGACCAAACTGCGGGAGGCGGTGGAAGACAGGAGTGCCTGGCGTGCTCTGGTCCATGGGGTCACGAAGAGTCGGACACGACTAAACGACTAAACAACACAACAACAGCTATGCACTTGACACTTCCCTCCATAAATTGGCAGTAAATATAAATAATAAAATATTGCAGTAACCAAAAGGCTGGACAACTTGGGAAAAAGAGAAGCACAGAGCCATTCTAAATTAACTTGACATAATTAACACGAGCACGAATTCCCCGTAGGTCAGTAATCCTAAAGGGTGAAAAACACAGTTATCCGATTATAAATCCTGGCAGCTGTGAAGGGTAACAAATCAATAGGGCAATAAAGATGTTGGATCATTGACAACTGGTTACTGAATATCGTTTGTTTCTTTAAAAAAAAATTGATAAAGGAGAAACAATTTTGTACAAAATCAGTAAGTATTTGAAAATATTTTTCAAAATGACTAAAACCGTAACAGTTACCTTTGGTACACTTTAGTTTCATTGCATGTGCTTTTGGTATATTCAGTGGGTTGGAACCAGATTTAGGCCCAAGAACAGTAAACTGTGGTCAGAAACAAACCATGGCTTATGGTGAATGAGCAGCATGTTAGTGCATGCTGCACAGTCATGCTTCCTTCACTCCCCCATTTGCAGGGAGCGGGGGACAAAACCATAGTGTGGATGACTAGCTTTCATGGTTTGTTTTCCCATACAAACTACAAAGTGCTAAACCAAAAGCAAACAATGGCTTCCATTCATTATAGGTTCAGAAAGAAACAGAATACTAGTGTTGGTTCATACGTAATGCTAACTCAGCCTCTCCATGCTTTGCTTATTGCCTCTGGAAAGGGAGAAGCAAAGTGTTCAAGATTGAGTAGCATGCGCCAACCAGCTTCTCCTTTGTAGCAGTTGTTGCTGCTGCTGTTAATCTTATTTGTACCCCACCCATGGGATACAAGGCTGCCTTCAGATAACTTCTAAAGGTTGTATAGTTACTTATCTCATTTACGTTTGATGGGAGGACATTCCACAGAGCAGGTGCCACTACTGAGAAGGCGCTCTGCCTGGTTCCCATAGGTTGTTTCAGTGTATGGCTTACTGCTGCATGCAAACTAGACATGCTTGCCATAGACCACCTGAAATAAATGGGACACCACTAATGTATGTCATCTTGATATCAGTTGGTCTCCACAGTGCAATCCCAACTATGTCTACACAGGAAAGTCCTGTTGAATTCATGGAGGCTTACTCCCAGGAAAGTGTGGTTAGGATTGTAGCCTAAATCTGGACCCAAGCATATGTCTACTTTTCCGGTGATAAATATAATTGTGTTTGTATTCTTGGCAAAGCTCCAATTGGCTGTGTGAGGCCTTCTTCTAAGATTTGTACTTTAGAGAGCATGGCTGGTTGAGCAAAAGGGTAGTGACTAAAGGATACTCAAATGTTGTAATTCTGCAAAATTACCAAAGGAATTCTATGAGGCTATGACTCATTCACCTAATGCAGATCCAGAATGAACAAATATGCCATAGTTGCATATTTATTAAGTACCATATGATGATCTTTTTTAAAAAAACAAAGCACCATTAAAATATCTAGTAGCATTTGTGTGTTAAATACAAAATAATTGGCATTTTGAATTAATCATTTCATGTGAAAGTTTTTCTCCTCCCCCAATGCCCCCCCCCTCCTGGAAAGTACCAGGGTGTTAGCATGCAGCATTCTGAACTGTAGTGCTTTGGGCAAGCACCAAGGGATAATGTGAACAGTAGAAGGGTAGGGGGGGAAATCAAAACATTCAAAGGCATGCAGCTGGGTAATTCAATAACCCTTGTATGCAGAGGCATTTCACACAGTAGGACTTTAACTCTGCACTAGTCAGGCTGCCTGTATGTCGCTTTCCCCCTCCCCATTCAATTTACATGCATAGCTGGCCTAGTAGGTGTAAAAATAGACAGGCAGCGCCTGAATTGGAAATGGTTACTGAATGCTGTCTGCAGTTGCTGAGGTTTCCTTTTGACACAGGGCAGCCTGCAGAAAGAAAACTCTGGCGAGGGGAGTTGAGGGGAGCAAAGCACGGGATCAGTAACTATCCTTCTGGATTGTTTACTCTGCCCCTTTGGAGTGTTTAGGACACTTCAAAGTCAAACCCACTTGCAGGAGTGAACGGGGAGGACTGATATGGGCAATGCACCCGTTTGCCAGGCTTGCCACACGGAGAAGGGTGTGAGAGTGCAAGGAAACATACAAGATGTGGATAAAATTCCAGACTACTATGGATGCAACAACGAAGAGGCTAAATATCCTGAGACACTGGTAAGTCTAAAGAGGCGACAAAGGGGGATAAATAGGCCTTTGTGACTGAAGAAGAAGACCTCTTAGCAAGAGAACTCTTTGAACCTGCTTGGTAGATACTGGCAATGCTGAGCAGTGAAATAGGGTCTGTGACTTTAAAAACTGCTGGTGGCTGGATTAAGATGGTCATTGTTGGGGATCTGTTGAAGAACAAAGTAGCTCCTGGAATGTGTTTCCATGCATGTAAAATATAAGGTTGTAAGTAGCAAAAAAACTCAGGAGATAGAGCTCCTACTAAAATAAAGGAATGTATTTTACTATATTTTTGTAAGTAGACATTCCAAAGAGACTGTACTGATGTCTCATTTGAGAACATAAAATCAATAAATTGCATTTGATGGACTGCGCTATTCCGTTAAGTATATTTTCCATAGTTTAGGAGATACATAAAGGCTCAATTACAGAAAAAAGTTCATTACACAGGTCAATGTGATCTCTCATGTTGTCAATGTTTGCAGTTACTTAAGCCAAAGCACAGTTTTTCAAATATTTTATTCACTATATAAGTACTTAGCAGCCTAATCCCATGCATCTTTACTTGGAAGTAGGTATTGATGAGCTCAGCAGGACTTACTTTCAAGTAAGTGTGTACATAGGACTACAAGCTTAGTGAATTTAGCAGGAGGGGGAAATGCCGCAAATGTATAATTTTAAAAATTGCATTCACATTTCAAGGTTAATTATGCTGGCTCACTGCACTATTCTCCAGATTCAGCCAGTTCTACACACTTTCACTTGAAAGTAGTTTCATGTTCATCACAGAAATAAAATGTTTGCAGTAAGAAGGGAAGTCAGATGGAATCTGAGTAGAAATCATATCGCAAATGAAGACTATATATCACATATTTCATCAAATGTTAAAGCTGTTTAAGAAGATTTTCTTTGGTATAAGTTCAAAAGTAGCACTCCCTTATAATGTATGGTTGCAATTTGCAACTTTGCATCAATGCAATCTCATTATGAGTGCCCACGTGGCATGTTTGTAACCCCACCCACAGATCTTTGATATTCCACTTCTCCTTGCTAGTTTCCTGTCAACAATTTAGCAAAAATAATATTATTATTTTACATTTTCAATGTTAATATGGCATGCATTTTTAATTGGTAAAAGCTAGTTGCTTGAAATCCTTCCCTTATTTCAATCACAAGCAAAGCTATTTTGTAAATACTTTATTCGGGATTTTTCTACTGCATTTTTGCATCACTTTGCTTGCCTTGAGAATTAAGAACAGTTAGAAGTAGTTTCCCTTTGGAATTTAACTGAACAGTCAAGTTTACAGCAACAGTTGAGTTCAGCAAGAGAAATTGAGGGGGAGGGAATCTGTAGGAATCTGCCCCTTGCCTGAAACCCTGGAGAGCTGGTGCCAGTCATTTTGGAGAAAAGGGTCATGGCTCAGTGATAGAGCACATGGTTTGCATGAAAAATAGTCCAGGTTCAATCTCTGGCATCTCCAGGTAGGGCTATGAAAGAAACCATGAAGAGTCATTATTTGTCAGTGGACAAGTTTGAAATTTTCTGTTTGGAATTTCTGTACTAGTACAGTACAGAGCAGTGCAAATCATGATTTCCACAATTTATGGGAGTTAGTTGCAGTACAGTCTGTATGATTTTGCAGTATTTTAGGTTCAGTATCACTGAAATGGGTAATACAGTTTAAGAGATGAATAGGTTTGTCATTTGGAATAGAAGAAATGTTGTTATGGTTGAAATTTCATGAGATGGAGTGGTGTGAATCCCGATTATAACATTTTATAGGTGTTTTATAGGAGTCTGTTTGACTTGGTTATATAATGTTGAAATGGGCTAATACAATTTAGTTGGTGCATAAGTTTCATTGGGAAGAAAAGGCAGTATGGTGATGGCTGAAAAGCTGTGAAATGTTGGTAACTTAGTCTATCCTCCCATTGTAGCAATATCTGCTTATAGAAGCTTCAAATAGCTAATCTTTGGGCTGCTGCAATTATGCTCCTGTCATTGTAGTATTGCCCCATTTTGTTGTGCAGATATAAAGTCAAGGATCAAATTGAAGGGGCAGCTAAGGCTTTCTTAACAAAATAAAAATTTCCTTCAGATACAGTATCTGAAGAAGTGTGCATGCACATGAAAGCTCATACAAATAACAAACTTAGTTGGTCTCTAAGGTGCTACTGGAAGGATTTTTTTTATTTTGTTTTGACTATGGCAGACCAACGCGGCTATCTACCTGTAACTGAGGCTTTCTTAGTTGTGGTTGGACTCCAACTCCCAGCAGCCCCAGCCAGCATGGCCATTGATCAGGGATGATGGGACTTGTAGCCCAAAAACATCTGGAGGACCTCACATTAACCATCCAGCAAATAATAATATTACACTGCCATCACATTTTCATATTTGGAAGAAGTACAAAGGGTAGGGTGCAGGGTTGATAAAGGAACGTGAAGGCAAAATGAGTTTCCTTCATGCCTGCTGCACACACAAATCCTTGGGTTGGATTCCTTCCACGTGTGCACATTGCGAAGCAGGAGATTTTCTGCCCACCCCTATCCCCAGAGGGGATATTGTACAGGCAACCCCATTTTCCTTGTACAGATTGCTCCTTGTTGTATTGGGGCCAGCTGATGTGTTTCGAATGGAAATACGAAGTCACAAAAGCACTCTAATCGGACATACTTTCAGTTTAATCATGGATTGAAAAGAGTTGCCTTAAACCCAACTAACAGTGAATAGTGTTTTGGTTGGATTCTGATGAAGGACTTTCTTCTGATAGGTTGTAGTTGATTTCTCCCTTATAGTCACTGTCCCCCTCGAGATGAATGCCAACAGCATGATATTTTTTATGTTTTCAGGAACAGCCATTGGAAATCTTGACACAAAGCAACCTATTTCATCTCAGGTCAAGTAGTTTATCACATTCGCTTTTTATGTGTAATACTGCTTGCTGAGAAAGTGTCCACAACTTCCTCAGTTCACACAAATACTGCATTCATTTTGTAAAATTAAGATGGCACTTATCTCCCAGGCTCCTTTGGGTGTGTGTATTTATTTATTTTTTTAAATGTGGCTTGAGAAATCCTACAAATGTCAGTGAAAGCTGGATTGCCAAATGATTACAGTGGATTTATGGGAGAGCTTTAAGGGTTAGATTTATACAGCTGCTTGTTAAATATTTTTCATCAGTATTATTTGCTGATATTAACTACTCCTTGCATTGGCTTTAGCAAAGTAATTTAGCATATGCTTAATTCAGTGAGATTTTGCATCCAATTTGTAGTCAAGAATGGTAAAGAATATGTGTTGGAAAAGTCATGTAGTTTATCCACATGGAAAGAGGTAAGTGTATGATGTAGGTATTCGAATGGTCTTTCAAAAAGTTACTATTAGCATACATTTGGAATATAAAATAGAAATAATAGGCTTGGCTCAGAAGAAGAGAACTATTTTTTAATGTTTGACATTTTACTTACAGATAGGTAGCCGTGTTGGTCTGCCATAGTCAAAACAAAAAAATTCCTTCCAGTAGCACCTTAAAGACCAACTAAGTTAGTTCTTGGTATGAGCTTTCGTGTGCATGCTCACGAAAGCTCATACCAAGAACTAACTTAGTTGGTCTTTAAGGTGCTACTGGAAGGAATTTTTTTGTTTTGACATTTTACTATGTTTTATATATGCTGTAAGCAGCCCAGAGAGGCTGCGGTATAATTGTTGTTGTTGTTGTTGGCAAGTACTGAATAAAAGGCTTGTAAACAAACCCAAGTTTTTAATCAGGAGGAAGTTACAGTAGCTTTGAAACTGCAAAGCTATACTGGAGAAGAGAGGCTAGGGAAGTCAACAGAAGGTTAATTTTAAAAGTACTGTACATCAGAATTTCATATGGAAAGAGTTAACCAGGCGTCCACATTACTCCTACTTTGAAAATTGCTGCTGTTCAAATTATTATCATTATCATTATTATTATTTGCATATTCTAATATTCTAAAATGCTATGGGTGGTTGTAACTGCCAAGTAAAGCCTGCATATGTCTTAACTCTGAGAAATCACATCTTCCTGAAAGGTAACCAGATAGTCAGTATGAGATATTCTTGTTTCATAAGGAACATTTTTATTGCTTGTACTCAGTTCACTTGAAGCTTGGTGTCCTTATACTTGACCTGTTCCTTCTAATCCCTCACTGGGCTTCCAGTGCTGCATCAAGCGACTAAGAATCAGGAGACAGCCCCATACTTTCCTGCCTCCTTCAAATACATTTCCACCCCTGCCTCCAGTTTCACTGCCAAATGCACTCCCAGCCACGTTTTTTGAATTCTGTGTGGCTGCTCATCTGACAGCTGAAGGTTGGAAGGTTCCTGGCAGCCCTGCCAGCTTGGCTGCACAGTCCCTGTCCCTTCAGCATTGGTATTTACCAATCTCAAGGCAAGAAGAAAGCACTTAATCCAGTGTTTCTCAAACTTCAGTCTCCAGGTACACCTCCCTGCAGCAGGTCCTCCCTCTACCTGCTTTCACAAAACAAAACAGATATGTGTACAGATGCAAGGAGGTAGAGAACCAGAGTCATTATGAGGCAGGTGGGGGTAAACTTTGGCCCTCCAGATGTTGCTGAACTGTGCCTCACATCATCCCCAGAGAACATGGCCAAGGCTGATGGGAGTTGTTCTCCAACAACATCTGGAAGGTCAAAGGATCCCCATACATCTTCTAGTGATGTGGCAGCACTAGAAGAGGGGCACAGCAGCAGCAGCCTGTGGGGCTGTTTGGGTGAGACTGTGATGCTCTCCCACCTTTTGAACATGCCAGGGGCCAAGGCAGCAGGAGCTCAAGGTTGGCCCTGCAGCAGAGCCAATCCATTGCTCCTAAGCCTGCATCCATTCTGTGCCTGCCCCGTGCTGGCCTCCCACTTCCTTGCCCCCTCTCAGTGAGTGGCAGTGAGCCAGAAAAGAACCTTAAAAACACACATGAACAAGAGTTCCTTATTGTGGTGCCATTTGACTGTGCGGTAAAAGCTGGAAGTTCCTTACCTTTATTCTGAAGATGGGAGGAGAAAACATGCAGCTCTGCATTACCTATCAATTAAGTATTTCTGGCTGTCATGTAATATGTTTTCTTCTGGCTACAACTGAACCGATGACTCGGGTAATGTGATCTGAGCTCTCAACATGCAACCTGAAAATTAATGTCACTTAGAAGTAAGGGTGACTCTCCATTGCCAAATCCGGGGGGAATGCAAAGACGTTCCAGGGATCCTTCAGTGTTGGCTGACCCCAGCACCACAGGCACAGCAAGAGATAAACACGTTAAGGTGGATTAAGGACAGTTTTCGTTTGTAACTGTGGAGACCTCATCTTGCAAATTAGTGGCATGAAAAGAAATGCAAGGCAGCAGTGGGGGGTTTGAATATACGGGACACAAAAAATGCTTCTTAAAGTCAACAACCAACATTAAATTAATAGTCATTCTTAATTCCTATAGGCAGAGCAATAAGTTCAGGAAGCAAACCATTTATTTATTTATTTATTTATTTATTTATTTATTTATTTATTTATGCTCTCTCAAGGACAGGGGCGGGAAACTTCTAGTCTGGCCCTCTAGGTCACACTGTCTGGTCCTTGGAACTTTTGCCAGGATGACACCACCACACCCACAGCCTCACCTTTCACTCTCTTTGGTTGTTTTTGCCTGGCCTGAATGTGCCATTGAATTCTGATGATGTTTCTTGCTTGTCTGGAAAGAAAGGGGTGTGGGAGTGTGTAGCCTGCTGCAGAATGGAAACGTTTGCATTTATTGCTTTGCCTACTTTTGCCTCTGTCCCCTGTAAAGTTGCCCTGAAGGGATTGTGGCCCTTGGAGTGAAAATATTCTCTGCTCAAGGAAGAAGCACAGTTTTTTTGTTTTAAAGAAAAGAACAGGTAGAGTTTTTTGCATGATCAGCTTTGAATTTGTTAATAAAAAGAAATAATGTTCATCATACTCTACCAAGAGAGAAATCTGTGTGGGGAAGCAAGCTTCTATATGTGGATTCTGTCACTCGGTTGGGAACCACATGTGCACACTTAAAGCAGATGTATCATTCGTTGTGTTTTCACACTCCTCAGCTCCACACTAGCCTGGGCTTGACATCATTGTGGATGATGATGATGATTTATTTACCACCCTATACCCAACGCTGTGGGTTAAACCACAGAGCATAGGACTTGCTGATCAGAAGGTTGGTGGTTCGAATCCCCGTGACGGGGTGAGCTCCCATTGCTCGGTCCCTGCTCCTGCCAACCTAGCAGTTCGAAAGCACGTCAAGTTGCAAGTAGATAAATAGGTACTGCTCTGGCAGGAAGGTAAATGGCATTTCCGTGCACTGCTCTGGTTCGCCAGAAGCGGCTTAGTCATGCTGGCCACATGACCCGGAAGCTGTAAACCGGCTCCCTCGGCTAATAAAGCGAGATGAGCGCCGCAACCCCAGAGTCGGTCACGACTGGACCTAATGGTCAGGGGTCCATTTACCTTTACTACCCAAAGGTCTTAGGGCGGTTCACAGAATAAAATAAAATCAAAATATAAAACAATGCTGCCTTTGTTCCACTGGTGATTCTGGAAGCAAGAATTCAGGTTTCTTTTTGTGTAAACACTTATGTGTGTGTGCATAGGGACCTCTGCACATGATGAGGTTTCCTGCTTTTGCAGGTTATGCAGCCCAGCTGTGCAGACCCTTGGTGCATTCAGCTATATGGGGAGGGGGGTGTTCTACAGATGTGCTAATGAACATGGATTGATTAGAGCAGAGTTCACCATCACAGTAGCACTCTGCCCCCAAGCCATGCTCATTTTCCCCCTATTGAATGCTTGCAAGGCAATGTCAACCAAAAAAGAACTGTGGAAAAAAAATGCAGCAATATTGTTTAAATGCAACATTGCCATACTTAATCATGAAAAGTATGTGCTCTGGTATAGCATGAAAGCACAAAAAATCAGGTTTCATCATCGATTTCTGCTTTCAGTTTCTGCGCTTGTAATAAAAGAGTCTGCTGCATTGCACAAAGTCTTCCCTGGCAGTAGATTGCCTCGCTTCCAAGTGTTTGACAGACACTGCTGCTGTGTCATGGTTACAGAGCTTCACTGGCTGATGTTGAATGCTAGAAAAAGACTCCTGCAATGCCTTTTTCTCCTCCTTGCAGTTGTGTTAAGTAGGGTGGTCTGGTTTCTTGATACTGAGGAGCCTGTAATATGCACCAGGATCTCTTTAAAGTATTTCTATATCTTTGTGTTCTGGGGTAAAATCCAGAGTACAATGAGCAGAGAATCAGTGTTGTTTTCTTATTTCTCTCAGGGGGAAGGGCTGTATTAGAAGTTTTTTTAAAGTTTGCAATCCCATTTTCAGCCTTAATTTGCCATTTCTAGGTGCAATAATATGTGCATTAAATGTGGTATAAGGTCAGAACAGCATGACTGTCCCTTGCCCATGGTTTCACCTTCCTTCCTTTCTCATGGACAGGTTTACTTTACTGGGGTATTCAAAGTACTACCCTGGTGGAAGTGGACCAAGACAAATCCTCCAAGTGCCTTTTTGGCTCCACTAATGACAGGTCCAAACAAGCAAAAATTATTTTGTATCCTGTCCCCCCCCCCAAACCAGGAGTGTCTCCAGGTTTGGGAGGGGACCATAGCAACATGACCACTGAGGACGCCCACTTTCACCAGTGGGCACCTAGCAGAGTTCTGATTAGCGCTGGGCAGGGAACAATGATTTAAGTTTCCACAGTGCCCCGACATAACATTATTCTTTACCTTTCTTCTGGGAAACAGATCATTTGGCAAACTCCCTAACTGGGGATTCACAATTACATTTGCCTAACAGTGCATATACGTGCTCCTTGTGTGGTTGTGTTTTTTGAGCAATCTGCCCTTCAGTTATGTATGTGTGTGTGGGGGGGGGGTTAATAGCAACATTGTGAAATTAAGGCAGGTGTCACAAACACTTTTACGTTGTATTTTGTCTCAATGGGGAGGTTTATTGTTTTGTTTTTATTATGTATTTTGATCTTGTATTTTTATGCTGTGAACCACTTTAAGATCTTTGGATGAAGGGCAATATACAAATCAGAAAGATAGGAAGGAAGGAAGGAAGGAAAGAAGGAAGGAAGGAAGGAAGGAAGGAAGGAAGGAAGGAAGGAAGGAAGGAAGGACTTACTGGGACTTGCTTCTGAGTAAGCATGGATAGGATTGTGCTTCACATGGTGGTATACTTGGACAAATATTCTCTTGTCTGTACATATAGCAATGAAGCACTTTGAAGCTTTCTGAGCGTTTATCTAAGTCTTTGATTGAGTAGCTGTGATACCACGGAAGAGATTAATGTTCTATCTGCTGGGAAATGAGGTCCATCTGACCAACATTATCCCTTTGTTAAGGAAGCAAAAGTCAATTGGAGCTGGGAGAAAACCCGTCACACAGGGTTGTTTTTTGGGGGTGGGGGCGTTGCGTTCTGTTGATAGAAAAGGGCAATGAAGTGGAGCCCTAAGGGGTAATGGAGCACACAACACAAGCAAGCCAAGAAAACAGTGAATCTAATGCCTTAGGAGGCAAAATGGCTACAGAAGAGAAGACAGTAAGCTGTGCAGCTTGAACCTGAGGGAATGATGGGTGGAGGAGCAGAGGAATGAATCAGGGCTGGGAGTTGATGGTGGAAAGGATCAATGAGATTGGAGTGGCAAAAACCTTAAAGAACAGTTGTGTGCTGTTGATCAAGGTGAGGGAAAAGAGATGGGAGATGCTTGCGGACAGCAACTATGAAGGGCGAGCTCAGGGCTGGGTTACCTTTAGCCACCCATTATTGGCTGTGCTTTCTGGGACTGATAAGACTAGCAACTGATAAGTCTAGCAACAGCTGGAATGTCACAGGTTCCCCATCCCTGGCTTAGATAGACACAGAAGGAAAGGACAAAGTTTGACCTAATCTGTTGTAATAACCAGCCAGATCTTAGTCTTTTGTTCTCTTGTGAATCAATTGAATCATGTGAAAAGCAAAGTATATTACCATAGCTAGGCATTTTGACAAGATTATAACGGGTGTGAGTAACTGTAGTGGTGGTAATTTTTTATCTTTTGGATTCTGTTTTGTTTTATTATTATTTTTACTGATCACTTATATTTCTACCTGGGGGAAAAATCATAGTTCTTTTTGACTGTGTTCTCACAAATTTTTGCTGCTCAGATCCACATTGAACCATTCAACCGGTTCAAACATTACTTCCATATATACACTTAATGCTGCCCCAATGTTGCCACGCTTCCTTGCTCCTTTTTTCCAGATGTCCACACATTAGCCAGATCTTTGCAGGTGCAGAACAGCTGTATGTGTATTGGTATCCTTTCAAATTTCCAGCTAAGGTACAGTAGTTGGGGGGCAATGACAGTGAGGTGCAACAGGGTTGAGGATATTTTGGGAAAGCATTGTTGAGAAATACTGGTCAAATATTTGATTATTGGCTTTCCATATGGTTACATGCACACCACAGCATGTGGTAAATAATCTGTATTAGAATAGGGATGCCCAAATTAGGAGTGCAAATTATTGGAACTGAAACTTCAGTAACATAAATATGCAGGTTCTTTCTTTGGTCATACTTGTGCTGTGTACCTTTGAAGAAGAAATGTAATAGTATCCTCTTGCTTATTTTCACAGTCTGACAGCAATGCAAGCTTCCTCAGAGCTGCCAGGGCTGGCAATCTGGACAAAGTTGTGGAATATCTGAAGGGAGGAATAGACATCAATACATGTAATCAGGTAAGTGGCTCATGATTTACAGATTTTGGCATAATATGCAAGTGGGAGCTGCAGAAGGAACTCGGTAGAAGGAAGAAGGGAAGGAGTGTTTTTTTCTTTTGCTGGCCTTTCCTTCCCCCACATTGAATTGAGTGCTGAAGGTGGGGTGGAAAGATATTCCTGTGAGACACACACACACACACACACACACAAAATTTTCACTGTTTTATCTACAATTTTATTATGTGAACTGTTAAACAAACAAACAAACAAACAAAAAACAAACAAACAAACAAATATAGTTTTTATTGATTTCCAACGTATAACAACAAAAAGAGAAAGAAAAAATCCCAATTTAGTTCAGTCTCCAGTCCAGTCCAGGACAGATCAGTCTATTTAAGTTTGCCAAAGCCCAGTCTGTGATTTCAGTGGCTGCCATTATTCGTGGTTATCAGGAAAGGAACATTTAAATAGAGTCTCTGTATGTTTTGACTGCATAGTTAATGAGTACTATAAACATGATAAATAACAACAAAAGGTGGCCGCTCGCTTTCCATTTACATGGAGATCAATAGTAGACCAATAGCTCAGAATAGGCTTAAATTAGTTAACAGGCAGTTCTTATAGAGAAATTTCCTTTTGACTCCATCCATATTCTGATCGCAAGCAAGATAGAACACCTGGGTCTCTCCTTAAAAAAAGATTTTAAGCATGTTAGCAACTTTGCATCCTGTGAGTCTTATCTCTCCTACAATTATAATCTCTTGATTTTGCAGAGGAAAGGTAAAAGCCAGAAGTCTCAAGATTATTATCATGCCTCCTGTACGTCAGTAGGAAGGGAAGCGGTCAACTTTTATCAAATGCTTAAACAGCTCCTGTGATGTTTGCCCACTCAGATATTCTAGATTGAGAGATTCCCCCCCCCCCAACCCCGAATTTAATTCCCCTAGTAGATATGAACCTACTCCTCTTCAATCAAAATTTCAAGGGCAGTAGTATACATTGGCAGGGACATATTTTATTGATTTTTATGGAAATTGGAAAGCTTCTGTTTTGCTCTTGGACATGGTGTGTCCCTTTTGCTTTCTACAAATCAAGTGTATCTTCCTCCACAATGCACCTGGTGTTCAGTGATCCCAAGTGCGGAAGTCTGAGGTTTCCCTTGCTATTTCTGTGTAGCATCAGGCAGCAAGTAAACACTTCGTAGGGTATTTTTAGAGGGAAGCTCAATGTGTGTTGGAGCAGATAGAATCAAGTAGCTAATGGACATCTGCAGTAATCAGAACTGCTCAAATGCGAACTAGTTTGTTTCATACTGGGAACAGCCTCAGCGCATGCAAAGGATCATGCATTTGCTTCATTTCAAATCTATACAAGTGAATTGAGAAAGAAAAAATGGTTTTTTTTAAAAAAAAACCCCGATATGGGGATTAACATCTTAAGTACCGTATTTTTTGTTCTATAGGATGCACCGGACCATAGGACGCACCTTGTTTTAGAGGGGGAGAACAAGAAAAACAATTCTCCCCCTCTCTGCTCAGCACCCCTTCCCTGAAGCCCGGAGAGTGAGAGGGGTTGGTGCGCACCGACCCCTCTCGCTCTCCAGGCTTCAGCGGAAGCAACACATAGCCTCCGGAGTGTGGAGGGAGTGCTCCCTCTGCGCTTTGAAGGCTTCGCGTTGCTATCGCGGAAGCCAAGGAGCCTGCATTCGCTCCATAGGATGCACACACATTTCTCCTTAATTTTTGGAGGGGGAAAAGTACGTCCTATAGAGCGAAAAATACGGTATGTTTACGTGGGAGTAACCCATACAAAGTTCAGAGGGAGTTACTCCCCATTATTATGTTAGCTGATCTGAGATATTTTATCTGAAGAGAATTGTGTTTGCTATATGGATATGACATACCAGTACTATGATCAGATGAGCACTTGGTCAATGTTCTTTGTATGGATCAAACTGGATGTATGATCCATGTCATGCAACAGCTTCCAACTATAATCATTCCAGAACAGCCACTTCAATTTTGCCAAGATCAAGCACTGTAGTGCAGCTGATGTGATGTTACTTTAGGCCTGGGACCAGGGGTCAAAGCTGTATGCTCTCTTTGTCAAACACAATTTTTGATGTTCAGAGAGGATGAGTTGTTAAAATAATTGTTTGCCATGTTTAATGTGTTTTCACACTTTCTCAGTCTGTGTGTAAGTAGAAGTTATTGATGTGTATTCTGTCTAATTACATAATATCCACTTCCCCTCTGTACTCTAATCTATAATTCTCTAGTTACCAAATCTCACATTTGCTACATTTTTGATTGAAAATACATTTGAAAAAGGATATAATAGCAAATGTCTTGACTTTCCAAACAGCCTACTTGCTTTATCCTTAAAGCAAACAGATACTTCATTAATGCTTATTCTGAAGAAACACTAGGCAATCGTATATTCTTAGTTTTATTCTCATTTTCTTACAGATAATAGGATGGATGTAAAACAGGAATAGCTTTAAACAATTTCAGGGCTGCTTTGCCATGAGGGCTATGTTTTACCTCCACTGCCTGAGGCAATATGCCTCATTATTTATACCCTTTGTTGAGAATCACACTTGGGGATAGTCCTGTTTCACTAGGGTCCTGCCTATGTGCTTTCCATAAGTATATTGTACACTTCTTAATGGCTTCATGCTATGAAGTGGTTTTAAATTTGTTAAATAAAAAATAAAATAAAATCTGGTTAGCCACTCTGTGAATAGATTACTGGACTAAATGGGCCTCTGACCTGATCCAGCAGGGCTTTTCTTATGTTCGTATTCTTCCATGTGTCTGAAGAAAAACTGATCCTGCAGATAGCTCAGTCTGGACAGCATGAGACTCTTAATCTCAGGGTTGTGGGTTGAAGCCATACATTGGGCAGAAGATTTGGACTAGATGACTCTTGTGGTCCCTTCCAACTCTACAATTCTATGATTCTTCACTTTTTTGCTGTGATTGAAGGTATCTGATAAAATAGCATGGCATTTGTAAAATCTCAGATACGGATAGAGTAAGCCTTGATATAGGCTTTTTATCTAAACTAGCAACCTTATTTGCTGTTATTTTTTTAATATGGGGAAGGGAATCCCTGGTTGTTTCTGCAAAGCACCGGTACCACTTTTCCTAGGTCACTCACAGAGCAGCGTGCCCTTGTAATTAAATTGCAAACTCCTCCTACATCTGATCACCTGAAGAACTGACATTGTTTACAGATGGAATTACTCCATGGCAACAGAGATGCTAGGAAATCATCACTGCTTAGTCATGATGCACTTGTCCTCACTTGGAACCACTTTCGACCATGGATTGAGTCCTGGGTTGTATAAACAAATACAGGGCTAAAGTTAGTTAAGAGGGTGCTGTATCTAAGATAAAAGTGACCACATGAAAAAGCCTGCCATTAGCCAAACTCTGCTCTTTTCTTTTCTCTTCCTTCCATCATTTTCTCCTTCCCTTTCTGTAGGTTCATGGCACTTTTTTTTTGTAGAATCTAGAGTGGGCTCTTCATTGAAAGGCTCACAGAACATTGAACCTTGTGTTCTGCTGCTGAAAGACTTTATTATTATTATTATTATGCCCAGACCTCCAGAATAGACCGGTGGATAATGGGGAAATCAACATGAGTCTTTCCCTCTGTGGTTTTCTGCTGCCTTGATCCATTTAATCAGATAAAACAGCATTTGGTTCCCAGCCAGCCTCTTTTCTAAATAGGTTGGATTGTGCCCAGCTGACCTTTTGCTGTTTCCACTGATCATTAAAACTGAATAGATCCTTTAATGTAATCTGTACAGTATTGTGTCAATTCATTTAATGCTGAATTCCAAGGTCTATAGTTGTAAGTAAATCTCCTAGATTTCCTGTTTTAGCCAGGTGTGCTAGTAAGGCATTTGGGAGATCCTAAGTATGCTTACTTTATTTATTCGTACTTATTTATTAAAATATTTTATC
This sequence comes from Podarcis muralis, assembly GCF_964188315.1. Lineage (NCBI taxonomy): Eukaryota > Metazoa > Chordata > Lepidosauria > Squamata > Lacertidae > Podarcis > Podarcis muralis. Next base: position 26,333,755 of record NC_135663.1, read on the forward strand.
CCATGTGGAGGTAGGTTTCCATAGAAATTAACTGGACCTACTTCAAAATAAATAAATATCTTTTGAATATTTTAAAATATCTGTTTTTATTCATACTTCTATTGTTTTCTTTTATATTTTTCTGAACAGCTTAGATGTTTCCTTACAAACAAGGCTCATACTGACCAAAAAGAAGGCCTATTTGCTCCTATCCCTTTAACAATAGTTTAATTTTCAGAAATCAGATGGTTAAGCTTTTGACAGCATGGGAATTATCACCTCCTAATGTATGTGCATTAAGCTGCATATATTACAGTGACCGGTTGACCAAGTGCAAGGAGATTGAGGATCCAGAATCCCTTAACATACAATGGCACCTAGAATTCTTTGAGGAAAGAAATGTACTTTATTGGGCTTTATAGTGTGCATGCAGCCTTTAGGCCTCTGCATGTATGGTGGAGTTATTCATTACTGGGAGTGGGGATTATTCGAATGATTTTTTGGAATGAAACTTTTGTTTGATCCAGAAGTGGTTATATTAGGATTTTGCAAGATCAAGCAGATAAAATAATAAACTTCTCTCACTTGGAATCTATTTATAGTAGCCAGAAAAACTATGACAAAGTTCTGGATATTTAGGTATATTCTGGGACAGTCAGAGTGGTTTACTGCTATATAAATAATGAAAGTAATAACAGTTGTTGGATATACTAAAGCCATTTCATTTTCATTGGGTGTGAATAAAGTGGCTGCTTTTAAATATCCATGTTTGAGAAATTATCTGATTTCTTATTTGTTTACAAAGACCACCCCTTTAAGTCTGCGTATCTGATAGAGCAGGTGTTGGTTTATTTTAAGAATTGTTTATGTACTCTGCTGTAGAACTGAGCGGATAGTACCGTATTTTTCGCTCCATAAGACACACTTTCCCCCTAAAGGGGAAATGTGTGTGCATCTTATGGAGTGAATGCAGGCTGCGCAGCTATCACTGAAGCTAGCACAGCAAGAGTGAGAGCTGCACAGTGCCTCTTGTTCTACTGGCTTCCCAGTGAAGCGGGAGGAGGAATGGAAGGGAGCCCTTCCGTTCCTCCTCCTGCTTCGCTGAAGAGGCGCTGCGCAGCTATCGCTGAAGCCAGCACAGCAAGAGCGAGAGCTGCGCAGCGCCTCTTGTTCTGCTGGCTTCAGCGATAGCTGCGCAGCTTGCTCTGGCTTTTCAGGGAGGTGGGAGAAAGGACGGAGGGCAGCCCGTAAACAATCCCTTCTCCCTCCTCCCGGAAAAGCCAACAAGAGCCGCACCAAGCGAGCGTGTCTGCGGCTCTTGCTGGCTTTTCTTGTTTTCCTCCTCTAAAAACTAGGTGCGTCTTATGGTCGGGTGCATCTTATAGAGCGAAAAATACGGTGAGTAGTTTTAACAAACAAATATGTGAAGTGGGCAAGCCAGGTAACTCCGAGCACAGGGAGGGCCAAGAAGACTTTTCAACACTTGAATGGACAGAAGTGAGAGAAACCCCATCCAATTCTTGTTTTATATACTACACTCAGAGGTTCGCTTCAAGTAGACTTTGGGAGGTTTAAATGAGGGTGCTACTATGTAGACTCCTTTGAACTTCCTGAAACCTACCCATTTTGAGATCAGTACATCAGTGGGATCGGGAGAGGTCATAGAGATTAGAAATCAGTCCAACCTTGTGTTTGCTAGGCAGCTTCCTTTGTGTCTCCCCCACACTCCTATGGGAAATGGGTGGGCAGAGGCTATGAGATTTCAAAGGTATCTCCTTCTGTGACTCAAAATTTCTTACTGTATTTGCAAATGTTAAGAGAAATGTGTAGGTGTTTGGGTGGTGGATGTAGTGGACAGCACGATCATGCATGCTTTGGATGTGGGACCCAGAGCTTCATATGTGAATGGGATGATACAACAGCCCAGTCTCTGACTGGCAGTGGCTGTTCCAGCTGAGGACTTTTTAGCTGCTGATGTCCGTGATTGCAGCTAAGATTTTCTGTATTCAGAGCCTGTCTATACCACTAGGGTTTACCCCTTTAAGAGGGGCCAAATGGGAGCTTGTGATTAATGTGAGGATTGTTATTTTTTCCTTGCAGAATGGACTCAATGCTCTACACCTGGCTGCCAAAGAAGGCCATGTGGGGCTGGTTCAGGAATTGCTGGAAAGAGGTTCTGCAGTGGACTCTGCTACTAAGGTAATATATTCACTGTATCATTATATATAAATGGTTTTGTGTGTGTGTATTTCACACACTGAAATAGAGCAAGGGAAGACAATGTGGTTGGACTACAGCTTTGATCAGTGACATGGTCAGGTTAGGGATGATGGGAGCTGTAGTACAGTAACATTTACTTATTTAGAGCATTTGTATCCAGCTCTTCAGCCAAAAAGGCTCCCAGAGTGGTTTGCAAACAGTCAATTAAAACAAGACAGTCTTTGTCTGAAGGCTTACAATCTAATATAAAAACACAATAGACAAGGGAAAGGGGGCAGGGAGAGGGGAAGAGACATTGTGAGAGCACCACAGCCATCTATGATTCTGTGATTCTATTCCTGAAACAGACTAATGATGAACATTATTTGTTTCAACTCTGCATTAAGATCCATTAGGCAGTGTTTCTGAAACATGTGCTGAAACTCCTGAGTATATGTCTCACACACCTTCCACCTGACAACAGCACTGTACTCTGTCCTTCCTCATTAACGTCGGCTGTGCCTGCCTCAAGAATGCAAGCACACACTTTCCATCGACCTCTGCAATCCCTACCAAACTCACACCAACCCTCCCTTGGTACACCTGTTGGCTTCAAAGTAAAAACACAGGAGAACTGAAGAACCTTCTCCTATACTATATAACCACAGAGATGAGAAAGTGTTGGATCCAGACTTGGTCTCCATGAACAGATGGGCTTTGGACTGATTGGAAGGTCACACGCCTGTTGTGTCCTCCTCATGCCACCCTGCCAACACCCCCCCCCAAAAATGCTCCTGGGTCTATGGCCCCAGCAACCCCCTCCCACACTATGCCCCTGCCTGGAGGGCCTCATTCTCCCAGCAGGTCTGTGGTTTCCTATGTAGACAATACTGGGGGCCAATGGTCTGACTGTATAAGGAGTTTCCTGTGTTCCCATGAAAACTGCTCCCTTGTCATGCAAGTAGAAAGTAATTTCATATTACTCCTTAGGATTTTTTCTGGTTGGGAATAATTTCCCCTTGTTGTCTTGGTGTTAATAGCTGGCAGCATGAGGCAAAACTAGTTGAAGGGATGCAGCTTTATTGCTTTGCTTGCCCTCCCTTCTATCCCTGTGAATATTCTAGAATTATCAGGTTTATCAAAATTGGTATGCATAACCGAAGGGCAGTGCATAGCAAGAACATGGTGGTATTATATATATACCATGAGTCAAAGTATTTAAATAAGAGGTCCCCAAATTATGGATCTCTCTAGCTTAAAAAAAAAAAAGGCCAAAAACATTTCTCTCTAAGAAATCTTTGTGTAGCCTTAATCCTAGGAGGTTTATTATAAATGAAGAGAAAGTTATTGAATAGTTTTAATGTAAGAATGCTAAAGTTTCAACTGATGTTATGAATGTGAATGAGAATTGAAAGCTGTTTTGAACCCTGGGTTTTGGGCAAATCTGTTTATGAATGAATTATTATTACTATCATTATCTTTTATCAAACAGAAAGGCAATACTGCATTGCATATTGCATCCTTGGCTGGGCAGGCTGAAGTTGTCAAAGTTCTAGTGAAGGAAGGAGCCAATATTAATGCACAATCTCAGGTATGTTTGGCATTTTCTGCTTTATAAAAACGCAATGTTCTATAAAGTGCTCTAAGCCTTAAGTTGCCAAATCTGACTCAAGGTTAATTGGTCACACACAGTGAAGTGCCCAAATTATTCAGCACAGTGGGACATATTGAAACCTCACCAGCAGCTGGAGCGCAGCAGCTAAATCAGATATTTTGCAAATCATGCTCATTAGCAATGGAAAGGCATCTCTCAGTCTTCAGATTATGAAATTATAAACTTTGAGGTGTGGAATTCAGTGAGGAGCCGTATAGGTAACATAAACTGAATTCCAATATTCTTGAAGCCATCTTTTTATGCTTCTCCAAATATATCTTTTTCACTCTTGTATATTTTCAAATAAGGATGTAGTACTATTGGATTCTCAGCATGCAACAATACATTTTCTGCCCTCTAGAATCTATATAAATGATTTTTAAACTGTGTTCCTGGAAACTCTTTTAAGTTTGAAGATTTTCTCATTGGGGTCACTTGTGCATTCTAGGTCATATTCGCAGTTTACATGGGGCAGTGGTCAGACTGACCTCATCCAGTTGATGCACCACACAAAATTAGAGTGCACCCTAAGTATGTCCTAGAATACTCTGCAGCACCCAAGGGTTCCTTAGCACGACGTTGGTATGGGAAAGCAACATGGACAAACTCATCTTATTTCAATTTGAAATAAGAATGGTTCTTTCTAAGCTTCTTCACAAAGAGAATCTTAGGGGGTGGAAATGACCCTTTCCAAATGCTTTCCATGGCCTCAGAATATGGCACAATGTTGTATCTTGAGGTAGACATAGATGAGAAGGAAATACATAGAAAGGACCTTCAGCACTCCCTTGTGGGCCTTCCTAGCCTGAGAGTGTAGATTCCTTCATCCCTTCTACAGCTGGCTACTGCAGAGTTAGACAAGAGTCCTTTGAGTCAGCACAGCCATCTTCTCAGTGAGGTGGGCCCAACTGCAGTGCTAGTCAACCTACAAAAAGGTCTCAAATGGCCCTGGCTCTGGGCTGAGATAGCATCTTCCACACCCCAGCTGTCACAACTGCCAAGGGTCCTGAGCTGCTTTAGGAGAACTGCCTTCACTCTGCCTAGACCTGACTTGACCTATGCCTGATCTTCACTTCAACTCTTTGTTGTCTCCACTTTCCCTATGCGCTTCAAGCCCCAAAACAACAGCATAACACAATAATGCTTATTCCCTGCAACTAGTGTCTCTCCTCCCTCACCTCGCCAGCCCTGCCATTCAGTTTCCTTTCCCCAAAACCTACAGTAATAACCAGTGGAGATTTGTGTGAAGGAGAGAGCAGCTATTCAGACTTTCCTTAGCCTTGAATACCTAACAGCTGAGCAGATTCTATCACAAAAGGTCTGTGGGAATTATAGCTTGTCAGAATGAATGTCCAACTGCAATTCCCAGGGATCTTTGCATTGGGAGCCTTACACTGAGAACATTTTCAGGCATAATGCTAGCCTACGACATAAATCTCTCTATTGCATGTACACCGTCCAATGCTGCATGAGAAAGGCAAGTTTTTTGGGTGGAGAAAGGCAGGCTCGCCTGACGCCTTCATTAGATATCTTTAGGTGCCAGGCAAAAACATTTCTCTTCAACCAGGCATTCAGCTGATTAACATTCCATGGCTTTTTCAGTGCCTTTGTGGAAGGAGTGTTATTGGTTTTGCTTCATGTATTTTGTATTCTCATTTTGTATCTTTCTGTTGTGAACTGCCCTGGGATCTTTGGATGAAGGGTGGTATGTTATAATGATGATGATGATGATGATGATGATGTAATAGTTTGAAATGGCCTGAACTTATTTATTTGGCTCAGGTTCTGAACACCTAGCTATTTTGGAATGGGGTGGGCCATTCATTTCTAAATTCTGCCTCTATCTAAAACTTAGTAACCTGCTATTAAAGCAGAAAATCTGAAGATCATTGATGTAGATGATGGTTTGGATTCAGTGGAAGTCTAAAAATGATTGATGTAATTGATATATTGTGTTCAAATTCAGTACCTGTACAGGGTTGTATAAATTTCAAATTTTGCCATGCAGCATTAATTTCCCTTTCTTTTGCCAAAGAGCTGCATTATTCTGTCACAATACAAGCTGATAATTGAAGGTTGGGGGAAATGGGTGTATACAAAGGGATGCAGTGGATTGTGGCCTTTGTGCACATGCAGAAAGCCCCTTGAGATGGGATGAAACTCTGCAAGAAGACCATTCATTTCAATAGGGCTTGCGAGTTGTGCACTTGGTCATTAATTTAGCAATAAAATAAAAATAAAAAATGTGGTCCCAAACATACCAAATCTGTAGTCAGGGTCACTGCTTAATATTAATGAACAATGGTTATTCACAAGCCGCAACTGCAAGGCACCCTCTGGAATAATGCTCTTTTCTCTTTTACATAGAAGGAAATGCCGCAGTATCTCAGGCAGGAGTCTTTGATCTATTTTGGTAGCTGCTGACTCACAGCATCCAACAGAAAAGGCTTCAGAAAGGGAAAGGGTAGAAGGAATTTGCAAATCACAAAATAAAAGGTCATCTGTAGTCAGATGGAATTGTTTAATCTGTGTGTGACACCAGTGACGTTCACTGCACTAAGAGCCCCCAAGCTATATACAGTTAGGCAATTTTAAATATATATACATATTTTTACAACCACCAATACCCATGCAGTTTTATAATACGTGTGATGGAGTTAGGCCTTCTCCTGTATCCTATAGTAATGCCACATTGTCGATGCTGTTTCATTTTGTAAATTGGCAATAACAAGCAGAGACCCACCTAAAATCATAGCTGTGAGGCAGGGAGTGGGGTTGCCCATAATTTATTCTCTGTGCCCTTGTTCTGTCTCTTACACACTCCATATGCTCCTTTATTTGTCTTATACATGCCTCCATTCACATGCATTACTCTTAGATGTAAAGGTGTAAAGGTGAGCCAACGTTTGTCCACAGACAGTTTTTCCAGGTCATGTGGCCAACATGACTAAGCCGCTTCTCGCAAAACCAGAGCAGCATATAGATACTCACATATGCCACTATAATATATCCTGGATAGCTCAGTTGGTTAGAGTGTAGTGCTGATAACACCAAGGTTGCAGGTTCAATCCCTGTATGGTACAGCTGTGTATTCCAGCATTGCAGGGAGTTGGTCTAAATGATCCTCAGGGTTTCTTCCAACTCTACATTTCTATGATTCTATGAATCACAGGATCTATATATATATTACTGCAATGTTGGGACGCGGGTGGCGCTGTGGGTTAAACCACAGAGCCTAGGACTTGCCAATCAGAAGGTCGGCGGTTTGAATCCCCGCGACGGGGTGAGCTCCCATTGCTCGGTCCTAGCTCCTGCCAACCTAGCAGTTCGAAAGCACGTCAAAGTGCAAGTAGATAAATAGATACCACTCCGGCGGGAAGGTCAACAGTGTTTCTGTGCACTGCTCTGGCTCACCAGAAGTGGCTTAGTCATGCTGGCCACATGATCCGAAAGCTGTACGCTGGCTCCCTTGGCTAATAAAGCGAGATGAGCGCCGCAACCCCAGAGTTGGCCACGACTGGACCTAATGGTCAGGGGTCCCTTTACCTTTTAATGTGGGAGAAGAATGTTTGGCTTATGAAAAATAATTTTATACATTGCATAATTTGATGGTGTAAAGAATGTGCTTTTTCTTTCTACATTATATGGGCATCCTGCAAAATTGTTAAGAACTCAGTAAGCCTGAGGTCGCACTTGCTGTGAATTACATGGTGGCTTTGTTAGTCATAGGGTTGGCTGAACTATAGGACTAGCCCAGTACTGTGTTTTAGTATAAAGCTGCAATAGGAGGTGGTTTATTTAGATATATAGCCCTATTATGAAGCCCATTGGTTCACAGCAGGCAGCAGTAATGCATCATAAGGAAGAAGGAAAAAACAATTTCTTGAACAGAAGATTCACAGTGCATATTACAGTGACAAAGGAAGTGAGTACCAAGAAACAGAATAGAACAGCATGAATCATATGCTTCCCTTTAATTTCCCCCTGATATTTTAGCTCTCAGCAGTTCTTATTTAAGTCCACCAGCTAACCCATAGTTGGTGGGGGAGAATATCTTTGGTTAAAACCAAAGAAACAAAGTAAAATGGAGGGAGGCGAATTGAGGGAAGTGGGAGCCCAGGGTCCTTTACTAATCCTAATTAATATTCTCCAAAGCCTCTTTAATAACAGATAACCAACCAACCTATGCCCTTTTTCTTGGCTCTGCTGAGACCTGTACCCCATACCAAATCCTTTACCCTCCATCCCATTAAGATCATGTCTGTATAAAATAATTTTATTTACATTTGTCAGTCATTTCATAAAAAATAAAATGTCTCAATATGTATTATGAAGAAAGAAAAGATATGAAATTATATATTACACCCATATATTACGGCAAAACATTGGCTAATTTGTTTCTCTTTGTATCCTCCTCCTCCATCAGATTAAATGAATGCTATGAATCATTTTAGCTCAAGAAGCTATCAAATTGTTTTTTTTTCCATTTGTTCTAATTATACAATTATCATGAACATTCATTATCCAATTTTATTTCGCAGTATTTTTCACCAAAAGCTTTAATACAATGCCAATATTTGACTTCTCCGTCCTTTTTTTTAAAAAAAAAACACAACTCACTCTGAATCCCATTTTAATGAAAAATGCCAGAAATATAAATATCATCTTCACAGGGAGTATATAATGAATATTCTAGTTTTTCAGCACATTAATTGGTAGCACTAAATGTTCCAGGCACTGTCTACAGGCATTGTAGCAGATGCTTGGTCCTCGAATTCTGATCCAAATTGAATTGACTCAAAAAATAAAGACAGCCAGGCTCATACCAAAAAATAAATAAAAATGACAGGTGCTCTAACACATTATACTCTTGTTCCCACTTAGACGCAAACAATTAGATATGAGGGCTGTGTAGGACATTATATATTTAGATGTAGGCAGCTCAAATGTAGGCAGTTGGAACTCAGCTTGTGCTAAATAAAGGGTAAATTACAATATTATAGCAGTGGTTCCAAGTACTTTAACTCCCCCACCTACCTGTTTGATGGCTATATTTATGAGGACTCAAGAACCAAGTATTTGGCCAATTTTTGGCTGCAGTTAATTTCTGGTACATACAACAGAAAATAAAGCACTAATATGCTGGCAGAAACAGAGAGAACAAGAAAACAGTATTTTAAGAATTGTTTGTTGTTGTTGTTAAAATTTGTTAGCCACTTTATCTTGCCTAGGCAACCCAGAATGACAACCAACCAACCCCATATAGATACATTAAAACAGAGTGGAAAAGAAATACTTTTAAAAAATCCAACTTACTTCCAAAAGGCCTCAGATAGTTAAAGACAAAAGTCATGTTCATAGAGAAAAGTTTTTGTCTGGCACCATGGTGGAAAACTAGTATCAAATTGACATTGTTACATCCAAACTAGGCCTTAGGGAATTTATATAGCATTTTTCAGTGTTCATAGCAGTTTATTATCTGGTTGTAAACTTTACAACAACTCTGTAAACTAAGTTGTCTTTAGCATCCTTGTCCTATTGCTTATGTAGAGGCCAAGGCTAAGAAGGTCATAGCTTATGCTAAGCCTACTTGTGAGTCCATACCTGAAATGAACTGGGGACTACCACAGTCATAGCTCAACTCCTTTGCTAATACATTCTACAGTACTTGCTGCATGATGTGCAAAGCATAATTGGCTCAATCTTTCTTCTATTCAAATAAGAACTGATCTGATCATTTTTGCTCAGCTCTCTGTGTTTATTTTAAATTAACATCTTTTAAAAAATTGTTTAAAAATGTCATCAGCTGCTGGTGAAAATAATTCTTGATTCCACAAGCATGTGAAAATTCAGTTTTTGCTTACTTATATACTCCTTAAGGGATGCGGGTGGCGCTGTGGGTAAAAGCCTCAGCGCCTAGGGCTTGCCGATCGAAAGGTCGGCGGTTCGAATCCCCGCGGCGGGGTGCGCTCCCGTTGCTCGGTCCCAGCGCCTGCCAACCTAGCAGTTCGAAAGCACCCCCGGGTGCAAGTAGATAAATAGGGACCGCTTACTAGCGGGAAGGTAAACGGCGTTTCCGTGTGCTGCGCTGGCTCACCAGATGCGGCTTTGTCACGCTGGCCACGTGACCCGGAAGTGTCTGCGGACAGCGCTGGCCCCCCGGCCTCTAGAGTGAGATGGGCGCACAACCCTAGAGTCTGTCAAGACTGGCCCGTACGGGCAGGGGTACCTTTACCTTTACCTTTTTATACTCCTGCTGCAAAGTAAGAAGATGGGTTCATTACTCTATTACACTCAAAATAGAGTAATATCAGACACATTTTAATTGAGCTTATTAAAAAAGTGCACATTGAATACAATTAAACACTAATTCTGCCCCTACTGCCCCATATTTGCTACCTTAATCTAGGCCTGGGCTAGTTCAGTGTACTGAAAGTATCAATTTTTTGCTGAACCATTCTCAATTTTAAAGCTAAAGAAACATTCTGTATGGGTTCTAAAACCATGTTCCATTCCACCTCCCCATTAAAGATTTTTTCCAAAAGATGCATGAATGGAAGATGGCTTTCATAACTAATTTTTTCTCTTTCAAGCCTCCAATAAACCTTTTTAAACAATAGTTACAGATTTAGTTCTGAGGAAGATCCAGTTAGTCCTTCAAGAAACTTCAGTGGGAGTGTTTCAACATCTTCTAATCTGAATTTACTATTTTCACAGAAAATCCAAAAAGTAAAAACAAACAAACAAAAAACACCAGTGAAAGAGCTGGATTGTATGGGAGGAAAATATAGGATTTTATTTTGAGGATGATGACTTTGTGTTGTTGCTGCAAAACATTTGCATGAAGGAGCAGCACAGAGTTTATAACAAACTACAGGGTGGAAAGCACCCTGAGACTAATGACATTTTGTGTGGGTTTGGAAAAAATGACAAATTCTGGTTAGTTAAAAATAGAAGCAAAAGCTGCCTGTTTCCTCATGGCTGTGCTGAAGAAGTAGAGGGGAGGGGGAACACACAAGACCAAGGCTCACAAAGTCTCATAAAGGTGAACTACAAGTTACAGTATTGTTACATCTGAACAAATCCATTATGACAGCATTCTTCCTGTGGCTGAAGAATTCCTCTGACATATGGCTTCTTTTCCTTTTCTTCAGAGAGAAATGTCAGAGCATTAAATAGCTATTTAAAATTCTGTGAAAATTGTCCTATACTATTTTCTGGATACAGCAGAATAATTTTGATCACTATAACTCATAACGAACAGGGTAATTCATTTTACAAATTTGCCTCCCCAAGTGTATTTTTCTTACAAATGTATTGTCCCATGAAATCTAATCTCTTTTTGTTTTCATGTTTCTATGCTCTCTGTTTTAGTTAATCTGTAACGGAGGTAGAAAGAAGGCTAAAAAAATAGAAACTTCTGACGCATTTTCATAGCCTCATAATGTAATGTGAACATCTTTGGGAAAGTGGGTATTACGTCCTTAACTTACCCTTGTAGAGAAAGAGAATCTCTCCTGTTGAGATTAAATCCTCTTATGAGACATTTATTTTTAGTACAGCTGAAAATAATGCCCTACAGCATAATGCAAAATAAAAGTTTGTAGAGTCCTAATAATTTTTTATTCTTTTGTGATACATTTTGAACTCCATAGAAATAATACTTCTATGTTGTTGTTGTTTAGTCATTTAGTCATGTCCAACTCTTCGTGACCCCATGGACCAGAGCACGCCAGGCACCTCTGTCCTCCACTACCTCCCGCAGTTTGGTCAAACTCATGCTGGTAACCTCGAAAACACTATCCAACCATCTCGTCCTCTGTCGTCCCCTTCTCCTTGTGCCCTCCATCTTTCCCAGCATCAGTGTCTTCTCCAGGGAGTCTTCTCTTCTCATGAGGTGGCCAAAGTACTGGAGCCTCAGCTTCACGATCTGTCCTTCCAGTGAGCACTCAGGGCTGATTTCCTTAAGAATGGATGCGTTTGATCTTCTTGCAGTCCATGGGACTCTCAAGAGTCTCCTCCAGCACCATAATTCAAAAGCATCAATTCTTCGGCGATCAGCCTTCTTTATGGTCCAGCTCTCACTTCCATACATCACTACTGGGAAAACCATGGCTTTAACTATACGGACCTTTGTTGGCAAGGTGATGTCTCTATTTCTCAGATGCTGTCTAGGCCTGTCATTGCCCTTCTCCCAAGAAGCAGGCGTCTTTTAATTTCGTGGCTGCTGTCACCATCTGCAGTGATCATGGAGCCCAAGAAAGTAAAACCTCTCACTGCCTCCATTTCTTCCCCTTCTATTTGCCAGGAGGTGATGGGACCAGTGGCCATGATCTTCGTTTTTTTGATGTTGAGCTTCAGACCACATTTTGCGCTCTCCTCTTTCACCCTCATTAAAAGGTTCTTTAATTCCTCCTCACTTTCTGCCATCAAGGTTGTGTCATCTGCATATCTGAGGTTGTTGATATTTCTTCCGGCAATCTTAATTCCAGTTTGGGATTCATCCAGCCCAGCCTTTCGCATGTTGTATTCTGCATATAAATTAAATAAGCAGGGAGACAGAATACAGCCTTGTCGTACTCCTTTCCCAATTTTGAACCAATCAGTTGTTCCATATCCAGTTCTAACTGTAGCTTCTTGTCCCACATAGAGATTTCTCAGAAGAAGTAGATGTTTTTCTGGAACTCTCTAGCTTTCTCCATAATCCAGCGCATGTTTGCAATTTGGTCTCTGGTTCCTCTGCCCCTTCGAAATCCAGCTTGCACTTCTGGGAGTTCTCGATCCACATACTGCTTGAGCCTTCCTTGTAGAATTTTAAGAATAACCTTGCTAGCGTGTGAAATGAGTGCAATTGTGCGGTAGTTGGAGCATTCTTTGGCACTGCCCTTCTTTGGGATTGGGATGTAGACTGATCTTCTCCAATCTTCTGGCCACTGCTGAGTTTTCCAAATTTGCTGGCATATTGAGTGTAGCACCTTAACAGCATCATCTTTTAAAATTTTAAATAGTTCAGCTGGAATACCATCACTTCCACTGGCCTTGTTATTTGCAGTGCTTTCTAAGGCCCATTTGACTTCACTCTCCAGGATGTCTGGCTCAAGGTCAGCAACCACACTACCTGGGGTATACGAGACATCTATATCTTTCTGGTATAATGCCTCTGTGTATTCTTGCCACCTCTTCTTGATGTCTTCTGCTTCTGTTAGGTCCTTTCCACTTTTGTCCTTTATTATGGTAATCTTTGTACGAAATGTTCCTTTCATATCTCCAATTTTCTTGAACAGATCTTTGGTTCTTCCCATTCTGTTGTTTTCCTCTATTTCTTTGCATTGCTCGTTTAAGAAGGCCTTCTTGTCTCTCCTTGCTATTTTTTGGAAATCTGCATTCAATTTTCTGTATCTTTCACTATCTCCCTCGCATTTTGCTTGCCTTCTCTCCCCCGCTATTTGTAAGGCCTCATTGGACAGCCACTTTGCTTTCTTGCATTTCCTTTTCATTGGGATGGTTTTCATTGCTGCCTCCTGTATAATGTTGCGAGCCTCCACCCATAGTTCTTCAGGCACTCTGTCCAGCAAATCTAAATCCTTAAACCTGTTCCTCACTTCCACTGTGTATTCATAAGGGATTTGATTTAGATTGTATCTTACTGGCCCAGGGGTTTTTCCTACTTTCTTCAGTTTAAGCTTGAATTATATTTCTATTACAGCTCAGGCCCAAAACGCTGCTATAAAGTCTGATTACAGACTTGCAGCTGTCCTGTTGGGACAGTTAAACTTCCATTAATAAGTTAATAAGTTCACGCAAGCCTTTTGCATGCTTTAATTACATACAGTGGTGCCTCGCAAGACGAAATTAATTCATTCCGCGAGTTTTGTCGTCTTGCGGTTTTTTTCGTCTTGCGAAGAACGGTGTCGGGAAAGTTTTGGAAAAGCTTCAAAAATCACCAAAGTCTTTAAAAACCTCAAAAAGGCTACCACACCGCATTCTATGAGTTGCTCCTCGAAGTCAAGTCGCAACTGTATTAACGGTGTTAAGAAAAAGGAAACAAACTTGCAAGACGTTTCCGTCTTGCGAAGCAAGCCCATAGGGAAAATCGTCTTGCGAAGCAGCTCAAAAAACAAAAAACCCTTTCGTCTAGCGAGTTTTTTGTCTTGCGAGGCATTCTTCTTGCGAGGTACCACTGTATGCTTTTAAAGGTAAAGCTGATGTGTTTGTGCTGGATATGAAAAGGGATGTGAAAACAGTATAGGACAGGGGTGCCCAAACTTTTTTCAAAGAGGGCCAGATTTGACAGAGTGAACATACGTGAGGGCCAACCCCTCAAAAGCTCAAAAAAGACTTCCGGTTTGGATCGCTACCGGGAAGGGAGCGCGGAGAAACTTCTCCGAACTACATGGGGACTTTGAGGGGCTACGCATAGGCACTGCGACCCCAAATTAATCTCAAGGGGGGCCCCCTTGAGAGAAGCGCAACCAGCGGCGTCGGAGTGATCCGCAAGCTTCTGGAGGTTTTTTTTCTCTCCATTTTTGGGGAGGAAGACCCGGAGGCAGTGGATCGAGAGACGCGCATCGGTAAGGCCTGCGAACCCCATGCAGTTATGCCTCAAGCTCCCACCGAAGTTGAGCGACAAATCTCTGTAACCCTAAAAAATCTGACGTCCTCAACAACGTATGACAACTGAAGAGATAAAAATTTGAGTGGAAAGGTCCGAGGAACGTAGGATGCAAACGGATTTTGTTTAAAGAGCCTGACCTGATTTCTGGATTTAAGATGGCGCTGGACACTAAATCGTAAGTTTGTAACAAAGAGACTTAGTTACTTACCGGCTGTAGCGAGAGAGAAGTGAAGTCCTTGTTAATGTTACTGCAGGGCAGTGGATAACCGACAGATAAAAACCGGGACAAAGAGTAAGTTTTAGAGACTTTGTTTCATTTGGGCAGTTGCGAAAAGAACAGGAGGGGCTTGGAAGAGACGGAACGGAGGTTCAAACTAGGTCGGGAGACAGGAGGGGAGAGAAGAAAGAAAACTAGAAGGGAAGCACTTCACCTCTCCCCGGCACGGCTGGGTCCGAAATAACTAAAGTCCTACGAACCCCCTCCTCTTTCTAGCCTTTGGAATCAGCCGCCTCCCGCTAGTGACTAGCAACGGGAGAGAATATCTGCGGAAGACTGCGTCCCCGCAGTCAGCCACCATTTACATCCATTCTCCTTTTTTTTTACTTCGCTTGCTACAGCGAGACGGGGCACCTCTTCTCATAACTGTAGGATCGGACATATTTTATATAATTTGGGGAAGCTCGGAAGGATTTAACTGGAATACTGGAGATCCGGGGGATTCTGTGGGATAAGAACGGCAGCAACGCGAGGACATTGCGGAGACATTGTTAATCTACAAGTGAGGGACCTGTTCCCTTGGTCCCCTGCTGGAAGAACATAGAATCGCGCCCCAAAGAGAAAGAAGGCAGAGGAAGAGGGTCGAGAAACCGCTCGCAGAAACGATTCTTTTATACATTCTCTGCGGTTTAACCCCGGAATATAAAGAGACAGAACCACTATTCACCTTTAGTGAGCTTGTTTGTTTCCGCGCCTTCCCCTCCCCCCCCCTCGATTCCCCCTTTCCCCGTGACATCCCTCGCCCTCCCCCCCTTTTTTTCCGCTTCCCCCCCTCCTCCCGCTTCCTCCCTTGCCGTGCCCCACCAGTCCTCTTTCCCAATCGCTACTTCTGACTCCAGCAGGATGACAACAGACTCCTTCCTCCTGATAAAGCCCTCTGATATATAAAAACGGATTAGGCCAGATAAGTGGCTGAAGTTTTTAGAAGAGGAGCAACACAATAGAATCTGGTCTTCGAACATTTTTGTTTCCTCCCTGACACGGGCCCCCTACTTATTTTGGGATCCCACCCCCTCTCATCAAATTTCCCTTGTTTCCTGTGTGCCCCTCCCCTTTTACCTTCATATCCTTACAACATCCTTTCAAAGAAGTATTGGTATAACCGCCAAAGGGGCGGTGGTGGGCGGGACTGCCTGAATAATTAAGTGGTTTCTATAAGATTGTACGCCCTCTATGGGAGAGCCTTAAAAACGTAAATCTATTTGGTTTGTAAATATAGGAAAGGATGGCAGGAAAGGACGGGAAGAAAGCAGTGGGTACTCCGGCAGAAAGGAAAACGTCACGTCATGAAGAAATTAAAGACTTAGATATACTCTGGTTGAAAATAAAAGAAGAATTTAAGCAGAATGAGATTCACATGGAGGAAAAGTTAGGAGAGATGCAGAAATCAATAGATAGGAAAATAGAAGGGGCGGTGGGAGAACTATCAAATAAGATAAAAGATTTAACGACTCGAACCAAATCTCTAGAAGACTCAAATAAAAAAACACAAAAAGAGATAAGAGATCAGAGAAAGGAAGTTGAGAAAATAAAAGAGAATTTTGGGGAATTAGGCAAGAGCCAGGAGCAAATTTTGGACAATTTGGCGATGATGGAAATGAAACAAAAACAACTAAATTTAAAATTCCGAGGGGTAGGAGAGGAGGTCAACGAAGATATCAAAGGGAAAATGATAAGAGAACTGGCAAGATGGTTAAATTTAAAGGAGGAAGAAGTCACACAAGAAATAGAAAATGCCTTCAGAATAAAAGTAAAACCTAAACAAAACAGAGTAAGAAAGATTTCAGGAGACTGCCTGGTAATCTTCAAATCGACGGAGTTGAAAAATAAGATTTTAAGAGAAAGTTACCAGAAGAAACTGGTGATAGATGGAAGACCCATCATCATATTCAAAGAAATTCCAATCAGACTCCTTCGCAAGAGAGAGGGCTACAAACAGTTAGTAAATATCCTAAGGAAGAATGGCATTCAACATAGATGGGAGTTCCCAGAAGGGATCTCCTTTTTTTACAAAGAAAAAAGATTTAAAATTGCTGAAAGTCAGGAAATCAGGAAGTTTCTACGAAGATATGAGAGAGAACTTGGCGGGACGGGAGAGGTACATGAGGGCGGGGACGGGGGTGGGGGCGGGGGAGACGGCGCGGGTTTGGGGGGGGACTCGGGGGGGAGGGGGGAGGGGGGGAGGGAGCGGAGGGTGAAGAAACAGAAAGCAAAACCACTCGAATCTAAACTAACTGAAACTTAAATCAGCAAACTACTGTTTTATAAGTAAGTAAACAAGAATGAATCTAAAAATTCTAACATGGAATGTAAATGGTGTGAACGACAAAGCGAAAAGGAATAAAGTTGTAAATGTTTTGAAAAAGAAAAAATTGGACATAATCTGTATACAAGAGACTCATGTAGCCAAAAAGCATAATCGTGTATTAATAAATAGAAAGCTAGGAATGGAATTTATAAGCTCCACGGCAGAGAAAAAAAAAGGAGTAGTAACATATGTTAAAGAAAAATGGGAACCTAAACTGATTTATAAAGATGAAGAAGGAAGGATATTGGGGGTACAAATCAGCTTCCAGGGGGAAAAAATTAATGTGGTAAACATATACGCCCCAAATTCAAACAAGCCAGAGTTTTTCAAGAAATTAGAACAAGTTCTAATAGAATTAGAAAACAACAGGACGATACTGCTGGGAGATTTTAATGCTGTGCCAATTCCAGAAATTGACAGACAAACAGAAAAGGGGAAAAAGAACCAAGGGAAGCTGCCAAAGTCTTTCCAAGACTTGGAAGAAAACATGGACTTAATAGACATCTGGAGATATAAACATCCAATAGAAAAGCAGTTTACCTTCTTCTCAGAAGTACATAAGAGCTGGGGCAGAATAGACCAAATTTGGACGTCGAGAGAACTCTCCTTAAGAGTTACGAAATGTGAAATTCACCCGAGAACTCTCTCAGACCACAACTCAATAACACTGGAATTAAAAAGTGAATTACAAGGAGGCTTTAGATGGAGACTAAATGAACAACTCCTAGAGGACGAGGAAGTCATCGGAAAAGCAAAAGCCACCTTAAAAGATTACTTTGAACTGAATCTTAACACAGGAGTTAGCTCAGAAATAACCTGGGACGCCAGCAAGGCGGTGCTGAGGGGCTTCTTCATTCAACAGAACAGTTACAAAAAGAAACTAAGGCAACAAAAGAAAGAAGAGATCCTCAATCATATAAGGCAGCTAGAGAAAAAACTGACAGAGAACCCAAAAGACACACAAAGCATACAAGTAATTAAAATATTACAGACACAATATTCGATGTTAGTGAACCAAGAAATTGAATGGAAAATCAGGCTAATGAGGCAAAGATATTTTGAATCAGCCAACAAAATTGGAAAATTATTAGCGTGGCAACTGAGGAAAAGACAAAAGCAAAGTGTGATAAACAAAATAAAAGTAGAAGAAGAAACAGTAGAGGACCCAAAAAAGATACAAAAAAATTTTCTGGAGTTCTATGAAGGGCTATATAAAAAAGGAGAGGAGGACACAACCCTAACAGAAAAATACTTAGAGAACTGTGAAGGGAGGACTTTAACGGCCGAGGAGAAAATACAATTAAACAAACCCATAAATATAGAGGAGATTCAGAATGCAATTAAAAGAATGAAATTAGGGAAGACTCCAGGCCCGGATGGCTTATCAGCAAAATATTACAAAGTCCTAGGAAACCAACTTGCGCCAGCCCTCTGTGAGGTTATGAATGATATTTTAAAGGATGGAAAAATACCGGAGTCATGGCGGGAGGCTTTCATAACCCTAATTCCAAAATCGGACACTGACAAATTAAATATTAAAAATTATAGGCCAATATCTCTATTAAATAATGACTATAAAATATTTGCTGACATAATGGCAAACAGGCTGAAAAAACATCTAACGGATTTAATCCACAAGGATCAGGCCGGATTTCTGCCGAACAGGTTTCTGAAGGACAATGTTAGGCATGTTATAAATATAATTGAGTACCTGGAGATTAATAACAATGTACCGGCAGTATTGATGTTTGTGGACGCCGAAAAGGCGTTCGACAACGTATCATGGATGTTTATGATAAAATGTTTGGAGAAGGCGGGGATAGAGGGCGATTTTCTGAAAGGAATACAAGCTATATATTCAACTCAATCGGCCAAATTGGTAATAAATAATAATTTAACAAACCAATTTAAGATAGAAAAGGGAACAAGACAGGGTTGCCCTCTCTCCCCGCTTCTATTTATTATGGTTCTAGAAATATTGGCGAATAAAATTAGAACCGCGTCTGAGATACGAGGGATTAGAATAGGTTTGAAGGAATTTAAACTAAAGGCCTACGCAGATGACCTGATATTATCCCTGGAAGAACCCCGAGAGAGTATTGGCAAAGCATTAGAGATCCTGGAGGAATACGGCAAGCTATCCGGCTTTAAACTAAACAAACTGAAGACAAAAATGCTGACAAAAAATCTGAAAAGTGAAGAAAAAGAAGAACTAGAAAGAAAATACGGAATAAAAATCGCAAAAAAAATAAAATATTTAGGAATCTGGCTTACATCAAAAAACATAAACTTAATTGAAGACAACTACTCGGTAGTCTGGAAAGAGATCAAAAGGGATTTCGATGTTTGGAATAGAGTCAATTTATCGTGGTTGGGCAGGATGGAGGCGATAAAGATGGTCGTACTTCCTAAGATGTTGTTCCTTTTCCAAAATATTCCAATAATTAGGGGGACTAAATTGTTTAAAGATTGGCAACGGACTCTCTCCAGATTTATCTGGCAGGGGAGAAGACCAAGGATCAGATTTAAAATTCTTACGGACCGAAAAGAAAGAGGGGGTTTCGCTGTTCCAAATTTGAGGTTGTATCATGAAGCCGCATGTTTATGCTGGGTTAAAGAGTGGATCACTCTGGAAAATAGCGACCTACTGGACCTGGAAGGGGCGGATAATAGATACGGCTGGCATGCCTATCTATGGCAGAACAAAGGGAAAGTGCATAGGGGATTTTCGAATCATATTATTAGAGGCCCCTTGTATGAAGCCTGGAATAGGAACAAAAAATTACTGGAATGGCGAACCCCTTGGTGGCTGTCCCCTTTTAACATTATAACAACTAAAAATACAAATACGGGAGTAAAGAATTTAACATATGAGGACCTACTGGTAAGATCGGAAGACACGTGGAAACTAAGACCATACGAGGAGCTGGAGGGAAAATTGACAGTTTGGCTACAGTACTATCAAATTAATGCCATATGGGCGGAAGATAAAAAAATTGGAATGAATGAAAAAAAATCGAAATTTCAGATTGAAATAATTGAAGGTAACTCTAAATTATTATCTAAAATGTACAATATACTATTGGAGTGGGACACAAAAGACGAGGAGATCAAAGAAGTCATGGTTAAATGGGCGATAGATCTAGGACATAGCATAGCCTATGAGCAGTGGTCAAAACTGTGGGAGAAGGGAATAAAATTTACGGCGTGTGCCGCAATCAGGGAAAACATAGAAAAGATGATTCACAGATGGTATCTAACACCAGAAAAACTGAACAGGATATACAAGATTGGTAGCGGGGTCTGCTGGAGGTGTAAAGTAAAGGAGGGTAATTTTATGCATAGGTGGTGGGCCTGCGAGGATATTAAAAAATTCTGGGATACCATATACAACGAGTTAAAAAAAAATATTAAAATACACATTTCTAAAAAGACCAGAGGCCTTTCTATTAGGCATCATAGGAGAGGAGATTAAGAAAGAAGATGTAATTTTGTTCCAGTACTCAACAGCAGCGGCCAGACTGCTAATTGCTCAAAAATGGAAAAGCACGAGCACCCCAACGATGATGGAATGGCAAAATAAGCTATATGACTTCTTTGAATTGGCAAATATGACGCAGAAAATCAGAAACCAAAAGAATACAAAGTTAAGGGATGATTGGGCTAAATTTATGACATATATAGAAAGAAATTACGAAAACGTACCAAATATAGTTGGTTTATTATAAAACTTTCGATGTTTCAAGTTACTAAACAATAACAGCTGTAAAGATAGAATCTTGGAAAAATTAGGAATCCAGAGTCAAGAGGGATGGAAGTCGAATTGTATGTTATCTTGTTTTCTCTTTACTTTTTTTCCCCCTCTTTCTTAATTTTTCTTTTTTCTTTCTCTTCTTCTATTTTTACTTACCTTTGTTATGTGTATGCATTAAATGAAACTTAATAAAAAAAAATTAAAAAAAAAAAAGCTCAAAAGCTATTGAGCTTTTTTTTTTAGAATTGAAGCTTCTTTTTTTAAAAAACAACAACAAAACAATTTTACCCCAGGACATATATTGCCACGGGGACTGGATTAAATCAACCAGTGGGCTAGATTAGGCCCCCAAAACAAACTTTGGACATGCCTGTTATAGGAAGTTTGAGTCCTTTCATTTCAAACACGTTTGCTTTTATCGCCTGATATGTCCTACGCTTCCTGTCCTCTTCACCTTTCTGAGTTTATTACCTTCAATTTCACAGCACTTTTTTATTGAACTACTATGTCCGTTCTACACTGATTCCACTAATGCCTGGGAACTCCATAAAGCCTAGCTCTAAACTTTGTTTCCTGTGAAGCCTTTGGCCCAGCACCGTAGTCCTTTTAACTTTTAGTGCATCCTTTATTTCCCAGTCTTTCACTTCCCTGTTTCCTTCATCTTCCTCCTCACTGCCTAGATTTAGTTCACAAGCATCTTGTTTGGGGCAGTGATATATCTTGGTTTTGTCACTCTGGAAAGCACTTTGAATGCTGATGACACTACATTTTTGCAGGCAAGGGAGAGGTCACAATATTGCATCTCCATAAATATTAGAACTGTTGAGAAAATCTCGATCTACTGGTCAGCTAGTTTCACCTCCCTAAGGGGTCTTTTGACTTGAACAGCAGCCCTCCATAGCAAACTGCCTTTAAAACTAGATGGAGTTTTAAAAGTAGTTTGGTATGGAGCATGATTATTTGTTTTTCAGAGTAGAAGATGTGGAAAGTCAAACTGGAGTCATAACAATTCCTAAGTAGTAATTTGGACCTCAAAAACTATCTAGAGTTCTATTGTTTGGAATCAGTTAATTCAAAAGTAGCTTTTATGCAAGTATATTCTTTTATAATATCTGGTTATTCAGCTTTCTTTTCTTTTCTTTAGCAAGCACAATTATGCTATAATGTCACTGAATGGATGTCAGTAATAAGACTTTTTAGTGCTTTGTTAGGTCTATAATAAGCACAAAAAAGTAACCGTAGATGGGTTTGACACTAAATGTGAGGCTTGCATAATGACAACAATCACTGTATTTAGCAAAGGGGGGAAACCACCTACAAAGAAGAATCTGATTGATTATATTGATCCTCAAATGCATAATTACTTTTTGAACCACTAGTTAAAACAATGAGCATTTATCACCAGCAGGCAACTCCATTACACCAGAGCTGCCTCCTGTGCCCTATGTTGTCATTAATTGTTGCGTCATGTGAATAGTAGTGACACATTAAGATATGCCACCTGGGGCATTTTGATGGTTTTCTCTCCTCACTTAAAACAATATTTGGCATGGAGATGCTGTTTGAATTATTTGGACAAAATTAAGAATGTAATTAAATATAGCAAATATATAAAAGAAAAGTAAGAATTATGTCCTTTAATTTTAGACTTAATATTTTGAACTCCATTCTGTAGGGTGAGATGTCTAATGCAAAATTTTGTAAATGGCAAGTGTTTTGAGGGACAGATTTAGCTGCAACTCTTCAGTTTGGTTTCTTTTTTGAGAACGGGAGATTTTGGAAAGGACCATGATTATCACAGTACAAATGAGTAGCTCTCCACTTTTTGGTGTGGGAGGCTTTTATATATTACACCCACCAACAAGATCTTCATATCCTTATGATGGGGCTTTGTGCTACAGTGGTAGCTTGGGTTAAGAACTTAATTCCTTCCAGAGGTCCGTTCTTAACCTGAAACTGTTCTTAACCTGAAGCACCACTTTAGCTAATGGGGTCTGCTGCTGCCTTGCCGCTGGGACACAATTTCTGTTCTCATCCTGAAGCAAAGTTCTTAACCCGAGGTAATATTTCCGGGTTAGTGGAGTCTATAACCTGAAGCGTATGTAACCTGAAGTGTATGTAACCCGAGGTACCACTGTATATGATTATCCTAGTGATATTTGCCAAAGAGAATACATGTGCTATTCAGAGCAAGGAGAATCACATAATCGCTGCTGTTTGCTGGCTGTTCCCTACTTGGCTGCAGAAGAAATTCCTATTAGAGTCATCAAATTTCATTAGGATGTTTTTCTATGCCATAGCTTCTAAATTGAGTGGAAAAGAAATGCTGTCAATATCTGAAAGGGGTCATGTCTATAATTGTGAAGTAACAGACAGAAATAAAAACCACAGGACATAGTGTAAATATTTTCTTTATGTTCCTGGTGATTTAACATGCTTATGGAATTGAAGGAGAGTAACCTGAGGGCTGCCCATTTATCATATATTATATTTCAGTAGGGACTACAAAAAGTAAAAATATAGCTAATGAAGATTATTTGTGCTTCAAATAAGTGCTGCTGAAGTAAGTGCTGCTGGATTTAAGAAAGCTTGTTCCCGATAAGTGTGTTTAGGTTTGTAGCATTACTAAACAAGCATTTCCAGACTGTAGAGTCCAGTGACATGAGTTCCAGTGAAGGAATGAGCTCCCCCCCCCACAAAAACCGCACATTGCAGGCATGCCACATCGCCCAATCCAAACTGAGACCATGGGGGCGAGGGCGGCAAGAGTTATGTCCCACTACCCTCTCAGATCTGATCTGGATCAGGGACTCGGTCAAGCAATTTGTGAAATAAAATGCTTGAACTCAAAGGCTAAGCCATGGCTGAGAATTACTTACTTACAGCTTAAAAGATAAAGGTAAAGGGACCCCCGACCGTTAAGTCCAGTCGCAGACGACTCTGGGGTTGCGGCACTCATCTCGCTTTACTGGCCGAGGGAGCCGGCGTTTGTCTGCAGACAGTTTTTCCAGGTCATGTGGCCAGCATGACCAAGCTGCTTCTGGTGAACCAGAACAGTGCATGGAAACACCGTTTACTTTCCGGTGGAGCAGTTCCTATTTATCTACTTGTACTTTGATGTCTAAAAAGACTAGGTTCCTGCTAGGTTGGCAGGAACAGGGAGCGAACAACGGGAGCTCACCCCGTCACGAGGATTCGAACCGCTGACCTTCTGATTGGCAAGCCCTAGGCTCTGTAGTTTAGACCACAGCGCCACCCTGAGATTAATAGCATGTAAAACTTAACAGCTCCATAAAGGATGGGATTTGATCGGTTAAGGGAGCATCTCTGATTGAATTACAGTTGTGTTAAAATGGTTGCTTATAGAGGGTAAATGATCAGGTCATTCACAGCATGTGTAGAGCTGCTGAGAGGAGAATACAGAGGCTACTGATGTCCTTGGCTCACAGATAGCTGGAGGCCCTGACTCTGAGATTTCTTTTTTTAAGTAAGTGAATGCACCTTATGAAAGTGACGATACGAGGCAAAATGTACATCTAAGCAGTATCTGTGAGAAGAGGAGCCAGCCTGTCTACTCCCACCTTTCAGTGTTTTTAACTAATGAATGTTAGCTAATGAACTTTAATCAAAGTTAAAGCCTTGATTAATGAGTGAATTGTTTGCATGCCAGGTGATAGGAATCCTTCAGGTCCTACAGAGCTTGCTATTGTGTTTCCTGCTTCTAGTCCTTAGAATCTTCATAATCCTAAAGACCAGATTTCCCCTTGTCTCCTGTTGCCCTTCCTTTCTTCCCAGCAACTAGGATACACTTTACTGTGGTAGGTTCATCTGAGATCAGATACTCACTAGAATTTATGTTGTGCAAATACACAGTAAGTGTGGGTAAATGTTAAAGAACCCCCACTCACTGCAACTGGCAAATGCAAAAGGTGAAACCTTTGCAGATAAGCTTAGCCGTGACTCCTGCTGAAGTCCAGGCACATATTAACTTTAATGGGTCTTACTCCCTGGGAAGTTAAGGTGGGTGCATGAATGCAGTAATTAGGCCTGAATAGATTTGGTTGAAACCTTGGAGTTATGCTAATTTGCAGGATGATGGTAAATAAAAACATGACTCTTTATAATGCAAAGATGTATCACTGGTTAAAAGAAGCAAAACTTGATGCAACCATTTTATGCACCCTTCTGTATTGTTTAAGGATTGAGGGGTTGGTCTGGATGATTCCTGTGGGTCCGCACTAAGCTTCTAGTTTTGTATCTGCAAGACTGTAGTAGAAGGTACAGTCATGCCTCAGGTTAAAGACGCTTCAGGTTGAGCGTTTTCAGGTTGTGTTCCGCAGCGACCCAGAAGTAATGGAACGGGTTACTTCCAGATTTCGCCACTTGCACATGCGCTGACACTCAAAATGACGTCACACGCATGCCCAGAAGCGGCAAATTGTGACCCGCAGATGTGCAGAGGCAGGTTGCATTCTGCTCAGGATGCAAACGGGACTCCGGAACAGATCCCATTCACATCCAGATGTACCACTGTACTGTTGAAGTTTGCTAATGTAATGGGCCTGGCTAAGTCAGTTAGGAATCCATTTACATGTTTAAAGAATTGGTCAGATACATATGTGTTGCTATGGCAACAACTGGCTGATAAAGCTCTTCCAGTATGATGTAGGCCTCCCCTGACCTGGCTGTTGGCCATGTCATCTTGTAGGTAGGAAAACAATAGTCTAGCCTTTCTTTCAACAGAGTTAGCCTTTCTTTCAGTCTGCTTGAGAGCTGGGAAGACACACCTTCAATTTGCAAAGCTTACTCATTAAAATTCTAGGAACTTCATAAAATCATTTTACTCTTTTTACTCAATATTAATCATTTTACTCAATATTAATATATTGTACTCAAAACTATCTCTTGTGATCCGCTGCATTGTATGAATTGAATCCAGGGAAAGACAGATAGGAGTTGCTTTGGCACACTCTCCAAAGAATCTGAATCTTATGCTCACATATTTCAGTTCCAATTATAGAATTGTCTCTATTGTACAGTATTGTTTTATACAGTTTTTGAAGTAAACCACTTGGATGCCTACTGGCAAAGGGGGATATATAGAACTCATGAATAAATAAAATACACATAAATATTAAACCATTTGTACTAGTAGTGATCCAGAATGTTATGGCCTTGCACTGAGTGCAACAATGACTTGTAAGAGTTAATTTGCTGGTGTGCTACGATCAGCACAATTTTAGAATCAATCAAATGCTAAACACATGTTGTAGCCAATACTATTGGCTCATTTTGTTGAAAAGTCACATACTATAAGCTTCTATACATTATTTTAGAATTCCGCCATTTCTGCGGTTTTTCTTGAGGCCATGGTTTTATAGTGCCCAGTGGGCTGCCTCCAGTTAAATAAAAGCAATAAATAAATATATTTTATCCCTTTCCTCGTCAGTGCTTATAAAATTTTATTGCCAGTTTTACATTCCCATTTTCCTACATAGAAAGCAGTCTAGTAATGAATTCTCCTAGCGAACACCAAATTACCTTAAATGCTATGAAAAAGATATCAAGGGGATACTAAGCTATAAAAAGCTATGTGGAGTTACTAAATCATTACCAAAGAGCCAAAGCGTTCATATTTCAGTGGCTTGTTCATGCAGCAGTTTGAAAACATGTATTCTATTGCAGCCTTCACCTAGTGTCCTCCAGAAGTTTTGGGCTACCATCTTCCAAATGGGAGTCGGTAGATCAAAACAACTGGTGAAGAAGCACCAAAATTAAAACAGCAGAACTTTATATTTGTTGGTTTTCTTTTCCATTCTGCTTCATTTTACTTGGGAAATGGCAGCTGGGCTTTACTTTTTAATATCCATGTTTTGAAGTCATAATTCCTTAGGCCCTCAATGAAATTATTATTTTTTGTGTTTGTGTTTCCCCCTAGAATGGCTTCACTCCTTTATACATGGCAGCTCAAGAGAACCACATTGAAGTAGTGAAATATCTTCTTGAAAATGGAGCCAACCAGAGCACTGCTACTGAGGTACAGTACTTGGATCTTTTATTTACAGGTCTTTCTATAGCCTTTTTCTTTTTCTTTTATAAAACCGTTAAGATGAATCTGCGTGGTACACACTCCTGTCTCTTAGTTTGCCCTGACTTATCTTAAGAGCAGCCTCAAATGCTGTCCTCGGGATGGAGGGGCTGCTTAATCCTTTCTTTCTTGCCCTTCACTTGCTCAAAACGATTATTACCTCAGGCTGTTCCCTCATCTGCAAGGGGAAAGATGTGCTTTCCCTCAACCGTTGAGAGAACAGCTGGTGGAGGGGCATTCTGAGCACACATCATGCAATAAGGAAAAGGGTTATGCAGCATCTTCCGCCCTCCTCCATTGTTCTTCCATTCCCAATGGAAGAGTTCAAGCTGCTTTTCCGTTAAAAGAGCCATTACAGGAAAGAAATAGCTTACTGTGTGTAACCTGTAGTCTGGCCCTCAGGTCCTAGGAAACTTCAAACACATTGTTTTCACACCTTGACTCCAGCCAGTTCCTTAATCTCCAGTCTTCTTAGAGGGCCCTGTTATTCCTTCTCTCTCCATAGAACTATTTTCAACATTCACCAAATGAGATCCCACTTTGGGGCAGATCA
This sequence comes from Podarcis muralis, assembly GCF_964188315.1. Classification (NCBI taxonomy): domain Eukaryota; kingdom Metazoa; phylum Chordata; class Lepidosauria; order Squamata; family Lacertidae; genus Podarcis; species Podarcis muralis. The sequence continues at coordinate 26,361,182 of NC_135663.1, forward strand.
TCTATAAAGTTACAATATGTTTCACTTTCTGATCATCATGAAGCTTTATCAGGAAAAGTTTGTGAATAAGGAGCATGTTGATAGCAAGGAAGAAGTCAAGCAGAGCTGAAAGGGATGGTGGTATGGACAGTTATAGAGCCTAGGAAGAAGTCACAAAGTACTGTCAACTAACTCCACTGATGTCTCCCAGACTTAGTTACGTTTCTCACTTTTTGCAGAGGCACAACTCTAAATTAATGATTCCTGGCTACTGTCTGTTCTTTCAGAGGGCTTAGTTTTAATGTATATAGATTGCATAATATATATGATGTTAACATGGCATAATGTCACTTGTTCCTAGCTGTTCAGGGTGTCACATATTCATGCTATTAGTACCAATTATCACCCAGAGATGATTTCTTCTTGTGGTCTCTCATTTGAAGAGTATTTATTAGTTTAAAACATGTACCTCATTCTTCATTGTAACAACTATCACAGAGATGGGTTCATAAATAATTTTAAAAATACAACACTTGAAAGCAAATAACATCATCATCATTATTATTGTTGTTGTTGTTGTCTTAGTAACCAGCAACACAGTAATTCACTAAGGAGGTCCTAGTGTTAATGCTCAGCAAATGCCTGAAAGTTTTAAGTGGGTGCTGCTAATTACTCAGGGCCCACCCTATACCAGTCACTATAATTTCTTTTTAATGTTTTTAATACTGAATTTCAAATCATTGTAATGTGTATGGGGCCCTGCTGATGAAGGGTGGGTAATAAATTTAACTAGTAGTAGTATTAGTAGTAAGAGGGAAGGGAGTTCCATACCTTGGGTACCACCACCAAAAAGGCCCTCCCTTCAGGTTATGACAAGGTAACTGCAATGATATTTTGAGTAGAGTAGCCCTTGAAGACCATCAGCTGGTACAGAATTCAGTGGCCCGCCTCTTCAGCAGGGCTGCAGAAGAACGCAATCTTAGAAGAGCCTTGCTGGATCTGACTGGGAGTATTTGAATAAGTTGTCTCTGGAAGCCGATAGCCCTTACTGCTTGTTCCTCTTATATAGTATTCAGTGGTCTACTTCCTCTGAGCATTGAGGCTTAGTTTAGCTAGTGCTCTGATATCTGCACTGGATTCCCATTGTCTTCCAGGCTCCTTGTAAGGATTATGACCTATGAGACCTAACCCACACTGGCTCAGCAAACCCATAACTCTAACCTCCCACATGTCCCTTCAAAAGTCACAACATTAACTTAAGTTCTCTCTTCTGCCAACCTACTATTATGGTATTATAATGTCTGCCACAGAAGTACAGTGGTACCTCGGGTTACATACACTTCAGGTTATAGACTCCGCTAACCCAGAAATAGTACTTCGAGTTAATAACTTTGCTTCAGGATGAGAACAGAAATTGTGCTCCGGCGGCACGGCGGCTGTGGGAGGCCCCATTAGCTAAAGTGGTGCTTCAGGTTAAGAACAGTTTCAGGTTAAGAACAGACCTCCGGAACGAATTAAGTACTTAACCTGAGGTACCACTGTAAAAACTTAGAAAGTGTTGATCTATGGACAAATCTGCATGTTTTCATAAAGCTCTTCCACTTTTAGCAACCGTGAAAAGTGGTCCCTTATCAGTCCCTGCATTTGTCACCCTCCTCGGCATGGAGTTAACCCACCCCAGGGTATTCAGAATGGTATGACATTTATTAGCATTGCACTCCAGCCAAGCCTGCCTTTGTTAACAGCTGTTTTCTCTATCCTTTCATTCAGCGGATACTATTGCATTTGATGGTGGTTCCTAAAATAATGCTTTCTGTTGCTGGGATGGGCCAGGATCATGTTACTGTTGCAGCTTTGCTAGAGTATGAAATCCTGTGTGGTTGCTAAGCAACAAGGCAGAAACAGCATTTGTAAATGAGTCACTGGCTGATCTTGAAACCCCCAGTTCTCTGCTGTTGTTGTTTAATAATCTACAGTAGATTCCATCTCCCCCCCAAACAAACTAATTCATTTCTCTTAAGAATACTGTAATATGATATTGGAGATGTGAGCATACTCTCCTAGGAATAGCTGTTGTGGGGTACTGTTTTAAGACCAAGCTAGTGCTTGAAGCACAGTGAGGTGCCAAATCACATCTTTCCAGGTGGATCTAAAACAATCCTTCTTTTCAGCCAACACAACTGAGTCTCACCTGTTTTGAAAAAACACCCCATTCTTTTCTCCTACTGGTCTAACCAAAGGATAGGCTTTCTATAATTTTACCTCAAACAGCTGACACTAGATAGCAACCATACAGGCTGTCCAGGAATTCATCATTCCTTCTGCATGCCCAGGGGATATTGGACTTTAATCCCAAACAGTCCTCCTTCAGTTGTATTGCAAGCTGCTTTTGGAATTTGAGCGCACATAGTGAAAATAGAAAGAAACATTGAAAGTTGCCTTCTAATGAGTCAGGTCATTAGTCTGTCTAGTTAAGTAATGTATATGTTGACCAGCCGTGGTTCCGCAGGTTTTCATAAAGAGAGCTTTCTCAGTCCTACCTGGGAACTGAAGCTTGAATCTTTTGCATGCAAAACATGTGTTTTTAGCATGATCAGTTATGCATTGTGAAAGAAAGGATTTGCATTAAGAAAAGGAGAACAGAAGAGTTCATTTTGCATATGGTAATTCATACATATAGATGCAAATTTAGAAATAATCACTATAATTTAAACAGAAATACAGTACATCTCACCATAATGGGGAAGACACCAGGGGACTTGTGTGCCTGCTCAGTTTGCTGATCAGGTGTTACTAACTGTTGATGGACAACTTTAGTGCCCTGTTGATGTGTATGCTCTCCCTTTTTGTGACACATTAGGACTAGACAGCCCTCAGACAAAGCTCCTTCAAATAGAGGCCTGCTCTCTGTAAAAAAGGACACCCTGTGTGGTTTACCACTGAGCTGTGGCAGATAAGCCTTTACACAAGGGTTCCTATATCCAAGTCCTAACTCAAACATAGGTACCTGCCTTATACTGAGTCAGACCAATGGTCCATATGCATAGACTGGCAGCAGCTCTCCAGAGTTTCAGTCTCTTTCAGCCTTACCTGGAGATGCCAGAGGACCTTGGACGTCAAAAGCAGATGTTTTACTACTGAGTTCTTTCCCTTCCCCAAAGGTCAGGCTTTTAACCTTCTATTCAAGGCCTTCAGGAAAATGCACTAAATCTCTGGATGTGAGACAAGAAGGAAAGGGACTGGTTCTCTGGACCATCTTTGTGCTTATTTCTCATTCTCATTTCTCTTGGCTCCATCTCCATGTCTCTTGACCTGGAGCATACTGCCTTATTCTAGCCTGCCAAGCACTCATCTGTTCTGCCCTCTGTTCAACCAGGCAACACCCTTTGAGCTCCAAGGCTCAGTCTTCCACCTGAAGGTCTGAAATTCAACTGTCCCTTCCACATGTTTAAACAAGGGTTCTAGATTGTGGCTAGCAGAAACATTTTCCTGCATAGCGTGTTCTCCATAACAGAGAGCACGTGTTGTGGTGGGGGCCATAAAGGCCACCCCACTGTTGTTGGGCATATTGGCCACTTGCTGTGATTGGGCAAGGAGTGTTGCTGGGGAGAATGTTATGTTGCTAAAGTGTGGGAGGGGTCAGAGGTCTTAAATACAGGGCTCGCAGCCTGGGGCCTTCTCTTGCGCTGCGTGCACCGGATCACCCGCCCACCCTCCCTGAAAAGGGGGGGGGTTCGTTGTCCTCTGACCTTGCTATGCCTGTCATGGGGTCGTCTGCCTTGGGGCCTGGTAGGAAATTTGTCCATTTGCCTGATTGGCTGTTGCCATTTGGTTTTTGCCTACTGCGTAGCAAATCGTCACAACTTGTAAGGTTGGCGGTTAGGCATTGGTTCAAATTGGTTGGTGGAGGGGTAAGTGCCTACTCCTCCAAAGGTGGTGCTGAAAGGGAATTCTGTTAAAGGAATCCAGGGGCTTGTCGTCCCTTTCATCCTAGTCCCTGGCATCAGACTTGGGCCGTGCAAGCCCCAGGGGGCATGAGGGTGAGAGATGAGGGACTGATGTCCAGCTTCATTTCTCCCCAATATGGTTCTCCCTGACTGGCTTCCGCTGGAATCCGGAAGTCAGTTCTGTCCCTGGGGCAAGGATAGATAGTTGTAACCAATGCCTAAGCAACCACTCACGTGTGTATATTTAAATAAAGTTGTGGCCAAATTCATGCCAAAAACCTTAAACAAAAATTGATGTGTGAAGTTATTGGGGTGGCCTGGGGGACCTCGATGCGCAACTTCCCCTGAGCTGATACAAACTTTTTTCCAAATTTGTTTGCCATACTTAAATTATAAAGGGGAAAAAATAAGACTTGCATAGCATGCCATTTCACAACCAAATATTATTATTGCATATGTGAGTTATTAGTTATCTAATACAGTGGACGCTCGGGTTGCGAACGCGATCCGTGCGGGATGCACGTTTGCAACCCGCAGTGGCGTGTCTGCGCCAGTTGTGATTTGGTGCTTCTGCGCATGCGCAAAGCACAATTTAGTACTTCTGCACATGCACGACCTCAGAAACCCGTTCTGGTACTTCGGAGCATTTCGGAGCGCCCGTAACCTGAAAAGACACAACCTGAAGTGTCTGTAACCCAAGGTATGACTGTACATAATAGTTGATTGGTGACTTCCAATTAATATAAAAAAGCTAAATTACAATCATCATCAGTAACTAACAATAAAAAACCACCAGCATCAAAAAAAACCCCAAAGAGCACCAGCAACATTCAACTGTCAGTGGTATATGGGCCAAATAACTCATCACTGTAACATCAGCCTTGAAAATACCACCTATGTTTTTAACATTATTTTTGAACAGACGTGAAATTCAGTAGTAAATATGTTTGGAGATGGGCCTCTCTTGAGTGTTTGGTGGGTTGCCAGAGTTTAATATATCGCAAGGTGGCTAATAAAATGTTGCGTGTTGAAGTACAACACACCTCTTCATGGGAGCTCTTTATATGGGTTCTGGCTTCATGTGGAATGTTTTATTTTCTGCTGCAACAGGACGGCTTCACTCCATTGGCGGTTGCATTGCAGCAAGGACACAATCAGGCAGTAGCCATCCTTCTAGAAAATGACACTAAAGGGAAAGTCCGGTTGCCGGCATTGCACATTGCTGCCAGGAAAGATGACACCAAATCAGCGGCTCTTCTGCTCCAGAATGATCACAATGCTGATGTTCAATCTAAGGTAAAAATACGCTTGTTTCCCCCTCCTTGTTCTCCAGTATTGGTAATCGTACTAAAAACTGGGATGTCCAGGGCCTGTTTTGTCCTTTATGCAGGACAAACTCAGATGTATCACTGAGAAGAAACAACAATCTTTAGTAGCTCCTTAAACAATTTAGATGTTTTTCTGCATTCACATGTTGCACTTTTTAAGTGTACATGTAAAACATCTTACATGGTAACCAAAAAAGAAACGCATACTTTTGTTAAGTGGCGCTATGCAAATAATAATGCTCCTCTTCTAGTAGTTGTTGCTGAAACCTGTATCTGCAATAAAAGCTCTATTGTTTAGTATAGAACTGCAGGAGGAAACAGGTTAGATTTTCAAAGGCACAAAAATCGCTCTTCAGTTTCTAAGTTTTTCTTTTGCTGACTTTGTAAGGGTGTTTGACAGTTTTTGCATTTGAATATGTAGTCCAATTAACACACGGTTAATATCAAATTCAGTCTTTGTAAATCTGACCATCTGTTGTGGGGAAGGGGGAAGCTGAAACAGTGTTGCTGTTGAGTGGGAAACTGGTTTGTGGCCCAAGAGAATGTGGGTTGCATACAGTTAAATTGAATACTAGCTCACGCTTTCTCCCATAACAACAAAATAATTCATTTCAGCAAACAATTTAGGCCTCTGTCTTTCTGCCAATCTGTAATATCTTTCCTCTTTTTTCCAAAACATGCTGCAACAGATGATGGTGAATAGGACAACTGAGGTACCAAAAACAACAGTTTTGTTAATCTACTCCCCCCCTCCCTCAGATAATTGCTTCATTTTCCTGTCATATACAGTTCAAACTGTACCAAATGTCATTTCTAAATGTGCACCAATGACAAAAATGTATATTTTCTCCTCTGCTTTGATGTTTTTTTCTTTCCTTATTCTTTTGAGATGGTGGAGATTGTTTTTAGATAACAAGAACTGGGAATTAGAAATGGGAGTAGGCCTATGGGGATAATTTGAAATACAGAGTAATTGCATGTAATATAAGGCCATGACTCCATTAATGCTAATCTGCAGCATGGTTCCTGTGGGTAGTTGTTGGTTATTGATAAATGAAGAGATCGCAGTGGGAACCCCCTCAAAGGTATTGAGGTAAAATGTTTCTTTTAATTTTATGACAGGCATTTATGGAGGTTTTAAATGAAGAGTAGCCTCAAATCTGCCACTGGGAGATTGTGTACAGTTTAATATTTTCTACTGTAGCTGTTATACTGTACCATTATTCTAATACGCTTTGGTGAAAAAAACATTAATTTTCTAACCAAAGCAATACTTAAATTTGGCATGGAAATGAATTGGCAAGGGTCTCCATTTGGTCTCAAGAACCATCTGGGTTTTGTGATCATATGCTATCAAAACTTTGAAGGGTTTTATGAGGGCTTTTAAGGAATGATTAGGAAACCCAGACAGAATAGGCCTCTTTGCAAGGAGACCATGTTGAGGGGAGGGGACTGGTGCCAGGTGAAAGCTTGCCTCATTGTTAGTTAGGTCAAATGAGCTGGGGAAGTCCAGATGGTGAAGTGACTCTTCTGAGCATGCTCAGGAGCATTGTTTCTTGCTAGAATCAAGGGATTTGTAGTTTTCCTTGGTAGAAGACCCAGAGAAGGTTGCTTTGTTGTTGTCTGCATTAATAAAAATGGAAAACCCCCGGATATTAAACTGGAAAATAGTGTTTTTGGTTACCTGTTGCAGGAAGTAGTAACATTAACTCTTCTGTTTATAATAATAGGTTGGCACAGGGGAAAAATGCTTTGGGTTAATGTTTCTCTAGCTTAAAAAAGTTAAATGCTTCCTTATGTAAAAATTGGTGCATTCTGATTAAGACCGTTTCTTTTTTGCAGAGTGGATTCACACCTTTGCACATAGCAGCACACTATGGAAATGTTAATGTAGCAACACTTCTGCTCAACCGAGGAGCTGTTGTAGACTTCACAGCAAGGGTATGGACGCTTTGCTTTTTTGTGCATTGAGAGAACAATGAAAGGAGGGAGGTCAATGATTGATTCTATGAACTTTCTTTAAATGTCCAAATTAAAACAAAACAAAAACAATTTACAATTCTGTTTTGACAGATTATGAAAAGTTAATGATTCTTACATTTATTCTTGCAACAAATAAGCCATTTTCTTCCAAAGTATCAGACTGTAATAAATTATCTTTACACAATACACTTATAGGTAGAGGGAAAGAATGTAAATTTCATGCACATGCTTCAGAACACATTAATTGAATTATTAATATAACTTTTGGCATACTTGAAAAAACTGTGTTGTAGCAAACACCTTATGCTCATTACTCTGTTCACATATGTACTTTGCACACAACAAGCTCCAACTCTTTAATATCTTTAATGCTTAAGATATGTAGTATATACTGTTCACATTGGAGTTCAGCTACTAGCCATATGCAAATAGAAGCAGGCTTCTGCACACGTATTTCTACGCTTCCTTAATAACTTCCTTGTTCATATGAATGTCCTGCTTGAATGCTGTAGGTAACATTGAAGGCCCTGCTCTGTGTCACTTGCCACTGAGTATACGATGGGTAGCCAGGAACAGAGCCTTTTCTACTGTGGCACCTGCTTTATGGAATGTTTTAATTTATTTATGGGATTTGTACCGCACCCTTCCTCTAGAAGGGATCCTTCTGGCTCCTTCTCTAGTTGCTTTACAACAGGCAGTGGAAAGTACTTTTGCAGTGTGAGTGTGCCTTTTAATTCAACAACAGTGCCATCTTAAACATGTCCACTCAAAAGCAAGTCCCACTGAGTTCTCAATGGGGCTTCCTTCCAGGAAACAATGTATAGGCTTCTATCCCAAATTAAATGTATATGGTAACATGCTTATGTGGGCTTTTAAACTTTCACTGGATGTTGATGATTAAAAAGGGTTGTTTTGTTTTGACAAATTTTGTCAGTCACTTTGAGTATCTTTTAAGTGGGAAATCAATATCACCATCATCAAAAAGAAATAAATCAGTGTCAGGCAATTGGTCCTCTCCCTAGGCGAATTCCCCATGCTTTTCCTGCACTCCTCACCAGCCTTGCTCTGTGCCTACCTGGGTGTTTTCACCTGGCTGGATTGTGTCCTTATTTGTAATAATGCTTCTTGCTTGCTGGATGGAGAGGTGTGGGTGTACAAAACCCCTGCTTTTTGCATGTCTGTAATGCAGCCTACCTTGCCAAGGTAAGAGTCACATCCATTGCTACACCCACTTTTGCCTTTAGCTCTGCCTGTCCCTGGCATGTGGATCTCAGAAGGTTCCCCTCAAGAGAATGTGGTCCTCAAACTGAAAAAAGATTCCCCACACCTGCTCTACAGGGTCCTGTCCATGTTCCCTCCCTGCATCCCAGCTGCTGGGACTATGTACACATAACAGCTGTTCAGGACAAGGAGATGTATTTAAACTACAGTCCTGGGAGGAAATCCGACTGATCTTACTTCTGAGGAGGCATGCATAGAATTGAGCTATTAATTAGAATTGTTTCCCCATCTTGCCACTGAACTGCTGAAAGCTTGATTGACAATTCCCTGAAAGGGCTACATATGGTCAACCTTGGCCGCTGCATGCACAAATGAATAAGGTTTTAAGGTTTACCTTTTCTTAATATTTTATTTATTTACATGGTTTCTATCTCACACCTTCAACAGTGTGTTCCCAGGATGACTAACAATTTAGCAAGAAGCAATTAAGATACAATTTAAAAAATAGTAGACAGAAAATACAAAAAACCCACCATACAACAAAATGTAGAAAATAATAAAATAATGTGTACAAACTAAACATCTGCATCTTAATACATTTCTGTGGATTGCTTTTCCTGTTTTCTACCAAGAGACCTAACCCACAGCTGAAATATGTGCAATGAAAATGGGAAAAAATGAAGGATGAGACGAAACCTTCCCACCTAATTAGGACCTTTTTAATGCTGATATTTGTTACAATAATAGGCTTCATTGTGTCTTAGCTAATGTGCTATGATTGTTGCTGTATATTTAAGCACACCAGTATGTTATGAATATTGATTTATTTGTCTTGCATACAGTGTGATTGTGATGTTTGATGTTTGGTGAATGTTTTTGTTGCTGCTTAGTAAATCAGTGAAGAACCTCCTGAAGATACACAAAATGCCCTTTAAAAGTGCACATTTGAAATTATGTAGGCATATTACTCTCATGAGATTTTTGTGCATACATCAACAGGAACATTTGGACCTGCGTTATTGCATTCAAATTAAGTAATTATACTGATTAACAATTGAAATTTCATTAGTTACTAAATGAAGATAAGTGAAGTCTTCCATACAAAATTACCGCCCCTTCCCAGTTCTCATGAATTAGAACTGTTGTAGTAAACTTCTGTTTATTCAAACAAAATGTTAAAACATAACAAAGATCAGATTTTTTCTCTATATAGTTATAAAAAATGGATATATTTTAGTTCCATTTAACAGCATTTGCAAATTATTGCTATGAATGTTTTTCTCAAGATAGGACAGTGCTAACTGTTTTCTGTATGCTGTGATGCATCTTCTATACTGTATCATGTCAAAACGCAAAGCCATCCCCATTGAACCTCTTCAAGTCCATCATGCTTTTTGTTTGTTCTTTTCATGGTGTAGAATGGAATCACCCCACTGCATGTGGCTTCCAAAAGGGGAAACACAAACATGGTGAAGCTCTTGTTGGATCGTGGAGGGCAGATCGATGCCAAAACCAGGGTGAGTGTTTCTATTCCCTGAATGTCATCCTGCACCTCCTTCCCCCCTTCTGTTTCTTTGTTGGTTTATGCAGGGATCAGAAATATGAACAGCAATATGCATTCCTTTAGAGATAGCCATTAAGGAAGCCATTGTTTGCATTCTAGTCTTGAGTCCAAAGATTTTGTTCTGTGACTGAAAGGAGAATTTCCACTCATTGAAGAGGTTGTTTTACTCATGAAAGGAGTAACTCTATGATGGTAATTCCTTCTGTCCATGGAGCAAAAACTTTGGACACTGAACGCTCTTGCTTCACATTTGCCACTTTACTTAAGTGATGCCTCAAAATTTTATTCAGTGCCACGTGATATTACAGAGGAAGCTGTCCACTCTTGTTGAACTTCTCAGCAAAACTTCCAAGAGTTTCTAGAATTAATTATAGACTGTTAACAAGTCAAGGAAGATATGATTGCAGGACAAGGCATCGAACTTCCCATACACCAACCCATATAAATAAGAGACCAATAAGACTGGTTTTGGGTCAAAACAGGCCACAACTTTATTGAATACGGATGGAAGAGGTTTGGCTTGGGCATAGGGCAATCTAAATACTTCTGGCCTGCCCACCGGAAGTAACGTGTGGTCAATCCAGGCAGGGGTTCCTAAGACTTAACATCAAATAGGGTGACCCCTGCAGGGACCGCCATCTGAGGGAGTACCTTCAGCCCTGGCCCAGGGGCAGGCGGAGACTACAACCTCCCTTCCATCCAAAAAAAAAAGGATTGCCCCAATGCCCAACCAGTTTTATGACAATTGCTATGAGGTAGGCAAAACCCACCAGGTCAGAGCCAATTAGTCTGGTGGACAAATTCTTACCCGGCCCCATAAAGAACAGCAACCACTGTAGTCACAGCAAAGTCAGTGATTAGCAGTGTAAGTCATGGGTGGGTGGGCGAGGAAACCCGGCGCAGGAACAAACAGGCTGTGCCCCAGGTCTAGGCTGCTTAAATGGGCAAGGGGTGACTCCGAAGGAGGCCCACCATTGGCTCCATCAGCTCTGCACACTGGCACAGCCCAGGTCCCAGCCTGTACCTCCATTTGCCAAAGCAGGGTGCAGGCTAAGATCTGGTTCCTGATAGGTGGCGGGGGCTTATGCCCCCTCCTCCCATCAGGAAGGGCACTGCAGATTGAATTCCTCCGTCGGGGCCCCAGTGAAGCCTCCTCCATCCTGCAGTGCTGCGGCACCAAAAGGCGTGAGCGGACTTGTCCTAAGAGTAATTGAGAAACCACAAGCAGAATGCTAATCTTGAATTCAACAGATATAATTTATTTTGGTTTTAAGATTTATTTAGAAGTAAAAGAGAAAGACCTTAGAGCTGAAAAATGGTCTGTGGCCCTGGCAAATAATTGCTGGTTGAAGTATTGGACACTGTGTTTGCATACTAGTGTAGAAAAACAAACAGTTGTGTACTGCAGAGACAGAGAGAGAGAGAGAGAGATTCATTTGTGTATGAAAGGTAGGCGAGAGCAAGCAAATGTCCTTTTTGATTAATGAAGCATCAGTTCTGGGACAGAGTTACAGACAAAAGTATTTTAGAATCGCAGTTTAGGCACCTATTCTATCCAAGCATGAAAGCACAAAGTGATTGCTCTGGTCACACTTTAATTTGTTATACATTATTCCCTATCTTTTGAACATGCTATATTGCTCAACTGGCTAGATCAAAGTGCAGCCTTGCAATATGTGATCTGTACAGGACCACCTCCAATTTCTCACAAAGAATCTAATTTTAAAAGTCTTTCATTGTTTGGCTTATCACCCCTGTCAGCTGGGAGTGTCGCTCAAAGCTGCTAGCACACAGACACTCACACAGAACCTAGGGAGTGTCCCAAAGCACTGGCACCCTCATTTGCACAGGTTTAGCATCGTCCTTTCTCTTCGTTCTCAAGGACACTGCTGACAGCTTCTCAGTGTGGGAGATTCCAGAGCTTTGTGGTTTTGTTTGTCAGTGTCACGCTATTGTGTGGTGTCCTTGTGTCAGGCTTTGATCCGTTTATGTCCTGTTTGTTTTACCTTTGCTCTGTCTGCTTAGGTATGGCCATAACTAAATAGAGCAATAAAAAACAAAATAGGAATGATGTGACACTTGCCAGTTTTCAAGGATACAGTGAGTCTAGCTTTGCCATTTGTCAATTGGAGAAGTGAATAGAAAAGCACCTTTATATCCCAGTGATTTAGCGATTTGTAACCCACTCCAAAGGGACGTGGGTGGCGCTGTGGGTTAAACCACAGAGCCTAGTACTTGCCGATCAGAAGGTCGGCGGTTTAAATCCCTGCGACGGGGTGAGCTCCCGTTGCTCGGTCCCTGCTCCTGCCAACCTAGCAGTTCGAAAGCACGTCAAAGTGCAAGTAGATAAATAGGTACCGCTCCGGCGGGAAGGTAAACGGCGTTTCCGTATGCTGCTCTGGTTCACCAGAAGCAGCTTAGTCATGCTGGCCACATAACCCGGAAGCTGTACGCCGGCTCCTTCGGCCAGTAAAGCGAGATGAGCACCGCAACCCCAGAGTCGGTCATGGCTGGACCTAATGATCAGAGGTCCCTTTACCTTTACCCCACTCCAAACAACCAGAAATGCTGCTGCCTCCTCTTTTGGCTTCAAACATTGCACCCTACCTGGTAGATGGGACTTGGAAGCCAAACTGCACATTACAAACAAGGCAGTTTCTGGAGGGGACAATTACCTCCTACTGTTTCTCCATTTCAGCTCACACACTACAGTTTCCCCCACTTGTGTGGTTTAAGAAGCATGTTAACTCATGATATGACCATAGGGCTCAGAAGGAGGAAGCGAGGCTGTGAGCAGCTTAAATTTTTGGTTTAAGTGCAATACAGAGAATGTGCTTCTCCTTATTTTCCAAGGCCAGAACCTTAGCCACAGGCATTGTGCTGTTAAGAAAAATGTGGCAAACAGCAGAAAACAAAGATGGTATCTGAGTGAACAATACAAAACCAGGGAAAATCACACTTAAACTCAAGTAAAGGCTTTATTATTTTGACAGAATGTGCAAAATTATCACCGGCAGACTTTATTAATAAATTCTAATTATGTTTCTTTAAGGGCCTTCCCAATATATCTCTTGAGTGATTGCAGTTAAACACAAACCCACTGAATGTTGCTGTTAAACTGAAAGAAAATGGAACCATTGCTCCCTCAGAATTGGCTTTTGATGGTGTGCTTACTGAGCAGAAATCAGAGCAGCCTCTGGTTTTCTGCCTTTCCTGGACTTTCCACTTCTAGGTCCAAAACACTTGTTGCTTAGGGAGCAGCTGACAATTGCTGAACTGATGAACAAGGCCGCCTGCTATCTGTAAAGCTTATAAGGCCCCAGAGATTTGCCGTAGTACTCTTGTTGCTCTGCTTCCTGGTTGTAGACAGAAAATAGGACCTGGCCATCAAACGGACTGGAATTTTGGCAAGAAGTGAATCTGTCAGTAGAGTCCTACAGCTGGCAGCATGACTCAGTGAGATGTAGAGCACCTCACGAGTCACAAATTGGTGAGATGATCTGAATTCAGGTATAGCTATTTGAAGAGATTCCTTCTTTATTCATTAATTTATTTGAAAGCTTTTATAAACTGCTTAAAATTGAAAAATCTCTCAGCAGTATACAAAAATAATATAAAAACTATAAAACAGACCCACAGAAGCTGTTAAACAGCATTGTAAAAACAGATGTGCATTTGTAAATTGTCTAGAGTTGGGTATTTTTCAATCAAGCAGTATATACGTTTTGTTAAATAAAACTAAAACTTAACAAATGAAGGAAGAAAATGAGACAGATCAAAACAGGAATTCAGAAATAACAGGCTTGGTCAAAAAATTATGTCCTCCCAGAATCATTTAATTTTCCTCACTGTGGGGCTCACTGTGGTTTAATCTGAGTGGGTTTTTCATGATTCAGTAATGAGCTCTGTTTTCACACTGAAGCTGAGCACTGCTCTTGTACTCCATATTTTGGTTTTCTCATTTCAGGACACTTGAAGCCTGTGCCTTGATAGGGCACTATTTGAAGGGTGTACATATTGTCACCAGGTTTCAGTTGCCATGCGAAGATAGGTAGGGAACAGGGTTACCTTAAAGGCACAGCTGTGCACAAATGGCCTCTCAAAATTCTCCAACCTGTTGGTGAGCAGAGTATCCAGGGCAACCATTTCACCCTTTTTTCCAGCAGGAAGGACAATTATCCAGCAGTGGATGGGGTTCAATTATCTCCCCACCCCTTAATTTTGTTTGTTTGTTTGGAAATATGTGTGCATGTTGCTGCTGCCAACAATGGCAACAACCACTGACCTAGCACTCCATGGCATTGAGATGGCATTGTGGGGGACGAAATGGTCATCCCCACAAATAATACATTAAACAATCTTAAGATGCCAACACTCTTTTAATAAAGTTTTATGTAAACTGGCAGTACTGTTAAGGGGAAAAAATAAGCATAAACATTAATTTACGAGTTAAATACCTGGAAGAATTGATCGGTCATGAATAAAAAAAATGCTATGTCAGATTGTTATGCCTAGTTTCAAAAAGTTATTTTACAAATCTCATTCGCAATTCACTGTCATGTCCACAGTAATAATAGAAGCTTATGCGAAAGGGTTATTGCAATAATATGTTTGAGATTATGTTGGGCAAGGAGAGAGGAAGTGTTTGCTTGCTTGATTTGCTACTTTGCTACACCTTTACTGGTTTGACTGAGGACGTGGGCCTGTAAGGTAGCAGCATGTTCCGTACAGCTTTTATCTTGTCTAAGGTGGATTTCTCATTTTGTATTAGAGCCCCAAACAGGGAACCAGAGGAATAAATTATTTCCCTTGTGTCTCTACCCTATATTTTAGACATTCTTTGGTTAAGCAGTGAAGTTGTGCTTCTACAAAACAAGCTAGAAGTTTCATAGCAGCACCTTCAGCAGTGGGAGAACTGAGATCCCTTTGATTACAGGAAACCACTGCCCCACTAGTGTTCCTTCCTAGCCACTGGTGCCAAAGAGGAGCTACACCAGGGCTACAATGGGCTATTATTCTGGTTTTGCTACTTTCAGTGTATTTCTGGGATCCAGAAGCTGTAACTGCAGCAGTCAAGTGACTTTCACCTAACAAGGATTTATTTTGCTGCTAGGGGTGACATGACAAATGTTGCTGGAGAATAGCTGTTGTCATTCCTGACAATTGACCATGCTGGCTGTTTCTAATGAGTTGGACTCATGTTAAGCTTGTGGTCCACTAAGACCCCTAGATCCTTTGAACATGTGCTACTGGAATGTCAGGTGCCCCCATTTTATAATTTTGCAGATGGTTCTTCCTGCCTAAATGTAGAACTTTACATTTGTCCCTATTGAAATTCATTTTGTTAGTTTGGGCCCAGTTCTCCAATCTGTTAAGGTAATCTTGAATCCAAATTCTGTCTTCTGTGGCATTAGCTGCCCCTCCCAGTCTGGTGTCATCTGCTCAATCCCCCATCCATGCTATTTATCAGGATGTTGAACAACAACGGCCCCAGGACAGAACCCTGCAGCTTCCCACTTGTCACTTTTTTCCAGGATAATGAGGAACCATTAGTGAACTCTTTGGGTTTGGTCAGCCAATCATCTACAAATCCACTTAACATTTACCTTGTTCAACCCACATTGTAACAGCTTCTCTGCAAGAATGTCATGGGGGACTTTGTCAAAAAGCCTTACTGAAATCAGCATTCCCTGATCTTTTGATAGATGTGCAGCCAGTGCAGGTGTTTTACCAGTCATGTCACATGTTGTTGGTCACGTACTGCCATCAGCAGTCTGGCTGCTGCATTCCACACCAGCTGGAGCTTCTGGTTCATGCCCAAGGGCAGCCCCCCATAGAGTGTGTTTCAGTAATCCAGCCTCAGGGTTCTGAATGCATGGACTACAGAGGTCATTAAGCCTTAAGTTCTATTCCATAGATTTCAGTACTTAGTTGCAAGTAACTCTTGTTGAATTGTGTCCTATGGAGTTCATGGGTATGTTTGCAAATCTATACAAAAACAACATCCAATATGACTTGGGTAAATTTATGTTCTTTTGTGTGCCTTCCTTCTATCCCTTCATATAGCAGTGTCCTTCAGAGTTTACTTTGAACACAATTATTCTTTCCACGTTTCTTTGCTCTCCGAGGTCTGGAGTCACCTAGGATGCACTCAGTTCTCTAAATCTTTCATAGACTTGTCTTTTGCTAACCGTCATGTTCAGTGGCAGAGAAGCCTTGCAAGTGCTTTGGGACAGGATGTTCTTCTGCAGCAAAGAGACGGTGCTGTCACAGCAAGTTTGCCAAATGGTTGTTAGGGCCTGCTTGCTTTTCAGCCTTAAATTAAGGCTTCTTCCACCGTTGATTCCATGTTATGTTTTTAAGGTCTTCCATTGCCCTTTTAGTCCCCCCCTTGCCCAAACCTCCGCAGCACTGTGTTTTTTACCCCTGTTTCAAAAGTAACCTGAGGCAACACAGGTATTCCAAAATAGTGGAGAAAGATATTGGCAGAAAATGCTTCTTTTCTTTCTTCTGCTTAAAAACTGGGGACTGGTATAATAATAATTATGCCCATGGGGATAGGGAGCGTGGCAGCTGATCACTTTGGTTACCTGAATTCTGTAATGTCTCTTCATGCCACATCTTCATAAGTGGTGATGGACCTTGAATGATACCATGTGATTTGAGTGACAATTAGTACCCCAATGATACCCCTCACATTAAAGGCCCAATTTTGCTGCAGGTGTTTTTTTTTGGGGGGGGGGGTGTTCGTAATTGCAGAATACTGTATTCCATGAGCACAAGAGTGTTGGGTATGATAAACATTTCACTGTTTTTGCTTTTTTAAAGGATGGACTGACTCCACTTCACTGCGCTGCACGAAGTGGACACGACCAGGTTGTAGAACTACTCCTAGAACGAGGTGCTCCACTGCTTGCCAGGACCAAGGTGGGTGACTCACAATAGAAGAGGCCTTAGACATTTGTCTGGTTTTAAAATATCAAGGTAGATTACAGTACTTATGCATAAAGCATAAAATCTGGAATGTGAGTAAATTGTGGTACAGACATATATAGCAATACTCTGCTGGATTCCTGCACATAAACACAAGTAGACTTTAACTCAGGCCGCCACACACCAGCCTGGAGAATGAGGTCTAACTTAGATTAGTGCTTTTGTACTGTTCTTTATGTTTAGGAATGTTTTCCTGCATTTTCTCCCACAACCAGGAGTGTGTTCAACAAAGTCACATGAGAATATCTCAGACGAACCTTGTTCCATTCACATTGCTGGAAATGTGGTAGAGAGCAGGTTGGGTCCAAATTAGGGATACAGGATCATTCCCTTGTTTGCCCTCCATGGGTGCATTCCAAGCAAATGTTTACATATCCTGGAGGGTTGTGTACCCCTTCTAACCAAATAATTGGGCAATTCCTAGCCAGTGTGCTGTGTTTTTACTATTCCAGTAGGGATTGTAAGTTATTTTGAAATTCTTCTGCTGCAGCAAGGGTGCTCACATTATTGGGCATAAATCGGTCATATCTATTAATTTCAGTGGGCTCCATGTAAGACCATGTAAGACCTGTGAGTATGATGCAGTTTTGAACTTTGGTCTTATGTCTTGTGCAGAATGGACTCTCTCCGCTTCATATGGCTGCCCAAGGTGACCACGTGGAGTGTGTCAAACACCTACTGCAGCACAAAGCTCCTGTCGATGATGTCACGCTGGATTACTTGACTGCCCTCCATGTTGCTGCACACTGTGGCCACTATCGCGTCACCAAACTTCTGCTGGACAAGAGAGCAAATCCAAATGCTCGTGCTCTGGTAAACCTTTTCTGTACCTCTACTGGAACACAAGGGGTCTTTGGACATTCTCCTCCACACATGCAGTGAATGCATGAAAAGGACTCAGTGCTTACTGACCTCTACCCCTGATGTTAGCATGCCTACTGCCTCTGCCCCCAGTGTCCATGCAGCTTGCATGGGCATTATGGGGGCAGGGCCTCTTGGACTACAGATACCAGGGCTGAAGCCAGCAAGCACATGGTTCCCCTTCCTGCTCCACACATTCAGTGTTCATGTGGAGGGGGAGCATCTGCAGAAAGCCACAGTCACATTGATCCAGCTGCTTCTTGTGACTGTCCGAACTCTCATGTGTGCATGCAGTTTCTACCTCTTCAGGGGGTTCCCCATTGCTCCGTGCAATAAAGGGGTACACATTGCATTCTGTATTGAAAGGAGTGTGTAGTGAGCTACGCAAATGACAATCTAATGGTTCTAATGTGTGATTCTAGACATTGCAGTCTCTGCCACTGCCTAATAATTCTAATTCAGTAGGTATGTTCACACTGAACTCATATTTGCTTGTAGGAGGTTGCAGCCTTTTTGAGGGGAGGCAAGGAAACTAGATCTATTAGCAGGTGGCTTTGGGCTTCTCTTCCCCTCCCAACCCCCTCCTCCCCCCAAGCCTCCCTTGCCTCACAGCAAACTATTTGTAAGGTCCACTCCATTTCAAAAATAGTTTGTATTATGGTGAGCGTCAATGGTTAAAAATAAAATCCACAAGTCAATGCAAGCCTCTTGCGTGTGTCCAAGCAGCTCTCTGAATTCTGGCCCAAGTTCTCTGCAGTGCATTAACCGTCCTCGCAGCTGCCATATAGTCTCTTTAATATTTCAGCACCATGGATTCTAAGGCTGCAATACAACCCCACTTACACAGAAGTAACCATGAGTTGTCCATTAGGATTGCAGCCTAAGTAGACTCCACCCTATGCTGATTATTAATTGGCATTTAAAACAGGCTGTGTTTGAAATTCAGGTTTCCAGACTGTTGACGTAATTGGCATCAATTGGCTTATGGCTCAGACAATTCAATTGATATGCCTCTCTAAAGGAAGAATTATGTTTTTATGATGTATAATAGGTAAGCTGTTGTTGATGATGGCTATTCTCACAACTTTACTTGTATTATTTATTCTAGCCAATACACTCATAAATTTAAAGCAGCTAAAATTGCAGTTAATTGACTAAAACAGCTCTGTCTGGAAACTACGTAAAGAGAAGGATCTTCTGTTTCTTTGATGCTATGTGAACATTTGGTTTAACAGAAGCTGCTAATATCACTTCCCATCAGTTGTCATGTTTGCCTATTTCCAAAACAGGGCTATTTCTGAACTAGAAATAGTTCAGAAATAGTGTATCTAAAAATTAAGTAGCTTCACAGTTAACATAAAAAAGAAAACAAGAAAATGATTTTTAAAATGGCACTTTAATTCTTAGTGTCCTCATTCTTTACAGAGTTCTGATGCTTAGTGCTTCATAAAAAGCCATTTGAGGAGCACTGGCCTCCTAGTGGCACAAAGTAATACACACAACAGCAAGCCTTAATCAAAACCTTGTCGCATATTGCTGCATACATACATTGATACATAATAATCAAACTTGCAACTTGAACAGAAAAATGTTGCTTGTGTTGGCATTCAGTTCATGGTCTCTTTACTGCCATGTGCAATATTCGCGTTTTGGCATCCCACTTCAAATGCTACTTTTGGCATGTCAAATAGTGAATCTTGTATGGAGTGGCAGAAGTGCACTGCTAACTCACCACAGGTTAATGCTGCCAAGTGTCAGCCTGGGAAAGGGGTTGCTCATGCTTGCCCTATCCCCAGAGGTTTGCGAGAGAGAAAGCCCTAGCATATACAATCCTTTAAGCAGTAGCTGTGTCATCTGATACCAGAAAAGAGCCCTGTTCTCGATTTTTCCATGATAAACCAGATGACTCAGCTTTTATTTTTATTTTATTTATAAAACATACACACACAATGTATGATTTCACATTTCCAAATGAAACAACAGATAATTCTGGTGTGTTTCAACAGATTTTTAAACTATTAAATTACTGAATTTAGTCATTAGAGACCAATGTCACACCTAAGCTAATTGACAAACATAAGTGGCTTCAGTCAGGAGTGGTGAAATGTTTTCATTACCTTTTAGCAACTGTTAGAAAAAGAACAGCCAAGGAACAACACCATTCATTCTCGCTTCTCTAACACAGGCATTAATTAGTGAGACAGTTAAAACTTAGAGTAAATCAGAGATGTGAAGACATGCTCCCCCATTTTCTCCTAATATTTAAAAAGAAGGGGGAAAGTTATGGAGTATTTACTTTCAAAATGGTTATGTGTGAAGGACTTTTCAAAATGGTATTTTAAAATCATAGTGCTGTGAATCATGTTTACACATTTTGGGATAGCACTATTTTTCATGTGAAGATCACCACACAAATTAAATTGCAGATGGGACACATTTTGTATTTTCAAAAAGGCACTTTCGCTTCACACATTCTGTGTCTTCACTCATGCTGGGATTAAATGGGAATAAACTGGCCCTGGAGTATATGCTTTTTCAGTATGTCGGAACCTGACGTTACTGAAGAAAATCTGATAATCTAACGCTGTATGAGAACTGAGGGGTGCATGCTATAACTAACCTGATTGTCTTTTGCACAGAATGGTTTTACTCCACTGCACATTGCTTGCAAGAAAAATCGCATTAAAGTCATGGAACTGCTGGTGAAATACGGGGCTTCTATCCAAGCTATAACAGAGGTAGAGAAATTTCCTAAAGAAGCATCTCTCCCCACTATTTCTTCCTTCTCTTAGTTCCGCACTCTCCTTTTAAATAAATGAGGAAGATCCTAAAGGCGCTCTGCAGAGGAGTAAAATTGCTGTTGCTTTATTTCACAGTCGGGCCTTACACCAATACATGTGGCTGCGTTTATGGGGCATTTGAACATAGTTCTCCTTCTGCTGCAGAATGGAGCCTCTCCAGATGTCACTAACATTGTGAGTATGGCTTACATCTGAGTAATCATAGTTTTGCTGCACTGCCATGTGTGTTACCCAAAATGTTACATTTGGTATCGTTAATTTATTAAACTTCCCTATTAATCTGTCTTGCATAAATGCATACAAAAGTGGGGGAGGATGTGTTTTTCTTTCTTTCCCTCTTCTGTCTGTCTTTGGTTTAGTTATTATATATATATAGATATATATTTAACTTCTTGATAAAGAAAATCTTAAGTGTTTAAGAGGCAATGTTGCTTTGAGCTTGTGTGGTGTACTGGTTAAAGTGTTGGACTAGGACCTGGGAGACCAGAGTTCAAAACCCCACTTGGTCATAATGCACACTGGGTGACCTTGGGCCAGTCACTGTCTCTCAGCCTAGCCTATCACACAGGATTTTGTGGGAATTAAATGGTGAGGAGGAGGAGGAGAACCACCTTGAGCTCCTTGGAGGAAAAGGTATTATATAAATGCAATAGATTAACAAATTTCAGGTTCCTGGACTTTAAAAAAAATGACACCTTTGTGGTATTGGCAGACTTGACCTGACTATAGTAATATGTGTACATAAACAAACATACCTCTAGCTACCATCAATAGTCTTCAAAATAAACTTTGATTAAAAAATTGAATGCCCTTGAAAGAAAATAATTCATTCTAAACATGTTTACATGGAAGTTAGTTGTTTTGAATTCATTGAGATTTAGTTCCTAGTAAGTATAAGATTGCTGCCCAAATCTAATTACGCGTCAGATTCAACTTTTGCCTGTGCTATTTGCCAAATGCTTAAATCATCCAAGTGTAAAGGCAAAATAGCCTTTTATAATATTTATTACTAACAATCAAGATTGCTTAAGTGAAGCCAGTCCTAATTCTCTATTTATACATACAGTTAATTTTGTCGTGTATAATTTATTCATGGAAATTAAGTTAACAAAATTACAGCTGGGAAAATAACCAAGGAGCATAAAACAGACGGTAAAAACATTTCAATCTGAAGTTTTTAATACCTAATTATTGTTTGGTATTATCACGCGGGTGGTGCTGTGGGTTAAATCTCAGAGCATAGGGCTTGCCGATCAGAAGGTTGGTGGTTTGAATCCCCGTGATGGAGTGAGCTCCCATTGCTTGGTCCCTGTTCCTGCCAACCTAGCAGTTCAAAGGCACGTCAAAGTGCAAGTAGATAAATAAGTACCGCTCCGGCGGGAAGGTAAACTGCATTTCCGTGTGCTGCTCTGGTTCGCCAGAAGCGGCTTAGTCATGTTGGCCACATGACCCGGAAGCTTCCTCGGCCAATAAAGCGAGATGAGTGCTGCAACCCCAGAGTCAGTCATGACTGGACCTAATGGTCAGGGGTCCATTTACCTTTACCTATTATCACTTAAACCTGACAGTTGAATCAGTTATTGTTTTCAGAAGTTAAATTTAACTTGAATGGTCTGCAAAACTAAAAGTCTCATGGAGATTCATGGAACTATTCTAATGTGAATAATATGTTTTGGATTATGGAAAGATCTGTAGAAACACCGTGATACATCTGGAACTACCAGAGAGATGACCTAGTCATGTTGTGTCCTGTCAACTGAATTATAGTCTCTTCATCAGGAGGTTATATATTGCTGGTTGTGAGCAGGGTTATTCCTCTCCTGTCCACATCTCCATCCTATTTGGTCTGCTGGCAGAGACATGATTGAGGTGGAGATGGGTGAGGCAAAGCAGAACTCAGGCTGGGTATAGGGTGAGGTTCAGGCTAGATACTGGGCAAAATGTGCTAGTTCAAGGTGAGGGGAAGGGTTCCCGCTGAATCAGGGCTCGGGCTGTGCTCTAGAAACATAGCACTTCAATGTTACTTCAGCATGGAGCAAACTGAGCCCTATATAGAAGCAGCAATAGGTGCATCCTAAGCGTTAGTCCCAAAGCAGAAAGGAGCTGCTTTGATTAAAGGGGCCCAACCACCCCTATCCTCCTTCTGGGTCTTCAGTGATGTCATCATAAGTCCAAGTACAGCACCGCCAGGTTCTCTGACTGGAGGGATAGTGCCCCCCCCCATTGCTGAAGATTAATCTAGCCTCTTGTTTCTAGATATATGGCCCTCAAAGACATGCTCAGCAGTGGCATTTTAGGAGGAATTGCTAAATGGAATCATAGCTGAAAGCAGTGGGGTTTTTTTCCAGGGGGTACTCAAGGGCACTGTTTTTGGTTGTTGTTGTTGTTCAAAATTGTGACACTTACTGTAACAACTTCATGGTGAGTACCAGCACCTATTTTTCTAGAAAAAAGCACTGGTTGGAAGGGACCCTGAGTGTAACCCCCTGCAATGCAGGAATCTCAGTGCATGGTCCCCCATCCAATTTGAAACCATACTGGATCTTTCTTAGCTTTGCAAATGTGCTAGCACTTTTATTGCTGCACCACTAGGAGGATATTCACTCATATTCTGCCTCCATGGTCAGAGGCATTGCTGCCAAATACCAATTGCTGGAGATCACAGAGCTCTTGCACTCATGTTGCAGACTTTCTGCAGGCATCTGGTTGACCAATGGAAGAACAGGATGCTGAACTAGATGGGCCATTGGCCAAATCCAGCATAGTTTTCTTATGTTCTGACTAGCTTTGCATTAGTGACATTTTGGATATTAGGAGTAGAGGCTTTGATTCCATTACACTGAACATTCACCAGTATGAATGAAACTAATAAGGTTTTCATTCGGGTGGCTAACACATTAAAAAATCTGGGGTTGTTTTTTTTCCCAGCGTGGTGAGACTGCATTACATATGGCTGCTCGTGCAGGACAGGTGGAAGTGGTGCGCTGCCTCCTGAGGAATGGTGCACTAGTTGATGCCCGAGCAAGGGTAGGTGTTTTCATATATCTACCTCTGCACTTTATTACAAAAGCAGAAGAGTTTCTGAGTGTGCTACCTACAGGTCGTCCCCCTGCCCCCTACTCCCAGCCCTTGGGTAATTTTGTAGATTTATTTGTAGTGGGGAAAACATTCCGTATGTATCTACCTTTTCAACACATCTAGAATAATTATTTGAAACTGGGGGAAATGAGGCTTCGTCTTTAATAACAACAGTCCCACTCTAACTTCTGTCCTCCTTTGAGTTGTAGGAGGAACAGACTCCATTGCATATTGCCTCTCGCTTGGGTAAAACAGAAATTGTCCAGCTGCTGCTGCAACACATGGCACACCCAGATGCAGCAACTACTAATGGGTATACACCGCTGCACATCTCTGCCCGAGAAGGTCAAGTTGATGTAGCATCAGTTCTTTTGGAAGCAGGTGCAGCACACTCTTTGGCTACCAAGGTAAAATCTGAAGTTTTGGTACAAACAGTCTAATAGTGAGCTGGCTAATGCTAGTATTGAACTTCCATTAAGTTTTCATCAAGTCTCTCTCTGTAGATCGGGAATAAGGGTGCTTGCTTAATTTGACTGCTGTGAATTCTGATATGAACTGACGTGATGCACACCTTCCAGATTGGAACTGACAGCACAGTTCTATAAGTTCCAATCATCTGAAAGGTATAGAGCAGGTCAGGTCATATCAAAATTCACAACCATCAAATTAAGCAAGCATCCTTATTCCTATACAATAGATAGAGAGACCTGATGAGGAAAGATGAGGATTTGATGAAGCGCTTGGTGTCTACTCAGAAGGAAGATTGATTGAGGTCAATGGGTCTTACTCTCAGAAAATTCTTAGTATCAGAATATATTTAGAAATGTGTATTTTGAGTAGGGATGGGGGAGAAATTAAATTCCATTTCATTTAAGGCCAAAGCTACCCAATTTACACCTTCCAAAACAATATATGAACCAAAACACAGCCAATCTTCAAAATTCCAGTTCTCCGAATTTTGCAATGCAGTTCTTCAGCCAAGTAATGTGTACAAAACTTCATGTACTAAAATAAAAGTGTACAATAAAATGCATATATATTAGTGAAAGTAACATACGAAATGCTTTATTATTAGGGGAAATATGCTTTGTAAGTTTTTTTTGTGTATTGGAAGAAATTCACGTTAAAATTCAGATGAATTTTCTTGAGGATCTTATTTTCTTTAAAAAAACACACAAACTGATGTGGAAATGTAGGAAACTGAAGATGGAAAAATCAGAAACAGGGAGAAACTGAGATTGATAGATTAATTCATCCCAAATATTGAGAAGAAAGGCACATTTAAAAGTGAATTTTCATGCAGGTTCTGAAAAAATGCAGAAAAAGTGGAAATAGGATAGCAAGGGCTTATTTGTGAATACAAGAGTGACATGAACCAGAAGTAGCCTGATTTGTACATCTCTAAATATGAATAATCGTAGAGCTATAGTTAAGTTAGAAGTGGCTGGCACAGTGGAGCGGTGTCCTCCTGACACCAGTGTCACTGCTTCTCTGGACAGGGCGAGGCTGTAGTCAGATCAGGGATGCCCAGGCACACCAATGGATAGAGTTCATTGCCTCCATTGTTGTTGTGCCAGCACAGTCCTGATCTCATCTCACTGCTACCATGCCCAGTCACCACTCAGGTAAGTAGTAATGGTGTTGGCATTGAGAGAGTGAGTCTGCAGCGCCACTCCTGAGTTAGACCAAAGTAAATTCTCCAAAATCAGTCTTCCCTCCAGATGTTTCAGTGGTCATGAGTTGGAATCCAAAAAAGTATGGAGGGCACCAGCTTGAGGAAACCTGCTTGTAAGCGCTGTAAAGTAAAAGCAGTTTATAATACATTTAATATGTGCATAAACTGACTGATATCTGATAGAGCTACCTTGTTCACCTTAGCATATCACTTTCTAAGTGTCGGTTTCCCGAAACTGGCACAGTGATTCAGAGCAAGAGGTATTTGATCAGAGGCAGATGATTATTAAGACAGCTAAAATACATGGGGTGAACGTGTGTGTGACTTGTATTCAGATGATTAATTCTTAAAGAGTTGCTTGATTTAGACCTGATGAGTTATTTAAATAGCTGCATTC
Organism: Podarcis muralis; assembly: GCF_964188315.1. Classification (NCBI taxonomy): domain Eukaryota; kingdom Metazoa; phylum Chordata; class Lepidosauria; order Squamata; family Lacertidae; genus Podarcis; species Podarcis muralis. The sequence goes on from NC_135663.1 coordinate 26,387,009, forward strand.
ATTGTTCCCTAGTAAAGAATATGGGTTGTTACAAAAGAGGATGCGCCACCCAGTACGGAAATTGGAGGTGAAATGGTTTTACACCAGTTAAAAGAATTGAAGACATTTTGAAGATATGACATGAGTTCAAGTTTATCAGTAGTCCACACACCTTCAAAGCTGACATGAGAATTGTGTACAGGAACCTGCTGATAATGCAGAGTATTTTGACCTACAATTCCTATTACCAAATCCACAAATTGCTTTTTTCAGACTCCTGGGAGTTTAGGAAACAGTCAGGGGGTACTGTGAAGGCAGTTGCTGAGAAGGAATATCTCATAGCAAAATTGAATGCAATGCACAGATACTGCATGTCAGATACTGCATATATACAGTATACACACACTCAACACACACACACACACACCCTGCCTTTCAACATGCCCTGCCTTTCAACATGTATTTGGTAAGTGGGATGTCTTAATTTTGTAAGTTGTGTTCATTTACTTTTTGTAGAAAGAAAGAAAGAAAGAAAGAAAGAAAGAAAGAAAGAAAGAAAGGCATCTATAATAATTTCAGATAATAATAAAAATAATAAAATAATAATTCTCAAAGCAGCTTACAAAAAACTGAAACCTACAATATGCAAATTTCAAAATATAAATTAAACTTCAGGTTAGAACATTAGAACAACATTGATGGTGCAAAGGCCTCCTGAAATAAAACTGTTTCACTTAGCACCTGAAACTTAGCAGACATAGTGCCTGCATGGGATATTTCCTTTTAGGGGTGGAAATACTTAGCAAGTTGGGAAATATACTATGGACCCTTGGGAAGTTATGATTAATTATTTTTTCAGTTCCTTTAATGATAAAATTTGATTTTAATTTGAGGGCTAAGCAGTTATTGCATTGAGAATATGTAGGGCTTATTCTTTAAAACCAAGTAATTAAGATTATATTAATGTTTTTGGTTTTTTCCACCTGTACATTTTTAGAAAGGATTCACACCGCTGCACGTGGCAGCTAAATATGGAAGCATTGATGTGGCGAAACTCCTGCTGCAGCGCCGCGCATCTCCTGATTCATCTGGAAAGGTAGGAATCAGTGTCTGAATTTCCTTTTCCAGTCAATACTGTTAATAATTTTCCATTGCAGCTATTAGAAGTAGCTTTTATTTATATATTAGTTTGTTTATATATTAATATAAATAAAATGCAGCTGATGATCCCAAGAGTGTCATAAATTAATTTTTGACACCAAAAAGGACTTGTATGCGCAGGAGTGTGGTTAACAAACACTGAAATATCATTAGCATTGCAGAAAACAAATCTGAAATATTATATTAGTTAATTAATGACATGCAGTTGACAGACAAATTTTATTCCATAATTGTAGAATTGGGCAACAAATCAGGAACCTATTTGGGGAAATGGCTAAGAGACTCAGGGCAGGAATTAAATACAGCAGAAAGTAGCTGGATAGGGGTTAATTTTTTTAGCAAGAATGATATCCATAGTTCTGAAATTATTTTTTTAAAAAAAACTTTTAATCAATAGTATCTAACTCCATATAAACTAAGTCAAATCTATCCAAATACACAAAGCAGTTATCGGAGATGTAATAACCTTCAAGCAGATTTCATGCGTGCATCTTAGCACTGTCTAATTATGCATATGGAACACTTTGCACAATCTTATTGTAAAAGTTTTGGTTTCTTACCAGCACTGCTGGTCCTAAGTCAACTTTCCTACTCACACTCCACAATATCTGTAGGTAAAGCTTCTCCATGTTTCTCTGCAATTATGTGCAATAGTGGCAGGGAATGATATCACAGCAAGTTGAATTAGATAGCACACAGCAGGTGGGAGAGAACTTGATAGGGCTACCATTTTCAGCAGAGTTCATTTTCTCTGTAATGTAATTTTTTGTTCTGATTACATAAACATGTAATTCCACATTGACTTCTCAGTAGTGAGTGTGGTAGGATAAAAGTACAGTGATATGGATCAAGTCCCCCCCCCCCCCGAACTTGACAAATGATTCTGTTGGTAAGACTGAATTATTTTGTTTTACTCCATTCTGTAATTCATATTTGAGCCTCATTAGCCTACAGGGCATAGTAGTGTGGTTAAAGTTGTAAAATATATAAACTAGGACAATTTAAATTAATTCTTAATAGCCTATCCCCTTTCAAAGCAAAGCCCCTTAACTAATGATTTCTTTAATGCCCTTTCTGTTCCTAAGCAACTTTTCTAATATGAAAATAATTCACCCTGAGTTTGATGTTTATGTTGTGCTGTTATCAGTCAATCGCTTCTTATTTAACATATTTTTTTTGTAATGTAACGGTAGCTTGAAGCAGAGCTAACCATCACTTAATGCCATAACATAAACCCGCCCTTTCCAGAATGGCCTCACCCCCCTCCATGTTGCTGCTCATTACGACAACCAGAAGGTGGCCCTACTGTTGCTGGAGAAAGGTTCTTCCCCCCATGCTACTGCTAAGGTGAGATTTCCTATTCCATTCAAGAATGTTTCCTTGGAGTTCTGACAGTATAGGTGATGCTTATCTGCTTTTATCTATGAAATAGTTGCATTAAAATTGCATACTGTCTAACAGAAGTAGACCTTTAAGATTTCGGGGGGAATCTCCAGGGACTGACAGGATTTAAGAAAAGCCATTGCATGGTCCTGTTCTTGAATAATGTGCAAACCTTTGAGGATTTCACTACTGACTGGTGTCACAAAAATATCCCATGCTGCTGTGATCTGACACAAGAATTCCTGGCTGATTTCTTGCTTGCTGAAGAATATTCCTCCCTTAGGTGGAAGAATTAGACTCAGTAAAAGTAAGAAAAGAATGGTGGTTTTCTGGAGAAATAGTGCATTGATATTTATTGTGAAAGAAAGCAGACATTACATATTAATTCAAAGCAACTGGTTTTTAGAATGGATATACCCCTCTGCATATTGCTGCTAAGAAGAATCAGATGCAAATAGCCACAACCCTGCTGAACTATGGAGCAGAGACCAATATTTTGACCAAACAAGGAGTGACTCCACTTCACCTGGCCTCTCAGGAAGGTCATGCTGACCTGGTGAACTTACTCTTGGAGAAAGGAGCTAATATCCATGTGGCCACAAAGGTAATGCCTTCTTGTTAATGGAAAACCCTAATGCTATCTAGAAAATGAAAGAAGGGATAGTATTGTGACACAGTTAACAGAAAAATATTATTGTATGTTGAATATGCAGCAACAGATAAATATGTTTCTATCCCGATAAAATCTGGATAGTAGAAGCTTTCTAAAACACTTACTTGCTTGGTTTTTGGTCCTGTACTTAGACAGTTCTCATGGCCTGGTTCTCTGCCTATAGAATAACAGAGGAGTTTTTCATGCATTTATTATGTTGGTGCTGCGATGTTGTTGGCATGACTGTGGGAGTTGGTCAGTTGTGTAGGGAGATCTGTTCTTGGAAGGTTTCGTTCATTCCTGAGAGAAAGGCCCCAAAGGATTGTGATGAACATTTGCTCATTGTCCTCATAGGATGTTCTTCAAGATGTTCTCCTGTTCAATATGTGTATGAGGCCCCTGGCCATAGCATTCAGAGCTATCAGTTCTCTCATGATATCCAACTGTACCTTTGGCATTCATCTTCTTCAGATCTTCACTTGCTGCTCTTTCATGTTGGGCCATAACTGGGGATTGGCTGTGAGTGAGCTTCCTAGAATTAAATCTAGTCATGGCGGATGTGATAGACAGAATGATAGCTGGCAGTCTTTCTGACTTGTAAGTGATTAAGATTCCTTCCATTGATGGGATTCAGGCCCCCTGGTAGCACTAGTTCACAGCGTCGGGATGTTCATGGTGAGAAGACATCTTCTCTTCAATGAAGACATAGCTACTGCCATGCATGCCTTTGTATGCCTGAGGCTTGACTGTGGTAATAAGCTTTATGTTTGGTTGCTGCTGATGCTGTTTCAGAAGGTTCAGCTGTTGCAAATACTCCTGTATCTAGAATACAATAAAGGACTGTTTATATTTAACTTACAGAGTGGATTGACATCTTTACATTTGGCAGCTCAAGAAGATAAAGTGACTGTAGCAGATATCCTGATAAAACATGGGGCAAACAAAGATGCCCAGACTAAGGTATATCAGTAACTTCCAAGATGATAAAATAAATTTCCAGTGTGATATCATATTCACTACTTATTTTTTGTGGTTTTTTGGGTTGCTTTTTATTTGTAGCTGGGTTACAGTCCATTAATAGTGGCTTGTCACTATGGGAACATCAAGATGGTCAACTTTCTCCTGAAGCAGGGAGCTAACGTCAATGCAAAGACAAAGGTAAACATTTGTTCATAATTTCCTCTCCCCCTCCCCTTTGCTGCTTTGCAAACATGTGATGGTAATTTGCACTTCGTATTTTAACTGTTCCAGGGACGTATGCTGAAAGCAGAATGTGGTTCTCATTGACTGTAGCCAGTTTGGTCAAAATTGCAATGCAGTACTCAGTAAGCCAAGCTGAGAACCATTAATAATTTGTTTGTGGACTAGGGACACATGTGCATGTATGAGAAGCAGACACAGATGATCACTCATGTGGATTTCAGTTTTCAGATTATTTTGTTATAAAATGGAAGCAGAATAATGATCCAGAGACTTGTGCTTTGATGTGATTTTTCTGAAACACATCTTGGTTCAGGCATGCCTTCATCAATGATGAATACAAGTTTTAGAGTGGTCTTGTATATAAGCCATAGCTGATAAAGGAATTGTGTGCAGTTGACTGAGCAGGTCGGCAGGAAAGGAATGGAACGTTCTGCCCTCCTCTGCTCCTAGCATGGAAATCTCTGGACTACCAGAGGAGGGAAACCCCTTCCTCTGAACCCAGCAAAGAAATCTAGTGTGACAGAAAGAATGACAGAACTCTCTGACAACCCTCTGGACAAGATAAGAAGTTCAGTTGACTTGCATGGCCTTTGTCCCACAATGCAGCCATGTGGGGGCAAGCAGTGAACCTTAACTGCGGTTTCTACCCCTTCCTAATTCTTTCCTTCACTTTCCAACTGGCTTTCAGCATAAGTGCAGTTGTTTTTTTCAAGTTGCATTCTGCAGCTGAAAGTTTTGAAGTCCCTCTATAGGAAAAAGAACACCTCGTTCCCATGCTTCTAAGAGATAGATACATACTTTGAAAATCTAGCAAAAGGAAGCTGCTCTTTTAACTGAGTGAATCCATACATCTGGCTGCCAGTTAGTCTGGAAAGGGGTTGGGGTTTTGTTTTGTTTTAAAATGTCCTCTGCTATATGGAAACATAAAAGATAAGATGCACCAATTTTGAATATACTTCTCTTTAAATTGCATCCAAGACATTCAGTTAAGTTTGGCACATGATGTGTTATTAGCAAGAAGAGTTTTATAGTTTGCTGTTTTACTGTAATAACTTCCCCCCTTTCTGAAAAATTCCATTTCAGTAGTTTACTGTGTGGCCTTAAGAATGGCTGGATTGGAAATGTTGTGGCATTGCCTCTGTCTCTAAATGTTCTGTCTCACCCAGTGTTATATTTAGCTGAAGTTGCTTTTAGAACACAAGCCTGCTTTAGGAAATATAGGCGGCATATAAGAAAAGCAAATGGAAAAATGAATTTCTAACCAAAAGTTAGTTTACTTTGAAGCCTGTGTTAGCTTTTTCTTCATGGATCTGCTATATTACACTCTGAAATCTCCAAGAAAAATAAATCAATTGGATGATCAACAAGGGTTTGTGTGATGTATTGCTCATACTTCTCTTCCAGTGACTAGCCCATAGAAAAGGGGAAGTTGTGAACAGTTTTAAAGAATATAAAAACTTCACAAACTTCCATGGCATCACTAGTCTTTACTTAATAACTGCTTTGTCCTATAAGCTTTGGCCCATTGATTAATTTCTCCCCACCTCCCTTTTTCTAAACCTTAATATAAATCTGGTAGCTATTACTTGCCTTTAGTTATTAATGGTGAAAGAATACTTTTCTATAAAATATATTAATAATGAAAATTGCAATATCCAAACAGATATGATTGCAAGGTTGCCAGCAATTATGAGTTATACCTTCATTAAAATAATCTAGGGAATATGCAAATATATATATTGATGTTGCTGTTTTTCCCTCCCCTAAATGTGTGAATTACCACTAACTACAGAATGGGTACACTCCTCTGCATCAAGCTGCTCAGCAAGGCCACACACACATCATCAATGTTCTTCTCCAACATGGGGCCAAACCAAATGCAATCACTGCGGTAAGCATGGTATTGCCACACTGTTTCCTTCATTTCATAGTGTAGTTTTCTCTTTCTGGTTCTGTGTTTTAGGCTAATGATAACCATACCATCCAGCATAGGGAAAGAGTTGCGCCTAATTTGTTATCTTAGATTGTTTCCTGATTGGCTGTGACACAATAGTGTGTATCCGTTTCCTCAAAGAATAAGAGTATGGTGTAATTTCACTGATAGCCACGTTCCCCCAGTGTGTGACTAAAGGTTAGACTCAGTGAAAGTGTAATGTCAAGACAACCTGAAGACTGTATTCCATTCAAAAGAGGATGGGGCCTGATTGATGGGATCAGTTCTGAAATCTGTTCCTTCAAAGAGTTTCAGAGGAACATGAAGGGAGGCAGAGGCACCAGCTTGCAAGGGCGATGGGGGAAGGGGACGCAACGTCATGCACCTGACATCAGGATGTCAGGAGGAGCTGGGGCAGAATCAAACACAGCATCTGCACAGCTTCAATGGTTGGTGGCTCCTCCTGGTGCCACCATAAGCAGGAAGTTGCTTTGATCCTCTTTCACCTCCGTGAAAGGAGGAGAAAGAGAAGGAGCTGGCCGTTGGAGCTGTGCTGCGCTGCGCTTGGCTCCACGCTTCACCTCTGTGCTTTTTGGACATGTGGGGGGGGAAGCTCCCACCCAAAAATATTTGAGGGGGCAAAAGGGGTCAGCCCCCAGGAACTGGTGCTCATATAGGAAGGTGTGCAACTTCAGAAGGTGGTTGACATTAGAAACCATGGCTTCTCAGCTTAAGAATGACCACTTATCTGATCAGAAGGTGGGTGGCAGTTGAGGCCCAGCACAGCAGTCCCACAAACCCCCAGAGGGCAAATTGGCTTTCTATGTAGCCTGACTAGAACTGAGATGAAACAGTGCCCTGTTCACTCAGTCATTTCTCACATAGAATAGAAAAGCTTTCTCTTTGCGGGGAGGTTAGTGTTGCACCAAATTAAGTGTCACCCCACTACATTTTCCAGTCACCCTCCTTATCGCAAAAAACTCCAATCTTTAGGGGAAACGGGTTGATGTGCAAGACTTGTCAGTCAACAATAATGGCACAGCCCAAATTTGTTGGTGTATGATTAAATTTTAGCTGAAAATAGCAACAGTCTAGAAGCTCCTCCAGCCAAAACTCAACATATGAGAAATCAAAATTTGGTGCTGAAAGTGCACTGAGTGGGTGTGTGTAAGTATTCTCAGATGGCAAGTGTTTGCACAGTTTAGATTTCCCTAGGAAATATTTCACATTCTCCCTGAAAATACTACTTAACCCCTGAAAACTGAAATTGAAGGACATTTGGTACAGCCCCAAACATAACACAAATTAGTGGTGCTACTTTTGGATTAAATATATTTTGTTCACCCAAATAGAAATTGAAGCATATAATTGCTGAATATTCTATCCCCCCAGTCTAGGGATAGCCAATGTGGTTTCCTTCATATGCTGTTGGACTACAATTCCCACCAGGGATTAAGGGAGCTGTAGTTCAACAACATCTGGAGGGCATCCTGTTGGCAGTGGCATTTGTATATTGAATTTTAAATACGGTCTCTGATTTGTTTTGCCTTGCCTAGGTTTTTCCCCCCTGTTGCACCATTTGCATGAATCATCTCATCTTTCTATTTTTCAAGTGGAGCCTCTTAAGCTATTTATTAATCAAGTTATTCTCAATTAAAAACATGTTTGGTAAAATTAATCAGGAGTTGTAGCAAAGCCAGATTTTATAAAGTGTAATATAGAAAGTTGCGGGTTAAACCATTAAAAGCAGTAGATTTTTATTAAGTGTAACAGGCAGATGTTCTGTGTGTTTTGTTACCATGGCAATTGGGGCTGTAGTCTGAGCAAAGTTGCAAAGAGAGATTCGGATTTAACAGTAAAGCACACTGATTTTCCTAAGCGAATGCCTTGTTTTGGATGGAAATGCTGGCTCATTCAGTGCAGGGTGTGATCTCATTGGTTCATATCATAATCCTCCCTCTCCCTCTCCTTCTCCTTCTCTCCCTCTTTTCTCCTTTCAGAATGGCAACACTGCTTTAGCAATTGCTAAGCGTCTGGGATATATCTCAGTGGTTGATACATTAAAGGTTGTAACCGAGGAAGTGATTACCACCACAACTGTGAGTATCTCCAGCCTTATCTTCCATTCTTTATTCAGAGGGGCATTTCTGTTCTTAGTTATTTTTGGTTCTGTTTTTCCTTTCTTATTTTATCATTTTAGAAGTATAATTGAAATGTAGCAATTATTTTTCAGTTTTTGTAGACAGTACCCATGGACTTCTAGCTGTGGAAATGTAGATTTATTTATACATACCATAAAATATATTAAGATGGTCTTGTGTAGCTTGTATGCCTTGCATCTCCAAAAGATCCAACTGGATGCCATGCCAAGTCCTCATTTTGAGTTCCATGTTCTTGGCTATTCTTTTTTTCTGCCCTTTCTGATGCTGCAGAATGAGACTTAAACACTGTAAATGAGTGCAGGTGCCTGCTGCTCACCACTTTATTTGGTTGTTGCTAAACTTTGTGCTACTTTATCATTTTTGTCCACAAGTTACTTATGGCAGAATCCTTGAATTTAAACCCTGCTGCTATTTGGTGAAGTTCGTGAGACTAAAATATTTAAAATTGTCTTGTTTAACTGGGTTGAACATACCCCAAATTACCATGATGTAAAACTGTGAGTCATATTCATCTGCTTTAACTTTGAACAGGAAAATTCACTCTCACGTCAGGCTTAATGGGTCTTGGTTGAATTCAAATTAGCTATAATGCCATTAGAAGATACTTCATTTATTTAGGAGATTTTTCCTGTCCTCCCTCACCCTTGACCTCAGGGCAGGTAACAATATATATCATAATAATGCACATGAGGAACAGATAGAACCAATTAAAATGCATAAACCACACAAAAACTTCAGACAGGTCCATAAAATCTCCACACGGCAGAGTTGTTTGCCGACTACAGAAGGATAACAGCATAGGCACCAGCCAAATGGCCACAGAGAGGGTCTGTTCTCGTGCTACCAGCTTTGGATGTAAGAAATCAGAAAGAGCTTCTCATTCAGATCTTAAGAGGTGGGACAATTCCAGGAAAGGTCTCCTTCAGGTACTGGAATCCTGAGTCTCAGAGGGCCTACACATTGAATTGCACTTCCACCTTTGGCCTGCTTAGAACTGGCATGCCTAGCCCATGAAGTACATATGCATCCATTGCTAACTGAGTGCTGAAGGTATCCTAATTTAGTGCTGAAGTATCTACAGTTAGACTTTTTCTGCACCTTTTGTCTCTGCTTGTCTGTGGTTTGCTTATCTAAAAGAACATGAGATACCTTTCTAGTGTGTTATAGAGACCAAGCAGAAAATCAGTAAACCTGAGACTTGTCTATGTATCGTTTTCCAAAGGACCCCTAGTGTACAAATGGCACAAGAAGTGTAGTAGCTACAAGGGAACATGCCTGTATGAGGCATGTTCAAAGCCAGGCTTTTTGCCATGAGTGCACACTGAGAGTGCATGCACCCTACTGACAACTAGAGGGCTGTTCCCTAAGCAACATTCCTTGTCCTATTCATAAAAGGACATGTCTCCTAACTTATTGACTACAGTATGCATAGTGTGCATCTATTGTTATATATTTATTTAGAACCTTTGTAACTCATTTTTTATTTTGTACTTTGATATATTGATGCATAGTTCATATATCTTTTTTTACATTGATCCGATTTCCATTTCCAGAGTATGCAGGGACCTTACACCTTTTGTGCATTTGTGTAATGTCAACCTAGAATCTTTAGTCAGTCATATTGTTTTTGCAAGTATGCATTAGACATTTTGTTTATTTGCTTTTATAGCTCACATTTTTCCTCTGAGAAGCTCAAGGTGGCATACATGGTTCTCCCCCTCCTCATTTAATCCTCTACCCTCCGAGGTTGGTTAGGCTGAGAGGCAGTGACTGACCCAAGGTCACTCAGTGAGCTTCATAGTGGAGTGGGGATTTGAACCCTGGTCTCCCAGATCCTGTTCCGACATTCTAACCCCAATCCCATGTAAGGGACTCAAGAACTTAAACATCAGAGTAGTACATAGATTTCAGCAATTCCCATTAAACTGAGGATTGGTTCTGGAACTGGAACAATGTCCAGATGTGTGAGTGAAAGCAATTTTGTTTTTGCAATGCAGGATTACAGTAAGTCTCAGATGTTATGTTCTGATAAAGATATAATCAAAATGGTTTGTTGGGAATTATAAATAGAGTGAGCTATGGGTTATTAATGAGATGTAGGCAGTAGAAAGACTTGAACTGGGCACGGCAAAACCCCAAACAAACTGCAAAAGAAGAATGACTCTCTCTATCTGTTCATAAGACTCAGTCATTTCATACTCACAAAAAATACATTAATGATTGCTGTGATAACTGCAGCTGCTGGTAGTAGTATTGCAGAGTTCTGTTCTGTGCCAATCACCCCTCCCTCTCTCCTTCCCTGTAAACAGCAACAACACACCTGCCAGGATGCTATGGTTGCCCTTCCACCCCACTGGGCAAGTTGCTATTGACTGTACTATTAGAGAGCCTATTTTAAGAAAATAAATATGGTAACACCCTCTAGGAGAGGCTAGTTCTGAAGTTAGGAGGGAAATCCCATGAAAAATAAATCTCAAGCCAGCAGTGGCAGTAGAAGAAATATGTGGTGGAGATAACTGGATAGGCTGCCATCTTTATGAAGCAGCTACAAACCCCTGTGATGGTAAAGTTTACATGGCGAATGTGTGCCACCATGAACAAATTTGTTATCCCTACTGTTTTGAGGAGTAAAGCTTAAAAAAATTCATACTGACCCAAAACCCCCAAATACTAATCCATCATGTGATTAGTAGGACAGTCCACACAGCTTCTGACAGTTCCAGATAATCTTCCTCTGTATTCAACCAGCAATGTTAAGAGAACAGCTCAGATATTGTCTGAGCTTGAGTATTCATATTATTGCCCAGGCCATTTTCTATTTGAGAACAGAAGGTCCATTTCATATTTGCTTTTACTCAGAAAACCCCAGAAAACTCAAACATGCTACTTCCCACTATACCACATATCACTTTGCAAGTAAGCATTTTACTTTCTTTCTGCTTTTAGGCAGTATCATTCCATCAGCAGGCTTTCCTTCTTTGAATGTAGTTGCTAACTCATTTCTTTGCTGCTGAAAAGAGAGATGTTGGGAACATATGCCCTGCAGTGTGCATTTAATCTGTCTCGGCAGGCTTTGATTTCCCGCAGTTGTCTGACCTTTCTAATGAAGAAAAAACTTTCTGGTTTCACAAAAGAAAAGCCATGTGACTTTTAAGCATTGTTGAGCTGTTGAGCAGAACCGTTGGGAAGAATGATGGGCTGTGCCTGCTGCCGATTGCTGCTCACCTGGCCCATAGTTCTGTAAAAGGATATTATTCCCTTTAATTGTTTGGATTGCTACTGGGGTATGGGTTTTTTTTTGGGGGGGGGGTCGCTACTAGCCATGATGGCTCTACTCAGCCTCTGGTGTTGGAGGGATTATGCTTCTGAATACTAGTTGCTGGAAGTCACAGAAAGGGACAGGGCTCTCGTGCTCAGATCTTGGTTGCCGGTTTATCACAGGCATCCGGCTGGCCACTGTGAGAACTGGATGCTGGAATAGATGGGCCGTGGACCTGATCCAAAAGACTTGTCCCATGTTCTTAGTGTCAGGATTCTCAGCCGCAGTCAGAGGTAACTGGCCTCACACCAGGCATTCGGCTCGAGATCCTTGATGACCTTCCCGGCTGCGTCTCCCGGCAGGTTACAGGCAAGGTCACAAATCGGCGATCCCACTCAACGTGAGAGGGACACACCCTCCTCCCTGCTTCCCTCAGGGAGGGGAAAAGAGACAGACAGAAATCTATTTACATCTCTTTATTTCTGTCATTCCAGCAGTACAGAGAAACATGTCTGTACCCTCCAGTCTCCAGCAGAAGACCATACTGACTCCACCTCTGTACTTCCAGTACAGGTCAGATCACACTCTGAGCTAACATCCGGTGCTCAGTACACTGAATAGACTGCCCCCTTTTTCCAATAGTACAGTCCCAGACATCAACATTGTGTTTTGCATTCCAGACACCTGCAGCTTGCTTTTGCATTGCTGCTTTTTCCTGACACTTAGGTGGTACTTCTTGGTGGCACTTCTTGGTGATAGCATGCAGTCCCAAGGACGGGGGTATTTCTCCTCAGTCTCTTTATGAGTTTGTAGGTTTGAGTTACAGCAGTAGGGCTATTGCCCACAAGAACGACATTATGTGATTTGGGGAAAGTGTTTGTTATAGTATGGAAGTGCTTCTAGGTATTCTTATTTCATCAAGTTCCTCTCAAGATGCTGGGCTCTCTGCATTTAATACATTGAGTAGGGATAATGGTTACTGAAGCAGTTTGTGCGCCAGGGTGATCACACCCTGTAATAATGGTTTTTTTAAGCTGCTGTTTCATTAGTATTGTTGTATAGTTTATAAGTACTTATAATTGTTGATTTGTTAAAGATTGTATATGATTTGGTAAGGCCAACTTTTATTTGGCCCAGGTATTGTAATTGTGATGTTTTGCACTGATGCTCTGTTATGTTTATTGCTGCTGTTGTTACTGTTTGTAAGCTGCTTTGAGATTCAGCTGAAGCATATAAGTGCAATAAATTGAATCACTAATGCATGCAAAGGAAAAAAGAAGAATCACTAGTCTCTTAAATCAGTTAATATTAAAAACATTAACACTGGGTATCAGCTTGTGCTTTCACTCCTCGTGTCTTCACTACAAGAGAGTAATTTGAGGCCTGTTATCCACACCCAAATGAATTTGTCCTTATATTGGATGCCATCATGATTCAACATGATTCATGTTTGGCTGTGATGAGAACGTTGCTATTTATAGAACATTTATATTTAAAGAAATACAGAAAACCAACAATATGCTCTGGTTTTGAGCACATTGGGCAGTGGACAGGATATTTGTATGTTAATGATTTTGTTTTTGTTTTGTTACCTTTCAAATAAATATGCTAATTTTAAATGGATTTATTTTAATTTGATGTGTATGATTCTAATAATAATAATAATAATAATAATAATAATAATAATAATAATAATTTCCATAGAGCAATGTGTGTGTATGTGTGCACACTGCTTACCTAGGGGGGACATTGCACTTTTATGAGATTTTTGTTGAAAACCTATTCATTTTTATATGTTATATTCAACTAAATTATGCTCAGAATAGACCCATGAAAATTTCTGGATTAAGTTATTCAATTCAACTGATTTTGATGGGTCTGCCATGGGTATGACTTGGCCAAATACAACCCTCATATGCTTCCCTCTAATACTTTCTTCTGGTAATGTCTCAACATTCAACTCAACTTATTTTGTCTTTCCATAAGCTACTGTGGCTGGTTTTCTTAGCAAGAATTAAATATTAATCTGTATGCTTAAATCACAAAACAGAATTATTCTGAATTTTTACAAATTGTAATTTTACAAGCTTTAAGAAACAAATACATGAATAAAATGCTAATAGAAATATACTGGTAAAACATGAGAAAGTAATAAAGTTATTATTTTAGGTGCAGGTTCATCAGACATGTTGCTCAGAGTTTGCATCTTTTTTCAATATTTTGCATCGTTCAAAGCTTCATTTCTAAGGGTTTTTACAGCTTTAACAAGTTCCATATGCATCCTTTAACTTCTTTCTGTAGACGTTACCTAATGTGTTTTTAGAACTCATCCTGCCTCAAAAGGGTTGAATATGTTTTGCCTGTATATCAATTAACAAATCTGCTAAAAGCATTTTAAAATGCAAAATCAGTTGCTAGAGGAAACTGCTGCTCATTACAGCACATGACCAAGTTTTCTGTAGCAATAAAAGGAAATGACATCTTTTGAGGAGGGGGAAAAACCATGAGAACTACAGAACATGATTCGAATGTCAGAGTGAGACTGAAATGTTATTTAACTGAAAAATACTATGATAAATGTGTATTAGCCTGGGTGTTTTCATTTTTTTGATATTTAGCAGTTTGGTTTGGTTTTTTTGTTTTCCACTATTTAACCTGTTTACTGATGTCTCTTTCTCTCTCTCTTTTCCAGACTGTAACTGAGAAACACAAGCTCAATGTACCTGAAACTATGACTGAAGTCTTGGATGTGTCTGATGAGGAAGGTAAGCTGACCACAAACCACATGATTTTCAGACTGGTTATAATATATACTGAACTTTGGATTTAAGAAACTATCACATTACTTAAAGTGGCTAATTCAAAAGATTGAAAAAAGCCATAAGCTAAAAAACAAATGTACAAATGCTTGCTTATTTATTTATTTAAAAGATATGTTAACATCAAATATAAGAGACATTAAAGATTTGTGATTAGATGAAGATGGGCCATAGCTAAGTGATAATGTATGTGGTTTGATTGCAAAAGGTTCCAGGTTCAGTCCTTGGCATCTTCAGGTAGAATTAGGAAACAGTCCTGTGGAAAACATTGAGGAGTCTTGGCCAGTACTGAGTTAGATGGACCAATGGTCTTATGATCTCATTTCTTGGGAGGTCTCAGTTTAGCCCTCCCTACCATCTTGCAGCTGCTGTTTGCCCTGTTACGACAAGCACATGTGTACCTGTATATTTTCTCCATTGGAGCAAATACCTGGGTGAGCAGAGCACATTATTTGTATTTGGAAAACGCCAGAGGTGAAAGGGCTGCTCATCAAATGACTGCTTTTAAAGAGAAATTTGAAGGTAGGAGGATCAGATCATGAATCTCCAGTGATTCATCCAGTGTTGGCCTCTAGACTGATCTACCATGTGAAGAATTACTTTGATTTTCTCTAATCCTCCTGTTGTTCAGTATATATACTGCTCTCTCACCCCCTCCATATTTATTTTAAATAATTTTGGTTTTCTCTTGGTTGCAAGGTAATGACATTTCTTCCCAGTCTACCATATGCCATTAGTTGCTCCCTTTTGACCCTGTTCCTGAAATTTAACTTATGTGTTATGCAGCTTTTAAACACTCTGACTATGATCATTTCACTGATGAGGATGCCTTTAGTGATGCAGGTACAGTGTTAAGAGTTCTTAGAGTGAGGCACAAAACTATTTTTATTTTATTGTTTAATTGTTTACTGTCCCACCTCTTTTCTGAAACCAAGACACGTGTTTATGGAATGCCTAACTCTGATCTATGCCAGTGAATTTGTGTGTGGGTCTCTGCATGATTTCAGTTTTGCCCACCCTGGCCCCCAAAACAGAGCCTTATTTTTGTAGCTGGCTCTCTGGATGGTTAGTTCTGCCTTTTAAGAAGATTTAAGACATAGTTCATGTTCTACAAATTCAGATTTAAATAAAGTATATTGGAACGATAAAATTACCTTCTGTGATCTTACTATTTAGTTGCTAGTTTTGTATGGTTGTATTGTTGTAAGTTAACTAAGTATTGCGCCCTCCTAGGGCATTAGGATTCATTAACAGGGAGACCACTGATAAATATTAAGAAACAATGATGGTGATTTTTCTTCACTGTATGTCGTTCCTCAAGATGGCTTCCTCTTTAGAATAAAATGTCGAGTTCTTATTTGAAATCATGTTATGCTGTGTAGAATGCAGTTTTGATAGAATACTAAAAGTTTCAGATTCATGTTAAGAAAGAATGCTCTACCCCAATGTATTTCAATAACCCAATATGTTTGTTCAAGGCCTTGAAAATTCTTCTTAGAGGAAAGTTAAGGATTTTTGCAGAGTTTAACTAGGTAGTCTCTGTATTGGCATATGGCCACCTACCAGGTTGTTCAAAAAAGCGATTAATATAGTGAAATATGTTGAATATGTAGCTCCTGCAGAAAGGCTTCTTTAATGTAGTGGATGCTTTACCTGCCATTACCACTGAAACAGGTTTCTAAATATTCCAGCAAAATGCCCCAGTGTTTGCCTTTATTTCAGGAGGGAGCTGTTCCTGTATTCCTTCCTCCATCAGACAATTGCAAGAATACGGTTTTTGTATGCTGCTGCTCTCACGACTCAGCAGGGACAGATGTTCAGTATTTCCATTTTAGCGGTTCAGTTGCCGACACTTCCATTAGAGCCTCTGGGAGCTGTGTGTGGCTGACATAATGTGATGCCCATCTGTAATCACTTAACTGGCAATTATTTGGGTCTAGACAGCATGGCTGGTCAAAGAGGCAATATAATACCCTGAAGTAGCTATGGTTACAAAGATTTGCACAAAGAATAACACGCCAAACCAGGGATGGCAAACCTGTGACCCTCCAGGTGTTGTTGAACTACATCTTCCATCATCCCTGACCATTGGCCATGATGACTGGGGCTGATGGGAGTTGGAGCCCAAGAATGTCCAGAGGCTCCCCTTTCCTGTTATAAATCCCTGACATGATTTAAGTTTAAGTGAAAAGTACCTGGAGAGAGGAGGATACAAGAGTATGGATTCCTTTAAAAAAGGAGTACATCCCCCAGTTTCTGATCTGCTTTTCCATGTGAGCATCATCAGAACAGATAAGTCTTCACTCTTTCTCATGGTAACTGTGTTTATAGAGAGAGTGTCTGGTTCATTGGTTCGGTGCAAGACTGTTAGGTCAGCAGTCATTACTAGATGCTGCTGGTTCAAGGTGAATAATGTGTAGTCATAGGGTTTGACTCGGATTCATTCATGTTTGGAATGGACAAACTTAAGACAGATTTCACTGGGTCTGCTCTACGCATGACTAAGTCTGGATCCAATGCATCATTGCCTCATAATGAATGTGAACCATTTTCTGTTATGGTTGGAATGCTTAATGTAACACTTTTTATTATGATTTTGAAAGTAATCTGAAAGTCAGTTTTGCCTTTGTGCCTTACAAAGTTTGAATTAAGATCCGGAACTTACGCTTGCTTGGATCCAAACATTTTCACAGTTCATAAAAGGCCTGTTTCTGTCTTAGTGGAAGATCACTGCAAAAGAAAAATGCTCCCCACCACAGGTCCAGAGAAGGTCTTCCATTTGCACAAGCTCTCCCCACCCCCTCTTTATATATACATATATTCCCCACCAGATTTTATTTATGCTGTTTCTTCCTTGCTTTGCATGCAGAAGGTCCCAGTTGCAGTCATTGTCACCTCCATTTAAAAGGATCAGGTAGGAGCTGATGGGAAAGACCTCTGCTGCCAGTATGAGTAGACAATACTGAGTTAAATGGGCAAATGGCCTGATCCAAACATTAGGCAGCTTTCTCTGTTCACATCTGATACTTAATTGAGCTTTTCTGAAAATGAGAGTATAGTGCCAATATAAACTCTCTGCTGGCTAGAATATATATTTCTGTTTCTTTTCTACATTCTGTCCCACATTAATGACATTCTCATATGGCACATAATAGTACAATAGGGGCTCAAAGTCAAATTTTAATGTCTCATGTGGAAGCAGTTTCTGTCAGAGGCCAGCTGTGTCCAAGAAACTAAGTGGAAAAAAGGAACAAAAGTAAAATTAGTTCAGCCAACAGTATGTATAATGGCAAAGGACAAAAGACTGATTCAACGTGAGGTGCTGTTGATGTGTTGTTGTTTTTTTAAAAATAAACTTAAACTGATATCATCCCACTTAATCTGCCAGTGTTTTCTTAGTGTGTATTAACAGCTTGTGCTTGCTGTGCTTCAGGAATGAGGATAATGTTCCCTGTTTTGTTTGTTTGTGTTTGAGGTGATCCACCTAATATGTGACCATACTTTTCCAGTGCTGTAGGGCTTCATTAGTTTATTGATCTTGTGAATTTGTCTGTGTTTTGGCTCAAGGTGACGACACTATGACAGGAGATGGGGGAGAATATCTTAGACCGGAAGATCTGAAAGAATTAGGTGACGATTCCTTACCCAGCAGCCAGTTCTTAGATGGTATGAACTACCTGAGGTACAGCCTGGAAGGAGGCCGATCTGACAGGTACTACTGCACCAAGAATGTTCTATTTTTCTAACACATCTATAGTATTTTTGCTGAATAAACACCCAGTACAGTATGTGGATGAATTTTAGGACACTTTCAAGGCCCAGAGGCTTGGTGGGCATGGAGAATGCCTACCTTGTAGATTCACAGAAGAATATTTACTGAGGAAGAATATTTACTGAGGGAAAAGTGGCTTGAAATGTGTACATAAAGCTCCCCCCCCCCGCTCAGATTTCAGCCAAATACCCTAATCACAGCTCACGTGAAAATGAAAGGTACAGAGATGCTCCATCTGAATATAAAAGCACTAAACATATGATGTTGTTAGCTTAAATATATGGATCTTCATTGCAGTAAAGAAAGCCTATGCAATGCAGTGGTTGTGCCATTGCTTTGTGCTATGGGAAACGTACCTTCTTCCTTCTATTAGCCAGCCCAGGCTTAAGGAACTGACTTACTTTAAGAAGCTCAGCTTTAGATCCTCTGGTTTTTCTTTCACAATCATGGTTTTTCTTTCACAATCATGTTCCATGTTTATTATTTCTCTCTCCCCTCTTTGTATGCTTTCATTAGCACTGTGCCCAGGTAGGTATTATACAGCATGAAAATGATGTTCTCTTCAGTGCTCCCTTGTGGCATCTGTCATTAAATACCCGCATCCATGCTGTAGATGTGCTGGAGGATTTTGAAGGTTTTGTTTATTACAGTTGGTCAGTTTTGAAAGAACAACTAAAATACCATTGTGGTTGCAATTAACGATGATCTCAACCAAAATCTCAACTCATTATTTTGCGGCATGTGCAATGCTGCCAGTTGAAGGCAGGCTTAAAAAACAAGACACATACTGATTTCAGAAAGATAACAAAGTTAACATGCTGCCCATTTTCAATTATATATAGCTATTACAATAGATAGAAAGAACTGCTTGTACCTGACTTTGCTCAATAAGACATACAAGAAGAAAACCAGTCTCTGACAAGTATGAGTAAATGCCCTGGAGGTCCTAGTCTCACTGCTCCTGGGTCCTTTTATGTGAGAGTCTATGAATCACTAACTCAATGTTAGAAAATACAAAAGGTGTCAGGAGAAGAAAAGCCTTGATAAATAATTGGTGTGGCTGAGGATAGCGTGAAATTAATGGATAGCATCTGTTTATGATCAACAGCCTTGAGTTTCTTTTTGTCAGGTCAGCTTTACTTAAGATATCTGAAATAAATTATATTTTGCTTTTCATAGATAGCTAAAGACAACAGTATGTTGATATCTGCCTGAAAATGTCAATGGGGTATTTTGACCCCTGATTTATCATTAATTTTTGTTTACTTTGTACAGCCATCAATGGCTAAAGTCCATATTTTGCACAAATGGGGTATATGCATAACCAAGACCCATGATCCAGATAGGAACCTGAATGAATTACAGTTGTTGTGGTTTGCAATCACCACAGAAAAACCAAGTAACATCTTTAAAGGCCTGTAGTAATTTCAGCCTTACATACGTCTGGTTGATTGGATGATGTTAACTATTGTAACGTTCAATTAACAAAGCATCATTTTGGGTCCTTTGCCAACCTTGCATCTTGGTGCTCCAGATGCTTCAATAATTTATAAAGAATGGGGTTTGCTACTGAAGTTTTTGTTTTTTTAAAAGAAAGGATAAAATTGAATGAAGGCCAAGCAATTTTTCTGAGGACCAAGTTTTCGTGGCCAAGCAGACGTGATATTATCCACTATCCACTTATTTAACACTTACATTGTTTTTTAAAGGAACAATTCTATTTGTTTTTAATTTAAAACTCACCCCACAACTTGACTTAGCTCAACTTCCTTCAGTTATAAATGATACACACATAACAGTTATTATGCTATTGTCACTTCCGAGGTTTATTAAAAAATGCAGGGTTGCTATTACCAGCCTTTGCAAATTTGGGGACTAACTCCCTTTTAACACAGAGGCACATGTGTTGTAAGCATGTTTAGGATTGCATTGCATATCATACCTCAGCAGTTAAAATGTGACTAGAAGATAATCATACAGTTTTAGAGCTGAAATGTCCTGATGACATTGACTTGGATCCTAAGTTGCTTCTCTGCTGTTTTTCTCCATCAGCAGCCCTTTGCACTATAGCCTATGCCATTGCCAAAAATTCCCCAAGCATTAAAACCCTCTTCTGTGAACTCTGTTCTGCTCATGGGAGGAAAACTAGGGTCCCTGGAAAGCCATTGCTTGAAATCAATCAATCAATCAATCGGCTGAAATCAGTTCAGTTCAGTTTAATCCAATCAAAACTGACAGGATTTCTGTACATGTCGTTGCATGCAGAATTGCAACCACAGATCACAATATAAGAACTATTAAGAACATATCAAAAATAATCTTTATATATACATAGTAAGCTACATATACTTATGTACTAATGATGGGAAATATTTCCCCCCCCCCCCGTTATTTATAAGTTTAATATCCATTAATAGTTAACACTGAGGTATTAAAATGTGCTGTGTAAATAAATGTTGCTACTCAACTGTTTCTTCAATCTTAATTCATTCCTAACATTATTATGTTACTAGGCAACTGGAAACATATTAAGTATTGCGCACAAAACACAAATATATGAACTATAGCTTGGTAATAGTTTCAGTGATTTAAGTTTCTTAATCAATATTTGAGGTACATAATTATAGCCGAAACTCCATGTAGCTTAGTATGTTTGCATTTTGATATTTGAGGCGATAGCAGTTAGTTTAATTAAGCCATTAGTTGATGTACGAAAGTAGCTTATTTTGCTTTGCATCTATCATTGCTACTGCAAATGATTTTATATGTTGTGCATATAAAGGTGGCGTAAAGGTGGCAGTGTTTTGTTTTGTTTTTGCTTGTTTATAAATTCTGCTGGTATATAAAGGCAGAATTGTGCACTATGAAAAGAGCATATGGCTGGCTACCTTCTGTGTACCTTCCAGGGGACTAAGTAGCACACCGTTGCTTGTCAGAGGAACTTACTTCATTTTTTTCCCTTCCTGAAGAATTCCCTTAAAATTATGAGTGAAATATATATATTTCAACAGGACAAAGAACGATGGAATGGGTTGCTTGTTACTTTTAAGAATAAGGGGAACCATTAAGCCACAGGGTCACTACTTCAAACTATTTCCATACTGTAGATTGAACAGAATGGGATTCTGTTGGATTCCAATGGTTTTGAGAAAAGAGAAGAAAAGTTGGTGGGGTGGGGGAGGAAGAGTGGAGGGTTTCATTGGAGTGCTTAAATCATCCCCCTGGAAGTTGCACTCTATTTGCTAATAGCATGCTTTCTTCACTCCTTTGCTCTGCCCACAATCCCATCTTCACAACACCATCTCAACTGCTGATAATGTTGCCAACCTACCAGCCTACGATCCTTCAGTTCAGACAGGTCCCATACTCTGAGCCACGCCTCCTACTTGAGAGACAGCGCCATGATTGATGACACGGTTGTTATTCCCAGCCACCAGGTGAGATGTTATGGTAGCTTTGCAAACCTCTCAAACTGGTAACTTTAATGTTGCCATTCTTAATTGTCTTTTATGCATTGTCACTGTTTGGGTGAACTGTCAACTGCTCTGTGTTTCTTGGGTCTTGCCTGATTTTATAATGTTGTCTAGCTGAATAATTTCCCTCTGTATCATTCACAATACTGTTTTATGGCTGTCAGCAAAAAAAGGTAGCATGAAAGAAATGCTTAAATACATCTACAGCAAAGTTTCACCCAATTTTTGGCAGTTTTATTGCATCAGCTGCTTAGGTTTTCCAAATGAGGACAGAGATTATTTTCCACTTAGGATAAAGCAGATAACAGCTTCATAAGACACACTATTTGAAAGTGCATTCTCTGAATAGCTGTGGTTTTTTTTGGGGGGGTGTCAGTGTCCTTTGCAATCACATTTATCCCAATTGAGGTATATACACTGTTCTGAGAAGATAAATATTATCTATGTGCTTCACAGCTGAAGTAATATACATGTCTAAAGGGAGGAATGACTATAAGTCTTGTATATCCAGGTTCTATAATTTTCTGACAGAAATTAACTGACAGAGGAAATAGTACTGGCACAAGAAACATTAGGACATGGTGAGGCAAATCTAGGTTGTTTTGATTTCCCCCAAAATTAATAAATGGTAAAAAATGTAGTTCAAATATTTATATATTTCTTTTTTGTTCTAATATTTGGACAATTTGAACATGTTCCACCATTTCAGCAATTGATAAATTGTTTTATGTAGCCACTTTTTAGTGGTAGAAGCTACAGGGGTGTATCCAGTTAAGGCATACTCGGCATAGACACAGTTAAATCTATGGACTCAAGTTATGTTAGTTGATTTCACTGAGTTTACTCTGACTATAACTTAGTTGGATGACAATCCTTTGGGCTGGAATCATTTAGGAGCAATTAAATGCTGCCACAGTGATTCCAGAGTAGAGCTTGATATATAAATAACTCAGAAGTATATTTAGTTGGTCGTTAACTAAATTACACACACGACCTTTTTCACTTTCATTTTAGAATTTTATAGCTTTTTGTGAACCAACTCCATCAGAGGCATAGAAAACATTGGTTTGGGTTGGTTCAGTGTTGTAAATAAAGAGAAGAACAAAGGTACAAAAACATAAAAGTTAAATTTATTTGCATTTCAAGGTATCCACATTGGCCAAAGAAGGTGAGAGAAATTCATATCGCTTAAGCTGGAGCCCTGACAACCTGGACAATGTCACTCTCTCTGCTAGCCCCGTTCATTCTGGGTAAGTAATACACAACAGAAGACAAAGGAAGATAATAATTAGAATCTCATCAGCTTGAACTAATGCTTATTTTGGATGTGCATTTTCCTGTGTTATTGTTTCAATGCAAAAGTTCTAACCATTCAGATTAAAGGACTCCATTACACTTCATATTGAAGCCATTTTGTAGCATTACGACTCCACACCCCAAAGAATTTGTGACTTCAACAGTCAATGAAAAATATTTTTTTGCAGATGCCAACAAATTTCTTTGAAGCAATGGTGGTTAAACTTGTTTGAAACAAATACAAATTGGTAATGTGGACATGCCCTAAGCCAGACCTAAAGCTCTTGAATATAATGTTGAATCTTGAAATCACTGGGAGTCCAGATTTCAGCAGGTTAAGGCTCAGACCTTGTATGACCATTTTCTATTGAAGATATTACCACTTGAAGCAAATATCAGTGGTGCTTTCATGTGGGACTTTGGGGCAGAAGTCAAGGGCCTCATTCAGCATAATTGACGGGAGGACTCTCAGACTCAATAGTGATGGCTTACTACATTTCAAAATAAGAGGAGAATATACATTACATCTAAAGTGTAAAGTGTAAAGTCCACAAAATACCCAATTGAACTACTGAATCTCAGTACCTTTGGAAAGGTGCAGTTTTATACTAGCTAGTAAATGGCATCCAGTTTTACAGTTTCTTATACTTGTAATAATGGATAAAATTGACAGTCACAGTTCTTAGCTGCTTTCAGGAGGCCTTCATCAGTTTAGAGGCGAAGGCTTCAAGAGACAATGAACCATAAAAATTCCATTCAGTCACATATAAGCTGCTTTTGATTAAACAGGGCAGTGAGAGTACACAGCTGACTCCACCCCCAATGTCTTGCACATCACTGGCCATGTGCATACCAAGAGCCTATGCATAGGAGTAAATGCCCACACATATGTTTCCACATGATTGGAACTCCTGCATCACCTAGATGTGAAGAACAATTGACTAGAGCTAGAATCTGTAGGACATGGAAAATGTCAAGAGAGAAGGGATAACAGCACCACAGCCATTTAAGCAATCTGGCAAATATAATGTTCTTAATAACATAGTTTCATTATCAATTATCTTAATTTGATGTTATGGTACTTTGAAGAGCTGGGTCTTTCATTATTATACCTTAGATTACAAAATACAATTTGATAGTGTCAAATTTTGAACAGGGTTATATCTATCAACAGTTTGGATGCATTTAGAAAGAGTGGCAAGAGGAAGAAAAAGACTGGAATGAACAGATGGTCTTTACATCAGAACTGATGTACACTGGCAACCAGCTGTGTGCTTGGTAAAATGATGGCACAATATCAGCTAGATTTTTTTAAAAACTTGGAAGCAAAAGATAAATGCAATAGGCAAAAATATATGGAGTTCAATTAAGTTTACTCTGTGAATAAGTATCAGCATATGATGGATTCCGTTTTCAGAGCTTCTCCGTGTAACTACCTCAGTGCACATGTATGTGTGCCTGCAAAAAATGCATTCATTTATTCCACAAAGGAAGGGAATGCAGGTATAAATTGGCTACTTCTAATGAAATGGAGAAGCTCTGAAGTTCATGCCTGAAACAGAGTACTAGACTAAAGGGGAAGGCCTTCAAGCTTGTTTAGAAAACATATCTTCATGTAATCAATTTGTGAAGGATGGATTGGGATCTCACCTGCTACCCCTGACACCCAGTATCCACGCATTGATTGTGTTATCTGCACAGAGCCTATGGGTGTACAAGCTGTTCATGCATAGGCTTTGCCCACACAATCTGTATCTCCTCAACACATTTCTACAGGGAAACATCTAGATTGTACAGATTAAATTGAACTATATTGGTTGGGTATGTCTCCTTTGTCAATACGGGCTGGACTGCATGGTAGGTTGTTGTTTTTTATCCCGTTTGATTCTTACTATGAGTGTTCACACAGATAATCTAAGGTTCTTGTTCTCCATTATTCTAATGGCCAATACCAATTAGTGAATAATATTTCTGAAAGATTTTCAATTGTGAAACTCAGGATATTGTAATATCCATGATAATTTTCCAAATTTATCTCATTTTTGATGGAGGTGGGTGGATTATGGAGGGAATGTAGCACTGGTGCATAAAGTTGATAAATAATTAGAGTTATCATTCTTAGCTGCCTGTCTTCAAAAAAGGAGATTGGATCACTGCTAACAAGGTAACTGATTTATTTATTTTTAACCCAGTATGGTATTCTCACAAACAGCAGTGGAAACAGGACCTAGCAGCCGGAAGCTCTTTAAATAAAAATAAAATTACATATAAGCTTTTAAAGTATTTCTAAACCAAATAGTATTTCTGTGCTGTTCCTTTAATAAAGTATTTCTAAACTTCCTACAATAAAGTTTTTTATTTTTTAAAAAAGCTTCTTATGAACAGCAGTTTCATATCCTTGAAAATAACAAGATGCAATTTCCCCTCATAATCATGGACAAGGGAACTATGGCAATGAATGCATCAATTTTGAAACAGATAGGATAAGAAATTGGAAACAAGGAACATAAGTCAGAAAAATAAACAAAAATGAACCCCAATATGAGCATGTGAACAACATGAAAAAATAAAGACATATAATTAATGTCAAATGTGTTAATCTGGAAATCAGAATGGAAATGGGCCTATATTGGCCAATTCAACGATAATCAACAGATTATTTTTTTTCAGGGAGGCAGGAATGAAAAAAGGCAGCTAAGAGTGAAGATGGGTCTATCATAACAATACATTACTGACATCAATGCTCAATGCATTTAATGTTAACGATTTCTCAGTAGAATTAAATTTCAATGATATATAACCAAGACTGTGATGCTATAGTGTTTTCCTGGAAATAAGCCCAATTGAATGCAGTGTTGCTTACTTCTGAGTACATAGGATTGTGCAGTGAATTCAGAATTGTGTGGTGCTATGTTCAGTGTTAGGAGTTTGACACCCAATTTGTGCTGCAACTGTTGTTGGTTTATTTTAGCCCATGGAAAAAAAAAAACTTCTCTAGAGAACTCATTTGTCCATTCCAAGTACCTGATGACTGATTAAAACAGGGGTAGCCAGTGTGTTGCCTTCTCAATATAGTTGAAGTAACTCCCAACCAGCATAGCCAGTGGCTAGTTATAATGGGAATTATAATCCGATAACATTTGGAAGGCACCATGTTGGCTACCTTTGGATTAAAGCTTTATAGCCTGCCATATGGAGACCACTGAAAAGCTCTTAACTGTATCATATGGAAGATACAATGTTGAAGAGGCTATTTCCATATGCAGTTGCCCATGAACTAGATGCATTAAAGCATAACTGTTCCCTGCTATTTATACATCTGGCACACAGAGTCTGCACACATATGGAGCTGCCTGGAACACTGATACAGGCAAGTGCTTCTATGTGGCCTCCATATTTTTTGGAGGTGGAATAAATTTGCAATGAGGACTTGAGTCCCCCCCCAATCAGCAGAGATCAGAGAGGGACATCCTGTTTCATTCATCTTTGCACCTATATATATATATTCTCTCTGTAATCTGTGTTTACATATTCACTTTACATCTCTCCATTTGTAGGTTAAAACAGCTTCTCTTCCTCCTTTTATTTCATTTATTCATCCACTCTTTTTTTGTTTTGCTACTGTTGCAGCCGCTCATCTCCATGTTTTGACCATGACAACAGCAGGTGAACTTATATATAATTTCATTTTTAATACTTGCCTTCCTTTTGCCTTCCTTCTTCTGTCATCCTTTTCGTTTATTCACTTCAGGATGCTCTGGTGCATTGATGCCATTCATTGCTTAGTATAGGAGAAAGATTTCTGCCTGTCTGTTGAATATGTTAACAGCCTACATTTTGAAGAGTACAAAGGAAATACATTGTCTCCCAAAAACCTCCAAAATCTTGTCATATGCAATCCTTTTCTCCCACACTCCCTGCCTCACAAAAATATTGTAAGCAATTATTAATTGCATACCTAAAGTAACTGGAAAAAATTTAAAGCAGTGCTTAGGCTTGCAATATTTTTACATGAACAAAATTCAGTCTACAATTAGAATTGTGCATTACAAATCGTTAGCTCTATTTCAGATTTTCTTCAATAAATTCAGATGCATAGTGTGTTGTAACCATATTGCAGATGCCTGGAGCCATCAAGTCTTGAGTTGAAATCCTTCATGTAATTAAAAATGCATACATCATTTGAAGTTTAAGGAACGTTATCATGCATAACTAAATGCCTTTCTCCCTTTATCGAGAGAAAATCTGTCCGTACTTTCTCAAAGAACATTTTGAATTCTATTCAGTAGCCTTCATGCAAGGAGAAACATGCCCACTAACTTTAAGTAGGCGTTTGATTGGTCTCTTAGTTTTTTGCTGTCCCACTAAAATGCAGCACAACTATTTTGCTGCATTATTATTATTTGCAAACTTGATAAAAATGCTGAAGCAACCTGATCAAGCTGTTTTGTATCTAATATTCTTCACTGTGACTAACTGTCTGCTGCTATCTCCTTGTTTCCCTGCATCAAATGGTAATCACAATTTGAAGACCTCCTGTGTGAGGCTGTGGTGGATGTAGTCTATTGAGGGCTGTTGTTCCCAGCTGGGTGATGAGAAGCATGTCTGCCTGCCTGTTTAACCAACTAATTCAAATGTACCAGCATATCTGAATGCTTTGTGTGTAGCATGCTGTCTCTTTTGCCTGTTTTCATGAGTAAAAAGACTACAACCATAGTTTCGTTTGCTCTGGTGCGACTATAGGACTGCCAGCCTACTGGGGCTGGTAGGACAGAAGGCAGTTGCTAGAGGCGATGGCAGCCAGATCCAACTAATTCTAGTTTTCTCCCCATCCTCCTCCCTGTTGAGTTCTACAAAGGCAATGCTGAAACTAAGGAGGAGAAAGCTAACCACCAGGATCATCCTCTGGGCTGGTAGTATGTAAGAAGGAAGAATGAGAAGTGGGCTAAAAGCAGTGTCTAGCCTCTTCTGACCCCTAGCTGGATGCTATGCAAACATAAACATCCAATTCATAATTATCCATAGATGCCGCAACCTTCCCGTTGCCTACTATGAATACAGCTCTGCAGGTTTTTTGCTACCATATCTCCATGGACAGTCTTTCTGTTATGTCATGGGAGCAGAAGGGGCCAACTGGATAAGCCCTGTATGTGTGTGTGTGTGTGTGTGTGTGTGTGTGTGAGAGAGAGAGAGAGAGAGAGAGAGAGAGAGAGAGAGAGAGAGAGAGAGAGATGTGTACTATCATATTTGATATAGCTTCTTTTCTTGTAGGAGCAGAGGTTTACAGATGAAAGCAAGTTCTGTGCATTTGAAATTAAACCTCCCTGGAAAAGTTGTGCATGACCCTTCCTGCTGTTTATATCATTTTTAGATGTAGGGTTGAGTTGTTGAAAATAATTATTTA
Source organism: Podarcis muralis (assembly GCF_964188315.1). Classification (NCBI taxonomy): domain Eukaryota; kingdom Metazoa; phylum Chordata; class Lepidosauria; order Squamata; family Lacertidae; genus Podarcis; species Podarcis muralis. The sequence continues at coordinate 26,415,505 of NC_135663.1, forward strand.
TCTTTCTCTCCAAAAGTGATATTCCATGCCTTTATGAAAATTGGTTGCATATAATAAATTATTATGAATTATATTTATATTAGTGCATATAAAGTGTGACCTTGTAGAAATTATTCTGAAATGTTTAGGGATCACTCCAAAGCAGTGGCGTAGCGTGGGGGGTGCAGGGGGGGCGGCCGCACCGGGCGCAACATCTGGGGTTAGGGCAAATCCACAGGTTAGGGGGCGCAAATCCACGGGTTAGGGGGCGCAAATTACTTGCCTTGCCCCGGGTGCTGACAACCCACGCTACGCCACTGCTCCAAAGAGAATGTTTAGGGAGAACCAAAGAACCAGAATGTCTGCAGTTTTCATTGCATCATCTGGCCTATGACACATACCCCAGAATAATGTTTTACTCTTAGAAAGAATAATATATTTACATATTAAATTATTATGAAAACAAGTACATCAATTATACCTTTGAATTAAGAAAGGAAAAATCAACCCATAAGTGCTGGTAGGAGGGAACCTGAAACTCAAGATTCAATGCTATCTAACTGAAACAGCTCAGAGAGAATGTGTGTAAATAGCACCCCAAATTATGTCATTATCCTGTTAAAACCAAGAAGCTCCATCTCTAAAGAAATAGCACATTTGCACATTTAGACCGGAGGCATACAAACAATTTGGCAGAATCACCACACTGAATTGCACTCTCTGTAGGAAGTAGAGTTGCCAACTTTGTGTGTGTGTGTTTTTAAGAGATGTACACAAAAAATAAAAATTCGGAAGGTGAAATAATCTCTGTCGCTGTAGCTGGAAGTTCCATAATGTCTCATTTCCTTTTCATGAGGATGTTGAGGGGCAAGAACCCTGCTGGGGGAAAGTATTGACAGCCTTAGAGAGGTGAAATAGGGAAGGTGTAGGGCGCATGGCATGCTTCAGGATAGCAAATCGTGTCTCCTAATTATCACCCATTAGCTTGGAGGGTTGTTATAACTGCATGTAGATCTCACTGGGGAAAGGTTCTGATTGTGAAGAGTGATGTATTGTATTTGATAAACATTTGTATAAGGTATTAAAGGATGCAATTTTGCTTCAAGGGACTGAGGATGGGAGAAAGCAGGAAACAAGGGGAAGCAACATTAGAGAAAACTGGGAAGGGAAAATAGTGTTGGCATTTTCTCACCAATTTCAGCCCATTTTACATTTCCTTAACCATTTGGTGGGGATCTTGCCAGCTGTTAAAGAATGCCAGCAATTTGCTTGCTTTCATTCATAGTTTTTATGAAAACAAATCAAGGTCTTATAGGTAATGCACCCTCTGGCCCCACTTTGCCTGCCAGGGGTTCGACTATAGCCTGCAAGGCCATTTCCCCTGAATCGTGCCACCACCCCACATCTGGCATCATATGCGACTTCAGTGTGGGACAGGTAAAGACACCACTGCCAATGTACAACTTAAAGTGTGGACCTGATTGCGTGTTGGCAAGGCAGGTTCCAGCTCTGCCCTCCATCAATTGATGTGCAATAAAACCAAAGCCTGCCAGATAGGGTGTGCTCCCTGCAGGGAACTTTCTCACATGGCCAACTCCTGTAGAAATCTGGCCTTGCCTCTGCCATCTATTAGCTGAGAGGTGGTAAAGTGAAAGCATCAGACTCTTCCAAGCTCTGCATGTTGGTTTGGAGTCCCACAGTTTAGGGACTTCAAATAGCTCAATCAGCTGGCATGGCATCATTGTGATGTCAAATGGGCCCTGCCTACTGTCAGATTTGGCCCACAAGGCTAGGTTCAGATAAGGATCTGGCCTGCTGTCCTAGAATCTTTACTCATTTCAATCTCTAGATACAAAATCTACAAAAATTTAAATGGACTTCTTATTTACAGTATCTGTTATGTAATCTCCAAGTATCTGAATACTATTTGTATTCAGTGTTATTCCTAATCTTATTTTACTATGTTGCTGATGGACATATACAAACCAGCACAGCCAACCATGACTGCAATTTTGTGGGCAGTTGCATAACGCAACCCGTTGAAATGAGATATTTACAGGCTGAGGAATACACATCATGTCTCTCTGCATTTCTCTTAACTGTCATGAGTTTACATATATGTTATCTTCTTAGGTCTGATTACTATTTATATTATTACTGAAAAGAGATACAGTAATAGTCACACCAACTTCATTGCAATTAATATGTAAAGCTGTGGATATAGGGTAGCACACAGCTGGTTGACACAGGCCAGTAAGAGTGGACATTTAGTAACGAGCATTATGATTGACTTCCAAATCAGATTGCATTATTTCTCCCAATTTTCAGTTTCCTCGTCAGTTTTATGGTGGATGCTCGAGGTGGTGCCATGCGGGGTTGCAGACACAATGGACTTCGAATAATTATTCCACCCCGGAAGTGCACTGCTCCAACACGAGTTACCTGCCGGTTGGTCAAACGTCATAGACTGGCCACAATGCCTCCAATGGTGGAAGGAGAAGGTCTGGCTAGCCGTTTAATTGAAGTTGGGCCTTCTGGTGCTCAGTTTCTTGGGTAAGAATTTTTTTAATTATCCAAGATAATTTTAAAAAACATGAAAAAGATGGTTTCGTTTTGTGATCTACTCTGGGGTGGCTCAGCACTTCAGTGCTCGAAGTGAAAATGTTGTATCTGATTTATTTTATGCTGATGGGCTCTGCAGTGAAAAGCGCAACACTGTTAGGCCAGCAATATTCAATTAGCTTGTTTTGTTTTTTCCCCTTATTTAAAGCACCAGTAGCTACAACTCAAGGTTTAGTGTGCTTCCTGGAATAAGTCTGTTTAGTCCACGCTGGGCTTTTAAAGCAGAAATTGTTTCGTGATTGCAGTCAATTAATTACATATTCGCTTTTAAGGGTAAAATGAAAATAGCACAAATGTTGCAAATGTAAATATAACATCTATTGAAAGATGCAAGAAAAGCCAAAGCTGCTTTCAAGGGGGACTTGTGTTCTCTCAGTGGATATTTTCTCAGTAATTGGGACTGCCTGGGAAGCACAAACCTATGATTTTTCTGGGGCTGCATTTTATTCCTTCTACTGCAGTACCCCACAGAAAGATCAGACGTGCTGCACTTGTTTTAGCAATTTTCTGCTGAAACCAGCAGTTTTCAACACTTTTATTTTATCAGCAATTTCCCTTACCAATGGTGGCATCCAAAAATGGATGATCAAAGGAAACCCCCCTCTGCTTAGAGCGAATGGCTTCAGCTGAAAACGGATAAAAGGATGAAGATGTCAAAGGAACAGCGTAAATCCAGCATGAAGCAAATTTTAGGCCCTGTAGTCCCTAGACTTTCAGCCAGTTATCTTAACTAACATTTAGTTCTGGAGAATGGGGTTTGGGGAAAGAATGGAATGTATCTCTAGAATTCAGCATAGGAGGAAAAACCATCAACCATTTAACTCATTATTTTGTTGTTGCTGTGTTTCAATAGAGGAACTAGAAGATTCCTAAGCCTGAAAAGATGGGTAGATGCACATCTGTGATAAAAGGGTTGCTTTTAGGGTTTACGAAAGCGCCCTTCAATACTAGAAAATTATTTAAAGGAAAGCATCAAACCCAAACTAAGGAAAGCCTTTGCTGTCACATTTTGTATTTTCAGTTCTTCTCTTCCTCTATCTACCTGTTTCTCCTCCTTCCAATACACTCACAGTAAACTCAACAACTTTTGGTTTCCCCCCCCACCCTTTCAGCCTAGTGGGGAATGTCTATGGAAACTCACATGTACTAAGAGTTTACATACCATTTCTCAAGGGCATGTCTTACACCGCTGGCACTTTCCTGAGTGGCGTCCTGGCAGTGAAATCAAAGTCACTGAACACTTCCTGCCAAGCCAAGCCTTACATTAATTCATTTGCTCATAAGTCCTGAAGACTGGATCTTGCTCCCATTAATATTAGAAGCAAGGCTAGCATACCACTGAACCTACTGAGGACAAGATAAGGTTGCAAAATTCTGGGGAGCTCTTTTTATGAATTATCAGGATCAGTGGGGCATACCTAAACAAATCAAGGCAGAAACCTGTTCAGTGTACAGCCTAATTCCACTCTTGAGCAGACAGTGCACTGGGGTTCTGGAAAACAAAATACATAAAAGCTTATTTATTTTCTTTCTTTCACTGCTGCTTTGGATGTACTCAGTAAACTTCACCTGCCTACGGCTCCTCCCCCACTTAATGAGGGAGAAAGTTTGGTCAGCCGAATCCTTCAGCTGGGGCCTCCAGGGACCAAATTTCTTGGGTAGGAGAGACTTAAAACAAATTGATGGATGCTGGCCTTCCCATTCTTCTCCTTCTGCAATATTATTTTTATGTCATTGTGCCCATGACATTGTCCCTTTCTATGATTTTAAATTCTGTATTTACCTAACCTTTAGTGGACCATTTTCCAGCCCTTGTGGTATGTGGTTTTTGTTTTGGTGATATGTTTGTACCTTTTCTTAAAGTTCCTTGAACTCCACTTATGATTTAGCATGAGAACTTCCTAGCTGTGAAATGTAACAGTTGTTATAGCTGTTGTGTGCTTGACGTCTGTCGCAAAGCAACCTGGACTGGAACTGTAGGAATCTACTGTACAATATTTTGCCTCTATTGTCACCAACACAACGGTGATATGTTATATATTGGATATAACATAGAACTTAGCATGATATATACAAGATGGCCTATGTAATTCAGTTATTATTGTGAGACTATTGATACACAAATGTATTTATAGTTTTTGCAAAAACGGGAAACACAAGTTATGATGAAACATATATACAATATGGGCACAATGAGCAGAAATTTGATTTTGCGCTTGTAGATTAATATAGAATAATCATTTTCACTATAAATTAGGAGTCTGGAAAATGTCAACTGAAACAAAGAGCCAATATAAAATCAATGCAGATTGATGACAGATGTGGCCTGTTTCTTAAATAGATTTGTATTCTCCTATAAATCATATTTTTTCTTTAATGTGTCCATATATGTATATACATAGATAACAGTAGATTCTGCATGATAAATGTGATTGCACAGGATTCTACACATCAAAACAAGTTTCAAACGTGTGGGCTTTATTCATTCCAGATTATAATTCTACAGCCCCAATGCCAGCCCCTGCTGCTTTGGCAAGTACCATAGATGCTGTGTGATTTTTATTATATATAAAAAAAGTGGGAGTACATTGCTCACTGGTCCTAACAACAAGCTATATAATGCCAAAGTGGTTCTAGTATGCTTTTTTCAGGATCGTATCCAGGAATGGCAAAGAAGCCGGCCGTATTCCAGGTCACTTTGTAACAGACTGAGAAAATTTGTATTGATTTGCTGCCCATTTGGCACAGTCCTTTAACGTGCTGTGTTGCTGTAATAGGCCTGTGATTGTCGAGATTCCTCACTTTGCGGCTTTACGTGGTAAAGAAAGGGAGCTGGTGATCCTGCGCAGTGAGAATGGAGACAACTGGAAGGAGCATTTCTGTGAATTTACAGAGGATGAGCTGAATGAAATCCTAAACGGGATGGATGAAGGTACACAATGTGCTAAGAAAGGAGAAAGGTCTGAAAGCCACAGAAAGGAAATGATAATGAACTTAGAAAATAAAATAAAAACATTATTGTGCAACCACAAATAGATTATTGCATGCATTTGCTATGCATATTTGCTATACAGTGGTACCTCTGGTTACATACTTAATTCGTTCCGGAGATCCGTTTTTAACCTGAAACTGTTCTTAACCTGAAGCACCACTTTAGCTAATGGGGCCTCCCGCTGCCACCACCACATGATTTCTGTTCTTATCCTGAAGCGAAGTTCTTAACCTGAGGTACTATTTCTGGGTTAGCAGAGTCTGTAACCTGAAGCATATGTAACCAAAGCGTATGTAACCCGAGGTACCGCTGTATGTAGTTTCTGTGTGGCTAACTCTCCACTGAGCTGACATGCACAATGCCATGTGGCCAATGAATATTTGTGTGCAAGACCATTCAGTCTATTAACCTGGCATATGATGTAACAAGTAGAAAAAGACAAATAGAACATCAAAAGACTTGTGGCATTTGCCTTCTTTCTGTAAGTCAGAACAGTTTAAAATGACTCATGGGTAAGACAAACACATTTACCAGCAACTTTGGGAATTCTCACTAATATTTCCCCATTTTTGCGAATTTGTGGTCAAATCTCCCTGCACTAAGTGAAAGATCTATTGGGTATCCAAGTGACATGAAGTTTTTGATGATACAGATTTGTTACTCTGGACAAAACTGCAAAAATCTGAGGAAACCCTTTAATGGCAATCCTAACACATTGTGTGGTCTTCTGCCAACCACATTTACATTCAATAGTAGGGCCATAGTGGAAAATAAGGAAGATTAACATAGTCTGAATGTAGAGTTCACAAATCTTTCTGTAGCCATGGAGACATCTAAACTCTAGAAAATTAGAGAAGTAGGTGTTGTGTTGTGTTGAAAACTCGCCATTAGGAATAGCATGAAGTAACTTTCGAATTTTATAGCTTTGAGGGTTTTCTTTGGTTGGTCAATGCGCGATCTGAAAAGTCAGTTAATATACTACACAATTTTTAATATAATAAGATCTGCCAGTAGTTTTCTATCTGACTATGGCTACCATGCTGCAACCATTATTTAAGAACAATCTGAAATTGTATCTACAGAAAGGAAGCATTCATGTGTGTGTGTGTGTGTGTTTGTGTGTGTGTGTGTGTGTGTGTGTGTGTGTGTGTGTGTGTGTTTACTGTAGGAAATAATTATGGTTTAACTGTGGTCTCTTTTTACTTAGTCCTTGACACACCAGAGGAGCTGGAGAAGAAACGTATTTGTCGTATCATCACTCGGGACTTCCCACAGTATTTTGCAGTGGTGTCCCGAGTCAAACAAGACAGTAACCTCATTGGACCCGAGGGTGGTGTGCTAAGCAGTACAGTAGTACCTCAAGTACAGGCTGTCTTTCCAGAGGGAGCACTAACCAAGCGAATTCGTGTTGGTCTGCAGGTAAGAGAAATGAGGACAAGACTTTACATTATCTAACTGGCAGCATTTCTGTTGATGAGAAGAGTTTCTTCATTCCATTTTTAATTATTTCTCTGGGTTCTCTTTCCTGTATGTCACTCCCCCTGAATTCCAGTAGCTAGAAGAATTAATAAAACTATTTCTGGACCTCTGGTTCATTCCTACAGTTAATCAGAACAGACATGCACGCTGGTAAAACGTTACAAAACAAAAAAACAAAAAAACCACATTGATGCAATCACACATATGATTGCGTTTAGATCCTTTTTGCAGATGCGCACACTGGTATCCATTTGGCAGTGTCTTACTATGCTTGCACACTATTCTGTACAAAATTTGGAAATAAAAAAGCAACAGCAATGGAGAATTACTAAAGCATTGGCTCCCATTTGAGAAGTCGCAGTAGGTAATTCAGAATTTCAGAAACATCCCTCATTTCTCCGGAGGCCACTGGTTATCTTTGCACAAACGATTCCTGTCTTTATAAACCAGGATATGCATGTACTCAATGAATCTGCAACAGTTCCTTCGCACCTACCTTCACTTGAGCAGGGAAACCAGCCCAGAAGCCACTGTTAACAATTGCTTCTTGTTATGACATAACTGAGGTACTGCTTAATGGGTTCCAAATAAACTAGCTTTTAAAGTTAGCTTTTGAATGCTGGTTTATTTGGAAGCTGCTAAGCATAGTTCTTGCTTCACACATAACAAGAAGCGATGGTTAACTGAAGTTTCCAGTTATGTATTCCCACTTATGCTAAAGGAGAAGAGAAGTAGGAGTGAAGGAATGAGCTGGGTGCATGGAGCTGGCTGGAATGGTATCTATTTTATTCAGAGAAAATAATAACAGAAGCTACTGAACTGTTTCATTGCAAATATTGTTTTATCTAAAAGACTGCCATAGCAAATTAAAGATATTTTGAGTTCAAACCAGATGAGTAAAAGTTATGAGTTCACAAACTATGACTCTGTCCGTCTACATTCAGCAAGTAATTTAACTTCCATTTCCTCCAATTAACCTCTTTTCACAACTGTGATTAGAGTTCCATATTTCTGGTCTAATTTACAAATAAATTGGAAGTGGTAGGCTTTGCGAACTTGCATTGAACGCTTTGAAATTATGATGAAAGGACTGATTGGTTAAATGTTCATAAAGCACTTTATGATTCCCAGAGGAATTATGTAAAAATATAAAGCTGTGTCCAATTTGTCACTCATCTGCTTGCTAGAGAATGGTGACCTCATCCCATCTTTGAATGGGCTTGAAGATTCATCAGAGAATTCACAGAAGGAGCTTGGGTTTCCCCAGGAGCTCTGTGGCAATCTCTCTAAGGACATAGAAGGCTTGGTAATCTATGATTCCCAGGGATATTTGCACTGGGAGCAGCCTTTAGCACTAATAGCAATTGTCTGTTCTGGTTGGAGTTGAAGTCCCTCTGAAGGAACAGGTGTGCAAGGTACATCTTAAGCCATCTCTATCACTGGAGGTCCAAAATCTCTTCAAAAAGTCTTCACTCAAATCCATAGTTCCAACAGACAGCCTCCCGCAATTCTTGCAGTCTCCTACCACAACCCACACAGCAGGCTGTAGCCCTTTTATACACAAAGATACTTGTCAAATCTGTCTAGTAACACAGATAAGAGAATCTCAAGATGCCTGCAGGTGCATTGAGTCATCTCTGCTGGCTCGTAGAGTATTAACTCATTAATTGCATTCCTTAACAAGGCCGTAATAGCCTTACCAAAGTGGTTCATGCATTGATAACCCCAAGACTTGATTACTGTAACATGCTCTATGTGGGGCTACCCTTGTATCTGGTCTGAAAACTGAAGCTAGTACAGAATGCAGGAGCAGGCTATTGGCAGCATGCTGACAGCACTTGCCAATTTGCCATCAGGTGAGTGCTAATTCACAAAGCCTTAAGCAGCTTGGATTGCAAGTACTTTAAGGACCATAATGCGCCATGTCAATCACTAAAATCCTTTGATGCAGTCATTGTGTTTCCCCATCCCCCTGAGGTTTGGTTGGCCTTTGGAGGGACTGAGCCTATAGTATGGCAGGCTGTGGAAATCCCTGCCGTGGAGCTCCCAGCCTGAAGAATCATCCCTGTTATTTAGATAGCCCTTTGAAATCACTGGCCAGTATTTATGGATGCTTTTATTAATCATTTCATTGTTGTAATTCTTGTATGATGTACACTGACATGTACTTTTATGAAAGTGTGGTTTATAAATATTTAAATGAGTAAATAAATGAGGGGTAGAAGACAGGAGTAAGCAGAAAATGGAATTGAGGCACGTGGAATGTGCAATGGGTAATCAGATTTGTATAGCTTTAAATATATAGTCAAATTCATAGAAGACATTGCCCAATGGCTATGAATGATGATGAATATATGTTACTGCCAGAAACAAAGACAGCAGACCAGTCACTTGTGAGCAAAAGTGAGAGAAGACTGTTGTGTTTACGTCCTGTTTGTGGACCTGCCAAGGGCATCTGGTTGGCTCCTATGGAGAAGAAGAGGATGTTGTTATGATTGTTCAGATACCAATAATTAAGACTTTCGTTTTGTGCATGTCTTTGGTTAGGCTCAACCTATGCACAATGAGCTTGTAAAGAAGATTTTAGGCAACAAAGCCACATTCAGCCCTATTGTCACATTGGAACCCAGGAGAAGAAAATTCCATAAGCCAATAACAATGACTATTCCTGTTCCTAAAGCCTCTAGTGATCTGATGATTAATGGATATGGGGGTGATGCACCCACTCTAAGACTACTATGCAGCATAACAGGTAAGCTCATAAGAAGTAACTTGAATAGCTCAGTCGGTACAGCATAATACTCTTAATCTCAAAGTTGTGGATTCAAGCCCCATGTTGGGTAAAAAAATCCATGTATTGCAGTGAGTTGTGCTAGATGACCCTTGTGGTCCCTTCAAACTCTACAGCTCTATGATTCTAAATGCACTGATGGGTCCATTGAGAAGGGTGGCATTGTATGTTGATGTTGTAGAGAACTCATTGAAAGCTCTTGCTTATCCCAGATTTGCAAAGTGGAAATAATGACCTCCATAGTTTATTGTTGAAATAAGATTTTGCATCTTGGTACCAAAGAAATGTGGGTGTGTATTTATTTATTTTAATATCAAGTTATTAACCCTGAGCAACACCCAAGAACAGACCTTGACTACAGCTTGTAAAGTTAGAGCTTCACCACAAGCTCAGATTCAAGTGAAATGCTGTGCCAAATCTTGGAGTCACTTGGTGCAGGAGTAAGGAGGACTCTGGAGATGCAAATTTGCTGTCAGCTCCTCTCCTGTTCTTGTGGTCTCACTAAGCCAGGCATCCCCAAACTTGGCCCTCCAGCTGTTTTGGAACTACAGCTCCCACCATCCCTAGCTAACAGGACCAGTGGTCAGGGATGGTGGGAATTGTAGTCCCAAAACAGCTGGAGGGCCGAGTTTGGGGATGCCTGCACCAAGCCATACTTTGGCTTATTACGTCATGAGAACCAGGCCATTGACTTCTTGTAGGAATGCTGAACATTTTTTCTCTTTGTCCTCAATTGTTTCAGGTGGAACAACACCTGCTCAGTGGGAAGACATCACAGGAACAACACCATTAACTTTTGTCAATGAATGTGTTTCCTTCACCACAAACGTATCTGCCAGGTACCACTGTCCAGAATAGTATATTTTCTTTAAACTGTACTTAAGTGTTTCAGCACTGTATTACTTATTAATTGGACACAAGTACTCCACTAAAGTTTTATTTATTATTATTTACTTATTTGATTTATAGACTTTATCAAAAGATCCCAGGGCAGTGTACAACATTAAGATCACATTTTATGGGGCGTAATAGTAAAAACATAATGAAAAGCATAGTAATCGATAGCATAATAATAATAAAATAATAATAATACGTGTGTGTGTCCCCCCCCCCCCCAGCTTTAACAGGCCATAGATTAATGGCCAAAGGCATGAGTAAAGAGGTATATTTTTGCCTGGTGCCTAAAGATATGTAATGATGGCACCAGACAAGCCTCTCTGAGGAGACCCTTTCCCAGGCAGGGAGCTACCACAGAAAAGGCCCGTTCTTGTGTTGCCACCCTCTAAACCTCTTGGGGAGGAGAGGCATAGCAAAGAGCCTCAGATAACAAGTGCAGGGTCTAGGTAGGTTTGTATGGAGACAGGAAGTCCTTAAGGTATTGTGCTAATGTGCTAATTCTGGTATTGTAGTGTTTGCAAAGTAATCCATCCTCTGGCCTGACCCTAAAATAGAGTATGATTAATTCTGGAGTCTGAAGAGTCTAAAGTTGTTTTAATATCTGTTCTGAAGCTGGCAGCCATGGTATCCTAATATGGACAAAAGGAGAAACTGTGGTTAATTAGAGATTTCCTGGTTTGATCACCTGTGTGTTGCAAAGGGGGTGAAGGGACTGTGTACATATCCCAGTTCATATCCCAGCTGAAAATGACTGTTCCAATGCATTTTGGTAATCTGGGAATCAGTAGAGATCCATTTCAAATTACACTCAGGCTTGGGCCACACCCAATGCAGAATCTAGATGATTTCCCCCCCATTAAGAATTTGCTTATTTCAAGCTAATGCACAAGTTATTTGAAATCAATACTAGTGTGATTTCTGGATGTATTTTCCAAATTCTGAACTTGTGTGTGTGTTATGTTAGACTTAACTGTGCAACAGTTTTCCATGTTTGTTTATTTGCAGGTTTTGGTTGATAGACTGTCGACAGATACAGGAATCTGTTACGTTTGCTTCCCAAGTATACAGAGAGATTATCTGTGTGCCCTACATGGCCAAATTTGTAGTGTTTGCCAAATCACACGATCCTATAGAAGCCCGATTAAGATGTTTCTGCATGACGGATGATAAAGTGGATAAAACGCTAGAACAGCAAGAAAACTTTGCTGAAGTTGCCCGAAGCAGAGATGTAGAGGTATGGTATTAAACATGCAAAATGAATTCCTTCATTGACATTTTTGTACATGTACTTTTAAAACCATTGTCTTAATTTCCTTTTGTATGTAGAAAGAAAAAGAAAATCTCTCATTTTAAATCTTAATATGGGTAATATCCAGCTAAGTCACTCTCCAAGGATACCCATTGATTTCAATTGGTGTACTCTGTGTAGGATTAAAAATGGACATTACTGTATTTTCTTTATCTGCTTGCTTGCTTGCTTGTTTGTTTATTAGGAATATTTTATAGCCCACCCTTAATCTATACAGATACCAGGATGGGGTACGAAACATATACAGATATTAAAATACCTAACAAAAATGTTAGAACACATGCAGATATTTCTTTTTATTGGGAAGAAAAGGAACTACAGTGTTACCTCAGTTTAAGAACGATTAAACTGTTTAGGAACGCTTCGGTTTACAAACTCCGCAAAACCGAAAGTAGTGTCCCGATTTGAGAACTTTACCTCGGTCTAAGAACAGAATCCAAACGGTGGAAGGGCACTGGCAGCGGGAGGCCTCATTAGCGAAAGCGCACCTCGGTTTCAGAACGGTTTAGGTTTAAGAACGGACTTCCGGAATGGATTAAGTTAGTAAACCGAGGTACCACTGTACAGGGACTCTCTGTCCAGATTAAAACATTTGTATGGAAGAGGGTGGAATTGAACCTTTCCTGCTTGTGTCTTGTTTTTCCTTGACATGCTTCCCACCCCTGCCATGGGTAGAAAGCTGCTTTTGCTATGGGAGGAAAAACTATTTGCCATAGGTGCAAATAGCAGCTTTGAAGAGGAAATGGTCGAAGGAAAAAGGGTTAATCCTTCTCTCTCCACCACCATTTCTATGCCATGTTCCTGCTGCAGATCAAGTCCCCCTGCAATTTTGTTTAGTGGCAAATACAATCACATATATAGTACATTGTCCAGGTTGGGATCTGAAACAATATGTGGCACCTATCTCCACCCTCTAAGAGGAATTCTTCCCAACCTAGAACAGCCATAGTTCTGTTCAGTTATGGATTTTAAGCAGGGGAAATATCTTTTATCTTCCTTGTTTGCCTACAAGATTTTCTGCTATACTATATAGTATTAGAGGGCCGGCTGTCATCTCCTAAAACGCTTTATTGCTATTTAGCGAAGTGGTGGTTCTAGAGGGCTGTGGAATCTGTGGCCCCTCAGATGAACGTCCACCAGCCAGTGGACCAGTGCATTCTAGGAATTGAATAAAGGTAATAATGAACTCTCTTCTACATTTCTGTGATACTTACTTTTATTATATTTTGTTCCTTATCAACCATATGTAGGTACTAGAAGGAAAGCCCATCTACGTGGACTGCTTTGGGAATCTAGTACCACTAACGAAGAGCGGCCAACATCACATATTCAGTTTTTATGCCTTCAAAGAAAATAGACTTCCACTGTTTGTCAAGGTAATAGATGCAAGTCCATATCTAAACTTTCATTTTATTTGGTGGCGACTATTCAGAATATTCAACAAGCAGAAACAGCCCATCCATATACAGCCAGAAACCACCATTCTTTAACTATTTTAATAATAGCACCAAAGCTGATGAACTGCATTTCAAGGGCAGTGGTCTACTTTATCCCCTTTTGTGCACCTAGATGTGCATCAGAGCTTCGGCATTTTATGCAATGGAATGAAAAACGGCAAATCGGGGGGTGGGGTGGGAGTAGTTGCCTGAACATTCACCATGTTTCAAATGAAAACCGAAGATCTATAAAAATGTTGATATCTGTCCTCTGACTTTAGATCTCCCTTTGGAGATTCAACATTTTCACTTTAAGGCAGAAATATTAAAGTTTCTTTAAGCAGGGTTTAGTGGCAGTGGGTAAATAGAACTTTACTTAGGTACTGTCATACCTCTGGTTGCGAACGTGATCCGTGCAGGAGGCACGTTCACAACTCGCAGCATTCGTAGCCTTAAGTGCTGTGTCTGCGCACACACATGACGCAATTCGGTGCTTCTGCGCATGTGCAAGCGGTCCGCAACCCGCAGCGTTCATAACCTGAGGTATGACTGTATGTCTTAATCCGTACATTTAATACATTTGCATCATAAATATTTTATCATTTTGTCTCTGTAGTATTTTATATCTCTTTAAGCTGTAGCATTGTGTGTTCTTTGCTTTGCTTTTTGCACTAGGTCCGAGACACAACACAAGAACCTTGTGGGCGCTTGTCATTTATGAAGGAGCCTAAATCTTCTAGAGGCCTCGTACATCAAGCCATCTGCAATCTGAATATCACATTGCCAAATTACACAAAGGTACTTCATAATACAATGAAAAGATCTTTGCTCACATACTAGCCGGCACACTGAAATTTCAGAGCTCCTAATCCCTGGCTTTGTTTTGCACAAACTACAAGGAGTGGCTTATCTTTTGGGTTAAGTGGCTGTGAGTTTTTATTTTTAAGACTTTAATTAAACATTTTTTAATATTACATATAGAGTAGGATTGGGGAGCCCGTGGCCCTCCAGATGTTACCAAATTACATCTCTCAACATCTCCTCCTATTGGCTGTGCTGGATGGAGTGGATGGCAGTTAGATCATCATCTGTAAGGTCATAGGTTCCTCACCCCTAACATAGAGGGTGCATTAATTATAGAGTATTTTCTAGGTGGGTGGCTCTCACACCATGGCCTTGAATTGGCTCAGCAGCATCGATTTTCTGAGTTCAAAGTGTAAATACTGGGGATTATATATATCCAAAGAGCCAATACCAAAAGAACCCATCATATGATACTTTGCAGATTTCTTGAGCATTAAGCCTAGTAGTTTGCTCAGACAGAAGTGTAGTGTTGGAGGAGAAAGATTGCAAAGTCACTTTAGAGTCTGGGTTCTCATATTTATCACCTTCCTGCCCATTCCAAGTTGATCTGTGATCTTCTGTTTATTTGTGTTCATAGGTAAGTCATTCACATAAGCAATTAAATGCATAGAACAGAGGTCTCATGTGCACAATGTGTGTCTTCTCACTTTCATTGGAATTTAAGGTATTACAGATTTAAGCTTGAAAAATCAAATATGAAGAGATAGCAATTAACACATGCAAACTACCGTATTTTTCGCTCTATAGGATGCACCGGACAATAGGACGCACCTTGTTTTAGAGGGGGGGAAGCAAGAAAAAAAATTCTCCCCCTCTCTGCCCAGCGCCCCTTCAGCGAAGCGGCAGGAGGCGCTGCTCAGAGAGGGGGAGAATTTTCCCACTCTTGTTTTCCCCCTCTAAAACAGGGTGCCCACCGACCCCTCTCGCTCTCCAGGCTTCAGGTTCCTTTCGACCTGCTCTTTGGGGCTGGCAGGGGGAAGCCCACCACCAGCCCCAAAGAGCAGGTCGGGGAGCGGGGAAAGGGGCGCAGCGAAGAGGCTCCTGCCATAGTCGCGCGTCACCTCTCCAGCTGGGAGAGGGTCGCGGGGTGCTGCTTTAGCCGTGCGCGCGCTCTCCCGGCTGGAGAGGTGGTGCGCAGCTATAGAGGCTCCTGCCGTAGTCACGCGTCACCTCTCCAGCTGGGAGAGGGTCGCGGGGGGCTGCTTTAGCCGCGTGCGCGCTCTCCCGGCTGGAGAGGTGGTGTGCGGCTATAGAGGCTCCTGCCGTAGTCGCGCGTCACCTCTCCAGCTGGGAGAGGGTCGCGGGGGGCTGCTTTAGCCGCACGCGCATTCTCCCGGCTGGAGAGGTGGTGCGCGGCTAAAGAGGCTCCTGTCGTAGTCGCGCGCCACCTCTCCAGCCGGGAGAGGGTCGCGGGGCTATGGCTTCTTCGCTCCATAGGATGCACACACATTTCCCCTTCATTTTTGAAGGGGAAAAAGTGCGTCCTATAGAGCGAAAAATACGGTATGTTACATTTTCTTTGACATTCCAACCATGTATTTTCAGGGTTGGCACAAGAACTCCACTGCCACCTCTTCACTTTTTGGGAGTAGCAGCGTAGCATTGCCCTGGAGAGTACCTGCTTGCTTTCAACAGTATTTGCTGTTGTCACAGCAATTCGGTGACATTCCTCAGAACAAGATATGGGGCAGCAGCAGATCAGGAGACAGGACATGCCAAGCAGCCAACAGTAGTGATGATGGGGGCAGCCCTACAGGTGGTGAATGGAGGTTCACAATCTGCTGCCTCTCCCAATCCGCTGCCTGAACCACATGGTTCAGCATGGCAAATGGCAGGTCCAATCCTGTATACTAGGGTCAGGCTTGGTGGTTGAGAAATAGTGTATTGGCTTCTTTGAAATGCAGTAATAAAAATCAAAAAAGAGCCTAAAATAACCAAACAGCTTCCCACTTTTTAATTATCTTAAGTCCCCAGCTTAAAAATAATAATGAACTGATTCTCTTGTTCCCTTTTTTTCCTCCTTAGGAAAAAGTGCAGAAATTGTGTTCGTTTTGTACTCTTGCCAATTGAATATGATCAGAAATCATTCTTTTCCTTTAACTGCATCCTATCTTTTCCTGCTCTGTTTTTCTCTTTTCTTGCATGGCATATTGGGCTGAAAGGAATCAGAATCAGATCAAGAACAGGAAGAAGAGGTAATCTTGCTAATAGATCAGTACTGTATAAAACCCTTGTGACCAAAATCAAAATTCCCTTGGGTATGCATGCGGAGGTTCACCAAGTCTCCCTGCAATGCACTCACTCATGGCTCCAAAGTCCTCGAACTCTGAGGAGCAACTTTTCAAATTGCAAAGAGCTGCAGCAGGAGGTGGGGGGGAGATAAAAACACAGTACATGTGATCTTTTAAATTTTTATTTGAGAATCAGAGTCAGTTTTTATAAATGCATTTAAAAATAAATAAATGAAATTGATTTTTTAAAAATAAAAATCAGAACTGTTTAGATGCAGAAATAAATATGAAGTTCATTTTTTAAAAAAAATGTTGGATGTTGCAGAAATCAGTGCAGTGATACACTACATACCAAAACTCATTCAGATGCGATGCTAACCTATTATGTGAATGAGCCTTAGGTTTGTGCACTCCTCCCTCCTCTCTATTCCCCCCCCCCCAAGCTAAATATTGCCCTCTCCCTCCAAAGAATTTCCACAAGGTAATAGAACCTTAGAAAACCTACTGTGATAACAAAGGCATCTTAGGACATCTCAAGCTATGTATGTGGCTCCTACTTTTTTACTAACAAATGTGCCAGTATATTGTTCTTGCACTTTCGGAAGTCGAGATACGAATAACCTGCTTGCTGCTTCCACCTTCTTCACTGTTTCTCCCTGTCCTGCTCAGTGATCTTTCTGTTCAAATTCCAACTTAGAGCCTAAATGCAACAAATTAACAATTTAGATTATATAGTTTGATAATAGCAGGAACTAATTACCAAGGTTCATCAGTGGCTTAAAGGCATTGCTAGCTCTTATTAGAATTCAGCTTGTCTGGACAACCAGTTAAGTTGCAATACTTATCAGGAAGGAACTCCAATTGAATCCAGTGAGTTTTACTTCCAAGAAAGTGTATTTAGGATTGACCTACAGGCTTCAATGGTAAATTAGCTGGTGTTCTAGGTGATATTTCTCCCTGGTTGTTGTGACTCAAAGTGCTGTAACCATTTCACTCTGTGTTCTCTTTCAGACTGACATGACATCAGAAAAACGTAAGATTGTAATAAAAATGTTATTTGTCTAATCATTAAGTTAAGCATAAGAGAGTGTGCAAATTCTAATTGCCACTGATGATACTAATTTTCTAAAAGAATAATATAATAATGTAAATTTAGCTTTTAGCTTTTAGATGTTATTTAATATGTTACTAATAATTAAAATAAAAGTACTAAGACAGTTCATCTAAGCATTCACTTTCCTTTTGACATTCCCCTGGTGACCCCTGCTATTGCTGTTAGGCTTGTATAAATCCCCATATTTTATTTCATTTTTTATTTTGTATGTATGTTCACATAAAGTCATTGCATTTTATAAGTTAATTACAGTATCACCTTTAAAGATTCAGCTTCTATAAACTACCTTCATTAAATTATTTACATGCAATATGCATGTCCCTGTGTATAAAAGTGATACTGTTTTAAGTAACAAAGTTCCATAATCCATTTACCCTCTCTTACTTTGGTGAAGTATTTCAAAAAGCATAATTATGTATTGGGACATTGTCGCTAGCTATTATTGATTATACCTGTAGTTGGAAGTGGAGCAGGACAGGAAGGGGAATTATGGCAACAAGTGTTGGGGTAAAGTCAGGTCACAAGCTCACTAAATTACAGCTTCCAGGCAGATCACGGCATGATTCCCAGGGATATTTGCACTGGGAGCAGCCTTTAGCACTAATAGCAATTGTCTGTTCTGGTTGGAGTTGAAGTCCCTCTGAAGGAACAGGTGTGCAAGGTACATCTTGAGCCATCTCTATCACTGGAGGTCCAAAATCTCTTCAAAAAGTCTTCACTCAAATCCATAGTTCCAACAGACAGCCTTCCGCAATTCTTGCAGCCTCCTACCACAACCCACACAGCAGGCTGTAGCCCTTTTATACACAAAGATACTTGTCAAATCTGTCCAGTAACACAGATAAGAGAATCTCAAGATGCCTGCAGGTGCATTGAGTCATATCTGCTGGCTCATAGAGTATTAACCCATTAATTGCATTCCTTAACAAGGCCGTAATAGCCTTACCAAAGTGGTCCATGCATTGATAACCTCAAGACTTGATTACACAAGCTCACTAAATTACAGCTTCCAGGCAGATCACGGCATGGGCAAAGGACCAAAACAACATGGCAGCCCTGCTACCAGTGATACTTTTCAACCCAGTTGCTGGAAGGTCAGTTTGGGGAAACAGCCAGCTTACGCCACTCATGTTGTCTGCTTTCATGAACCAGAAGCTATGGAAGATACTGCAGAGTGCAAACTGAGTGGAAGTGAGCCATTGGGCCCATAAGGCCGTACCCACCCTGTTGGTGGAGCATATAGCACCCCACTTGCCCTAATGCTGTGGCCCCTGCCCAGTGCCAGTCCTCAATTAGTTGGGACAGAATTCCTGACACAAAAATGAAAAATGAAACAATTAACATTTGCTATAAGGGAGGCAAAAATTCTGGAACTAAACAGCCATTGACACAGGCAAGTGAAATTCTTTCATGGCCCCATCAGCCAGCAGCTGGAAACAAGCAGTAAAAGAAACAGCTGTTTTTTCAGAAGCCTGGAAGGGCAGGGAAGGAAAACACTGCCATGAGTTTAGGCAGGGACTTGAACCTATATCCCTGGAGTGGATCAGGTGGCAAAGTTCTCTCCCTAGTTCACCCTAAAAACTCACCTAAGAAAGGTCACCAGGCAGTGCTGAATTGCCAAAGGCAGTTTCCAGGCCACAGTGGTTCGGTCTAGGTGGGAGTTGTGCCAGGCAGCCCCATTCTTCCACTGGGCACAGTCGAAGTCCGTGGCTAAGGGAAGTAAGAAGTATAAATTAAAAAAGAGATAATTACATTCTTAAATAATGAACTTTGTAAAATGACTTCTGTTAATAATAAATAAATGAAAACAAAATTACTTATACCCCACCCATCTGATGGGGTTGCCCCAGCCACTCTGGGTGACCTCCAACAAAACTAAAAGTATAATAAAACATCAAACATTAATAACTTCCCAATATATGGCTGCCTTCAGGTGTCTTCGGAAAGTTGTATAGTTCTTTATTTCTTTTACATCTGTTGGGAGGGCATTCCACAGGGCGGGCGCCACTACCGAGAAGGCCCTCTGTTCCCTGTAACTTCACTTCTTGCAGTGAGGGAACTGCCAGGCCCTCGGAGCTGGACCTCAAATGATCAGGAAGTTACACTGGAAGCTACTTTTCAGCAGAAGAATGGGAGGTAAACATTCTTAAAATACATCATTAAATAAATCTTTTCATGCAGAATTGCAGGCTGCCTTGGGTCAGGTTCCTCTGTCTTTACCTCCTCTCTAGTTGGGCTCCTCCTCTGCTTTGCTTTTCTTCTCCATAATGCTCATTGCTTGGCCTTTTGGTCAAGTTACAATATCATATAGTCTCAAAGTTTAACCAATTCCACGCGTTTGTGTTGCTAAATGATAAGAAATCTTAAAATGCTTTCATTCACACAAAACCCCTGAATAACTATGGGGGAGGGGAGACACATTACTCTGAAGTAAGTTTTACTGTAAACATATTCCTGATGCTTTATATGTTAGTAGTGGGGTTGGGGACAATACTTCACCACAGTATGTTGCATATGATTTTAAGCCTTTTTCATTTATAACCATCTTAAGTTTTGTTTGTGTCTTTTTTCCTTTTATTTTATTGTAAGGATACTTACCCTGCAATGTATGCAACAGCTTTGCTTTGCATGGAAATAACTTGGCTTACATATATATGTATATGTACTGTGTCTATTTGTGTCTGTGTGTGTGTATGTGCCCTGTATGAATGTTTTTGGTTGCCATGCATTACATTCCCCCCTAACCTATGAATTCTCTGTTGAGCTGGTCACTATTTAAAATTTCCCTTCCCACTTTTTTATATCATCATCATCATCATCATCTCTTTCCCTTGATTTCCCCTCCATTTGTTTGAATAATGAGGATGTTCCAAGGAAAGGACCATTCCTCTTGAAATAAAAGCCTGTGTGTGTCTGTGTCACCATCTGAATGTAAGATTCCCCTTAGATGAAATGCCGGTTTGCAGCTGCCTCAGATATCAATGCATTTCATTTACTCTAGATTATCGCAGAATTAAATGTAAATACACAACTTCTAACTTTGGTTCTTAAACAAAAGTTGACAACCGTTTACCTAATTTTGGTTCTGAAGTTTGCTACCACTGGCTTTCTCTTTGAGGAGATCAACTTCCAACCAACTTAACAATCTCCCCCCACCCCACACACCTTTGTTCTCTGTTTTTATTTGAACATTGATCTGTAACATCTGGACAATCTTGAGATGCCTATCTTTGTGTAAATTCCACTGTTTCTTTTTCTTGCCCACTTTTGTTTTTCTAGTGTCCTTGGTTGATAAAAGCTTTGGTGTTGTATGTGTGTGTGTGCTGTACTGCGAAAACTAAGCAAGTTATTTCCTGCCCACTTTCCTTTTCAGTTTTCCCCCCGTTAGCTTTGCTTTGCTTTTTTTTTCCACCCTCAGATTTGTGGATCCACCATACCCAGACAGTTTTGTTGACCCTCCTACCGCTGCAATCAAAGACAGTCATTTCAGTCCTGATTACATTTTTTCAATCTCTATTTTCGATTTCCATTTATTTCCAATGTTTTTCCCCATTTGCATCAAAGATGATGATGAAACAGAATCTACAGAAACATCTGTCCTGAAAAGTCACCTTGTCAATGAAGTCCCTGTCCTAGCCAGCCCAGACTTGCTATCTGAAGTCTCTGAGATGAAACAAGATTTGATTAAAATGAGTGCCATCTTGACCACAGACTCAGCTGAAAAGTCAGGCTCCATTAAGGTGAAGGACCTTGTGAAAGCTGCCGATGAAGAACCTGGAGAACCATTTGAGATTGTGGAAAGAGTCAAGGAGGATTTGGAAAAAGTGAACGAAATCCTGAGAAGTGGAAGCTGTCCAAAAGAAGGGCCAGTTCTTCAAAGATCCAGTTCTGAGAAAGAGCTGGCGGAAGAAGAATGGGTCCTTGTAAGCGATGAAGAAATAGAAGAGGCTAAGCAGAATGCTCCACTGGAAGTTACTGAGCCTGTTTGCACAGAAACTAGAATAGGCAAAGGGAAAACAGAGAAAGAAAAGAAAGACATGGCGGGAATGATCGATCATCTCAGCCAAGATCTAAAAGATTACATGTCACTTAATGAAATGCAGCCTAAGACATTACAAGAAGACATAGTAGAAGAGAGATTTGAAGCTGTGGTTGTAAGCAGGGGCCCTGAAAAAGGTGGGGGAAGCCAAGAGAAGAAGCAGGTCCAGCAAAAACCTACCTTGGAAATTAAAAAACCAGTTAGGAAGAAATTAAAAGATAAACAAAAGCCAAAGGATGAAGAAACCAAAGGAAAGAAAGAACATTCAGGACTAACAAAGTTCAGCTCAGATGAGTCTATAGATGAAGAAGTAGGGTTAGCCCCTGCAGAGCCTTCCAAGGCAACAGCTGTGTCTCCTGTTATAGAAGAAACTCCTATTGGCTCAATCAAAGATAAAGTGAAAGCCCTTCAGAAGAGAGTGGAAGATGAGCAGAAAGGACGTTCAAAATTGCCTGTTCGCACCCCAGGAAAAGAAGGGGCAACCGAGAAGTCTGTTGGAAAGCTATCGCAGCCTAAAAAAATTATTTACAAAGCGAAACCCCCATCTTCTCCCTCTGCCTCAAAGACCCCATCTTCCCCCTCTGCCTCAAAAACGCCAGCTTCCCCTTCTGCCTCAAAAACACCAGTTTCTCCCTCTGCCTCAAAAACTGCAGCCTCCCCCTCTGCCTCAAAGATTCCCGCTTCCCCCTCTGCCTCAAAGACTGCAGCTTCCCCCTCTGCTTCAAAACTCTCCTCTCCCTCTACTAAGAAGCCAGCTGTTTCCCCCACAACTAAGAAGCCAGCTGTTTCTCCCACATCTAAAAAGCCACCCATTTCTCCCACATCTAAGAAGCCACCTGTTTCTCCCACAACCAAGAAGCCGCCTGTTTCACCTTCTTCTAAAACAGAGAGACTTGAAGAAACAATGTCTGTTCGTGAACTGATGAAAGCCTTCCAATCAGGTCAAGATCCATCAAAGCATAAGGCTGGACTTTTTGAGCATAAGTCTGTGAAACAGAAACAGCAGGTCTCTGAGAAAGAGCCGGCTAAGAAAGGAGCTGCTCAGGCAGACACTGAAAAGAAGCAGGCAATGACACAAAGAGACACACACAAAAAAGATAGTCCGAAAGGCAAAAAGAGCCAGGAACCTCAGGCAGAGGCAGGGTTGCAATCTAAGAAAGAGGCACAGGGTACTCTGAAGAAAGACTTAGCCATGCAGCAGACAAAGCAGCATAGTAGTAAAACTGCAGAAAAAGATGTTCCAGCAACTGATGATGACAATGCAAAGGGTGTGGCCCTGACATTTGATGACCAAGGGGATACTGACCTTCAAATCAGCCCAGACAGAAAGACATCCACAGATTTTACTGATGTCATAAAGGAAGAGCTTGAGGAGAATGATAAATACCAACAGTTCCGGCACATTTCAATTACCGAGGAAGGTGAGCTTCACTTAGATCAAGTACTGACCAGTCCATTCAATGTTTCATTTCCATCAGAATATGTGAAAGATGGTTTTTTGCCCGCTCTCTCCTTGCAAAGTGGTGCTCTGGATGGCAGCTCAGAAAGCCTTAAACATGAAGGCATAGCAGATTCTCCAGTTGGTAGCCTGCTCGATGGGACCCCTCAGATCAGCTCTGAGGAAAGTTATAAGCATGAGGGATTGGCCGAAACTCCAGAAACAAGCCCCGAGAGCCTCTCTTTTTCACCAAAGAAAACAGAAACTGCTGACCAGATGGAAGAAACAGAATTAGCCAGTACAGTGCAGAGAGCAGCAGAGGCACATTCACCAAAGGGACTTTCTCCAACAAAAAGTGAAAGGACTGTTGCTGACAAAGACATAAAAGTTATAATCGGCTCAGAGTCCCTCTCTCCTCGTTTGTCGGAAGAAGTAGAAGTTACAACCTCCAAAGAAGAGATAGGCAAAAGTACAGATTCTAGCTCAACATTGATTGATAAGGATGCTGTCAGGGATGAGTTATCTATGGCTACTGAGCAAGGACATTTAACTAAGTTATCTGAAGTGCATGATACTATTTTAGAGAAAGAGGATCAGGCATCCTTTGAGCACCATGCCATTAGTAGAGGACTGGAGCTTTCACTTCCTAGCCAAGACAGTGAAGGTCTTAGCCCAGTTGCAGACGAATCCTTAGCTATAAGCCATAAAGATTCATTAGAAGCAAGCCCAGTACTGGAAGATAATTCCTCCCGTAAAACACCCGATTCCCTTGAGCCTAGTCCTACCAAAGAATCCCCCTGCCGCGATTCTCTTGAAAGCAGCCCCGTAGAACAGAAAACAAAGACTGGCTTCCCTCCAGGACCTGGTCCCATGCAGGCTGCCTTTGCCAAAGCAGAAAACTTCCCAGAGCTGACACCTGTGCGATCTAGACTTTTACGTGACCCTGATGGCAGTGCTGAAGATGATAGTTTAGAGCAAACCTCTCTTATGGAAAGCTCAGGGAAAAGCCCTCTTTCACCCGAGACTCCCAGCTCCGAAGAGATTAGCTATGAAATAACACCCAAGACAGCAGATTCGCAAATGCTCTCAAACATACCCAAGTCAGCTGTGATTCCTGAAGTCAGCGAAGAGCCGGAAGATGACCCTGAAGGTGAGCCGACGAGGAGGTTCACACCAGAAGAAGAGATGTTTAAAATGGTGACTAAAGTCAAAATGTTTGATGAGCTGGAACAGGAAGCAAAGCAGAAGCGGGACTATAGAAAGGACCCCAAACAAGAAGATGCTGCTTCAGCTTCTGATTTGGAAGCTGCGTTTGAACTTGAATTTGCACCCTCAACGCCTATAGAAGATGATGCCATACCTACTGTACTCACTTCTGCAGCTGAATCTAGAAAGACTTCTTCCTCTTCAGAAAGTGAGCCAGAATTAACAAAGCTGAAAAAGGAGGCTGACTCTGGGCTGCTGATGGAGCCTGTAATTAGGGTGCAGCCTCCTTCACCTCATCTTTGTCATAGGGATTCCAGTTCTAGTCCTGAAGAAACAGGGTTTCAGCCTATTGAATCCAAGCAGCATGAATTTGGTACCGAAGAGGACAACACAGAATCAGATAAGCCAACAGAGGAAACCAAAATGTCTGGTGATACCTCTCTTGCCTCAGATACTAGCATCATAGCACAAGCTAGCGAGTCCAAGTGCTACAGCACTGATGAGAGTGACACTGCTAGCCCTAATGGCCCCATGATGCAGCATGAGGAGGCATTCTACCATTCTGTGGGTGGTGACGCCCCCAAAATAGCTGAGTTATATGAAACCTCAGCGGCGTCACACAACCAGTATGATTCTGAGAAAGATGGTGGAGCATCTGAGGAGGTAACACCCAGAGGGGGCTTCTGTATCCCTGGCTCCTCTCATTGCTGTACATCCCCAAATGATGAATTGGCTACTGTTGTTTCACCTGTTCACTCCCCTTTGAGAAGTGATTTGGCTGAAACTAACAACATTGTAGAGATGGCACAAAGGGATTTTTGTAGTGTAGAACACTCTGCAGACCATTCGCCTCAAACAACCCAAAAGGGTGACCCTGAAAGGAATGCAGATGATGTTGATGAAAGCAGTGCTCTGCCTATAACAAGCCCTTATGAAAATGTCCCTTCACAGCACTTTTTTACTAGCACTGAAATTAGTTCAGGAACTGGTTTAAGAATGACAACAGACCAGTCATCTGGGGTTCACCATTCTACTGAGGTAGAAACTACCTTCAGTGAGGAAATTGCATTGACCAGTTCCCTTTGTACACCAGCACCTGTAGGTTCTGAGGTTCAGACCTCAGAAGATATCTATATGGAGTTAGAATCCAAACATGTGGGCATCTTTCAGAAACAATCAACTTCAACATCAGAGGCCACCTCACTAGATGAAGCTGCTCTACAAGATATCAGAGATGAAGCTGAGAAAATAATCAACCAAGTGATCATAACCAGGACAGATGTGGATTCTGACAAGTGGAGTCAAATACGTGAAGATGATGATGCTTTTGAGGCTCGGGTGAAAGAGGAAGAACAAAGGATATTTGGCTTAATGGTAGACAGGAGATCACAAGGCACCACACCTGACACGACACCAGCCAGGACTCCTACAGAAGAAGGGACGCCTACCAGTGAACAAAACCCCTTTCTTTTCCAGGAAGGGAAATTGTTTGAAATGACAAGGAGTGGTGCCATTGACATGACCAAGAGGAATTATTCTGATGAAAATTTACACTTTTTCCAAATGGGAGAGCAGTCTCAGGAAGATGTGTCCTTATCTGAAGAAATGAGAGAAGCCGAAGGCCTGGAATCTCTCCAGCAGGAGCAACCCCCAGTTCCATTTGCGTCTTCTGAACTAGATGAAGCAGAGATGCCTATAAAAGGCTCACTCACGTCTGCATCAGAGGATGAGGCCAGTGGTTTCTACACCACAAAAGGGGATATTAAATCTAGAATCCCTATTAAAATGGGCATTTCAGCCTCTTCAAAGTCACCAAAGAAAGAAACTGCTCCTTCTGATGATGATGACTTCTTCCCTAGAGCTGATACTGAAGACATGTTTGACAGCTCCCAGGTGCCTTGCCCTGTCTCTCCCGAGCAGACTGTGATTGATGTACAGTTAGATTTTTCAACAGTCACTAGGTCAGTGTATGCTGAGCAGGAAGACGATTCCCCAGACTCCTCACCAGAGGAGCAGAAATCTGTGATTGAAATCCCTACTGCCATCATGGAAAGTGTGCCTTCTGAAAGCAAATCCAAAATTCCCATTAGGACAACTCCCGCTGCATCCCACTCATTGCAACAATCAGAGCTAGAGAGCCTTCCTTCAGATAGCTTTGTTGAGGCCCTAGAGGAATCGGAGGATGACCCGTCCAAACCAAAGTCTAAGATTCCAGTCAAAGCAGTTTTCCAAAGAGTTGAACAAGAGTGTTTGTATACAGCGACGTCTGTCTGGAAGCCAGAGTCAGCTAAAGCTCTTGACAAAACATGCAAGCTACCTGCGAAACAAGACGTTAGGAGCAAATCTGAATCTGATGAAAGTGCCTCCGTGGACTCAAAGGCTAAGCGTTCAGTCAAAGCTAGAAGCTATGCTGAGGCCGAAGCAGAGACCAGAGAGAGGGTGGGTGAGATGAAGCTTGAGGTAGAATCAGACGAGCAGACGACTTCACGACCAAAGATATTTCCTTCGCGGTTGCCCGTTAAGAACAGAAGCGCCTCAGCTTCCCGCAGTGCTGTTAGTCCCACTAAAGAAAGTAAGGAACATTTTTTTGACCTTTACAAAAACTCCATAGAGTTCTTTGAAGAGATTAGCGATGAAGCTTCCAAATTAGTGGATAGACTTACTCAGTCAGAGAAAGAACAAGAATTAGTTTCAGATGATGAAAGTAGTAGCGCCCTAGAAGTTTCAGTTATTGAAAATGTGCCATCCATTGAGACCCAGCAGTCAGTTGCCGAGGACATCTTTGACACCAGGCCCATTTGGGATGAGTCTATTGAGACTCTGATTGAGCGTATTCCTGATGAAAATGTCCCTGACCATGTTGAAGGTATTTGCCAGCCATTGGGATTCCCTTTGCTACGCATGTCATGAATCGCAATTCTTTGGTTGTTGTTTCTTCCCTTCTTTCCCCCTTGCTTTTTTTTGTGTGCGGTTTGTGTGTCTCCTTTTTAAAGCTTCCTGTGGTTGTCAATGTGTTTTGTGTAAGCTCTGTTTGTTTTGTTTTATGTTGTGTATGTATTTTACTATCCCTGAAACAATCTCAAGATTGCACACTGCAAATGCTTACGCAAAGGATAAAACATAGCAATATAGTCTTTTTCGTTAAAACAACAACATTTGTTCATGTTGTTTAACTAACAAATTTAGAGCATTATTATTTCGCTTCTAATACAGCTGACCACGCAAGTTTTAGTTTTTGGATTCTCTTCACTATAATTGAATCACTTTGCCATGAATTACTTTTGACACAGATGAACCAGGTAAGATTACTATAATTCAGGATATGCAAGTCCATATAGGTGTGCCAAAAGCAAAGTTATTAGTGCCTTAAAAAAACTCCAACCCTTTTATTGTTGTTGTACTTTTGCTTGGCACCATTTACTAATGGAAGGTGGTGCACTGGATTTATGTTAAATTTAATGCCCAATGTTTAGATCCATTTTTTTAAAAAGAACTTCCTATTATAGCACTGAGGAGCAATAAGAGGAAAATATGGTAACTGAATTTTGAGCTGTAGAGACTATGACTTCAAATGCACACACAGGAAAACAAAAACTCAAACTCTGCTGGTATCAGATTGGCTGTTGGGGTTATTAATTCTTGCTGCTTTGGTGCAAATATCGCTGAGAAAAAGTGTGCACTTGCTTTTGCATGCCTTCTTTGTAAAGAGCTAGGAATGCAACATGTTCTAGCAAAAAAACAAACAAACTTAATACTGCTAAATACTAATGCTGCACAGATATCATGATCTGGAAATCTTTTTGATGGTTGTAAGCAGTGCAACTTAAAAAATATGATGCTCTTAATGTTTGAAATGAAGTTTCGGATACATCACCTAATTTTGCAAATATGAGTTTGATGGCCATTTGCCATTACTTTAAAGAGGCATGAAAAAACATATTTCCTGCTCCAGCAAATTATTTATCTTTCCCTTTGTTTTGTTTTATTTTAAATGTTTAGGAGTTATGAGCTCCAAAATAAAATTGAGGACAGTGTTTTCCAAAGCCTCCAATACCATACTCAATTAAGCAGGCATTTTAAATAAAGTGCTTTGTATTCAAATATTTCCATTCTAGCTACATACCAAGAGCTTTGGTTTCCTTTGAAAGCAGACACTGTTAAACACTGGCCTTATTTTATGGAGTCTCTCCCCGTGAGGCAGATCAGTTTTGCCTTAAAAACAAAACAAAAACCTGTCCTATTTGACCTTGCTTTAGATCAACAGGATGATCAAGAAAGGATAGAGGAAAGACTGGCACATATCGCTGATCACCTTGGATTCAGCTGGACAGGTAAGCACTAATGTGGTTGAGATCACAACCATCTTAGGGAAATGAAACTTCTAGCTCTTCTTCCCTATGTGTTGAGACACCAACTTGAATTACAGCTGCCTACCAGGGACGGTAGCTGTAGATCCGACTGGCATGTTTTATTACAGATTTTACTTAAGTTATTCCTACATGCTCAGGAAAAGCATTGTGTGAATTCTTAACACAGAGAACATACTGAGATTTTGATCCAAAATGGCTGCCAGAATACAGGTGCTGGATAGTAAAAGTAACCCCTGTACGGCCACTTTTGTTTTTTGAGTGAAGAGCAACACATTTGGCTTTTTGAGGCAGAACAGCAGATGGTTCTCATCCACCCAAGGTATACAGCACCCAAGGCCGATCAAGTTATCTTAGCACAGCATGATGCATGACATCCAAAACTCAAATCATTAACAATTTGCTTCCCTTTTGTGATGTACCAAATCAGCTTAAAGCAACTGCCTTATTCTACCTAATGGTTGGACTGGCCCTGGAGAAGAAAACCAGATATAGCTTCTGTTTCCTGTAAACTGAAGCTGAGATGTGACAAATGTGAATGAAAATAGCTAATACCCTACATGTAGTTGAAGCTACAAATAGTCCCTAGGTAATACACAGAAGGATATTGGTTTCACAAGAAAGGCAGGTAATTAGCAAGGATGCACCAAACAATTCTAGACATATCTACTCAGAGGTAAGTTTTATTGAGTCAATAGGGCTTGCTCTCAGAAAGCAGGCATAAGAATGAAGCCTAACAGATTAAATTTAAGTGGGACAGAGAGGGAAAGTGAAGTGGTGGATGATGCCATCCCATCTTCAAAATCCCCACAAGTTTTTCAGGGAATAGGATGGATATTTGACCCTTTGAATTCAGTTGCAGCATGGCATATTCTGAGGTATCTCAGGAAAAAGAAGGGGCTTTGGCTTCAACAGATTCAAGGCTTCATCCAGCCTGCTCCCAGAATGCTACATTTCTGGGGCTACTGCTTAACCCTATAATGGCTTAACCTTATAAATATCTACTCAGAAGTAAGTCTCATTGTTTTTATCAGGCTTTGCTCCCAGGTAAATGTTAAATGCACTTAAAATAGGTGTTAAGTATTTAAAAGGAAATGTGTGACTGTTTGAAATTATTTTAATAATGTGCGTTTTCAGAGCTAGCAAGAGAACTGGATTTCACAGAGGAACAAATTCATCAGATCCGAATTGAGAATCCTAATTCACTGCAGGACCAGAGTCACGCACTGCTGAAATATTGGCTGGAACGTGATGGGAAACATGCTACTGGTATGCTCAGTTTTAGTAGATACCTTCATTTTCTTGGCAAAGGAGCCTAGTGAGTATACATGTACTTCACTGAAGTGCAACACTGACAAGAATTCACATGCATAATACAAAGGGGAAAGTGGCAGTACAGTCCCACATTTCCACCCTCTTTCCCCACTGCCAGTGCTGACATCTTTGGTTGACATTCTCACAGCTGTTGTGAAGGAACTGAATGACCCTGGTTTGCCCTTGAGCTATGCAAAAAAATGTCTTCGTAAGAGAGGCATTCCCCTGCCCCCAATAAATTGATGAGAATGGCAGGCAAAAAGCATAGGAGAAATTTATGACACAGCACCACTCACAGCAGGGTGAGGAGCTGCCAGCTGCCAGTGACCCCCAATAAAGTCCATTTGCAGGCACAATTTGGATTCAAACCTCACCTGTAAATGGACATTTTTGCTCTGCAGGCAGGACCTCAAAGGGGGTTGCTGTAACTGCTGGTAGCAGATGTAGCAAGCCTCTTTGAACTTTTATAGGTGGACACCCTTGAGTTATAGGTAAGTAGCCTAACTTTCCAAGTGTTTGGGGATAACGTCAGGGCGGACAGAAGAAAAAGACATATATTTTCATCATTCATCTCCAAATTCAAGGTGCTAATGCAGACTTCTGAATTATACTCTTTTGCTGTGTGAATCTGGAGGACAGGGAAAAGAGCACACACAGCTCAAATGAAGTCTGGTCTCTTCTGTATCACAGATTCAAGCCTTACTGAGTGTCTTACAAAAATAAATCGTATGGATATTGTTCATCTCATGGAGAACACCATGGAAAGATCCCGAGACCATAATCGCACCTATGCAGAAATTGAACAGACAATAGGACTGGATCATAGTGAAGGTAAGGGTGAAGTCACACATCTCTGCTCACTGTTTAGTAAGTTGTCGGCATTGATGACACAACCATCAAAGCCCTGCTTATTGAGAATTCAACCTGATTTGCTTGCACAAAAATTAGGCAGTGGTTAGATTATAGATAGTCTTTGTTGATTACTCATCCTGTTTTGATTGTGGGGTGTTTGTTTATTCCACACTTTTCAATGCATTTCCCTGTCGCTTACCAACCCTCAAGATGGCAGATTATTTTTTTTAAGTGCATTTGCTGCACTAGGGCAACAACGCCTTTTAAATCTAAATTTCTGATATATGGACGCTGAGTATATTTCATGCTTGAATCCCTCCCACAAGATAGGGACAATCTGGAGGCATCCAAAGACGGAGCATTCATACAGAGCACATTACATCAACAATGATGCTTTTCTGTATTAGCAGCTTAGACACTCAAGGTGTGAGTCATGAGTGTCAAGATGTCTGCATGTGTGTTGGAATCATCTCTCAATGCTTTTAATGCTAAGCTTAGCAGGAGGCATGTGTAGGATAATGAAACGCTAAAATATCAATATACAACACAAATGGGAACGTGTTTAACTGGAAGGAAAGCTGTTCAGGTTGCTGTCTGGAAGTTGCCTGATGGTAAGAGTAGGTAAGCAATGGGGACAATTACCTAGAGGGGTAGTGGGCTCTTCCTCACTGGAGTTCTGCAAACAGAAGCTAAAGAGTAATGTCTTGTGGATGCTCCAGCTCTGGGCTATCTGGATCAAGCTGGGGGTTGGCCTCTGAAGCCCCCTCCAACTCGATGGTTCTACGCTCTATGTCAGCAGACATTTATGTTTGTGTTGGTGTGTGTGGTGCCTCTACATGAAACCTAAGGAAGTGGGAGAAATTCGATTTCAGTTCACACTTCAAGATGAACCTTCCTACCTTGTTTATTCCAAACCAATACACAAAAGTGAAACACAGCGATCCTTTGAAATTCACACTTCTGCAAATTATGCAGTGCGGTTCTCCAGCCAAGTAATTTGTATGAGGGTAAAGTGTGCATTAAAATGCAAATATTGGGGGAAATTGCTTTGCAGAAATATGTATGTTAGGCAAAAAATTCACGCAATGGAGAAATTTGCACTAAAATAATGATGAATTTTCAGGAGCATTTTTTTTAAAAAAATGCAAGCTGATGTGGAAATGCATAGAATTTAAGATTGGAAAAACAAGAAACAGAGAGAAACCAAAACTGACAGATTTGCCTCTCCCTACTCAGCACCACCACAAATCTGCAGGTAGATGTAAACTGAGCAGACCTTCCCACTTTACATGGGAAGACCCAATAATTGTTTTTACCTTGCTGTAGGTTTTTCTGCACTCCGTGAAGATCTGTACAGCACAAGAGATAAGAAGGAAGAAGAGCATTCTTTTTCTAAAGACAGTGAGCCATCAGATCACCCTCCCCTTGTCTCTGAGGAAGACATTTCTGTGAGTTACTCACCCTTGCATGACGGCACATCTAGAGGTGAGGCGGAACTATCCATTACAGAACTCCTACGACAAGCACACAAGGAGCGAGTGGAAGCTGAATTCTCAGGGAAATCTCATGCGCCTCCAGAAGATTCATCTACCACACAAGAATACTTGTAAGAATCCCAAGATTGCAGGCCCAAAATGATGGCATATTGTGAGAAATGTACCGTATGCTCTGTTGACCTCTATAAAACACACACACAAGTGCACTATTTAGATTCCATATATTATGTTTTCTGTTTCACAAACTAAATTGATTTAAGACACCTGCTTTCAGAGCTGCAAGTTCTTCATGCTCATGTATTCAGAGCAGACACACATTAGAAAGTGTTATATTCTCAGTCAAATATGAACTCTATGTGACTATAGACATACGTCAGTTAGAGATATTACTGAGCCAGTGAATTTCCAAAGGACAAAAGAGATTTTTTAAATATATATATATATATATTAAGGGTTGTATCCAATTGTATCCCTCAACTCACGGAAGGATTTTTCCTCCAGTGGAGTCTACGAACAGAAGGTAGAGGAGGATTTTTTTGGGATGGGTGACCACCTGGGACTGGGAACACAATTGCACTGTCTTGAGTTCCATAATGGGAGAAAGGCAAGATATAAATGTAAGAAAATAAAATAGGAAAACATAATAGGGAAGTTCCAATATATTTCCAAGCAAGAATGAAGCATTGAACCGCTAAGAGCAAGGATGGAGAGTGGTCCTCCTAAGGTTTATATTAAACTAATGTAAACCTTAAAGTCATCTTGAATATTTACCCTGGCATTCATCTGTAGGCTTATTCACTAGAAACATAGAACATATAATAATTAGGTACCTTGAATTCAACTTTAATTCACAGTGTCACAACTTCTGGAGCAACACAGGCACCAAAAGGAGAAAAAGCAACAAGCATTCCCAGTGAAAAGTCTGAGGGCTCTACTGCAGGCTCTGAGGATCTTGAAAGGCCATACCTTCATACCCCAACATCTAGTGAACGAACAGATTCACCCATTGTGCAAGAACCTGAAGACCACCAAGAAGATCTTTATCCAAGGAAAAATAGTCTGGTGATTGTGGAATCAATTGATGAACACCCAGAAGAGTCAGAAAGATATGAAGAAGAGTTGCTGGAAAAGGTAAGTGTTACCGCTCGCTTGATGAATCATGAGGTTACTCCTGCACACATCAGAGGAATTATTATTCAGGGGAGTAACATCTTTAATATGATCTTAGTCAGTACCAAGGAACAAAATGTATGAATAATAAATACCAATGTTCCCCCACACATAACTGGCCCAAAACAATTCCAACTACAAACAGAATATAAATGAAAGAAATCTGCCGTTGAAAACACAAAGCGGTAGGTAGCACAGAAGGGAAAAAGTAGACAGAAAACTTCTGTCAACTAGGTTAGAATAGGATGAACATGGCAGCAACCCAAAATAAAATGTTCCAGAATGGATTCATGAAAGAGAATCTATTGCTAAAGAAATCCTTTGGAAAAGAATAGTGAATATCCTATATTTAGTACAACTAAGAGCTTCACAGGGGATGCAGGTGGCGCTGTGGGTTAAACCACAGAGCCTAGGAGTTGCAGATTAGAAGGTCGGTGGTTCAAATACACGTGATGGGGTGAGCTCCTGTTGCTCGGTCCCTGCTCCTGCCAACCTAGCAGTTCGAAAGCACATCAAATAGCAAGTAGATAAATAGGTACCGCTCTGGCGGGAAGGTAAACGGCGTTTCTGTGCGCTGGTCTGGTTTGCCAGAAGTGACTTAGTCATGCTGGCCACATGACCTGGAAGCTGTACGCCGGCTCCCTCGCCAATAAAGCGAGATGAGTGCTGCAACCCCAGAGTGGGCCACGACTGGACCTAATAGTCAGGGGTCCCTTTACCTTTTAAGGGCTTCACAGATGCCATTTTCCCCTGTATGGAGATGATAGGAACCTATAAGCTGCTCCATACCAAGTCATTGGTCTCTGTAGCTCAATATTGTCTGCATTGACCAGGATGTCGGGCAGGAGCCATTCTCAGCCCTTCTTAAAGATTCTGGAAATTGAACCCAGGATCTTCTGCATGCAAAGGAGATTCCCAGATCTCTGTGTAGGGTTGGGTGGGGTGGAGATGCAAGAAATGTTTGGAAGCCAATATGTGCCTTTCTTATTGGTGTACATGCAACAAACAAAACATTGATGTGTTGACATTCTACATGTCAGCGTTCCTCTTCGTTTCTTTTACAGAGAGGTCGTTAGTGATTAGTGGAAGCTCTTTGGCTCTGTTCAGAATTGGACCTGTCACATGCAACTATTTCATACACAAATTCCCTTAAACAGAAACACCTCATTTTTTGCCAAGGCCAATTATGAAATTTGGACCCTATCCTACTTCAAATTGGGTGTGTCAGCCAAATGTTATTCAGCCCACCCCTCTCCCCAAGCCCCTGCATCCTGTCCTGCTGCCCCTTTCCAGGTATCTGGCAGCGGGGAGGTTTGATGAAGGCGTATCGGAAAGATTTGCATTCCCTTTTTTTCTCGCTAGCATCTCTTGTAAATACCTAATGGCAACATCCCAGACATCAGGACTTCTAGGAAATAAGGTGTCTGAGGATGGGCATCAAGTACCCTGGAAACATGCTCCAATATTCTCTGTATCTGGGATGCTGCTGAGTATGCCCACTCTGTGGGCTTTATGCACCCAAAGCATGTTATTTCCAGGGCACTTGCTGAGGACAATCTGAGGACTCAGGAATCCTGGGAAACTTCACTCCCTGGTGCCATTGCAGCATTCCAGGAGGTGGGGAGGAATGGGAGAGGCACTCCATTTGCATTCCAAGCCAAGTCATGCACTTCAGCAACAACGCTTGAGCTCACATTGGTTTTGTCCACATATAATGCTGACCATATAAACCGTGGTTAGGGAAATTAACTTCCCCCATGGAGTGACTGGCCTGGCATTATACATGAACAAACCACACAATCAGAAGCCTTTTCTCTCTCTTTGACTTCTCTTGTCCAGGTTAATTTCCCTTTAAAAAAAAAGTTTATAGCCAACAGATTTTTTTTTTAACAGTGAATTGTATGTAAATGCCTTTTAATTAATTAATTAAATACGAAAGCTTTCCTCTGATTAGATTTATAGAGAATGAAAAGTTTTTGGATCGTATCCAAGTTATTCAAGCACATTGCACCTTAGCTAATACATGATTTCAAATAACAACGACAACAACAACAAAATAGTCTAGATGGTATCACACATTTAAAGGCAATTTTAGTGTCTCATGTTATGCTCAAGGGAAGAAGTAATGCAGCTTCTGTTAAAGCTGTGAGCATTTGTGTTGTTTCCATTGTGCTAATAGAAGAGGGGCCAAATGCTGTTCATTCACACCATGCTACTATATCTGTATGATAAGAGCCATGCTTCCATGCTTCCACTAGGAGCTAGCAGAGGAATTAGGTGAGCTGGAGGCCAGCTCAGATGAGGAAGAGATGGTAACTACCAGGGTCGTTCGCCGCCGGGTGATTATTCAGGTACAGGAGTGTTGAACTACTGCACGTGCCAGTGGCAATTATGTCCTGGTTACACCTCTAGGACCCACCCTTTCCCAAATTCCTGTTCCTGAAGCAACCCCTTGGCTGGTATTGCACTGATGAATTTGGCATGTTCCTGAATAATGCATGTCTATTGAGTAACATAGATAACTTTTTCTACTTTGATTTGGGAAAGCTTGGAAGAGAAAAGAGAAACCCGATAGGGTTGTTACCCAATGTGCATTTTAAGGAAGAATGTCCCATGTCCCGCTAAGAGTTGCTGCTTCAACACTACTTCCTATTAGGTCAAATGATTTCTGTTTGCCTATTGGTTCAAGGTTTCTTTGCATGTTTTAAAATATTGGTTTGCAGAACCTTTAATGGAATTTTAACAACTATGCTTCAGTGCTTCCTGATTCATTCATTTCCCCCTTGCTTTAATCAACTAACCGCTTTTGTACAATTTCTTTAAAGCAACCACTTTAATTTATGAATTTTGTTCTTTGACCAACAGTCTGATGATATGCCTGAAATGCCACCAGAAGCTGTAACAGAGGAGCAGTACACAGATGAACATGGCCATATTGTGGTGAAGAAGGTACAATTTAACATTAAGATGTTGACTTAATGGGAAATGCAGGAAGAGCAGGGGGTTTTCTTTGTAAATTAAAGCTACGCTTGGGCCCTTTTGTGTCCTGTGGAGTTACCATATTTTTCTCTCTATTACACACAGATTTTTTCTCCTAAAAAGGAAGGGGAAATGTCTGTGCGTGTTATTGAGCGAATGTGGGGGGGGGGTCCCTGGAGCCGATTAGGGGAGTGCAGGAACAAAAATCAGCAAAAATCAAATCGTGCGTTGCGTCGGAGAGGGAAACCTGAAAAGAGGAAGTTGCTGCTTTCCTGCATTCTGCCTCAGGGTCTTACTGCCCACTCGCTTGTGTTTCATTGCTGTGTTTGCTCAAACGGAACAAAGAGCAGGCAAATCCCCTCCCCTCCAGGCAAGCAGAGGGGAAAGCAGAGGTCTTTCCTTCTAATTCCTCTCCGTGCTCCTCGCAGGCAGCCAGAAAACATGCAGGAGAGAGAGAGCTGGCTTCTGTTTGGGGAAACTTTTGCCTTTCTTTCCTCCCTTCTGTTAAATCCCTCTCCTGCATTCTTAGCCAGCTGCTTCTCTGCACACCCCTCTCATGTCCCTTCTTTGTTTTTCCTTCCCTCCCCACTTAAAACGTGGTTAAAAAGCATGGATCCACATGGATCCTCAGGATCTTTGCATTGGGCCACCCCAAATTCACCATCAGATCACATAGCAGCCTGCCCCCCAAAAATCACACACCCACTGTTGCCTGGGGCTGCAATGGTGCAAAAACGTGGTTAAAAAGCATGGATCCACATGGATCCTCAGGATCTTTGCATTGGGCCACCCCAAATTCACCATCAGATCACATAGCAGCCTGCCCCCCAAAAATCACGCACCCACTGTTGCCTGGGGCTGCAATGGTGCAAAAATGTGGTTAAAAAGCATGGATCCACATGGATCCTCAGGATCTTTGCATTGAGCTACCCCAAATTCACCATCAGATCACATGTCTGTGGCCACAGCATGAAGCACAAAAATGATACATCCACTGTTTCATTCAGAATTTTTCCCCTTGTTTTCCTCCTCTAAAAACGATGTGCGTGTTATGGTCAGGTGCGTGTTATAGAGCGAAAAATACGGTAAATTAAAAGCCTACAATGAGACTCCTTCAGTGTCTGTTAATGATTGGGGTTTTTTCTGGTCTGTGTCAGTTTCACATATATTCCATCCTGTTTCTGCATTAGCATTATTTTTTGCACACTTCTTCACAAAATGCATTTTTTGATGCAAAAACTGGACTAAATCCTCGGCACTCCCCAGTGTCTACTCCAATAGTAACATGGAAAGCATCTCCAATGGGAACTGGATACTTTAGTGACATTCCTGGCCCAAACTGCAGACTAACATGTTGATATGTGCTCATTCCACATGGCACGTGAAAGACGAGCTGGCACAAACTGGGGCAGCAGTGGCTGTGACAACTAATGCAATAAAATTTCTATGCGGTCACAAAGGAAGCCACAGTTGTCAATCTCACATAAGTTACTTCTATGATGCCCTGCAGAGCACCTTTGAGGCCTAGTTAGTAACCCAGGAACACATTCAACAGCATGAGTTTTCCTCTATATCAGGGCTTTGTTGGTGGAAAACAATACATCAGAATCAGCGTGAAGGTTGGTAATAAAAGTATCCAAGGCTGCAATCCATGCACACTTAGCCTGGATAACACCCACTGAGCACAGTGGGACATTTGTGAGTAACCATTCTAGGATTGCACTGTATGGCCAGTTTGCATGGTACTGCACAGACATGTGTGAAACATGCTCATCAGTTTTGCAAGTGTGATCTGGGAGATTCTGCTAGGTTCTTGATAACAAATACTTTCTGCAAGGCGTACTCTTTAAAAATAGTTTCTAAAGATACTCTTCCAAAGGAAAAAATCCATGGTCTGACTGGGAGGCCTAGCCACTATTTAAAGAGGTGAGCTTATTAAGGTTCATTGGAATTAAGGTACTTAGGCGAACTGATTTTGAACATCTAGCCTTTCATTTACCTCGTATTACCTGCTAATAGAATGGATATAGTGATGCCTCCAGCCCCTTTGGGAAGGGTTATTCTGTTTGCAGATGAATAGAAGATGCTGCACTTACAAAATTGTACATTATGACTGCTATTGTTTTAAAACTCTTAATAATGATGTCATTCCATTAGGTCACTAGAAAAATCATCAGGCGATTCACTTTACCAGATGGCACAGAAAAGGAAGAAGTTGTGATGCAAGGAGAACCTCAGGAGCCTGTTAAGGTGGAAGAGGGAGATGGATATTCCAAAGTCATAAAGCGAGTTGTACTGAAGAGTGACAGCGAGCAATCAGAGGTTAGTTAGATTGATTGAATGAGAAATGAATTAGGAAAATTAACAGTAGTATTACCTCAAGAGAGTTTCGTCTGGCCATTGTGTTTAAGTTGCAACCTCCCCTCACTTGGTTGCAAGTCTGCACACTTCTAAGGGCCTTTTCATACATGTCCTGGGTTTTAAGGTTGCACATGTAGAGGGGCAAGTTGTGATCTGTAGATTGTGAAAAGTAAGTAGATGAATCCAGGGCATACCCATTTCAAAATCTGCACATCATGTTTTCTAAATCACTTTGCTGCTGGGAATATGACTGGAATATCGACAGGAAGGTTATCACTTGCATTGGGAGAACATTGAACATTTCACCTGGGAGGGAACCTTGAAAATGTCAATTCAGTCTAAGAGTTGCACTGAGGGTGGAGGGTGAGGGAGGAGGTAGAGTGAGTAGTATCCTACTGAGTAGAGAGATGCTTTCTCCAACATCAGACAGTAAAACTAATCCTCTATCTATTCTCACACATGTCTGCCTTATTAGAAATCCCTGTTTCTAACTAGTAAGTATCATGACCCCAAACCCAATTGATCACAGGACTTTGAAGAAGATATAGAACTGGACAAGAGTCCTTGATGTCAGAACAACCAGATCATCAAGAAGATTGGGCTTCCTTTTGTATCTTAAACGTTTTCAGACCTGGGGCCTACTTTTCACCCAGACCTGCATTAGGGAACCCATTCCTTAATCTTTTATCACATATTTGCATGATAGTAGTGCTCCTCTTGCAACCAACCTTGAAACTGGCTGCGGTCCACTACTGGGTCATGACCGACCAGCTGAAGACCAGTGATAAAGGCCTTTTCAGCTTAAATAAAGCCTGTGATGGCCCCAACTCTTGGCTGAAATAACATTCCCCATAGCTCAGTAGGAACTGCCCAGGCCCTTGACTACTTTGACTTGGTCTTGGCCCAACCCCCAGCTGAATAGGATAGCATATGGGCGCTCTGCTAATGGGATCTTCAGCTGACTGGCCTTCTCCTAAATTCAAGGTACTCACATTAGCTGGGGCCCAAAGCCATTTCTGCAACATGCAGAGAACTGCTTACTCGGCAACCGTCAGATTCAGAGGGGGGAGTACAAATAGAGCATTTGTCACAGAGCATTTACATCTTGTGATATGCATAGTGAAACTGCAGGAATTGAGGTTTTCATTTGGAAGGAGTTTGCCATATGATTTGTGAAGTCTACATCAAGCTAAGACCATCTGAATTCCTATAGTAAACTGTTTACACATCCTGGAAGAAATTTTGTGAGGAAATTTAGGATTCATTGATTTCTTGCAAAATTTTGCAACCAGGACGAGTTGAGCATATCTTTAAATTTAATTTATGTATTACATTCACTTAGAACGATAAGCCAAAACTCAGTATCATTCATTTTAGATGTTAACTTAGCAATCCTTGTTTTGAGCTCTCCTTAGTAGTGTGTGCTCACAATCACACAACTTATCTGTGAAACCTTTCTTCACCAGGTGACCTTTTCTGAGCCAAGTGTACAGAGTGCCTCAGAATTTCAGTCTGAACCAGTGGAAGGCCGCAAGGTCAGCAAAGTTGTGAAGACTACGGTTGTACATGGGGAGCGAATGGAGAAGCACCATGGAGATGCTAGCTTAGCAACTGATCTTCCCTCAGCCAAAGATGACTTTGAAGAGGTAAAATATTGCCTTTTCAACATGTCTTTGGAAGTGTCAGTCTGGAATACCACTGCAAAATCATATGGGAAGAAGAATATACATATACTGGGGTAGTTTACTGCAGTGAAGTACATTTGAAGCCTTGTTCCTAAGTAAAGTTTACCTGTCCTTTCTAATATGTTCAGAGCAACTCAAAATAAAAAGTCCAAATTAGAAAATACACAAAACCACTAAAATAATATCTATCTGTAAATGTCCTGTATGACACACATGATGAGACCCAGTTAATGTTCTAGGAACATCTGATGGTGCCATATTCTTAAAGCTAAGCAGATGTACAGCTGATTACACATGATGAGACCCAGTTAATGTTCTAGGAACATCTGATGGTGCCATATTCTTAAAGCTAAGCAGATGTACAGCTGATTAGTGACTTAGTAGGATACCACTGGGAGGAAGACCCTGAGGTCTTCTGCAGGAAAATCAGGATTGGAATAAAAAAAAAATCAACACATTTTATTTTAACCCAATTGCATCACCATATCTCAGTTTAACTATCCAGAACACCTTTCCATGATGTCACTACTTTATCTGCACTGCTTTCCAACTATTGCAGCAGCAGACCCCTCCCATCTCACTGGAGACCCTCCGCCCACAAAATACTCATTAA
This sequence comes from Podarcis muralis, assembly GCF_964188315.1. Lineage (NCBI taxonomy): Eukaryota > Metazoa > Chordata > Lepidosauria > Squamata > Lacertidae > Podarcis > Podarcis muralis. The sequence continues at coordinate 26,456,739 of NC_135663.1, forward strand.
CTGAACTCAGGAAACAATCCAGGAGGTTTCTCACCAGAAGTACACTCTCAATATCTGCAGCTCAGTAATTTCCAATACTCTCATTAGATGTTCCTTTCACACTTAAAATTTACATTTTTCCTTCTGTCAAAATGGTGGCATAGAAAGACATTCACATTCCTTTCATCACTGCAGTACTTCTTCACACTGTCACACAAGCACGTATTCATTGTGACCTACAAGAATGGGTTCACCTCAGTCTGGTGAGACACTGAAAATTAATTACATTAGCAGTGTAATTAATTACCATCAAGTACTCAAGCCTCCCATTCAACCCATAAATTGCCTATAAATTGATTCAAAGAAGAATGCTCTGGAAACCAACAAGCAATGAGGGTGATCCTGCTGTTGAAAATCACACAAGACATTCAGTAGATGCCAAAGTTTACTTTATCACGCATTCTGCCATACACAATCTAGATCTGATTTAGGGCAAAATCATCTTTACTTCTTGGCAGAATGACACAAAATGTCCAAAGTAGCTCTGATACCCTGGGGTAGTTTGGCCATTTTAATTGGTTATCATGGTCCACTGTCCATATGTTGACTAAGGGTTTTTATGTTGTTTTATGGATGTTCTACGTTCACAGATTAGATATCTGAGATTAGATTAATTATGCAGTGTATAAGATTTAAAATAAATAAATATAGGCAAGGGATGTAGAGCCTCCGTCCCAGAAGACCACAACTCCCATCATCCCTAGCCCATCAGCCATGTTGGCTATGGCTGATAAGAGCTCTAGTCCAGCAACGTCTGGAGGGCCACAGGTCCCCATCCCTAATAGACATTGTATGTCTTGATTATATGGGTTTCCTGGGAAGACATTTCAGAACTGCCAAATGTATCTTGATTCTCATAAGTGCAAAGGCAGGATCTGGCTTCACTAATCTAGGACTAGTCCTGGGGTGAGAAAGAGCTGGAAATTTATAACACCTGGAGGGGGGAGTGCAAAAATCCAGTTTTTGGAACTGTATTCTGGAGCAGGACTGTGAAGTTCATCTATCGCTACTGGAAATAATGCATTTTTCTAGCAGTGGCAGAGAGATGTAGATTCAGTTGTGACTCCTCAAAATTCACAGTAAGTACAGAAGACTCCTATATGTTTTAGACAGTCAAAATGCAATGAATTTGAATCCATGGGCAGTAAGTGACAAGATATTTTACATTAGCAAAAGCTGAAGTGGGTGGTATGTTGTTTGTTTGCTTGTTTTTTGGCTAACTTTCTTTTTCTCATTGGCTCTGGACTTCCTTCAGCATTTCATCAGGTTGGAATATTTAAGCTGTGCTTTAAAGTCCTTTGTGGTATGGTTCTGTTTCTTGTTTCACTTTAGGCCCTGAACTATGCAGGTAACAAAATGAAAATTGAAGTCCCTCCTTTAGTAGAGAAAGAGGTCATGAAAGAGGATGGCTCAGTTATTAAAAGGTTTGGGTTGGCATGGCAGTGAACTTCTTAATGGCAAAAGATTAACAAACTAACAGAAATTGTGTGGGAAGTGAAATAATGTCAGCTTTGAATCTCATCACCTTAAGCTTTTCTTGAAAATACTAAGTGATAGGCACTAAGGCCACTTCTGGACTGTCACTATTTTGCAGGTATGATTCAGTCACATACCTGCACATTTAGGCTGAAAATACCCCTCACATTTTGGTTCGGAGTCACTAAGTCAATTTTACATGCTTTGATCTCCAGAAATATGTTCACTGGAACTCTATGCTTGACCTTTTTCTCTGTAACAAACACAACTGAAGCATCACTAAAAATAGGTTCAGAAGAGGAAATTTGTCTTCTCAAGCTTCCACTTTGCCATTCAGACAGACATGGGTGGAGCCATCGTGTTTCCCACTTATGACTTTACCATGACAATAGTCAAGACTGACAATGTATATACTATGTGGCATCTTGGCTACTTTTAAGACTATACATAATGATGACTATGTATGTAGAAAAGATGGAAGGATGAAATGGGGACCAAGGAATGGTTTGGTTGCATAAATAAAGAAACCCTTTAATAAAGCAATAAGGGAGAGGGGAGGTATGTTAGCTGGTTAAGGAGATGCCGCATTCAAAGAAAATCCAGCATGGTCCATTCATTTCTTTGTCTGCCATGAGGAAGAAGATGTGTAGATGCCCTTACTAGACTAAGGCGGCTCCCCAGGAAATAACAAGCAAACAGACTCCCCATGCAAGATTAAAGTAACAAACGACAGAAACTGTTTTGGTTCATGTACTTTAGAAAGTCTTAGAAGAGAGGGGTGATGTCATTTCTCATAGCTCCCTTCTAAAAATAAAAATAAAAAATAGAAATGTTTACCACCCACATTCACTAGACAAGCCCCATTTAACATTCTGTTCTCTTTGATGTCACTGTGATATTTACCAAAGCAGATTTAAGATGATGGCTGGAAACAGTCATATACCATGAACTACCTTTTCAAAGGTCAAAACTGTCTCCAGAACAAGTTGGTACAGATCAGTTCCTGAACCAGTCCCCACCCCCACCCCGCCAGTTGTCACTTGCCATGCGACAAATATATGCCAACAATTCATACTGCTGGATAAAGGAATTTATTTCCTTGAAACACCAATGTGACACGGGATTGCTGCCTTGTTCACAAAGTGGAGGAAAGCATGTGTTCTACCCTTAAACAGGCTAGCAATCACAGTTTTTTGTTTTCTGCAAAATGATGGCATTTCCAGTTTTTTGAAAATAGTATATTTAACTCCCACCTTTCCTCCATCATGGATCTCAAAGTTACATATATATATATGGGTTTCCCCAGTGGCTTCCCATCCAGGCACTGAGTCAAGGCAGACTGGCTTATGTCAGCAAGGTGGCTGCATCATGTGCCCTTACTCCATGTCTGGGGACAGTTGACATTTCTAACTACCATATTTTTCACCCTATAGGACGCACTTTTCCCCCTCCAAAAATGAAGGGGAAATGTGTGTGCGTCCTATGGGGCAAATGCAGGCTTCAGGAAGCTATCTGCAAGCCTTGGGAGCCCGCGGGAGTTCCCGCCGGTCTCCCTAGGCTTGTGGATAGCAGCCTGCATCCCAAAGCCTGGGGCACGCTGAGCAGTGTGCCCCGGGCTTCGGGCAGATATCCACAAGCCTGGGGAGCCTGGCGGGAGTTCCCGCTGGGCTCCCAAGGCTTGCCGATAGCAGCCTGTTCTGGGGGCTGGGGTCAGGGGAAGCTCGAGCTTCCCCCCGCCCCAGCCCCGTGCCTGGGGGGGAAATAATGTTTTTTTTTCCTTTATTCCCCCCCCCCCAAAAAAAAATCTAGGTGGGCCCTATGGGGCAAAAAATACTAACTACTTTCTAAGTACAAGTATATTATAAATTTTGGAGTTAGCCTAGTCAACAGGACAAAATCCTAGAGTGAATACAAGCTATAAGCTCTTGTCTGTGATAGTGGAAGCTGTGTGAGAACAGTATTAAGTGGTTCATGGCTAAGGATAGCATGGGTCTTAATTGGTGAAGGTAAATCAGCACTGAGAGCAGATGCAGTAGAAATATTTAACAAACATGATTTAATTATCATCATGCTAGATTTAGCACCCTGACAAGGTTTGCATGGTTATTTCAAGCTCTTTTAATGGCTGTGCATGGAAGCATGTGTTTTTAAGGCCCAGTTCCAGAAGGTGGGCATCTTACCATGTTAAAAAACAAAAAAACAAAAAATGAACAATTATGTTCATTTGAAGTTAAAAATTATATTGTGGTACAAGCTTTCACTGGTGGTATTATTAGCATCAGTATCAATAATAATATTACATTATTGTTGTTATATTCCACCTTTCTATTAGAATAGTTAAGGCAGCTCACATCCATATGCTTGCTGCAGTCAATTTCATTGGACCTATGATGTCTCAAAAACATTATTATTAGAAAAGGGAAATTCCATTTCCTTCTTAGCATATGCTACGATTGCTCACTCTTTACCCATCATTTCCCTGCAGGACAACAATGAGTAAAGCCAGTACCCAGAAGAGGACTGTGGTTAAGGACCAGTATGGAAACCGTATTCATGTGGAACTGCTGGAGGACACACCAGAAGCACTACCCCGGGATGACCTTCAGCATGACCTCCAGCAACTACTGAGACATTTCTGCAAAGATGAGTGGAAGAAAGAGGCCAAATGAGATGCTGCTAAAATCTCACCCACAGACCAACACACATATCCATTCAATATCCAGAATTCACTTTCTTCTTTTGCTGTAGATAACATAACATAATCACTAGAGGACACTAACATTTCAACTTGGCATATAGTGTAGGGTTGTTTTTCTTTTCTTTCTTTTTTCTTTTCAAATATCTGTAAGCTAATTTGTGACCAAAGATAGCATCCTTCATTTGGGATGGTTTGTCTACTAAAAGTCATTGACTTTGTGCTATACTGGAAACTTGTCAAGATTGCCATCTTTGTTGTTCCTTTGCTTCTGCATCCGATCCATACAAACATAGCTTCTTCCACAGGCCTCTTCAAATCACAATGTATGTGCATTTTTTTTAAAAAAGGGATGCTAACATTAACCTGTAAATAGCTAAAGTGCTTGGACTCACAAGACTGAAAGAAACAAACACTGCCTTTTGTGACTACTTTTAGGATCGAGAACTACACAGTCTGTTGAAACTGTTGAAGAGCGATTAATTACTCTTCCGTTGAATATACAACATGGATCTACTGAGAAGGAAGCATGTCAGCCTCCCATGTTTATAGGACTTCCAGTTTGTTGATCTCCTTGACTTGAAAGTTTCTGAGAGTCAGGCCGCAACCTCAAACTCCAGCTGTTGCCAGCTGAATGCAGCCACCCCTGCTTTATGACTCCTGGGAAGCCATCTAAAGAAATAAATACCCAGTTAGGTATAACTTGCTAGCAGCTATATCTGTGGCACATTTGCATACTGTATTCAAATCTTTTAGACTGGAACAAGAGGCAAGGTGCATTACAAACAAACAAACAAAAAGCTCTAACTCCTGTAATTTCCTGTTTTCATCACTGCTTTAGCAAACCACGCTGTCTTATTGGTGGTTATTCCTGCTGGCCACTGCACTGTAGATAACTTGATAAGGGAAAAGAAACCCTTTCCCACTCTTAAGAAAGGTTACTCTAAATTTATCACATTCTATCAAGACTCTCTCTTAACCTGGTTTATGCATGTGGCATTGGGAAACACAATCTCAACCCTCTTGTAACCATGTCAACAGATTATCTCTCTCAGCACTGAGCGAGCCGAGCTTAACCTTCCATTTGAGATTGTTCTTCAGAGATTTGCTTATGGAGGGATATGAATCCATTGGGCATTTGTTTTTTTGTCGTCGTTTATTTATATTCCTTAACCAACTTTCAGGAATCATCATGTAAATGTCTGCACTTTGATTTTTCCAAGAAGGGCATATGCGACTCTGGAATTATTCTGTGGTCTGTACCTAATTCTAATAGTGGTCTGGAGCTCTGTTGCATTTTAACATATATATGTAATTATATATATTATATATATACATATAAAATGATATACATTTTGAATCAGTTATTTGATAAAGACAAAGTATATTCAACAAGGATGAGTAAAGTCCTCCAGGGTTGATATTTTTCAAAACCTAGCCAGATTTTCCTTCTTGTAAAAAATAATAATAATAATTGACTCAGTGCTCAGAATACCGAAAATAAATGTTACAAATGGCACCTCCTCATTTAACTAACCATGTGGAGAGAAAGGAAATGTTTTAGGGTGTTTGGCCACCTGCTAAGAAAGCTACCCAAAGTGCCATTCTAACATTTTTCTTTTTGGTTGGCAAGCACTTGTGACTGCCAAAATGGAAGGAGACCCATTTCAGGACACACAATAGCTCATTTCTCATTGTCAAGAACATCATTGGTTGACCTTCAAGACTGGGGCTCTAAAAGAAACGCATTTCTGTTGTGTACTTTGCGGTGCAGATGATGTTCTGTGTAACAGCATAATGGCTATCCTCCTTTATCGGTTTTGATTTTTTGCTGTGTTATCAGAGAACTTGAATACTGTGAGAAGAAGTGATTTTAAGTTGATGAGTCAGCATCTTGTTCCCATGGTGATAACACTAACTGAATATATCTATGAGGGCATGTATTAGTTAAAAAGATTTTAAAAAAGACAAAACAAAACAACAACACTAACAATACATAGCTGCAACGTGTACAATGGCTGATTTAATTAAATAAAAATGTACAAGTGTTAAATGTAGCACTAATTGTATGCCTTTTTTTGGTACAAGTTTAGCAGGGCTGATTTAGGTGCATAATTGCAAACTTAGCAACCTCTACATATTATTACTACTACTATCATTATTACCGCTGCATAACCAAGAATCGCATTTGGTTATTTAATTTAAAGTATGGGAAACAAAAGACACTGTTTATTGTTTTCCGTTCATAAAAGAATGGATCTTGATGTTGTCTTATTGGTAGCAACTTCAGTGCATTACTTACTAGGCATGGTGGTTATATTCCAGAAATGATGTCATGTGTGTGTTTTGTTTCATTGTTTGCCAATTGTTCTGACATAGATAATTCATAGAGTTGGAAGGACCATCTAGTCCAGTGTTTCCCAACCTTGGGCCTCCAGCTGTTTTCGAACTACAATTCCCATCATCCCTGACCACTGGTCTTGCTAGCTGAGGATTATGGGAGTTGTAGTCCAAAAACAGCTAGAGGTCCAAGGTTGGGAAATGCTGATCTAGTCCAACCCTCTGCAATGCTGGTATATGCAGGGATTGAACCTGCAACCTTGGCATTATCAGCATCATGCTCTAACCAACTGAGCTATCCACATAGTAACTGTTTTATGAATATAGTAACATCAACTTGACAGGCAAACTGCAGACATTCCCTCCTGTGCATGAATCCCAATAGGTAACCCACAGAATGTGCATGATCCCACAGGCAAATGTTTCCTCTTTGCTTTGATTTTGGGGGTTTATAACATAAGATACCTTAAGAAGCACTTACATTAGAATCACACTTGCACTGTTCTCCATGAAAAGGTATTATGTGTGGAAAAACTCCCGCATAGTTACAGAAGCATAACCAACTTTTTTTTTTGAGAGGGTCAGGTGCTCTGATGCTTTTGAAAGAGAGGGAAGCAGGGCAAATATCAAAAGATCTCTTCCAGAATATATGTAGTGGTTGGCAAGAGTACCTGTTTGCAATCACCAATGCTATGAAGTAAACGTGCAGCGGCACTTAGATAGAATCCTTGTCCCAAGGCACTAGAAAGAGAGAGAGGTCATTGCTCAGTGGCATATGCTTTGAATATACTACTCAAGATATTCCATCTCCAGTTAAAAGGTGTGGGAGAGGCCTGAGATTTTGGAGAACCAAATCAGAGGACAAAAAATACTGGACTAGTGTCATCCTTTGTAGAAGGCGGTTTCATATGTTCATTTGTCATTTTCCTGCAGCCAAACAAACATTTGTGCCACATCTGATTAATGACAATATCATTGTTCTGAGCTATATATTCATTAATAACATGGGGAAATATGTTAATAAAAGCAAGGCCAATCCTGTAGATACATATTTTACAAATAGATTGACTAATTGATCTCATGCTACAAGGGATAAGAAGCAATAAAATAGCAAATAAAGTCTGGTGCTCATTGTTGGCAATTAAAAGGGTGAGGGGGAAATTTAACTTCTCTGTTGCTGGATTAGTTGCAACTCCCCTCAGGCACAAGAGATGAGTCATGGTGGGTGACCCGTTGAAAACATCTGCTTCAGCAGAATGTGAACCATGAAGAATGGAACAAATGGACACCACAGCTTCTGCGTAAATCAACTGTGATAAATACTATGTGCATACTATTTTTTTAGTCATCTCTTTAAAAAGGATAACCACACGTGCAAAGGAGCAACTAGCAGCATAGTTTAAGTCTGCTGATTCATCCTTAGATGTTAAGTGATTGACAGGTAGGTGTCCACAACTGCTGTCAAAATGGCCCGGTGTGTATGTGTGTGTGTGTGTGTGCGTGCGCGCACGTGGTCTGTGAGGGAGGGTGGAGTGGACAGGGCAGCATGTTCCTACACTCAGTATAGGCCAGGAAAAGGAGTGAACCAACCACCTCAAGTGGCATAAACTCCCAAAGCAGAGAAGTGGCACCAATTTCCAGCAAGATCTTGCTGAACTTTCACATGATCTCACAGAGTGCAACAGATTTCATGAGTAGCTCCTAGCCGCATACAGGCATACAGCAACTTTTCTATCCCACTATGAATTGCTAAGTTAGTTATTTCAAAAATCTATCACCCCCCCAATGGGATTGAAAACAGCCACAACAGCTCTGGGACTGAGATAATTATTCTACTTGTGTCTATCTGTATATGCATCAGAGGAGCAAGCAAACTTGGGATGCTGCAGATCCAAGGCTGCCTCAGCCCAGCACCTGTCATTTCCTACAGCTGTGGATTAATACCACAGAGCTCTCTGCCACTGCAACAAGGAAACCTCTGGTGGCAGACCCCTTTTCTGCCTAAAAGCATCGCTCATCGCTCAGCTGTTCTAAAAACTCGAGAGAGGAAATATCCCACTTTCCTGCAAATGTCAACTCCTCACAGCCAAAGACAACCTCAGTGTTCTCCTATCTCTTATAAACATTTTAGTTTTTAAAATATTACGTCATTTAATATTTGGTAGAGTACAGCATACAGCTGCATCAGAACTACCCATGACCCTTGTTTATATTGCTCTGTTGGACACAATATGTTGAGAGTTGAGCAATTATGGACATGGTCAGTGGGGTGGGAAGCCTCACCCTTTCCAAAATGGTGGAAATGGAGCTTTTTGCCAGTAACTGACACTGCAGGTTTCTGGGGGAAAGCATGAATGAAAAGAGCAGGCTTCAGACTGGGATGCCACCCAAAAACACAAACAGTACAGTGGTACCTCAGGTTAAAAACTTAATTCATTCCGGGGGTCTGTTCTTAACCTGAAACTGTTCTTAACCTGAAGCACCACTTTAGCTAATGAGGCCTGCCGCACCACCAGAGCACGATTTCTGTTCTCATCCTGAAGCAAAGTTCTTAACCCGAGGTATTATTTCTGGGTTAGCGGAGTCTGTAACCTGAAGCATATGTAACCTGAAGCGTATGTAACCCGAGGTACCACTCACTGTAAGACTGTAAGACTGTAAGACAGATAAAGGGATAGGGGGACCTTTGGCTACGCTGGCTGGGGGTGATGGGAGTTGACGTCCAACAAGGAGCATGGTGCTGACAATGCCAAGGTTGCAGGTTCAATGCCCATACGGGACAGCTGCATATTCCTGCATTGTAGGAGGTTGGACTAGATGATCATCAGGGTCTCTTCCAACTCTACAATTCTATGATATGGAGGGCCACAGGTTTCCCACCCTGGAGTAAAGGTACTCGACTATTAAGAACAAGTTTGATGAACGGTGGCAATTCAAATGATGTGTCTATTTCTTGCTAACTTCACCAGCATCGTTACCAGAAAACACAAAGTGCAGCACTATAGGAATGAGCGAGGTAGACTGCTATAATTACAAATGACATTTACCTAGCAGAAAGAGGCTAGCAGCGGTGTATTTGTCACCAGAAAGCAATCAGCTCCAAATCACTGCAAATAAATCAGCTCACTGTGAATAAACAGCCATTGGACAGGTTTCAGAAGTGAGACACATCATTCTCTCAGTGCCAATGGAATTATCACGTTCAGACCCAGCTTGCACTCTAGAAGATCAACACTGCCTGAAGGAACTACGGTACTTTGCTATGTGCCAAAGGTTTGCATATGAACCATTCTGTTTTATTTCAGCATGTTTAAACAGCCCCCATCAATGTTTCGCAGAATATAAAAGAGTGCCTCTCGGTCGGAATTTTGCAAGTGACCCTGTAGCTTAAACCTTTTTAGGGAGAGAGAACAGGCTGACCTTTTTGCACTGTTCCAAATAGGTATGTGCAATTTACCCCATTTCTGTGATCTTTTCACCTCTTGGGGCAGGAGAATGGTGTCTGGAAATGGCAAACACATGGCTCACACATAATGTCTTTAGCATGACAGTCTGCAAGATTGCATTCATCCAGTTCTTTGAAGCACATGAAAGTAGCATTACAAAGCAAAAGTGAGGTGAAAATGGGATTGCTTTCCTATAACAGCTGTTAAAAGTCAGGATATTGGAGGAATCTACTACTTATAGATGAGATTCAGCTCAGCTCTTGGCAGTCTGTGTATATTAGGGGAACGTGTGCCTACATTTGTGAAAATAACATAAAAATGTGTATTGGGGAAAATTGATAAAAAAGGTGTACATTAGCCAAAACTGCATGCAAATACATTATATATAATTTCTTGCATTTTAAAACAAAAGGCCCACATTGAAGAAAACTAGCATGTCAGGGTTCTCGTTCTGCCTTCTTGATACACATTCACAGCAATATATATAATCATATTTCTAACCCACCTTTCTTCCAATGAGCTCAAGGTGATACACACACATCCATTTTATCCTAACAACCACCCTGTGAGGTTGTTCAGTTAGGCTGAGACACTCCTATTGGGCCAAGGTCACCTGGTAAGTTTCATGGATTTGAACCCTGGTCTCCCAAGTCCTAGTCCGATATTCTAACTACTACACCACACCACACTGGCTCTCGCTGGTGTAACCCCTCACCTGAAGCATAAAAAGCTCAGGAAATTATTGCCTGACCAAATGCTTTGACCTTCAGAACCGGAACGACTTTCAGACTCACAATCTGAAAGCTACAGAACTCGTAATATCAGATGCATTTGGATCTAACCCATCTCTTTCCATGAATGATAGCTATTGACTTATCAAGGTTGCTAACAGGTCCTTGAGAAGGCAGGTGGCACTGCAAGACAGCGCATGCTGCCTTTCCAAAATGCTTGATTTTTCTCTGCAGCGATCTCAGATTACAAAGCAGGTTCCCGAGTGGAATCTCCATGGCAAGCCAGTGGCTCTCATTATTGGCTTGCTTTAAATATACCCTTTGGCAGACATTATTCTCCTGGCCCTCATCTCAGCAGAAGGCGGCCCCCATCAAAAGAGAAGTCCAAACAAATGAGCCATTAGTACCAAGTGGTTGTTTCCAGCTGATTTATGGCCTCTTTTGTGCTGCACTGCATTACTTCCTACAAGTCTTGAGGCCTGCTCCTAATTTCCATGGCAGGCTCGCTTTATTGTCTCTGTGTCAGAGCAGGGCAGAAAATAGCAACACATTTAGCAGAGCTACACAAATTACACCAAGAAAATGGATTTTGAATCTCCCCCTCCTTGCAGCTGGTGGAACGTTCAGCATCCTACAGACTCTCTGAAGGAATGCTTTTTTCAACTATAGAGATTGAAGCTAATACAGAAAACACTGCATCAGTCGATTACATTTGCATCCTACCTCAGTGTTAAAAGAAATGTACCAATTTCTTTGTTTCCTATATCACTCCCGTTCTTGCCAAAAGCAGAAGGGTTTTATATCAGGGCTCTCTGAAGCAAACGCAAAACACAAGTAGTGAAGGCAGCCTGGAATTAATTAGCAGCAGGCCTCATCACACGCAATGATACAGATCCTCACCTTTACACTAGACACAATAATCGAATAGCCTAACATACCAAGACACAAAAATAGGATAAACTAGCATACCAGACCCTCCTTTACAAAATGGTACCAGACAAACAACAAGCCCTTCTTCATACAAAGATAGAATACTAACCAAACTTCAATCTTCATGGAGCCCCAGGGAGGTAGCAGTGAAGACCTGTCTGGCCAGGCTATGCAGCACTTATTTCAGTTTGGGCCTCCTTTCTCTCTGGTTCAGGCCCTGTGATTTTTTAAGCTACCTTCACCTGGCTTTACTGTAATTAACTTCACCTGGCTTGGGTGTCTTATGATCTAGGCCAGCAGGCAAGCACAGTAATTAACCTACAGCTGGGTTATCTCTGAGAACAGAAGCCCTCCTGCAAGCAATCAAGTCAGCATCAGAATCACTGCTGCTTAAGGGGATATAGAGGGTTAACAATTCCTCTTGCACATTTTCACAACAATCCCCAGAGCACTGAAACCACAGGATCAGTGACTCATGTTGGAAGTTTCCACTTCAGCTGCATATGTCGCTGTGGTTTGACAACACTGACATGGACTTATCTCATGATCTGGCCATTTTACTTGATCCTTCTGAACAGGCGTGAAATATAGCCATGGGGGTGGGGAGACCAACCATTCTACTCTAACATATGACTCAGCCTTAGACAGAGGCGCACTGATTTCTAGTCCAAAGTCCTACCCAGAGTGCACCACTGACTCAAGGCCACCCTTCTCTAACCTGCTGCCCTCCAGATGTTTTGCACTGCAACTCATCAGACCCAGCCAGGGATGAGGGTTGTGATCAATAACATCGGGAAGGCACTAGATTGGGAAAAGGTTCTCTAGAGGATTATAGAGTCATGCGGTAACTCTTCCAGCTGCATATTTCATCTAATAAGCAGGTTTCAGTTTATGACCCTGATATCAAGGAGATACTCCTGGAACACATTTATCAGCCAATGGAAAATTATCTCATAATGAACACATGTTAACATTAACAATCTATCAGCCTTGTAATGATTCGGTTTACTTCCAAAGGAGTTGCTTTGCTTGGATCTTATACAAAACCACTAAAAGGCAATCATGCTTTTGATATCATTTTCTGCCCCCATGAGAGAAGTGTGTATATATATATATTGTGTGATCATCGCCAATTACTAATTTGGAAAGGGAGGGAAATTTGAATCCAAGTTCTCAAATCAAGAAAAATGCTGTATGAAGGAGCACTGAATTGAGTCCTTTGATCTATACAGTCAAATCTGATGATGCCACATCGCTTTAGACTAGTTGGGGTGTTTCCATGTGGCTTTTATTGTTGATTCAATGCTACTCGTTCACACTATTCCCATCCTCATTGCAAAGCCAACCCGAATCTCCCCATGTCATCCAGATATTGTTTCCACTGGTTTCAAAACAAAAACTTACCATTTCCAACAGAAAATGGTAATTCTAGATTAAATGGAAAATGGATTCTGATAAGGGTGTCATGTGGACACTGTGCAAAACTTGCAATCCACAGTAAACAGCCCTTGGGATCTATGAGGACATAGATCTGGGCCACATGTGTACTGTTGACTCCATGGCTCACATGAAAGCTTCTCAGAAGCAGTAGGCTTAGCACTTATGGAAACAGAGCACCAGGCTGGATTTGTCCAGTGCAGCAGGACTGTTGTTTTACATTCAGTTAATACCCGTGTTAAATTTATATTGGGTTTTTCCCCTTTGAGGTCTATGGGTCACTAGTTGACCACCAGCCACTACAGCAGCAGCTCAAGCAAGTGGTCTGGAACATTTGCATAGTTTCTGTAAAGTAGTCCTGGAAAAGGAGCAATTTTGCTATTCACATGGTTGAAAAGCCAAAGACAGGAGCCAGACTGGCTGTCAGCAAAGGAGAGGAAAACAAACACATTTCCACAGCTTTATCTATATGCATTTATGGGTGCTGAGCACAGAAGCAAAATAAACAATGCTGTCAGGGCCATTGACAATAAAAACAGAGGCACTATAATAAATGGTCTCACAAGTGATGGCTGTTCTCTCTAATGTGTTGTTGTAGGAGGGAGACTGATCACTCCCAGTTCAGGCGCCAGGGAGCAAACCCAAACAAGCAAATTATGTGTATTGCATCCAACCAAGAGGAGAGTTCAGTCAAAGATAAATGGTTCTGGAGAGGGCTTTTAATGGGAAAAGCCCAGAGTTCCCTTGCAAGCTACATGTGAGCAATGAAAGCTGCACATTCTTGTTGTTGCACCTGTTTGTTTCAAAAGACAATGGAGTGTGCCTCTGTGGATGAAGCCAAACCATAGAGTGACCTCTCCAGGGTGCAAACCTGTGCAGGGCATGTGGAGATCCTGGGCTGCTCAGATGGAAAGACCCCACTCAGCCTCACTGAAGTGGTCCAAAGGAAAGCAGAGCAATACATCTAGCACCAGCTTGGATGCAGGAGTTGCTGGAAGGAGGCGTACAAGACACTATCCAACCATCTTAGGGACTTCACTCTGGATTTCTGCAGGGTTTACTCCTAAGCCTTTTCTTCTCCCAAAGATATCTTACAAGGCAGCAGAGGTTTAGGATCAGTTTTCCTTTTCCTAGATGGGCTACCTTCTTAGGTTGATGAGCCCCATCTGCCTCACGTTTCCCTCTACAGCACCTGCAGAAACTGCCTTCTTTACCATTGGACCCACTATCTTGCCTGCTCAATCCATCAGAGCCTGCCTTTGCATGCATGCATGCATAACTTCCCCTGAATACAAAGACAGGGTCCAGCAGGCAGAGCGGATGATTTAGTGTACCTAAAACAATGGTGCAGAGGGTGAGATAAAGCAAGTCCAGCAGATTTCATCAAACTTCTCAAAGCCATCTAAAAAGACTCCTATCACTCACCTGAGCTTCATCGGTGGCACCAAAGATGATGGAAACTGGCTTTGATGGGTAAAACAGCATAGCAGATGCAGCTGGTCAATGGTCTTGCACAGTCATACTCCTTCACAGTAAGACAGTACCCCCTGCCCCAGTCATTTCACATGCTAACAAACTTTTTATTAAAAGCCATGAAATATTTTGGATGGATGCATTTACCTTGGAAACTGTGTCATCTTGCTGGGTCCTAATATGATATTTTAATATTCTGTGTTTATATTTAAACACAGTCATTTACACTGTTGCTCCATGACTATAGGATTCCATTTTTGTGGGGGTAGAACATGGATGCCCCATCCATCCATCCATCCATCCATCCATCCATCCACCCACCCACCCACACATACCCTCTGTATACAAAGTATCTGATGAAGGCTTCTGACTTCAGAGGTAGGACATCCACAGTGCCTGCAGGAGATCCCAGGTGCCACCTGCAGCTGACATAGGGCTGGGAGGGCCCCCTGCCTGGCAGCCTGGAGAGCCACAGTCAGAAAGGGTAGGCGATGCTGAGCTAGCTGGACCAATTTATCTGACTTGGTAATATGGCAGTTTCCTGTGTTCCTATCTAGGAGGCAAACATTTTAACAAAGATCACTATCATAACCACCAAAGAAGCAAATTACAGGCCAATGAGGCACGACAGCATGGCAAGCATTCATGGTAAGAACTGCTTTTAGAATAGTCTAAATTGCATTTGCTATTGGAATAGTTTTAACTGTAACTGTTCTGAGATGTTTTTGTCATTGTTTTAATCTGCCTTGGACTGTTTGCAGGAGGAAGGGCAGGATAGAAATTCAACAAACAGACAAACAAACAAAACAAAGAAAGAAACAATGCATGTCTATTATTTTGCATTTTGGAGGTTGCAATGCTGATCTTCTATGATCTCTGGCACATTTGGTTAAGTAGATGTGAGTCTGGTTCAGTTCTGTCCACACTGGCCTTAATTTGGTGCACAATATTCTTCTTTGCAAGGTGGGGGAGACCATGGAGGAGGGATGGGAGGAATTCCACGTTTTAGGCAACTGTGTGTTTGCTACAAACAGCAATAACAACAACTGATTGCAGGTATCACCCCGCTGACAACACATGCATTGCTGTTGTTAATTAGAAACCAAAAATAGAAAAAAGTATCATAGCCTCCTTGTAAGGTACCCTGAGAGATGGTGGCGAGATTGGGAAAGAGGCATCGTCTTCATAAAGTTATGATTTCCCAAGAAGCAGGAATGCTGAACTTATTTTAAAAGTTAAATATGTTCCAAGAGAGTCTATAATCCAGTCACCCTCCTGTAGGAATTGAAGAGTGGGAAGAGACACGTCAACAATCAAGCATTACTGTTACCACCTTTTCATTTCTCTGGACTTTAGGACAAGTTTTTATTTTTAAAAATAATGTATTAAACTGCTTTGAAACATACAACCTTCTTCCTTCATGGAAAGCTGCAAGTTCACGTTGACAGGGGTGGGGTGTTCAGTGAATAAATCTACGTCAACCAGTGTTATATGGAAACGGTTTCCAACAATTTTCGCAGTCATGGTGGCTCCTGAAAGAACTGCCTTAACTCATGGTAATGACCACAAAATGAACTCATATTTCATCAGCTAAAATGGAACGTCTTCCGGGGGGGGGGGGGACGACATATGGAAGAGGCCCTAAGATCTACTTGGATGCTCCCCAAAACCAAACCCTTGGAATAGCAAGCAAGTGACCGCCAGATGGCAGCAAACTGAAAGTTTTAACCAAGTACAGAAAAGCAGGGTAGTTGCAGCTATCTCAAACTGACACAATGGGGAAATTTTTTCCCCCACGACCATATATGATATTGACCCTCTTCCCTCCCCAACTCCTAACCCTCTCCCAATTAACAGAACCGTTTAATGTTTTTCTGAATGCTTATTCAGAAATAATTCCCATTAAGTTCAGTGTGCATAGGAGAGGATTGGAGGGGTGGGTGGAACCTGGTTCTTCTAACACCTCATTTCATATATGCCCACTTGACTGCTTCGATCTGCAGAACTGGCCCTGCTACAGGTGCCATATAATACTCCTTCTGCATTGGAAGAAATCTACCTTTTAGTGTGCAAGCTGCTACCCATCGGTACTCCCTGCCAGAGACATCAAGAAGGTGTTTACTGTACTCTCTTCAATGCCTACTTAAAATCTGCTTCTGCAAAACTTGAGATTCCTCAGAACCTGTCAACATTATTTCCCTCTTTGCACATGTGTGTGTGCATGTGTGCTCTGGCTTGTGTGCATGTGTGCGTGCAATTGTGCATGTGTGCGTGCAATTTGCCTACATTAGGAGTGGCACTCACAGCCTGAACATCAGAATCAAGCCTCACATTCTCAAATGAAAACAATGAGAGCCAAGTGTCAGCAGAAATCACAAATTTATTAATTCTTAAATATATCAGTCAGTTCTTTACCATTATGGCAAGAAATATATATATATATACATGGTGTCGCATGGTAAACTGCAGTGTTTTGAAAATGACAAAGGGTTAGGTGTGTAATTCAGTTGGAGTGCAGAGAAGTAATTCACATGATTCCCCCCCCTGCCCCTCACATCTCAGTGTGGAAAACAGACCTGACCTAGAGTAATATGGCAACACCACATGCTATGGTAAAAAGTGTAAAAAAGAGAAAGAGAAAGAAAAGAAAAGAAAAGAAAAGAAAAACATCCTACACCTAATTTTGTTAAATGTAAATACACTTATGCCACCTAAAGCCGCTTCACAAAAGAAGAAATTGATTTAATTTTTTTAAAAAACAAAATGCACGAGGCCACTGTGCCTTTTCACAGATCCCGTTTGCGGGTTAATATGGCTCAAGACATTTACTGTAGATGCTTGTTATAAACATTTCCGTGGGTTGTATAAGAATCATCACCAGAGAAGCTTAAATTTCTCTAACATATATATGTATACTAGGAACAACATCAAGATGTAAGGAATAAGATCCACTTTTGATTAGTAATCAATACAGAGAAATGAAAGTTATACAAATTAGGACCTTTTTTTTTGTCTGCTTTAAAAATTTCAAGCTGCTGCAAGTTGTAAATTTAACTTACTAAAAAAGAACATTGATCAAAGTATCATGCGCTATACACCATTACAGAAAACCGGTAGCCCAGTGTTAACCAAAGAGAGAAGAAACAAACAAAAGTATATATTTTTTTCAAAAGGGAAAAAACCCCCTATTTTTATTGTTAACTTTTAAAGAGGAGCAACGCTTGCAGGAATATAATTTCACATCTACACAACAGAAGCAATCAAATGGCAACTGAGCAATCTGTTCTAAACAGACACTGAATTTATTTCCTGCTTACTTTGCATGTATATATGCAGCAACAGGGGGAAATAGTTAATAAAGCTGCAATAAGTATTTTAATCCACACTGTTCAAGGATGTTGATGAGCCATGAGAAAATAGATAAAATTATTATGGCAAAAGCGTAACAGTTTTATTAGAAAACAGATGTTTTCTTGGTAGTTTCCTTTTTGTCAGTTAATAAACTGTTACAAAGAAAATTAAGACAAGTAAGCTCCTGATACTAAGCTTTTAAGGCCTAATTGTCCTAGAGTATCTTGACTAGAGCATCAGTTTAAAAAACCCTCTACAACTTGCTTTAATAAATGTACTGTACATTACTTTACCCTTTTAACCACCAAAACCCATCTCATATTAATGTGCTCACTGCTTGGCTCTGAACAAATGAGAAAAAAATACTTCAAAACATCTCTTCTTCCCCTGCACTTACAACTACAAAGCTAAATAAATTGTTAAAAATAAAATGAATTTGCTGACCAGATAAGAACAGTGACAGATACTTCTAGCAAGGTCAAGCCAGTAAATTATGCCATTTCCCCCCAGTTTACCTACAGTGACTCATAACAAAGATGGCTCCTTGAAAGAAAAGCCTACAGAAATGCTTTGGTCTAAACCCAGTCTTTCTACCCATGTGTCCTACAATAACAAAGGTGCTGTTAGTAAGAATTATTTCTACTATGACCAAAGCAATGCAGATTGTCTTTAAGAACAAACGAGCCAGAAAACAGAAGTAGTGAAAATTAAAACAAAGTTAACTGATTTTTTTTTTTTAACCTTCATTCCCTTAGTTTGCACATGAAGATATTACTCATCTTCTGGCATGAGAAGTATACTCTGTATATTCTCTAGCATTTTACTTGCCCTCCCTCTTTTCTCCTGTGTCTTCTTTTCTTCCATTTTCAGTTTGCACGGAACATCCATTCCCTTCGCTGAAGTGTAAACAAAAAGTACCAATGGAATATACAACAAAATGATGCATCGTAAATGTATCACATGTAGAAACTTCACAGCTTCATGCACTCGAAGAACATGCATGAAGAGGGCAATGGAGTGGCCAAGATGGTAGCCAACCAAGTGCAGAGTGTGGAGGACAGAACGTGGCACCGCAGACATTTAGCTAGGAGGGGTGAGAGGAAAGATGGGAGGAAGAGAGAGAGAGAGAAAGAGAGAGAGAGAGAGAGAGAGAGAGAGAGAGAGAGAGAGAGAGAGAGACTAACATTAATTGCTGAAATATTACTTTCGGGGCTAAATCATAATTTCCAAATAAACTAAAACATTAGGATTTTGTGTGCGTTTGTGTGTATTTATATATGTACATACACAGAGAAATCAAATTACATGCACCACTATTTTCATATTCAAACTACTGTGACATTTCAATGTTTAATAAAAAGTAGGTAAAGGTAAAGGACCCCTGACAGTTAAGTCCAATCATGAATGACTCTTGGGGTTGCAGCGCTCATCTCGCTTTACTGGCCAAGGGAGCCAACGTATGTCCGCAGACAATTTTTCTGGGTCATGTGGCCAGCATGACTAAGCCACTTCTGGCAAAACCACAGCAGCACACGGAAATGCCGTTGACCTTCCCGCCGGAGTGGTACCTATTTATCTACTTGCACTTTGATGTGCTTTTGAACTGCTAGGTTGGCAGGAGCAGGGACTGAGCAACGGGAGCTCACCCCATCGCGGGGATTCGAAACACTGACCTTCCAACTGGCAAGCCCTAGGCTCTGTGGTTTACACCACAGCGCCACCCACGTCCCTTTATTAAAAGTACAAGCAGGTGCAAATTATCCATGCATCCTTTTTTTGTTTATCCCTTGTAGGGAATTGCTCAATAACATCCATCCTCATTCAAATAAATCAACATGATAATGATTTGATCAAGACAAAGATATAAGCAAAGCTTTGTTCATCATATGCTATTGTGAATTACAACTCAAGTTTCCACTATGCAATACAGGTGATGCCCCATTTATGCAGGGGTTCTGTTTCGGGCCCATGTGCGCATACACAAAATTGCAAAAAACTGTGAGCACCCTGGTGAGTCCTCCTAAACCATACCTGGCCGTCCCTTTGGCTTGTGGGAATGGGGAATTGCCTATACTGTATTTAAGGTGTGCCGAAAGCCTGAACACTCTGATGCTATCTTGGTCAATGCATCTTGTTGTTTCCAGACTGCAGATAATACACTGATCCTGAGCAAAAGTAATTAATTAGGAGTATTTCTAAACAACTTGATATTTAAAAATCTCTAAGCCATATACAAAGATAAAACCTAAAGACCCCAAAACAATAGAAAAGTGTAATAAAAACGCAGATAAAACATAAAACCCTGGTAAAATAATATTTGTTCTAAATACATATTGGGGAAAAACAGGCAAAAAGAATTCAGTAACATGCTCCAATCTTATGGGGCTAGGGAAATCTGGTCTGAAGGGCTCAACAGTAATCATGTAGACAGAAGCTGTAGAGCAGATGGGAGCTGCAGCTTTTGATTCATTTTGTTGATTCAATAAAGGGAGAATTTGTGGCCACTACCCAGCCAAAATTAAATAATATTAGAAACGTGTATTTACAGCAGCTGAGTGGGCTTCATTCTGCACTTGAATTTGTGCAGATTCATCGCTGCAAATTCTAAGGAATCAGTTGCAATGGTTTCGAAAGCTGATTTGGTGCATACTGAGGTAGATCGGAAATGGAAGTAGCAGTCAGCAACTTGCTTGGCCTGGACATATCAAATGCTCTATGCTCCCTTCAAGAGACACCTGGCTGATAGGAATGTGGGGCCTGGAAGACAAGTAACTGGGGCCAAAGAAAAGAGCACTTAAACGGATGGGCAGGCGACAAACTGAAGATGAGAATGCTTTACTCACTTGATAGGTACTGTTGGTGATCCTGAACGGTGGAAGTGAACATTCTGCCATTTCCCATCGCGGCGGTGCCAGACTCGCGTCTCTTCCGACTGCATGGTCTTGGGCATCCCACTCCCATCCATGTACTGAGTCAGCCGTATGTACGCAATGCAGGCAGCATCATCCCCCACCAGGTGGACATGTGGATTCAGGATGATGGTGTGGACTGGCTTGTTGCTCTTAGACAAAGCTACAGGGAGGAATGGCACATGGTATAAAACTCATAACGCACAAATGGGATGCAGCCCTGAATAAAACGTGGGCATGCTTCTAAAAATGTAGATCCTGAGCTCTTGCCCTCTAAATGGGAGTTGAAAATACACTGAATTTTGTGTGGCTTGTGTGTCCACAGAAGTTAATGTGTTACATTAAGGCGGAATATTGCTGAGGCAGAGATATTAATTAAAAGAGGATGCAGAATTTTGGTTTTTTGTTTTTTTAATAAAAAAACCCTTGACCCTTGATCATACTAGTGATCGTCAACATCTATTCCTCGACCACAGATGTGACAATGGAGAAAACTTAACATGTGAAGCAAAAATTCATGGATCGTATGTGGAGAGTGTTTAAAGTGCTTCAAATGAACTCTCTAAATAATCCTTACAACCACCAAATAACATCTTGGTTAGCGACAAACATGTATGACCCCCTGAAATTTTGCCCGTGAGGGAATATGGTCCCTTGGCTGAAAAGGGTTTCCTATTCTTAGGTTACATGCCAAAATGCATTTAACATGCCTGGGTTTGTTTGGTCACATATACATTTGGGCTTCCCCCACAGAATCCTGGGTACTGTAGTCTGTAAAAAGGTGCTGTGAGGCAGAGCTCTTTCTCTCTGGGGCAAAGCACAGTCGCCAAAATTCCCTGGGGGAAACCATGACTACTAAAGTGGCATGAATGTGCTTTAAATGTGTGTTGTTGTTTACACAGCTGCTGTGGGGCAGCTGGCGATCTGGACCGGAACCATGGCATGCCAACAGGGCATTAAATGATCGTGCATTGCCAAAATAAAGTTGAAACGAGCCTTGAAGCACGGCCTTGAAGCACATCCTTCACATCTGCTTAGCAATGAGAATTCTGCCCTGCAACAGGTGTCTTTATCAGGGCAGTCAGTGTGTCTGACAGAATATGTGAGTCTGTCTCTCTGACCGGAGCAGAGATATAGTTCTGTTTCTTCTTTTATATGTAGACCAGTGGTGTTGTGCAACTTGTAATGTAAATAATAAAGACTTTAGAGAAGAATTGGATGGGTGAGGTGGCTATTCCTGTCACAGGAATTCACCAAGAGAGGGCTGGACTGCTGCTGCAAAGACACAGGAAGACTTTCTGAGGAACTCTGCTGAGACAAAGAAAAGGAACCCCAAGATTTAGAGCTCACACGCTAACAATTAACCCCTTTTCCTGTGTTCCAGTCCCAACAAATTCTGCACCACCCCTTATTCTGTACAGGCTGTTATTTCTCCTGGGAGGGACATTGAGGAATATGTATGAAACTGAAGTTTACTCAGCTGAATGGATGAGAAAATTCAACTACCTTATTTATTTTGCGAGGCAATTCTCTTCTAGACAAGAACTGGTGCTGGTTCAAAACATGCCCGAATTAAAGTTAACATCCATTTTATGTGTGTATACGCAACTGGTATCCTGCTTCATCAGAATATAATAATGCCAACAGTAATGATGGGGGAAGGAAGGAGCAAAGTGTGATGGGGGGGGTGGGGTGGGCAGGGATACAGTTAAGTGGGAACAGCTTGCTCTCTTATCTGCTGATCCAACCATGGGTGAAATCCCTTTTCCCACTATGCATGCTGGATTGCCTCCATGTATGCAAATACGAGAGCATTTGTTGTTGTTTTGCAAGACCTGCAGGGTGCCGTTATTATGCAGAAGCAAAAAGCTGTTTATACCATAATTTACACATTTACACATTAGTGGATTGTTATCCAAAGAGAAACGATGTGTTTTCTCCACTAGCTTGCTTGTGGATATACAGCGAGGAAACATGTACCTTCCTGAGTAAAAATGAAGCTTCTGTTCCTTTTATGTGGCTCAGGCACTGAACCTTAAAAAGAGGATTTATATTCCTCAGCAGTGTACGAACAATCAGCCCCTATGGGACACTGATGTGTTCCGAGCACTATAACAATAGATCAGTCTTGTAAAGTGAGCTGGTGCTAAAGGGGCAGTGTGATTTGCTGAAGAAATTTATCAGAGTTATTTCAAATGAGATTTTAGCAGGCACCATAAGGGGGTTTCTACAGGAGTTATTGTCTAATAAATAGGTCTTCCTTGTTTTTTCCAGCGAAGAAGTAAACAAAAAATCAACATTCACTGAGCAAACAGACTTAACTCATATATATATATATATATATATATATATCTCAGATAGAAATCAAGCTATTAGTGCTTTACAAATGGTTGCTCTTCGAGATACATGCGACAACTCACATTCTACTTAGGAGGGACAATAATAACTGATCTCTTTTTAAAACAGCAACAAATACAATTATTAATAACATTTATTTAACATAAGGGCCTCAGAGTCTGTTCATTTGCAATGTCAAGCTGCTGCCACAGGTTACTTCCACATCCTCTTCATGTGACTTTTTGGCATAGAAACAATTCCATGAAACAATTCAATCACATATGTTTCTTCAGTGGCTGCATTTGGATGCCACAACACACACAGTAAACCATGGCTTACTGTGATGGGAGCAAACCTAGCCTCTGACTGGCTTGCATGCTCTTCCGTCTTACTCAATTCCTCTGCTGCTGAGTAGCATGGAATTGATCATTTCTGTTTTCGATAAACCTTAACATGTCACATTGTTGAAACCTGGCAAACTGTAGATAATTTTAGTTATGGCTTCCTTGAACAAGCCAAATGTCAAGTCATGAAACTGGGCCTGTTAATCGTTTAGGGAAGAGCTTTCCAAACTGTGTGTCTCGACACGTTAGTGTCTCGGCTGCAGTGTGTAGGTGTGTCGCTGAAAATGCTCCCTGTGCTCCTGAGCCAGTGTGGTGTAGTGGTTAAGAGCGGTAGTCACGTAATCTGGGTAACCGGGTTCGCGTCTCCGCTCCTCCACATGCAGCTGCTGGGTGACCCTGGGCCAGTCACACTTCTTTGAAGTCTCTCAGCCCCACTCACCTCACAGAGTGTTTGTTGTGGGGGAGGAAGGGAAAGGAGATTGTTAGCCGCTTTGAGACTCCTGAAGGGGAGTGAAAGGCGGGATATCAAATCCAAACTCTTCTTCTTCTTCTTCTCCCGGGGCTGGGAAGGGATTTGCTTAACCTCCAGTTTGCCAGTAAAGCTGAATAACTGTGTCACGAAATGATGCATGTTTAAAAAGTGTGTCACCAACATGAAAAGTCTGGGAAGCTATGGTTTAGGGATTCAGGCGTAACACTAAACTGAGGTCATGCTGCATTTGGTGTGGCTGCCACTTGGTGGCCACATAACCTGCAAAGCACGATGGCACTTTGCATGTTTATGTCTATAGGAAGAAATTGTTCAAATCCCACATACTTCCTATAATGCACTGTAGCAGTGTCAATTCTTTGTTGTGGTGGGGGACACAGGCAATTTGCTATCAGTTACTTATATATAACTGGAAACAGGGAGGCCTTTTCAGATATATAATGTGGTGGAAAAAAGCCCACATAGCAAGAGAGAGAAGCATTGTAGGCTCCTGATACACAAAGAAGTGCCTAATTTCAGACACTGGAACAAATGAGTTTACTAGGTCAGGAGCAAAACCTACAGTTGTGAGGCCACTTTCCTAACAACTCATATCATGCTCACTTCATCTGAATAAGGGGGAGGTTTCCATGCTTCACTTGCATGTAAAAGGTCCCAGGGTTCAATCCCCAGTATTTCCAGTTAAAAAAGAGCAGGTGATTCAAATTTCTAAGCCCATTTCATGGATCAGAGGGAATGTTGGAAAGCTTTCCCCCATTTAATCAAACAAATATGAAGTGCAAAAGAGTATAATATTTCCAACAACTGGTGCTTAACATCTCCCAGATACACAAGACCTCAAATTATCTGAATTACTATTACATACCATTCTCAAAGTAAAACCGGTGGAAGTCCATTCCCTCTACAAGATTTCCCAAAGCTTCAGGTTCAAATGAGGTGAGGCCTGGATCACAGATCTTCCTACAGGGAGGAGAAAACGCTCATTTCAAGAGCCATTCAGATTAAAGATCAACCAAGTGGAGGACTGGACTGTCACCTTCCAGATTCAATGGAACCAACAAACCACATGAAGGTGTAAAATATGCTTAGTTCTATGCCCTAGGTGCTGCAGAGTTAAATGAGCAATATACATGAGCAAGATATATTTTTTATCTTTACTGATGGTGAAGATTCAGCCATGGTTGGATTCAGATATCCTGACCAGGCAGCTTAACACTGCTGCTGGTGGCCTGCAACCCAATCAGATTGCAAGAATTTCCATGAACATTGCAGCTTGGAGAAGTGTGGCTGTGCGGTGGCACAGTTAAACTATGGAACTCACTTCCACAGGAGGCAATGGTGACCACTGACATATTGCTTTAAGAGAGGATTCCATACATTCATGGAGGTAAAGGCTAACAATCACTTCTAGCCATGATAGCTATGCTCTGTCACCACTAACAGAGGCAGAATGTTTCTGAATACCAGTTGCTGGAAACTGCAGGATGGGAGTGCTCTTGTACTCAGTTCCTGCTTGCATCTGGTTTGAACAGGATGCCATACCAGACATGTCATCTGCCCGATCACTAGATTAGGCACTTCTAATGTTCTTACTATTTTCTGGAACCAATCCTCAAAGGAGGGCTGGAACCCAAATAGTCTCTCCTAAATTCATCGCACCAGGTGATCTACCAAGATAATCATCAATGGTCCAGCAGAACCAACAGGGACATACTCCCCCTTGTCTAGCTCCTAGAAAACACTGTCTAACAAGGTGAGCAAAGCTGCCCCAGTCCCAAAACTAGACCTGAATACCAATCGAAATGGTTCTTGATAATCTGTCCCAAGAACCCATGGAGCAGAGATGCTACCAAAACACGAAAATCCTGTTCAAGAATGGGAAATACAAGACTTGTTGGTAATCAACACAGTGAAGCCAATTAGTTAAGACTGTCTATATTAAGGATGGGACAATGCATTCCTCTTAGGAAACATTCATTACTCTTCTTACCCACTCCACCTAGCCTCCTCTGGCTAGGTTTAATCAGTCAGAATGGGCAAAGTCTCAAGTATATACAACAAGTCATACACTTGCTTCATAAAAACACGAGAAGAGCCCTGCTAGATTAGGTCAGAGGGCTATTTAGCCCCACGCTCTTCTCCAAGTGGTCAACCAGTTGCGCATGTGACTTCCCACAGTGAAGACAGAACATCTAGCCTTATATGTTTTATTATCCATTTCTATGAAGTGTATTTGGATTATTTTACTGTCTATGAACATTTACAGAATTCTTTGTTCTCACAACTGTGCAAACTAGACACTGGATACAGCCTTCAGCATTTGTACCCCATCTCAAGAAAAATAAAATAAATGCAACTTACGTGTAGGCTTCAAAATCCCCATTATTGATAGCTTCAATCAGCTGCTCAGTAACCTTGATAATCTCCTGCTTACGAGCTGGAGACAAGACAGAGACATGAATAAGAAGGCACATTCAGAGGTATTTGCACAGTGCAATGGAAACCAGCAGAACAAAAGAATCTCAGGGTATTATAGAGTTGAAGCCATTGTGATTTCTGCCCAATCAACGTGATTGCCCTTCATTCACTGATGCCTCTTCTCTTCTCCTCCCTCCCAACATTACAGCAAGAAGAGTTAAGTTGCTTTTAGAACTTGGTACATTTTTTGTTTGTTTGAAGAGATATCAAGCAAATGCCAGAGATCTATTTGGAAAGGATTTAATCTATAAAGCTTTTAGAGAAAATTGTAAAGGAAAGACTCCTTTGCAGAATCTAGCAGACTATGCCACTTGAGTTTGAGTCTCTCATGCATGCCCTCTAGCTTCATCCTCCAGTTTCTGTAACTTCAAAGGTGGGATGTGCACATTTCCTGTAACCAAATCACCAGAAAATATCTGTAAACTATTGAGATGCCCATAAAATGGTGGACCGGCTATGGAAACATGGCCATAAAGATACAGCCAGTACCCATCAAAATGTCCTTTCCAATGTGACTTTGATCTATCTTTGTTTCCTTTGGGGTCCAATGCTTTCTTCCTCTCTTCCTTCCTTGGGTTCATTATATCTGCCTGTTACTCAGCTGTGCTTCCAGAAAGTAGCCATGCCCTAATCCCGGGTGGGGAACAGGATTTGGTCAGCAGGCCTGATCCAGACCTCCCCCACTCACTGCAGGGCGCCCACGTGCCAATCGCTTCTTGTCACAATGATGGCAAGTGATCCAAAATAAGTTTCCCTTAACTGATGTGGCGTGAATTGTACTTGCAAACAGAGATATGTCCCATCTGGGTGGGCTATATAGGTTTGCCTTGCTCTTTAGATATTTTTTAGTAAAGATTTTCTAATGAGCAACAGTACAGCATCTGTTGATACCATTCCTTAAGCCTTACTTCTGTTGCATTCAAAAGTAGCATGTGTGTTTCACAGAACGGGCAACTCACATTTAGTTTGCAGTACTCCTTGTTCACAATATTGAAAATCCAGAAAGCCAGAGGTTGGGAGATTACTTTTCAATAGGAACACCGTGAATGGGTATCTCTCAACTTAATTCAGTTTGTGACAACAACTGAATCAGGCTCCTATTTTTGCAGCTTTTAACTGCATGAACTGTATCAGCTGACCTGAAAGCAATGCACCTGCACAATCCTACAACCCCAGGAAATGAGATTAAGGAAGCCTTGTTGCTGCTGTACACGGCTGTGGCTGTACATTTCTATCACATCTGGCACCATTTCTTCCAGCACTACTCACCCCCTCCCAACACACATACACACTTTTGTGTGTGTGTGTGTACATTTCATTAGCACAATAGGGGCTTGGCAGGAATAGCTTTCTCACACATTTGTCAAGGGTCTGCACACCAAATACCAACTGCAGCTCAGAGCGTATATCCATGCAGTTACACTATGCTGTCCGTTCCAGTTGAATAGGTGCAAACCATCAAGAAGGTGAATTTCTTTCCTACTCAATAAAGGCACAGGAGTCTTCTGGCTCTAAAATGATTGCTTCTGCTACAAGCAGCACAGTGCTCAGTTATATGAGAAACTTCACTCTCTTGTCCTTGCCTGAGTCACTGGAAAGCTGACCCGCAAGCATGATGAGAGCAAGCAAAACTTGGGAGCAACAAATACAAATAACAGAAATGCTTCATCGCTCGTGCTGAATGCAGCTACAGGTTTATACATGGGATGTAAGATGTTTAGTAGGAAATGAGACCAGAAGGGATTTATTTATTTTTTTTTAAAAAAAATGCAGGACAAGTTTGAGAAAGGCCTTCAGCAGCAAACGACCTGAGAGAACTTCAAAAGAAAGATTATCGAGAGAGACACAGTTTTCAATGCCTGGCTTGTTGGCTGTCCAATTTAAGGGCATGATGCTCCTTCTACATGTGATATCTTTTCTCATTCTTGCAGTTCTCTTTCAGTTTCTTTCCAGCCTGTCAACCTTTTCCTCCTTTTCACTTCAAAGCTTCAGACCGAACACAACAACCCTGATTGTAGTCATGCTGTAGCACCTCCATCTTGGATCCAATTGCTTTTGAAACTACCACCTGTTAATGGCACTGGCTTTTTGAGCTACAGCATTCCCTTGCTCAGTTACATTCTGTTTGGTTCCCATAAGCTTTTCTAGCACAGCTACAGCTTGACATAGCCAGTTAGGTCCCATTCTTTTGTGAATCTGGTTTCTTTTCCCATTACATGCCAATTTACATTAGGTGAATACTGTGTTTTATTTAATCACCCCTGTACATGTGTACACATACAAACATACTTATATACAAAGATACCTTCCGCAATCCTGAAGCCTGTTGCACACACTTAGGGGTCTCACCAATGATATCCTTTACTACTGAAATCTCATTCCTACAATACTGGCAAACAACATAGAATCATAGTTGGAAGGGACCCTAAGAGTCATCTAGTCCAACCCCCAACAATGCAGGACTCTCAACTAAAGCATCCATGACAGATGGCCATCCAATCTCTGCTTAAAAACCTTCAAGGGATGCACAAGATGAGAAATAATCTAAGAGGAGAAATGATGCTTAGATTCTGAAGTTCTGCAGCATATACGACACCCAAGGCCAAGTATTACAAAGAGTTGCTTCTTTTGTAGGATGACAACAGCAAAGCCAGCTGAAGGCTACATAAAGACTAAGGCAGGAGTGGGGAACCTGTGGCCCTCCAAATGTTACTGGATTCCAAATCCGATCAGCCTCAGCCAGCGTGGCCAAAGGTCAGGGAGAATGGAAGTTGTAGCTCAGAAATAACCAGAGTGCCACAGGTTCCCTACCTCTTTAATAGGAGATAGCCTGGCATCTATTTGCCTTAAGTTGGTGCTTATACCATTGATCAGGGCTGGATGTTTCTCTGTTCACACCCATTCTTGGAGAAGGGGAGCTGTGGCCATGCAAGTGGTCTTTCTGTGAGTACAACTTTCTTTCCATGAACGGAAGGAACTTCTATGTATGGAGCAACAACCCTGGATCCAACCCAAACTTAGCTCATCACAACATCTACTGAATCAAAGACATGTACCATGCATGTTTCAGGTTGGCCCTTGGTCTCTGAATTACAGATTTGCCGTCAACCTTCATAATCAAGCGTCAGATAGTCTAAAGTTTTTCGAAGGCATGGAGTTAAATCATGTACTCTGGCTTAACTGGTGTGCACACTGGGTTCAGAGTTGTACACATGCAACAAATTTGGTGCTGCTCTTATGAACCAGAGTTGGGAATCCCTACTGGCAAGAAGCAGTGACCAGCTCATACACATTCCATCATGGGATGGAAGATGGAGAGTGCTGGCAACCTCTGCAAACAGACCAATTGCACGGTTTATGTGTTCAGAGTTGAGCAGCTGGGTGATCACCGAGCTTAATCTAAAACTCATCAAAGCTGAAAGAGAAAATTTAAGTCTTTGGAATTTAATATGAATTCCAAATATTATTACTTTATTTTAGCATAATCCTCCCGTTTCACTTCATATGCTTATGCTGCCAGGAATGCTTGTGTGTCGCAATAAGTCCTCCGAAGGGTTGAGGAAGGCATAGGCCAGGGGCAAGTATTGCATTTTGACCCAAGCCTCTACAAAAAACAAAACAACCCCTCTACATGCATGCATGCATGCATGCATGTATGCAAGGAGGTTGAGGGCATTTAATACAGCTTCTTGCTGCAGTGATTTATTCCTGTACTCATATAGTGACTCCAAAGAAGTTTAGAATCTACTGTATCACCCTCTACAAGGAAGACCGCTGTGCCATATGATCATATCCACACCATACATTTAAAGCACTCATGCCCCTTTAGCAGACACCCCCCCCCCCAAATCCTGGAAAACTAGTTTGCTAAGAGTGCTGGGATCTGTATTGCTGTGAGGGGGTCTCTCAGCCCCCTTAAAAAACTATGTTCCCCATGATTGTTTCAGGAAAGCCATGACTGTTAAAGTGGTATAAGACTGTTTTAAATGTATGGTACGGATAGTCACTCTGCTCTAGAAAATCAATTTCTGGGTTTTTTCCTGAAACCAGAAGGTGGTGGCAATCACCATCACTTAGGAACCAGTCAGACCATCTACCTCCCCCCAAGGTCTTAGACAGGAGTCTTTTCAAGCAAAGCAAAACTGGATCTGGCTAAAACTTACTTGGGGGAACAGGTAATGTGAATAATACATATCATTCATATGAAAATTATTTAAGTTCCTACTGAAGAGTAGGGGTTGTTTTTTTCTTCAAATAAAAAGCCAGAGACATTTATTTAATATGTTTTGAATGACTTTATGGCGAACCTAAACACTTAAGCTGTCATCTGTACAGTGATATTACTTTCCAGTGTCTGCTGCTCCAAGTGATTCACTGTGATTCACTCACTAATGATCTGGCAGAAGTTTTAAGCAGCTGATTCTCTCTTCAATTTCCTAAGAAGAAAAGATTCTCCCAAGACTCTCTGCATACCTAGTGAAAACGCAAATGCCTCATGCCCTAATGAACAGAAAAACGAGAAACAGGAGAAACAGGAGTGTCAGCATATGGACTATCTGCTATCCAAACACACTAAAGGATATGTATACCTCCCAACTTGCCCATACCAGGATGCTAGGCCCCTTAACAAAAGGAAGAGGAAGCTAATTTATGCACTGGGTATCAGCTATATGGTGGTGGCAATTACCATCACTAGGAACCAGTCAGCCCTGGCCTATCTGGCTCCCCAGGGTACTAGGCAGAAGTCTTTTCTGGTCCTATCTGGAGATGCCAAAGATAAAACTTGAGATTCTCTGTACGCAAAGCATGTACTCTGCCCCTGAGATACAACCCATCCTCAAATGAGAATCAGAGAGGACAGTACCGATAAAATATGAAACAGGTGATAAAAGAGAGGGTTTCCTGGCACTGGCACTGTCCCAGTCGGATTGCACCCATCTTTTCGTTCAGGTGATGGAGGGAGCGATTACTAAGAAAAGCTGAGCACAGGCTGATTTAGAACATGATTTAAAACCATACCCCTCGGCCACCCTTCCCAATTCATTCATGGGGAATACATGAAGGCAGGGGTAGGGAGGAGAGCAGAAGATGATGGGGGCTGAAGCCTGGGGAAAGCTTTAAACAAGTGTTTAAAACGAACTTTTGAAAACCCCTTCTATTTTCTTTTAAAGGGCTAAACTTGAACACTTGATCATTCCAATCAATTTTCAGATCGAGCTTGCGGGGCAGGGGACAGGCAGGGGCGGCAACATATCTCTAAATTTGATAAATTCGTGTTAGCGGGTTTACTTCTCCCTATGTCTGATAAACAAGGCACACCCACAACCACCTCCAGATAAGCAAGACATAGACCTACTTTCCTGGGGGGCTCTTTCATTCTCCCTCAGAATCCAAAGTTTCCTTATGAAGGTTTTGGAGAGAGGAGTGAACATTTGTCACCTTCTAGAGTCACCTCATTTTTTTTTCCGGAAGCAACAGCACCATCTAGAAAAGAAAAGGGCCGCAATACCTATCCAATCAAAAACAGAAACATTAACATTTGCTTCTCAGCACTTTTAAGAATGAGAAGCTTTGCATTAAAGGAAAGCCGCCCAGAGTGGCTGGGGCAACCCAGTCAGATGGGCAGGGTACAAATAATAAAATTATTGTTATTTATTTTTCTTGTTGTTATGTGAATTGCGCTCAGCAAAGATGTTTCAGTTAGCAACAGGCTGGGGAAAAGCCACCCACTGTGGCTAAGTAACAACACAACATTTCTGGGCACTTTGAAAATTTCTGGAAGGCTGGCTTACATTCTAAATTCATAGCTTATCAACACAGAAGCTTGCTAATTTTTGTTCACTTGTGCCACTAATATTCATAACATGCCACTTAGGAAATAGACTTAGGAAGTATCCCTGTAATCCACTGAGTTTTCCTGATAATTTTTTTAATAACAGAGAATTGTAGAGTTGGAAGCGATCCCAAGTGTTATCTAGTCCAACTCTCTGAAGTGCAGAAATCACAGCTATATAATCCCTGACAGATGGCTATCCCAGTGTTTCCCAACCGGTGTTCCGCGGCACACGAGTGTGCCGTGAGACATCGGCTGGTGTGCCGCGAGATGCCTGGAGGGAGGCGGGCGAGTCGGGCGGCGAGAGGCGGGGCGGCGGCGGCGAGGAGCCGCTCGGCGCGCAAAGCGAGGGAGGCTGGAGCCAAGAGCAGCGGCGAGCAGGAGGCGCTTGGTGGGAGATTCAGCCGAGCCCGAGCTGCGTGCGCTCCCGAACCTCTGGGCGGAGAAGAGCGTGCGTGTGTCCGGCTTAGCGACGGATCCTCTCACCCGGCGCAGCAGAAGACAACCCTCGGGGCGGAGCTCCTGCCACAGGCCTCCCGCCTTCTTCCCCACGCGGGGCAGAATAAGTGGAAACCGGCGGACGCAGCGGGTTTCTCAGCCGCTGCCCGGGTTGCCCCTCTCTCCTACAGAGCCGCATCCATCCCAGCCCCTCCTGTCATCTCAACCTGCCCGTCTAATTTACATACCATCATATCCTCCTTTCTTATTGATTCACTTAGATTTAGTCTTACATTTCTCGCTTTGTCTCCGTAGACTGCGCGGAGGGAGAGCCAGAGAGAGGCATCGCTCCTGCGCGGCGGGAGAGGGAGCAGCCGGAGCGATGCCCCAAACAAGCTGAATTCCGAGCGAGGGACTGAGGGGGGAGGGAAAAAACTTTCACTTTCGTGCGTCCCTCCCGGCGTGACGCTGCGCGCTGACGTCACGGGGCGGGGCTTTAATGGTGGTGTGCCGCGAGATTTTTTTTCAGTAAACAGGTGTGCCGTTGCCCAAAAAAGTTTGGGAAACACTGGGCTATCCAACCTCTGTTTAAAAACTTTGAATGGAGGTTTTGAATTTGCTGAGGTTTGGTTCCAAACACAAGACCTTTCTTTCACCCAGACCTGGATTGGGGCGTCCTCTTGATTTGTTTAGAACTGCACAACCCAGTATTAGGTCCCAAGTCACCAAATGGACAGCAGTGGCTTAGACTGATCAAATCAAAAGGAGGAGGACAGTACTCATGTATCTTCCCTGTGTGGAAAGGGATTTCCTGCCACCATTCTGTGAGAAGCTGCACCTGCAAAAATTCCCTCTTCTACATATTTATTAGAAGATCCAGGAGTGCTGCCCTCTTTTGCATTTGACCAATCAGATCATTTAGAGCAGGATAAGATTATGAAACTGTTTTGCATAAAGCAGATGGCTCTTACATTCTCCCATGGCACCATTCTCCCATGGCACGATGCCAACGAATTTCAACTTTTAGACAGATTGGGGTGGGGGGTAAAGCTTGTGTCCTCGTGGCTTCTGCTTCTGGGCTGAACTGTGCTTCAGAAACAGACAGGAAAACATCAATCTTCTGAAAAGTGCATTGACAATATATTGGCACAATGCTCCGTTCATCCAAAGACCATGCCCAGTCATCTGTGTTTACCTAATAATTAGGCAATAAAAAGCCTATGTGTTCAAGGGATGAATTTCTTTGTTTCTGTTTTGTTTTGACTGAACAAGGACACTAAGTCCTGTGGCACTTTATTAACTACTCGTGCATCTGGCAAAGCTACCCTATGAAAATGCACGCCAGAAATAAAACAGGCGGGAGCCATGTTATTCCATTACAGCAATAGACACATACAAGGCGAGTCTAGTGGGACTTTAAAGAAAATCATATTTGCTGTAGCATAAGCTTTCATGCACTAGCACCAATTAGTTTACAAATGCCTATGCCACAATAAACTCTGCAAGTCTGAAAGTTCCCACAACACATAAAAAGAGCTTGGCGGTATCAGTTTAATGTCCATCTAGTGTAGCATTCTGGTAACACCCACCTACTTCAGCATCTGGGTTGAATGCCTTTGGAAGGCTCACAGATACTAAAAAGGCAATAGGCCTCTTCCACTGGGTATGCAATAGCACTCTGCCTGATTCTATGCCTGGGATTTACCCGTAAGAAAACATGGACAAAACTAGTATATCAAAATGGCAGCCCAAGTTTACCAATACAGCATTTTGCAGCTAAATGTTGGCAAACTCTGAATAGCAGCTCTATTAAAAGAAGATTATGGGTAGCATTCAATCTCCAGTAGCTGAGCTTTATAAGGCTGCTGCTGTTTATTTGGTTTACAACACATCGTATTAACACTATACAGAAAAAGTTCCACTTTCTTTAAACAATGTGGCGACAGCCCCCTGCCAATGTTATTGGACTCCAACTCCCATCAGCAGCTCCAGCCAGCATGCCCAATGGGCAGGGATGGTGGAAGTTGTTGTAGTCCGGCAAAGCCTAGAAGGCCACAAATTCCTCATTCTGATTTCAGCAGTTTGCCCATGGGTGCCTTTTAAAATAATACTTTGTATAGGAATGCCTGCCTCTCTCGTTGCCTTTGTCTAACACTTCTACAAAAAAGAAGGGGTAAATGTTGTTGGGGTTTGTTTGTTTGTTTTAAAAAATGTGACTGGAAAGAGTAACTGTAGAATCTCAGGAAATGCTTTTAAAAGTGCAATAGAAGCAGAGCTTTTAGAATCACAAATGACATGCCATTCTGAAATAGCGCATGGCAGGCCGAGTGAAATGAATGGGGGCTGGACAATAGCACCAGAGATCTTGATGCTCTTGCACTGGGTGCACAGGAGAATTGTGCAAACAGGGGCATTTATACCTCGACTAAATTATTCTACTTGAGATGTAATATGTTTGTATCTATGCATGTATTCAGATAGATAGCTAAATAGATAGATAAAACTTTCATATACCAACTCATATTTTAAAATGGTAATGGCTAACTCTGAGGCCTATCGTATGCAAACCCCATAAAAAACAAATGGAACTTATGCTCCTAATCATTTCGGTGGGGTTTGCACAGGAGAGAGCATTCTGGTAAATTATACCCAGAATGGGTAAGGGGTGTTTACGGATCTCATAAATTCCCCTAACAACATGCTCTATGTATACTTAACACCCGTGAATGCCAATAGCTGCCATCTGGCTCCATCACAATAATTGAATGCTTTATTTCTACAGGACAGCCACATGCCATTATGATTCTGTTTTGCAGCACTCCATCCTAATGCAGTTACATGGCAGCAGGTCTCATTTTCCTTATACAAGTCTGAATCATCATTCTTTGCAGCCACTGAGATATTCTACTGCCAAGCAGAAATATACCCAGTCAGAGTGAGGCTCGTAAAGAACAAAACACACAGGAATCCATTTCCTTCATAATGTATCTATATAACTTTGCCTTGCTTATGTTTACTTGTCCTGTAAGTAATTTCTGCTTCTGATTACGAAGCAAGAAGCACAACATTTTCTACTGCGTTTACCCATAAATTAAACATTATGCCCTTTCCCGATTTAATATTTTCTTCATATATAAACTTTAAAAAGCAATGCAACCCTTGCCTCAGATACACTGGAGCTCCTGTATAGCTAACTCATGTCTTTGGTTTTGATTTTTTTTTATTTATTATGATTTTACTAACGTGACAGCGTTACCTGTAAGCCACCTCAAACGGATGTGTACCCTTAAGGGTGGGATGTAAATAACTGCAATAAATAAAAATGCACCCCATCTGTGCAGCACATGAAATACCAAGCACTGCACCCCCACCAAAACAGGGATGTATTTGTGTGTGTGTGTGTGTGTGACCTGGAGAACATGCTGCATTGGACTATAATCTCTGACCTATGGCACATCTACCAAGATATTTAAATGGGCCAAGTGTGGTGCAGATGAATGGAAGCACGATTAACAGGATTATTTTTAGGATAAAATGGGAAGGGGAAGAACCAAGTACACCACCTTAAGTTTTTTGGTGAGAAGGTGGGGTATAAATGTAATACTAATACTACTAATACTAATAAATGTAATACTAATACTAATAATAGGGCTTGGTAGTGCTACCATTCATTTAATGGGTCTTGTCCGGGAGAACATCCTGGAGGAGTGTGCCTTGACCTGTGCTACATTTTATTAATTAGGTTATTTAAACATTTGTTTTCCATTGTTCAACACACACACAAAATCTCCCCAAAGTGGCTCAAAATCATAAAACAGTGTTTTAAAAATTCAACAAATGTCCCAAGAGCCTATTAAATATAAAGAGAAGACAAGATCACTGGTTTTACATCAGCAACACAAACATTCCTAAACCCGCTACTGATTTGTCTATAAAACACAAGAGTTTCCTTCCTTTTCCTCCCAGTGAATGTGATGAAATTCAAGTTCATCCAACTTTGCAGGCAAAATGATTTCTTTAATAGGCTTTCTTCCCCACAGAAGAGTCACAAATGGGCTTAGTTTCATCAAAGGAAGGGAGAGCATCCTCCAGTGTTAAACAGACATGGTTATCCAGACATTAAATTGAAGCCCACTGCAAGTTTCTGGCCAAGTCTCAACATTATATTTCTACAACTGGGAGCGGAGACAGAGTGAATGAAGTGAACTGTCTGCACCCCTCAACTTACATAAAAGAGAGGAAGGAGTGGACTGGGAGGGCCCAGATTCATGCAAGTGACTCTGTGAATTTGTAATTTTCTTGGACTTTGCCGCCGAATTGATGGAAAGAAACACAACATATGAACAAACAAAGATGAGCAGGTAGAGTATGATCAGAATCCTCAGGAGCCACAGGCAGCAGGAGCGGCCGCTGGGACACAACAAAGATGGCGACAGGTAAGATGAAGAAGCAATGGGAGAAGAGAGATGGTGAGTAGAACATGACACCTCCATGTCACCCTCCTTTCTGAGAGCTGTATGTGGGGCATGAAAATGTGAGGGGGGGGGGAGAAAAGAAAAGAAAAGGCTAAAGCAAAAATGGTAATTGAATCACACGCAACAAGTGAACATCTTTGAGCATGGCAAAATCAACAAGAACTCTTTATGGAAAAATCAGGTTGACCCAAAAGCTCGAAAGGGATACTATTCACCACTATGGGTCTCTGTTCAGATGCCAGCACAGAAGGAATATATCCTTACTTTCCTATGGTAATATGCACTATTTACTCAGATAAATAATAATTACCTCGAGAGAGTAGCCAGTGCACCTAAGTCAGTTTGTTCGTAACATTCTGGTCGAGCTACAATTAATGCA
Source organism: Podarcis muralis (assembly GCF_964188315.1). Taxonomy (NCBI): domain Eukaryota; kingdom Metazoa; phylum Chordata; class Lepidosauria; order Squamata; family Lacertidae; genus Podarcis; species Podarcis muralis. Next base: position 26,494,340 of record NC_135663.1, read on the forward strand.
GATCAGTAAAAACAACATTAAATATGGAATACGGGTTGCATTCATAAGGTACCTGCTAGGCTGATAAATGTGATTCACAAACCCATGGAGTAGTCCTATAGCCTTCACTAAGACAAACCCAGACTGTAAGGTTGATGAACGCTAATGTTTGGCCATTATTCTAACCCTTCTTTTCAAGGATGTGCATGTTCTTAGTATCTTCAGGATCGCCACACAAGCGTGGGACTTCGTATCCTGCACCAAGTTAGATAACAAGCGGATTCATGGAGGATAAAGTTATCCATGGCTATTTGCCATTATGATTATGCTCTGCTTCCACTGTCAGAGACAGAATGCATCTGAATATGAGTTGGTGAGATTCACAAGTAGGGAGAGTGGTGTTGGGCTCAGGTCCTGTTTACAAGCTTCCCATATGCACTGTGGGTTGGCCAATAGTATGCTGGACTGTGTGGTCTTTTAGGCTGGTCCAGCAGGATTCTTCTTATGTTTAGTGCAGACTTTGGTTTCTCAAGAACCCCAGTCTTCTGGTCTGGCAAAATCTTAAGATACTGGAAAGGGACTAAACAGGTTTCAGTGGTCAGATCCTTACATTCAACAAGGGAAGTGGGATCTAGTGGAGGCTACCACTGCGGGTACAAGGATATCGCCACATTTTCTGCTCATCTCCCTTACCCTCTGTAACTTCCTGCATAACTTTCTCAGTCCTTTGAAGATTTCTAAGGGGCAAAGGGGGCATTCAACTGAAAAACACCTTCTCAAATAGACATTTTTCTGCAGACAGTATATGCACTTTTGTACACATTACTGCAAAATCAGAAAAGTGTGACTTTCAAAGATATGCTGTATTTTGATTCTAGTATTATTTTGGAAACTGTGAATTAGGGAGTTTCACCTTTAAACGTGAACCGATTCAAATTTCTTCCCCATCTCTGGCTACTGTCACAAATTGTTCCCAATATGATTTTAGTGTATATATTGGTGTTTTATGCTATTCTCTGCCCTGGAATCCATTATACAAAGCACAGTATATGAATAAATAAATAATGGAAGACACAATCATATTTGGAAGAAACTGCTATAGCTGCTGCGCAGGAAGGCAAAGCATTCTACAGCATGTGCTATAAATAGTATTAACAAATATATTTGCTCTTCCTAAAAAAATACAAACCCCAAACACCTAAGACTTCTATTTATTTAAATTTCATCTTTAAATCTGCAGTGTCCACAAAACAATACCTTACTTTTTCTTCTCTAATAAATTTATTCCCTGCACATAATTGTTAATTCCATTGCATCAGATTATTACTGTAACAAGTTTAAAAGCCTTATAAAAGATACAAGCACCATTAACTGGGGGGGGGGGGGACGGACAAGCCCTTTGCAAAACAAAACCATTTGGGTTATAGTACCCAAAGAAACTAATTTCACATTATAAAACAATGCTTTTTCATTTCATTTCTTATACTTCCAGTATCTTTTAACTTTACAATGTTGCATAGTTTTCCAAAAAGCTTTAGCAAGGATGTGAAAAAATACCTATTATTTACAATTAAATCTGCCCATTTACTGACGGTCAAACCAGTGTTCCATGAATAATATTGCGCTGAAGCTCAAACTATCTGTGACCTTCAGCTTCATTATTATTCTTTTCTCTGGATACTTTTAAAATATCCCCCACCCCACCCCGCGCAAAACAACCTTGGAGACTCTGGAAATGGATAATGGGAAGGATGGCCTTTCATGCCTTGCCATACCCTCCAACACTTTGAAGTCAAGGTCCAAGACACCACAGTCCCATTTTTTATTGTAAGAGCATGGCAGCCATTTTGATTGCCCTGATTTCACATGAGGCCCCCCCCAAAAAACTTTTTTTTTTGCAGCCATGGAACCCACCAAGGTGCATTTTGCACATTGATTGTGGCCTTGAAAAAAAGTACTTTTTCAGGGGGAAATCACACAGAGAAATCATGGCAATCAAAGTGGCTACCATCCTCTCATGGGAGACTAGCTAGGAACCTTATGCATGCATCTCTGACTAAGAAAACAGATCACACCCTCATAACAGTCTCTCCCAAGCTGTCGCTCTTCAGATGCTTTGGACTACAAATCCCATCACCCCTAGCAAGCAAAGTGGGGGGTGATGGGAGTTGTAGTACAAAATATCTGGAGGGCACCAGTTTGGGAAAGATGGCCTAAGGAAATATGAGAGTATGTTATAGTAATAGGAGAAAAGAGGAAAATGTAAAAGAAAAACATAAATCTGGCCAGGAAACAAAAATACTGGCATCTGAACAGACTGTTTATAAAAATGCTGCTTAGAACAAACAGTAGTGAAGAAACATGTTTGAAACAGAAGTGTGAAAAAAAATCCATTATTTAATCATAAATACATTAACTTACAGTTCTTCAACGTTTTCCATTTCGCCAATTTCACTCTCCATTTAACTGAGTCCCCATGCTCTTTGACCATGTGTGTGGACCCATATTTTATCTATAGTATTTATTATGCTGTTCAGACCTATTAACACTCAATTTAATCTACTTAAATATGACATCCATGTAGTGGCAGAGCTACGTGCTCCAGTACTGGGAGTGGCGTACATCCGGGGGCGTGGTGCGCGTCCTAGGAGGCATGGCACGCATCCTGGGGCATGCACGGCGAGCGTCCCGGGGGTGGGTGAACTGCTGAGCGTCCCAGGGGTGGGGGCGGCCGCGATGGCAACCCCCCTCGGATGGAACCTGGGGCGGACCGCTCTTCCCGCCCCCACATTCATCCGCCAGTGCATCCATGTGGCCTTAAGAGCAGGATAGGTGGGAGGGTGAGGAAAGATGACAAAAATCTTATGCCTGCCCCCAACCCACACCAAAGGAGCATCACCATTTGAACCAGGCCAGAGCCTTAATTTCCATATGAAGCTCTGTGGTGGAACTGTGGTAAATGAGCACGTGAAGCTGCAAATGTAGAACAGGACATATTGTTGAAGATACAAAAAAGGAGCCTAATGGTGAGGGTGTTGTTGTGAGTTGTTGTTGCTGTTGTTGTTGTTTTGCTTTAACGTAGTCCTATCCTCATTTCTGCAGGAATCCATACCACAGAGTGGGTGAATTGAGGGCCAGCGGGTAGTGGTAAGGTTAGCAGCAGCAAAAGTGACTACAGCTACAGCACAGAGTATATGGGGAGGCAGTGTGGTGCAGTGGTTAGAAGTAGGACGAAGGAAACCCAGGTTCAAATCCCCACTCAGCTATAAAAGTCACTGTGGTGAACTTTGTTCCTCCGCTGTCTCCCAGTCTAACCTACCTCACAGGGTTGTAGTGAGGGTGAAAGGAAGAACCATGCATATTGCCTTGAGTCCACTGCAGGAAAGGTGGGATATAAATGCAATAAACAAGTAATAAAATTAATTCTCTCTGCAACTTTCAGCCTGGTCACCCTGTTTGTGTCATTAAGCACATGCAATATTTGACGTCCAGCCTTCTACGCCTTGAGCAGAGTACGGTCGTGCTGACACTGGCAGCTAGTACAATAGTAAGATCACATTTTCTTGATATTATAAAGAAATTATAGAAATGCACCAGACAAGTACAGCTAAATACCTTTCACATCTTCGTCTTCAATGGTTGTGTTGGAGCTCTCTGTGGATTCCTGTTGAGAAGTATAAGAAAAATCAACTGACTGATCTACTACTCCACTACTTATTCATATTTACAATGTCATCAAACATCTCATGCAAAGCCCAGAAGCAGACCACGTGACTGTGAGACTCAAACAAATAAACATAGAGGGTGATGGGCTTTTACCCTTAAAGCCAAATTTGAAGCGGTCGCAATCCGCTTGGATTGGAAAGGAACGCTTAAAGACAACGAGTTTCTTGTTTTGAACTTCACAGGACTGTAAGGGAAGAACCATGAAAAATGGGCTGACTGGTTTTCTTAAAACCCTTTGATCCTTTTTAGACAGAGGATGGTGAATTACATTAAGCTGACCATCAGAACCAGCCATTTTACAACCAAGAAGTGCAGGAATGTCGTTCTGTGTAAGACATATAAATCCAATCTGTGGTTTCATATTAATATTGCCAGGATCCAAAGAACTATGGAACCAGAAGGTCCAGGTATTTAAGGGGTTTCGAGGTTCTGTTTCTCAAACAGTGGCAGCACCTTTCGCCCACTCTGTTGATGACAAGGTACTTTTGAAACAGATAAGAGTTTCAAAGGCAGCCGAAGGCATGATGTGGCAGTCTCCTTTTCAAAGCAAAACATCAAACAAAAATGAAGGCCTCATTTGGCATCCCAAACAGCATCACAATAGTTATAGGGGCCACCTTGCTGAAGCTAATCAGGTTGGGGTCTGGTCAGTGCCTGGACTGGAGAACATCCAGGGACCCCTTCTGTACATGACCTTTGGAATATTGGGGGGGGGGGGGGAGTATAGAAATGCAATAAATTAAAAATAAATGTCGCTCTTTGGATCCCAGTCACTGTTTTGTTTTTTAAAGACATTTGTTCAAGATGAAAGCAAGTTATTAAGGAAGCTTAAAGACAGAAGTGCTCTGATTTCATATTTCTATGCTTTTTGCTTTGTTTTGACAGATATATTATTCCCTACTGGTTTACAATTATTTGTTCCTCAGGCCGCTGTTTTTTAAACTCACCATATTGTCAAAAAGACAAGCATCTCAGATGGCTGTCAGAGTTTTATGCATTAATAATAATAATAAGTCTACACACTTAAAAGGACACTGTCAAAGATGACACAAAAAAATTGTCTTTAAAACAAGTTTATACAAGGAAAAGAGCAAAACAAGCAGTCAATATAAAAGCATGCTGAAAGTGGATCAAGCACAGGTTTGTAAATTTGGCTGATCACCTGAGACAAGTAAGATTCACCTTCATGTTGACAAGAAAACTGTTTCTTATTTCCACTCACAACACAAATGATTAAAACTGTCGTGAGTGGGCAAGTATACTGCACAATTTTACGGGCCAGTAATTTCTGTGAGCTTTATTTGAAAGTCTGGTTTCAGACATTTGTTCTATGGCTTGGTATAAAAAAAACCCAAACCCTGGGAGACATGAATCCCAAAAGACCTTGACAGTGTTCTTTTATATGTTCTTAAAATAATTCAATGTTTAATGCAATGTTGATGGTTAAAAGACATGATGTATGCACACCAACGAATAGATCAGCGAGCGTCACGCCACCCCAACATCTGTCCAACCACTCAAAATAAACCGTCATGCTCTGTCTGCTGTTAAGAATGCTCAAGAGTCAAGAGGCATGAACACAGATGTATCATGCTTTATAGGTTATGTTAACACAATCTTAAAAATGTTTACATAATCTGCAAACAACCACATGAAATTCCATGCACCACCTCACAAGTCAACTCCATGGACATGTTCATTCCTCCCATCATGCTAAAAAGGCTCCACCCCCCCCCCCATATACGATACGTTTCAACAGCGATTTCCCCTACAAGTGATTTCCACCTCCGTGATGAAGTTCATTTTAGTTTGGGGCGTTTCCACATCCCAGAAAGGGAAAACAGTTTTATCAATTTTCCATGATGGTACAGAACAAGTAGATGTAGTCATGCCAAAGAGCTATGGATCATTTTGTCCCATTTGTTTTTTTGTTTTTATTCAAGTGAAAACTGAAAATTCAAGTGTTAGCGAATGTAGGCTGTAAACTGCATATTTCAACACAATATGAACAACAAAATGTGGTTCATGAGCAGGTGGTAGCAAAACAAACGTCACAATCTGCCTTATATATATTATATATATACCAGAGACTGTAAAATAAATATGCAAATGAACTGGAGATATAAATACGATAAATTGGGATACATGCTTGAGAAAGGCCCGTAGTGTGAACTACAAGTACTATCCACAAACACAAAACAGGGTAGCTGTCAGTTGTTATATGAAATAAATCAGAAAAGAATAGTGATGTCCGAGCATACCTTGACATTTTCTTTGATTAGTGAATTATGGGGGTACCAATTACAGGATTACCTAGTCCAGGGATAGGCAACATGTCCACCACTGAGAGCTACACCATAAATTTGGTGGGCAAACACTTTTTTTCAAATTTAACTCTCCAACAGTGACAAAAGGATAGAAAATGGGTTCCTTTTCTACCGCAAAGGAAAGCTGCTAATTCCAGGGTTCTAGCACTACCACACCAGCCATGGCTCAACAGTTGCTTAGCCGATTTTTATGTCCATGCAAGGAAAGGGGGGAAAACTGATATGCAATCCAATCCAACAAACACAGCCATCATAAACAGCAGACATTAAAAAACAAATGACCAAAAATGCAATAAAATAATACTCATGGAATCCAGAGAACATCCTTGCCAGCCCAGATGTGAGCATCTGGATGATGTTCTGAACAACGTCTGAAGTTCAGTGAAGAAGAGCATTGCACAGAGCTGGGGGCGGGGGGAGAGCTTCAGGTCCATTGGCTAGTAAGTTCCCTTTCCCCTTCTACTGGTTCCCTTGCAGTCTTAAGGTTTTTGCTTTGGGCCCGGCCCCAATGTTTCCCCCTCAGCTAGACAGAAAAACTTGGTTCCAAGGACACCCCAAGAAGGTGAAATCCGAGTTGGACACAAGTTACAACTATTACTTTCCTGGCCAATAGTAGCCTCATCCTTGGAACTATTATTCATGTACAGGAAATGCTTATTATTTGGGGGGGAGGTGGGGAACTTGAACCTGTTTATAGATCAACCTTCCCCAACCTGATGCCCTCCATAGGTTTTGGATGACAATTTCCAGTCCCTGATCATTGGTCACTCTGGTTGCAACAAGCACCCCGACACGCCCCCTCCCAAAATAAAAGGTTATGTAAGAATGAATGAACATGCTCAAAAACAGATGGGACAAATCTCCAAATGTGCCTTTCTTGAACTTCGGTAAAGTGTTGCATATGGAAAGCCTGAACCACACTCTGCATCTGAGGAGGAACTTCTTTTTCTCTGCAAGAACATTAAGTTCCAGGTTAGAAGCTAGAGATCTACACCAAAAGTGTGGAACAGCTCCTACCCGAGCACCTCTGGCACAGGTGAGGAAACTCAGAAATAGTGCAGAAAAGGGCTCTCTGCAGGATTCCGTTACAAGAGAAGCAATTCTCTGCAGGCTTCACTAGACGACTGAATACCAGGTAGCTAATTTCCTAGCTAAAGCCCGCATAATACACACACTGTGGGGTGTGTTTTCTTTTGGCGGGGGGCTGAATGGAATGTGGAATCTGAAAAGTGCAGGACAGTATTGGTTCTTTCTGAATACCTTATTTCCATCTGGGTTGTGGATTACAGTAGTTTGGGGCTCCTGAGTGAGAACAAAATAGGAGAGAGAAAACAGTTCTCAGTAAATAGATTTCTCGCGCATGAGAAGGAGAACGAGAAGAGCCAGATGACAAGGGCTAAGCACTGACAAGAGCTAAGGCAAAGTTAGCTACTGTCAGAGGATGAAACTGGCAAGCCAGCAAGGAAGGCCACCGTATCTACTGTAGCAGCATGCAAAGACCTTATTCATGATTTAACACATGTGCAGGGCTTTGAAGGAGATCTAAAGAGGCACCAATTCTCACAAGGTCTTCCAAATCAAACTGCTGGCCAGTTTTTTAACCTTCCACCTCCAAAAATTAGCTCACAGTTTCCACTGGGCAAAAAGGCAACTAGCATGGTAAACTAGGTCAATTTACTAAAGAACGACGATGCAACCTGTAAAGGTTAAAGAAGGGCCAAATTGGGATGAGTAGGTTCAGGAATAGATATAGAAAAGCCTAAGCACAAACGAGTATTGCTACCTTCAGATCCTTTCATTTCACAAGAGATTAACACTCATGGTAGAAATGCTGTCATCTCAGAGTCTAATATCCCTCCAGCCATCTGCAGGAGTATCTCTCGGGTTGGTGACACACAGGCACACATTTGGGCAATTCCTGGTAGAAGACTCTATAAAGCCGATACTTTTCAGAATACTTAGTAGTGGGAATGTCCATGGGGAATATTCAATGGGACTGCTGTCATGCACAAAACCACAGGTGCCAGTACTTTAAAACTGGAAAGACCTTTCTTCAAAAGGATTTACCAAAACATGGTAGGTTGGATGCCACTGACAATATGCTAATTGTTAATGGAAAGGTTTTTAATTTTGAGGCTTTGCTGCATAGCCTAGAGAAATCAGAATAAGTAACCTAAGCAAGGTTATGACTCATGAGCTACACATTCACCGCAGAGCCTATTATGGAGTAATGACTCCTATGTATTAAAGCAGGCACCTCCAAACTCGGCCCTCCAGATGTTTTGGGACTACAATTCCCATCATCCCTGACCACTGGTCCTGTTAGCTAGGGATGGTGGGAGTTGTAGTCCCAAAACATCTGGAGGGCCGAGTTTGGGGATGCCTGTATTAGCTGTGGTATATAACCAGCTTTAGAAATAGATGCCTCTTGATCCCAGTAAGTGAAGTCTTGCAAAGCCCTGCTGTGTTTTTTTGTTTTTTCAAAAAAGTAAAGAATGAGAAGCTGAATAAGGTCTACTTGGTTGTTGCCTAGCAATAATCTTGTTAGCTCTCCTTGATTTTGACACTCACGTTGTATTAGAGAGAAAAAAGTAGGAAGAAAGTTTGTTTAAGCCTCATTTATAAATACTGGAACACTCATCAGACGAAGAGCTAAGGGCAACACAAAAGCACATTCTATTCACTTTCTGACACAGCATGCAATGAAATTCAACTACGGCTACCAATGCTACTGCACAACCACATCCATTTTCCATGTCACATTGGCTAATTAGAAACACACTGTTTCACAATCAACTGCCTCTTTATACACACACATAAATAATATGCATATATAAAAAAGTGCAATCCCAAGTTCCCAAGAGGGGGAAAGAAAACAGCGCCAAAATTTTAGAAAGCAAACAAGGAGCAAGGAAGAGGGAAGAGAGGAGGAAAAAGGGACAGAAAACTCAGAAACAGAACTCAAAAGCAAGTTAAAAGGAAAAAGCCAGGTATACCAGCGTTGGGGTAGGAATATTTTCTTTGGGGCTGGTTACCACGTTGGTTTTGTTGTTTATCTGTAGGTATGCAGAAAAATAGAAACAAACAAGCCTTAGACCTCTCACAGCAGATAATCATATCTATATCTCCCTATATAGACTACTTATACACAGATATAGATATGGAGATAAAGACTGACGGAGGTATGAATTTATAAAAAAATCAAAGGCAACAATGACAACAGATTTGAGTAGGTACTATAGCAGCTTCTCCCAGTGCCGTTCACAAAGAAATGCCCCTGGAGGTGCTGTATAGACATGTATGGTTTCAGCTATGTTACTAAGATTTTTTTAAAAAGCTCAAACCAAGCAATATGCAATTAATGCAGGAAATGAGAGAGAATAGGCCTACAGTTCCAACGACCTATTCACCACCTCCCGTCTTTGGATGTGATGCTATTTAATAAACTGCACCAGGTCTGAGTTTAGCTTGGGAGTCAACTAAGCTAGAGGCCCATATATTAGAGTCATATACACATTTTATTTTGTCATATGTGTTGTCTCCAGAAGTCTATATATTTAGGCAGGACATAAAATATTTAAAGGTTATTAGCTTTACTATTTCAAAAACACTCTTATTGCCCTAAGTTAGGTCTGGATGTGTTACAGCATGCTGCAAGGTGGTTCTCTGGACACAACTGGGATTCAACGGAACCAGAAAACAAAATGTATATTCAACATAATTTAAATATTGTAGCTTACAGAGTCTCTTTACCATTGATCATTTCAAGTCAATGCAGGAAGAGATGTCAGCTATGTTTTTCGGCAGAATGTGAATGCGGAGTATTAAAAAGGCATGATTTTGTATTCCGGGAAGTGTGTGCTAAAGTGATGATGAAGAAGAAGAGTTTGGATTTGATATCCCGCCTTTCACTCCCCTTCAGGAGTCTCAAAGCGGCTAACATTCTCCTTTCCCTTCCTCCCCCACAACAAACACTCTGTGAGGTGAGTGGGGCTGAGAGACTTCAAAGAAGTGTGACTGGCCCAAGGTCACCCAGCAGCTGCATGTGGAGGAGCGGAGACGCGAACCCGGTTCCCCAGATTACGAGACTACCGCTCTTAACCACTACACCACACTGGCTCTCTGATATACACAGAGTGCACGATATGAGCATGGAAGACCCCTTTTCAAGAAGAAAACTAATTTGTTTTTCTCTCTAATATCATGAGTAGTTTTAAACCAGGCAAGAATGACATAGCCTTAAAGACAACAGAAAAGCTAATTACATTTTCTCTAGAATAAACCCCCAAAACTATTTCAGTTCTTAGATGCATTTAAAATGCTGATCCACACCTATATATCAAGTATTTTATTCATAATGGAAGTAAACTGAATATTTAAAAGTTAGATTCAGTAAAATTTAATTATAACTAAAACTGGCAGAAGGAGCTGTCACATATCTTCTGGTGAAAAACTGCCCTTTGGTTTTACCAGCTCTAGCTGTAAGAGGAGCAAACTGCAGAGCTGCATATAAATAAGATAGAAAGTTTAGCTGATCAGTAATACAGAATATTTAATGCTCCACTAACACAAAGAACGGAGAAGGTAAAATGTTACATGTGAAAGAAAAGCAAGAATGGAAACACATAAATCTTAGCTGACCATTTGTAAAACTCAATGTAATGTCTATTTATAAACAGAACAAATATTTTATGTTGTTACATGGGATGTCCACTTTTAATCTACTCAGATAACTAATCAGGCAGTACAAAAAGTATCGGTTGTCATGCTTTAAAAGAAAAAGCAATGGTAGGAATACATTTTGTAAACCCATGGCATTGAAGGTGTCTTTTTCTTATTATAGGACCATATAACACCAGTCCTAAAAGAACTACATTGGCTCCCAGTACGTTTCCAAGCACAATTCCCCAAAGTGTTGGCTGCTGACCTTTAAAGCCCTTTAACAGCTTTGGCCCTGTATACCCAAAGGAGTGTCTCTGTCTCCGTTGTTCAGCCCAGACATTGAGGTGCAGCTCCAATGAGTTCCCTCATTGTGAGAAGTGAAGTTACAGGGAACCAGGCAGCAGACTTTCTCAGTAATCGTGCCTGACCTGTTGAACACCCTGCCGTCAGATGTCCAAGAGATAAATAATTATACAACCTTCTGTAGATATCTGAAGGCAGCCCTGTATTGGGAAGCTTTTAATGTATGATGTTGTTGTGTTTTTGTATATTGTGTTGGAAGCCACCCAAAGTGGCTGGGGCAAGCCACTCAGATGGGTGGGGGTGCAAAAATATTTTTAATAATCATCACCACCACCACCACCACCATATTATTATTATTATTATTATTATTATTATTATGCTAAAAATGCTGAGGGCTTGATTAGCAGTAATTATATTTATGAATGGTTGTAGCTATTTTAATACATGACTTAAGAGATTCACATCATTAAAATTCTAGCCCAGATTGTAAAAAAATGGGTGCAACCCATGGAATTCACAGTGTTGAATAAACTGCCTTTGGCAAAACGGGATTATGAATGATATGCCTTGAGAGTTCTTTAGATAAATGAAATAATATCAGTGCATGCACAGATCCCTGTTCAACAAAGTAACACAGCGGAGGATACTTGGGTGCTACACAAGCCTTTGTTGATCGTTTACCATGAGTGTGCAGAAAACGCCTAGAAAGAGGAACAAAGCATCATCACTGGCTTTGTGTTATGTCTAAACTGAGGACTGTGGTTTGCTTCACACCATAAAACCTTTTGGAAGCCAAAGTTTTTTTTTGGCTTACCAATCATACTTTGGAGTGAAGCATAAAGGTAAAGGTAAAGGTACCCCTGCCCATACGGGCCAGTCTTGACAGACTCTAGGGTTGTGCGCCCATCTCACTCAAGAGGCCGGGGGCCAGCACTGTCCGGAGACACTTCCGGGTCACGTGGCCAGCGTGACATTGCTGCTCTGGTGAGCCAGAGCCGCACACGGAAACGCCGTTTACCTTCCCGCTAGTAAGTGGTCCCTATTTATCTACTTGCACCCGGGAGTGCTTTCGAACTGCTAGGTTGGCAGGCGCTGGGATCGAACAACGGGAGCGCACCCCGCCGCGGGGATTCGAACCGCCGACCTTTCGATCGGCAAGCCCTAGGCGCTGAGGCTTTTACCCACAGCGCCACCCACGTCCCACATGGAGTGAAGCATACTACGGGTATAATGTTAAGCCAGAGATAGTGGTTTGTTGTTCCTGCTAGTTAGAGGGCAGGAGTGAAGGGCACAGTGTTCTGAGCATTCATGGTAAACCATTAACTATGGCTTACCATGATGTATGAACTGGGCTTCTGTCTGCCTTCAGTAAGAGAACAGAAAAGGATTCATATACATAAAATGGGAGACTTAACAATGCATTCAATAGGATTTACAATAACAGCAATCAAAGCACATGGTGTTGTGCAGCACGACAATGGTGGTTTGTTTTTCCCTAGAGTGGTAGAATTCTAAATAAGCTCTGAGGTGCCAGACTACATTATTAGCCAGATTTCAATTAAGTTGCTTTGTTTACTTGTTCTTCTAGAACCAGTAGCGATGTATGCAATATGTACTAACAAAGTTATTTTGAACACCCAGTGTTGTGCCCACAGGGTGCCTCTGAAGGTAAATGAAATATAGAAATCCATACTATATATTTAAAGTGTGGTATGTATTCAGGATCCCTCCTCACAATGTGTTTTCAATTAAACACTTCAATTAAACACTACATTAGATTTGGAATTATGAAGATAGCACGTGCAAAAAAAGAAGAAAAGAAAAGAAAAGAAAAGAAAATGCATTATTTATGCCATTCTCTGTGTACCATAAGAAAATAGGCCGGTTTGCATATGATGCTTGCTGAACTACAGTTTAGCACTATGTGCATTTGCTAGAATAGGCCTGAGCTAAGCACTGGGCTCCCAGGCTCCCCTTACGTATGGTGCAAAACCATGGGTTTGGATTGCTTGCTCTCACAAGCAATAAATAAATAAAAGCAAAAACTTAACTGAAATATAATTTGGCCCTCATAAAAGTATCATTCTAAAAATAGAAAAGCAAAATGATCACAAACAAAAGGGGTCAGTATGGGTATCCTGAGAAGGAATCAAATATAAAGTATCACTCAAGCAACTTTCATCTCTGGAAGAACATCCTTCCGATCGAAAAAGGGTGGAAACATTCACTTGTATATTACAAGTGCAGATATACAATTTGAAGTTGTATTCCAGCCCCCTCACAAAATGTGTTGAGAGATCCATGGAAGTATTTATTTACTGTAATGATGGGAGATATTACCAGTAGTGTAAGATTACCAGTAGGATCAAACTAGATGCAACATTAATTGCATATGAACAATTAACATGCACTTTCAAAATGTAAATAAATTGAGGGGGGAAAGTAAAACCAGGTTTAGCTCTTTCTCTCCTGATAAGAATTACCCCCCACACACCCCAAAAACTGTTCTTGCCCTTGGAGGGAAGCTCCCATTGGAGACAGAAAAGGGGACAGACCCAGAAGTTTTATTGATTATGCAGACTACTTGCTAATTAGGTTCCCCACTTGACATGAGCTTATTCAAGTTTTGGCCAAGGCAAGTCCATTTGCCATACATATATTACATATGACATCAGGTATGGTGCTTGCTGGCATTGTCAACCAACTCATCGATGGAGCATACAAAGCCCTGTGCCTTTTCTCACAGAGCTGATTTCAAACCCCTCAGGCAAAGGACAATCTTGGCTCGCCACAGGTGAGGGTGGTAAGAATCGAGTTCCTCATTCCTGAGCTAAAGTAACATATCAGCCCTACAAAATACTTGGAACTGTTCCTTGGAAACCTACCACTTATTTCTGAGAATTATTAAAGCTGGAAACGACCTTATTTGGGTTCAAGGAAGTTTTGGTGGTACCACTGAAAGCAACAGATGTGCAATATTCAAACAGCTGTGCAATATTCTTAATTATAAGCAATTAACAATGGAAAGATACGTAAACTGTGTGTCAAAAGGTAAAACCCTTCTTGCAAGCATGCTGACCACAATCCATCTTCTGTTGAAGTCAGCAGGGTAACAGAACTCCCACTGCTGGATTGTACAGTTTGGGTAGGGTTTCTATAAGGACACACTTTGGAAACAGGAATTTAAGAAGATTTTCTTGCAAATGAAGCTCACTTTGCAGAGCCAGGCACAATTCAAAAGATGCCATTCACCATTTCCTTGTTTTTGACGGAAGAGCCCTTCTATCCTTCTATGAGGATATCTACCTGCACAGAGACAGTGGGTTGAATACTGAGCTGGACTGTAGTGTTTACATTTATATCCCACCTTTTCTTCAAGGAGTTTAAGGTTCTTCCCCTCCCCATTTTATCCTTACAACAAACCTGTGAGGCAGTAAGCTTCATGGCTAAGTGAGGATTTGAACCCTGGTCTCCCAGGTACACCACACTGACTATAGTCATATAAAGTTAGTCCTGATATCATGAGGCAATTACCCACCCTTCCAGAACTAAACATTCACGTCAACAAATGTGTGACTGGCACATTAGATACAGGACTGTTGAGTGTGTTTCAAAAGAGTATCTTATAATACACGATGTCGTATGTTTGGCAAACTGGCTGTTAAGCTTTGCACTGGACTTGCTACCAGCCCAGACATACACCTAACTGTGTATTCCACATCCCTGTTGCCGCCACCTTCATTTGCCCTTGACTTGGCTCTACTTCCTACCTACCTTTGTCCTCTATGCTAATCAAGGGGCAACTTTAAATTTGCTTAATTCATATGACATTGCACAGTGTTTGGTAGTAGTCTGTTCTGTTTTTATTTGGCTTGTGTATCTGTAGGTAAAATACCCATGAATGTAGTCGTCCACCTCCATCAAGAACTACCTACAGAGCTTTACTATTCATCAGCAGAATGACAAGTATGGAGGGGTCCTTCACTTGTTCTTTTTAAGAGGAATGAAATGTATAGTTAAATGTTGGAATAAATTTTCACACCATGTGGTACCTGCAGTGGAATACAGGAGGTGGTGTAAGAGAAAGGGTAAAAGAAGAGACTAAATTTTATTGTTTATTGCAAATACTGCACAATACTCACAGGAACCGGGCACTGACTTGAGCAATAACTCAGTTTTCATATTACAAACACCTCCACATATAATTGAAGGGAGAGCCCTATCATGTTCTTACATTTTCAGAAATCTCATCTACGTTTAATACCAGAAGATCACAATGACTATACAGAAGGTTTTTTGATTAACTATGATATTGTAGCAGAACAGTTGCACTGGCCATTGCTGCATCTACTTTTCACTGATATTTACATGGTCTATGAGATGGGTGCAGAATCTGTGGTCTCCAAATGTTGATGGACTACAGATTCCATCATCCCTGGCCACTGGCCACGCTGGCAAGACCTGATGGGAACTGAGGTGCAGCAAGACCTGGAAGGACACAGGTTTCTCACCCTCGTCTGTGACCTTGGCTCTGGAAGAACTGATAGCAATTAATTCAGAATGTCATGTTATCCTGAACGGATGCGGAAGTTACAAGCCTTTATTTTTAAAGTCTTGCAGCTTCCTTTTGCTACGTCAACAGATCTAAATGCAAGAATTTCATCTCTTAAGTGTGAACGTTTCACAGGAGGAAAAATTTGGCAGATAAAGATCCTCACCATCATCTGAACACTCGAACTTGACTTCCTTTTCTGATTTGACCAGTCAGAGGGAAAGGAAAAGAAGAAAATGTGACTGGTTGGATTTGAGGTACCAATGCATGGAGAACAGTATATTGTTTGTTTGTTCTAAGAACAGCCTAATATACAGGTATTCAGGATGGGAGTGGGATCTCCTGCATGAGAAAAATTGTGAAAACAAATACTTTGATAAAATGCGCACTCTCCACCCGCCACTTCATAGGACTGCAAACACAAACGCAAAACAGAGTCCTGAACACACAGCAAAGAAGACCCCCATAAGTGTAGTGGTACTAGCAAAGTGTTGACAACAATTATACTTAGCATTACTGTTTAAACAGACCAATTTTGACAGAGAGAGTTACAGACATACAAGACCTTAGTACTGAATGAAACAAGCTGTCTGAATTAGACCACATTTTAGGTAAGTTACCCTATTGAAATTACCCAGTTAAGAACACTGGAAAGGACCAGGTTGACTTTGGATAATGTCCTTTTGTAAAGTGCCCAAATTACTGAAGGCAGTGGAGACGAACACCCTGTATTCCCCTCAGTGATTCAAGCAATATATTGAAATAGGTCCAGTTAATCTTGGAATTTGTGCTTGGTCCACGGAAGCAATAGGTTGCCAATGGCTGGCTTTGAAAAAGATAGGTTGGACCTAAGTGATTAGGGTGCCTTTAAGTGAATTATGAAAGGGTATACATGTAATGAGTCCAAGAGAAATATACAGTGAATTAGATATTTAAAGGTAAGTAACAAACTTCAAGAAAAAGTTGCAAGAATAAAAGCTGAGGTCAAATACATATTTCAATGAAAACTTGCAAAATAGAAGAAATGGAAGTTACATTTTCTAATATTAGCTGGATTGCTTTATCTTGTGTTTACAAGTCCTCCTGGGAAGAAGAAATATTCCCTCCCCACCCCTCCAGCTCTTTCTTGGCTATTTTGCAAAGCATTTACCCAGAATCTTTAATTTACAGAGCTTCTCTCCTATTATGGAATTCTGAGGTCACCCAAGTTTAGAAACTCTAAATCACACAGGAAAACTGCAAGATCGTTCTGCTTCTTATGGACGTCTTTTATTCGGTGTAAACTTATGCACTGACTTCCGCCAAAGCACACCAACTACTGCTGGCAGAACCCAGCTCAAGGGCTGCCAACCCCTGAGGTATAACCTTCTGATAAATGGAATACCAAGGACACATGGAGGCTGCCTTCCCAAATGGCTAGTCCATGATCAGCTGCAAAGCAGTGACTTAAGTTTATTCAAGCATATATATTTTCTTTTTCTTAAAAAGCAAACCCTAAAGGAAGAGGACCAGTTATTTCGGTGCCAAAGTAAAGAGATTTGGAAAGTCACATGGTAATGAAAAGTAAATGAGACGTATCGTTAGATGACCTCAGTATTTGTAGCCTACCTTCACTCCATCAGGTTTCTTCAGTAAACTCTTGGCTGCTATAAATTGAAAGGAAATAAACAATGTCAGCCAATGTAGTTCGAAATCAGTGAAACAAAACAAATGAACAAACTGGGTGTATTTTCTTTTCTTCTACCCTTTGCATTTATCATCACATTTAAAACAACTTACCATACCATTTTTATATTCTGCCTTGCAGTTGTCTTTGTTTTAAATATTTGCTTGTTATCTATATTAAGTAGTGATGTATGGAAGTGAGAGCTGGACCAAAAAGAAGCCGAAGAATTGATGCTTTTGAATTACGGTGCTGGAGGAGACTGTTGAGAGTCCTGTGGACTGCAAGAAGATCAAACCTATCCATTCTGAAGGAAACCAGCCCTGAGTGCTCACTGGAAGGACAGATTGTGAAGCTGAGGCTCCAATACTTTGGCCACCTCATGAGAAGAGAAGACTCCCTGGAAAAGACCCTGATGTTGGGAAAGATTGAGGGCACAAGGAGAACGGGACAACAGAGGACGAGATGGTTGGACAGTGTTCTCGAAGCTACCAACATGAGTTTGACCAAACTACGGAAGGCAGTGGAAGACAGGAGTGCCTGGCGTGCTCTGGACTAAACAACAGCATATTAAGTATAAAAAGGTAAAGGACCCCTGACAGTTAAGTCCAGTCACAAACGACTCTGGGGTTGCGGCGCTCATCTCGCTTTACCGGCCAAGGGAGCCGACGTTTGTCCGCAGACAGTTTATCCAGGTCATGTGGCCAGCATGACTAAGCCGCTTCTGGCGAAACCATAACAGCGCATGGAAATGCCATTTACCTTCCCGCCGGAACGGTACCTATTTATCTACTTGCACCTTGACATGCTTTCAAACTGTTAAGTATAGATGCCTATAATACCAGCAAGATTTTTATTGCTGAGTGTAGAGCATTAAAACCTCCACACGGAGGTAATATTGGCTATTAGATCTCTAGATTATTTCTGTGCATTCATGCAGACCTGGAACAGGTAACAACTTCTCTGGAAGACAAAACAGTTATATCCCAAGAATTTTTTCTGGCATAGAGGTGAAGGAGAAATAACAGTTTGTTACTGCCATTCAGCAGTTTAAAACACATGCACTGAAACATCTACCTGTGAAAGGTATCTGGAAGACCAGCAGATTATCATGTTACAGGTGCAGTGAGTCTTAAAGCCTAGGTGCTGCAAACAAGTGGACCATTTACTACTATTTTGAGATGCTTTGTTACAAAAAAAGGACAGGTACATTTTTAGTTCATAGAATTGTAGAGTTGGAAGGGACCACGAGGGTAATTTAATCCAACTCCCTGCAATGCAGGAATCATTTGCCCAATGTGGGGTTTGAACCCACGACCATGAAATTAAGTTTCTCATGTTCTACCAACTAAACTATTTGTCTCATAACACCTAGGTCCAACCAATCTTTACTAATTGCAGATTGGTTTATAAGAACAACAATGCTACGGATAAATATATTTGATAGAATACAGTGGTACCTCGCAAGACGAATGCCTCGCAAGACAAAAAACTCGCAAGACGAAAGGGTTTTTTGTTTTTTGAGCTGCTTCGCAAGACGATTTTCCCTATGGGCTTGCTTCGCAAGACGGAAATGTCTTGCAAGTTTGTTTCCTTTTTCTTAACACCGTTAATACAGTTGCGACTTGACTTCGAGGAGCAACTCACAGCACGCGGTGTGGTAGCCTTTTTTGAGGTTTTTGAAGACTTTGGTGATTTTTGAAGCTTTTCCAAAACTTTTCCGACACCGTGCTTCGCAAGACGAAAAAAACCGCAAGATGACAAAACTCGCGGAACGAATTAATTTTGTCTTGCGAGGCACCACTGTACTGGGAAAAGCCCAAGAAAAATGCATCCAAGTTGCAGTACTGAGCATCTGAGGAAAAACATCAGGTTCCAAGGATGGACTAATATCTTGTGTCATACCTGGGGCCATTGTGTAGTTAAAAGAAAAAGGGAAAAATTGGTGCATTGATTTGCTTCCAGCAATTTGCCTGTAAAGCGTACTGTAGCTGAAATTAAAAAGACTAAACATTTTAATCCCACTGCCTTCAATGAAACCTCAGCTATTATCCGATGAAACTTTTCATTAATTTAAGCATATATATTTTTCATACATATGACAATTTCTCCTGGATGGTGCTCAGCATTTGTTTTTTTAGTAAGAGAGCCAGAAGTAGGAATACTCTGCAGATACACAATATCATTTATTTCCCTCTTCTTTGGTTGTCACATCTATCTTACTGTGGCTTTGTGCACACAAGGAATTTGCCCCAATAGAAGCGGCGTGGAAAAGACTAGGGTCAGATTATCGTTAAGAATTTAAACCCAACTGCCATTAAAATTTTGCAATATTTAGACAGATATCATCACTTTCTTTTAAATTAAGGTGGTTCAGAATAATACTCATGTGTGAAAGTATGATGTTGATAATCATAAAGGAAGCAATTTTCTAAATTATAAATGCATTTGGAACTATATCTTTCACAAGATATTTTGAGGAAATTGCACCATATTATCAATACAAATATAACCATCTTGGTACAAGTGAAAGAATTGCCCATGCAGATATTTTACTATGCTCTAAATAGAAAACAGGGAAACTGAGTATCTGTTTGGCAACTTACCAGATGGAGTCCTGTGCATGGTGATGGGGACACCACTGCATACACAAGGAAATGTCTGCTATACCTACATAGATCTCCATCAGGAGTGGGGAACTCTTCCCAGCCTGAGGGCCACATTGCCTCCATGCAGGGGAGTTCAGCATGTGCCCCTCATTGCGTTTTGGGTGGCCCTTGGCAACATTTGACGCCCCCTCCCTGCAGTTCTTGCCCTGCCTTCCCAAAGCCTGGTAAGCAAGGTGCTGGGCTTTGGAAAGGAGGTGTTGGGGCTCTGACAGGTTCCTAGAGTCCTCCAACCTTCTTCCCAAAGCCTAGTCTGTGCTTTCCCAGCTGTGGGGACAAGGTGGGAGGGCTCTAGGACCCTGCCAGAGCCTTATGCTTCCTTCCCAAAGAAGGACACCTTGCTTAGCTGGCTTTGGGAAGGCAGAAGAAGGGCTGGGGAGGCATCAAATTTTGGGCTCACTCTCCCCTTCGCACCAGGTGACAAGGCAGTGTGCAGCCCACAGGTTCCATGTCAAAGTACTCTTGTGGCCTACTTGGTATGAAAAGTTGGACCGCTCTGCTCCAGGGGATGCATATCAGTGGTGGGTGGACCACAGGCAAATGTGGGCAGATCAATCAATGAAATTTTTACCTTTGAAGAGTAAGCTAGTTTCTACACACACACACACACACACACTCCTCTGTCCTCCATCCGGGGAAGAAAGAGGAATTATCAGAGTTCAAGGCCACATTCCAATCTGGCAGAAATACTCAAAGAGGGTGCGAAGAAGGGTCAGTTAGGGATGGTGCTGGCCTGGAAAAGGGCTACATAGGCTTGGAGGGCTGTATTCAGCACCCAGACTTAAGGTTCCCCACCCCTAGTCTTCGTGAACAACCTGCAAGTTCATTTTCCAATTAATATAGCCCTCTTTTTGAGGAAGAAATAATGAACAATCGTACACACATGTTGCTTGCATCACCTATTACCTCATGTGAGAAATGGCAGAGCATAGTGTGATGCACAAGCTCTTTCCCATACATACAGAAACCCATGGTCTTTATTCATCGTATTTACAATTCCACTAGTGATACAACATACATTTAAAGAATAAGTCCTTTATCTGAGAATGAAGTAGCAACCCAACTGTCAACCATTAGGGCTAAATATCTGCTGCAAACAATGAGGCAATATCCTTGCAATGTCACAGCCATTTGTGGCACTACGCTGCAGCAGCAATCAGTACGACTGGAGCACACATTTTTAAACATTAAAAACAATTAAGGGATAAAAGCACAAATGAAAAGAATGGCAACTTTGCTAGTAACTAAGCTTAGTGAACTTGTGGCATATTGGCTTAGATGTAATGAGCACATGTTGGATTGGCTTTTGAAAGTTCTTTGGGTTATATTTCATTGTATATCAACAGAACAACTATGACAGCCATAAATTTGGAATTCACCCCTTCTGCTGTAAGCACTGCTGTAATAAATACTATGGGGCAGTGAGTAAAACATATCCAACCAAAAGTTCATAATTAATCTCAGCTACAAAAGCCACTGGGCTGGGCTTTGAACCAATCACTGGCCTAGTCCAGATGCACATTTCCCAGCTAGCGAAAACACACTTTAGCAACCAGGAAGGAACATCAGGACAACATGCTCCACCCTTGTCTCCCACATTCCTTGGTGTGAAGATCCAGGTTAGCTTTAACCACAGTTCTCCTTTATAGCCAAAATGGGGAACTGTCGTTTAATGTCAGCTTACCTACCACCATCTTGAACCATGTGCAAACTGTGGGTAAATATCCTGATGCTGCACTGTATCACATTGTTCCAGAAATAATGGGAAGATGTAGTTTTAAGCTATACGGTATTAAAAGGGACAAGGGAGGGAAGGGGAGTTCTGACGCTCATTCCCAGTTACTAAACTATGGTTTAGCAAACTAGGAAATGGATATCTGAATTAGGAAACTAACTCTCATTTTAACCTACCTCACAGGATTATTTTGGCCAAAAGAGATATATTTGATACTACGGTATTAAAATATACAAAGGGGTGATTTACACTGAGCATATTGTAACCATTCATTTGAACCTGTAGAGGATAGTTACAATGAAAGACTTGTTTCGCAAAAGACCAATTTCTATTAAGTATATTCCCTAATAACCATTGAGAACAACAAAAAAGAAGACCTGAATTTTTGCCAATTTTTCATAGTAAAAAGGTCATGAATTTAAATAATGTCCTACTTATATATCAGCTAACCCAAAGAAACGAAATTGAGGCTGGAACTGGATGTTATTAGAGTCATATGACTGTTGTGAAAAACAGCATCTTTGTGTCTCCTCTCTCTTTCTCTTTCTCTTTCTCTCTCTCTTTCTGTCCCAAGTAACATCTAGTATTACAAGGTATGCCATGATGTCATACCCACTGAAAGTTCCCTTGCCCCCACAAGCAGCAGCCAATGAAATGGAGCAGAGGAGGCGGAAACTCACAGCGTGATAACATCACAGGACTGCTATAACACCCAGTTCCATCCAGACACAGCGTACCAAAAAACAAGAGTGATTTGGGACAGGCAGCACATTGTTTGGGAGAATGAAGATAAAAACATTTCTTTCAGCTCCCAAGGGGGCTTACCTCACAAGAAACATACATTCCACATTACAGGAAGAACAACAAAAAAAGGAAATAAATAAATAAAACACTTTTATAGATACATCATTATGGACAATTTACTCCCCAAAAAGGCATGCGATGCAACAACAAAAATCGAAATTAGATTCCCCTGGATGGCACCTTTTCTTAAATTAACCACAGTAGACAAGTGCCACTCAAGAAGAGCAGAAAGAACAGAACAGGGTCAATTCAGGAATGGATGAATGGAGTAATATATTAAAATTATTCTTTGTTCTGGGGAAGGTTACAAAAAAGGAGAGAAAATTACAGCGGATATAGGATGCTGAACAGCAACCAATATATTTTTGTTGAGAAGATACTTAGTTTGATGCTTCCATTAGAACTAAGGTTAAATGGGTGGGTGTGGCAGTTTCGTAAAAACATTCATTAGATTCCACACTACCATTTTAATCATTTCCCACAAGCAGTGGGTATGAACAGCTACAAAAAGGTAAGGTTAACACCTCTTGCTGCAAAATCTAAACTTTTGTGGCAACAACTGGACCTGAAGAATATTCGGTTCATTTGCAATTGATTATTACATGGAAATTAACACAGTTCTTGGTAGTTTATTGTTATCCTAGCATATAACTGAGAGGCTGGGCTGTGTACTTGACAAGAGCAATGCCTTTTAATTTCTCTTATTACCAGTGTAAACTCTCCCATTCACATTTAAATTTGTAAAGTACTTAACTCTGTCACAAATGCATCTTGGTTCAGTACTTGTTATATCCGTGAACAGATAGTTTGGGGGCTATTTGCAATCTGTTTGGATTTTCACTAACCTGAATAATTTGCTATTATAGCCTGGTTTTAGCCAGAAGTCTTTACTTCTTCACTTTGATGCTCAGCTGAAGATGGTAGGTGTTAAATTTGACACCATATATCTCAAGTGTTCTGCCATAGTTTAAAATGTGATAGGCTAATCATAAATTAATGAATTATATTACGGAGATGAAAGCATTGGGCCCATAGGTGCCTACTTTCCCTATTTGGTAATCAGGCACTGTCTGCAGTGGCAAATTCAACAAA
Source organism: Podarcis muralis (assembly GCF_964188315.1). NCBI lineage: Eukaryota > Metazoa > Chordata > Lepidosauria > Squamata > Lacertidae > Podarcis > Podarcis muralis. Next base: position 26,517,849 of record NC_135663.1, read on the forward strand.
TGGTGGTAAGATGTTTTGTTGGTAATAAGATAATGGAGATTGCTCTCTAGATTCTATCTATGTTTCTATCTATGTATCATCTAGGTTTTGCATTTTATATTCTCCTCAAGTGATATAAAAGGTGAGGGGACCTCTGACCATTAGGTCCAGTCATGACCGACTCGGGTTGCGGCGCTCATCTCGCTTTACCTCAAGTGATATACGTCTTTGCAAATTAGTATGAGAATATCATGTAGAAAAGTTATTTGAAAGGTTGAACTGGACTAGCAAGTCTTCAACTTTCACTTTCCAAACCATCTTTAAAGTTATAATTTTTGGGTTCCTCAATTGGCATTGGCTACCAAACGGGAGGTCCTTATAAAACAAAACATGTAAATGCGGCCATAATCTGCCCTTAAAAATGAGGGGAATTCAAGGAGCATCCAAAAGCATGTTGAAAACAACAACTCTAAAAATCAAGTAGACCAGTATCAACAAAATGCCGTTTGACAGAAAAGGTTTCAATAAGGACTTCCAGGTATCTCTAGCATTTCTACTTTGGCATATAGCTTTTCTGATCCCAACAGAAGAGAACTCGTTATGGTATAAAGTCTTCATGGTTTCAAGTCATCATTTTGAATCTGATGCCCTCCTGATGTTTTGGGCTACAACTCCCATTAGCCCCATCTGGCATTGCCAACTGTCAAGGGTGTTGGAAGCTCTAGCCCAAAAGTTGTGGAGGGCACCAGGTCCGGGAAGGTTGTTGTAAACAATGCCAGGGGATCTAATAACCATGCCTAACTACTATAATATGAAAGGCAGTGAGAAATGACCAGAGATGAAGAATGGAATTAACAAGATGCCCATTTAAGAAGTTTCATCTCACTCCAATCTTACTTAGCCAATGCAAAACAAACAGATATGTATTAAACAAATATGGCATCCGGACACATGCAAAGATGAACGAATTTTGACATGTACCACAGGAACATATACCACACCTCAGCAATTAGCAATATGGTGTCACACAGTGTACTGAACATACCTGAGAAATTTCTTGTAGCCAGCATAGTTGTCAAAATGGCACCCTAAAAAGACATTCAACATAGTAAGTCAATATCCTCTAGAGTATATCTGAAGATAAGCAAAAGGATCTCTCTCTTATTTCAAACACACAGAGGCCTGCTGTTGGGTAACATTTCCTACATTTGAAAAGTTTAAATGGCCCATGTGACTATGTAACATGCTTCTTTATTTTAAAATTTATACCCAGCCTTTCCTGATGAGATAAACTCAAAAGCTTACACAAAAAAATCAAAGTGACAATAAAAACAGTTCAAAATACTGGAATCAATTTCCCACGTTAAAACCAAGACGAGGATGCAATTCAGTTTTTAAAAATGGGCAGGCAGAACTGTAGCCCACGCTAAAATCTCAATGAAACAATACAGTACTGGCTGCTTGCCTGAAGCATAAATAGAGGGTGCATAAAATGTGTAAAGGATAGATTGCCTCAAGGAACACAGGCCTATTCAAAACTATTTGCAAAGCTCTCCCAAAATTTTTTTTAAAAATAATACTGAATAATATAATTTTCTAAATGTGTAGGTCGTTTTTCTCTTTTAAAAAGAGAAGTTAAAATCCTTTGTTAATCACTTTAGACTTTATTGAAAGAAAACCCTGCATCATCGTTAATGTGGAGTGGAGGTGTGCAAACAGGCGCTCTCTCATTCAGTCTACAACAGGACTCATGGAACAGAGGTGCTGTCGCTAACTGAAATCTTTGCAAGGACTCTGAAGTGGGAGGAACTCTGTATGAGCAGGAGGTCCTCTGTTTTCTTTAACGTTTGGAAATGATCTATGGAACATTCCTGGACAGTACAGAGGGGAGCAAATATACTGGAAGTACTGGATCAGAATGATGGTAAGTCAAATGTTGCAAGCTGAAGTATGCATATGCAGTTAGTAGTATAATAATAAATAATAATAATAATAATAATAATAATAATAATAATAATAATAATAATAAATATTTATATCCCGCCCTCCCCAGCCGAAGCCGGGCTCAGGGCGGTTAACAACACTAAAATAGTGCAACATTCTAAAAACATTATAAAAATTAATTAAAATCAAAATTGATGGCAACCAGTATGCATAAACATTCCCAGTCTGTCGTTTACTGAGAACTTGATTTGTGAGAGGGCTTTTGTTTTTGAAACGTTCCCCCCCCTCCAACCCCCCCCCCCCCAAGAAACTGTTTGGTGGTAGGAGAGAACTCAAGGGGGAAAGAGGTGCAATATTAGGGAAACGTTACTGTCACATATGAGAGAGGGAGAAGCAGCCATAGAGAATACAGGCACTCAGCTAATGAATACCTGCTGCTTTTAAGAGACACTAACTATATGCTTTCAGTTTCTCAACTAGCAGGATGTCTGGGGGGAAACTTGCTTCCTTACCTTAAGTTTCCTTCTTGCATTGAATTTCTTCAGGCAGTCTACAGTCTCCTGTCTGTGCATCATAGAAGCCACAGTAGAACGTTGCTGAAGAAAAAAAAAAAGGGGGGGGGGAAGAGAAGTGTTTTGGTACATGCAACCAGATTTGCAAATTTATTCAGTATTAACAATCTCCATGAACAATGTTTTCTGGAGCTACTTCCAATGGCAACTCTGGAGCCCTTGATGAAAATGACAAGACTCTTCCCACCATTTGACTGGTTCTGCAACTAAATAAAACAAAAACAACCCCAAAATTGCCCTGCTTTAACAACAATAATCCTTTGAGATGATCAGAGAGCAGTGCAAGGTCCTCATATCTAAACTTTAGAGTCTGAAGTGTTTAATTAAAAGTGGTTGGCTCTTCAATATAATGAACTGTATTTAAACAGGATTTAAACCAGGCATAATCAGAAGTAAGTCCTATAGAATTCAATGGAAATGAGGTTAAGGATTTGTGAGGGGTTTTTTTTTTTATTGCATTGCATTGTAATTTTGTTCAATATTACAATGCAGTATTATACTGTGGTTGTTTTTGTTTTTGTAGATTCTTACAGGATATAACAACATTGTACACTTAAGCAATAACATATCCCACCCTAAACCCTACCGCAGAAAAGGCCCATTCTCGTGTTGCCACCCTCTGGACCTCTCATGGGGGAGGCAAACAAATAAAGGCATAAGATTATAATCTCAGGGTCCTTGTGGGTTCACCAGAAGATGGTGCTTGGGCAATACATGCAAAATAACATACTAAATTCTTATCCCAGATTACCATTTGTATAGAAAGCGGTAAGCAGCTTAATTTAACCAAAAGGTTTTATAATGTGAAGGGAATCCCCTGTTCATTTTTTAGCCATATGCACACTAAAGCCATACCAGTGAGTTACAAAAAAGAAAGCATTTGTGCCTTAAACCTTGTGCCAATTTTATTTTATTAGTCCATTTTTCCAACAAGTGCTATTTGCCATACTTTATTGTACCAATTTGTCAGAGCAGCACCCTCTAAGTTCTTCCAGCAACTCATTATTATGAGCCTGCCTGCTAGTAAAGGAGAACTTATTAGAGGTTTGAGATGTAAGTTCATGTTATCTGCCTCAGGGAAAAAATGAGCAGTAACAGCTCTGGACACTGAAAGATGTTTTGTCCAGTAATTGCTTTTATTTCAACAAATACTTCCTCCCAGAACTGAGTCACTTTCCCAAATGTCCACCACATATATTGATTAGAGCCTAATGTTCCACAACCTCTCTAACATTTTAGTGAGGAGGAAGAGCTCACCCTGTATAAGAGTGAGATAGGTATTTGTGCCCCACTGTAGTATTCGTGGTACTGCCGAACTCCAGTTATTGAAACTGGTGTTCTGGGAGCCGAAAACACATATCCCCTACACCTTATTTGAATTTACAGACTATTATTACAATATAATTCACCTTAAGGTGAAAAGGTTAATTATAATTGTGGTGCCCTGGCTATTAATATAAAAATGATTCTGATTGGGCAGCAACAATTCTAATTATCAGATTTCTAAATGTATTTATTTAGTATACTAATATCCAAATTACCTCCCACGGAATTCAGAGTGGTGTATTCAGTTCTTCCCCATCCCATTTTTATTACAACAACCACCATCTGAGGTTAGTTGACTAAGAGGGATGGTGACAATCAGACCATGAACTTCATGGCTGAATGAGGGCTTGAACCCAGATCTCCCCTGGGCTAGTGTAACAATCTAATCATTACTCTGGCTCTCAGATTGTTGACTACAGCACTGAGCTGAGATTTCAGGTAATCACGGAAGGAAATCATGAAATATTTTACTGCAAGTGGAACAGAAAGGCATGGGATACAAGTTTTGGACTTTGCCCTCTGACCAAAGAAGACAGCTAGTAGAATCCTACTTACACAGATCCAGGGGTGTTTGAGGGCCTCTGATGCATTGATACGTTTGGCAGGATTGATTGTAAGCATTTTGTTGATGAGGTCTTTGGCTTCTGGGGTCACCGTGTCCCATTCTGGTGAAGGAAACTTGGAAAAAAACCCATATCCATGTCACACATAATCAAGATTCTTTGACACAGAGAATTTGAAAGGAATTTCAATGGCTGTTATTCTATGCTTTCTGGGCCTTCAAATCCCCTGATTTCTAAGCAAGTTGAATCAAATCAAAGAAGCATAAAATGGGAGAAATGGGAGAAAATTAATTGAAACACACACACACACACACACACACACACACACACACACACACACATTATGTCTGTTTTATTAGAGGAAAAGAATGCAAACGACCCCAAGAGGCACAGCAAAGCCTAAAAATATCTAAATAAAAAGCAACAACGAGCAATATGAAGTGACGTGCTGGGGAGAACAGGTGAGAATAATCTCCTAAGACAGGTGAGAAGGGATACCCACTTCTGAATGGCACCAATTCTTGGTTGTTGATTACCACAAGCAGCCACATCACCAGGGAAAGCACAAACACCTGTTAAGTTTGCTGGCTGTGCTCCTGAGAGCAGGCTATTACATTATGAAAGGCAATTTGCACAAAGGAGTCCTCCAAGTCAGCAAGAAGGATAATCATGCTGAATAATAGACATTTGTCCATTTGAAAACACATCACTATGGGCATCGCATAGGAATGAGCTTGACAGGAGGGGGGAAAACATCTCATAATTCTGAAACGTCTTTTGGCTGCCGCTTCTGCAGCTGCCAGACTCAAGGATTCTGAGCTGTGAGAAAGTATGATGGATATACTGTAGGCGGTGCTGGTATCTTGCATGGCTCATTTCACAATTCTCCGTCCCGGGCACACATATGCAAACTTGCAAGCGAACCAAGAGAGATCACAGCTGCGGGAATCTGTGACAAATCTAACTGAAGAGTGAAATGAGGAAATGTAAGCAGCACCAGAAAATGTAAGGGGAGGGGCAAGTTTGTATAGAGAGGAACATCCATTATAGGTGTGTGTAATAGAGACAGGGACAATTTTAAAAGGCATTAAGAACTACATAGAGTTTTGTTTGTGACAGCGAACAGAAATCAGATGTTCTTGGACTCCAGCTCCCATCAGCTACCTTCAGCACGTACAGTGGGTCATGGGCATGTGCAGTACAGAAGCACCAGGAAGACCAAATCTTCCATACCCCTTGTTTATGTCATCAGTTATTTATTATTTTGAAAATGTACACCTTGTTTTACCTCAAAAAGAAATCAAATCAGCCTTTGTTCATATGAACAACATGGCAACATGGCCACCACCACTCTCAATTTTTATTTTTAATTGAGCTTTGTTGGCTTTAGGGAGATTTGTCTGGTTGTGAAGAGGTCACTTGATTTGGGGGCTGGGCTGGGCTATTTATTCTGTTGGTGTTTTATTTGCTTTGGGGCGGGTGTATAGGTGTTTTGTCTGGGGGTTATGAGAACTCCCAATTTTTTCTTCAGTGAAATGGGCATTCTGTGGTGCAAATCATTGTTCCCTGTATGTGTCCCTGGACTCAAAAAGGTTGGGGGGGGGATCCCTGGGATAAACAATCTTCTGGTTTCTCTTGTTACATCACAGCTGCTTTCCCCATACGTTAGTTCTTTGAAGTTCCTGAACAGTTAATTGTGCAATGTTGCTCGTATATTAAAATGGTAGGCAGATTATAGGAATGAAAGAAAAAACAGCAACGCATCATAGGAATGACTGGATGCTAGAATCACAAGCTAATACTTGGCCGCTTTACATCACTGTCATCCCCACTATTATCATATTATAGTGAGCTATCATCAGAAAACAAGAAATTGAGGTATTACATCATACGCTCCAGCCTTGATCTGTTGGTAGAGTCTGTGCTGATCTTCATCCCAAAAAGGAGGGTATCCCACCAAGAGAATGTAGAGGATAACACCTGGGGAAGGTGACAATAAGGACACATGGATATAAGAAGAGCCTGCAGGAACAGGCCAATAGCCCATCTGGTCCACCATCTCACAGTGGCCAATCAGATGCTCAAGCCAAACCTACAAGCAGGACGCAAGCAGAAGAGTGCTCTCTGTCTCTCTTCTTGCATTTTCCAGCAAGCTGGTATTCAGAAGCAGACTGATTCCAAACTGGAGGCGGAGCACAGCCATTATGGCAATCTTTATCCTCCATGAATTTGTCTTATCTTGTTTCAAAGCCATTCAAGTTGGTTAGTAATCACTGGCAGCAAGTTCCATATTTGAACTAATCACTGTTTTATTTTATTTGTCCTGAATCTTCCAACGTTCAGTTTCATTGGATGCCCAGGAGTTCTAGCATTGCGGGAGGGAGAAAACGCTGCCTCTGTTCACTTTCTGCTTACCACACATAATTCTATAGACTTCTATAATGCCGTCTCTTGCACGCCTTCCCTCTAAAATAAAAATCCTCAGAAACTGCAACCTTTCCTCACAGCGGAGTCGTTCCATCCTCTTGATCAACTTTTGTTTGCCCTTTTCTGAACCTTTTCCAAATCTACAAGACCGTTTTTGTGGTGTGACAACAGCATTAAACTAAGTCAAAACGACTCAAATAAATATTTTCCAAGGGAACTGACACAGCTTTCTGCGACTGTATCACCCAGCTTATAAAAAGAGCAAACAAAACTTTGAAACAGATTTGGACGGGAGCTATGTTGATGCAAAATGGGGCTAATATTTAGGTCAGAGCCGTTTGCTGATGGAAGGGCTGTATATATTCTCCTTTCACTATCTCTTTACTCCACCCAAATCTCCCCTGAATAAAGGTACCTGCCCTTTCCCCCTAGAGCAGGAATGGGGTTCAAATGCAGCTCCCCATGCCTCTTGATCCAGCCCAGGAAGGAGGAAGAGGGGCCAGCTCTATTCTCCTGCCTACCAACGTCCTTCAAGCCTCTCCTTCCCCTCCTCCAAATTTATGCCAGCCCACGTCCACATGATTTTAATTGTATGGCAATGATTTATTGTAAACTGTCTTGGAAAGTTATATACCGTAAAAAATGGGTCTATAAAAAATAGTATCTACCAGAGGTTTTTAGGAGGAGCAAAGCAATGAAATATAAAAGCTCACTTACAGAGGCTTTTAAAGGAAGAAAAAGAAAATCCCAGAAATAAAAAAGACCTTACCACAAGCCCACATGTCTACTGGCTTTCCATAGGGATCTTTTCGTAGTACCTCTGGGGAAAGATATCCTGGCGTACCAGCAAAACCTTAAAAAAAGAAAGTATCATTCTTGTAAAACGATCCATATAACATCAGTCATTCTTTTACAACATACTTTAGATATTTGTGAGTCTACTGCATTTTCAGCAACTCTTCCAACTTTAACTATCTGTAGGGAAAGAGATCTGTTGCTCCTTGTTCTGAAATAGGCATTTGTGAATCGGTCTCATGAATTTCATGCTTTCAGCTCTGAAAAAGGCGAAGGAATTCAGAGAATCTCAACAGGTACATGGGGAGAAAGCTTCCTGTATTCTTCATTCAGCCCCACTAGAAAAGTGAACTTACACCCCACCCAATTTCTGAATTTTCTTTCCTCAACTGCTCTCCCTCCCCCAGCGTCCTGGAGGGAGCTCTATAGGGTTGCAGCAAATTGCTAAGAGAGAATCAGGTGTAAGCTGAGCTCCTTAAAGAGATTTTGCAGGATCAGGCCTGCGGTACATGACAGGTGATCCAACACACTCCAAGACAGCTTTGATGATCTGGTTTTCCCTCAGTGATGTTACTACCCTGGCTGACGATGTATTATCATGATATCATCATGTTCACAAAGTGACTCCCGGTTGACCTGGTATCATTATATGGAGGAGATATAGGCCCCAATAAAAGGGGAAGGGGAAAGAATGACAGTAATCAAGTCTTGGGCTCACAAAACTTCATTTTGACAATGAAGATAAGAGACCACCGCCTAGTAAATTTGTACCCTGCTCTTCTTCCATTGAACTGAAGGTGGTACAGATCCCGTGCTACCCTCAGAACAACCCTGTGAAGTAGGTTCAGCTGTATGGGAGCTGTGAAAAAAAGCCACTAATAACTTCCTGGAGGATTGTGCACAAAAAGATTTAATGCTCAGCATTTCTCAAGAGGTGTGTTGGGAGGGGAGCTGTTTGAGGGAAGAATCAGCTAGAATGGTGACTAGGGATAAAATACAGGAAGTGCCCAAAACACACCCACCTGAGGAAGTGGGAGAATGCATGCTTTGGATGCAAAAGATCCCAGGTTCAATCCCTGTCATCTCCAGGTACAGCTGCAAAGGACTCTGGCTCAAAACCCCTAAGAGCTGCTGCCAATCGGTGTCGACAACACTGAACTAGACTGGCCAGTGGTGTAAGGCAGCTTCTTAGTTTCCATTTGAATAAGATGGCACAGCAGGATAGATACAGAGAGGAAATGGGTAAGTCAGAATGTTCTCTTACCAAACCAAGCCTGTTGTTCACCTTGCACTTCAATAGCCAATCCAAAATCTGCCAGTTTTACCGCTGCTCCCTTTGACTTGCTGGCAAGGAGCAAGTTCTCAGGCTTGATGGAGGGAAGAGGAAAGGGAATGGGGGGAAATGAGAGATCACGTAAGTCATCATTTCTTTAAACGCCTACAAAGAAGACGCAGAGACTTTTTTTTTTATTGTCTTCAGTTTATAAAAACTGTTTAATTATTTTTTAAATTTTGTGCATTTACTGCCGTTGATTGCGTTGATTGCCTCGGACCACGAAGCGTTTTATAAATTTGTTAAATCGATAAATGCTCAAATATGAGTTTATTTTAATGTATCTACACAAAACAGAAGAGTTCCAGGATAGATTCTGAAGACTCTTCCTCACAGGGCTCTTTTCATCCCTCTTTGTTAACAAGATGCCCACATTGAAAGCTCAGGGCCAAACTACATGCTACACTTAATGCACAGAGTGCACTTACATTTAATTTTTTCATTTAATTACAGGCACAAAGGACCAGATGACCAACCCTTCAGAGATACAGGGGGTCCTAATGTTGCTCTCTCCACCTCTGGGGCAGCTTAGAGGGCTAGTAAAAAAACAACAACCTCTCATTGCTTCAATGGGAAGTTTGTTTTTCTTTACCAGCTGCCAATAGCCATGTGGAAGGGAGATTTTAGTCCTCATCATTGCAGGAGAGAGAAGGGATAAAGCTTTTCTTCCTGCTGACTGCTTAGCCTAGTTACTCTCTCCCTGCGCCCATAATTAAATACAAATTGGAAATATAGCTACACACAGAGATGGGAAAGAAATTTGATTCAGTTCGCATTTGAAGGCAAACCCATGTAATTCACACTTTCCAGAACTGAAAAACAGCCATCTATTGAAATTTACACTTCTCTGAATTCTGTTATGCAGTTTTTCAATCAATGTTTACAACAAATGCATATATTAGGAGAAAGTGTGCAAAAAAGGAACAGATTTGTGAAAATAGCGTACAAAATGAATATTAGGGAAAATTGCTGGTTATTAAAAGTATACATCAGCGGAAACTACTTACAAAAGTGTGTTTATTAGGAGAAATTTGCCCTAATATGCTGGTGAATTTTCATGATGATTTCTTTTCAGCGGAAACTGAAATGGAAAGATGCACCCATCTCTAGCTATCCACTATGCATTGGCAACTTGTAGTTTGGCCCTCAGGCCCCACCAGGGCTCTTTGACTAGCCTGTCAGCCTCTAGAAAGGCTTTTGAATAAGCAGCTGGACATTAGGTCCTGCCGAGAGTTGGAAAAACTAAGCTACCTTCACTACACTGTACATCTGATTTAAAGCAGCATTTTTAAGTGAGCATATTCTCCACAAATCCTGCATCCACCACTTCACAAGCTACTTGAATGTTATTGTAAAGAAGAAAAACTGTGCCTATTGCATATTTCAAAGTGCTCATGATCACCTGAAAAATCAGAAACAATAATTACAAGCCCTTTATTTGTAACGGCAAATTCCACTGTTTAGTCATTCTCACTTTCTCCCCATATTATTTTTTTAAAAACTACTTTATCATTAAACTAGCAGAATCTTTCCCCTTGCTTGATAAGCACAACCAACACATTGAGAGACAAGCGAATCAGGCCAAAATCTTTCCCCCCCTTCTCATTTAAATTAGTTTGACCAAACACGGTCACCCTTTTTAAAAAAAGCATCCTAAGATGTTCATCCTCATTTGGGCATAAAAAACATCAAATGGTGGGCACTATTTCTCCCTAAAATATTGCATAAATTTTAAAACTGCCACCCAATCTTGCTAGCAGTTTGCCATACTATTTCTATACTCTGGACAAATTGATCCGCAGAGCCTTTCTCATAAGGCAGAGAGGCGAAAGTTGGCCATCATTAGTTCCTGGAAAGCACTGCTTATGTAAATTACTTAAAGCCGCTGGATGTTTCTATTTATTGGTGACCTTCAACAACCCAGAGCACCAGGCTGTCAGGTCATACATACTTCCCAAGTAGGTAAACACAGTAATGCCCATTCACACACAGTATGGGACTATAAAAAGAACCTGATCTCACCCCCTGCTCCTTTAGAAGTGCTTAACACCTGTCAGCAAATATCTTTGGACCCAAAGTACTGTAAAGCAAACATCACTGTCATAAGGAAGTAAATACGCTTCATTACAAACACAGCCACACACTTTGATAGCAAGCGAAAGGGACATCCTGGGCTGCTGGACTCTGCCCCTTAAAAGAACATGCACCAGCCATTTCAAGACAACGGGGAAACGCTGACGTGTCTGTCATGCACAAGGTCTGAAGAGGATGGGACAAACGTGCACAAACTGGAGAAAGATATAGGAGATTGAACAGCATACGCTTGAGAGTCTTCCCAGGGAAGGAGCAAGTCAGTGTCCGGATCACAAAGTTGCACTTTAGCTGCAGTTATGCATGTAGTAGAGAGGCGGCCATCATTTAGCTTCTCTCTTGTTCAGGCCATGTCAACATAATGGCTAGACAGCGTATTTTTGCGTGGATATCCAAAGGCTCCCAACTTCAAGTTTAGGGTTTTATATCTGAGATTCCGGAGCATTCAAAGGTCTAGCCTGTTTAATCAGTGGTGATTCTTTCGCCACAAAGGGTATTTTCTGTCTGGATCAAGGCTTTTCAGCGAATGTGAACCCTGTCTGTCACTGAAAATGCTTCATATCTCAGGCACACCTAAGCCGGGTATGAAAAGCTTCTTTCCTCACTAGAAGTCCCTCAGAAGAATTTTTGCTAAAAAGACACAAACATGGTTGCTCTATAGTAAAATGCTGCTCAGGCATTTCAGAAGTTTTAAACTCTTTCAAGAGGAGGACCACCGAAACCCATCCATTTCAACCTTTATGACTGGGTGGGAAACCTGAAGTCCTCTGCTGAATTTTATTGGTGCGAAGTCTGAGGTTGGGGGTGAGAAGAGAAGGACAGTGGGTGGAAAAATCAAATTGGTTACAGCAATGGAAAGGGGAGAGGAAACAGCGACCTGCTCCTCCCCCAGCAAGCTGCTGGACAGGAAAAAGAAGGTAGGAGAGAAAGAGAAAGAAAAGGAGTAGCGCTGCCCATATATAGCTGTGGCCTTAACCCCCATTGGCATTCAACTCCTGAAAGATTACGCCAAAGGGAATGCAGCCCTTGACAGAAACAAGGTCCCCAATACCTGCTCTAGGAGGTTGCTGAAGATGCAAGATCTTTAGAAAGGTTGAAGTGGAAAAAGAAGTTTGGGAACCACTGGCTTATGGTTTAAAAATATCAGGATTGATGAGGGGAGAAACAAGATGCAAGGTTGTATTGCTTATTATATGTATTCTTGCAATCTACTTTGAGGTTCAATGGATAGAAAAACAATATATATATATATTAAGAGAGAGAAATAACAAAAACAATGTTTAATGCCTTTTAAAAAATGGGTTGGGAGAAGAAGAAGAAGAAATAATATTTCTTCTTGGCACTGCAGCGAAGGAATCCCCACTCAGTTCTGAGGTGATGGGGGAATACTGGTTATGTAACAGCACAGCAAGAATGCACTAATACTTGGGGGAGGGGGAGACGTGGAAGCTCCCTTTTCATTTTGTCAGTGATACTGACAGATTGAGACAAGTGCAGCGCAAGGCCAAATGGAATTATGAATAATTCATTTTGCATGTCAACCTGGTAGCGACAAGATGAGTATAAAACCGCAAGAACTTCTGCGCTCCTTTTGAAGGGCACCGTGAAAACAACATCAACAAACCATGCAGTGATTGGGTTTGTATAATTTGAAAGGTGTTACGGAAACTGCAATCATAAAAGAGCTCAGCTGTGAATAGAACAACTCCAAGTGTTTTCAACAGGACAGATTTAGGTGTGCACGAATCTTTCCTTGTGAATCAAACCAACGCAAGAGTCACGCAGCATCTTAAAGACTGAACTATGTGTTGTGGGCATAAGCTTTTGTGGACTCGGGAGTCCATATCTTATGATGCAATAAAATGGTCATCCAGATGTGTAAGTATACACACTCTGAGTACAGAAAGATGACAATGCACGTGCCTGCACTATGCTTTCATTACAAAGTAATGCAAGCCATGGATGTCTTGAAGAATTATGCAGAACACGAATAAATAGAGGACGCAATCAAATGAATACAAGATCCAATCAGCTTGGAAGTGACCTATTTCTGGCTGCTGTCCCCAAACAGCAAAATTAATAATGTTATGTGCCCTCCTCAACCTGCTGCCCTCCGGATATTTTGGAATACAATCATCCCCTTTCATCTGCCATGCCGATTGGCACTGATTGAAATTGTGGTGCAAAATATCTGGTGGTTAGGGCCAGGTTAGGGAAGGGTGTTGTAAACACTGCTTTCTATAGCCACCCCAAGGATTTCAATGTCAAATCTACTAATGAATGCTAATACAGAGGCCTCAGTGTGAAGGAATTCCCCCTTTGATTTTCTTCTTCTTCTTCTTTTACTTGCTAGGTATATGGACAACTTTAAGGTCCTTTAGAGAACATATACCACTGGTTTAAGAATGTATCAAATGGAGCTAAAAGTGTAATTTTCCTCAACGATAATAATTCGGATGATGTGAATTCATTTCTGTACTGCAAACTCATATAAAAATATATCAACGTGGTGTACAAAATCTCCATTAAAACCCTAGCAAATTATGCCCTGCTTACTTTTCAGATCTTTGTGAGCCTTCCTAACCTATAAGGTGTGTGTGTGTGTGTGTGTGTGTGTGTGTGTGTGTGTGTGTACACACACACACACACATACATACATATAGAAAAGGTAAAAAGGTAAAGGACCCCTGGACAGTTAAGTCCAGTCAAAGGCAACTATGGGATTGCGGTGCTCATCTCTTTCAGGCCAAGGGAGACGGCGTTTGTCCACAGACAGCATTCTGGGTCATGTGGTCAGCATGACTAAACCGCTTCTGGCACAATGGAACGTGATGGAAACCAGACTGCACGGAAATGCCGTTTGCCTTCCCGCTGCAGTGGTGCCTATTTATCTACTTGCACTGGTGTGCTTTCAAACTGCTAGGTTGTCAGGAGCTGGAACAGAGCAACGGGAGCTCACCCCGTCTCGGTGATTTGAACTGCCAACCTTCGCAAGCGTCTAGCAGGGCAGGTGTCAAGCGGTAACATAGCCGGGCGCTTGCAAAGGGCCCATAACCCAGCAGGCAGAGTCACTGGCAAGATCCCTTCTTGTCATGGACTGGTTGGATGCAGAGGGATGATGGGAGGAATCAGCTCCTGAGCAGGCCTTGTTTGCTTCTTCTAATAAACATACTCCATGTGATTTATTGCTCCCTCACACTCCTGGGACGTGCTCATTTTCTTCACCATTATAACCTACTCGTTCGGACAACAGTGGTAGGGAGAAGGGAGAAGCAATACATGTTACTGCCTGCTTACTCATTGGCTCGCTGCCTGGCAAGCAAGTGAATGGTAGTCATGATGAAGAAGGAGAGAAGAAACAAGAACAGCTGGTGCCGATGGTGGGGGAACTGGGAGAGTGGGAGGCTATGGACAGTGTCTTACTCAAGGCCCCTCCCCAAACCCATTGCATCGTGTGTTTTAAGAATGGGTTTCAAGATGAATCGGCATTTGCTTTTTTTCTTAGTCTGGAAGCAGAAAGATAAAAAGGCAAATAAATAAATAAATGCTAAGAACAATGTGAAGCCAACGAAACCAGCAGTCTGCATAAAATAGGAAGCTGATGCTGAATAGCTGAACATATGTATGGTGGTGGTAACAGGGATGGCAAAGCATCCCAATGCACTCAGTGGCAAAACACATCTGTCCTTCCATCTTGTGACCCTGAAGAGCAGAGAAAAGAAACATCCAAAGTAAAATGGACTAGAAGGTTTCTGGGAGGTAAAAAGAGATGCCTCTGGCAGCTGAGCACAATCAGTCACAGCTTCTCACTCTTTGATTCGACATGGATTGATGTGGGACGACGAGCTCAAGCATCACCTGATAACTCTTCTGCAGGTTCGCTCCTATCCACGGCTTCAGTGACGTATACGCCAAAGGAGAACAGCAAAGGAAAGTACTTCTAAATCTGCAGGGGGATTTGGTAATTTGGTGTCTCTTTTATGTGGAAGCTTTCAGAACTGTCCAGACAACCAGAAAGTCAGCAAGTGGGCACCTCTTTGCCCCTCTACATGCAAAAATGCAGCTAAAAGGAGTGCTTTGAGACCGTGTGGTGCAGGTTCTCTCTTCCCCAACAGCATTACTCACCTTCAAGTCCCGATGGACTACGCCCATCTGATGGCAGTGTAGCACAGCCTCCAGGATCTGCTGAATGCAATGACTGCATGCAAACACCAGGGGGCGTGTGTTAGTTCCAAGCCGTACACTCACTGTCTGTATACCCTCAGTGAGACTGGGTTATAGTGCAAAACCAGCAAACAGAGACTGTAACGCACAACCTCCGGAAATGGACCCGCATTCCTCGGCTAGAGTAGCTAACTTCCTCAGACGTGAGCGTGCTGCTATGAAGCAGCTCATTTTGATTTCAGCAGTGCTAAGGAGGAACGGCCCAAAATGGGGTCTACTTTTACACACAAATCTCATTTTTGGCCATATATTTCATATACAGATGAAGAAATAACCTCCCAGAGCTATTTGCAAGCTTGTCTTAAATATCTGGTGCTGTTTGATCCTTCTATTTATTTGAAGGTGATGGTTCTTTTGCACCAGCCAAACTGCAGTTAATATTACTTTTAGGGAGTAATGCGTTTTTAAGGCAAATTACTCACTCCTCATGGTTTCATTTAGCCGAGCGATTACATGCTTGCTCTTGCCTGAGGGTTTGTCCTACTCTAGCAGAGCAATGCCAAACCACTTGTTCTGCTACTATAACCCAAAGTCTCTGCACAGAAGTGGTGTTTTTCAAAATACCTGCAGGCTGACATACATCACAGCCGAAGTTTATGCGGCAGGTGCAAGCTCCTTCCAATGTTTGTGGTGATATCTATCATACCACAGAGATAAGTGGCGGGGAAAAAATAAATCCTGGAAGGTCACTTTGTCTTGCCACACCTATTTCAGCTTCTACCGTGATGTATGCTAGACCTGTGACACTTGCAAACTTGAAAGCAGCACCATGCATTATCCATTTGTCATCCTGAGGATGAGAAAGGAAAGCGAAGGGGACTTCTCAGCCGAACCCACCCTTCAGCCTCAAGCCAAGAAAAGGAAAGGAAAGAGAGAGAGAGAAAAAACACTTCTTAGCCAACCTATGGGCACCAGATACTGACCTTCAGGTCTCTGTGAACTATGCCATTTAGGTGACAATGATTAACACTTTCTAGAATCTGCTGTATACAATGACTGCAGAGATACAAGGGCAGAATGGAAGGGAAAAAACATTTTAAAGGCACATAATCACATTAAATGCAAAAATCAAAATGAAAATAACTTGAAATTATAAAAATAATAGTAATTAAATCACATTTTTGGACACATTTCAATTACACGCTGATCTGCAACACAGCAATGCTGTGTACAGAAATTTTAAGATTTACCAAAAAAGAAAGAAAAGAAAGGACATTTAACACGTAACATGTGACATCATTAGACAGAATCCTTTGTCTTGTATTTCCCACTCATTGAATGGCAGGAATGTTAGGAAAAAAATGGCAATCTTTAGTTAAACAATAAAAAAAATTTTTTGCAAATTATTTGGGTGAGTCTAGATGCTGTTTATTTTGGTAGTCCTTGCAAACAATGTAAGTGTTGCCAATGTGAATAGGATAGAGAACATTCATAAAAAAACCTGGTCACTATGCACATCATCAGACATTATGAAGACTGTGTACCACTGATTCTGCATATTGCCTAGTCCAAGGGTTCACAAACTGTGAGCTTCTTTTAGATGGCATGCCAGCATGAAATCTTTATATTGATTTTTAATTCTATTTTTATTGCTTCTTCTATTTCTTATGCTGCATTCTATTCTGCTATAATCTGAATTCTATGGGAGAATGCAAGCTGCAATACAATAACAGAAATGAAAGTGTCCAGAATACAATTCAAAACCATAGAGCACCTATCACAGTGCACTGCAACTGTTATAAAGGGCAGAAAAACCATGAAGTAAGTCCACCAGGACCATCAGCAATTCTAAGGTGGTCAGTTGAGGGGAGTTTGGGAACCACTAGCATAGTCAATACATCTATATGTTAATGATGCTGGCAAATCACACTATATTCTCAACTTGAAGACCATGGACATTCACTGGTTAATACATTGTCCCATTTGACTTGGAGGTTATACAAACTGACTGTAAAATATGTACAGTGGTACCTCGCAAGACGAATGCCTTGCAAGACGAAAAACTCGCAAGACGAAAGGGTTTTTGGTTTTTTGAGTTGCTTCGCAAGACGAATTTCCCTATGGGCTTGCTTTTGCAAGATGAAAACGTCTTGCAAGTTTGTTTCCTTTTTCTTAAAGCCGTTAATACCCAGGGTGCATTGCTTGAAGAGGTGCAGTTGCACGCGGTGTGGTAGCCTTTTTTGAGGTTTTTGAAGACTTTGGTGATTTTTGAAGCTTTTCCAAAACTTCTTTTGAAACCGTGCTTCGCAAGACGAAAAATTCGCAAGACGAAAAAACTCGCAGAACAAATTAATTTCGTCTTGCAAGGCACCACTGTACAATACTTTGTTCACTCTCCTAATTTGTGCACATTCTCCATGGTGTCTAATGAGTGGCACAATGGCTGGATTTTTAAGCACCTGCGCTATCCAATCCACACTAACCACAACATATTTAAGAACACAAACACACACACACAAATACAAATTCAACACTTGTACAAGAGGAACAGAAAGGGAGAAGTACAAATTAAACAATAACTAAAAAAAGGCACAAAATGCTGCCCCTGAATTATAAGGGGGGGAAATCAGAAAACTATCAGTGCAATTCATTGAGGATCTGTAACACTTAATCTAGAACAGCTGTATGTTTAGCAGGCATGTCCAAAAGTAATAAAAGGAAGCCCAAACACTTTATTATGTTTCTTTAAACCATTGCATAAAGTATGTTTACTCTTGCTAAGCACAGAGAACTAAGCTGTAATTTAAGATACAAATTAAGACACTTTGATTTGGGCACAAAAACACACAGTTTGTCATTTTACACATCCATATTTGGATATTTTTTTATGGATGTCTACAGGCCGAGAAGACCGAAAGCTTTTCCCAATGTACTTAGCATATTTACAGCCAAGGTCAAACACACTGAAAATGCCAAAACGTTCATATGAATGAACAAGAAGATTTTCAGATGAGGGGCTCAACAATGACCTGTTTAATGCTTTGGTCCTAGATTCCCCACCCCACCCCCCCAATCTCCCATAGGGAACTACTTGTTAAAAGTTAGGAAAATTTTAAAATTGCACTTTGACTTTGGGAATGGAAAAGGGCAAGAACATATAGGTTTTAGAAAACATAGTGAAAATGCCCTTTTAGATACACAGAACTGTATGTGCAATTCTCTGGGTTATGACCACCGTCTCTAATACCAGCAAACGTAACTGAATCTTAAGCCCTTGACCTCTGAAGAAGCAGTGTTTGATGATCAGCAGAGGTGGAAAGCAGAGTTTATATCAGGGGTTCTTAACCTGGGGCCCATGCATCGGCTTCATCAGGCGGTCCATGAACCAGGCACGTATGCCAAAATAATAAAATTAACTGTGCTAAATTTTGTATGTATGCGCATGGGGGGGGGGGGGCTGTCCACAGCTTTCATCAGATTCTCAGAGGGGTCCATAACCCAAAAATATCTAAGAACCACTACCTAGTCACAGAAGCTGTCTCCCCCTTCTGTTTTGCACAGCAGAGTACAGAGAGGAAAGAGGGAGTGGGTCTATCTTCCTGCATGGTGCAACAGGAAGAAACCCAAATCCAGCAATCAAAGTATTTTCATCTTGAGCGCCCCTGAGCGAAGCATCTGATGGGGACTGTGTGCTCAGGCTAGAAAGACAAGCAAGGAGATTTCGATCTATTGGCACTGTTCTCCTCAAGGCCAAAATGTTCTCTGAAAGGGATTATTTGTACCAGTGGGCACCACTCACTGAGACTGAAAGGATTGTTTCAGATATTATCACCCACCCATGCCACTTTCTGGAGCTCCCTGTAAAATGGCAATTAGTTAATGTAGAAAGAGGCTTAGGAACACTGTGGTGCCCAGGTGAGATCACCAGCATGCTGAAATGTGTTCCCCCCTGCAGGAATCACTCAACCGCTTCCATGTGCTTTATATAAAAACCGAGAAAACAGCAGGCATGGATTTTTGTGTTGTGGACAAGCATGAGAAGTGCTCATCACAGCGATAAATGTGGAACTCCAAATTTCAATGGAGGAAACTAGATGGGTCTGTTGGGCTAACTGAGAACCACACTTTCCTAGCAAAAAAGGATTGTGTAAGAATAATATATGAATAATACTAAAGTTCTGGGACAGTGTGATTTCCCCTGACAAAAGGTGCACTAGATGAAGGGGAAATACTTTGATCCCTTAAAGGTAAAGGTAAAGGGACCACTGTAACATTTCAATGTTTAATGTTTAATAATAAGTAAGTAAAGGTAAAGGTCCCCTGACAGTTAAGTACAGTCTGGGGTTGCAGCGCTCATCTCACTTTACTGGCCGAGGGAGCCGGAGTACAGCTTCCGGGTCATGTGGCCAGCATGACTAAGCCACTACTGGCAAACCAGAGCAGCGCATGGAAACCCCGTTTACCTTGCCACTGGAGTGGTACCTATTTATCTACTTGCACTTTAACGTGCTTTCGAACTGCTAGGTTGGCAGGAGCAGGGACCGTGCAAAGGGAGCTCACCCCGTCGCGGGGATTCGAACCGCCGACCTTCTGATTGGCAAGCCCTAGGCTCTGTGGTTTAGAACACAGCACCACCCATGTCCCAGACTAAACAGCAGACTAAAGCCACCATCCTTATAATGAGTGCATCATCAAACTAGGGTTGCCCAATAAATTAATGAATTCCTTGCATGGCAAGCTGATAATGTTTCCCACTTTTAAGTCAGTACTGATGGCAAACCCCAACCATCATTGTATTATGGTGCCAAATACCACATTAAAGGTAAATAAACAGCAGTTAAAAGCCTTGAGATCCAGCACTTACCTTGCATCTGCTTCACTGTAATATTCTCTTGCAACAATATCCTCAAATAATTCACCTCCAGTGACTCTGTTAATGATATAAAGCATTTTTTATATATATCAGACAAAATAATCGAGAATCCTGCATGTGAGAGAATTCTATACTGCCAAACTATTCAAAGTGTTGCAAAAGTACTGAATCATGGATTATCCTCACACATGGAGGTTCACACCACTGCAACTATTGGTGCATAGATCTGCAGGATACTGGATATTGTAGTAAATGAGGTATCTGGTCTTGCAGACCATTTTGCAAAGCGCTCTGCAAGACCCACTGCGGCAAAAAAGAAAAGAAAAAAGATTGCCTAATCTCACTGTGATGTCAGGTGATTGACAGGTGGGCGGCTCCTATCCACCTGCCAAGCTTGGCCTGCGAGGGATGGGGGAGATAATTATCTACCCCACCAGCCAGATCCAGTTACCCACCCCTGATAGATAAGGTGTGAAGCAGCCCTTTGGGATGTTGACCTTCAGCCACCTGCTGTTCTGGCCTCGTCACTGAGATATTTGTATGCAATACCAAATAGTTCCAGTAAGTTTTATTCTCCTCGGTTTTTTCCTCTAACGTGCAGGAAAATCACTTGCATTATGATGGGCTTTCATTATGGAATCTTCGTAACTCAGAAATGCAGGATCTGGTAAGTAATTAACCTCTCTATTATGGGTGTCCACTTTTAGTAGAAGAGGCACAATAATAACTTGAAAGGATTTATATCACACTAATGGCCACTCCATCCACTCGGTTGACAGACAAGCTCCATTTGGCTTTTCCTCAATTGTCATCTATCTGTTCCATCAAGCTACAACAAAGGGAGAAGTTGGGAAGCCGAACCACTCTCTCAGCTTGGCTGAGAGAACAGCTCCATTTGACTTGGCTTCTCTCTGAACTGATGCCACTAAAGCTAAAGGAACCTGATCAATGTAGGAGTATTTTAGCTCTAAGGACTGATGCCTGAGTTTGCTTGTATTCCTCTTCCCTCCTCCTCTTCCTCCCTTTTTCCTTCTGTGCTGCATTTTTTAGCTGGACAGAGGCAAGAAAAGCAGGAGGGCTATTGTTCCTGCTCACAGAGACACCTGTTTGGCCACTCTGTTAAAGGAAACGTTTGTCTGATCTATCGCGTCTCTGCTAATGTTCTTATGACTGTTTTATTTGTTATTGATCTTATGGAAGTTGATCCAAGAGCCTTTTTGGCTGAAGAGCTGAGCAAAAATGCTTTAAACAATAGATCTGCCTGTCCCTGTGTGGCCTTTCAGTCTTCACACTATCAATTTATTCTTCTATTTCTGATTGTTCCACTGGAGATACTAAAGTATTTCACAAATAAAGAGGAAAAACTGCTTATAAGAAAGAAGGCAGGCAGTCTAAAGTAAGTTTGTGTAAACATCTCACTATGGCTGAATTTTTACTTCAACCAGCTCACTATGGATTTTGTAATAGATTTACAGTGATACTTATATAAACAGAATCATGCATACACAGGCAACCCCCCCCCATCTTACCACTTTCAACATTTCATTGTGAAAATAACTATCCAATAAGGCAACAAATACTTTTCACAATAAAAGTGTCTATTTATTAAGCTGACTGTTTTAATATTAAAGTTTCTTGTTTGCTAGGTTTTTAAAAAACACATCAAAATGTGCTGTCCTGAGAGGTTGAAATGAGAATTTTTAAAGTCAATTAACTAACATCTATGACCTTTACAATTTTGCTCCAGTGTTTCTTGACAAAAAGAAATGTGCTCCAGAAGTGAGAAGCCCAATGTATTTCTTTTACAAAAATAGATTTCAACACTGGGCATAATTAGGCAAAACAATAGCCTTATGACTTAAACTGCAGCTACATGTTTTTACATTTGGTGGCCTCTCGTTTCCCGTAACAGCATGGCATTTCACTGAATAATATGCTATTACATAAATCTTTCATAAATGCAGTCCTGCTAAACAAAACATTTCATACTCTCTTCTCATCTTTACCAGCAATTCTTGTGCTTTTTCGGAATGTTTCCCAAAAATAGGACCTTAGACTGTAACAGAACACCATTTCCCCACATTCCTCACTGAACAGTTTTGTAATACTGGTACATGTTATTCAGAAGGCATCTGGCATTTATCTGTCTCTTATCAAGGCAGCTCACATAATTATTAACTATGATCCAGTTATGTTCTAATGCCTTGTTCACAATTCAACACACTGGAGAATAGCCTGGGCCAATTGTTTAAGCAAGAGAACTGAAACAACCAAGGTAACCCTAAGGCTTCTTTAACAACATTCAGAAATTCTATTTAAACCATCTTACAGTGCCTGAGCTGGGCTATGCTGGCTAGCTATGCCCCTGACACTGTGCACACTGGCTAATCTCACATCTGCAGAGATGGAGGAGGCTTTGTATGTACAGATAATCATACAATAGCTCAATCTTTGCAGAAATTTATGCCAGGGGGTATGGCTAGCCAGCATGTGTGACGTTGAGGGAATGCATATTTTGCACAGTCCCACTCAGATGAATACATGTGTAGGGCTTCTGAACAGGGGTGTATTTCCAAAGAAACCCCATTAAAACCCATTACATCTACTTCTATGCATACAATTGACATGGGGGAGCCCTCGTTCAAGTTGTTCTTGAATTTGCAATTAGAAACATGGACCTTTCATATGCAACTTCTACTTTCTTTGGACACAAAGGGGAAGTAATTCACGCGCAACAAATAAAAATTTGCACACTATGCAAGGACAGCTTGGAAATCTGCAAGAAAAGTGATCTTTCTGTACTCCGTTAAAGGGAATTTGAATTTTTGCGCATGCTTAGGTCTGGTTTCAGATCACAGCCTCTTTACATAGATGGTATAGATGAATGCTTCACTAACCATTTAGGCA
Source organism: Podarcis muralis (assembly GCF_964188315.1). Classification (NCBI taxonomy): domain Eukaryota; kingdom Metazoa; phylum Chordata; class Lepidosauria; order Squamata; family Lacertidae; genus Podarcis; species Podarcis muralis. Next base: position 26,540,823 of record NC_135663.1, read on the forward strand.
CACTTTGCTTCTCAGGTCTATAGGTTATCATCAAGTGTAAGTGAAAAGGGCTATTCGCTATTTTAGAACCAAAAATTGGTTCTTAAAGGCTGTCTGTACATGCAAGAAAGATTGTGAAAGCACTCTACACAAGTAGGTACATTAACTGAATTACTGTTAATAAAATATGTTAAAACCTTATCTTTGCAGCACTTGATATCCTTTCATAAGTGTACTCCCCTTCAACTTGGCAACAAAGATTTGTACACAGGTGCATAACAAAATTTAATGCAACTTTGCTCAAATACTCCATCATATTTTCTATTCTGTTCCACAGCAGGCATCGATGCCATGTGTATTACTGAAATAACATGCTTCCAAGATGGAAGAACTGAAGTAATACTGATAATCTCTTTACAATGGTTAACTAGTCAGGAGCTGGCTGGCTTGTTTGCTTGTTCCTGCTTCTGGTGTGAAATAAGATTGGGGAGACCATTTGAAGCAGGTGTGCACAATGGTTGAAACAGCAGAATAAGTGGTAGGCACAAGCCCACCTTCCACAGCCTGATACAACCATTCTTCAACTTGCCCTATGCTGCAAACTGATGGGGACATTGCTTGCTCAGGGGATGATTTGAAGGGCTGCTGGTGGGAAACCTGCTGTTTAGGAAGAATCCTACCCCCTGGGGAAGGACCTGTGGGGCACGAAGGTCTCCTACACTGCATGGCTTCTTGCCCAACAACAGCTTTTCCCCCATGAGAAATCCTTAAATTAAAGGAAAGACAATTATTATTGGCAAAGCATTCATTTTGAATACTGACAAAAGCCATCGAAAATTCGAGTCCTCAAAGGGAACACTTGCAATTAGTGATCAAAAGCCAATCATTTTAGATCCGAACACTGGGAACTACATGCAACCCTAGTGTGAATACTGTACTCCCTTACCATTATTTCTTGGCTACAACTGTGGAACTGTTTCAGATTAACATTGATTTTAGCCAACAAATACTAAAGGTGTTTGTAGTACCTGTAGTATACAGTGGCTTGGAGAGGGCAATCCCACCAAACCTGTCTACCAACTGGATAGTAGGTTTAATGCTCAAGTTTCAAGGGAGAAAATTACTGGGTGTATGTATGCCTTATCGGCAAGACAGCAGAACCCTTGCACACACACCCATAAAAATACACAGTGCTTTACCATCCTTCTCTCCTTCATTCATACAGAATCTCAGCAAGAAAATTAACTTATATTTCCATTTTACAGTTAGGCAGCTGAAGCTGAGAAAGTGCATCTCACTCAACACCATCTGCTGAATCCATAGAAGCATTGGAACCAAGATCACGAAATGGGTTAACCACTTAGGACATTCAGCTTCAGTGGATCTCAATATGCAATTAGATATAATTTATTCATCCACTACCATGACATGAACCACTTATGGCTACTTTTTACCTGTCAAATATTAGAAACACACAGAATACCCCCAGGGTCTTTGTGGGCTCTCCCCGCACCCCAATCTCATTCTTTAGAAAAGGAGCTCGGTGCAGTATGTAGCAAACAGACATACTTACAAATCGAAGACTAAGTAATGAAATCCTTCTTCTGATATGCTGTCATGAAGTCGCACTGTAAAAAAAGAAAGAAAAATGATCTCTCTTTCTCTTTGACTCTTTTGTCTAATTCACCTTTCTGGATAATTATCTCCCATCTTTGATAATTAATTTTTCCTTTTTTATGTAAAAAAAATAGAGCTGTGCTTTGTCTTCCCTTTTCAATCCATTTTTATACAACCTTTCTTTCTTCATATATACAGAAAGCACTCCATCTAATAGATTTGTATCTCTTTCCTTGCACTATACCAGACTTTTTCCAACCTGGTGCTCTCTAAATGTTTTGAACTACATCTCCTATCAGCTCCAGCCACCACAGCCAAGACTGTGGAAGTTAATGGGAATTGTAGTCAAAACTATTTAGAGGGCACTAGGTTACAGCTGTCACCCACCTATATTACAAATTTGTAGCATATTAGCCATATTTCATGAATGCTACTAACTAATATCTATTTTATTCAAACATCTTTTGGGTACATAAGTCTTGCTGGGGAAGAACTTCAATGGTGCTGGATAGAAAGCTGATGTATTAAGGGAAACGTTTTTGCAGATCCCATTAAATGGGAATCAGCACATAAAATGTTCCAAGTGGCAACAAACACTGGATTGGGAATAGAATAAGCTGTTCAACAATTACCTTAACAACCAAGACACCCCAGGAGAATAGTATGCCTTTGTTTCGCTATCTTTCCCAACCTTCACTGTGAATTAGTCAAAAGCACTTTGTTTTTATCAAGAAGGAAATGAATACAGAACTCAGTGCATTTTAGTTCATAATAGGAAGCCATATCAGGACACAGTTGCTGTTGTTCGCTGAAGAGCTACTACGTAGAAAGATTATTTCGAGCGCTGCCCTTTCCTATTTTTCAAGAATGAGCTACCAGCCTCCATGCAGACCTCATTTCAGATGCCCAAGCGGCTGATCTGAACTGGGAAAGAAGCAATTAGTCTGTCAAATGCCCGGTCAACTCCTGTCAAACAAAAATGCACACATATTCCTTTACAAAACCCACTTCTATTTAAGTGTTGACACCTTATACCTTGAAAGCATTAGAAGAACACACTTTTAAAGGAAGTGGAAGCTGCCTAGCGAGTTAGGTGTTCGGTAACAAAAATGCTGATTGCAGCTCCGTGCCAGTAAGGCAAACGTTACGCTTTCTGGGCAACCTGACCTATAACAGGTGCTTTGCTATAAGACCCTTGCAACACATATCATGAGCACTCCAAATACAATGTAGGAGTTCAACTGTTACGACAGTCCAAATAGCATGCTTGTATGGAAATTTCCCTTGTTGGAGGACTACTGACGAGTGCTCAGCTAGAAAAGCAAGAAATGATAGGAAACACACAAGGGGGGGGGCATCCTGCGGCCTGTGTGCACTACTTTCCCCACCAACGCTGATCCTTCAAGTTTGAATGGTCCACAGGCAACTTGAGCAGCAGGGTTTATAAAATTAGGAATTGTATTTTGGGTGGGGTGGGGGGGGAGTATAGAGATTTTTCTTCCTCTCTCCTAATAGTAGAGCTTGGGATCCCCTAAAAACATTCCTCAGCATTAGGTTCAGCACCAACAAAAGGACTATGTCACACAATTCCTAATTAACTCCTAGAATTCACTGCCAGAGAATGTGAATGTAGCCATTAGCCTAGATGGGTGAAAAAACACCCTTTAGACAAATACATGCAGGAGACAAAGACTGCTAAATGAGCCTTCGATGTTCAGATGCTTCATACCTCTGAAATGCCATATGGTGGGGAGTGAAAGGATTATTTTTAAAACACACTTCAATGATGATGTTGATGAAAAAATGCAGTCAAACAAGGACAGCTGGATTCAGCTGCAAATTTTGGAGCAGGGTTCAACTAACCAGTCCTGTCAGTGGAAGCCCTGCAGAAGGACTTCTGGTTGTGTAATGGGGCTTACCCCTCTCCTCCCCCTGTACCCCCAAAATTGGCGCTTTTTTTGGAAGCGGGGACAGGAAAACCTCCAGAGAAGTGCGTATGGGTGGGTGTTGTTCCATATGGCAAGCTGGAATATGTGCACAGACAAAACAATGTGAAGAACGCAACGCTAAATTCCATCCTTGGGCTGCACCCAAAGGGTGCCCCCCCAACCCCCCCTTCAAGTCATTTTTACTTTGACTTATTGAACATTGAGACTGTTGATTATATGAACTTCACAGTAAAAGGAACACTTGTGTATTTTATGGAATTATAGTAAATTTCAATAATTGCATTAGTGATGTAAGCCAAGTCAATGTGACTCTTCTTTTTGTTCTAATAGCTCTGCTATGTGATTTTTCAAAACCATGCTGAGCACACATCAGGAAAATGTGTAGGGTGCTTATTTAGTAACAGCTTCTCCCTTTGTGTGTAGGGTGGGTGGGTGTGTTTTTGAATTAAAGGCAGAAACCACAAAACCAAAGCATAAGGACAGAACTGCACCTGAGGGTTCTTAAATTGTATCTAACAAAAGAAAGGATTAACATAATGTTCACAATAATCATTGCTCAAGCACAAAGGAGTAACAGGAGTCGTCCTAGCATCATACTATAGCTTGTGGTTTTTTTCAGGTAGTTCCAGGATCTAAACCTGAGTTCGTTGGTAAATAACATACAAGTCTCCATTGGTGCTTTTTCATTAGTGATTGGTTCTTGTACCTGATGTAGTACAGTAATAAGGGAAGTTGTGTCATGCTTACTGAAGAGGCAGCAGTTTTTAACCACAAATGAGACCAAGCTCTCTGATCACTTTCACACAGCAGTGATGTGAAGTTTCCACGAGTTGCCTTTTCTAACCTAGCATGGAGTTATGTTATTGCTCTGACATGCAAGAATGCATCTCACCACATCCTGCAAAATCTTTTGAACTCTGGGTTGAGTCAAGTCAAAACGAGCAGCAATAGGAACAGCTTTGAACATCTGCAAGAGTGCATTCTGCCAGCACAGACTTATAACGTCACTGAGAATTCTGTTCTGTTCTTAATTCCATTCACAGAAATGTGTTTCTGCCAGAGTATTCAAGCATATCACCAAAGTAATAACGATACATTAGATGTGCAGGCAGACCTTGGGTATTGTTGCACACATGCATTTGTTCACAACTGGACAGTTTAAGGTGATTTGGCTTGAGCACAGTTTTGAGGAAAAACATCAAGGATACAGATATTTGGGGGAGGTGGGAACAAGCACTGCAGGAGTGCAAACACATGGATGTTTATTTATTTGCCGTTTGACACCTTGGAACTGGTAACATTAATATATTTATTCAGATACAGACTCCATCCCAAGCTACAATTAAAGCAAGTAAAGAACTGTTTTACCACACAAATAATTTTGTAGTGACAGATTATAGACAGTCTTTTAACACTTAACAGAATGCGGCAATTCCGTGATTTTTTAAAATAGGAAAGTAAGCTATTTTGGAAATCCAAATCTTTAGAGATGATGTCCGTCCAAAATTTCTAAAAGGTTGTCTACTCATTAAAAATATTAGGATTTGTCTTCTTATTAAATTCCAGAACCAGATGAGATAGCCTTGCTGACAGCAAAACAATAAAGCACAATCTGGTACACATAAAATACCAAAGCCCAATTAACATAGCAAAATGTATTTCTTCCTCTCCAAAGGCAGACACTAGGCATTCAGGAGTGTTAAAAAACATCATTTGCCTTTGTTACTAAAACCCTATTCAGTCTGGATCATCATTAATTGGAGTCAATATATCTTTCATGTACAGTCATACCTTGGTTTTCGAACACAATGCGTTCCACAAGTCCATTCGACTTCTGAAACCAAGGCACAGCATGCGCATCTCGATTGCGCAGGCATGCCAGAAACAATAGCGGAAGCCGCATTGGACAGGCGGCTTCCAAAAGAATGTTCAAAAACTGGAACACAGAGTTCCAGGTTTTGATCATTTGGGAGCCAAAACGTATGAGTGCAAAGGCATTCGACAACCAAGGTACAATTATGTCCTAATGAATCATCAGTTTTTCTCTCTCATATACAGGGTGAGTCCTTTAAAAGAAGTCCCAATGGATACAGAGCACACATGCTCCACAGGGCCTCTTTTAAAAGACTCACCCTGTATATTGTTGTTGTTGTTGTTTAGTCGTTTAGTCGTGTCCGACTCTTCGTGACCCCATGGACCAGAGCACGCCAGGCACTCCTGTCTTCCACCGCCTCCCGCAGTTTGGTCAGGCTCATGTTGGTAGCTTCGAGAACACTATCCAACCATCTCATCCTCTGTCGTCCCCTTCTCCTTGTGCCCTCCATCTTTCCCAACATCAGGGTCTTTTCCAGGGAGTCTTCTCTTCTCATGAGGTGGCCAAAGTATTGGAGCCTCAACTTCACGATCTGTCCTTCCAGTGAGCACTCAGGTCTGATTTCCTTAAGAATGGATGCATTTGATCTTCTTGCAGTCCATGGGACTCTCAAGAGTCTCCTCCAGCACCATAATTCAAAAGCATCAATTCTTCGGCGATCAGCCTTCTTTACGGTCCAGCTCTCACTTCCATACATCACTACTGGGAAAACCATGGCTTTAACTATACGGACCTTTGTTGGTAAGGTGATGTCTCTACTTTTTAAGATGTTGTCTAGATTTGCCATCGCCTTTCTCCCAAGGAGCAGGCGTCTTTTAATTTCGTGACTGCTGTCACCATCTGCAGTGATCATGGAGCCCAAGAAAATAAAATCTCTCACTGCCTCCATTTCTTCCCCTTCTATTTGCCAGGAGGTGATGGGACCAGTGGCCATGATCTTCGTTTTTTTGATGTTGAGCTTCAGACCATATTTTGCGCTCTCCTCTTTCACCCTCATTAAAAGGTTCTTTAATTCCTCCTCACTTTCTGCCATCAAGGTTGTGTCATCTGCATATCTGAGGTTGTTGATATTTCTTCCGGTGATCTTAATTCCGGCTTGGGATTCATCCAGCCCAGCCTTTCGCATGATGAATTCTGCATATAAGTTAAATAAGCAGGGGGACAATATACAGCCTTGTCGTACTCCTTTCCCAATTTTGAACCAATCAGTTGTTCCATATCTAGTTCTAACTGTAGCTTCTTGTCCCACATAGAGATTTCTCAGGAGACAGATGAGGTGATCAGGCACTCCCATTTCTTTAAGAACTTGCCATAGTTTGCTGTGGTCGACACAGTCAAAGGCTTTTGCATAGTCAATGAAGCAGAAGTAAATGTCTTTCTGGAACTCTCTAGCTTTCTCCATAATCCAGTGCATGTTTGCAATTTGGTCTCTGGTTCCTCTGCCTCTTCTAAATCCAGCTTGCACTTCTGGGAGTTCTCGGTCCACATACTGCTTAAGCCTGCCTTGTAGAATTTTAAGCATAACCTTGCTAGCGTGTGAAATGAGTGCAATTGTGCGGTAGTTGGAGCATTCTTTGGCACTTCCCTTCTTTGGGATTGGGATGTAGACTGATCTTCTCCAATCTTCTGGCCACTGCTGAGTTTTCCAAATTTGCTGGCATATTGAGTGTAGCACCTTAACAGCATCATCTTTTAAAATTTTAAATAGTTCAGCTGGAATATCATCACTTCCACTGGCCTTGTTATTAGCGATGCTTTCTAAGGCCCATTTGACTTCACTTTCCAGGATGTCTGGCTCAAGGTCAGCAACCACACTACCTGGGGTATACGAGACATCAATTTCTTTCTGGTATAGTTCCTCTGTGTATTCTTGCCACCTCTTCTTGATGTCTTCTGCTTCTGTTAGGTCCTTTCCACTTTTGTCTTTTATTATGGAAATCTTTGTATTATGGAAATCACCCTGTATATACTGGGTGATATTCAACTAAGTCAAAGGAGTCTCACTTAAGCAAAGTTAAGTTTATTAAGGATTATTTTAAGCAAACAAATGAGAAACCAATTTTTATGTTTTAGCTGCTGTTATTGTGTTTTTAAATTGCTTTGTTCCCTGTTTCTTTATCTTCAGTGTAAGTCTAAGTGGCATACAGACATAACTGCTGTGGAACTGATTAGAAGAGTGAGCACAGTGCTATTAAATTCAACTGTAAATGAACAATTAAGACAAAAGTCCAACACAGTCATGTTTATTTCAAGAGAAAGCTTCTCGGAGATGAGGGAATTGTTAAAAAGAAAGTTGAAAAAGAAAGTTAAGAGGGTTAAATTTTCCCAGAATGCTTGGAGGTTAGCCAAAACTACTAAGACGCTCAAGTAAAATGTACAGTACAAAGAATGAAGAATACCACAAAGTCCAAGAGGACACTAGAGTGGTAAGGAAGTAAGGAAGTAATTAGTAAGGAAGCTGGTAGATAGTCAAGACCTTTTCTCAGGAAATGAAAGTCTTGGTCAAATAAGGGCAACAAAAGATCACAAATGGCAAAAGCACACAATAAAGAACAAAAGGAATGAATTTGAGGAATTAAACATATTTAACTATATCAGAATCTGGCAACTAATCAAAGAGGTGGTTTGACCTTTGGCTGACAAAGGAGCTACAACTGTCTTGGAGGAGGATAAGGAGATTGCAGAAAAACTCAATAAATTCTTTTAATCTCTCTCTTAAACCATAGAAAATGTAAGGTAGAGATACCAATAACTGAACTGACTTTTCTAGAAGACAGCCTAAAAATCTAAGGCAAATAGTGGTGTCAAGAGATTAAATTCTAGACCTTGCTGACAAATTAAAAAATAAGAAATCACAAAATCTTTTCGGCATCTACTCTGGCGTTTTTAACGAATGCAGAACGACCTACGCATGTCCTCTGTAAGGTCAGGAAATAATGCCATCCACTATGCCAAATGCATAGAACTACATTTAGAGACTCTTCTCCATGGGTTCAGAAACCATGATTCCTCAGGTCCTCCATATGCACTGAAACACCTTCCTACAAGGAGGAGAAACCTGAGGCCTTTCAGAAGTTGTGGTACCGCAACTTGCATTATCACTGACTACTGTCTATGCTGGCTGGAGCCTGCCACTGCAACATTCACTGGCTGCTTCACTTTGTGTGCCATGGATTGCAAGTTTGTGGGAGATTTTCTGTTGTTTTGGCTCTAGAGTTTGCTGTAACCAAATGTATAGGTGTATATGATCTGAGTTTTTGTTTCTTTTTGTTGTTTTTTGTTGTTTTTTTAAAATATGGAAAGAAACTGTTCTTAAAAGTGCCGCGCTCTCCCAAACGCACATTAAACACAAGATTTCACCAAAATTTTCAACCTATTTTGAACGTGCAAATATTGTTGAAACTACTTTTTTGCAAGAATCTATGCAAATTCCTAATGAAGTGAGCATTTTAACAAGTTATATTTCGTAGTCATACAAGTACTTGATTTTTTTTAAAAAAAAAAAATCACCATAAAATTACTAGATGGCAGGGCTTTTTTTCTTGGAAAAAAAAGGCGCCAAGTACAGTGGAACCTTGGTTGTCGAACGTGATCCGTTCCGGAAGACCGTTCAACAACTGAGGTGCAATTGCCGGCTGGCAATTGCAATGGAGAAAATGGAGAAACATGCTCCAGAAGCCGTTTGACTTCCGAGGCACATTTTAAAACTGACTTCCGAGGCGCATTCACTTCTGGGTTGTTGGCGTTCGAAAGCCGAAATGTTTGACTTCCAAAGTGTTCAACAACCGAGGTTGCACTGTACTAAGTACCCTTGAGTACCCACAGAAAGAAAGCACTGCTGAACCTTATAACTGGAAGCATTGTATACGCTAGGACAATCTGTTCCAGAAAGTAGTATTTCCCATTTCATTCTCCTTAAAAGTTTAAAACGTAAGAGAACAAGTTACTATCTTCTGCTGGAGTAAAAGTAAATGAATCAGTACTTCACAATAACAGCATGCCTACTTGTTATTCCAAAGCTTTAAAATTCAAAGCACCCAGCACACTACCAGTGCTAAATAAATTGTTGTAAAAGCTGTGAATAGGGTGGCATGTTTAATAACAAACTGCAGGCAATGAGAAAGTAAGATCCTGAATTTTTCTGGCCGAAGAAAGACATGTAAAGACTTTGCATTTCCTCCCCACCCTCTCAAAAGAAAAAGAATCTAAGTGGGGTTTTTTCCATTCTTGAACAAGGAAGGGAAACTTGTGGTCCTCCAGATATTGCTATGCTACAACTTCCATCATCCCTGACCACTAGCCATGCTCGCTGGGACTATTGGTAATATAGTAGTATCTGAAGGGTCACAAGCTCCCCAGGGACTAAGGGACGCGGATGGTGCTGAGCCTAGGACATGCCGATCAGAAGGTCGGCGGCTCTAATCCCCGCGACAGGGTGAGGTCCCGTTGCTCGGCCCCTGCTCCTGCCAACCTAGCAGTTCGAAAGCACGTCAAAGTGCAAGTAGATAAATAGGTACCACTCCGGTGGGAAGGTAAACGGCGTTTCCATGTGCTGCTCTGGTTCGCCAGAAGCGGCTTAGTCATGCTGGCCACATGACCCGGAAGCTGTACGCCGGCTCCCTCGGCCAATAAAGCGAGAAGAGCGCCGCAACCCCAGAGTCGGCCATGACTGGACCTAATGGTCAGGGGTCCCTTTACCTTTTACCTTTACAAGCTCCCCATCCCTGAACTAGAATGTAGAGAACATGGGCAGAACAGGTATTTCCCCCCTTATAAATACAAGGCAGTACAGGCTACTTGGCTTATATACTCACCAAGCATGTTTATGTGGTGAGCTCTTTTACTTATACAAATCCTTTTACTTGTGACCATCCACGATTTAAATATCAGCACACTCAAATATTCTGGGGAACAACTCAGCCCACTAAAAATATTTTTTCCAAGTACATATAGTTGCATCAAGAATAATTACACTCTAGAGCATGTTATCAGTAGGAGATAATTGGTTTCCTTGGGTATAAGCCAAAAAGCTAAGTGCCTTCAAATCCCCAGGAACAATAACCGGCCTTTTGTTGTTCCATTTGGAAGTTCTCACTTGATAGCATTTGGGGTTTGCTTTCAATACACTTTAACCATGTCTTGTACACAACATCAGGTGAAAAGACCAACATTCTAAAAGCCCTTACTCAGGAGGCAGTCCTGTGAATTTTAGCAGGATTTTCTCGTGAATAAGGGAGTTCGTGTCTTTAGTCTCAAAATTAACCATCAAAATAAAAAGGCTTATAGTAGGAGGAGTGTAACATGGGAATCGTTGAAATACCTTTTCAGCAGATCTAAGCCATGGTCCAGTGACCCGAGTCTAAAATGGTTAGCTGGCGGGTAACAACGAATTCAGAAATTTGGAGGGCTCTGGTCTTGCTTTTAAGCGATATCTAAACGTCTAAGAGGGACGCGGGTGGCGCTGTGGGTAAAACCTCAGCGCCTAGGGCTTGCCGATCGATAGGTCGGCGGTTCGAATCCCCGCGGCAGGGTGCGCTCCCGTTGCTCGGTCCCAGCGCCTGCCAACCTAGCAGTTCGAAAGCACCTCCGGGTGCAAGTAGATAAATAGTGCCCTGAGGATCCTCTAGTAGTCCAAACCCCTGCATTGCAGGACTAAGCAGCTGTCCCATGCAAGGGTCGAACCTGCAACCTTGGCATTATTAGACCACACATGTACTTCTTTCAAGAATCCGAGATCAGTGAAGACAGAGAAAGACTGTGGCTCAGCGGCAGAACATCTGCTTAGCATGCAGAAGGTCACAGGTTCAATCCACAGCATTTCCAGGAAAGGCTGGAACTTGAATCTGTGATAAAAGCTGTAGCTTCAACAAGGATGTCCAGGTCTGATGGTTCCTTAGGATCATCAATATATATGAAGATTTGCTGGTAGGATAGATGGGGGTGGCAGCTCTCCTTCCTCCATATCTGAGGAGACCTCAGGTTTCACGTCTGGGCAGGGCCGAACCCTGACATAAACTTGCACACAGTGTTTAAAGCAACAGCACTTTCACAGAGACAGATTGGCAACTATTATTATTGTTAACTGAAACCCATACAGAAACAGAAAATAAACCTTTGCAAATACATTTCTCAATCATGTGTCTGCAAATGTGAGTGCTAAGGGGAAGGCCTCTTCTATTGGTATAGTCAAATCTTGTTTACCTTGGCCCCTTAATATTTTCAGTTTATTCACAAGTTTTTCATAAATAGGGCAGAATTTCTTAAATGGGCGTAGCTTTTTCATAAATAGGCCAGAATTCATCCCCACTCCCCTTCACATTTACACACACACAATGTATGAAGACCTTTGTGAAGTGACACTTTTTAGAACCTGCTCAGAGGATGCAAGAGCATTTGTCTTAGGACGAAGGGAGGAAAACGGGCTGTTGCTATATTTGGTACTGTACTTCCAGTTATCAGTGCTCTGCAGCCAATTCCCACACAACAATGTCGGAAGCCGAATTTTCACTAACCCAGATAAAGGAAATGCTTCCAGAATCCATCAAACTGACAGCTGGCAACAGGAATGTTCAATGACTTAATAAAGCATGAGGGTGACAGAAATGAAGTCTCACATTGAGCTGGCACCTCCTTGCTGGTTTCAGTTCAGCACATTCCAATGTGCATATTGAGGAGTCCATGTACCGCTTTCTTATTTTTCTTTTTCCCCAAATAGAAAGTAAAATGATTTGCAGAATGCCCGCATTCACAGTTTTCATTCCAGTAATTAAGACATCTCAGTCACTTATCTGCATGATCCTGTTGTGACGGCAAGCTTATTTCTAACCTGATTTAAGAGTTTGACATTTATTTTCTGTTCTGGCTTGTTGCCAGACCTCTTTGAGGTGTTCCCTCAAAGATGGAACAGTATACAACTCCTAATGCCTTGCCAGTACAATTTTAGTCATCACTAGTACATTCATAGTAACTTTCCTATATAAGTTTGAACTGCTTTTATTTTAAAACCCTCTGTTTATATCTGGTTCCATTTTGGACAAAATCTCAGATGCCAGACTACTCCATCACTTTGAGGGAGCACAGATTTCAAAGGAAGACGTTTAAGCATATTCTGGACACCTCATAGCTGAAGGCATTAGGTATTTAAAACTTTGGGTGGATATTGATTCCGGTCCAAAATATCTTAACTGAGGTGTAATTCTACCAAACAAAATAACTGGCATTTACATGATTTCGGCCCAGTTTCAACAAAACAGTTGGGCCATGTTTCTGGTCTACAGTACTGAGTAGACTATATTTATCTTGAATTGAGAATTTACTCTTAAGTCAGTTAATGATCTTAAGTGCAGATAATCCTAAGGTCACAATTGAGGAAATGTTAAGAACTCTTGAACACCACAGGCTTAATAAAAATAATCAACATGTCTGTATCTACTAAGAAGAAAGTCCCATTGAGTTCAATGGGATTACTACCAAGTAACTCCAACCTAAGTATGTACTTATCTGCTAGAAGAATTATAACGGCCAGTGACCCTGATTTTATCTCAGTTACAACATCAAAAGGTATTATTATCCTATTGTATGGAATCAAATCCTTAAAGGAATATTACCCATTCAGAACCCATATAGCAATACTCCTGAGGTCCTCTGCATCACTTCATCACTTATTGAGCACAGCTCTTTCACTTTTACCACCGGTAACCTACCTATAAATGAACACTAACCTAATTGATCAGCGACCAGCTTCAAGTGATTGAAAACACTTGCTTCATTACAAAAGAAGTTACATTAACATAGCAGATGACACAACACTGACCTTTCACAAGAAATGTGTCGTTCTTTAGTTTTTAGGTCGTTAAACACAATTCTGGCATGTGATATAAGTAACAAAGATGTAATTACATGCACATGTTTTTTGAGAACTCAACTCTCACTATACTTTAATGGAAGCAAGGGCCAGACAGGCCCTTGCACAGCACACAACTTCTGTTTGTGGGAAATGAGTGCAAATCCTTAGTCCTAATTGTTAGGGAGAAAAGCTTGGAAGTGAGTTAGTGAAATGTGGTTTTTCCCCATAGACCTGTCTCTACTTCTGATAACTCAGAACCATTCAGCTCTATTGCAGGCTTCTAGTGGAGCACTGGCAGAAGTGTTTGAATATTGTAAATGGCTTTTTGGATCTGGTTTAATTTCTATAACAGTAAAGGAAATATGATCAATGTCATAAGTTTTTCAAGCAAGGGGGAGACTCAGAATTATGACTGTCCCCAAATCCCTTTCAAACTCAATCCTGCCCTGGCAATATAAAGGCCTTGAACAACAACTAGTTTTACAGGAGGAACATTTTGACCATGGGGGTGAAAGGTAAAAGACTAAGGCTTCTATCTCATCTCCTCAAAATGCCGTTTGCAGTGGGTCACCTCGGATATTGTTAAGAGACAGTTTGCTAAGATCCTTGCAAGAATTTTGCCGGCTGCAGCTAACAGAGAGATGCCTCGATAGTTTCTGCAATCAGTTCTGTCCCCTTTTTAAAAACAGACTTGATAATTTTGGCATCCCTAAAGTCTGTTGGGATCTCTTCTCTCTCCCAGATTTTTTCGATGAGCTTGTGAAGTTGCTGTGTAAGTTCAGTTTCACCCACTTTGAAGACTTCGGCAGGTATCCAATCAGGTCCGCTGGCTGTTTTTCATTTGGTTAATGAGCGACTTGCTGAGCATCAGCCTATTAGTCACCCACAAGTGGGGCATGAAAGAGCATTCGGGACCTTCTGCTGCAAGAACAACCTTCCACCAGCAAGTACCTCGACCTTCAAAGCACTTCAATGACACAGGCCCTATTGAAGTGGCTTAAATAGAAATGCTAGGGTGTGCAGTGTATTAAACATGGCAATGGTTTTAAAGTCAAAGCTGGATTTTTTTTTCCAATGGAAAAGTATCCCCCAAAAGCATAATGTCTATGGCTTCTTTAGGAGACCTGTTTTCTACATGCCTGCATGGTACATAGCATGTTTATTTAGAAGCAGAGTCCTCCAAGGTCAATCGAATTATTTCCTCATACATGTGCTTAGAATTGCAACCTTGACTGATCAAAATATAGCCTATTAAAAATTACACCTTGTAAGAAGTTAATGCATTCTGAGCTTCATTCGTCCATTCAACTACAAATAGGAACATACCCTAAAATAACAGAACACCTTCCCTTCAGATCTCAAGGAAATAAACAACTATCTGACTTTTATAAGACATCTGAAGGTAGCCTTGTATAGGGAAGATTTTAATGTGTGTTATGTTTTATTGTGTTTGATGTTTTAATTTGTTGGAAGCCACCCAAAGTGGCTGGGGCAACCCAGGCAGCTGGGTGGTATATAAATTTATTAATTATTATTATTATTATTTCATTGTTCCACGAACATAAGAGGAGGGACATTGCGAAAACCACTCACAGTTTAACTTTCAAACCGTGAAAGCAATGTTGCGAGGGGGAAAAATTGTGTGTGGTGTGTGTGTAAACAAAAATTGTATGAGAAGAAAACAAATAGGTCAGTAGAAACATCCAAGGATTTAGTCTACATCTTTCTTTCTTTCTTTTCTTTTCTTATTAAATTGGGTCTTCTGGCAGGCAGCATAGCATGTGTGTTACTTTCAAAGAGAGCTTGCTGGAACACACAACACAGAACTCATTGCTGGAGGGCCGATAGCTAAACACAACAAGGTTCTTCAGGATTATGGTAACCGAGTGTCATCTGCATTTTTTCGAAGTACAATGGATAGCAGAGGTCATCTCTCAGTGAAAGAAGCTATTACTGCTCTGTGGCATTTGTTCCTGTCTCTTTGGATATGCCTTTAAGATGCAACTCTGGCTCCTTTCATTTCAGACATTTTATCTGAAATAGTAGCTGGCGCACTTGCTCTGCTCTATGGCACATTAAGCTTTGTGAGAGGCTCCGAGGCATCCATGCTCGCACACACGCATCTAGAAGTGCTCTGTAGTTAAGCATGCTGCCATTTTCAATCAGGGACTCACAAAACCCATTGTTTAACATGTTTAAACAGTATTTGGGTTGGACATTCTAGCACTGGTAAAGTCACGCCATTTCTCTGCTGGATCAAGTAGTTAAAAAAGTGTTCAAATGTGCCAGAACATTAATCAGGCTTCTGGAATTGCAATTAGGCCCAGGAAGAAGAAGAAAAATAGTATTTAAAAACAGACTGCAGCAAGGTTTTCTAAGCTATAGCTTAAAGGTAAGGCAGGGTGAGCATGCCAGAATTCAAAGGGTTGGATCACATGCTCTGGAAACAAAGTTCTGCTTCTGCAACAGGACTTCCTCTCCTACTCCTCTCCAAGTGTGCCCTCAAAATCAGCTCCAGGGGATCTCCCAACCCTTTGGAACAAACTTCTGAGGCTGCGCAGGGGAGAGAAGGGGCAATTCCACTTTGCAAACGGAAGTCTGTTGCCCAAATGGAACAGCAGCACCAGGGACAACCCTTTGATTGGCTCCCCAGAGCTGTTAACTTTCAATAATGTAACAGTGTGTCTAATACGCTGTTTAAAGACAAAAACTCACTACCCAAAGCACGTTGTTTTAAGCCACACCTCTTTGCAAAATGTAGTGGCAAAGTGCTGCAGTGGAGGAACAGGTAGAACCTATTGTCTTCAATCTAATGTACATAACTAGGGATAAAGCAACAACAACAATCTATCTGTTCAAGCAAAACCCACAGTCACCTGTATTGCTGTATGACACAGTCTTCAACCTTTTCAAAACCAGAGCTCTCATTTAACCCAAACAAGCTTTGGAGACTCGTTTCTTAATCTTTTTAACCATGTACTTGTACTGCAGTAGCAACCCAGCTTAAATCAGGATGTGGCCCAGTAGCTGGCCCCAATCTACTGGTTTGAAGACCAGTGCTTTGGAACATGTTTAAGAAACGAGGAAACCTCCCCACAAGGTAAGTTGGCCATCTGTAGTCTGACAATACACAGGCTGGTTCACATTTCTGTCAACGCTGTACAATCATAGGCAAGGCCAAGAATGGCCCTTGAGTGGTCTAGACTAGAGGAAAGAAATCTGAGAGAAAATGATACACATGAACGACATATCTTTCATACACCAGGGAGTATGAAAGAGTAGCTCCATTTGCTAAAGTCAACTAACTGTTTATTTCCCTCTGTACACAGCAGAAGGGAGGACATTAAGAATCAGGCAGTTGATTCCCTTTTAGCTTCTCTGCCTCCCTCATTTTTTCCCAAGTCCTCATTGTTAAAAGGCTTTAATTGCTTCTGAAAAAAAATAAACTAAGCAAGCCTAACCGGCAAAATCATAGA
This sequence comes from Podarcis muralis, assembly GCF_964188315.1. NCBI lineage: Eukaryota > Metazoa > Chordata > Lepidosauria > Squamata > Lacertidae > Podarcis > Podarcis muralis. Next base: position 26,557,563 of record NC_135663.1, read on the forward strand.
AGAGATCAATGCATGAGTGAAAAGAAGGCTTTGTGATCACATTCACCTGAAAAACAAGTTTACCCTGCGCACCCTCATCGCATGCATATAATTTCATGCCTAGCTAGGATGGTAATGGTTCTGTGATATGATCTTTTCCTCTTAACCCTAATCTTCATAGCTGGGAATTAGACACTGCTTTGGCTACTCTCTTCCAGACATGGTGTGTGGTTAAAATGGCCAAATACCTTCTTTTAATGGGAAAAAAGAAAACTAAGATGGCAATCAATTTACCTTGAAGTCCAATTGAACTCAATGGGGCTTGCTTCTGAGTAGGCAAATATAGGATCACAACAAAGATGGAATGTTTGATCTATTAGATCTAGATCTATTATTATTATTTATTCAGTTTATATATCACCCTTTATTAGAAGATCCCAGGGTGGTTTGCAACATTAGAAAAACTTTACAGAACATCAATGATAAAAACATAATAAAAACCATACTGACACACAGCCTAATAATTACGTAGCCATCATAATAACAGTCCTTTCCTTTCCCTTCCCTACACACTTTCACGGGCCACAGCTTATTTAATAGCCATAGGCCCAGGTAAAGAGGAATGTTTTTGCCTAAATACATGTAACAATGGCGCCAGGCAAGCCTTTCTGGGGAGAGCATTCCACAGTCAGGGAGCCACCACAGAAAAGGCCCATTCTCTTGTTGCAGATCTTGTGTATTAAATTCAATTCAAACTCATTCAAAAATTCAAAAAACTGGAAAGGATGATCATATACTTTTCTTTAAAAAATAAAGAAAGGAAAACATAGGCAGTGTTTTACTCAGAAAACAGGGAAGATCGGAGAACATGTTTTACGTTGATTAGTTTGCTGCAACATATTGTTTACTTGAACACAAAATTATTAATGCCAGACACAGGTATTGCTACTGAAGGCTACAAGCTACATTGATAAGATGTACTGATGTAACTAACACACAGGTATGTAAGGCATTTTACTTTACAATCCAGAAACTGAAAGCTCTTAATAATAATAATAATTTTACAGCTCTTATAGCATGTAATATGCAAGCCACAGCAGTTTTTCATTCCACCTGGAACTCAATACATTTTTACTATTTGTTATATAACATGTTACAGCAACATTTTATTTTATTTTAAAATAGTAAATAGAAAATTGTATAGCTGCCTGACTAATTAATGGAATCTCACAGGTTTTAGTGATTACAAAATGAAACCAAGGAATACATGCCAACACGAAGCTACAAGAACAATATTGGGCTAGCATAATGGGAAAGATAAAAGGATTTCTTTTTTACAAATCAAACATGGAAAATAAAGCACATTCCAAATGGAAGCAGGCCAGAAAATGGAAAGTTCAGGAATGTGTTTTTATTATGAAGAAGAAAAATGGGTTTCCTTCCCCATTTTTTTGCACCAGAGATTCTTTCCACTTAATTCTAGAAATCGAAGACTACCAGAAAGCAAAAAGGAAGCAACATAAAAGGGAAAATTAAGCCCTTTGTATCTCTCTCTCCCCCCTTCTCTCTCCACTGCATATAATTTAAGGTACTTTGAAATGAAATTCCATGCGCAGAAAAAAGTAGACTCTACAAAAAGAGCAATTTCCCACTACTTCTCTTCTAGCTCCCCCCCCCCCAGCATCATTACAACCCTGGATAACTACAATGAATACAGTACAAGAATATTTGTAAAGTCTGATTTCTGACACTGCTCAGTTCATTTTTCAAGTCCTGTTAAAAGTGAAACTTTTTTTGCATGTCCCATTTCCCACATGCGCCTTTTCAATTTAGCCCTACCATATCAAGGGGACTGCCGTTCATGATGTCCACTGTTGCTCTGTTTACATGCTACATTTTTATCCTATACTCCTGTGATTAGAATAGGTACTGTGCTAACCAGCTCTTGGTTGGCAGAATGCAATGAAACATTGCTTTAGTATCTTTATTTTTGCAGTAAGCAATAAAGAAAATATCCACCCTCCTATTCCAACTTAATGAGGCTTGGCAGCTTTGAAAGTGGGCTCAAAAATTTTACCAGATAAACAATGCCGTTGCAATAGCAGTATTACCAATAATCTTACTGCTTTATTGTTTTTGTAAACCCCTTTGAGGTTTTTCTACAATTAAGCGGTTTATAAATTTTATGAAGTAAAGGAATAAATAAAAGAAAACACTGCCTAAACAGCAGCTTGATTCTTTTGAGGGCTCCATCACTTTTTAATACGGAAGCTGTACTACTTAAATGCAGAAAGTCCAAATCTCTAAAGAACCAAGGCATACTGATAAAATCATTTTTGTATTATCCAAATAGGCAAATATTAGCTTTATAATAAAGCAGGCCTCAAATCTAATCCCACCTTCTGTATAGATGTTTGATCAGCTGCATCCCCAGAAGGTCAGTATGAATGGGGATAGTTGTACTGAGGGCAAGTGGCCGGCCTGCAAGCACCAATGCCAGACATATTGAAGGATGTCAGGGATGAGAGAAAAAGCTCCCTCTCCTCCTTATAGTAGCGTCTCACTGTGGGTGTACATACAAGCACCCTTCCCACATTAATGTGTGAAAGGAGAACAGGATTGTTCCTGCTGGCCACATACCCAGCAAGCCCATTAGGTACCCCTCCCGTAGCTGCCACAAGTATGGTGTCCATGAGAAAGAACCACACACATAAGGCTATTCCTTTAAACTGGGAATGCTGACTGATCCATAGTAGAGAAGCTGTGCAAATGCCTGTCCTTTTCTCACCAGTGCTAAATGTGTGTCTGCCAAGGGTGCATGGCTAAGCAGGGATACGTCAACAGATGTGGCCAGCGGACAGAATCCACTTCCCATAAACACATACAGTAAACAAATGAGGAAGGGTGCTTGCATGTATACCCACAGCGAGAAGATGCTGTAAGGTAGAGGGGTCCTTTCCTCCCTCGAGTATCTCTGACTTTCTTCCTGCCCAAACAGAAGCAAGGTGAGAAACAGCACATGGCCCCCTACAAACATTTCATTCAAGGGCTTAGAGGCAATAAATAAAGTAGAACAGGACATTTCTGACACTGCCACACTAAACTATATTGCTGCAAATTTCTGACAACATAGTCATCCCATAGAGTTAGCCAGTACACATCAAAATGAAAAACGATGGGCCTTTATTGCCACATTCAAAAGCATATATCTTTTTTTTTCAAACTAAACAGCAAGATAGCAGCAGATAGTTGCTTTGAACTGCCCACCAACTTCAAATTTTCATGGACTTCGGCTAAGGCCTTGCAATCTCAAAACAAACATCAACACACACATAAGAACTGCTGAAGTGTTCACCAGAGGCCCAGAGCTGAGCAATGACTTCGCTAGGCCCATGAACATCTTCAAAGTGACACAAACCACCAAAACCCCAAACAACTGGCCTAGAAAGCATAAGATAATATGCCAGAGCTTAGGGACAATGCTTTTATCTCAACACAATGAAAAAACAACAGCACAAAGCAAAAAAGAAACATGAGCCCAATTTGCTACAAATTCTTCAGAAATTCTTCAGAAAGTTCCACACAGGCCTTGGTATGTGTCCTGTTCCCTCCAAGCCAATTCAGCAATGAAAACAAGCTTGGTTCGACTTATACCCTCTAATTCAAAGAAGAAGCTCTACTGTAGCGATCTTAAAACTCTTGCTATATTGCAGACAACTGTGCTGATATGGCTGATTGCCACACATTGCCACATTAGCTTATAGCCCCTGCATAGGACAGGTGAAAAGGTAAGAAAAAGGATGGGTGGGAGGTTTGTTAGGTATTGATAGAGTTGTGAAAATTGCATCTCATTGAGCTGTCAGAGCTGTCCTTTTCATTTCTAACACCTAGCCTACTACTCAACAATTCTTTCCCTTTCTTTATTCCTTGGGTAGCACAGCTGGGTCTGGGATGAGGAACCTTTTCCCTTCCAGGTGTTGTTGGCTACAACTCCCTTGATCACTCACCACTGGTCATGCTGGCCAAGAATGATTGGAGCTAGAGTCCAGCAATATCAACAGGGCCAAGGTTTTGCATCCCTTCCCTACTGAAATGTGAATATTTGCATTTCTCAACATATGCAGAAATTTCTTAGTAAATTAAAAGTTTTAATGCTCTGGCACTGGTATTAGATCACATCAGTACAAGCACAAACTCATCTCTTTGGTCTGCCTTATTTCTCTGAGACTAATACTGTAGCATTTCTCCTGTAAAAAAAATTCTACATGGCTGTGTATTGTCCGCATTCTTACCAATATTGGGATGCTTCAAAAGGCGACAGATTCTAGCTTCTCTTTCCAATTTCTGGTGATCTGCAGGAAATAATAATAATAAAAAAATAGATTAATAATTTTAGCAGGAATAACCATGTCTTTTATTTAGCGTGAGAATAAAACAAGAACTGATGCAAAGTGAAACATGATCATGGAATGTACATAGTGCCCTTTGCATATTTGAAATTCCTATAAATACTGTATTCTAACCATCTGCCATGGTGACTTAGAAAGATCTACTTAATTCACAACTTTCTTTAAGCAGAATAAACTTAGTTATTGTGCCAGGGTGCTGTCTCTAAACTCAATTCTAGATTAAGTGTCGATCCGCACTATACATCAAAAGTCCTGGCTTCCCCCAAAGAACTGTAGTTTTTAAGGGTGCTGACAGATGTTACGAGACACTTGTATTCCCTGCATAGAGCCACGGTTTTCAGAGTTCCCATGTAAGAGGGACTGAATGTTAAACATCTTTAGAAACTGTAGCTCTGTGAGGGGAACAGGAGTCCCCTACAACTCTCAGCACCCCACAAAAATAGGATTCATTGGGGAGAAATCATGACTGTTTAAAAAGTGGTATAATAGTGTTTAAATATATAGTGCGGATGGCGCCAAGGCTTAGTTTAGTGGACAAGAGAATGAGCTAGGAGATTCCCATTTCAAATCTTCTTAGGTATTTACTGTGTGACTTTTGACAAGACACTGGCCCAATTCAGGTGTCATGACTATTGGCTACATCGTGGTTTGTTTATCAGGGCTGTGCGTCCGTCTTCCACACTATCTCCTCCCCTTGCAGTACAGCATTATTTTACCCACACTGAAGGGGATGGATGGGATTGCAGACCTGAGATACCAGCTCTGCAAAGTAATCCAACTTGTTAAACCAATTTTGCTGGGGGTAAGGGTGGGGTTAGAATAGTGCGTGGCAACTCTTCTGAAATGGGGAGCCTTCTGTCCTCATGGAGGCTCCCTAAGCATTATAAAACACTGGTTTCCCAGGGTTCTAACATTCTTATTTTCCAGGGATCTACAGCTTTCAGTTTCAGAAGATCTGCCTCTCTCTTGTGAGGGCAATGAGAATAGGAAGCTCATCTCCGCTGCTCCCCGTTGCGTGTTTCTGTCATAGAAATCTAGAAACTTTAGTGTGAATTACTTCGGCACCCACTCACTGCTCCTATCCAAGTTTCTTTCAGCGTCGCTTTGTATACAGCAGAATTTATAGGAACTCTTAATGTGCCCGGACATGCATAACACTTGCAGGGAGGGGAAGAGATTTAGGAGAGACTTATACCAAGTTTCTGTATGACATGATCTGTTTGATGGCCTAGAATTGTTTTGCTAACAACTTCCATGTTAAAGTACAGTGGTACCTCGGGTTAAGAACTTAATTCATTCTGGAGGTCTGTTCTTAACCTGAAACTGTTCTTAAGCTAAGGCACCACTTTAGCTAATGGGGCCTTCCTGCTGCCGCCGCACCGCCAGAGCATGATTTCTGTTCTCATCCTGAAGCAAAGTTCTTAACCTGGATTAGCAGAGTCTGTAACCTGAAGCATCTGTAACCTGAAGCGTATGTAACCCAAGGTACATAAATCTCTTGAGGTGGGAGGTAAGGAGGGGGGGAAAACTTGTAAGTGGCAAGCCACTATGGGTTCCTGAAATCAAGCCAGCTTGGAGTGCAACCAAGCCGAGTATATTATAACTAGCAAAACAAAGGCATCAAAGAGTGCTGCAATTACTTGTGATGGAGCAAATAATTTACAAGTGAATTATTTTCTGAACTTTAGCCTAATTTTTTGCTTGTCTGAGAATAGCTCATGATTTCCTCTGAGTCATCTGTTATTAAGCAATCACACCGCAACTTCCAAGATTTATTCAGCGGGGCACGGCAAATGGTACTTTAGGTCAAGTTGCCAGAGGTATGGCAAACCAGGAAATGCAATCAGGTTGGCATTTCTGCAACTTCTACAACTTCTCATGGCCAAGCTAACAGTTAAAAGGAATTCTGTGGTTTGTTTCTCCTTGTTTGCATTTTCTTTTAAAGCAAAAGTAGCCTGAGCCAGAGGGTGACCAGACTTCCGGGATCTACTTGCTTTTGTTTTTTGTTTTTTATCTAGTCTAGACCCTCAAGTTTCACCAACTAGAGTCAAATGCAAGAGAGTGGCTTGTAGGGCTGGTGTAAAGGAACAGAATGCCTGTGAGGCACATATCCCAGACCAAATATTTGCTTTCATTATCAGAATTGGCCTTGCAATTGTTTCACACAAAAATACACTCCGGTTTTCTGCAAATTACCCCAAAAAAGGAGAGAAGTCTTTTTGTAATTTGCAACTGGAAGCCAAAAATACTTGGAGATCTATTTCAAATTGCCCAGAGATCTACCAGTGGACTCCAATTTACCTTCTGCTCTCCTCTGGCCTAGACAGGTTATAAGCCTGAGTGGAAGAAGGGTGGGAGTCTAGTAGCTGCTCAACCCTTTTCCTTATTTATTTCAAGGGCCCTTCCTTGCCAGATGGTTTCACTTTATTTATCAGTTTTCCATCAGCAGGGCAGTTTGGCTGGATTTGCACATGCACTGCACTCATCAGTACTGGGACAGCTTGACCCGCACGGCAAGAGGGATGTATGAGTTTAATGTTCTTGATTATTTGTCTTGTTGCTTGCTATGCCATCTTGGTACTGCATGTGCACAATCAGGTCTCCATGGGGGTCGTTTAACCAGCCCATGGACCCCTGCCGACCGCTCGGGATCGCTCGGGGACCCTTGCCGCCTGCTCGGTTGGCTCCTATGGGCTGTGCTAAACCGGCGCGGAGCAGAGCAGGGACTGCCTTCTGCGACTCTGGCCGGCTTCCCATTGGCTGCAGGAAGCTCCTTTAGCCAATGGGAAGCTGCACGCGCCTCCTCAGCGCTAGAAAGAGCTCTGGAAATAGCGTTTGTGCATGCGTGTGCACGCACACACTCCAGCCTACCGCAGTGTCTGCGGGACTGTGAACCAACCCAAGCCACAAAAACTTTGCCAACCCCTGCTCTAGACACACAGAACATGCATGACAAGAAGAAAACTCTAGGTTTCTCCTGTATGTGCCAGCTTGTTTTTTTAAAAGGTGAGGAGCGTCCAAATTGCATCCCTACCTTCACCTAGTAGCATCCAACAACAGATACATCGTGTTAAGTCTTGTGCTTGTCTGTTTCATGTCTATGAGCAGCCCCTCCCCCTCCCCTAGGACACAAGAGCCCTATCAGGCCCAAGGCACATCTAGACCAGGATCCTGTTCTCACAGTGGCCAACCAGATGTGTATAGGAAGCCCACAAGGAGGACAGCACTCTTCTGTCCAAGTTCCCCAGGAACTGATACTGGAGAGGATACAAAGCTACATTGACTAGGAGCCATAGATTACCTTATCCTTGTTGCCAATTGTTGCAATCAGGTTATCAAAAGCACTAAACAGAAAGAGTCTTATATGGAGTTAAGCTGAACAGTACTTTGGTTTATAATCCACCAGACATAAAGTATGCACTAGATCTGAATGTTAAGATTACTGTAAATTGCATGTATGCATATTTCAAGGCAATGCAAATACTTAAAAGAGAAAAGTTGGTAAGTGGTTGGAGAGGATCACACAATAACACTGTCTTTGATCAATGAACTCTTTTTTTTCCTTGAAAGGTCTGAGACTTCTATGATATATTACCTTCATCTTTCATTTTCATTCAGAACAATCGAAAGCACTCCATTCAAGGAGCAGCCACGTTATAAGCAACAGATTCTATTTTAAATGTGTAGTCTAGCATCAAGGATTGCTTCAGGAGCTTGCAGGCATCCAGTAATTTTTTCTACTTTCCTTTTCCCCTTTCAACAATGTGCGCGGGCACAGAGAGAGATTGAGAGTTCACAAACTGCTTCTGAAACTGCCCTTGCTTTCAGATGAGGTTTACCCATGGGACATGGAAATCCAAATTCCCATGGAATTGTTTGTGTGGCTCTACAGGTCTGGGCAAAACAGACCTGTTTATCAAATAATGTGAAAACATTAACAGATGAAACATGGATGAGGCTGCAGAAATATCCATAGATGTTTTTGCTCCTCTGCAAAGTTTCTCTAAAAGCTATCCAACTGTGGGAGGACATCAGTAGCAAAACTGTTAAGATTGTGCGGCACCTTCCTTTACTGATTACACTGAACTCTGTACAAGAAATCAATGCCAGATATAAAAATCAAGGATTTGATTTTCAAGGCTCCAAAGCCCACAATGCAGCAACTGTCACCAAATCCAACTGCCCTAATTTTCTCTTTTGGAGAGGATGATACTTCTGACATTTCACAGTGCAGCCAATTTTAGACTTTGATTATTAGAGAATTCAAAAGCAGCTTGGCTAGTCACACCACAGCCGGCAGTTCTCAAGGATTTCTGTCCAGAACGCTGGGTGCCCCAATTGCTTCAAGCGGAAAGAACAGAACCCCATCAATCCAACCTTCTACAAGGCCAAGGCTGGAGAACATTGGCTCCTGGACTTTACACAAATAATGCATTTTCTCAAACCAAATGCTTTAGTAAACATCACCTTCTCCTAGGGAAACGTTTGAAATTGTCTTCCTTTATTTATTCCTTACTTGGAGGGGTGGGTGAGGTGGGGGGTTTTTTGGTTGAAAAAGTAAGCCACTGTTCTAACATAATCAAGCACAACTGACATTAATAAAGTGTTTTTCCTCCTCAGCAGAGACCAATCTTCTTAATGTATCCTGTTTTCAAGTACTTGTCAGGTAGCCATTATTGCCAGGACAACTTCCCATAGATACAACAAAGCACAATGGATGCTTGTATCCAATAATCGGATGCCACAACGAGAGCCAAATTTTCTCTAACAGGCCACTGGATGAAAGTAACAACAGCCCCCAAATTAGGGCACACAGCATGCCTCAAGTTATTTTTGTGGATGGACACTGCATCAGAACTTCTATTCAATCAGGCTTTGAAAAAACAAGGCTAAGAAAAGCAAACTGAATTGATCTGAGGTGCTCTGTGATCACTGAATAAATTGGGGAGGGTGGAATCTAGTGATTTTAACTATTTGCCTTACATGCATTAAGAGGTTTTTTGTTTATTTGTTAAGAAAGAAAGAAAGAAAGAAAGAAAGAAAGAAAGAAAGAAAGAAAGAAAGAAAGAAAGAAAGGTAAATTTGCACTAATCCGCCAAAGGATCCCAACACAGGAATGAACAAAGGACGTATTTATCAGCCACTGAGTACTTTCCTAGCGCTCAGTCTCATTTTTCTATACCTCTATTCAGCCATTATTACTCCATTCTCAACCAGCAGGACCATACTAACACATTAATCTAACAAATTATGGGATGGCAGGCTATACCAAAAGAAGGTGGGTGCAAGTAGATAGATATCATCACATCCAGTGCTCAAAAGGGCTTAGAAATCATCACTGACAAAGTAGGCTTTTGTCTTTATCCAAATTTAATTACAGGGAAATGAGGCATATGGAGCCATGGCTCAAAGCAAGTCATTCTGCCAGGAATTTAAAACCAGATCTTCCAGGTTAGTATCTGCAAGAAACCATCAAATACTTAGTAGCAAAAGTCAATTGTCAAGAGTTTATAACGAGCAGTAATTAGTATGAGTGCATGTGCCCTGAATCTATAATGATGTAGCATTCTGCAACAAAAGTTACTTCAGTCAACAGTGTGACGCAACAGCAAAAAAAGCTAATGCTCTTTTGGGCTGTATCAACAGAAGTATAGTGTACAGATGAAGGGAAGTAACAGTACTACTCTATTCTGTCTTACTCAGACAGCAACTGGAGTACCATGTCCAGTTCTGGGCCCCACAATTTAAGGAGGATATGGACAAGCTGGAACATGTGCCGCAGAGGGTGACCATGATGATCAAAGGTCTGGAAACCAAGCCTTATGAGGATCAGTTGAGGGAGCTGGGTATGTTTAGCCAGGATAAGAGGAGACTGAGAAGATATATGACAGCCATCTTCAAATATCTAAAAGGCTGTCACATGGAGCAAGCTTGTTTTCTTGTGCTCCAGAGAAGGTCCTAAACCAATGGCTTCAAGTTACAAGAAAGGAGATTCCGAACTTTCTGGCAGTAAGAGCTGTTCAACAGTGGAATGGACTCCATCGGAAGGTGGTAGATTCACCTTCCTTTGAGGGTTTTTTTGGCAGAGGTTGGCTGGCCCTCTGTCATGGATGCTTTGGTTGACATTCTTGCATAGCAAGGGGAGGTCCCTTCTACAATTCTATGATTCTAAGATGGCCACTCCATATTCACAAGCTGCAATGCGCAACAGCCAATCCACAAGCCACAAGTGAAATAGCTGGGGATTCCATAAACCCTGCCACCTCTCCTGCTGAGCCACTGGTCCGTCTACTTCAGTGCTGTCTTACTCTGACAATGTAGAAGCAATCACAGTTTTTAATTTCCCAGTCCTACATGGAAATGGTGGAAATTGAATCTGATACTCAACCACTGAGCTATGGCCCTTCCCTTCAGAAGGCAGGGAATGTCGCAGCACAGCCCTTGTTGACTCTTTTGGTTGGATTGCTCAATCCCTCCCTCCCTCCCCCTCATACACCCCCACACCCCTTTTAGCACAGGAATGCAGGAGCAAAGAGACATCTCTATCAGCGTCTGCCGAGTAGAAGAATCAATAGCAGCCTTTAGTTTAATACTAAATGTCCAGGTAACTTGAATTCTAATATACCGTATTTTTCGCTCTATAAGACGCACCAGACCACAAGATGCACCTAGTTTTTGGAGGAAGGAGGAAAACAAGAAAAAATAAATCTGAATCTCAGAAGCCAGAACAGCAAGAGGGATCACTGCTCAGTGAAAGCAGCAATCCCTCTTGCTGTTCTGGCTTCTGGGGTAGCTGCACAGCCTGCATTCGCTCCATAAGACGCACACACATTTCCCCTTACTTTTTAGGAGGGAAAAAGTGAGTCTTATAGAGCAAAAAAATACGGTATGTATCTTTAGAGAACACCTAAGCAAGAAGCAACATTCAAATCTCCCACTTTATTGCAGGGGCCCAAAGCAGAATGAATGACTTCTGGAATTCTACTTTCTTGGTTGTTTTATTTATTTGTTTTACTCTTGATGTAACTTATAAAGGAATGGCCATGCTAGTCCATCGTAGCAAAAGAAAATGACCTTTTTCTTGGTACAAGTAATTCCAACAGTAACAGACATCTTTTGGGGACATATGCACACTGATGAGCAAATATGTGAGCGCTAATGATGCACCTGTCGGCATCATGAACCCAAAATGCCTTCACTACTCTTTTACCTGCCTCATCCTTTTGCCTCTGTGACAGTTTCCAGTGCCTGCATATTCACAGTCTGAGGGAGATTCAAATTCCAGTTCACGAAACACTAATGCAATTTCCAATTCCAAAAATGTCTGAGCAAAAAAGACATTTCTCATTGACACCGTTTCTAAAAATAACACTTGCACAGATGAAAATGTGAAGTTAAGGTTCCTAATCACTCCCTCCAGCAGATTATTATTTTTATAAAAAATAAAAATCTGTGGTTTTGCTTATGGTGTATCATAGCCAAGGGATTCCTTATTGCTTTTTAACTATGCCTTCATTGACTGGTACTACTGGCTGGAACGTGGCTCATTTCACTTTACAGACTATCCTGCTACTGTAAAAACAAAAACTCTTTAGATGGATGAGATCCCCCAGCAGGCATTTAAATCCCCGGACTACTAGCTTATATAGACGTAAAAGGGAAAAGGCTGCAAAGAAAGGCTAGAATCTTCAGGGACATCAGCACGTATACTCTAAAAAAGAGAAATCTTTGGAGGCCATGCATCTTGGCAGAAAAACTCTCTTTCCTGATCCCAGATGTATGTTGGCTAGCTTTGTGTTTACTAGAAGCACATTTGTAATTACAAATACAGTCTAGATTTGACTCCTAGTATCCAAACTATTGTCCAGGACTGAACCTCAGGCTCAAAAGCTGCCCTAGCTATAGGACAAAATGTACTGTAATCTCCCTCAACACACAGAGTGGGGGAGGGGGGATCCTAGAAGATATTATCTAGTACCACGGATTATTATTTTTAAAGGAGTCCCGCCACAGAAGGCAAATGCAAATCTACTGCTACATCACTGTACTTCTAAAAATGGAAGAATGCCCCACAACTAATCCTTGGAAGTTACAAAGGCACAAGACAAGAGCAGCTGGAAAACAAACCAAGCTTTGGAGAAAAAAAGCCATAGTTTGCTTGACTGAGTGACAAACTTGTGGTTGGTTAAACAAATGATGGCTTAAATTTATGTGTGAACCAGGCTAATAAGTTAGATGCTCTACAACATATTTGTAATCCAGCTTGGGGGGGGAGGAGTTTTGTTTTGTGTCCAATCAAACCTTGATTTAGAAAGGGTACTTGGTTCATACATAACACCAAGCCACAATTAAAACAAACCATAGGCCAAAAAAAAATCATGGCTTCAGACAGCGATTTGCTGGGAGTAAACAAATCACAGTAGAGCTACTAGACCAGTGTTTCCCAACCTTTTTTGGGCAAAGGCACACGGAGGTAGGCTGGTGTGCCGTGGGAGGGAGGCGGGCGACTCGGGCGGCGAGAGGCGGGGCGGCGGCGGCGAGCACACGCGGGGCGGCGAGCGAGCTCCCTCCCACATCCCATCGCCGCTCGCTTCGGCCGGCCTACTGGGCTGTCGCAGGCAGAAGGCCTGCGCATGCGCGAGGTTTTCGCGCCTTCCTCCAGTAGGCCGGCCGAAGCGAGCGGCGATGGGATATGGGAGGGAGCTCGCTCGCCGCCCCGCGTGTGCTCGCTGCAGCCGCCCCGCCTCTCGCCGCCCGAGTCGCCCGCCTCCCTCCCACGGAACACAAGGCAACGTTCCGCGGCACACTAGTGTGCCGCGGAACACCGGTTGGGAAACACTGTACTAGACACTGTCCACAGCTAACACTAAGCCATGGATTTTAAAAATCAAGGTTTAGCGCTATGACGTAATTAGGCCTAAAAACGTATTAAACATTACTTATTTACATTTTAGGATATGATGCTACAAATTAACATTTCAGTTAAATGTTTACTGTGGTGCTTTATAACAGCAAAATAAAAAGACGAGCATTAAAAGTCATGTGCAGACTTTGTGTTCTTTTTATTATCATCTATCATATTACATGTTGCAAGAGAGGTGACTAAGGTGTCCTTGCCAGAGGTGTCAAAATACCTTGTTCTGGCCTTGTTTTTAAAAATCAACTCCAGAAGTCAGATTAAAATGAAGTGCGCCGCAGACAATCAACTAAATTATTATTGGCCTATGTTGTCATCTTCATGCACAAAATTATGGAAAATATTTCCTATTAAACAATTTACACATTAAGATTTACAGTCCAGTAAATGTTGGTGTCTACTCTGAAGTAAATCCCATTGAGTTCAATGGGACTTTCCCCTACTGAAGCATACAGAGGGTATTGCTGTTCCTAACAAACACCACTTAAAACGTATCAGATTTTGCAAGGGTGCTCTGCTTTTTTATATAGAATCGTCTTGATAAGAGCATTCTGAAACTCTTTTGATTACTTAAAATATGGTTTGACCCCCAACTTCAATGCTGCCAGTTACCTAACCTATTAATGCCTGTTTCAGAAAGGTCATTGTAGAATCAGAGAAACTAGCCCTTTAAATAGGGAGCATAATTCTCCCCCCTCTCCCTGTGTTTTGGCAGAACAATTCCCGTATCTGTAGATAATATCCTCAGCTATACTTTGCAAGACTGCTTTACCTGGACTTGTGCCAAGGATCTGGGTAAGTATTTCTGTTTCCGTGATCTGATTTCCTAGTGGGCAGTCAACAGTGTTAAATCGCCTACAAGGTCTAAACCTTATGTCAATTCATGCAGAAATTCACAGTCTGTAACTTTTTCACAGTCTGTAAATTCACAGTCTGTAACTTTTTAGACCATGTGTGTTGTGCATGTGTACATGCGGCTTTCTAATGCAATTTTTGAACAATGCAAATAAAACACATAAACATAAACTAAAAAGAAGAGAGCTCTAAATTTGAAGGGGGGGAAATACCAGTTGCCCAAGAGTGACCTGTGCTGAGGCCAATCTACAGTTATGCTATCTCTTGGTTATGTTTGGTTATGTCTAGTCACATCAGACATTCAGTCAGGCCAAACATCATATGTGATTGATTACTTTTATATACACACATAGAATCTGGACACACTTGGTTTCAGCATCAGATACCGCAATAAAAAAAATGGCACGGGAATGAATCTTTAAATCATATTTTTGGTAAGCCTACTACTGACTTCAGGCCTCATGCTGGAACCAGCTCCACTGAAAGATGTGGTCCACAGCCTGTAAATTATGAGTCATGCCTAAAGAACCTTGGCTCTGTTACCTCTTTCATGTCTAAATTCAAATTTATTCCAACATCCCAGATTCTGGCTCCTACCACAATAGGGATGACTCAGTTAACACAAACTGGATTCCAAGAAACTGTGTGTACAAATGACATTGAACGAACTGATGGAAAATAATAGTTTCCTCTCTTGACCATTTTTTTTAGGGGAGAGGGGGTAGTCTACAATATTATTTTATCATAACTGTTTGCTATTTTGACCAAGGTTTCAATCTAACCACACTTACTAGGAAGGAACTCCTCCTGAATCCTGTGGCAGGGAGTGAATTTCTGGCAGCATATACATGCTTAGGCATGCACTGACTATATATACATTTTACACAACCGTTCATTTTTTTGTCCCTGCTTTGCTAGAACAAAATGCAGTCTTTCAGGGCTGCTCTGAAAAGGTTAGGTTTTCGATGTCAGCGTATTGACAAATCTTTCAAAACTGAAGAAACCCATCAAAAACATTCCCTAGGATCTAGATCAGCCTTTCTCAGCCTGGTGCTCTCCAGATGTTTTTATTTGGTCAGCTATGTGTTTTTTATTAATTTGTAAACTGCTTTTTATGTGTCAAGTCTGTCTAGAAACATATTGCAATTTATTTGTTTGGTTGTTTTGCTCAAGGTAGGCTTAAAAACAGGACAAAAAGGGTTCTAAAGCAATACAAAATAAACACTTAAGGTGGAGGAAACCTTTTCATACGGCTTTTGTTGAAACAAAAATACAGTATCTCCGATTGTTTTTGGAAGGTACAGTAAGTGGGCACCTGCCGTATCTCAACAGGAATGCTGTTCCATGGAATGAACTACTATCATCCCTGACATGCCATCTGCTGCTGATGTGGAAGTACAAAACATCTGGAAGGCTGACCTATACTAGTCTATAATTTTCTAACTTCCCCCATTTGGCAATTTATGAGGGCATCCGGCCTACCTCATCTTTTTCTTAAGCTGCATCTCTAGTTAACAGCTCCATAAAGATTATATCAGAGGTTAAGTATTTCCTCCCTGTAAAGATGTACTTGTAGTAAGTAAATCAAATACTGAGATTCATAGACTTCAGAGTGCAGTCCTTAAGGTACTCATATTAGCTGACCTAAAAAGGGTTACTCAAGGTAAATTATTTTAAAATTGCCAATTATTAGAGCTTTCAATAACCAAGGTTAAGGGTGCATTCAGTATGAACACCATGTTCTTTAAGGCTACTGGAGCATTGAGCTACATGACTTGTGCCTTACAGACACAATTCATTTGAATAATGCCACTGCTTCCTCTTGCCTAAACGAATTATTGGTTATTAATTTCTCACTTAGCTGAAATTATTTCTAAGCATAGATTTTGTGAACAAGTGCCTCAACCATTGCAGGAAGCACAAACTGTAGTCCAGAAGAACAGACATAAGGAAAATTACTAATACACTATAGCTAGGCACATTGCAAATTGCTGGTGTACGTTATGTCACAGTTTTATATTTTGTTTGATTTTTCAAAACATTTATGCATTTGTGTGGATGACAGTGTGAAAATCTGTGGAGTTTAATATGATTAAATTTAAAAGACAAATTCAGAACAGATGCTGTTGGTAGAACAATGCTGGCTTTGAAAGGGAACAATTTAAACATTATGATGCAGTCACAGAAACTAATTAAGCTATGAATCAACTTAACAAATTGCAAGCAAATTGGTAAATGTTACAGATGCTTCTAGTGGTCACTACGCTAAGGCTTCAGGGAAAAGTAGCTGTGGCAGCAGGCAGTCATTCATATTTACTGTTCCTACCTGTTGTCTAGCAACCAGACACCCAATGGCACCATGACCACTTGACACCACTGCATTGAAACTACCCCAGCATGAAGAATACCTCACTCTTCATGCTTTGTGCAAAAATAACTCTGAAGGCTCCTTCATCTCAAAGAATAGTGCCATTTGTAAATGCTCTTAGGTGGACTCTCTGAAGTGCTTTCCTGATTTTATCACTTCCCAGTGAGGGCGAAATGTAGGCAAACTCGGGAGAATTAGAATGTCAGCTTTCACAAAGACCTGTGCATAGACAAAATAACTCCATGTAGGATTGGCAAAGTCAATTTTGCCTCGGACTTGTAAAGGAGGAGTCACCCGCATAGGAGCATGGCCATCCCCCATCAGGTTCCAATCCCCTCTCCTCTTTTGTCTACCTGTTTCCATAACACATCAAAGAAAATGAAACACCACAGGCCCAATGATCACAGTAACTCTTCCCAGTAGGGCAGCAGTGAGGACTGAAGGTCCCAGCTCTTCCACATCTCCCTATGGCGCCTCCCCTGGTTTCTTTCACAGTGGCCTAAGGCTCTGTCGCCTTGACTCTCACCACTCCTCCCATTTCTCTGAGTGTTCTGGGAGATCGGGGGGAGGGAAGCTGGTCACAGCAGGAGGGGGAGACCCTAGATTTTTCCGCAGCCTGCCCCCACTCTGCTTCTTGGCTCCTCCTCCTCTCCTGTCTCTGAGTCTGCAGTGTCCTCTGCCACAGCCTCCTCCTGCTCACTAAACCCTGTTGCCGCTTCAGCTTCTGACATCTCCTCATCCCAGCTTCTCCCTCTAACCACACATCATTTCCCCAACACCAATCCTCTGGCTCTGAGCCTTCTTCCCTGGGGGTTCCCCAACCAGTGCCTCCCACCACTCCTTTGCATCTAGCCAGTCCATGACATTAACCAGGGTTTGCAGAACTGTTCAAACACTGGTTCACAATCCCAACTAAACTGTGAAATCTAGTTTATACTAACCATGGTTAATGTTGCAGATGTAATGTTGATCACAGTTAGGACTATAAGGAAAAGGGGTGTGTTTGCATGTATATGTGTATGCCTAATTTGTAAACTGTGTTTAGAAAACAGCCAGTGTTACATCTGCGCCAGACCAACAAGGAGGACTATGGTATCTGAAATGCCATCAAATGTATTGTGGCAAAAAAAAATTTTTTTTTAAGTGGATATGCTGCCAGTTATATTTCACTACAAACAAATAAATTTTCCCATGACAGCTTACCTTCATATTATTTATTCTTAACAGACCTAATTTGTGTATGGAAATATCTCTTTTTCTCTCTCTCATGACAAGACAAGATGAATATTAATGCAGCAAACAGGTTCTGCCACAAAGCTGTGTTAAGGGAAGCGGAAACACCCAACTGCATTGCTTTTGAAGGGTTCGGGGCTAGAGAAGAGTGATGGAAAGAGATAAATTTATTAAATGAATATATGGATTTGTTGCTTAGAAGCAAGAATTTAGCAGGCCATCAATCAGGCTGATAAGGGGGAAGTGTGGCATGCTGTGGTGTGGTACACAAACTGAAAAGCATCACTCTGGGAGAGATACTGAAGATGGGTGCAGGCACATACACAGAACACAAAACTAGGACTTACATTATCTATGCTGACTAGTGGCAACACTCAATGGTCTCTGCCAGAGCTCTGTGTGTACATGTTTCAGATATCTTAGACACAGAAACAGGTTCTTTTAATGTTAGGATTTTTCCAAAGAATGGAAGAGAAAAGGAAAATTAAGAGCTGGTTTATCAGAAACAACAACAACAACAACCACACACACACACACACACACACACACACACACACACCTGGTAGCTTTTAAGTCTTTCAGTGTTGCATGGGCATTTGGTCTCACATTACTGGCATGGATTATGCTAAGTGCTATGAGGGAGGAAAAGGAAGATGATAAAATTCCATAGAAGTAAACTTCATCACACTTAATTATGTTATATTATGCACTGCTCCCAAAGGAGTGCAACACCACAACACCTGCTTCTCTGAAACAAACTAGAAAGCCAGTGTATAATGATATCGCTCTGTGTGTGTGTGTGTGTGTGTGTGTGTGTGTGTGTGTGTCCCCTCCTATCTCCTTTCCTTAAGGAATTCAGCCCTGCGTGCTCACTGAAAGGACAGATCGTGAAGCTGAGGCTCCAATACTTTGGCCACCACATGAGAAGAGAAGACTCCCTGGAAAAGACCCTGATGTTGGGAAAGATGGAGGGCACAAGGAGAAGGGGACGACAGAGGACGAGATGGTTGGACAGTGTTCTTGAAGCTACCAGCATGAGTTTGATCAAACTGCGGGAGGCAGTGGAAGATAGGAGTGCCTGGCGTGCTCTGGTCCATGGGGTCACGAAGAGTCAGACACGACTCAACGACTAAACAACAACAATCTCCTCCTGTTCAAAGGCCTGTCCACCTCTTCACCTTCTATGCTGATCCGGGCTCTTCTGGAAAGTACACCCAACTGGCAAAAGGTGAAAGAAGTTCATCTTAGCAGTCAAACTGCCGTGACACATCAATCTGCCAATGTCTAGCTTTGAAGTGTGCTTATGTGTATAAAAAAGAGAGAGATTTGTCATTCCATAGTGATTCACAACTTGCATTCAGAAGAAGCAATTTTGTCCTAACCTTCACTTATATAGATACAATAATTGGGAGATACTACGCCATTTGACTGACCTTGGATAAATGACTCAGCTTTACAATTAACTGCACTTTTCAAACTCAAGGTAAAATGTAAAGCTTGACCTTCCAAATGTTTAAAATAGTTTCATTCTGTAGGTACTCATGAACCAGCTTGGATTTTATGAAGTCTTCAGCATAGTTTGCCAGAATACAGTGCAGATGGAGTGTGTTTATTTAACTCTGGGTAATGGTTCCACCCTATTAATTTCAAAACTTTACATTCCAGATTGTATTTAAATAATATCTATTATATGAGCTGGTAAGCCAAACTATGACTGACTAGGAACGAACAAAAGACAAGCATTCTTGACCATGCTGCTCAAAGTGTGCTTGACCCACTTCTCTTTTTCCCAAGCTGGGATGAAACAAACCATAGTGAACCAGCACTCATTGCTTGTTTTTCTCCTTGACTTCCTCCTATGTTTTGTTTGGAGAGAAACAAACCATTAAGTGCTGGAGTTTTTTTAGTAATTGGAATGGTACTGCCCACAACCATTATTATTTCCAAATTAAATACAGCAACTTCTCATCTTATGCAGGGGTTTGGTTTCAAGGGTTATGCATATAGTATACACAAAAATCGTGTACAGTGGTACCTCAGGTTAAGTACTTAATTCATTCCGGAGGTCCGTACTTAACCTGAAACTGTTCTTAACCTGAAGCACCACTTTAGCTAATGGGGCCTCCTGTTGCTGCCGCACCGCCGGAGCACAATTTCTGTTCTCATCCTGAAGCAAAGTTCTTAACCTGAAGCACTATTTCTGGGTTAGCGGAGTCTGTAACCTGAAGCGTATGTAACCTGAAGCGTATGTAACCTGAAGCGTATGTAACCCGAGGTACCACTGTATAGTTAACCCCTTGGAGCCACTCCACAGCTAGTGGGGGAGAGAAAGCATCCTTAGCCCTCCCAGAGTCAGTGTGCCAAGAGGGCCTTGCCCAGCAAGCAAGGCCAAGAGCCTGAAAGCTATTTCTGTGCCGGGTCCACTTGGGATACCTGGAACAAAAAGAGCTTTTAGGATCTTTCCCTTGCTCGGGGCGGGGGGGAGGTCTGCTCAAGGCACCGGCTCTGGAACATTGGGGATGCTCCTGCGACATCTTGTGAGAGCATCCCTGCGCCTTGTATCCAGCAAGATTGGCAGTGCTTAAAAGCTCTTTCCATGCTAGGTAACTCCAAGTGGACCCTGCGCAAAAACAGCTTTTAAGCTCTCCACTCTTCTCTGGGTTGAAATTTCAACCAGGCCTCCTTCAACAGCATATGGTTGAAACTGTGCAAATCAAATGCATGTAACATGAGGGATTATTGTGTTCTGTTTTCTTTGCTCTTAATTAAGCCTTCTCAGGAACAAAAGCAGATCTAGGGGTGAGTTTACAAAAGAATGAGTAGAACTCCACTTGCACAAAACAGGGCTTTTCTCGTTTCTTCCTCCCTCCACTAAAGACACTGTGCACACCCCAAAAGCCACTGCTGAGGGTTGGTGGAACCTCTAAAGCAGCACGAGACATGGGACTTTGGACTTCAGCAGGATAGGAAAACTGGAGGCAGTTCGCTTTTCTGCTTCTACAAGACATCTCTGGATCCAAAACCTGTCCATATCTTTGAGGAGATTCCTATCAACCCTGAGCTGTCTTGACTCATCTCAAAGCAGCAAATTGTTGGAATGGAGAAAATATAGACATTGACATCTTTTTTTAGAATGCCAGACATATGCTCCCTCCCACTGCAATAGACTTCTGGAGTACTTAAAAGAGATACTGGCGGTGTAATACTGAACATGCCTCTTTGGGGCACATGATGTCAGCATATTCTGTGGTGTCTTCTTTTCAGTCAGGAGTTGTTGTTCATATTCACTTTGCTTTGGAAAAACCCTTGAATATTTGCAGATGTTCACACACTTTTACATTCAGGTATTGTGTGGAACAATCGATGGACAATGATAGTGGAACCTACGAGTCCTTATGGTTGTAAAGAGACTTATACCAGACTGTTTGTATTAATATATTTTACATATTTAAATTAGATAATTAGTGGATTATTCTTATTGTTAACATGAGCTAACCATTTTTTCCTTTCTTTCTTCTGCTATATTGTAGTTGTTACAAAAGCTATATTGTAGCTATATTACAAAAGCATTTGAATGAGTTTCCTGAAGGAAACAAGTATTTAATGTGTTTTTTTGCTGTTGCCATCCTCAGATTTTTTTTGAAGTGCAACAAGATTCAAAACACTTTAGCCCAGATAAGTCTATCTCAGGCTTCCTCAATCTTGGCCCTCCAGATGTTTTGAGACTACAGTTCCCATCATCCCTGACCACTGGTCCTGCTAGCTAGGGATCATGGGAGTTGTTGGCCAAAAAACATCTGAGGGGCCGAGGTTGAGGAAGCCTGGTCTATCTGATAAATGATCAGTCTATGTTGAGGAAATAAATCTGTGAAGAGAGATTATCTCATTCAGGATGAAGAACTAAAACCATGGGTAGTGCTACTTGATCAAATGATTTGGAAACAGTGTCTCAACTGGGACATTTCACACAACGAAAGCACTTAGGTGCATTTAAAAATGTCTGCTTTCAATCATTAGTTCCAAAGATATTTAGGAAACAGGCAGAGTTTATGCACGTTCAATATGTGCATGACCATCTATACGCACATTGCACCAAACCCAGAAGTGACCCAGAAAGGTCATAAAGACGTCACTGAAAACATCACTAAAAGGATGAAATGTTGGCAGAATGGGGTGTTTGCAGGGATTTCAATGGATTCAATGGATTTCATTTATAAGTGATTTCACTGACACATGTGGTGCCTCGGAAAGTAACCCCCACATAAATGGGGGTTGGGGTGCTGCCTATACCAACATTACTGGTTTCTGAAAGCACAAAGATGGAGCAGTCAGTATATGCCATCTTAAGCATTTACAAGTAAAAAAGGTGAAACCAAAGTTGGTTGCTCAAAAGATGGGACTTTTGCTGCCACTAATTCCAACACAGTCAGATATATAGTGCCATAGTATATACTATACTATAGTCTTCTGGGTCTTCCATTACAATTTTCGTCTTACTAATCTCTGAGCCCAGTTCAGCTATGTAAAGTCTATACTTTCTGGAAGACAATAAGCCAAATAAGCAACTTTCATTATTCCTGTGCGTTTGTCAGCAATACAAAGTTATCATGAGGCACACTTTGGGAGGTGACTTTTTCCTCCCTCTACCTCCTAGGATTTTTTTTTGGGGGGGGAGTATCAATTCTTTCTATAGCCACCTGCTGTCTTACCATGCATTGTTTGTAATATCTGGGCCAATATCAACCATGTTAATGAAAACAACTCATCCAGCTAAGTTATCTTTGAATGGATTCTACGCTATTTTATTTATTTATTTGCAAATGGAAAACCTATTCTTGACTTGACTGTACAACTGTCATTTTCGTCATCATTACTATGTTTATATGTGACCCGAGAAACCACAGGAATGCAGGGCTGTCATTTCAGCATGTGTTTTCAAACTACTGGCAATTTCTTACTGTGAATCATGTTTCTATTTAATTGCATGGAAGTTGACTAGCAATAAACTTTCAGGCATTAGAATTACCTATTGCCAAGTGTCCCGGTAGGCACAAAATGAATCTACAAAACATTTAAAGCTAGTTAAAATTGGAGAAAATTGGGGCAGGATGGGAGTAATGCAGATATATTTTCATCAGGACACAGTGGTTCAAGGGGCAAAGTAACAAAACTATCCCCTAATCAACACATTTTCTATCAAGTTTTAAGTGTGATTGCTGACCTCCAACTAATTGTAAAACCTGAACCTTCAGCTTCCAGAGTCAGAGGGAACCAATTTGACTGCAGTCATTTTACAACTGATAATAAAGATACTGTGCCAAAAAGGAAAATGGGGGGGAAATTCAATGTTTACATCCACTGCAACAGGGTAGGGGAACCTGCGCCTCTCCATATGTTGTGGACTACAAGTTCCACCAGCCCCAGTCAAGGAGTCCAGAAGCACTCCATACATGCACTACATGGTTGGGATGACCACAGACAAATGGACGGCCCTCTGTCATGCATGTTTCACTCGAAATTCCTGGATTGTAGGGAGTTGAACCAGATGACCCTCAGGACCCTTTCCAACTTTAGAATTCTACAATTCTATGAAGAGTAGCAGCCATGGGGAGATACATAAGCTGGAGGTCAGGGGGCGTGGCCTCTCTGTTACTTCGACTAACTCACTGGGTGCACACCTAGGAGTAGCTGAGAGATGTAGGACCAATGGGCATGTCTTTTCCTACATTGTAAGTGTACTTTTGATAATAAAGAGATAATTCCTCACTCTGGACATCCCTTGCCTTACAATGCTGAGACTTCATTGTAGGGGACTCCTGGATATAATACATCTTTTCTAGTTTAAGCTAGAATTTTATTGCACTAGGTAAACACCTTCTATAAATATTTTAAGAAAAATACTCTGCATTAAATTTTACTGCGACATTTTATAACAGAAACTTTATCTAGAGATTATCAATTTGTGAGCTGCCCTGGGATCTTCGGATGAAGAGCAGTATGCAAAGTTCATCATCATCATCTTCATCTTCATCATCATAAAATAGAAATGACCAATAAAGTGAGTGATGATTACTCTTGAAGCACATCCATGTAAAACACCTACACAGAAGTCAGAGAAAGTATAAACCACAAATCATTGTTCACACCTCATTTTAGTTTAATATTAGTTATCTGTATGACTTATCCGAACTGTATTTAGCCATCCTTCCAGTTGACATGCTTGCGGCTATGTTAGACATAAATGAGCTTAGAGTGAAAACACATGGTAGTTATTGTTTGCTTTCATGTTGTTAAGCAACTGGAAGTTTATCAGGTTTCCTCAGCCAATTAACTGCCCATCCTGCCTTAGCAGAAAGAAAGATCAATGGGTCAAATCCTCAAATAGCTTTAAGCTTTCCACAAACGGCTTTGCATGTTACTATCAACAGACAGGGTTCAATTGGATAATTCCCAAGGAGCAAACCTAGATTAAGAATTCTATCCACATTTGTGCTTTGTTCCTTCATTTGAGAGGAAACATGTTTTACATTGGAAAACAATGCAGGAATTGCTGAAGGGAGAAACCTGTCAACGTATCTGAAAAAACAAATAGTGACACATTT
Source organism: Podarcis muralis (assembly GCF_964188315.1). Lineage (NCBI taxonomy): Eukaryota > Metazoa > Chordata > Lepidosauria > Squamata > Lacertidae > Podarcis > Podarcis muralis. The sequence goes on from NC_135663.1 coordinate 26,581,926, forward strand.
GGAGTATAGTACCTCACTGAAGAAATTACGAGGGGGCATATGAAAGACCTGCCACCTTTCTTTCTCGCAACAGTGACATCTTTATATGATACTGCATGATTCTGTGTCAGGTAATGAATGACTGATGACTTCGTTAGTACTCCCTTCCCTAACGAAGAGAGCCGGTGGTTCTTCATGTGAATAGACTGCATAGCTGTGCTACAATAGCAAACAAAGATCAATCAATGTGATTTGATTTTCTTGCACTCTATATTGCATTTTAGGGACGCAGGTGGCGCTGTGGGTAAAACCTCAGCGCCTAGGACTTGCCGATCGCATGGTCGGCGGTTCGAATCCCCGTGGCATGGTGAGCTCCTGTCGTTCGGTCCCAGCTCCTGCCCACCTAGCAGTTCGAAAGCACAATTAAGTGCAAGTAGATAAATAGGTACCGCTTTCTAGCGGGAAGGTAAATGGCGTTCCGTGTGCTACTCTGGTGCCAGTTTGCCGGAGCAGCTTCGTCACACTGGCCACGTGACCCGGAAGTGTCTGCGGACAGCGCTGGCTCCCGGCCTCTAGAGTGAGATGAGCACACAACCCTAGAGTCTGTCAAGACTGGCCCATACGGGCAGGGGTACCTTTACCTTTATATTGCATTTTATAAAGAAACCATAATTTAAAAATATTACTTTATTATGCATATGCCGCCCATCTGACTGGGTTTCCCCAGCCACTCTGGGTGGCTCCCAACAGAATATTAAAAACACAAGAAAACATCTAACATAAAAAATCTTCCCTATACAGGGCTGCCTTCAGATGTCTTCTAAAAGTTAGATAATTGTTATTTTATTTCCTTGACATCTGATGTGTTCCACAGGGCACGTGCCACTATCGAGAAGGCCCTCTGCCTAGTTCCCTGTAACTTCACTTCTCACAGTGAGGGATCCACTAGAAGGCCCTCGGAGCTGGATATTTGTTTTATACATGCTATCAAAGCATTCATCCATTTCCAATCAGCCCCTCCAAAAGAGCCTGTGTGGTGTTGGGCATGGATCTGGGAAGCCAGAGTTCAAATCCCTACTCGGCCATAAAGCTCACTCTGTGACTTTGGACAGGTCTTTCAGCCTAGCCTACCCCACAGGGTTATTGTGGGGATTAAACGAGGTGGGAGGAGAACCACCTTCAGCTCCTTGGAGAAAAAGGTGGAATGTAGATGTGGCAAATAAATAATATCCTTAGACAGATGGCCAGATGCAGCATAACACATAGAAACCACAGTCCCAACACAAGAAAAAAATGTGTCTCACTGAAATATGGGCACTTCATAGGAATCTGGTGCAATGCAAATTCACAAGATTGTGCTGCAAAATAAAAAATAAAAAAATAAAAAAAGGGGACTGGGAGATGAATGTATGGGGAGAAACTAATTGCCTAAACCTGCAAAACTAACGTGGGTGGCGCTGTGGGACGCGGGTGGTGCTGTGGGTTAAAGCCTCAGCGCCTAGGACTTGCCGATCGAAAGGTCGGCGGTTCGAATCCCCGCGGCGGGGTGCGCTCCCGTCGTTCGGTCCCAGCGCCTGCCAACCTAGCAGTTCGAAAGCACCCCCGGGTGCAAGTAGATAAATAGGGACCGCTTACTGGCGGGAAGGTAAACGGCGTTCCGTGTGCTGCGCTGGCTCGCCAGAGCAGCGATGTCACGCTGGCCACGTGACCCAGAAGTGTCTGCGGACAGCGCTGGCTCTCGGCCTATAGAGTGAGATGAGCGCACAACCCTAGAGTCTGGCAAGACTGGCCCGTACGGGCAGGGGTACCTTTACCTTTACCTTACAAAACTAAATGTAACATTAAAGTGTGAATCAATGCAAGTCTCTTTAAAGGTTATATGTGCCTTCAGTCCTACTGATCTGCAGTGTTTATGAAAATGTTATATGCCTATAGCAGGGATGGTGATTCTCCCAAATGCTGTTTGATTCCCATCATCCCCAGTTAGCAAGGTCAATAGGGGTTGTAATTCATCAACATCTGGTGGGACACAGGCTCCCCACCCCCAACTGAAAGCATAACAACACCAATTTGATCAAATCATAGAAGCATAGAATTGTAGAGTTGGAAGGAACCACTAGGGTCATCTAGTCCAACCCCCTGCAATGCAGGAATCTTTTGCCCATTGTAGGGCTCGAACCCACAACCCTGAGATTAAGAATTTCAGGCTCCACCGATTGAGCTATCTCCCAGGTGCTGTGTCCATTCTGTATTTTCATGCCAGATACCGTAAAACAAAATTGATATACCAAATTTAATCCCTGTATTACAAAGGAGAAACTTCAAACTACGTTGAGTTGAAATAACATGTTGACAACATTCTAAAGATTAAACATGGTCAAAATAATGGAATAAAATATGCGGGTGGAAATGTGATGCTAGAGGTTCCTGGACGAGCATATTGCTGTGACTTCGTTCTAACAGCTTGGATTTCCTTGTGCAATGCATACATTTTATCACTAATTCAACATTTATCTGTTTTCATATGTAAGCAAAACTTTATCTCCATTTCTGAGCTAAGAATCTCATTCCTAAAAGCAACACAAAATGTTAATGTACATCAAAAGACTATTATGGGTACTCATAGTTCAGGTTGCGATGCCCACATTTTCCATAAAAGTAGCCTGTTCAGTATGCAAATGATTCATAAACCAAACAGAAAATAAACCTGAAACACTTCTTGTTTTTAAGCATGCAGCTTTTATCACCCCTGCATCACTTTAGGAGCAGCTGAAATTAGTTTAATATCACACCCTCCTCAGCAGAAGAAGAGTCTTGATTATATTGCAACAAGTTTGCTTAATGCTTGGCTACTATGCAGATATGACTTCTATTTAAAGGCTTTTTTAATTGCCGGCTCCCAACTCAATTTAAAGTGTCAGATGCTAAGAGTCACATGTTAATATTCAGATCATACCTAACAGTTTAATGGATCAGAGCAGAAGGATTTAAAGACGTCTTTACTATTGCATACAACAACAAGCAGTTATACAGCAATGCAGCCATTCCTTCTAGTTTCCGTCTAGTTTACGTAGCAATATATTTGGACACCTTCTGTACACTAACCTGTGTTTCCTTGACTATTTTGGATTAAATATCCAGCACAGCATAATTACCTTCTTTAAATCTGTCCAGTCCTCCTCAATTTTTTTAAAAAAACACCTTGTTTTTAAATTTAGATTTGAAGCAACCAATTAAAAAATTGTGCTAATTAAGGTGTTTATTGAGCATTCACCCTGAACTGTTTGCACTAAATTTGGAAAGCAACTGGATTTGTCAGAAGAGCAGGAAAGCCACTATACCAAATCGTATTGCTAGCTATTGTGGATCTCAAACTGTCTCCATGCCCATCTAAAGTACCTTTCCTGTCAACACTCCAACAGTTTGATACAGATGAAAAATTAAATCCTTCCCTGTGGTTACTCAGCCCCTGGTTGCAGCAACTACAGTCAACTACAGTCAAAAGAATTGATGCTCTTTTCCACTGTAAAGTGTGAGATGAACAATCCACCGCTATGAACACTTACTATTTCTATAATATGGCAGGCTTTCACAAAACACAGAGCAAGAAACTACAGAGGGAACACTGAGGCGCACAAGCCGTGATAGAAAGGTCAAGTCTCCTAGATTACCGTTGCCAGCAGTGGACAGGAAATCCGTTTTTCTCCCTCAAAACATTGAAGTCTGTCATGGGTTTACAATTGTACAGCTGCTACACGGTGAGATTGCACAACTAAACAGCAACAGCAACAACAAATAACAACAACAACAACAATTTTATTATGCATATGCCACCCATCTGACTGTGTTGCCCTAGCCACTCTAGGAAGCAATTATAAAACCACAGTAAAACATCAAACATTAAAAACTTCCCTATACATTCCCAATATGTTCTTTTTAAAAGGGATCAAGCGGAAATGCAGAAGGCATGGCAACGTGCTTTAGACTAGATGTGGCTAACCCTTTTCTGCCCAAGGGCCACACTATCCTCTGGAGATAAAGTGTGTGTGGTGAAAAAGTCACCCCCTCACATTCTTGTACACACATCCAAACTTATTCCAGAACGCATGCATACTGGGGTGGGGGTGGGATTTGTACTCGTGGCCACAGGCGGCTCTTGGGGGACAACTCTCAAATCAGGACCCCACAGAGCTGGGGGTTAGCCACCCCTGCTTTAAACAATGCAATCCAAATTGCACATAATGCTGTGATGTTTCCTGCAATGTAAAGGTGTCCTTAGCAAATGGCCCATAGGCCTCTTCTGGACTGACAAAAGGCTTTCACTCTGTCCATGTAGTGCCAAGCTGTTTCATGTCCCAACCCACCTACAGACCAGGACTTACAGTATCGCTTAAACAGAGTAAGTCAGCCATCTTAGGTGGCAGTTGGGCAACCATTAGACTATCAGCTACTTAACTGATCATATTTTTGCCACATTTCTATTGTGGGCCTCAGAGCCTGAAACATGCTATTCTTAATGACACAACAGAGAAGAATCTCCCAGGTTGGAATATTAGCAAGATAGAACACCTGTTGGTGTTATTATATTCCTTCCCCTCACATTTTTTTTTCCAGTTAAGGAAGATTCAAATAATGTGAAACCCAATGAAGCCACATTAAACACAGTTTCTAAAATGGGGCAGAAGCTACTCTTCCTACTAACCACATAAAAATTATGTTTTTATGTTGAGTTAAAACACACACACACAGAGAGAGAGCAAAATTAGGTAGTTACTATGCAATGCCTCCTTGATACAATTGTGTGCATATGTCCTGAACCCCTGGCCTACCTGGTGGCAAATCAGGTCAAATCCTCAGTCCAGGGTTAATCCAGGTGTCCAAAGTGAAGCACAGTCCCACAGAGATCCTGGAACTGACCTCAACATGGGCAGATCAGCAGACACAGCCCCTCAGCTCTGCTTCCCTTGGGTACTTTGCCTGCTGATTGCAGCATCTGGGCTTGATGAGGCAGGTGACCCTCACCTGTTGCAGGCCTACTCCAGCTGAGGAATCACATCCCTCCTCCCACAGCTAACAAGCCATACCTGGCCAGCCAGGGAGCTGGGCTGGGGGCCCTTGCTTGCCTCAGCCTCCTGAAGCACCCTGCCCACTGCTCGCTACACCTCAGAGCCCACCGTGTTTGTGGGGACAGGGGCCCCTCTGGCTCTGGTGATGGGTCCTGCTGCTCTGGTTCCTGCGCACTGACCTCCATCCCCTCGCCATCCTCCATCGCTCTGTGCTTCCTTCCCCATCCCCTGCTCGCCCTGGTGTGTCCCAGCTACACCTCTCGCCAGAATCCTCTTCCTCCTCTCCATTGTCCTGCCAGTTTGTGACAACAGTGAGATTAATATATATACCTCAATTATCTCTGTGTATGATGAGTCCATAGGTGGATACCGGTGCTCTATTAAGAAGCAAAGCATCCAGTTATGTTTAAGATTCAATAAATATGAAAATGAGTAAATGGTTAGCTCTTTAATAAAGCACAAACAATGGTTTAGATCCCATGAGTGGGCACTCATGGGACGCTCCTGCTGGCAGAAGATGGGGGGGAGCAGATTTTTAATGACTCTCCCTTCTGTCCTGTGTCCCCTATAATCAGCTGATGGTCCCCCTGGACTAAGATGGTGGGAGGCACTTGGGACTGTAGGGGAAAGGAGGAATCTCTGAAAATTGCCTCCTCTCCTTCCCCCACTGGGAGTATCCACCAGATCAAAGTCCTTCTGCAAACCAAAGGCACTTTCCCATTTGCAGAAGGGCATTTAAGGATGTAAGCCTGCAAAATGCTGCATCTATAAATACCTGCTGGGAATCACTGTGAAGGGAAAAACCCAATACAAAGCTGAAAAATATGATGCTTTGTCAGCACATAAACAGTTTGGGGTTCCCTAACCATCGAGCATCAAGCTATGATGTTATGAGAGCATTGCAGATTTTCAACACTGGTAACTCAAGATTCACAGGACCAAGGGTTTTAGGATGACTAAGGCTGGTACCATAGTCAGGCAGATATGGAAATTTTACAACATGCAAAAGTGATCAGGAAGATTTGTAAGGAATAGATTATTTAATCAGACCTCTATGCAGAATACCAACAACACGACTGTGACATTTAACAGCATTAACTTGTTCACATATTTATTATACACGTTCACGTTCCAAATCTCTCTGCCTGATTTACAGAAATGTCTCATTAAATGTGAAACTCCACTTATACTTTAAGCATACTAGAAACAGAATATTAAACAAGGACACTTGAATGGATTTCTCTAACAGGCCTTCCTTTTTTAAACTATCATTAAGGTTAGAGAATATGCTATCAAAGCATATCAAATTGTCTAAGACAACCACTTGCATCTGGTAGTCACAACTGCAGCTAGGTAATTAAGAACACAGATTCATATTTACATGTAAAGTTCTGTGGCTGCAATTTCAATCTGTTAGGATCCCAAGACTATTTGGACACAACACTGTGAAAATGGGTTTTTAGGAGTGTTATTGTGGTAGGGAAAGGACTGCAAGCACACAGGGATTTCACCCACTGAAGTGGGAGGTCATGGAATAACCACATCCACTTGAGCAAAAGCCTTGCCATCCAAATCAAGGACCTCTCATGCAAGACTCTAAAAACTCAGCAAGTATTTGGGCAACTGGTGCAGAAATTATTGAGATACTCAATGGTCCTTAAGCATGTACCGAGCCAGGGTGTGTGTGGAATATTCACTAAAACCAGGCTCCAATTGACCCATCATTGTTTTCAGTTGAACTTATAGCAATTGTGGGCACCCAAAAAGATTAGGCAATCTTGAGATTAAATATGGAAAAGTAGAAGAGAAAACTGTTTCTGTGCTGTTTTTCTGTGTGGCTTGTCTAAAAGCCTCCATTTGTTTTGTGGATAAAATAGATAAAAATTTAATTAATTCTAAAACAACTAGCAAATTTCACTTTGAGTAGGCCTATCAATGGCTATTTAACCACGGCTACTCAACAGAGCATGTACAGGAATAGTACATTTCTGGATAGCATATTCTTGGGGACAAAGCTTGTAAAGGCATGCTTTATTTATTTTGAAAAATTAGGCTGCTTTTCCCAATAGATCAAAATGGCTCCCAATTGCTTTAAATTGTTTCATAGCACAATCCTTTAATGTACTCTGAAGTAAATCCCATTGACTCTTGTTGTCCTTATTCCGAGATAACTGGTTATAATATTACAATGGTGAAAAGTAGTCAATCTACACTTAGCAATTTAATTGATACAGTAGCATTCCAATTCACTTTAAAATACTGATAACTTTTATATTGCTGCTTGTTTAATTGCATTTAATGTTCACGGAATATTGCCCTGTAAATCTGCCTTGAGCGTACTCTAGAAAAGCAGTATCAAAGCATTTCACACAAAAAATGTACCCCAATCCAGATAAGGAGACAGAACTATGAACAAGTTCCACTTGGAATGCACTACTTGATATTCCTTTAAGAATTCTGCAAATGTGTCTCTTCTATTGTTTAAACAAGATCTCATGATTCGGAAATCTTCAACACTGCTGCCCTTATCTTCTTAAAACAGGCTTATCAAAAATGTGTTTGCATCCACACCTAGTTACCGCATACTAATGGATTCTCGATGTGGGTAAACAGGAAAAAATCTGGAACATTTTAACATAAGAATCAACACCACAGTCAATACACTGAAAGAAGATAATAAAAATCCAGTTGATAGTGGGATTGGAGCTATTGAATCTTCAAACATTCAATGAATATTGTCTCCCTTAAATTCTTATTGGTTCCTACTCTGCTATGGCTTCCCGACATTGCTTTCTGCCTAATAAAAGAATAAGAAAAGACCTCCTGAATCAGACCAAAGGATTATCTCCTCTCTTTTCTTGCAGTGGCTAACCAGGTCGATACCAATGGGGAGTTCATAAGCAGGACGTGAGCCCAACAGCTCCAGATCCCCAGCAACTGGAACCTATCTTTCCAATGTTAACTGCAACATAATTAAATTGTATGTCCAATTTCTTTTTGCTGCTTCTGGTAGCAGACACGGATAAATAACTGAATACCAAAGAGAGCAAATTACCCTTGAAATAATACTTGTTCGTCGCACAAAATTAAATGGCATTCTAGGAAATATCACACTGCGTAAAAAGTCAGTGTGCCAATGGTGAATTGATACAAACATTCATGCATATCGAAGCAGCGGCAAGGACAGCCTCTGCAAGGCTATATGGGTCTAAGTCTGCTGAGGCCAACAGAATTAAGATGCATGTAAAATGGGGAGCAGATATGTAACCATTTTTATTTTTTTTAAGAATGCAAATAGTAATGCTAGGCGGAACAAATGAACAAGTAACAAATTATCTGTATGAAAAGCAGAATCTGCTATTTGCGTTACGGTTACAACTACATATGCCTTTGGACAAACATAGTAACACACAAAAAAAATTCCTTCCAGTAGCACCTTAAAGACCAACTAAGTTAGTTCTTGGTATGAGCTTTCGTGTGCATGCACACTTCTTCAGATTTCGCATGCACATGAAAGCTCATACCAAGAACTAACTTAGTTGGTCTTTAAGGTGCTACTGGAAGGAATTTTTTTTGTTTGTTTTGACTATGGCAGACCAACACGGCTACCTATCTGTAATAGTAACACACAAGCGCAAAAACACACATCACGAACATTTATTGCTCAGTTTGATTGCATATTGAGAGAGTCACAAGAATCTTCAGCTTACACAATTGTTATTGTTTTTCTGCAAGTCAGAGGTGTGTGCTGTGCACAGAGTAAAATTTGCAGATATATCTGGGAAACAAAATAGAAGCATGAAGTCTACATATTTAGGCAGCTAGAGACCAGTTCTAAATGTTACATTAAAAAAAGCCAGGCACTGAGGGATATCAACTCGTGCCACTTTAGGTGCCCCCTAAAGACTGGATTCTTTCACGTTTCAAATTTGGTTTTGCTATGGTTGCAGAGGCAGATGACTCAGCTGATAAATGCTAATTCAAAACCCCAATGAGTAGGCATTACTCTCTAGATTGTGGCTAATGACTTATAATTCTCATTCCAAAAGCCAAGAAGGATTAAGGAAAAATCCTCACAATCATATACAGCTGGACTTACCCACTATTGAAGTTCCAGCTTTAAGTCCTTTGATCAGAACCTTCAGTGTGGTGGCAACTGCTGTATGGAACGCTCTTCCCTTGGACATAAAACACTAAGGATTGTATACTTTGGAGACATGCTAAAAACCTGCCATACTATGGGGTTATATTTTTATAGTGCTTTTATGCTATTTATTGCTAGTTTAAATTTTTTTGGTACATTGGTACTGTTAAGCATTTATAGATCAGGTAAATAGATCATGCAATAAAGGTAAATTTCAACAGGTAAATAGATCGTGCAATAAAGTGCTCATAAGGTTTATTTTGATAATTTTCTTTAAATAATGCATTTCTTCAAAACAGGGTGGCCACTTACATATTACCCTCTGGCGCTGTGGTTTAAACGCGTGGGTAGGCAAATGAAGGGATCTGGCCCAATCGCCTTCTAAATCCGACCTGCGGACGGTCCAGGAATCAGCGTGTTTTACATGAGTAGAATGTCTCCTTTTATTTAAAATGCATCTCTGGGTTATTTGTGGGGCCTGCCTGGTGTTTTTACATGAGTAGAATTTGTGCTTTTATTTAAAATGTATCTCTGGGTTATTTGTGGGGCATAGGAATTCACTAATTCCCCCCCCAAAAAAAATATATATAGTCCCCCCCCCAAAGTCTCAGGGTCAGTGGACCAGCCCCCTGCTGAAAAAGTTTGCTGACCCCTGCTCTTGGGCTTGCTGATCAGAAGGTTGGCGATTCAAATCCACGTGACGGGGTGAGCTCCTGTTGCTCTGTCCCAGCTCCTGCCAACCTAGCAGCTGGAAAGCACACCAGTGCAAGTAGATAAATAGGTATCGCTGCGGCGGGAAGGTAAATGGCGTTTCGGTGCGCTCTGGTTTCCGTCACAGTGTTCCGTTGCACCAGAAGCGGTTTCGTCATGCTGGTCACATGACCTGGAAAGCTACCTGTGGACAAATGACGGCTCCCTGGGACTGAAAATTGAGATAAGTGTCGCAGCCCCATAGTCGCCTTTGACTGGACATAACTGTCCAGGGGTCCTTTACCTTTCTACCTTTATCTTTGCCCCAAAAAGGACAAAAGAAGAAACAGATTTACTTTAATTTGGATATGATGTCTAGAGATAAGTAATTTAGAAGTACTTTATTATAATTTAATACAATAAATATTGCCATATTAGAGAATACTGTGTGGCCAGGGTGCCTGATCAGCTTGAACTCCAGGTGCTAACTTAATGGGCAACTTCAAGGCTCCTGTTGCTCTCCCTTCTTTCTTATGATTATCTATAAACTGGTATTTGACCAGAAGGCCTTTCAAATAGAGGACTAACACTGTAAAATGGCTTCCCTCCTTCAAATGCTAAGCATAGGAATGTGCCTTTATAAGGGGTCAGATCACTGGTCCATTTAGATCAGTATTGGCAGTGGTTCTCTGGGTTCTCAGGCAGAGATCTTTTTCCTCCTTGTTTCTAGATGCCAGGGAAATGGGATAACCTTTTGCACATGCTCTACCACTAAGCTACCTGTCTCTCGTGCACCCTGCAACCTTTCATGCCATAGCGACCTTCCTCCCACTTACTCATGGGAAAACCGAGATGAATTATTCTATAGCTCAAGAAATAATCATTTCTGACAAATCAGGACACACAGAGGTTTTTTGTTTTTTAAAAATAATAAAGAAGAACACTCTTTCCTGTCTTAGTTTCCTTGTCAGAAGGTGTGCAAGATGGCTGCCTGCTCTTGCTGAACCACGCCGTTCCCCATCTGTCACTAGAAATGCGAAACACTCCATAAAGCCGCACCTACACAAGTGTTTTCCTTTCAATAAAGTTCACGCTCCTGAAAAGCTGCTCTCAAGGAAGCATGGCGCTGTCTGTGAGGAAAGCCCTACCACCTTCGCAAGCCAGGAACCAACTATGCACACACATTGCTGAACACTTTTTCACAGGCTGGCATAGATTAGATTAGTGAAAGTTCAGGAGCTATACTGCAAATGAGCTTCTCCACCCTCTTTCAATGAACCCGGCATGCTTCTGTTGGGAACCGCCAATGCATCAGTGTGGGTTTTTGCTAGCTACTTCCTTGATTAAGGTGTCTGCAGTTTTTTTATGGCTGGAATAAAGCCATTTAATTAAGAAAACAGTTACTTAATAACATTATTCTGCATTGCTTGGGACTCTTATTTTGCAAGTGATGCTTTTCTCCTGGTCCAAACTTTCCTTAAATCTAATTGACTTTTAAATACAAGTATACTGTAACTGACCTGTAGTACGTGTATGCAATCACATTTTGACAGCTCTAGACAAACCATGGATGCCTTTTAATGTAAGTTAAGAAAAACACTGCATGCTGAGTTGAGCGTAAAAATAACAAGGAAAACTGCATAGGATATTTTGTAACTGAAAGCAAGTTTAAAATCATATCTACAGGGAAAGCTACTCGCACAACAAATACTGACTGTATCTGCGAAACACGATAGGATAAAGGTGTTCAGTGCAAAAAGACAGCCATGGTTGTTAAACTAGAATTTCACGTTACTCGTTTCCAGTGACCTTGAAGAATAATAGTCTGTTTTCCCAGTTTGTTTTATAAATGTAATGCTTTCTTCCCTCATTTTAAGGCTAAAACCACAACCCCCAAAATCCTGCTCCTGTCATCATCATTAGTAAACGATCTACACTAGTTTTGTAATAAATACCCAGGAAAAAAGACTAGCAATCCAATCCAAACCCACTTTGCTGTGTATGTATGTGAATTGGGCAAAGGCGTTCTTCTGGCCAGCCCAGCTGTCCTGTGTTGTGATGCCACTCTGCTAGTGTGAAGCTCCCCAATTCCACCTGGCAAATGTGTGGGCCGGCACACTTTGTTCCATGTTTTATTATTTGTTTAAAAATTTGATGGCCTTTATTATGTATTAACATACTGTGTATGTTTTTATACTGGCTTTTTAGCTGCCTAGGTGCATTAAGTGACTAGCAAAGAAAATAAACATACAATATATTAGTAACATGAGAATCCCCACCACACACCACATAGACTTGTTATGGCTCACAGACTTTGAAGGGGCAAATCTGAACCACGGCATGAGTGGTTTGTGAACTGCAGCTTTCATTGGAGTACTCATGAAAAACATGGGAATGAACAAGCAGTACAGCAAACAAAGATTTCCTTTTTGAAACTCAAGATCTCAAACCCGATATTCTGCTAACACACACACACACACACACACACACACACACACAATCACAATGGTCCTTGGACTCCCTCCAGTCTGCACCAGCCAAAAGCTGTTCTTTCCAGCTTCTTTTTAATAGCATCTTTTAAAAATCACTCATTATTGGGGAAGAGCTAAAGTTATAAATAAGATTTCATAGCAACATAAAAAGTGCATACCGGTGAAAAAGACTGAATTCAGAAGACTTATGGAGTGAAAAGTGAGCCTAGCATCAAAAAGTTTAACTAAAATTATATTTTGTTTTCATCGAAATTGCTCATCTTTCTGCTTTTGCCTGCGTGTGTGTGTATGTGTTTTGCAGGTTCTCTCCGTAAGACATTTTTATTCTTTGGAGGAGGATAAGAACTGTGCCCACATAAAAACTCCCCATTTCTCGACGAAAGTTATGAGAATTTTGTTAATGCTTTGACACACACTTGCTGTTGTTAAAATTTGTATTTCCACCAGTTGTTGCTAAAGGCACATTCATGATCTGGTGTGTGTGGGTGTGTGTGCGCGCGTGCACGCATGCATGTGTACAGAGTTGTTTTGTGCAAAATGGCTCTTGTGCAAAACAGCTGTATTATAAAAAGAAAATGGCCTTTCAGGAAAAATCAGCAGGTAGAAGAGGCATTTGCCATTGGCTGAAACAACACTAATTCCCCATTTTTGCATACTGAGGAAAGTTAATGAACCTTTATTATTACTATTATTTTTTTATTTAAAAAAACAGTACAGAGGCTCTGCACAAGACTACTTTTGCACACAACTTCTGTATTAAAACTGTAAAAAATAGATACTAACAGGACTCAGCAAACAGATCTGAATTGGGAATGAAGACTTGTTTGCAGATCATAAATCAGACTTTTAAGTGTTTACTTTGAAAAATAATTAATGCAGTGGTTTTGCACAAGTCCCAACCTTGTATAAAACCTCCATATTTTATAATATATATATATACATATATACTTAAACAGGAATTGACAGCTATAATATGTAACCGTGAATCGGGAGTGAAGGAAGATGGGAATGTGGAGCAGAGAACAGAAGGTCAAGGGGCAATACGGAGTGAGGGAAGAATCAGGGGACTATATAACCCTAATGAGTTTCCTGAAATTGACTATGTTTTTGTCCATTTCGTATTTGAATGGTTTCCACCCCCCACCCCATTTCCCACCAAGGTTTTAAATATTTGCAAAGCACATGGTTTACATTTAAATATTTGCAAAACACTTGGGCTACATCAGGAGCTATTTAAAAAGCCACCCTCAATCGAAAGTAAAATGCACCCCAGGTCAGGCAAGGAGGAAGGCAGGCAGGCAGGCTCCACGGCTGGCTTTCCAGCGACATATCCAAGATGGGTCTTCTGCAGGAATCCACCTTAATTCCAGATACACTATAATTTTTTGAGTACATCCACCTCAATACACAGCACTTCGTTTTGCCCATGGTCAATTGCACCAGTAACGTTTGCTCCTGCGCATTCCAAAGCTCATGCTTCTGATAATTCTGCTAACATCGTTCAGTGACCGCTATTGCTCCATAATGAACTCCCCCTGCTCTTTATTCTCTTACGGTATTTACTTGTGCAACCCGTTCAATGTCACACCTTTGAAGTATTTGCAGAATGCTGCAGAACTGGCTTACGCTTTCCAGTTCTTCTGCCAACTATCACCTTCAAGCAGTAATCCATTCACACACATCATTGCTCAATAGATTTTGGGAGGCTTAACAAAAGAATCGAAATCTTAGACTGAACCATGAAGGTTCAACAGCTCTCATCATGCATATCATATACTGCTTAATCCCAAGCAAACGTTTTCCTTTAAAGGAACTGGAAGGGGTTTCTTCAGAGCCTTAGGACAAGAATTTTTCTACCAGCCTCAGCTATTATCTAATGTGAAAAAACACTCTAACCCAGGGATGGAGGAACCTGCCGTCCACCCCGCTCATGCTGTTGGGACTCCCCACAACCAATAATCAGGGGAGCTGGGAGCTGTAGGCCCCACAACATCTGGAGAGTCATGCCCCCCCACTCCTACCCTCCACTGAAAAGCAAGAACTGAAGCTGAGCAGAAACGCTTCTCATTTGGTTGCATTTCATGAGGCTCTCCTCACAGCAGGTTCCACTCGACCTTGTGCAGAGGTGAAAGTGGCAGCAGGCTGCTGAAAGCTATCATGTCAAAATCTCAAATTACATTTCTGCAGTGGAAACAACCGCTTTTCTCTGGCTTCCCCTCTTAAGTCAGGGAGATAGAATGGAAAGGCATTGCTTTGCTTACGTACTTCACCTAAGCCCCCTTCTCCATCAATCTTGGGGCAGAGGCAACGGCTTCTTGAATTGCTATTATATGCAGCAGTGCCTTTCAAAAGCAGAGCTGCTCTTTCTCAGTCATCACATGTCACGGAAGCCTGACTTGTGAAAGCCCGGCCAACACAGTTTGGGACCCACTAAGCCAAAGACATCCACCAATCATATATGGCTTTTAAAAACTCCTGATTTTCCTGACTGACTGGAGCTGGGGGGTGGGCTAACTATTATACATACACACATATACAGTGGCACCTCGGGTTAAGAACTTAATTCGTTCTGGAGGTCCGTTCTTAACTTGAAACTGTTCTTAACTTGAGGTACCACTTTAGCTAATGGGGCCTCCCGCTGCCGGCACACCACCAGTGCACGGTTTCTGTTCTCATCCTGAGGTAAAGTTCTTAACCCGAGGTACTACTGCCGGGTTAGCAGAGTCTGTAACCTGAAGCATCTGTAACCCGAGGTACCACTGTATTTCAGCTCCTTTTTTTAAAACGAGTATGGATTTTTAACCATATACCCCCCCCTCTCTCTCTCTCAGGGTCTAATTCCACCATTTCTTCTTCTTCTTTAATGCAGCAGCATTCTGATCCCATGTATTAAGTTTGGCCTTTCAGGACACAGTGTTGGAAGCTGTGCCGTGCTCTTCATGAAACCTCCCTCTTCTTACTTGCAGGCAATGTGGCAAAAATATACAGATTTAACTTTAAAGTGCACCTCTGCAGTGCTTAAGTGAACATCCACTTTTTGTGCTGAGGACAGAACGCAAAGTAGCACAAGCAAAAATGCAGCAGCAATTGCATTTACCGAAAGGTAAATTTACTCAAGTCTTTAAGGCATTTCAGCCTCAAAAAAAAAGCAGGGGGGAGAGGATCGGGGTAGAAAGGAAATGTATTGGAACTAGATTTAGTCATTTTTAAAGCTAAGGAAATGTCAACTTAAGAGGCTCTACAGAAAACTAATTTATCTATAGCGATGATACCTAACCCTCCTTAAAATGCAGGTCTGCAGTCATAAAGACGCTCTCAATGATAGATGACATTTTGATTTACAATAGTAAGCAAACAGTAACACCTCCTCATTGGAATCCAAGCAAAGCTTTAGCAAATGAGCTGATACGCAAAATACAAAACTTGGTGAAGAACGTTATTGCAGCTATACATGTATCATAATAAAACTTCCCTTAAGGAAGGGCAGGGGGGTGGGGTCTTTTTCAGCCCAGTGAAAGTATCCTCTCATGGCCAAGGTTTTTAGGTCACATGCCAGCATTCGGCAGGACCAAAATTAAAGTACGTGTGGCCAGATAGCAGTGGGTTTGGCCACACCACACTCCCCTACACTCATACCCCAACATCCATCCAAACTCTCACCCCAGTCTACAGCAAAAGCATCCTTCTGGAGCCAGGGAGTGCAGAGAGAGGGAAGAGTTAAGCCTTTCCCTCCAGACTATCTGATTTTTAGAAGACATCTGGTATCGGGAATTTTTTAATGTCTGATGTTTTACTATTTTTTATATGTTCTGTAGGCCGACCAAAGTGGCTGGGGAAACCCAGCCAGATGGGTGGGGTATTAATAATAATAATAATAATAGTAATAATAATAGACAATTGTGTGCACACACCCTGAAATGCCTCCTCCCTCCCCCAAGATGCATTTAGGCTTGATGAGGATTAAGTGTTAGCGCTTTCCCACCTCTGCCATAGGCAGTGGTGGGCCTTGGTGTCTCAAATTCCAGTGACGCCGTGTGTGACGCCAAAATCCGCCCCCTGCCTCTCGCCTGCCATTGGACATAACAGTGGTGGCATTTACTGCAGCACCCCAGATGCTCTGCGCCCAGCACCCAGGTCGCTAAAGACACCTCTGCCATGGGGCCTAACTGTCACAATAAACAGTTGCAGTGGTGATCCTATGTATAAAGACCAAACAAGAAATTGGGGGGAGAGATCCATGATCCAACCCTCTAAGCACCTTTTATAGAAACTGAACGCTACTTACAACAGGGGAGCCTGACTAAGCTCTGTCCTGAAATCTTGTATATGCACCTATGTGTGTGCTCTTTGGGGTGGGGATTACCCCTTAACCCCATGCTGTTTTCTTTATTATCTCCCCCCCCCCCACATCTATCTATTTCCTTCCAAGCTACTATTTGCCCTGTATTTCTTTTTTTTTTGGGGGGGGGGAGATTCACAGGTACCCATGTGATACTTGCACATTTCCCCCTGTGAGGCAAATAGTTGCTTTGGAATGGGGGTGTTCGCTGGAGGCAAGAGTATGTGGAAAAGATATTTGTAGAGAGAAACCTAGCTTTCTCTCTTTTTACAAGTACAGGGATTCCCCCCCCCCCCCCATGGAGAATGATTCTCAGTCTTGAGTCCGCACCTGCAATCTGTACAGTTCAGACACAGGTTTCACCATCCCATCTACTGTAATGTCAAGAACTTGGTGAGGAGCTTGACACGCGACAGAAGCAACTCCAAGGCTTTCCTTGCCTGATTAAATTGCCAACACCTCTCCTTCAGAGTTCAAAATGTAAATGTGAGCTTAGGCTGAGCAAATCCCACCAGATCATCAAATATGGATATTACGTGGTTCCATCTGTTCCTAAAGATACATGAATATGCAAGATAATCAACATCAACATGGCGACACCTGCAATCACAATGCAGAATGTTGCCCTCCTATAAGCAGCTACTTACCACCTGTGATTAAACTAGGATGGGGAAAATGTTGAAGGCTTCTAAAATGGCACATGCTCACTAAATGATAATAGATTATGAATGACATTGCTTGATATTCCTATTTCACAGCTTTATTAAAAAAAAAGTTTAGCAAGTACAGACAAATTTAGCTTTTTAAAACCATGTTTGTTTAGGCAACATTCCACACCTCCAAATATTTCACACTAAATAGGGTCCTTAGCCTGAAACCAATGAGTTATTTTAGGCATGTCTATAGGTTAATGTGTGTAATATGTGACTCCCCCCCTTTTGAACAGCAGATACCTCTTCCTATAATGCTGTAACACAATCGGCTTCTGAACACCCGCTTCTAATTAAAAAAAGGATTCTTATGTGCCATGAAAGGTGATTGGTTTAGAAATGCAAGTATAATGCCTTCCCCTTCCTGCTTGTCACACAGCCACACCCCAAACCTGTTTGGCAGAGTTGATAACTAACTCAAGATCACCCTGTGAACTTATTGGCTGTGTGAGGATTTGAACCCAGAACTCTCCCATCCTAGAATAATATCCTAAGCATTGTACCACACTTACTCTCAACAAAGCACTACTTTGCTACTCACCCCAAGACAGGGAATTTTTTTAAGCACATATGCAGAATGCATAGATTTTTAGATACTTTATGAACAAACAAATAAACAGCATTCAAAGTAATATTTGTTCCTGGTCTCATTTATAATCAAATGCTATTATTTCATAGAAAGGAAACTGGCAGGTTGCATTTGCATATGAAAATTGCTACAGCAGTACTTGCACCATTGAAAGCTAGTCACCATTTTGTAGTCTTTGGACGCCTGGAAGGAAGGGAGGGAGGGGGAGAATCCAGCCACCGAATTATTCTACACAAAAGACAACATGCTCTACAGCTGCTATTGTGTACACAAAGGCTCCGGTGTACAAAAGGTTTTCAATACCACTGGGGTTATATAAAGAGGAAGAGAGTTATAAATATCCACCTATATATAAATACATGGATGGTTCCACCATACTTCCAAGCATAAACTGACAGCGTAGATTTATAGTGCCCTCTGACCCAAAGATGTTTCATTCAACTTTGAGGCCTGATCAACTTAAAACAGTTAAACAAGAGGTTACACTTGCTACAAATATTTGGTCCTCTTCCATATAATCCTTTGTAACCCTCAAAACTATGCCCATGCATAGTTGTTTTTTCCACACGTGGCAGGTAATTATGCAGAAAGAAGGCTGAAGAATGGAGAAGTCTCTCACCTAAGCATCCAAGGGTGTGCAAACAAAGAAATGGGCCAAATGCTGGCATTCATTTTGCTACATCTGCACACACAGAGAAATGAAAACATTAGTGGTTTGGGGCCCATCTGTCAAGAGCAGCAGGCTGTGGAACAAAGCAGGTGCTCTTAGGTTACAGGAAGAGGCTGTGGGTTGCGTTTTCCTCACCCCTCACAAAAACAACAGCAAGAACTGGGAAGCTGGTACGCTGAGCCTTAAATAACCAGAAATTTAGAAACAAAAACAAACAGGAGAGAAGTTTCTAAACAGGATTGCTTCTCCACCCCTTATAGCAACATGCTCATTTATTTGCATATTGCACTTGTGTTTTTCTCCTACACACCTGAGAATTGATATCAGGATTGTACAGACAAAAAAGACTAACTTCCTTTTAGGTGCCACATCATCTGACATCATCTATGGAGATTCTCAGGACCACACGGCTGTTTGCATTGTCATAACACACAATTGCATTTAGTTGCTCTTCGCTCTTTCCATTTTTTTAAAGGAACATGCTGTTCCTGAAGATTAGAAAAATGCAACAACACATTAATCCACGGCTGCACTTAGATCCTGCAGCCTGATGTGGTGCTGGTGGGGAGTGAAGGAAGAATCGGAGAAGGGAAGCAGACATTTAAAAAGAAAGGCAAAAAGAAAAAGAAAGCCCTCGGGTATGCAAAAGGCAAGCCTGACATTGATTCTGGGCCAAGGCTTGGATTTACAACAGTCCCAGTCAAGCCTCAGAAAAGGACAACAAGAGACAAGGTTTCCAGCTGGCCCTTTGGGTAGCAGGCAGAGCCAGGTCTGGCCATCCTTCCCTTGCGCAGCCAATCAAAAACAATGGCAAGAAGGAGAAATTCAAAGCAAGAGGGAGACTTCTGAGAACAGAACCTTTCTTACTTTATAGGCACATCCTGCCATTTGCCACCTTAAGAGAAACTAGGTTGAGAAAATAGTACATCTTCTGTTTGTCACCACAGGGTGAAGATACTTTTTCAGAATTAGTAGGAGCAAAAGGAAACAGGGAGGAAAGGGGTAGAGGAATGAATTGGGAGAACACTTGCCTCTCAAGCTAAACAGGGACGCTAAGATGCGTCTCCCAAATGTGCTTGGCAGTCAGGGGAGGGGGGACATTGTTAGGATGTGAAACCCGTACAGTGGTACCTCGGGTTAAGTACTTAATTCGTTCCGGAGGTCCGTACTTAACCTGAAACTGTTCTTAACTAATGGGGCTTCCCATTGCCGCAGCGCCGCCGGATCCCGATTTCTGTTCTCATCCTGAAGCAAAGTTCTTAACCTGAAGCAATATTTCTGGGTTAACGGAGTCTGTAACCTGAAGCACATGTAACCCGAGGTGCCACTGTATTTTCAAAGCTCACTTTGTTTTCCCCACAAAATACTCTGCTCTGGGTTTGTTTGCAATGATGTCTAATGGCGCCTGGAAAACTGTGGTGGACCCTCTCAGACAAAGAGTGAAGAGGAGCTCGCCTTCAGCACTCAAAACACAGAGCAGCTTCAGGAAATGCAAGCAACAGCAAAAGCTAAAAATAATTGCTGCAGCAACAGACTCATGGATAGGTCCTCACTTCCCTTTGGTGCACCATGGCAGGGGCCAGGAGTCAGATTCCTCTTCAGCTGATGGAGCAGAGGGCTCAAACACAGCCCACACAGGGCCAGACAACCTGTGTGGCCTGGTTGCCCAATGGACCAACAACCTCCGTTGACCTTAATGAGTGGAGTAGGAGAAATGAGAGGCAGAAACAACGCAACAAACTAAAATACCAAAATTCAACCATGGCAATTCATGGTTTGTAGTCATCTTTCAAAGGTAACCTCTCAGTTAACAATATACAGGTGGTGACTATTTTGCACATGTCTGATGCGGGTCTGAAGAAGGCAGGAAGAGGGGGCAGGGCATAATGGGGCGGGTTCATGCATGCTCTGCCAAGGTGCGATGGGACCAGGAACAGAACAACCCCCCAAAATGGTCACTGCCTACATACTACAATTTGGGGGGGGGCACTCAGCCATAGGGGCCCCTAATTCTGTGCATACCTCTAAATCTGCCATTGGCTATGCTGCTACTATGTAGGGCCGGGGCTCAGCTTGTTCCCTGTGGAAACAACATAAAAGCTATTGTTCGTAGAGCACAGTTTGCGCACCCACATTCAGTCTGAACCCTTCTGTATCTAACTTTGCTTCAGTAGACTCTGTAACCAGTCTGGACTTTATCCCGCACCCAGACTTAGTTCTGCTTCGCCTCACAAAAGCACAGAGCAGTGGAGAGAGAGAGAGAGAGAGAATGAGAGAGGAGTTCTACACACATCCAGTTACCTTATGCTGCCTGTTCCTTTCCAGTGAGTTCAAAATTGTTACAAAACTTCATTTTAGAACATTCCTGCCTCTGGACACAAGTGTCCCAAGCTCCAAATTTTTTAATTTAGCCTTCTAATTAATACAGACTAGATAACTTAACCATACGCTTTCTTGGTTGTGTGTGATGAAAGTTGGGCACTGTTGAAGTGGTTTAATCATGCTGGCCACATGACCCGGAAAGCTGTCTGTGGACAAATGCCAGCTCCCTCGGCTTGAAAGTGAGATGAGCGCCACAACCCCATGGTCGCCTTTGACTGGGCTTAACCGTCCAGGGGTCCTTTACCTTTTACCTTTTTATATGCAACCCAAGAAATCAACTCACTATAATATACAGTGTTCGTGAGTTTAGGCAAAAACACACATGTATGATTCCTTCCCCAGTAACATACAGTTATAAAATGTTGATTTACCTTAGCAAACACACACAAAATTATTTTCATTCTGCTCCTGCCCAAACACAGATATACCTAAGTAACACAACAAAAGTTTGCATCATGCTGTGAACAAGTGTTGTTATCAGCCCTGATGAAATATCATGAGAAACCAGGCTTCCCAAAAATGTGATGCTTAAGTCCTCAAGAACCGAAATATTTTTACAGGGCTGCCTTGGATTCCAAGGTTTGGGAGTAGAGAATGACCGATTACCACAATGTAGATTTATGATGGAGTGTGGCTGGCCGTCAAAGGAAGTCTTTAACTCAGCCTTATTGGCAGCTGATACAATTTGCCTCCCAAACACACAAATGTATTTTAAGAAGAAGTTGCCCTGACAAAAGGTGAAATTAAGATTGCTGCAGGAATAGAACAAGATTGTGTTCCATGCACCTACTTGACAGAAAGCCTAATTAGAGGGAAAGCGTTGATTAGTTAAAGATGTTGTCTTGCTTTAATTGGAAATTAGGAAGGAAGCTGAGCACTGATTGCCATTAGGCAGTTAAGAATATGCATCAAGCAAAGAAGCCTAGAACAGTTTCCCTGAGAAATATTATTTCCAATGGCAGCACTCTGGCTCCGGAAAATTAGAGGAAAGTACTTTAGGGGCAAGTCTTTAATAGCTCACACTCCTCAGCCAGAGTAGGATAGCCGAGTAAATGGAATTGGCTTTACAGAAATTACGTATTTTCAGCAGACAATTTATCCACCAGCTGCCAGGAACACAATTCCAATTTAATTTAATGTATTAGAAAGGAATTACTCCTATCCAACTTTTGCAACTATAAATTTAGCACTCCGTCTGCCACCTCCAACACACCACCCAAGGAAGACCATATTTAGTGGAGCCCTTAGCTCTAAAAATGGACAAACTCTCACCAGCGTGAATTGAAAACAGGCAAGCAAATACAATTCAAGCAGCGTCAAGAGCATGCAGTTTTTCTAGCCCCCCCCCCCCAAGTTCAAAACTGGCTCATGACTGAGCTTGTGTGGTTTATTTCCTAGATGCAAGTGGATTCTTGCCATGCCACTTGGAAATTGTAGCGCTGAGGCAAGCAACCACATGGCACTCCCTTTCTTCCCGTGTTTGCCGTGTGCGGTAAAACCTTGCCCTTTGATTGGCTGCTGTTCCAGGTTCACACACAGTGAGCACATGATCGAGGGTTCAGGGTGGCAGAGATGGTGGGAGCTGCATTTGCCCAGCAAGTGGAAGCTTCCATCTGAGAACAGGCTACTGCCACTCAAGACGCTTCCATTTCCAACCAGTCCTCTTTGGCTGCATATGAAACCAAATCCAGATAAGAGACAAGTGGGGGTTCCCTGCAAGAAGGAAGTGGACTGATTGAATAAGAGGACTGGGAAAGGCTGGAGGGGGGCATTTCTGTGCTGTGGATGAGCAGGGAAGTGATTGAGTGCAGTAACTTGTGAAATACATAGCAGGTTTGTTGTAAGACTCCCCCACCTGCAATCTTGGACAATAATAGTAACACTGAACTATGTGGCAGGATTGCTCTAATTTTATAACCTACTATCTGGCAGTTATGAAGCAATGTCTGGTTCCCTTCCCGCCCCCCACAAATTATCAGTATCCTTCTCCCCCAGCTGCCAGACTTGCGGTACGTCTTCTTAAATGTCATATTTAAATTGCATGCGCCCTGTCCTTGGGGCACACAAGGGTTTTTTTCTGTCTTGGAAATCCCCTGCTAAATGGATTCTTCAAATCAGACACAAGGATGGCCAGAGGTCAAGATGGCTATACACTACCTGAAGATAATACTGATTGCTGGGGAACCACAGACGAAGAGGGTTACTGCCCTCATCATGGCTTGCTTATAGCCATCGCATAGGTATCTGGTTAGCCCCTGTGGGATGACAGATGCTGGACTAGATAGGCCTTTGGTCTGATCCAACCATGCTCTCTGTATGAGTCAGGGTCTTCTTCTGTAAATTACATACCCATTCTAAAAAGCTGAAGCCGGTTTCAACAATCAATGAACACTTGCCAACACAGCAGCTGCCCTGCTGAGTCCTCCCCTCAGCCTGAGGAACGCAGGCCCCACAGGCACACAATTGGTGCATATCTTCGTAATATTCTCAGTTTAATACTATGACCCATTGGATGTCCATTCCAACGACCAAGGCGCTTGCCTCACTTACATACAGTTCATAGTCCGAACCCAGTAATTCCAAATCCTAACAACTTTGTGACTGCTCCCTCACACCCCATTTGCTTGGAAAGATACCAGTCGGTAGTCCCAGAGTATCCTTTTCCACATCACGTTATCCATTGCAAGTGTATCCTGGTAGGAGCGAACTGCATTTCCTCTGGCTGCTGGCCTGGAGAAAGAGTTATGCTCCATCATTAAGCTAAGTGTATGTGTACAACAGCATTTGTTGTCCCTCGTCTTCCCTCCTTGTTGACAGTTAAACTGTAGGATCTTTGGAACAGAAAGCTGCCCAGCTCAGAGCCGTCTGTTTACACAGATGGAAGAGAAGCTTGTTTTCCTTCCGCGAGAACGGTTGGGAGGTAGAACACCCCAGCACTGGAACTATTCTATACCAAACTGGCCAAACTGTGACTACACAAGGCATCCAACATACTTTGGTGTGGCTCCCAGACAATTCCAGATGAAAGACTAGCTCTGTCTCTTCTTTGCAGCCCACATAGGGACGCAAGGGAAGAAGGAGAGGTTGGTCTAAATACCACATGGGAGACCGAGTTGGCAACTGTGGCAAGAAGCTTGGGGTCCAACCCAATATTAGCCACACTCAGAGGAGACCCATTGAAATGAATGGATATTCATTCCAATGGGTCTACGTGGAGTAAAACAACCCTTGGCCTCTTGAACTATTGCAAGCTGTGGTCCTGGTTTTCAGCCAAGGAAGAACAGGTCTGCCAGGAAGTATCTTGTGAAACCACCCGGATATATTTTTGTGGGGAAGTTACACTGACTTGATGTCTCCCTGCCTCTGCCCACTCTAGGGAAATAAGGAATGTTGCATTTGACTGTGCCAATGGATTAAATCCCACACTTTTGATGAACACTTGTATAGAAATTGAATATTAATAATAAAGAATGAAAAGAGAAGCTGTGGCAGGACACAACCCCTTGAATTTGCAAGCCACCTTAATAATAATAATAATAATAATAATAATAATAATAATAATAATATATCCCGCCCATCTGGCTGGGTCCCCCCCAGCCAATCTAGGTGGCTTCTAGCACATATAAAACATAATAAAATGTCAAATATAAAACTTCCAGATAGAAAGCTGCCTTCAGATGTCTTCTGAAAGATGTGTAGTTCTTTATTTCCTTGACATCTGATGGAAGGATGTTCCACAGGGAAGGAGCCACTGCTGAGAAAGCCCTCTTCCTGGTTCCCTGTAACTTCACTTCTTGCAGTAAGGGAACTGCCAGAAGATCCTCAGAGGTGGACCTCAGTGGTCCGGGCTGAATGATGGAGGTGGAGACACATATTCATTATGAAATATCCCCATAAAAATGGCAACATGCAGGTATTAACTATAAGAACACAAGAGCCCTACTAGATGAAACCAAATGGGCCATCCTCTCCAGCATCTTGTTCTCACAGTGTAAAAGCCTCCTTTCACTTAAGTTCCTCAGCAGCTGGGATTCAGATGCATATCGCCATTGGTGCTGACTTAGCTCTGGCCAACCAGGAAGTTCTTGGGGCTGAAGGAACGTGTCTTGTTTTTCCCTCATGCAGGAACAAGATGGTATTAAATAAATTCAATGGATAAGAGCTAATAAACGTTATCCAAACTACGATAGCCATCTGGAACTTTCATGACGAGAAGCAATATGCCACTGAATACAGATGCTTGGGAGCAACAGCAGGCAAGTGCTGTTCCCTTCGTTCTCTTGTTCCCGAAAGCATGTGGGATGCAGGAAACTAAATTAGCTGGACCTTTGTTTTGAGCCAACAAGGCTCTTTTTCTCTTCTCATGACCATGCTTTGCAGACCGAAGCCGGCTAAGCAAGCTCAGTCTGGCTCCTGAAGGAGAAACCAGGTGTGCAGGCAGCAGTCTCCAAAGAAGCACATCCTGTGGTGAACTTCCTCTGAGCTCAATACGTTCCGCGCTGATCCTTTCAGGGACAGGCAGGATCTGAGCAGGCTTAGCTACCTCTTGCTCTGCAAACAACTGTGCAAGCAAGACCTTATTGGGCTTTAGAGAAAACTGATGCCCAGATCAAGCTGCCACAATCAATTTTGGACCACAAGCTGGATGATGATGATGATGATGATGATGATGATATAAAATTATTTATACCCTGCCCTCCCCAACCAGGCTCAGGGTGGCTAACACCAGATATAAAAACAATTGATTAAAATACAACTTAAAAACAAGATTAAAATACAACATTAAGACCTAGCCTCATTTCAGTAGAAACTCAAATAAAACTTTTGGGGGATGAAAACGTCAAATCTTCACCAAGGCCAACTATCCAGACTGGTCCTACGTGGGCCAGAAAAAAGCCAGGGAAGTCCCCAAATAGGAGTTCCATCACAGAAGGAGAAAGGAAAAAGGAAAGAGCAGGAAGTTGATGATCCTGCTCAGAGCCCCACCATCACAGAAACAAGTAGGGGAGGGAGAGAGAAACTCTCTTCCTTCTGAGTCCCTTTCCTTATCCATTCCAGTGGAGTGGGAGAAGGCATCTCCAATGAGGGTTATTACAAAGTGGATGTGCTTCGTTTCCCAAGCAGAAGGACAGAAGTAGAGCATTGGTTCCTAACTGGTGGTCCGCAGATCCCAGGCGGTCCATGTGAGCCACCCAGGCGGTCCGTGGCACCATTCACAAAACCAAAACCACAATAGAGATATCAAAAAAATTCTAAAGTAGGGGGTCCATCGCTTCGCTTCTGAAAAAGCACAGGGTCTGCAGTATTAGCTAATTGGGAGCCACTGAAGTATGGTAATAAAGAAAGTGAAGCCTGGGGTGGGGTGGAACAGCACTGAGCATGGCTGAGCAGGACAAGTGGAAAGGTAAAGCAACTTCCATTTTCTCTCTCCTCTCATCCATTTATTATTATTTTTTTGCTTCGGCTTCCCTTACATGTTTAATCATTATGTCCCATAGAAATATTCTCTTACCTCACCCACACACCTTTTCATTTGATTCAAAATATTTGCTTATTTTATAAGAGCACCTCTTCTACATATTGCTACTAAATTGTGAATTTAACAGTTGTAAACTACTATTCTTGGAATATCAAAGTATTTTATTATTCTTCAAAAATGAAGCACTGAAAGAACTATAGATCAACAGACAGACGTGAGCAGCAATTCACATTGAGGTGATTACCGTAGGAACCCAAGTGCTTGAGAGAAAACGTATTACAAAACTGTACATGTTCAGGTGTTGCTGAGATCACTCACCAACCTGAAATTCACAAGCCAAGAATGCCAATGTAGAAACAGATCCAGAATGCTGATTTACCCATCTGATTTCCAAAGTTGCCTCCAGCCATACAGAGTCACAGAAAGTATGCCCTCAGGATGCCAAAAAATAAATTACAGGTTCTATTCCCTTTTCCTCCCCAAACTGTCTTGCATATGAAAGAGAAGGCATTTTTAGAATCACAGAAAACATTCATGGCATGACAAACAAGCTACTGTTTGACTTCCACTGTGCTCAGCGAGAAAGCCCACAATGTGTGAATTACCGTATTTTTCGCTCTATAACACGCACCTGACCATAACACGCACGTAGTTTTTAGAGGAGGAAAGCAAGAAAAAAATATTCTAAACAAAACAGTGGATGTATGATTTTTGTGGTTCATGCTGTGGCCACAAACGTGATCTGACGGTGAGTTTGGGGTAGCCCAATGCAAAAATCCTGTGGATCCATGTGGATCCATGCTTTGTAACCACGTTTTTGCGCCATTGCAGCCCCATGAAACAGTGGGTGCGTGATTTTTTTGGTGCAGGCTGTAGCCATGGACATTTTATGTGATCTGATGGTGAACCTGGGGTGACCCAGTGCAAAAATCCTGAGGATCCATGTGGATCCGTGCTTTGTAACCACGTTTTAAGTAGGGAGGGAAGGAAAAGCATTCAAGGGACAAGGAGCATGCGTGGGGTGTGTAGAGAAGGATGTGGCTAATGATGCAGGCAAGCGGTTAAAGGGGAGAAGGAACACGCGTGGGGTGTGTAGAGAAGGATGTGGCTAATGATGCAGGAGAGGGATTTAAGGGGAGAAGGAACACGCATGGGGTGTGTAGAGAAGGATGTGGCTAATGATGCAGGCGAGCGGTTAAAGGGAAGAAGGAACACGCGTGGGGTGGGTGGAGAAGGATGTGGCTAATGATGCAGGAGAGGGATTTAAGGGGAGAAGGAACACGCGTGGGGTGTGTAGAGAAGGATGTGGCTAATGATGCAGGCGAGCGGTTAAAGGGGAGAAGGAACACGCGTGGGGTGGGTGGAGAAGGATGTGGCTAATGATGCAGGAGAGGGATTTAAGGGGAGAAGGAACACGCATGGGGTGTGTAGAGAAGGATGTGGCTAATGATGCAGGAGAGGGATTTAAGGGGAGAAGGAACACGCGTGGGGTGTGTAGAGAAGGATGTGGCTAATGATGCAGGAGAGGGATTTAAGGGGAGAAGGAACACGCGTGGGGTGTGTAGAGAAGGATGTGGCTAATGATGCAGGCGAGCGGTTAAAGGGGAGAAGGAACACGCGTGGGGTGGGTGGAGAAGGATGTGGCTAATGATGCAGGAGAGGGATTTAAGGGGAGAAGGAACACGCTTGGGGTGTGTGGAAAAGGATGTGGCTAATGATGCAGGAGAGGGATTTAAGGGGAGAAGGAGCTCGAGTGGGGTGTGTGGAAAAGGAGCTTTTCGGCGAGCTGAGAGGGGAGGGGGGAGGGAAAGAGCACTGTTGCTTTAAAGGAGCCAACCAGACAGCAGCCACTTACAGCAGTGTAAGCAGCTCCTTTCCTCTCCCACTTTGCTCCTTCTCTCCCTCTTTGCTGCTTTACGCAGCTAATGGCGAATCCCCTGCAACCCAAGTCCTGCTCAGCGGATCAGCTGAGACGCTGGGAGAATCGTAATTTCCCTCTCTCCCTCATCCCGTGCCCTCCTGTCCCCAGCAGCCTTTTTAAAAACTTTTTTACTGGTTTTCACTGCGCTCGTGGCTCAGAGCCCTCCTGTGCCCTGCCGTCCCTCTGCAGCCTCATTGCTCCGTTTAGAGAGCGTTGCTAGCTGAGGCTGCAGCAGCTGTTGCTGGCTACGCGGCGCTTTTCCGGCTCCCTATGGCTCCCGTCTGTTCCTCCTCGCGTGTAAGCGGCTGCTGCCCGCTTTGCTGCCATGGCTCTCCTTCCCTCCCTCCCTCCTCGGCTCCTCCCCCTCCTCCTGGCTGTAAAGCAAGCAAAGCTTGCTTTGCTTGACTGACGGCAGCCATGGATCCAGTCGAGTGCATTCGCTCCTTAACACGCACAGGCATTTTCCCTTACTTTCTAGGAGCAAAAAAGTGCGTGTTTTGGAGCGAAAATTACGGTAAATAGGCAATCTTGAAATGTTGTCAAGAGAGATACACTTAAATATGCAAGAGAGAGATGTAACAGAAGCAATGCCAGTCTTTAAGGATGAAAGATTCCTGAGAGCACAAGCCTGCATGTACAGCTGCTGCCTACTGCTAAAATGCACAATGTTTACCACCTGACGTACACCACTTGATGACTGCAATGTATGTTCATCACTTGATAATCAAGTACTACAGCGAGAGCTTCCCTACACTTTCAAATAAAAGGCTTTTAAATAAGAGTCCATCCCCACATTTCTTTTGGCAAATCACATCCCTAATAATGCTGTGATGTTAATGTGTTTTATAGAACTGGCTGAGACTCAAGATCACTATACACACAATGGATACAATTGGGTAATAGAGTCATAATTTGCTGTGGGTTCTTTTTTACAGTGGTACCTCGGGTTAAGTACTTAATTCGTTCCGGAGGTCCGTTCTTAACCTGAAACTGTTCGTAACCTGAAGCACCACTTTAGCTAATGGGGCCTCCTCCTGCTGCTGCTGCACCACTGGAGAACGATTTCTGTTCTCATCCTAAAGCAAAGTTCTTAACCCGAGGTACCACTGTATTTAGATTCCTTATTTATTTATGCTCCTGCCCCCTTTACAAGGGCTTCAGAGTGGTAGGTACAGAACCTTCATCCCCATACTGGCTGGACCCAAGCTGGCTTCTATTCTGAGATGGGTCTACATAGCAGGCACTCACAGACGATGCTCTATGTCACAAAACATTATAAATCCTTCATACACATCATCATTCCCTGTTCAGGGAAGTTTTTAATGTGTGACATTTTAATGCATTTTTAATCTTTGTTGGAAGCCGCCCAGAGTGGGCGGGGTACAAATAAATTATTATTATTATTTTATTTATTTATTTATTTATTTATCTATCTATCTATCTATCTATCTATCTATCTATCTATCTATCTATCTATCTATCTATCTATCTATCTATCTATTTATTTATTTATTTATTTATTTATTTATTATTATTATTATTATTATTATTATTATTATTATTATTATTATTTTGTACCACATCCTTCTTTGAAGGGCCATGCTAAGGATTAAGATAACTAAATAGTTCTTCAATATGGTATTATGTAGCACCTCAAGAAAGCTATAACTTAAAGAGAGGGGGGAGAGTATTTGATCCCTTGCTAAATTTGCCTGTTTACCTCTGACGAAGAAATGACCAGTCCATAATTTTAATGGTAGGTTTACTGCAGCTGTGAGAGACAGAATAACAACAGGAACCCCCCCCCCCCCCCAGAAACCCAGAAGACAAAAGTCGGAGATTGATGTGCATTATGATGAGTGAAATAAGTATTTGATCCCCTATCAACCAGCCAGATGTCAGGCTACCTGGTATCTTCAATGTATGTAACAAGCTGAGATTAGATGCACCTGCTGTAAGGGGGAGGTCTTACCTGTAATCCCAACTCGTTACAGTACCTGTACAAAAGAACACCTGTCGACAGAAGCAATGGGCACCTCTTATTGTTCTCTTATAATGGCAATGTCACCCACGTGAGAGGTGCTGGAACTGAGCTCCGTCAAGTTCCGGCTGAAAAAAGCCCTGTATATATGTATCATACTCTCAATTACCTAAAACCAGGAATTTATCATCCTCTCATCATGATTCTAGCTGCTTCTCCATTCCTTTTTCTTCCTTTCCTCTACCCATCTCCATGCCTTTGATAGCTTCCCATCTTTAAATAGAATTCCATGTGGAAAATATTATCATCATCATCATAAAGAACAAAGGATGCTGTTTTAGACAAAGTCAGACCACTGCTCCATTTACTTCAACATTATCTACACTGCCTGGCAGCAGCTTCTGTAGGGTTTCATACAGGAGACCTTCTCACTCCTACTTGGAGACACTAGGGGTTGAATAAAGTACTATCTGCTTGCACGGCACATGCTGTTAAGTTACAGCCCTTTCCCAATCAAAATATGCTTCTTTTCTGTCACATGACCGCCTTATTTTATTTTTCAAGCCAATAAACTGTTTTTCAGAAACCCTGGGTAGTATGCTACTTAATCTTACACTGAGTAGACCCACTGGAATGGAATTTGGTTAGTCACGACTAACTTAAATACATTCATTTCAATGCAACTAAGAGTGTGACTTAACTGGATGCCACCCATTAAGGGCGAAATATTCTGTGCCTTTTGACACATTTGGGTAATGTATCAAGATTTGTACCACACAAAGACTTTTGTCTCTCTTTCATACGTGTGCACACACACACACACACACACAGACACACACACACACAGAGAGAGAGAGAGAGAGAGAGAGAGAGAGAGAGAGAGAGAGAGATTTACATAAGCAGAAGGCAAACTTTCTGCCTGCAATTACACCACTTGGGTTTAAATCCAAAAAACAAAGGCTATGGATTTGCACACTATAGCCACAAAATGGAATTCCTAAGAACGTAACACTCCTAGTTTAACACCACTAAGGGTGGTGGTGAGGAATAGTTCAAGTGTTACACGAAATGCAGTAATCAACAAACAATTCTGACTTACAATTTTAAAACGTGAATTACAGAATGAAGAAGGGTGGTCGCATCTTTCATTCAACCAACTTTGAGTGTAATTGTGCTTTCATGTTACAAATAGCTCTTTATCAGGCTATTCATTATAGCTCAGGTATTTAACTATTGTAATTTTTTATTCCCTGCATCTAGCCCAACAACAGTTGTCTATGCTAGGTGTTTAAGCATTCTCCAAAATCTACTGGAAATTCCTTATTGTTCCTTCAACACAATGGTTGCTAAAAATATGACAAACAAAATTCCATACACATCAGTGCTACACAGTTTGAGCCTGCAAAACCTACTGCAATTTTTTAAATGTTTGCATTAATGTTTACACACGCAGAGGATAAATAACATATTTTTAACGCAAACATGTGTGAGCTGCTGAAGTAAAGTTGCACTAATTCTATTCAATTTTATACAGCACATAAATGCCACTGCAAAATATGTGAACTAAAAATGACAAAGGAAACTCTAATAATGTAATACTGCATCCCCCAAACTCGTCTCTAGTATAAATAAGAATAAGACTACGATCCTAAACATACTTGCTTGGAGATGCATCCCATTCAAGAGAGTAGAACTTACTTCCTGGTAAACATACAAAAGGATCCCATTTAATTCATAGGACCTACCCCTGAGTAAACATGCCTTGGCTTAGACTGCCAGGCAGGTTGCAGATGGCACTCTATGAACACTACTCTCTTGAACTGTTTGAGCTGCCTTAGGAATTCAAGGTACATTTAATGACACACACATAAAATTAGCTAAAAACAAACAAACAAAAAACAACCCAGGCAAGCAAGTTCTTGCCCCATAGTTCCCCTTAATATTTTATTTTTTAAAAAATCAGGACATAAATGGAAGGTTTGCACACTGAACAAACACTTCAGTTCATTTCTACGCTCATAAAGCGGCCAGAAATTAACATGGAAAGTACAGATGTTAACAGGGAATAATCCATAATTCTCAAAATCCTCATACAAGCACTTCAGTGTGGATTTACCAAGAATACACCACCATAAGGCCTACTTTCATTAGTTGAAAGAGCCAAGCACACACATATAGTTCCGACTTCTCCTAGACCAGCACCACTGAAATGAATGGGAAGCTGCCCCATGTCCAATTTCCATCGGAGACATGAATGATGCATTTTGGAGAAAGCTCTGGACCCAAAACAATGGAGCTCATATAAAACCACTACGAAATAAACAGCCAAATCTGGAAGTCGTGAAGTGGAGAAACAATGCACAACGGAGGTGAAGATAATTCATTTAAACATGGCCACTTGGCTCGCAGATCATCTGATAAAATTAGATCTATTTTCAACCAAAAACATGAGTGTAGAAGAAGCAGGGAATTTTCCTCTCAAGGGTTTTTTTCATGTTAAATATGCCAGAGTGAATTAAGTTCATGTGTAAATAAAACAGGAGTGTGCAATTCAATTACAATCTGACCTCCTTTTCTCCAGTAAAAGCTATAGTAAGGAGAACTTATTTCCTCAAAATGCAATAACAGAGCTCATTTGGAAATTACAACTCCAAGTTGTTCGTCTAATTAGCACTACAGGCAATCTCTAAGCAGTATCATAGGAATACGCTAAGTTAAATATGGGCTTCCCAAACACAGAAACACACACAGTGGGAAAAGAGGGGTCCTCATTTTCACTCCATGCAATCAACATTGTTTTATATCACAATTCGCTTAGATCTGCATACATACAAAATAATTCACATTAGATTGGGAATACCCACCCCTTGCTGATAGCTTTTTAGTGTTGATAATCTTGGCAGCATATTCTTGTCCAGTAGTGATTTTCATACATCTTCTCACCACTGAAAAAGCTCCCCTGTAAGCCAATAAATCAGAGAAACATCAGTTTCAAAACGGGGGGGGGGGGGGGGAGCTGTGCTACTTCATAAATGGTCTAGTAATTTAGAGAGCATTAACCAATTTGAACAGTGTCAATATATGAAGGCATGAGAATGAGCACAACATGGCAATCAGCCCTAATTTGATGGACTGTAACAGTAAATTGTATTTAAGATGTGAGCATAAGCCGTATCATTAACAGACTGAATAAATGTACATCTCATTATAAGTGGCAGTATTGACACATAGGAATTGTGTATTTTTCACAGAGTTTTGACCGAAAGGTGTAGCCTGAATATATTCCTGTGGTAGAATTTTATTTTAGGTACTGATTTTGTTTAAGCAGTCCCTCCTGTGATCCTGTAAACATGGCACTTTGTGTTTATTTAAGCATAAACACTCATGTCACACTGGAGTGGCTAGGATGCAATAAATCTTAATAGATGCAGTCCTGAGCAAGAGCATTCATTTGCAATTCCCTTGAAGAGGAAGAGCACTGGAATTAGACTGCTCTTCATGACATGTTCACCATGTTAATACCACTCCTGCCGTCCGGTCAAACATTTTCAAGTCAATTTATATAACAAAATCACACAGTATTGAATTCGCACATTTTTAAAAAAATGGAAGAAAAGGAGAGAAATGCAAATCAGAAGGGAAAACACAGACCTACTGGATTGAATTCTAAGCACTCAGTGGTTATAAGGAGACTAACAAGCATGCTTCTTTACGTTTCCTAACACTTGGGTGCAGGCTGTGTGTGTGTGTGTGTGTGTGTGTGTGTGTGTGTGCCACCCCCTTTCAGATTGTGATGTTGTTGTTTTCCTGGACGTTGAAATTTGAGCCACCCACGCTGCCCAGGGGCAAACTGAGTCATCTGTGCCTCTCTCGCACCCCCTGTGCCCCTCCGCAAGGAACGCGGGAGAGAGGGGGGGGGGGTTTGTGCATTATTTTTTCCCCCAACCAGACTGATGGATGTAAGAACACAAATCCCTAATTAACAAAGCGGCGGGCGGGGGGGAGGAGACCCACGCAGGGAAGCCCAGTCTGCTTTGACAGGGTTGCCCTTCCTTCATGTCTAAATGCATTGTGTATGTGTATACTGTGTATATTTGTGTTTGTGTATTATATTCCACATATTCCACTCTACTGACAGGGCTGAACTTTCTGCATCAATAAACGTGGCACCAAATCGTCCGAGGCACAACACGGACCTTGCATGCAAAAGGAGGGCGAGAGAAAGGAAGACAGCTGCGTCGCCTTCCAATATGCATCTCTGCTTCTCCCTCCCCTTCCACTAGATCCGGCCATGGAGTTGAACTCTGCTGCGGTTCAAGCAGCACCCGATGTGTGTGTTTGTGTGCGTAAAATTCAGGGGCAAGCTTTTTAGCAACGCGCTGACCCTTTTGCCAAGGGCTGACCTAAGGCAGGGATCAACGCACCTTTCCCCTCCCCGTGCCAAGCCGCCGCCGCCAGTGTGGTTCTCTTCTCAGCTGTCAACAGCGTGCCCCCCCTTCGCTGCCCTGCTCCTCTCGCCTCCCCCAAGCCCTCCCGCAGCCAGCCTGTCCCTCTGCTCGCCCCCCGACTTACTTGCCGAGCTCCTCGAAGAGCTGATACTCGTCGGTGAACCTGGTGCAGGTGGTGGTCGAAGCCATCGTCCGCCGGAGGGCTCGCTCCTGCTGGCGCCACCGAGGAAGGCGAGGAGGAAAGGTAGGCTCGGCAGGGGGCGCGGGCAGGACGCGGCGGGGGAGGGCAGAAGCGCTTCTCCTCCTCCTCCTCCTCTTCCTCTCGGCCACACTCCCTCTTGGCAGCTCCTTTCCACTTTCCGGCTGACTTGTTTGTTTGCGAGGGTTATAGAGCAGGAGGGGAAGGAGAGGGAGGGAGGCGCGCTGCTCCCCCCTCAGTCCCCGCGACCTTCCTCCTTGGCAAATGCTCGGGCGAGCTGTCTAGGGGAAAGGTGCCATCCGACGGAGAGGACGCAAAGGCGACGACAGAGGCGCGGAGAGTTGCACGAGGAGCCTCGACGGGCTTATTAAGCAGCAGCTACTAGGGATCGGAAGGCGAGGCTGTTGGAGAGGGAAACAGGAAAACGGGAGGCGAGGGCGACTCGGACGCCTCTCTCTCGCCCGGGCGGCGCCTCTGCGCCTCGCGCAGACCAGCCCTTCTCCGTGGGCGAGGAAGGGTTGCGCTCCGGGCAAAGGAGCGCAGCAGGCGGGGAGTTGCGAGGAAGCGGTGGCTCGGGCGCTTCTCCTCCTCCTCTTTCTCCTCCCTTCTCTTCCTCCGGCAGCCGTCGCCCCGGCGGCTCCCCCCGCTCGCCGCTCTGCGCTGTGCCACACCTCCCTCTAGCGACGGCTAGGCAGGCCCATTCGCCCGGCTGGGCACGGCGAGACTCGCCTGACCTCTCCCGCTCCTGCTCGCTGTGCCGCCCTTCCTTCGTCTAAGCCTCCGCGGCTTCTACACACCCGCGGGAGGGGACCGGAAAGGTCCCTGCTCGAAGCGATAATCCCGCTTCCACCCCGGCTCTTTTGTCTCTAGGGCGTGTGAGCACACGAATGCTCCCGAGAGGGTCGTCTGAATGGGTGAGGGTTGCTTGTTTTGTTTTGTTTTGTTTCCCCCCTCGGCGGATGCAAAGGAAAGGACGTTGCGGCTCCGTGTGCTCGCACTCGCCTAAACGAAATACTCCGTTCCGTCCTTAATCGCAGGGTTTTGGTGAAATGTATTTCTAATGCCTTTTGAAACTCCGGCCTTGAGCCGAGCCCGCCTTCGGAGGAGAGACTCTTGGGGCCGCTCTTCTCCCTCCCGCTGCTCTCCCAAGCCGAAGCCTCCGCGGAGGGAAGCCGCCCCACCCTCCCGGGTGATTCCATCCGCCCTTCACAGCGTTCCATCCAGTGGCGTCACAATCGACACGCTGCCTCGTGCGTTCTACCCAGCCAGTCTCCAGCAGGGAAAAGACGCGGAGGGGGGGACGACGAGGGAAGAGAGTGGGGGAGAATAAAACGCAGTTTCCGACCTGTCGCGAGACAATGCAAGCTCTTTTAAAGCGAGGAGAAGACACAGAAGAGGGGCTTTGGGGATGTTGTTCATCCTGAATGAGCTAGGATAGCAGGCTCTCATCTACGACATCCTCCCCCCCCCCCATTCCCAGTTCTGATGGGGAAAGTTCTGCCTTTGTTTAAACGCACAGCATTAGCCCTATAGATAAAAATAGAATATATATAAATGTTGAGAGTCTCCTTCAGATGTAGGGGAGAGTAGACCAGCATGCCAAGGGTGTGAATCTGTGGACACTGACTTGGGGGGGGGGGGCGTACTCCCAGTGAGCTCAGTGGGATTTATTTCTCTGCAGACAGGCCTAGAGCAGAGCTTTCCAAACTCTTCATGTTGGTGACACACTTTTTAGACGTGCATCATTTTGTGAGACGGAAATTCGGTTTTACTAGCAAACGAGGTTAAGCTGACCCTTTCCCAGGCACACAGGGAGCTTTTCCTTGACACACCTACACACTGTGACCGACACACTAATGTGTTGCAACACGCAGTTCGGCAAGCTCTGGCCTAGAGGGTTGCACTAGTGAAACTGCCGTCCCCGTGCTTGTTTGCTAGGAGTATGGATGAAGTATGTATCGTTTTGCATAGCTACAATCCTGTTTCAAAGAACCTATTAGAGAAGCAGAAATGCAGAAGACTAGCAATTCCTCCCATGGAGATGCATTGATCTGAAAACCTTTACCTAAGGTTTCTCCAAAGGACCTGTTTATTGAGCATTCAGCATTATGCAGGAAAGTCCTAGTGAACTCAGGAGGAGCAAGTTCCATTGGACAAAGCAATGCTTTGAGCAAACCTGTCATGCAGATGGGGCTTAAGTGGTTTGCTTAAAGGCAAAAGTAGATAACCTTTGGGGGGCTAATTCTGGGGCCCACATGTCCAAATTGGCATAGCTAAAGCAAAACAATGGGTGCAGCCAAAGCAGGAAAGTCATACATTCCCTCCCCCCTCAGTTATAAATGCTGACCATGGTCTCCATCTACTTCATCAACTACAGTCGTACCTTGGAAATCAAATGGAATCCGTTCCGGAAGTCCATTCGACTTCCAAAACGTTCGGAAACCAAAGCATGGCTTCTGATTGGCTGCAGGAAGGTCCTGCAGCCTATCGGAAGCTGCGGAAGCCCCAGTGGATGTTTAGGTTCCAAAGAACATTTGCAAACCGGCTCACTCACTTTTGTGTTCGGGAGCCAAAACGTCCGAGTACCAAGGCGTTCAGGATCCAAGGTACAATTGTACTAATATTGGAACTTATGCTTCCTCCCTCCCTCCTCCCCAACCCCAAAATATAATTTGCTGCCTGCCAACTAAATCCATTTATGCTTAATCTTCCCCACCCCACCCCAAAATATTATACCCTCCCTTCTACCTGAATCCATTCATTTCATCATAGAAAACACCCCCTCTGTTCCCTCATCATTTTTGCTTCCTCCACATTCATTCCCTAAGAAATTATTTCCATATGAATCAGTTTATGTTCCAGCTTCCCTCCCACCCCAAATTACTTCATTGCCATCTGAATAAATTGCTCCGTTTGACAATCATGAAGAAACCCCCCCCCTCCTATTCTTATTTGGTGCTCACCTCTGAATATACGGATGGGTTAAAGTGCAGCTTGATGTTTTCAGCTTCCAGCTGTGATTCTTCAACCTCCTAATACTGTGATGCTTTTGGCAGTTCTTGGGACTGGTTGGTCACATACCTATGCACCACTTTGGCAGCCGGTGCATCACAGCCATGGTGAAAACAGCCGAATACAAGGCTACGTCTCTGCACAGTGTTCACAGGAGCTCAGGAAGCCCTGCGAACATGGAAATTTATCACGTGAAAGCAGCAGGTTTTTTGGGTGGAAACTTAAAAGAAATCACTTAGAAGTACCTGAAAATAGCATTGAGGCACTTGGGCAAGATCTGGTGAAGGATAAATCACAGATACTTTTTAAAAAAATGCCCAGTGATTGTGGCCACCAAAGATTGGGGGGGGGGGGATGTACTCACTGCAGTCTGCAGGGTAGCCACTCCTAGCTTAAAGCCTGGATGCAGATGTGGAGTCAAGCAGTAATTTGTTGTTACTATAGCTGACTTGCTACTTATGTGCATTCATCTTGTGCAATTCAGCTTTATGCCTTCCTTTGATCAATGGACAAGACGATATGACAACTCTTGCAACCTATGAACCGATCTCTTTCAAATAAATATGGTCTATGGACAAATTTAATGATATTTGGAAAGTATTTATTAAAACCATAGTGAATCATGAACCGACATATGCACAAGGGATATAGTAAGTCTATCCATGTATGTATACATTATATATTTTTATAATTCTGGTTATATTTTAATGGTACTTGTTAATATCCTCTGTATGCTTTTTCTTCCTCTTTTTCTTCTTTCTTCTTTACTCTTTCAAAAATAATATTAAAAGCTTTACACGTTTGGCTGAGAAAATTTTTAAAAATTCAAAGTGGGTGGGAGTGTTGGCATCCTTTGGGGGTCGACATGCCAGCTGGCTAGCCCCCAGCTGGATCATGCCCTTCCAGCCCTGACAAACCCCCGCCCTCTGGAGCGACGTAAATCAGCGACTCGGACTTCAAAGCCTGAGCACACTATATCAGCAGAGCATACTGTGCCATCAGAACAGGCGTGAGGCTTGTGGAAACATACTAACAAGCTACGGATTTATTAAGCATAAATCAGGACAAAAGAAACAGGTCGTCTTTCACTGCCATCTCTTCAGAGAGAGTCATAAGCAAAAGCTATACACAACGGAAGTTCCCAGCAAACTGTGCTGGAATGTAAACATGTAACAATCTCACACGTCTGCAACTTAAGGTGGAATGGAATTTTCCAACAGGAAGTTGGTAATTCTACCTGCCATTGCACTTACCTTGGGAGAGTGTTTGGAGGTGCATGAAGGGGGCCCAGTGACCTTGGGGGAGGCAGTGGGGGAGAGTGTGGCCTTGGGAGAGCATTCAGAGGTGCAGGGAGAGTGTGTTTTGACTACACACAATTTTGGCTTTATGCACTATCCCTGGAATGTAACCACAATGTAAATTGAGAGTCAACTGTATTTTAGGCAAAGGAAACATTTTTTAGTGCTGGACATTATTTCATGTTCCAAAACATGGGGAACGGGTAGATTCTCTTTTATGCAGAAATTGTTTTATTTAAATTCCTTTAATAATGACAGGAAATGTTATCATATTATGCAGTCATTATCATCATCTTAATGTTTTTTGGCTCAAGTGAGACACTCTCTCATACTCTTACAAAAGTATATATAAAGTGATTTATAATCCAAGGCAGGGATTAGTATAGCATACCATTAGGTTGATGACTGTTATTTGTGCAGCAGTTAAATGCCCATGTCTTTCTATTAATGTGAGTTAATTGGGGAGGGAAAGCCTGTTAAAATAAAAAGCATACTGCCTTGGTTGCCTGTAATGTTATTTTGCAACTGCACTTGCCTACTTTGCATAGCTAATCATTGGCATAAACTGGTACTGAAGAGAAAACACTATTCATAAATGCTGTGAAAGGAACACTTTACCAGTGCTTTCCACCATTAAAAACCAGCAAGACCTATTTTGATGGGCCTTGCTTTTATTGTTAACTGTAACCAGTCATGCAATGAGATAAACATTAAAATGGAGGATTTTCATATAGCATAGTGAACGATTGTAAATATTTGGAAATAATTCCATTATTTGTTTCATTTTACTGCATTTGTTTATCACCCATCCAACCAAGTTATCTGGGTGGTTTACATAAACAATAAATTGTGAGTCACAATTTAAAAACAACAACTCTGGATGCCTACATTATACAAGGAGCAGACCCAACTGAATTTAATGGAGTTAAGTGGTTATTTTGCAACTACTAACCTTCTGCCCCACCCCTCCTCTTTTCCCTGGGGCAAAAAGTAACCCTGCTGCAGGCCTGTATTAAGAAACCTGTATATAACCCTGTACAGTATAGTATAACCTGAATGGAAGCAGCATGTTTCAACCCCTTGCCTTTGCCTTTCTGAGCCTTAGCTTCCTATACTCAGTAATTTCCCAGATAATCCCAGATAAACTGCCAGTGCTTGCTTCCAGCACAGAAGCTGGACTGCAAACTGCTTTGTTCCCAGAGCAACCACTCCAAGCCATTGTACCAGCTGAGAAAAACAATGTCATCAGCTTCACCATCACAAGTGAAACACGGTACATAGATGGGTCCCCATCCCACTCAGCAGCCTTTCACTCACTTTCCTTTTGTAGCTGTTAACAATGGAGATTTACTGTGTTCTTTAATCATCTGTATTTAAACATTTAACAGGCTGAGCGGGGCCAGAAATAAGACAGGTGACGCTAGATTCACAACACCACTCCCAAAACAGCAGCAGCACCCTGACCTCTGTAAATCCAAAAGGCCCCTACTGCAGAAATTTCTTAGCAGCTGTAGCAGCCCACTCGTCCCTTAAAACTGTTCCATTTAGCTGTCCTTGATTCCGCATTCTGGTGGGGAAGCCTCATTTAACAGCTTCCTCTCTCCCCGCAAGTGGTTGTGAGCTGACTATCCAAATGGTCAACATGATCTGCAGCACTGACTGCCCGTTCGTTAGCATCCACAGGCAGTGGCTAAGCCATAATAGAGGCTGGAGCAAGATTGTGAGTTATAGGGCAGCATGGACTCACCAGCTCACTCATTCCCTTTAGACACAGCATATAATCTCTACACTACTTCTTCTTCTTCTTTTGTGCTATAATGTCTACAATGGAATGTTCCGGTCATAAGGAAGCACAAATTAATCGCAAAATGCTTGTAACTTAAGAGTATTAATACCTGTTGTTATGATGACGGACTTTCTGCAGAGATTATATTTTTATCATGGACTTCTCTCTGTGTGTGTGTGTATTTGTGTGTGATGATTATAATGTTGGCATAAATGGAAAAAGAAACTTGCCCTGTTTCTTTATATTGTTGCTGAACTTGCTCATGTTTCACCTGTTTTAAGATTTCAGTTTTACATTGATGTCTGTTTTATGGGACAACAGTGTATGCTGCTGATAATTTTTTTATTCTCTGGCTGTGTTTATTGTATATATTTTCAATTGTGGTCTTAAGTGTGTGTAAGCTGGAGAAGAGAGGGACAGAAGCCTTAAATGAAAGAATAAATAAAGGTGAACAAAATATATGTCAATGAATAAAGAGGCAATCGAAAAGGAAAGGGGAAGCGGCATTAAGTCCCATTGAAATCAACAGAAAATAAACACTTAACTGTGTGCTTAAATTTCATTTTGATTCAGTTAGATCCTGGATTCATTCAATTGGATTATGCACTCTTTTGTACTCAGCATAGTTCTGTAACATACTGACATGTATCTCTTGCACAGCATTCATTCGTTCATTCATTCATTCATTCATTCATTTATTTAGAATAGGGTATACAGTATATGCCCTACCCACTTAGAGATGCATTTCATGGAGCTGGTGAATATGGCACTCCAATGCTTATGCTGCAATAAATGTTCTTTTTCAAAGGTATCACAAAAAGACTCTTTGGTTTTTTGATGCAACTACAGTGGTACCTTAGTTTTCAAAATTAATCCATTCCGGAAGACTGTTCCAAAACCAAGGCATGCTTTCCCATAGAAAGTAATGCAAAATGGATTAATCCGTTACAGACTCTTAAAAACAAACCCTAAAACAGCAATTTAACATGAATTTTACTATCTAACAAGACCACTGATCCATAAAATGAAAGCAATAAACAATGTACTGCAGTCACACAATCAGTAGCTGAACTGGGTTCCACACAGTCACAAAAACTAAACAAAAAAGCCACAAACCCACAAAATAGCAAAAACCGACAAA
Organism: Podarcis muralis; assembly: GCF_964188315.1. Classification (NCBI taxonomy): domain Eukaryota; kingdom Metazoa; phylum Chordata; class Lepidosauria; order Squamata; family Lacertidae; genus Podarcis; species Podarcis muralis. The sequence continues at coordinate 26,624,252 of NC_135663.1, forward strand.
CATCAGCGTAGCACTCACAATGGAAGTGTGGCACTTAAAACAGAGCATGTTTGGCTTCCGAAAAAAGTTCACAAACCGGAACATTTACTTCCAGGTTTGCAGTGTTTGGGTTCCAAGTTGTTTGAACACCAAGGTGTTTGAGAACCAAGGTACCACTGTAATTAACTTGGCTAATCCTCTAGTAAAACCTTACTAGGTAGGAACATAGGAATCTGCCTCATACCAAGACAAACATTGGTTCACCTTGCTCAGTAGTAAGTGGCAGCAGCTCTCTAAGAGGTGCTGGGAATTAAACCTAAGACCTCCTGCGTTGAGAAGTGACAGCCCTTAAGGATGTCAATAGGATATAAGCAAAGAATGAATGTTCCATCAAAACAACTAGCACTACCTCTTCTTTCCACTTAGCTGCTGCAATGTTCTTTCTTTAGAATGCAAATATATTAAAGGCAGCACAATCCCTGGGGTCTTTTTCTCCATGGGATCGCTGCTTCCAGTTGCTGGGAGATGCCAGAAATAAGAAGACCCGGGTGGAGTGTGTGGTGTGGCATGGCTGTCTCAGTCTTTAAAAGTCAGTAGATCTGGTTGTGATCCAGCCTTGAAAATAAGCTTTGCCACTGTGGATCAGTGATGGAACAGAGAGATGGAGCAGAGGGGAGGTTGTGGCAAGGAGGCAGATGTTGAGGAAGTGGGAAGTGGAAAGAAAGGAGTAGCTTGATAGAGAGCAGGTGGTCTTAAGGACGGGACAGGGGACATACTTGACCTTGGCTGAAGTGCTAGTTTCAGCTCATGAACTTTATTGTTGACCCAGATACTCACAGCCCTTGTCACTGCCCCTTCTGCTTTGACTTAAAGATGGGGTGGGGGCAAAGCCACTGGCGATTCTTTGCATGTTTAAAAGCAGGTTTGCCATCCTGGTGTACAGCAGGCTTTGCAGGAGATGGGCTCCGCAAATTTGGCAAAACATGTAGCCTTTGCTGACGTTAACCTCCAAAATGGACTTTAACGCACACCCTGTGGGGATTGTACACAGAAATGATTGAAACGAGGAGGCAATGGGGTGCCCTCCAGCTGCAGTGGGGCTCCATTAGCCCCAGCCATTGTGACCAATACAGTAGGCAGGCATCAAAATCCAAATGGCTCCCCATTGGCTACCCCTGGTTTATAACATCCATTTCTGGATACGAATCACAATATTCAGAATAAGTGTATTGCGTGCAGTTAGGATTTTATCAGTGCTACACAGTGTACTTTTTAGCGTTGCACTTGCAAATGGCACATTTATTTACTTCTAAATGGAGGCCATTCATCTGCACAGCTACCTGATTACCAGCCCATTCTGTACCAGTAATAGCGGATACTGGCCTGAAGCTTCTGAGTCTAAATCTTCACTGCATAAAAAGTGCAAGCAGTAATGGCAATAAAAAGCAGCATATTGGTTATTCAGCCTCAGAAGGGAATTCATAAACTTCATGAAGATTTATGAGACACTGAGCAATGTAACCATTCGCTGGCTGCAAGCCAGATTTTTTGTGCGTGCTAAAGCAGCTCTCTTTGCCCTTCCTAGCTTCTCAGGAGGTTATTGTTATTTTTAAAATTAAAAAATAGGTGTGTTTACTTTGCTTCAAAGCATCAATGTGGCACTTCAAATTTCTCATTTCCAAATGTTCTTACTACATTTGCCCACTAAGTCTGCGAGTTAATATCTTCAAGGCAAATATTCTTGCTGCCTTGTGAACATATCAATACTGAGATACACTGCAACAAACACACCTATTTTTAAAGTACTTCACTAAGATTCAGCACTAACCCTCAGATGGCCCTACCATTAGGCAGGAGTGAGGCAACTGCCTCAGGTGGCAGATACTAGGAGACAGTGGCAGCATCTAACCCCTCCTTCCCTCTGTTTCTCGGGAGCCCCCAGACCATTCCCCTCTGTTGTATCAGAGTTGTGTGGGCCATGGGCCTCTCATACACTCCCTAAACTAGACTGCTTCCCTCAGGTGCATTGGACAATGCTGTCCTGTAGTCAGTGTTGAAGTAAGACTCAACCGCTAGTCTATTAGGCTCCTTTACATGGAATGCAAGAGAGAGGTGAGGAGTGCCATCTTGTCCTTTGCCTCAGACAGCAAAATGCCTTGGGCCTGCCCTGGTAACGATATGTTGAGGGCAGCAGCAGAATATAGCACTCAGCACAAAGTCAGGTAGGCTCAACCTTAGGATGAAACACATTCCCCAATTCCCCAAACATTACCATTAAAATAATAACTATATAGTGGTACCTCGGTTTACGAACTTAATCCGTTCTGGAAGTCCGTTATTAAACCGAAACCATTCTTAAACTGAGGCGCATGTTGCCTAATGAGGCCTCCCACCGCCAGTGCCCTTCCCCTGTTCAGATTCCATTCTTAGACTGAGGTAAAGTTCGCAAACCGGAACACTACTTCCGGTTTTGGGGAGTTCATAAACCGAATCGTTTGTAAACAGGGCTGTTCTTAAACCAAGGTACCACTGTATGTAAAAGGGGTGAAGATTTTTCTTTCTGATGCACAATTCAAATATGCACGATTCACACACTTTCTTAAAATGTTGTTTTCTTTTTATGAAATGATACAATACTTTTGTTATTTTGAGTTTCATAATAACAGAAGCAAATACAACACATCTGAGAATTCGGTGAGGAAAGCAAATATAAAGAAGGGAAAACAGATGGGAGCTTATGAGCACAATCGTACCCTCATGTTGGGGGGGGGGTAGGATTGTGCTTAGTTGGGATGCAAACTGCTGTCCACAGGACCCAAGCTGGCAGTAAGCCACAAAACAGGGTACTTCACGGTGGGGTGCTGGTAGGTCACCCATATCTGGTCCCTTGTTAGGATTGCTCTGTAACAGCACAATCCTACATGTCTCCTTAGAAATAAGGCCCACTGAATTCAACGGGACTGCAGGACTTCAGCCTGGCCTGCAGGATAAAGATGGAGGAGAGGGAGTATTGTCAGACAGGAAAGCCAGACAGTGCATGTGTGCCTCTCCTCTTTGTAATAGATGGCGAAAATGTGACTTTCCAGCAATCATAATTACAATACTTGTTACATTAAGTACATTACCTATTACAATAAGTAATCATTTCAAAATTAGAGTGAGTCATTTATAGACAGTGCCATGATTATTATAATCTATAAATTGCTAATGTCTATAAATATCTTGCTTTAAAATCTAGAAGAACAAACGACAATCTCTACAAATGACTAACTCTACTTTTGAAACTTTTGATGCATGCACCTCACCTTTTCATACCTCAAATGCAAGCATTTTTCAGCCCAGGTGGCCAGGTGGAGAACCGGTCCATCCTCTGTGAATCATGTATGAATCATCTTTCAATCACTTGACATCATTAGGACATCAGGGGACTAATTCAAAGGGGTTCCCTGGCAGTGCCAATCAGCGCCTCCATGTCCATTTGCAGGCTTGGTTTTCCTGTGCAGACTATCAAAAGTGAGATATAAATGCAAAAATAAAAAACAACATAACATAAAGGCAGCCATTGTCTGTCAGGAGTGAGCCAGCAGTGCAAGTTGGAGTTTACTCTTTATTAGCAAAAACAGGACCTCCACATCATGAGAGGGGAGGCATCGTGCAGGTATTCTAGGAGGAGGCAGTTCCAAGCAAAATGGGTAGCAAGGGTACAATTGGTTTGCTTGAAGGAGCAGGAAACCCATGGATGGCTGAGGGTGATGGAGCTGGAAAAGTGGCACAGACAGGGATGTATTTGGATACAATAAAGAGATGGCAGTGGGGCTAGGCCATGGAGAACTTGAACATAAGGGCTTTGTGCTGGATCTGGGAATGTAGGGTTTTAAGGATGTGGGTGTCAAAGAGTCACAGCAATGAGAGAGGAGAATGAAGCCACAAACCCTTTTGAGGAATATTTTTCATGTGGGTAAGTATAGGTGGGTGTTTAAAAAGAAGAAGCGTTGACACAGGAACAAGGGTGAGTTGTGTGTTGCTATTTTCATGCTTTGCTGAAATGAACAATGTAAGAACCTATGCATTTCTCTTGAAGAGAGATGCACAATTTCAAGAACTCATGTATTTCACAGCAAGACAGATGTGTATGGTTTATTGGAAGTCTGGAATGTGATAAAGTAATTCACTTGAGTTTCCTCTATTAGTGCTTAGTTGAATGTACCAACCTGACCCCAGACAAATTTAATATGGTCAAAGGAATTTCTGCTGGGTGCCTATAAGCTATAGTAATTCTCATAACTGCTGCTGAATTTCAATCTTTTATTCTTTGTGGATTCAACAAAGGTCTGGGTTGATCCTCACTGACCAATTTGAACTTTGTAATGGTCTTTCTAGTGATGTATGGAAGTGAGAGCTGGACCATAAAGAAGGCTGATCACCGAAGAATTGATGCTTTTGAATTATGGTGCTGGAGGAGACTCTTGAGAGTCCCATGGACTGCAAGAAGATCAAACCTATCCATTCTTAAGGAAATCAGCCCTGAGTGCTCATTGGAAGGACAGATCATAAAGCTGAGGCTCCAATACTTTAGCCACCTCATGAGAAGAGAAGACTCCCTGGAAAAGACCCTGATGTTGGGAAAGATGGAGGGCACAAGGAGAAGGGGATGACAGAGGACGAGATGGTTGGACAGTATTCTCGAAGCTGCCAGCATGAGTTTGACCAAACTGCAGGAGGCAGTGAAAGACAGAAGTGCCTGGCGTGCTCTGGTCCATGGAGTCACGAAGAGTCGGACATGACTAAACGACTAAACAACAACAACAATGGTCTTTCAGGATTCCTTTAGAGATAGACCAGCATAAACATATACAAAATAAAGTATTTCATATGCAGAATAAAATTAGTGCTATAAATTCCCCATAGCAGATGAACTCTTTCAGAGCAAGCTAAGAGAATCTTCACATTTACACAACACGATTGTTTATTCCTCCCCACCCACTCACATCTATACCATCTTAGCTGTTAGACAAAGTGATAAGAATTCTTTCTTTCTTTCCACTTAAGTTTGTTCTTTTCCTTTCTTGTCTTTTGCTTTTTTAATTGGAAAAACACTGTATTTTTTGTAGTTTATTCCCCCCATTTGTACATTCCTCTCTCTCAGTGTTAGTATGACAGAAGATCATTTTACTTCAGGCTGACTTCTTGAAGTAGTCCGCAGAGAAAGCAAAATCACAGGGGGCCCTTATCTGCTGAACTTAGTATTTTATTGCTGTTGGATACAGCTTCTTTGGGTCTCGGCATCTCACATTGGCTCAAAGGCTAGTTTTAACATTTTCCTTAAGATAGATCCAACTTAAGGTCAGCCAAACAGACACATTTTTCTTCATAGAAAAAATACCCCAAAATGCACCCTCCATACTCACAAATAGAATGAGCTTTGAGTTCAAGATATCCCAGGCGTTTTGTGAAAACAAGCCACGAAACCTATAAACTACATGAGAAATACTTCCTTTGGAAAGGGCCAAGCAAGCACATTCACTGAAGCATGCACAGGCCTTGGCTGTATTATTCTTTGGGGGGGGGGGACAACAAAAGAAGCTTCCCCATCCCTTTATTTTCAATAGAGAACACAAACATAGAGAACGCAATAAAAAAATTCCTTCCAGTAGCACCTTAGAGATCAACTAAGTTTGTTATTGATATGAGCTTTCGTGTGCATGCACACCTATTCAGATACACTGAAACATCTGACATCAGGGATCACAAGACAGAGAAACCAGTAGGAGAACACTTCAATCTCCCAGGACATTCTATACAAGATCTCAAAGTAGCTGTCTTATTACAAAAGAATTTCAGAAATAGACTGGAAAGAGTAGTTGCTGAATTGCAATTTATTACCAAACTTAAAACCAAGGAGAGACCTGGTCTGAATAGAGACATTGGATTCTTATCTCATTATACATGATAAAGCTATTTTTAGCCATCTCACCCCTTGCTTTTTTCCTGTAAGACCAATTGCAGTCGTTAACAGTCATCAACAGGTTTACCACACCTATCAGCCAATCACCCACTCCCACCACCATTCTGAGTAATACGCCTCACCACCCTCTCACTATATATAAGGGTCTGGTGACTTCTGTTTCAGTGTATCTGAAGAAGTGTGCATGCACACAAAAGCTCATACCAGTAACAAACTTAGTTGGTCTCTAAGGTGCTAATGGAAGAAATTTTTTTTATTCTGTTTCGACTACAGCAGACCAACATGGCTACCTACCTGTAAATAGAGAACGCAAACACTGTCTACCTTATAGTGCTCTCCTGTAGAACCAGATCTTGCAAAAAGGGTGAAGGAGCTATGTGGAGATACAGTGCTGTGAACGGCTACAGTGCTGGAATAGACCTCCGAAGACGTGAGTTGAGGTCCTTAATCAGCCACTAAGTTCACTCTAATAACCTATGGCAGGGAAAGACCCAATAAACATCTCTTGTTCTAACCTACCTCAAAGGCTACAATAGGGTGGAGACAAACATATATACAGAACTTTGAACTCTTTAAAGGAAATATGAAGAGTAGACTACGTACACCATTATTAGCTGTCAGGTGAAATGCAGTGGCTTTTTTATCAGAACAAAAATCGAGAGATAAACTATGGAAATCTGCATTGCACTCAATACTTGGGGAAGCCATCCAAACTTCCCCAAGGAAGGCCACAGGGCCAGATGGGGTAGCTGGAAGGGTATTGAGAGACTGTGCAGATCAACTAGCAGGAGTTTTCACTGGGATCTTAAATCGATCCCTAGCCCAGGCTATTGTTCCATCCTGCCTAAAGTCCTCTACTATCGTTCCAATAGCAAAAAAATCTAACCCGGAAGATCTGAATGACTTTCGTCCAGTAGCACTCACACCTATAATCATGAAGTGCTTTGAAAAGCTGGTACGAAATTATGTCATTGCCTGCCTACCAGAGGGACTGGACACATTCCAATTTGCTTATAAAACGAAAAGATCGACAGAGGACGCTGTGGCGATTGCCCTCCATGCCGTTCTTGCACATTTGGAGCAGCGGGGGGGGGGGGTTATGCCAGACTGCTTTTTTTAGATTTCAGCTCGGCATTTAATACCATTCTACCACAACGTCTGATGTCTAAACTGGAAGATCTGGGGCTTCCGTTATCACTTTGTGGGTGGATATTGGACTTTTTGTCAGACCGCCCCCAGAGGGTTCGGTTGGGCCCTTATACCTCTAGTATGCTTAGGACTAACACAGGAACACCACAGGGATGCGTACTCAGCCCACTCCTTTATACTCTCTACACGTACGATTGTGTCGCTGCTCACCCTAGTAATAGGGTTGTCAAATTTGCAGATGACACAACCGTGATTGGGCTCATCTCTGAAAGGGAGGGTGAAATGGACTATAGAGATGAGGTGGAGCGGCTGACAGAGTGGTGCAGAGCTAACAACTTGCTCATAAATACAAGGAAGACAAAGGAGCTTGTGGTGGACTTCAGGAGACAGAAGAGCAATGTCCAGCCACTTTTGCTTGATGGGGTCTGTGTGGAGAGGGTAACAACGTTCAGATTTTTGGGCATTGAATTACAAGAAGATCTGTCCTGGAGTGTCAACACAAGGGGGCTTGTGAAGAAGGCGCAGCAGAGACTGTACTTTTTGAGAATTCTAAGGAAAAACCATCTTCCGCAGAAACTGCTGCTTGCCTTCTATCACTGTGCCATTGAGAGCGTGCTCACCTATGGCTTATGTGTGTGGTATGGAAGCTGTACTACCCGGGACAGGTTGGGGTTGTGCAGAGTTGTTAAGGCAGCAGAGAGCATTGTTGGCTGCCCACTCTCCACCTTAGAGCAGATTTATGCCACAAGGTGCCATAGGAAGGCACTGGACATAGTAAAAGATCCATCGCATCCTGGTCACTGTCTCTTCGAGCTCCTGCCGTCGGGACGGAGATACAGGACGATGAAGACAAGAACAAGCCGTCTTAAGAACAGCTTCTTCTCCAGAGCGATCTCGGCCCTGAATGGGAAGCCTGGACTTTGAAAGTCATCTAATCTTCCTTGCTGTTTTATACTGTATTGTTTTAATTAGTGTTTTTATAGTTGATCTGATTTTGTGTGGAGTGCCCTACCTGGGTGGATGGAGCAGCCAAGTAATTTCGTTGTCCCCGAGAGGGGGCAATGACAATAAAGATATTATTATTATTATTATTATTATTATTATTATTATTATTAACTTTAAGGCCAATTCAGCTTGTCAGTGTCTATCATCTTCTAAGCTGTGGCCTTACTTTTGTCATGACCAGAAGAGATGCCCACCACCATGGAGGGCTGATGGCCCAAGCAATGGGAGGCCAGTATGTTCTGGTTCCACAAGCAAGCAGGATTACAAGTTTACAGTAAAAAGGTAAAGGTACCCCTGACCGTTAGGTCCAGTCATGGACGACTCTGGGGTTGCGGTGCTCATCTCACTCTATAGGCCGAGGGAGCTGGCGTTTGTCCGCAGACAGCTTCCGGGTCATGTGGCCAGCATGACTAAGCCGCCTCTGGCGAATCAGAGCAGCGCATGGAAATGCCATTTACCTTCCCGCCGGAGTGGTACCTATTTATCTACTTGCACTTTGATGTGCTTTCAAACTGCTAGGTGGGCAGGAACTGGGACCAAGCAACGGGAACTCACCCCATTGCGGAGATTCAAACCACCGACCTTCTGATCAGCAAACCCAAGAGGCTCAGTGGTTTAGACCACAGCGCCACCCGTGTCCTAGTACAGTAGCCTGTACTAAATTCAGCACCTTGGAGAAAGATCAAAAGTGTGGGTTCAGGACCATGGGTGGCTTCTTCAGCAGGGACCAAACATCCGAGTTGACTCAGGAATGTCCTGGAGCAATTGACTGATTTTCATAGCATGGCTGGGTATTCTAGCCATTGACTAGAGGCCTCACTCCATAAATGCTGCTTCCTTTCTAGATAAAGTTCTGGAGCCCTGTGGACCCACACAGGACAAACCAAGGAACTGACCTACCCGTGAATCCATTTCTTCTTTGGAGCTGCAGTCGCCAGAGGACTCTAGTCTGGGCATGATCAAAATCAGCTCATTTTAGATGAGCCGCTTCCAGATGAAGCCTGGGGCGGTGTGCCACCACAAAGCGCAGTTCCCACTCCCCACGCCTGCCCTGTTTAGTGAACTCCATTTTAAAATGCAAGTCCTTTTAATTTCTTCAGAGGCTGTGTGCTCCCCTAATGTACAAGATGTAGTGCTGTAGCTTTCAATCTATCAACTTCTTTTTTAAAAAAGGGAAAGAGCAGCAGGCAAATTCATTTCTGCAGTTGGTGAACTTAAAGAAAAGTGGAGGCTGCGCTGGAGGACATGAGAACCATTTTTAAAAGGAGTGGCGAAGAGCAACATGACTGTTCCCTAATGGCAAAACTATTCCCGCTGCATCCATTTTGCTGAGATGTGAGATTGCGCTATTGTGGGCTTGTGGAAATAACTCATAAAAGATAAAATGTGGCTGGAGTTTTCTTTGTCTGTCGTGTGAAAAGGCCCCCCAAAGGAGGGTGCTGGATGAAATCGCTTTCATCAGTCAGAACAAAAACATTTTTGCTTTCATTGCTGCTTCGGACACCACCTCCCTTAATGCCTCCCCAGACATGTTAGCATGTTCCTTACATATTAAGCTGAAGCCAGCAAATGCTTAAGCCAAGTGTCGGCCCCCAAGAGAAGGAACCACAAACATCTTCCTTGAAAGTGTATGTAACATAATGTGCTCAGGCCAAAATATAATGAGCACCGCAAAGGAATCATAAACTTAAAAAGGAGGGAAAGGTCCACTCAAGCTGAACCATTTGCATTTGTATTAGCCAACATGAAAATAATAATAACCCAGGGTTAAAATTAAATGCATTCAAATAGTGGGTCATTATTAAATATTGTTATTAACATTATAGAAAGTGTTACTAATAGTATTACAGAAAGTAGGGAAGGGACTTCAATAATAATCTATTCCAACTCTATGCCAATGCAGGCAACAATAACAAAGTTAAGAAAATTCAGAGAAATTCTTTTGTTAGCTTATAGTTCTGATATTTGAAAAGGCCTGATAGAATCCCTTTCTTAATTTTTTTAAAAAATGTAAGCAATTTTTTAATAAAAATGTTTAACTAACATGTCATCTTCAGCTGCAATATTCTAAGCCTATATTATGGTTTGCTAATAGCAAGTTAAACTCTGTATAATAGCATTTATTTTGCACGAAGTTTATGTTTTCATTTGCTCATATAGCTCTTTTCTTTTATAGGCTAGGTACACATCTACTGGTGTAAAATGATATGAAAGGAATGATAGAATATTTGTCAGAGCTGTAGTGTTTATGCTAAGAGTTGTATACCTTGGGCGATTGTCCATAAAACCAGCCGCTCCTGTTTCCATATAAACAACAATTAATTATGCATGTCTGCAAGCAAGCTAATCCATGAACATCACTGCTTCTCCTGGTGTGACATACAAGTACGATCTTATTGCATTGCATTTTTGCCGGCAGCACAAAATGTACAGGTATCAATATCAATCAATCAATTGAATCTCTATCCCAGCCTTCATCCAGCAAACACAAAAGTGATAAAACAATACAATCAAGAATAAATTCAAAGCAATAAAAAAATAAGTAAAAACAGCCGCATCTGAAAACATGCAAAATAATCCCATGCTCTCACAACCAGTAATTTCAAGGTAGCTAGGAAGAATATACATAGTTGTTGCCCTGACAAATACCAGTCAAGTTCAGAAGCATTTATAATTTCGCCAGGCATGGGCAAGTGAGGCCACATAGTGCAGTCTTGTTCACCACACAGATTCACCTTGCAGATTCATGGCCTATCATCTCTAGTGTAGTTCCACCAGCAGCTTGTGACAAATATATCCAATTTATGAACAGAATGGAAATGCAGCTTGAATATAATCTGCATTGTACCAAAATAGATTAAATTCCACATGTAGCATGCTAGGTTATAAATACAGCCTCATTCATCCATATAATTAATTTTCAGCACATACTTTTTTTCTATTATGGGACTATTGTCCCGAAGAAAACAAATGATAAGAAACTCATATTTTACCTCTCTTATGTATGGAATGTTCTTATACACAAAGAATGTTCTTTTTGCTGGCCAGGATGATCCAGAGAAGTGTGTGTGTGTGCAAAGTTCCTCTGCGTTCTCTACGGAGGTAGGAAGAGTCTCCCCAGGTTAGAGTGGTTTGAATGTTAGACTGGGATCTGGGAAGTTGGGGTTCAAATCCTCAGCCATGAAACTCATTGGGTGTCCTCGGGCAAGTCATTGCTTCTCAATCTGACATATTCGGTTGTTGGGATTAAATGAGGAGTGGGAGAACCATGTAGGTCACCCTGAGCGCCTTAGAGAACAAGTAGGATGGAAATGCAATAAGAAATTAAGTAAATAAATAGTCCAGAAAGAGAAGAAGTGGCAAGAAACTACTGTATACTTTCCTATTACATATCAACACTATTTCCTTATTGAGTTTTGTTTGGAACATTACTTATACAGTGGTACCTCGGGTTAAGTACTTAATTCGTTCCCGAGGTTTGTTCTTAACCTGAAACTGTTCTTAACCTGAAGCACCACTTTAGCTAATGGGGCCTCCTGCTGCTGCCGTGCCGCCGGAGCACGATTTCTGTTCTCATCCTGAAGCAAAGTTCTTAACCTGAAGCACTATTTCTGGGTTAGCGGAGTCAGTAACCTGAAGCGTATGTAACCTGAAGCGTATGTAACCTGAGGTACGACTGTACTCTTACTTTCATGGGTTTTACATTATCTCACGGGAGCCAGTCCTCAAAAGTACTATGCTATTACGAAACTTAATACAATTCAACAAGGTTTATGCCTGCCTTCCCCAACTTGGTGCCCCCCAGATGTCTTGGATTACAACCCCATCACACCAAGCCAGAATAGCCACACTTTACCAAGCCACATATCTAAATGGGAAGATGAAGTGTTCACTGACTGCCCAGGGAAGTTTATGGCCGTTCAACTGAAACTTGCTAATGATTACAGCCCCTGCACCACTCAGATCTTAGGCCTGCCTTATATTGCTTCATACCATGGGTCCATTTAACTCATTACTGTCTACATTGACAGGTTTTTGGACTGAGACCTCTCCTAGTCTTTCCTGGAGATGCTGGGAACTGAGCCTGAGATCCTATGCATGCAAAACAGGTACAGTGGTTCCTCGGGTTAAGTACTTAATTTGTTCCAGAGGTCCATTCTTAACCTGAAACTGTTCTTAACCTGAAGCACCACTTTAGCTAATGGGGCCGCCGGAGCACGATTTCTGTTCTCATCCTGAAGCAAAGTTCTTAACCCAAGGTACTATTTCTGGGTTAGCGGAGTCTGTAACCTGAAGCGTATGTAACCCGAAGCGTATGTAACCCAAGGTACCACTGTACTCTGTTGTGAAACTACACTTTAACGTGCATGCTAATCATAACTATGGCCAACAAATGTGAAATGATTGTTGTTAACAACAACAACAACATTTTAAATAGCTGGACACCAGTTTTTTGCACCAGTCGGTTCTCCTTTTCTTAAAAAATAAAGTAAAATGTGCTCTTCAAATACAGTCATTTGTACATTCATTTAAACTTACAAGTAGCTACTATATTTTCCCTGTTCACTTCCAAGTATACGCTCAAGCCATTTCCCTTAGCAAAATCTAAACTACTTTCCTTTATGGCTGCCTAGAATAATAAAGAACTTGAGCTCTCTTAGCTTTCAAAACTTTTTATTATACAATGAGAGTCGTTTTGGGAACTTTAGCCAAAGCTAGGAAAGCCAAGTTGGGAAAAAAGCATTAGGTGAGTGAGCAAACCTATAGCCATTTGTTTAAAGGTCCAGACCTCAACTTCTCACATTTTAATCCTTAATGCTGTGCTACAGTTGCAGAAAACTCAAAACAAACACAAGTGGTAGTGGGATTTCTCATCCACAAGTCATTCATGGGAGACAATCTTGATGTGCAGTGTAACTTTCATTGGCATGAAATTTTAATTCCGCCTAGGTTCATAACAGCCAAGCTTGGAATAGGAACTTGTCCAGTTTATAATGCCCGGCTCCATTGCAAATTAAGCAGCATTTCCCTCAGGAGTTATTCTACAGCTCAGGGTTTAAACTGAATGCCTCCTTCATTCCTGGCACCCTGAATGTTGTGACAACGTACTAGTGACTTTGGGTACTAAAGAAAGCTAAATTTCCCATTATCCCCTGGTAGACTGCTGCTCCTCCATAGAAGAGGAGCTTCTCGAGATCTCCACCAAATATTCTAAGATGATAAGAACCAGACATACTTCCTCACCATCGATGATTTAAGGATTTGGCCGTAAGGGAACTCATAATCTGGTTGGCAATGTAAGTCCAATGGGATTTATTCATCTCACCAAAGCTGAGTTGTCATTGTTGGAGTGAAAGAAAGGAGAATCTTGGCCAGGTGAAAGCATTATGTTGCCTGCCCTCATTCAGTGCGGTCCAGCATGAAGCATAATTTATCTGTGCTGTATTATATAGATACCAATTTATATGCTTTATTATATAGATTATATATTATATATATACCAATTTATATCCCCATCAGAGGGATGCACAGAATATAACACAGATATTAACAAAGGTAAACTTATTATTGCATAGCAATTAAGAAATAAGATATTTTGCTTGGGAAAATATATCCACATAAAGGTAAAGGTAAAGGTACCCCTGCCCATACGGGCCAGTCTTGACAGACTCTAGGGTTGTGCGCCCATCTCACTCTATAGGCCGGGGGCCAGCGCTGTCCGCAGACACTTCCGGGTCACGTGGCCAGCGTGACAAAGCTGCATCTGGCAAGCCAGCGCAGCACACGGAACGCCGTTTACCTTCCCGCTATAAAGCGGTACCTATTTATCTACTTGCACCCGGGGGTGCTTTCGAACTGCTAGGTTGGCAGGCGCTGGGACCGAGCGACAGGAGCACACCCCGCAGCGGGGATTCGAACCGCCGACCTTTCAATCGGCAAGTCCTAGGCGCTGAGGCTTTAACCCACAGCGCCACCCGATTTTTTTCTTCTTATAAAAATCAAGCAATCTATCTGCGGTAGGATCATTTTAAAAAAGGGTGAAATTCCTATACTCGAGCAGCAGGGGGTGCTCTAGGTTTAGTGGTGTCATTACTGTAAAGCAAGTGCTTCCTCTCTTACTTCACATTAGCCCCAGGCCAGCAGATTTGACAAACACAGTAACTTCAAGCCTCAGCCAAAGGCACGCAGCTTATGCTAAGGTCCTGAACAATACCCACATTGGCACTTTTAGGATTCTCCAAGCAGAGAGGCCAAGGATTTGTTTTAAAAAAATTTAAATGGTTTATTTCTGGTTTTGGCAGTGAGGATGGTTGTGACTTGCTTTGGAAACATCTCAAGGGAGCTATGGGAGAAGAACAGATATATAAATATGTGCTAATATATGTGGAGATTTAATTATGCTGTGGGTATGGCTGGTAGGAATGGTTCAGAATGGGGTCTGCATGCCAGAAAGAGCTAGCCATGTGTTTGGCAAGCATTACTGTGGGCACATCTTCCATTTTAGCAATTTGGTTTGGCGACTAATGTTACTTTAACATGTGGAATTTATGTTGCATTTGTTTTTATTAACTGTAGTGTTTTCTGACATTTAAGAGGCCATTCTGTTTTGCTGCTAATTATGCTGCTTTAAATGTGATTTTATTTTTGTATTTGATTTTCATTTGTAATGTTCTGTTATGATGTTTTGCAATGTTGCATTTGTGATATTTTAAGGCAGGTTGCAAACCACTTATGAGATCCCGCCCCCTGCCCCCAGAAAATGTTAAGCGGTACAGCAATTATCTAACTGAATGAATGTTACCCTTTCTGGCATGCAATGTTACATTTGTGGAGGACTACCAATGGCTACGAGCCATGATGACTATGCTCTGCCATTCAAAATTGGAGGCAGCAATGCTTCTGAAACACACAGGAGCAGAGAGTGCCTTTGTGCTCAGCTCCTGTTTGTGCATTTCCCACAGTCTTCTGGTTGGCCCATGTCAGAGCAGAATGCTGGACTAGATAGGCCACTGGTCTGATCCAGCAGACTTTTCTTCTTGTTGTTGTTGTTTAGTCATTTAGTCATGTCCAACTCTTCGTGACCCCATGGACCAGAGCACGCCAGGCACTCCTGTCTTCCACTGCCTCCCGCAGTTTGGTCAAACTCATGCTGGTAGCTTCGAGAACACTATCCAACCATCTCGTCCTCTGTCGTCTCCTCATTGCGCCCTCAATCTTTCCCAGCATCAGGGTCTTTTCCAGGGAGTCTTCTCTTCTCATGAGGTGGCCAAAGTATTGGAGCCTCAGCTTCAGGATCTGTCCTTCCAGTGAGCACTCAGGGCTGATTTCCTTAAGAATGGATAGGTTTGATCTTCATGCAGTCCATGGGACTCTCAAGAGTCTCCTCCAGCACCATAATTCAAAAGCATCAATTCTTCAGCGATCAGCCTTCTTTATGGTCCAGCTCTCACTTCCATACATCACTACTGGGAAAACCATAACTTTAACTGTACAAACCTTTGTTGGCAAGGTGATGTCTCAGCTTTTTAAGATGCTGTTTAGGTTTGTCATTGATTTTCTTATGTTCTTACATTTGCACTTGTCATGCAGTGTTGCAAAGTTACAGAACATTGGGCAGAGGAAAGGTAAGCAACCCAATGCACAGATGCCTAGAACTTATATCTGCAATATTATACCGGCAATTTCACATTATATAAGCAGAGGTATAAAAATTTGCAATCCTGCAATCGCCTGTCAATCATTGCTTCATCTCTAATCACCTATGGCAGGGAAAGACCCAATAACAATTTCCCTGTTTTTCCACTTCTGGGTTTGTTGTTGTTTTCTATCTCTGCAAGACTTCCTGGCTGTGACCTAACACTTCCCCCTACTGTTCTGTGTTCAGTTAGGATTATTCCCTTACGGAGTAAGACTATTTAGGAGTCGGACTGATGCCTTAACTGGAACTGTCAACATTTTCCATTTCCATGACCTGTCAGCTTCTTATTTATTATTTATTATAATAAATGTTCTTTTCTCTTTTTGCGTTAGTTAACATGCACAGGGAGCTGTTAATTTACAGTCAATTGTATTCTGTTCTTTATAGTTCACCTTTGGGGGGAAAGGGAGATGTAGGTGTATCTGCAGGGGGCCTACAGACACCTATAATTTGAAAGGAATCAAAGAAAGAAGAAAGATTGGAGCTCAGAAGGCTTCCTCCTCGTCTCTAGTAAGAACGAAATTCTTGTAAACAGAAAGAAACATGAAAACAGCCAGGAAACCCTAATTTATTTATGTCTGCTCAACATGAATTCGTAATAGGATTACATAAAGCACTTTATCTAAGGCAGCTGGATGTAGTCCTTAAGAGGACTCCTCTGTCTTTATGAGGTGCCCAGAAGGGAAAACATCTGTCAAGTGAAGCTTCTCCCTCCTTCTAGTAGCACGATAGGAAAACCCATATTTGCCACTGGTCTACCTACCTCGGGACTTTTAAAGGCACAGGATCATGGGCGTAGCCAAGATTTTTTTGGGGGGGAGGGCGCAGGACAGAGCTACCTGCAACACGATTGGTCAGTTCATGGAAGCCACACCTATCGTCCAGTTGCATCGCTAGAATGCGCCACAACATCATCCAAATGACCTCAGAGAGCATTTCGGTTTCAAATAATCTGATTATTTCTATTTTTCGTTAAGTATTTTTATTATTATTTACTTGATTTGGTGGGGGCAGCTGCCCTCCCCCCCCTCCCCCGGCTACACCCATGTACAAGATCCCTCTCAATCAAGGTCCAGACATGACAATTGATTTCTGTCACCTTTTTCTAAGGAAGGACAAACACAGAAGTCAGGACTAACTTAGATCTACAAGACTTATTAACAATCCACCAGCGGACGTATGAATACTTACTCTTAAACGAGAAAAGGTATAACACAGAGAGCTGTCCAGGCTTTTATGGATAAATGTTAAAGTCACAATAATCGGTTTTGATCGCATGTAATTCACCAAAGCTAGCAACTGAGCATCATTTCCTTGAAGGAAAACTTGATAGCCAAACTGTTTCATCCTTCTCTTTCATGCCCCCCCCCTTTCTTAGCAATGAAAAACCAATCCAAAGGAAAAACAAATTCCAATTCTGTGAGGATAATCCCCTTGTATCCTATCAAGAATCAAACTAAGCACCCATAAGATAAACACCATTGTTACTGCTCCCAATAAATTGGTTTGTAAGGGGGTTTAATTCAACTGCATTTTCAAATGCAGCAAGACCATTCAGACTCACTGTGATTAGATGAACAGATTATTTACTCTGAACAAGATTTTGGCAAACATGGGTGACTGCATGGTTTCTTTGCCTGCTCCTAAAGCACATATCTTTAAGACTTTATTTCTAACAAGGTATCGGGGATACTTAACAACAACAACCCTACACAAATACTTACGTGCACATCTATAATGAATGCAAATGAATGACCTTTTAAGCAAAGTTTAGAAACCACCATCAAATGTATGTGCATGCCTTCTGTTTGGCATAATTTTGAATTGATTGCACATATGACATTTACTGAAACGAGCATTTCCTAGCCACAATTTAAAGGTATATGCTTCCAAATTTTACTACAGTGACATATCAGGTGTAACTACACAATTATGGAAATGAGAAGCCCAAGCAATGAACGTTTGCTACATTAAGCTGACATGCAACAGAATATTTGAGAACTTGTCCTCTTTGCAGAATGTGCAAGGTAATGACCATTGTAATCCTTGTAAACGATGGAAATCGCATGATAATCATTTGACAGCATTCCTGCTTTGCCTTCTTGATGACCATTATCTCTAAATGTCCCTGTACAATTAAAATGGAGCACATTTTAATTTGTCCACTCCTACAAAATGTTTATCCCACAATCCCTATGCACTGCAGAAGAATCTGCATGTTACATATAGCAAAGCCCCAAATGTCGTCGTCGTCCCCCCCCAAAAAAGAGAAGCTTTAGGATGTTAGACTTCGAGTGATGGAGGGTAGGATGGGGAGGAAACATGTTAACCCTTTCTTCACTGGCTTCACTCAAATATCCAGAAGCCTGTTACAAAAAAAGGTACCGTATTTTTTGCTCTATAAGAATCACTTTTTCCTTCCTAAAAAATAAGGGGAAATGTGTGTGCGTCTTATGGAGCGAATGCAGGCTGCGCAGCTATCCCAGAAGCCAGAACAGCAAGAGGGATTGCTGCTTTCACTGCGCAGCGATCCCTCTTGCTGTTCTGGCTTCTGAGATTCAGATTTTTGTTTGTTTGTTTCTCCCCTCCAAAAACTAGGTGCGTCTTGTGGTCTGGTCCGTCTTATAGAGCGAAAAATACGGTACTTGGGACAGAGTGGGGTTTGTTTGTTTTTTAAGCTGATTATTTGTTTGTTTGTTTGCTTGCTTAATTTGCATATTGCCTTTCCTCTGAAGATCATAGGACAATTCAAAACATCAACATACAAAATGAGAACACAATCATCATCATCATCATCATCATCATCATCATCCTCAATAACTCCCCTACCCACAAACATTTTTAAGAGGCCATAGAATGTTCAATCAGCCCAAGACCTGGTTATAAGTAGCTAGTGGGGAAATAAAACTACCATGACAATGACAACATCTATCCAGCTCTTCCTTGCAAATGACCCCAGGGTGGGGTCACCAAAACGTTAAAACGACCCAATCAAAAACTAAATTTTAAAAAATACCTAAAACAGTTAATATCTAAAAACATTTCAAAAGAATCACATGCCTAATAATGTCAAGGTTGCCAGAAGCAGTATATTTCAGTTATCAAATGCCTGGATAAACATGAACGTTTTAAAGGCTTCATGCTGCAATATTTGCACATTAAAATCAGAGTGATTTGCAGAATTGAGAAAGGAGTCTGGCACTATGAAGGCTATATTCAGTTTCGCAGGCTTATTTCATCAGTTTGGTGACTTAATCAAATCCAGATTCATTTGAGACACATTTATATACATGCAATTCAGTGCAAACAAATGTAATCCTTTTGTTTTCCTATGTCCGTATCGGACGAAGATTTGCATGGATAAAAATGTAAAAACTCTGGGCAGATTTTAAAATGTTCCAGATTGCAGTTTGTAACAAAATGTAGGTTTGAAAACCTACACAAAGCATTCCTAAATACAAAAAAGAAACAATTAGAGGAAAATGCCAGAGCGGAAACCAGCATGGAAGCCACACCTGACCACACATTTTCGTTGAGTGTGCACAATTGCACAGGGACTTCGCCGCAGTGAGATGCAGAAACCCAGCCTTCTATTGTTTTTGCAGCCTAATTGAACATATTGTTTCCACTGGTCAGAATGGCATTCTATGATTATGTATATCCTTGATGAGCAATGTCTGGAAAAGTTACTCTAGTTTCTCATCTGTAGGATATTCCTATATGTCCTAATCTCATTACACACTTCGGGGTTGGTTTTTCATGTTAAAATTAGGCTTGAGGGCTAAGGGTTGGGTTTAATTTAAGCCTTGAACTCAAGCACCAACTTTCCCTGATATCATGTTTGAAAACAACTTGAGCTTTTCCTCATCCGATAGACTGTTTTTAGATATCTAATTATCTTGTGAGAGATGGTATCCCTACCATGTTGCCAGCCATTCTCCTTAAAAAAAAAATTAACTACGCCTGTCCATCTATCTATACATCTATCTACGTTCAACCATAGTTCTGTTTGGTTGCCTACACAGTCCTCTAATACCGGTAACAACCTGGTGAAGTCATCTCAAGTTCAAAGGCCAGCAGTTCCTTTTCTGGAGAGTAAGTCTGTCTCTCTAGGCTTATCCTTATTAATCTGTTTGTCTAAAGAGCTTTTTGCTCTTGAGTTCACTGGTCTTTTGCAGCTTCAGCCAGAGAAAAGGTGATGCAATATGAATATAAGAAAAGCCTGCTATTTCCCTCACTCAGTTGGCTACACTTGTTAGTGAGCATTGATCTATAATTATATGTACCTGAATGGACAATTCATTTGGAATTTATTTGCTGATGAAGATTCATCCTTGAAACAGTTGACTTATCCCAGAAACACTGTTCTGTTCCAGTTTTGTTTGCTGTTCATTACTGCATTCTACACGCAGGGGTGTGGGAAAGGGGGAGGGGCGGGCCGCGCCATGTACCATCATTGGGGGGGGGGGAATAAATTATCAAGGAACAATTACTGCCCTACTAGGGCCGTTCATAAAAAAACCCTTTAAAAAAAAAAAAAAAGCCTGCTCCAAAGGTCTTATCTTACTACACTAGGGATTATATAGCTATTTCTGAAATTTTATGTATATCAGTTAATATCTTGACCTTCCTCCATGAAAATAGCTGTTTTCCTATGTCGTGAAGGCTGAAATGTCAATTCAGTGAAGCAAGGTCAAGATATTAACTGATATGCATGAAATTTCAGATATAGCTATATAATCCCTAGTTTAGTAAGAGAAGACCTTTGGAGCAGGCTTTTTTTTTTTAAAGAAAAGTTTTAATGAAGAAAGAAAAGGAAAAAGAAAAGCCCTACTGCCCTACCCTCCGCTCGGCTTCCTGGGTCCAGGAAAGTCGGCCTATGTGAAGAAAATGAGACTAGGCCGAGTAGATTAGATAATACAGAGCATGGTGAAATCACAATACAGTGGTACCTCGCAAGACGAATGCCTCGCAAGACAGAAAACTCGCAAGACGAAAGGGTTTTTTGTTTTTTGAGCTGCTTCGCAAGACGATTTTCCCTATGGGCTTGCTCCGCAAGACGGAAACGTCTTGCAAGTTTGTTTCCTTTTTCTTAACACCGTTAATACAGTTGCGACTTGACTTCGAGGAGCAACTCATAGCATGCAGTGTGGTAGCCTTTTTTGAGGTTTTTGAAGACTTTGGTGATTTTTGAAGCTTTTCCAAAACTTTTCCGACACCATGCTTCGCAAGACGAAAAAAATCGCAAGACGACAAAACTCGCGGAACGAATTAATTTCGTCTTGCGAGGCACCACTGTAAATAAAACCTCCCCTTCAGTAGTTTCAAGCACTACTACAGGTTCCACATAATATCTGCACTGCATTGTTTACTGTGACAGCACCTGAACTTTGGAACTCCCCGCCTATTGCAGCAAAGCACGTGCCTTTGCTAGACTCTTTTCGGACACCTGCTAAAAGCATTCTTCTTTAGGCAAGCATACCTAGATGCTTAGGAAGTTGAAGTGATTTCAATCTTAATATTTTAGCTTTTGTATGTTTTAAGGTAGGATTGTTATTTTTTCGTGATTTTACTGCTGTGGGTTTTTTTGTTTTTTGTTTTGGTAAACCACTTGCAGGTTTTTAAAAATAAATTTTATTAAATAAATAAACAATAAATATAAATAAAATAACACAAGCCAAAACACAATCCATCCTGTTGATTTAAGTAACTGTCTATAGTCGCCTACTTGTTATCAGAGGCCCAGAATCCACGTTCCTTTGTTAGAAAATATGAAATAAAATAAAACCATTTTTGCAGACAAAAAAATAAATAAAAATCAATGGGGGGGGGAGGGGGTGACAATAAATTTTCCGCACCGGGTACCACCTGACCTTCCTACGCCTCTGTCTACTCGTTGGTGCACCCACCACTACAATATTGTTGGACATTATCTATTGAAATTAATCCTGCCTTCGTTGTGGTGTTCCCTGATAGCAATTTATTACGTTTGCCATTTTCTTGTATATGGACTTATACATACATTATATGTGGATGTTTTATGATTTGTAAATTTTGGATTATGATCTAAGCATTAATAATACATTAATAATACTTATCATGGGACGCGGGTGGCGCTGTGGGTAAAACCTCAGCGCCTAGGACTTGCCGATCGCATGGTCGGCGCTTCGAATCCCCGCAGCGGGGTGCGCTCCCGTCGTTCAGTCCCAGCGCCTGCCAACCTAGCAGTTCGAAAGCACCCCCGGGTGCAAGTAGATAAATAGGTACCGCTTTATAGCGGGAAGGTAAACGGCGTTTCCGTGTGTGCTGCGCTGCCTTGCCAGATGCAGCTTGTCACGCTGGCCACGTGACCCGGAAATGTCTGCGGACAGCGCTGGCTCCCGGCCTTTAGAGTGAGATGAGCGCACAACCCCAGAGTCTGTCAAGACTGGCCTGTACGGGCAGGGGTACCTTTACCTTTTACCTAATACTTATCAGCCACGCAGTGCGGTTGAATTTGAGCTGCTTATCTCATTCAGCATCCCGTTCTCACAGTGGCCTATTGGATGCCTGCGGGGAAGCCGTAAGCAGGACTAAAGCACAACAGCACTCATCCCCCTCTGTGATTCCCATACACTGGCATTCAGAAACATTACTACCTCTGACCACCGAGGCAGAGCAGAGCCATCATGGCTAGTTGCCATCGATAGCCCCCTATCCTGCATGAATCTAATTCTCTTGCAAATTGCCATGCAAATTGGTTGCCATCACTGCCTCCAGTGGGAGCGAGTTCCACAGTTTAGCAATGCACCATGTACTTTATTTCATCTGCCCTGCATCTTCTAACAGGCAGCTTCACTGAATGCTCATGCGTTCTAGCACTATTGAGAAAAAAACTCTTCACTTTCTCCAAGCCATGCATAATTATAAGTTTCTATCGTGTCAACTTACTCACCTTTCAGCCAAACGAAAACGGCTCACATGCTGCAACCTTTTCCTTCTCATCTCCTTGATAATCTTGGTTGCCCTTTTCTGAACCTTTTCCAGCTCTACAATATCCTTTTCGAGGTAATGCTCTTCAACCAGGTCTTTTCTAATCCATTTAGAGCCGAAGTTGAGTCAATTTAACTCATAAAGGGCTGCCTATTTTTTCTGGCAGGACTTGTGTTGTCAAAGAACCTATTAGACAAGCAGAAATGCAGAAGACAAACAATTCCTCCCATGGAGATGCAGTGATCTGAAAACCTTTACCTAAGGTTTCGCCAGATGACCTGTTTATTGAGCATTCATCCTGAATTGCTTGAAGGGTGTTTATACACTTTCCCGTTAATCCTTTGCTCATACCACTCTTTTCAAGGAATTTCCCTGCTATCCCTGACCACAAAATGTCTGTTTCCTTTTTAAAATGTATACGTTGTGCTAGGGCAACAGAATGCTTTAATCCTTTTTAATTGTTCAAGGCAAAATTTATGCATGAACTAATGTGTCTTGAGGCACCATGAACTTGTTACACTCCTCTAGCTGTTAAGACACAGGAGACTATATATCTAATTTATCTCTTGGCTTTCCTCCAAGGTGGCGTATGCTCATTTTATTCTCATGGCAACATGGTGATATTGATTAGGCTGAAAGAGCTTAGCCTAGCCAAAGTTTGCCGAGTGTGCTTTGTTTCTGAGCAAAGATATGAACCTAAGTCTTCCACAGCAAAAACTGTGTCAATTACACCAGACTGGGTCTGTTCTTAATTGTATATTAAAGAATGGTGATCTGCAGAAATTTATTTTAGCATTAGGTTTCAAATAAATGCAGTAGGCTGTATAGTTTATTTTGCTGGTGACTGTTGCAGAACACACTAATTGGATAAACAGGATTTATCGGTTCCAGGCTTCAGCTTGTAGAGTACGAACTCATCGTGTTGTGGTCTTTCATCTCATTGTTCTCTCATTCTTTTTACACTGCTGTGCAGTGTTGATAATGGAGAGAGTTCCAGAACCCTTGGATCTAGAGGCCCAGTGCAAGAATACAACTTTTGTACCTTGAATGGAAACTTAGCAGAGATAGTATTTCTTACCTGTGTAAGGTATGCATATGTGTTGGTGTTACCAGACTAGTGTGACTAGTTCATCTTTTACAGACCTGATCCTACCCTCTCAGAAGGTGTCCAAAAGAAAGGAATGGGGGTTAATTTGAGATCCAACCCCCAAGAATATCTTTCTCTTGTGCCCTTGCAATCACAGTCCCTACTGATAGTCCTGGACGCAATATAGCAAGAGTGGTTAATGAGTTAGAAATTGCTTTATCAAATGTTGTTTATAGATTCATTTATGTGAAAACAGTAAAATATTCATTTACCAGTGATTTAGTACCAACCACAATTAAGGAACAGAGGCAATTGGCTTTCTAACCATCTTCTCGTCTTCACCTGCTTTGTGAGGATAATGGTGAAGGTTTCTACTGACCAGGGTAAGGTGGAGATAAGTGTCTGCCCAAAGCAAAAAGTCCAACTTCCATTTTCATATAAAAATTGCAAAACCATTTCAAAATCTGAAAACTGGGTTGTTGTTTTTTTTAAAAAACTTTTACAAAAAAAGACAAGAGAGGCTATTCTGATTATCACCATAAAAATAAACTATTTTTAATAGATACATAAATAAAATGTTTAGAGTTTACCCTTTTTCCATTCCCCCTTCCTCCCTCTTCTTTAAACATCCAAGAGTTTTGCTTCTATAAAGAAAAGTGTGTGACTACACAGCCAGATAACCACTTTAACATGCTTGCAGACAAAACACAGAATGGAAGAATGCACCCAGATAACTCCCCCTCTTACAGTTACTTCTGATTTTACAGTACTTGCAGATTATTGCTACATGAAACAACATTCTCTTAGGAATAACAGTGGACTAACAAATGACCCGCAGGAAAACTATGGGAGCAAAAAGTCATTGGTGTGCTGTACCTCAAAATAAATTATGTATGTATTACAAGCTGAAGTATTCCACTTGTTCACCTCGCCAATGCTGCCAAGTTACCAACCTGTCGCAGTTGTTACTGTTCTCCCCTTGTCTCAGGCCTCTTCTTCCCTTGCTTAGCTTCCTTCACAAACGGGACCTACTACAGACTGTTGTTTCAGGGTGAGACTACCCATGGATGAGTGAATAGTGAAGGGGTGGGGAACCAATGGCTCTCCAGATGTTGTGGCAGATCCACTTCCATTAGGCCCAGCCAGCATGGCCAATGAAGTTCAGGGATGATGGAAACTGCAGTCCAACATCATCAAGAGGGTCACAGGTTTCCTCTGTTTAGAACAGTGGGAGCTGGCCTTACATCAGCACCCGGAATGGGAAGTTCTGAAGTCTGGAATGGAAAGTGAAAATCCTTATCTTGTTTTCTACTACAGGTGTTGAGGTTTACATAGTGTGGCTAAGGCAGTGGTTTTCAAGCAGTGTGCTGTGGCACCCTGGGCTCTGATGCCCTCTTGCATCTCTGCTTCCCAAAGGCTAACACAGCTGTTTATTGCAGCAGCCTTGGTTACAAGCTATCCAGGCAAATGGTGTCTCTGGCTGGCTAGGCCCCTGTGAGGCAGTGTGAGTAGGCAACTCTATTTGGGGTGAGTAGCTGTGGCTGCCCAGAGGACTCCCAAGGAGAGGGGAGAACAGAGGAGTCTGAGGGAATACTCCACAAGGGAGGGTGATCAAAAAAGGGTGACATAACTGGGCTCCTAAGCCCCACAGGGGTGCCGCAGAAAGAATGTAGTTGACCAAGGGAGCCGTGGACTCAAAAAGGTTGAAAACCTCTGGGGTAAGGCATTTGCCAAAAACTATTTTCTGACCTCTCTCTCTTCAACAGAGGAAGCTGTGAACCATATTTAGACTATGCCCATCCATTCATCAGTTGGACATCCTGAATGAGCTTCTTCTCATTATCAGCTGCAGAACAGCTTGTGTTCATGGATCTTTGCCTTCTCCAATCAACAATGGGACCGGGCTGCATGCCTGGCTCTTTCTGCCGCTGGCTACAATCCATACATATAAGCAACCTCTTGCTAAGTCAGTAAGACCTTCTTTTGATATATGCTTCAAGGTTGAAGTCTGGCCACCTTAATGCACACAAATCACTTATTAAAGTGAATAGAGAAATCCTACTTATCTGAAGCTTCATATGTGCTGGAGTGCACACAGCCTTTTGGATTCAGACAGTTGGTATGCAATCTATCAAGCACTGCAGGTGAATACCTTTATAAGGCTGCAATTCTGTGAACAATTCTGTGTATATATTGTATGGGATTGTGCACACATAATCCAGCAAAGAGTTTCAATCTATAACTCTACATCTTTCTGTAATTATAACCATGTATTAGCAGTTTTGTATGTGTGTGCATAGCTTGTTTTTATTGGAAGGAATTGTAGCCTGGCACATTCTGGGAAGGAAAAAAATCCTTTCCAGTTGAAAGCTAGGCAAAATTTAATTAGAAGCAGCTTTTTCACAAGTTATTCAGGCTATTTCTGGTAGCTTAATGGCTGGCTGCGCTTCATCAAGATAACATAAGGGGGCAACTCATTTTAATGTTTCATCCCTTTTTTGGTCTTTATTTTCTCCCTGCAATGGAGAATATTTTACCAGTATAGCTTTTTACATGGTTATTAAAATAAACAGGTGCATTTGAACACATATCACCATGTGGTCTACAAAAGTAGGGTACAGAGACAGCATAAGACCACAGGGAGTTGCATTATACCAAGTCAGACCTTTGGTCCACCTAGCTCAGAATTTTCAGCACTGAGTGGCAGCAGATCTCCATGGCTTTAAGATAGGAGAGTCTCCCAGCCCTACCTGGAGTGGCTGGGGGTTGAACAGAGGATCTTCTGCATGCAACACTTTTGCTCTACCACTGAGCTGTAGCCTTTTCCCCTATGGTGTGAGCAATAATGTGTGAGTAACCCTCCACTGTGTGGAAGATAAGGAAGTGAGGGCAACTGCATCTGACATATGTCTCTGTTGCTACAACGTAAGACCAAAGAAAAATGGCACTTCTACTGTGTTGGTATGTCTGCAAATTATGAATTTTTGGGACTTTTTTGCTCTGGTTTAGCAATGGACTCTTGAGCCTAAACAGTTACCTGGAAGTTTAGCTACCACTACATTCGGTAGTCTTTCTCAGTATGTATGCTTAGGATTGCAGCATAAGAAACCATTGCAAAGCACCTTAGGGAACCACTGAAACTATCCACCTGCAAAGCACCTTAGAGAATGTCCTTTTCTTCTGTCAGGTTTCTTCTTGTTTTTATTTTTATTTTGCTTAGTGTCTGCTTTGTTTTTGCTGGGTTTCTTCTTCTTTTCATTCTCCTTGAACCATGGGCCCCAAACGCCTCCATTAAAATTGGGGTTACTCCTGGGGTCCTTAGGTGGGTATCGGACGGGGACAGCAGTCTTGTTGAACTGTGAAAGCCTACGCAACAGCTGCTTTACCACCTCTGGGTACTTACTGGAAAGGTCCACTCGCTCATATGGGTCAGCCGTGATGTTGAACAGCCACACGGTTTTCCCAGCGGTCCATGAAACTCGTTCGTTGTGCCAGCGACTGGGGCCAGCATTACTAAACGACTGCGGAGGGACCCAGTCGCTGTATCCTGGGTTCCCGGTCAATAGTTTCCAGTGGTTCACACGGATCGCTGACTGAATCGCTGTGTTCCATAGTCCAAAGCCAGCTGCCCAGGAACCGTTTTTGGCTTTGGTGTAGATAGGATCAATGTTGTGCAAAATATCCATCCTTGGAGACCGTCGGCCTTCACTTATGGTCTCCCACACATCATAGCCATCCAGTTCGGTGTCCTCATCAATCTGCCCTTCAGCTAACATGATTAGAGTAGGGAACCAGTCTGTTATGTGGATGAGCTCCTTGCACACACACCCCTTGTTTTTAAGCAGAGGGCTATGAACAAAGCCAACTGCTCGGATCCCTCCTTCCCAGTATGTCCCCTTGCTTCCTCTGAGAGGCCAGTTATTTCCACCGGCTGTGGGCTGCCCTCCATTGTCAGATGAGTAAATGATAATGCTATTGTTATAATAACCATACCTCTTTAATGCAAGAGTCACATTGTTGATAGCTTCATCCAAGCATGCCAGCATAGCAGCATACCTACGTCGGTTTATATTATTTATCGATCGGTAACGCTCGTAATACTTGCCTGGTGCCTGAAGTGGAGAATGGACAGCTTGGTATGCAATGTACAAAAATATGGGTTTCCTGGGGTTATGGGAGGCTAAGATTTGTTGCACTCTTTGCGTGTACATCTGCGTCGAGTACATGCCATTGTCATGATCCCATGCAGCATTGTCATTCTCATACAAGTCGTAGCCGCACATCCGAGGACTGTCGCATTTGTAATGAGTGTAATAATCGCCGCTGCCCAAGAGAGAGCCAAAAAAGGTATCAAACCCTCGCTGTGTTGGCATGCATTCCTTGCGGTAGAAGCCCAAGTGCCATTTGCCAACCATGTGGGTGGAGTAGCCAGCTTCCTTCAGCTTCTGAGGTAGTGTCACATTATCCAGCGGTAAACAGTTAGGCTGAGTGGGCCTTATGACTGAATGCTGAAGACCAGTATGGATTTGATACCTGAGAGAGAGAGAGAGAAGAGAGAGAAAAAGACACATTTTAGACAAAGGAGAAAAATGTAAAATGCATATATGCTACAAAGTCAGGACCTGGAGTGCACGGAGTACCATGAAGCACAGGCCTATGTTTGTTTACTTGGAAGTAAGCTCCACTTGGTTCAATGCACAGGAGTAAAGCTTTAAATTGGTGATCTGAGAGATGTCAGGTGGAGATTTTGTGTTGCGCACCACAATCCAGGTCTGGCCAAAAATTTATCCATCCCTACTGTGTTTACCAATCAACATTGCAAACCAGTATTCATTCATTCTTACTGGCATTTTACCTCACTATTCAACGAGAGAGAGAGAGAGAGAGAGAGAGAGAGAGAGAGAGAGAGAGGCGCACTCTCAGAGCTGTTCACATGTATACAGTACAATGGTACCTCGGGTTACAGATGCTTCAGGTTACAGACGCTTCAGGTTACAGACTCCACTAACCCAGAAGTAGTACCTCAGGTTAAGAACTTTGCTTCAGGATGAGAACAGAAATCGTGCGGTGGTGGCGTGGCAGCAGCGGGAGGCCCCATTAACTAAAGTGGTACCTAAGGTTAAGAACAGTTCCAGGTTAAGAACGGACCTCAGGAACGAATTAAGTTCTTAACCCGAGGTACCACTGTACTGGGTTCTGAGGCTGGAACTAACTTCCAGTATGTAAAGGATTGCATTATGAGGATGGTAATACCTTTTAGAAATGGTATCTATAATATATGAAATGTTCTGAAATACAATCAGAGTTTAGGGTAATTGTGGAATTTCTATTAAACAGCAACAACAACATATGTCACCCACATGAATACAAAATAGATTCAGCATGACAATTACTAAGTGGTACTGCAAAGCCAAATCAGTAAACACCCATTTGGCTCAGAAAATAAGGTATTTTTAAGCTGCAGAAGTCTTTCTATTAGTGAGAAAACATACAAAATATTAAGAACTACATAATGCCATGAAGGCTTATGTCTCTCTCACATTTTGACACTACTTATGCATTAAGCATTTCATGTTTCCTCTCTCTTCTTTTTTTAAACAAATGCTCATGCTCCTGAAGAAATTAAACAACTACTTGTGGATCTAGAAATACAAGGAGGTTAGCATTTTTTTTTTGTTATTTCCAAGTTGACACCCTAATTATTCCAAAGCATGCTTTATTATTTTCCCCCAATGCATGCACTTACTCAAAGGGTGCCTGAATGAAAACGTGTATAGAAAGCGACTATCACCCAATTCTGATGTTCTCTGGAGCGGTTTGATTGCAATTGTGCAGTGGTTGCTCCCTGCAATGTCAGTGACTTCCACAAATGCTTTGATGTTGATGAAATGGTTATGTGCCGACTACCAATGCCTGCCCCATCAGGGTGTGTGTTCATTCTAATATTATGCACCCCCACAAATTCTAGCCTTACCACATGAGCAGAAGTTGCAAGTTTTGCCAGCATCAGTATCCTTAAAGCAAATGCTCTGTGGTTGTACACAAGTTGATTACGAAACTGAATTACGCGTCTTACTGACAAAGGTTGCTTTTGGAATTCAACAGAAGACAAGAAACATGTTGTCTGTTTGTTAAAATCATAATGGACAATCTATAGCTGCTCCCTAAAGCACTGGATATGTGTTGGAGGGGGGGGGGTTAAATTTAAATCTGCAAGCCAAAACAGAAGTAATTTGCTGAATGGACTGAATTCATTATCACGGCTAATTAGACACTATTTATAAAGAACAAGCACACGCTAACCAATGATCTAGTAACATATCCTACAGTTTTGCAGGCTTTAAGGGCTGTTAAGAGGTGGGTGATTTGTGCTGTATCTGTAATACCGTATAAATTTTGGGCAATTGTATTTAATTAGATTATTCATTGCCTCAGACCCATCTCTTAGCCAGGACTTTTCGATGATTGTGCTAGTTATGCCAGTTCCACCAATCCAATATAAACTTAGATTAATCTATCATAAGTAGAGGCTTACGTTTATTTAACATAAGGAGAGGTTTACAATATTTATTCAACAATAGTGGAAGCTTGTTTTACATTAATTTCAATGGCACAACTGTTTGTAGAAACAGTACCATAATATTGCTCCCAGATGGATGCAGACGTTAAGCTAGACTTTGTTGGTTTCTGTGCACATGGAACTTTAGTTAAAGAAGTGATGCAAACAGTAACAAAGTGATGTTTGTTTCTGCCAACCAGACTGCACAAGCATTTTAACAAATGGCTTTAGGCCTGCACGCAAATCAATCATGTACAACTGGATGTAAAATTACATCCCAAACCTAGCTAAGATAAAGAGTTGTAACACATTTATTACAATGGGGCTTAAGTTTGCTTAACTTGGGCTAGAGTAGCGGCATGCAGGGCAGTACGAGGATTCCTGCATGGGGGCGCCTCATTCATGCCGCTCAAAATTATGTGCCCTGGGCTCTGGCCCTCCTGCCTCCCACATTAAGCCCTGCATGAGACTAAATCTCAGGGTTGTGGAATTTGAGCCCCATGTTGGGTGAAAGATTCCTGCATTGTAGGCTGTTGGACTAGATGACCCTCATGGTCCCTTCCAATTCTATAATTCTATGAAATAACAATAGGCTCATTTTCAGGAATGCCTTACGCCAGGGGCAGGGAACCTTTGGCCCTCCAAATGTTGTTGAACTGCATCTCCCATCAGCTCCAACCAGCATGGCCAATAGTGAAGGCTGATGGGTGTTGAAGTCCAACACCCATCTGGAAAGCCACAAGTTCCACACTCCTGCAATGTGGTGTAGTGGTTAAGAGCGGTGGACTCGTAATCTGGTGAACCGGGTTCACATCCCCGCTCCTCCACATGCAGCTGCTGGGTGACCTTGGGCCAGTCACACTTCTTTGAAGTCTCTCAGCCCCACTCACCTCACAGAGTGCTTGTTGTGGGGGAGGAAGGGAAAGGAGAATGTTAGCTGCTTTGAGACTCCTTAAAGGGAGTGAAAGGCAGGATATCAAGTCCAAACTACTACTACTACTACTACTACTACTACTACTCTTCTTCTTCTTCTTCTTCTCCTGCCACAGACAGATACCAACCCAATGCCATCAGCCCCTTCCTTTGTATCTCTCAGGATCTCCAATGGGAAGCTGCCTTTTTAAACATGGCCAGAGAAAGAACAGAGCTACTTGCCATTGAAGGATGCAAGTTGACGGGAGCATTTCAAAGCAATGCCCCATTATCTGCTTACCCAGAATGCAGTTTACCTTGAATGCAGAGAAACGTTGCCCATAATTCTTTGTGTGTGCACAGTCCTTCACACAGGCATATAATCTGAATGCAGCAGAAGGGGGGATAGGGGTAGAGGAGGGTGGTACACACTGAAGCAGGTGGGCAGGAAACAGCACCATTTACTTGATTTGTACCTGTGAAAGTCAAGATGTGCTTCAAAACTGTGTAATGCTTTCTACTGCCCACTGAGCAGAAGCCATTCAATCAGGCTAGCTGAATTGTTTCCATCCCAGCTGGTCATTCAAAGAACTGTAACTCTGATAGGCGCTGGAGATTGCTTTTTTCCCTTCTCTCTGCTTTTCTTTCGTGTGATGTCCTTCATATTGCATGCCTGAGGGATTGCTTTTTGTTATTGTTGCTGTTGTTATTGATCTGTAAACTGCTTTGAAAGTTGGTGGAAGAGTGGAATTAAAAATACTTTGAAAAGTGACAATATTTATTCCTATCGTACCTTGATACTTAATCAAGATGCTAAACAGGATTCTTCCAGGCTGTGCATTTTTAATAAATGTTTACCTAACTCCCACTGTTTTATCAACCCAGCAACTCCAGGAGAACACAAAAACTTCCAATGTTATAATCATGAAGCTTTGCTCAAGCAGGAGTTGGATCAGTCACTTTAATGCTTTGCTGGGGAATCTTCTATGCCAGGGATGTCCAACCAGTAGATTGCGATCTACCAGTAGATCCCCGGCTGATCCTGATAGATTGCGGAATCCTTATTGTGTACAAAAAGTTACGGGGGGAAAGCTTACAAACTCTGTGCAATCCCCCCCCCCAAAAAAAGCTCAACAACGCTCCTCCTCCCTCCAATGACAATGGGTAGATCACTGCCAGTTTTTTTTATACTGGGAGTAGATTGCAGTCTCTTGAGAGTTGGACATGCCTGTTCTATGCCACGGTATAAGGAGGCATAGCCCAATACTGGCAGGAATATGCTTATTTATTTAGAGCTCTTCAGTCAAAAAGGCTCCCATGCAATCTTACATACAATCAATTAAAATAAGACCTTGCCTGGATGCTTACAATCTCAAACATCAATCATCATCATTATTAGTTTATCATTGATTTTTATTGGGTTTTTAAAATAAATGCTGTAATTATTTGCTTTTAACTTTACAGATACTTTTTAATATCTCTTGCAAACTGCATCTTTCCTACTGAGGCAGCCTGATGGAATAGCTGCTGTCAGGGGACTCTTGAGGGAGAGGGAGGCCTGATGGAGCTGGTCATTCAGCAGAACGGGATGAAATGAGCCCTGCTTCCTAACTCTGAGGATGCTGCGCATTCCCTGCTAAATGCAAAGCTCTCTGGGAGCATCAGAGCCCAATGGAGCTCTGGATGACAGCCTATTTCATCTGCTATCACTGTGACTACATAAATGGCAATGACAGCGTAACAGATGGAAAGCATGTGTATGTGGCTATTGTTTTATTTGCTCTAAGTTCTGGCACAGTTGTAAAACTGAAGCTAATGTTCTCAGCCTTACCATTAATATTGTTCACTTTCTGAAGGGAAAAACCCTGATTGCATAATCAGCTTTCTTAACTTATATTAAATCTATACAGATGGAACACACGCACACACATGCACACAAAAGAGAAAGTTGGATGGAACCTAACCTTTGCTTGCCACGCAGACCCACTTCCCCTGAAAACTGAACTCTGAATAAAAGCAGATCTTCCTCTCTGTCCAACGTGAGCATATGCAACTTGAGAAACAAAAGCTTGGGTTATGAAGTCCTTGTACTGTGAACTCATGAATAGAAAGCCTCATAAAATGAAGGCTGGCATGTCTAAAGTAATTTAAAAGAACCTCCGTTTCCTTAATTATCAACATGTGTGCCTGCAGGTAGGCCATTTGGGCAGATATGCATCTTTTTAGCAAAATGCAGGCCTGTCATCATTCCACAACATGACTGACAACAATGCTCAAGGGAAACTGGCATGGAAGCCACACAAGTGCTAAGAGCACCAGAACCATTCTTTGTATTAGCATTCCCCAACCTACTACCTTCCAATGTTTTGGGCTACAACTCCCATCAGCCCCTGCCAAAGTATGCCCAATGGTCAGGGATGATGGGAGCTGTAGTCTAAAATATGTGGACGGTTGGGAAAAGCTGTTTTATATCCAAGACTACTTCAATGCTGTTATAAACACTAAAGTCTACTAGCTTCCTTTAGAGAGGGAGTATCCTCCTAATATACTTGCCAACTGCTTCATTGGAGCAAAAGATTCCTGCATTGCAGAGGGTTGGACTAGATGACTCTTGGGGTACCTTCCAACTCTATGATTCTAAGATAACAGACTTTAGGCTTCCCATGATTTGAAAAGAGACCTTCCAATGTCACCTTTGTTCTGGTTTGTTTCATTTTTATTAGTGTATTATTCCCATGTATTCATGCAGATCTATGGTGCAGCCACACTTGGAATACTGTGTACATTTTTTGGTCACATTTAAAAAGATCGCTGTAGATATGGAAAAGGGTCAGAAAAGGGGCAACCAAAATAGTCAAAGGGCTGGAGCAACTGCCCAATGAAGAAAGGAGTATTTTGGGACATGTCAGAGGACCTTTTTGGCTGACTGCTAAGTGGCAAAACAGACACGATATACTTTATATGCATGATCATTGTGGTTTTACTTAAACTGCTCCTGCTTTAATAATGTAACCATTACTGGCAATGGCCAAGTATGCCTTTTGCCTAGTCTTGAAAGACAGCAGTAACCCTCCCTACTAATCTGAGATCTAGCAACCATCCACCACCCTCCCTAAAGAGAGTCTGTTCCAATGAGTTCTGTGCTGCTTGAAGTTTACATCTGGTATAAAGAACACTGCCTAATCGTGTCAAGGGAATTACCAGAAGCGTCAGAGGCTTTGTGTGCCTCTCAAACATAATCTCATACTTTGGGATGGGCTGAGGCTCAGTCACAGAGTGCATGTTTTTAATGCAAAAGGTCTTGGGTTCAATCCTCAGCATCTCAATGTAGGGCAAGGAGAGACTCCTATCTGAAAACTTCATGATCCACTCTTGGTCAATGTGGACTAAAGAGACCAATGGTCTGACTTGGCATCAGGCAGCTCCCCATGTTCCTAAACCAAGGTGCTGGGTATTACCAGTCTTCTAACAGTCCTTACCCATAATTCATTCCTTTCCCACTACTGCTGAAAGCAGCCCTTTAAGCAGCTCCTTGGTCTCCATCACACAAGTCTGACAAGGGCTTGCTCAGCAGATGATCTCTGGTCTTGGGAATTCACTCTCTCTGATTTGCTAAAGTATGAACACATGAATTTCCCACAAACTATTTAAGACTTCACTAAGCATGCTTTCCGTTACTGGGGATTGGCATGGGAAAATTTTAGGTTGTATATTTTTAATCTCCATTTTTAGCACATTTGATTTTGTTAGCTATTGGATATTGGAGGGTTTGTTTTTTGTTTTTTTTTACTCTAAGCCTACAAACGGGGCTGGTTAGAAATTCAAATTAATACGCAAATGCCTCTGGAGGCATTCTGACTGAAATAATGAATGAGCCAATAGCGACGACTTCATAATTTATAGACAGGATAGAAGTAATTACCAAGCATGCATGTGAATGTTTTGATGAAATATCCCAGGGGTGAAATGTGTAGCTTAATTAAATTAAATATAATTACATTTTAGAAGCCACAATAGTAGTGTATATTCTGTGGCTGTGTACACACTCTCATTTACTTTGCATCCAGAACGTTCTCCACTGCTGGTTTGAGTAGTGGCGGACATAGCAATATCTATCCTGTTGTTTATTGAGAACTATTGTATTCTGATGAATTTTCCCTTAAACCAGCTTGGATCCATTTTTTGCAAGGGGGGGGGGTGTGACCTAGCTGTGCTTTTAGGCAGTATTGTGCATTTTAATTTCTTAAAATGCAGATCTTTAAATTCCTAAATTGGGAGGAGTCTTGAGAGGACACATGGAAAGCAGGGGCTGGGGGCTGGTATGGCCCATGGATTGTCTCCGCTCTGATCTAAATGAACAGAAAGTTTTGCTGCCTAAGAGTAGATCAGAAACAGGGCCCCACTGTGTTTTTTAATCCTGACTTGCCCTTGCCATATTGTGTTGTTCTGCAAATAAGGAAGTCAAAGTAAGCTTTCCTTCGAAGGTCTAAAAATATATACGATTGTCACAAAATAATAAAGGTTTATGCACCAGATTATGGTGTCCACATAAAGCCTTTGTACTTTCAGTATTAAATGTTGAGTATACTCTTGGCAGCCTAATAAAAGAAGATGCTATTGCAACAACAGGTACCCAACGTTGAATTCATGCCAGAAATTAGCTCATAATCTTCTAAGAGAAACTAAGTTTTGCTTCCAAGAACGAACAGCTTCAATGTGAATAGAAGGGTGTGTGTCTTTAATACTCAGTGTGACAAATGTGTATGCTGGGTTTTAACCAACATTCATGCTTTTCACGTGTGTTATGAAATTAAAGTCAAAGCATGCCTGACAGGCTGCCTTGTACTGGGTTAGATGAGTTATCCAGCTGGCTCAGAACTGACTGCTTGGTGTTGTCTACATTGACTAACAATGGCTCTCAGAGGCCTTTCACAGCCCTACCAGGAGATGCAAGGGACTGAACGTGGATTTCCCAATGAGCTACAGCTCTTCCCCGACAGTAAGCCTGGACATGTGCCTAATCACACTTTAACACACATGTCTGCAGGTGTAACTGTGGAGGCATGATATTTTGAAGTCTTTTATCCAGAAGCATTCCACACCACGGGAGAGACTGCATTATGCCTTTATATCTAGCATTAGTTTGGGCTCCTAAAACCCTTCCAATATGGTTCAAAAGTAGAAGCTCCTTTGTGGGTTTCCTTAAGGTTCCTAACCATCCCAAGGAAAAATAACATGGATAGAGGCAAGGGAACTAAGAAGAGGAGGCAAAGGTGTTATTAGGTTATGTGAAGGCTCCATGAAGTTGAGCAGGCTAGAAGCCTGAGTGAGAAAACTGGACCATGGAACAGCTTTGAAACAAAATACATCATGATCTATTGTGGGGAGACTTGGTTTCCTGAGCGAACGAGATACCCAAGGAAAAGGGTGGTAAGATTAAGGCTAGGGCTAGGGGAAGGGCAGAGTGCTTTGTAACAAAAGGTAGGCTGCTAGTCAGGAGGTACAATATTATAAGTTTCATTGGGTAGTCTTAGGAGCAAATTCTCAGAAAACGCGCTACTCCATCCATTATCAATTAATTTATCTACAGGATGGCCCACAGTGGTGCTCATTTCAAACAAAGTCAAGGAATAGGCAGTCCAAATTTTTCAGGGGCTAGACTGACAGAACAAGTGATTTGGAAAGTCCTTTCAGATTCCTTGCCTTGAGCTGCAAACATTCTGGAAACTAAGTTTTATATTTTAGTAGCTGGGAGAGATAGACAGAAAAATGGGAGCAACTGCTGCTTTAAAAGATGAAAACACCCAGGCAGATTAACCAATCTTAGGGTCAGTCACAATTTGTACAAATTTTAGTTCCAGCTATCCAACTCAGGCTCACTGAGAACATAAACTGCAACCCAAAACCCTCACCAATATATCACTTGACAGCTTTTAACTAAACTCAATGCAAGTCTTTCTGGCTGAAAAGCTCTTTGTCACAAGGTGAGCAAAAAGCAAGCACCTTCAGCAAGCAAAAATTGGGGATCCCAGAAACATCAAAGGAATACAAGACAACCTAGTTGCAATGAATTCAACTGACATTAACTTTGACCATCAATTAACCTTCCCTTCCTAGATTTTTCCAGGTGTCCTTTATTAAAAAAGCCTACTTCTCTGTTGTTGCTGGGGCTTTTAAGAGAGCACATTGGCATTTGGCTCTGCCTGACATTTTTTTTTTTTTGTATACCTCTTAGGCATTCAAACAGATTTATGCAAGGCGGAATGTAAATTCTCATCAAATTAATTTAGAAGTGATGACACAGCACACTGATTAGGGATCACTGTATACCTGATGTGAAATAAAAGGCCTTCTCTTCTTTTCATGACCTTTGAACATTTTATTATTTCAGTAATTGCCTAGTTGGGGTCCAGAGATATTTTAGAATGCTAGAAGGTGGACTGCCAATAGCTGCCTTTCCTTTGTTACCATTTATCGACTGCATCAGATGCAGGGAACGTCAGGTACCACATTGGTTTCATTTACATCAGTTGCTATGTAGGGACAAGGAAGCAGTTCCAAAGGGATGTGTTGTCATTAGTATATTGAGAAATATAGTGTATTTCGAAATAAGTTTAAGGGTATAAGGAGGGGGAAAGAATCAGACATCCTTGTTCTTGAAAAATGTATACTGAATTTGGTTATGGGAACATTTGATGCTGACATGTCAGTTTTCTGCTAAGTCTCATAAGCTTCCACTTCCCCCTTTATTTATACAGCAGTACATAAATATTTTGTGAATTATACTTCTCTGATCCACGGGATGAATCTAGGCTTTCTCCTTCCAGGGTTGTGTCTCTTGTGTTATTACAGACTCATTATATCTTCTAGAGTCAACAAAGAGTAATCCCACACAAAAAAAACCCAAGAAACAGCAAAAAGAAATCCAACTCCATAGCTCACACTGAAGAACAGAACAGCAAATGCCATACTTGGCATTGTCAAGATAAAGCAGCATTAAGACGGATCTACCATGCAGATATTGCACTGTGTCTGCTGACAAAGGCTTACAGTTGAGATCTGCCACTTGAGGGCTGTCAGGACCATGCTGGCAAGACAGCTCTGGAGCCAGAGCCAGGAAGAAAGTCTAAAGCAAATCAAACTAGAGTCCCTAGGCCTATCCAATGGTTTCTGTAGAACGATGCACCAAAGAACATATGCTGAAACAAGCCAAGACTGGAACTACAGGCAGTCTACTGGACACAGTTCTAGCCCTCCAGGTCAGGGAAGCACATAAGAAAGAAGGCCAGTTAAATCAGGTCCCTAGGGAGAAGTCAGAGATGGAGCATGGCAAGCAATCTAGAGACAGCCAGCAGTGCTACTGCTGTGGACTATAAAGATCTGGTACATCGTGAGTCCGCATTTCTCATGGTGCTTGCCGAATAACCAGAACAGTCATTCAACAAGCAAACAGGAACGACTGAGCTAAAGCAAGCTAAAGCCAGAGATTTTCAGTTTAGGGTCTTTATTGTGGCTGGAAGAGGTTACTATGGGCTCAATTGGATGAGCCTGTATCAGCCTGAACAACTTTACAGTGGAAAAAGGAACAAACGTCACTTAAAAACATGAGCAATTTCAGAATGTTGCTAAACTTCTTGAGTGCTTTCCTTTGATTCCTAGCCTGCGTAATCATAGATTTGTGGTTTTTACCACCAACTTCACAACAGACCCTTCCTTACATACAGTATATAACATGCATCCTATATGTCCTTTTACTGGTGTTTTAAGTGGTTTTCTTTCTTTTTCTGCTGACTGAAACAAGTTTGTCCAACTTAATCCACAGGTATCCCCTCCCCATCGTAATCAAGTTCATAAACTGAAAAGGTTGTCTTCTAGTTTGTTCTTCTAAGAAGAATGCACCTGGATTTGTATTAAAATATGATTGTAATACAATAACTTGTACTGTGCAAATATTTAGTAAGCCACTTGGAGCCTTTGAAGGCTATGAAGTGAGATGTAAGTACTCTATTCTAAATAAAGTATTTTTTGACAAGGAGACATAGATTCAAAGGCCTTTCCTGATAGGTGCCCTCCATAAGGTTTCCAGACCTTTATCTCTGCATTTCATATCTTGTCTAGCTAGCAGAAGGTGTATAATTAAGTTCCTGAATCCCATTCTT
The DNA here is from genome assembly GCF_964188315.1 of Podarcis muralis. Taxonomy (NCBI): domain Eukaryota; kingdom Metazoa; phylum Chordata; class Lepidosauria; order Squamata; family Lacertidae; genus Podarcis; species Podarcis muralis. The sequence continues at coordinate 26,663,738 of NC_135663.1, forward strand.
CCATTCATGTGGTAAATTTCATGTGGCAATAGCAGAGGACTTTGCATCTTCACAAGGCAGGAAAGTTCCATCTGCATTCATAATCTAACAGCTAAATTAGAGGAACCTGAATGCCTTTTTAAAATATGACAGAAATACACCTATAAAACTCTTCGCCTAAACAAAGTGCCAGATCTGATGTTACTTTCTAAACTGGATATGTAATGTGACTTGGACTTCTATGTATCTCCTCTGCCCATCTGCCTTCCCCAACTCACCTCTGTTGATAATGAACATTTGACTTGACCAGGAGTCTATCTGAATTCTCAAATTCAAGATCTCTGATAAAGATGAATACTGTTTTGCTTTCTATTGGGGGAGGGGGAATATCTGTCCTTTCATAGTGCATTTGAAAAGTAACATCAAACCAGAACTTACGTGTAAAACACACACAATTTTAATGATTTATATGTGTGTATGTGTATGTTTGTTCATATTTGTTTACAAGCCTTTTCTTATCAGGACATTCCCTCCTGTCCTGACAGCATATCTTTTCCAGACTTGAAGTACAAATTATGGAGATTTATTGCTGCAAAATGAATTGTGCTTATATGTATTTTTGGCATGATAATACTGGTGTAAAGTACAAAATGTTCCCTAAGAACATTTTAAAATGTATGCATGACTTTTAGCATGAGATGGTGAAGGAAATCTACAACACGAAAATGCCTCTGGAAACAAAAGAACATATGTGAATAGGTAGGAATCACAGAGCATGTTGCTTGCTGAAATGAAGAGCATCTCTAAAAATGGTTCATTTATCGTGGTGAGCAAGGGATGCCACATAAAAGAACTCAGTTTTTCAAAGAGCAGTATCTTGTTTGTGTAAACTCTTTCGCTGTTCCCAGACAAAGTGCTTCCTCCTACATAGCTCCTGAGGAATGTGCTTATATGACTTCTCAGAAACACAAGGTCAAACTCTTTCCAATTATGGCAGTCTCTTCCAGTTGCTTTATAAACAGTGTTTAAAGGCCTGGTGTGATCTAAAAGGAATCATCACCTGAAGCCATCACTGAATAGCGTTATGATGGTAGGCTACGGATTATAGAGATAAAACAAAATATCTATATAACTTTGTGCAAAATGCAAAAAAGGGGGAGGAAACAACTGTGTAATAGATTATTTCTTGCTTTCATTTGTTATTTCTGGGTGGGAGCTGCTTCTCCATAGCTCTGCCCATGACTCTATGGTAGAAATATCAACAAGTCAGTACAACTTGGGACTGAGGCTCCTTGGGTTTATTGCGAACTTGTCCACATGATGCCACCATAATCAAAATGCTGTCTCGTATTATTTTTCCATTCAGTTAGGATATATTGCTTCCATGGAAAATTTGGTAAGGAAAAAAGACCCCATAGAAATGGTAAATCTGTATTATATCCAGGCAGCGAAGGAGGGAAAGGGATGCCATTTTGATTAAAACATTGTGTGGATCCTGTGGAAAAATTGCATACATAAGCAATACCAAGTGCTAGCAGAGTCACCTAATTAACACAAATGGAGTCCAGAGAGAGAGAAAAGACCTGATAACACTTTACTGAGCAAGCTGAATTAAAAGAGTGTATAATTTGAGGGGAAAGCAACAAAGAGGCTTTGTCTTTTTAGTTCAGGCCTTGTAGGGAGATATTCAATGAAACATATAGAGGAAAAAATATCTCAGAACTACACAGCCAGTTAGAAAACATGCTACCTCAGTAGAGATCACAACGTTCTGCCTGGTTGCTAAACAAGACCACCTCCCTCTTTTTAGCTGACTTATTGATAACAGAATTAGCCTTTAATTAAGACACAGAGTGATCCTTGCTGTTGCATTGCCAACATCAATTCTGCAACAAATTACCATGTAGAAGCACCACTTTCACATAAGACTGGTCAGTGAAAACTTAGGGCTTGCCGATCACAAGGTCGGCGGTTCAAATCCCCACTATGGGGTGAGCTCCCGTGCCTGGTCCCTGCTCCTGCCAACCTAGCAGTTCGAAAGCACATCTAAGTGCAAGTAGATAAATAGGTACCACTCCAGCGGGAAGGTAAATGGCATTTCCGTGTGTTGCTCTGGTTCGCCAGAAGTGGCTTAGTCATGCTGGCCACATGAGCCAGAAACTGTACGCTGGCTCCCTCGGCCAATAAAGCGAGATGAGCGCCGCAACCCCAGAGTCGTCCGCAACTGGACTTAACAGTCAGGGGTCCCTTTACCTTTACCTAACACAAGAGAATTTAGGTGATTCGCCTAACTAAATCAAAACACTTTGCAGAAGAAAAGGTGTTTAAAACACTGTTGTGCACCATCCACAAAGAGTGGCTATTTTGCAATACAATGTTTTTGCCCTTTTTTGCCCTTGCACATCCCAGATCTTGCTGTCCACATGGGTGCAATATCTGTGCCCTATAATTCCTTTTACTGAGCTTCTTTGAAATTACCTAAGCATCTTTACAGAGAGGCAGGAGTCAATTGCTCCAAAAGCTAGTGAAGGTCAAACTAACCTTGGCTCAGATGTTAAGTAGACTTGATTATTATGAGCTTTCATGCTGACTGCATAAGGAGGGGAAACCTTATTTGTTTTCCAAGAGTTCTCTCTGCCAGGTTGTAATGGGGATGGGTCATTGCCATCCCTTTCATCCTGAAAGGGCTTGAAGCTTTGCACGCATTCCAACAAGCACTTGCAAGCCTCAAGAGTGCTTGAGAAGTGCCTGTCTTTACATACTCTTCCTTCCTGAAGACCAAGAATTTTTTCTTCTAGACAGGCTCTGGTAGGGAGTCCGAGCCCACTGTAGACAGAGACTCTAAGTCCCTGGTGCTGTGCAGAGCATGTGTAGCATCCATTTCTTGCTGGGAATTCCACTGTTTGTAGTCTACCCCTTGTCATAGATCATTTCCTGTTGAGATTTATGCTTTCAGCATCTTTTCCCCTCTGTAGAAGTGGGGGGCCTATTAGGATGGGTCTTTTTTATGCAACTTCTGCATGAGAGGTCCAGAGGGCAGCAACACAAGAACAGGTCTTTTCCGCAGTGGCTCCCCATTTGTGGAATGCTCTCCCCAGGGAGGTTCATCATTATACACCTTTAGGCGCCAGGCAAAAATGTTCTTCTTCAACCAGGCCTTTGGCTGATTAACATTCTATGTCATTTTAAATGTGTGTGGTTTTTTTTGAGGGGGGGTCATTGTTGGTTTGTCTTGTTTTTATTATGTATTTTGTGTTTTTATTTTGTATTTTTATGCAGTGAACCCCCCTAAAAAATATAGTTCCAGCTCCAAACAGGACTGCCTTCCCTTTCCCAGGAGATTTAGATTAGCAGGGCCAGCAAAATTTGCAGAGATTCTTATGAAATTACCTTCTCCTACAGTCCATAAACTACTTGCTGCATTAAGTTCTGAAGCATGTCATTTTATATCTATCACAATATTTTAATAGTCTGTAACGTGATCGTTAAATTTACAATCCATAAACTATACACAATGTTGTTGTTTTCTTCTAACTTAGAAAATCTTGGGCCACAGTATTATTTGGTACATCAGCAATGCATGAGTATTAATTTTATTACCAGGTACTTGATCTTGCAGTGGTATTTGTATATCATTCCTGTGTATTAAAAGCACTTCAAATGCATTATGTAGTTGCAATCCCTACAATAACCCTGTAAGGGTGGGACAAGGAACCTATATGTCCCTCTTATGTTGCTGGAGTTCATTTCCCATCAACCCCAGCCATTGGCCAGGCAGGCTGGCTGGGGTTGATGGGAGCTGGAGTCTGACAATATATGGAAGGCTACAGGTTCCCCACCATTAAGAACAGGAGAATAGCCTGCTGGATCAGACCAATGGTGAAAGGTAAATCAGCAGTATTATTCCCCTTATTGCATATTGGGAATGAGGGGCTGAAGCTGGGAGAGAGTGGGTTGCTTAAATCCCCCAAACAAGTGATTTTCAACATCACCCCATATATGACTATTTTGCACCCAGTACTGCTTATTGCAGGGCAAAATCATGCTTCCAATTATTGGCTGTTTGTTGAAGCAGGAAATATGTAGTTTATTCCACAAATCACATAATCCTACTTGTACAACGGAATGCCTCCTGCAATCTACAGGATCGCTCTGTAACTATTTGGCAGAAAGTGATTTGTGATCACACTTGGTGTAACTGTGAGCATATTTGCCCCCCTTGCAGTGCCAGCCCTACCATTAGGTAGAGTGGGAGGCCACGTCAAGCAGATAATTTGGGTGTCATGAAAGGGCAAAAAATGGTTAGCTATTTAATTTATTGTTGTGGTGTTTTTACTACCAGGGAGGAGAGGGGAAAGAAGTGCTTGTGGGGTTTTCAGCCTCAGATGCCCCCAAAAATGTGGCTGGTAAAGGGTACCATGTACCTTGTCCCAGGCAACAAAATGTCTGCCTCTGTGGCTTTCCAGTAATGTGAGGAGACTTAAAAGTTGGATTTTATAAATTGAAAGTGCCCAAAAGATTAATTTGGTAATAAAAACAGTTTATATAAGGAAATCATTTTAGTTTGGCTCAACATAACCTACATAATTTTATGCCTGGTATTAGCAGCTGATAAGCAAACAGCACTAGGCATATTTGAAATACTTTAATTCCACTGTTCCCTGGCTGGTATTATATCAGCACCAACTGTCACAGATAGCTTTGCAGTGCAGTAATAGTTGCAATTTTTCCTCTGGAATAGCCACAGATTAAGAAATATGCAGACCACAAATTAAACAGCTCCTAAGGAAAACAGGATCAAATTAGCTTGTTAAATTCAACATGTCTTACATGCCAATCTGCAGTGCTAGGCTACACGGAGCCTTTAAACTCCCTGTCTATCTTAGATGCTGCCTCTCCAGCAAATTGCCCAAGGTGGAGCAATACCAACTTTCAAAAACAACAACAAAAGAAATTAGGACTCTTTGCTAAAGTGACAGATAAACAGTAGCAACAGGGTGGATTCAGGGGGCAAGTCTAAAAGTGGCAGCAATAAAAGGGGAAGGAGCTGGAGCTCCCACTACAAAATCATCCACCCCATAACCTGTGAAATGCCATCAGTGTTATAATAGCCATCATTAAGAGACTAGTCAACATGGTGCCCTCCATAATGTTCTTCAGACTCCAGTTCCCACCAGTCCCAGCCAATGGCTTGTACATGACATTCATCCACTGCACCTTTCCTTCTCCCTTCTCAATGTACAATATTAAACCAGGATGTCTGTAATGAAATCCACATACCCACTGGGAAATGGAGGAAGCTATTTTCCTATCCCACTCCAGCCTGCAAAAAAACCCCAACACCACTGCCCTTGAAGCAATGCTACATCACGATGGAGTGTTGCTTCCATAGGGCATTTTATCCTAAATGAAAAGGGAATGTCACTAGGTTGCTGACGGCAGTTCAGATAGAGATAGAGATAGATAGAAATAGAGATGATAGAGATAGAGATGATAGAGATATTCTATTTTAAAAGGAGTTGGAGAAGAAATCCTCAACCACCTAATCTTTAATGGCAAGCCCATAGTCCCACCTTCCTTCATGTCCTGAGAATTTCCCCATTCTTGAAGATTAACTTGCTCTTCAAAGGCCGTGCATTACTGTGTACAATTTTGGTCTAGACATCTCAGAAAAAGGCAAACCAACACTGTCAGAGAACTAGAACTCCAATTTTTTTCAGAGGGCAACTCCTCCATAAAGGAAGGTTACAATGCTTGGGGATTTTTAATTTTAAGGGGGGAAAGTAAAGTAAAGGGAAACATGACAGAAGTTTATAAAATGATGCAAGACATTGAAAAAGTGGATAGTGAGAACTTTTTCTCACTCTCTCACGAATAATAGGACTGGAGGTCACCCAATGAAGCTGAACAGTGGAAGATTCAGGAGGGAAGGATGTGCTTCTTCACACAGTGCATAGCTAAATAACGCAATTCACTACAAGATGGAGTAGTAATGTCCACAAACCCTGGTAGATTCCAAAGCTGATTAGACAAATTAATGGATCAGAGGGAGCATGTCTCTGAATACCAGCTGCAGAGGAACAGCTGAATGAAAGGTCTAATGCACTCCTATCCTATTGAGGGCTTCCCACAGGCATCCGGTTGGCCACTGTGGGACGAGATAGGCCTTTGGATCAGATCTAGCATGGCTGTTCTTCTGTTAGTGCACAGTGTTTCACCTGTACCTTAAGACAGTAGCAGAAGAACCGTGGAGAATGAATACCTCCTAATTACTCGCACAATCCACCAAAAGCTGGACAGCATTCAAAGTGCACGTGCTGAACAAGCAGATGAGTTTACTGTATTCCCCTCCAAGAGCTTTATTAATACATGTAAAACAGAACTTACCCCCACAACCTATTTTGTCCTATATTTTCCCTCCCCCATTTCCTGCAGCGCCACCACTTATACAGGCTAAGCAAGGATCAGGTTATTATAAGTCATTGGTTTTTATGTTTTCTATTAGTATGCTGTAATTGTGTTTAACACATCTTATGGCTTGCCTTGGGCCTTTGGGAAAGTGTGAAATACTAATGGAAATAAAGTAATACATTCCAGAAAGACTTTATCCTAAAGGCTCAGTATTGTTGGCTCATATCCTAACACACACACTTTTTTCTCTTCCGTACTGCAGGGTATAGGGGTTTTTTTTTTAACAGCAGCAAACACACAAGTGCAGGGATTGTTACACAAAGGAGTTCCATGGTATGCTCAAATGGCTACCTTGCCGTCAAATTGACATGTTCCACCCTGCTTAATGGAACCCTGGCCATGTCGAACAAGCCAAGTTCAACAAATCTACCCATTGTTTAGAAAGATTTGGATCTAGGATTCTATACATGTGAATCAAACATCTGCTTCCCTAGAAACACCTCATTCTCATCTCATATCAAGTTGCAGAGCAACGGGTACTGGATTACACTTTTACGGCGGAGACAAGCTTGCAGTAACCAAAGAAGTGAATTCCAGGACTTGTAGTAAATCAGCCAAGCATGGATTGATTTGAAGAAAAGGTGAACCCAACTGGGTAACCTCATCTGGCAGTGCAGCCCCATAAGACAGATTAATTTTTATATCCCCACTCTCAATATTTATTTGATTAGATACCGCTGAACATTTTCCAGGTGTTTTGGGGTAATTGCATATTTCAAGGTTTATTAAAGATAGCAGAAGGTGCCCCTTTCTTCCTGCCACCTTTTTAACTGAACTTAGAGGAAAGAAACAATGGAAACGTATAGAAGAGATTCATTGTACGAAGTCAGCATGTTCTGAACAATTTGTCCCATTCCCATATAAACAGAGCCGGCCCACCCATGAGGCTGGGCGACGTGGCTGCCTCAGGCAGCATCCTCCCAGGGGTGGAATGCCCATTCTACCGCCCAGCTCTGCTGCCAGTCTCTCCAACCTCTAGGGGCAGAGACTGGTGGCAAAGCTCTGGGGAATGCCTCCCCTGCTGCCGAGTCATCGAGAGGGGAGGTATTCTGTCACCCAGCTTTGCTGCTAGGGGTGGGGTGCGAGAGAGAGCTCTCCCCTGCTCCTCCCACCCCATGGTGTGTTGGGACTTTGCATTGGATTCTGCTGAAGGGAGTAGTCGATGCAAAGCCCCACTGGCAAGTGTGAGGACCCAGAAAGGATCTTCCCACCCACTTCCTGGCAGGTAAGACTCCCTATGGAGTTTGCACTCCTGTCACAGGGGCAACAGCAGGGCATTTCGTGCCAGGTGCCAAAACACCTTAGGCCGCTCCTGCATATAAATGTAGCTGTGTTGGGCTGTGTTAGGTGTTGCAAGAATGCCAACAGTGTGGTGTAGCATTAAAAAAAGCACCACTCTATTCTACCTTGCTCAGACCACACCTGGAATACTATGTCCAGTTCTGGGCACCACAATTTAAGAAGGATATTGACAAGCTGGAGAACGTGCAGAGGAAGGCAACCAAGACGATCAAGGGCCTGGAATCAAGCCTTATGAGGAACAGCTGAGGGAGCTGGTTATGTTTAGCCTGGAAAAGAGGAGACTGAGAAGAGAGATGATAGCCATCTTCAAATAGCTAAAGGACTGTCGCATGCAGCAAGCTTGTTCCCTCCTGCTCCGGGAAGTAGGACTCAAACCAATGGATTAAAGTTACATGAAAGGAGATTCCGACTAAACATCAGGAAGAACTTCCTGGTGGTAAGAGCTGTTCAGTAATGGAACAGTCTCCCTCAGAGTGTGGTGGACTCTCCTTCCTTGGAGGTTTTGAGCATAGGTTGAGTGGCCTTCTGTCATGGATGCTTTAGTTGAGATTCCTGCATTGCAGGGAGTTGGACTGGTTGACATTTCGGGTCAGTTCCAACTCCAAAATTCTATGATTCTATGATACTGCTTTAAATGTATAGTGCAGATGGGGCCTTTGTCTTCTGATACCTGCTTACAAATCAGCTCTTCCTTTTGCTTTTATGTTCAGCTAAAACCAATCCTACCTGAAACATATACCTAATTTGGTTCTTTATTTTCCTGATCTGCGCGGTCTTTGTGCTTCTGCTAACCTGGAAAAAGTATGTAATGCATGAAGTGATAACACATGGATACTGTATCAGCTGTTGCACTCAATCAAACTTCCATCAGCAGATTCCTTTGGTGGACTGGGAGCTGTGCAGATTGGATGCAGATCCATGTCTGGATGTGAATCAGCCATGCATCCAGATGCAAAGGATCCAATGGAACCCTCTTCTGTGCTGCCAGAGTTTGAATGAAGACATGTGGACTTCCATCAGTACTGCCATAGTGATGGGAATGTTCATTTCCACCCTTACAGTACTAGTTATGTGTCATGTCTGAATGATTCTGTCTTGTGGTGTAGCTGCTTCACTTTTTAAATGATTTTTAAGGTTGTTGGAAATTCCAGTGGACTCTTGTATCTGCATAGTCTTAGAGGGGGGTGGGGAAATGTGTGAATTGTCCTTCAGCTCAATTTTGGTTTATAACCTTCAGCACCATAAAATACTGATTTGACTGACCCCTTCTTTACATTCAGTGGTTTCCATCAGATATAGAAAAACATAAATACTTCATTTTTCTTGCTTTGCTACGTTATTCCCATGGAAAAAGTCAGCTAGTTTGTTTTGGTCTTTTCTTTGTTACTATGATGAGTAGAGATGACTCATCAAACACTGGAAGCAGATTAGTGGAATAAGAAAATATTGTTTTTAACTTGGTAACTTTTCACAGGAGAATTACTTTTGTACAGCCTGGCACTGAAAAGGTTGAGTGGGGTGTGTGGGAAACCAGACTTCAAACCCAAAGCCTGCCAGTTAAGAATACAAGTGGAACAACAGCAGCAAAAATCAGGGGTAAGCCATCTAAATACAGTACAGTAGGGGTGGGTCCAGCCCAGCCCTACGGCCCTGTGCCTAATTGGTTTGCAGGCCAGTGCCCGCCCACTCCAGTGATCCAAAGCAACCGGAGGAGGGTGGTACCAAATGACCCTCCTCTTCTCCAGCCACGGCCACACCATGCAGCAGATGCCACCGCCCCCGAGTCTCCAGATGAGCGGATATTTCTGATGTTATCCAGGAGAACTTTCTGTGTTGTTGTAGGGGCAATGAAGAAAGCTGCTAAGATGCTGACCACTATACCTCACAGGATTCCACTCCTGCTTATGAGAAATGCATGCAAGTCAGAACACTAACATAGAATTCTTCAGATTCCTAAATATTTTGTGTATCATTGAGTCTGCAAACTTTGCCAGAGACAAATGGAAGAATCTGGGGGAAAAATTTCTAACGGTGTTAAGTGTTATTATAGGCGCCCTTGAAAAGCTGAATCAGACTACGATTTAGGACAGGATAACTGAGCTAGACGGACCTCTGATTTGACGTAGAAGGAGTATTGTCACAAACCGCCAAAGCTCTGCTAATAAATGGGAAATATATTCATTTGCTGTTTTACAACAGTGTCATATGGGTGCAGACTTGGAATAAATAAGCACCCCAGGCTCTTGATGCACTTTTATGGAGTCCTGGTGGGACCAAATGAGTTCTGCCACATGACATAAAATGAAATTTCATCCGGAAGAAGAAAGGCAACACTGCCAAGTAATATAATCTGGAATATTTATCATCTCCTTAAATTGTAATATTATGCAGCATAAAAATGACATATTTGTCTAACACCTACTTACTTACTTCATAATTGTCAAGGAGTTTGGGCTAATGTATTCCTACACAATATTCACAACTTTATTTTTAGCAGCAAATACGATACAAAAACCCCACAGGTTTAGGATACATTATTAAATTAATTATCCAAAGCACTTACTTTTCTTGTTTTGCTTAATTCAAAATTGTCCTTTTACACAGGATGTGAACTTTCCTTTCTTACTTTAAAATGTTTAAATCTGCCTCTTTCCCTCTTTTACTGTTGCAAAACATTAGCAGAGCAGTCCTTTGCATAGGGATTGGGGGGGGGGGGGCGCTAGATGGGGCAGTGGTGTTCCTCTGCCAGCCCTCCTGGACTCTGTTGGCCAACTACTGGTCACTGCCTGTGGCCCCAGCTGCCACTGTAGCAGAGCTATGGCTGTAGCAGTGGCCCTGCCATGCTGTAAAATCCCACCAGGCTGGGGCAAGAGAAGAGTGTGGTTTGCCCCCTATTACCACCATCCTATGTTCTAGTTACTGCCATAAATGTTTGTAGTAAGCCACCAATCATGATCCTAATATCCCTCGTGGGCACCATTTGAATCCCATAAGCTTATAGGCGGTACTGTTTGTTGATTTTGTCCCACTGTGTGTCATTTTGCATTTTCTAACAATGGACCTCGTCTGCCATTTTGCTGCACTCGCCAAGAGTTTTGACTCACTGTACTGCAGCTTTTCACACTATGCTTTGGATTTCACCATCCTGAATACTTAGGTGGCACCTGCCCATTTGTCTACATCATTGCTGACCTTGACCTCAAAGTATTTATGAACACAGTAAATTCTAGCACCAGTTCCAGCACAGATCTCCATTATGAGACCTGTTCGTTTTTCCCTATATTCTGCTTCCTTTTAAAAACAAACAAACAAAAAATATTCCCTATCAGAGAATGTGTCCTCTTACTCCGTTTTTCTCTGGTATCTTTGCCATGGGACTTCATCAAAAGCTGTCCAACTGTATTATAACTACAAGGTCTCCCCTATTTACATGTATGCTACATTTGTCATTTTAAAGAAATGAAGAGAGTTCTGAGCCACTTGCTGTGAACAGATACAGTTCAAATTGTGTCAACATGGAAATACAGAAGTACAGTGCAACCAAATAAAGATATGTGGTTCATTTAAATCATCCCGAATAAAAAAAAACCATCCTCCAAATAAATCAACAGTCAGCTCCTTGGGAATGTCAAGGAAGTGTTCAGCTATAATTTTTAACAATTATAACAAAATGCATTACTCAAGTGCAGCTCGAAGCAAAGTATGGAACTGGAATATATTCCACATACTAGGGCTGGAGGTGGAAGGCCCACATATCAGATTACAGTGTAGGCAACTGCCAAGATGCATAACAAGAGGGATATTTAAGATATGCCATATTTAAGATGACCCAGTCAGATGGGCGGGGTATAAATAATAAATTTATATTTATTATTATTATTATTATTATTATTATTATTATTATTATTATTATTAGTGGCTGGGTAAAAGCATGCTCCTAATTTCAGCCCAATAATGCCTTTCCATCCCCTGATGGAACGTTGGCATTGTGAGGGGCTTTTGAACAAGGCACAGGTTTAGGACATCCTACTAAACCCGTAGGGACGCGGGTGGCGCTGTGGGTAAAAGCCTCAGCGCCTAGGGCTTGCCAATCGAAAGGTCGGCGGTTCGAATCCCCGCGGCGGGGTGCGCTCCCGTTGTTCGGTCCCAGCGCCTGTCAACCTAGCAGTTCGAAAGCACTCCCGGGTGCAAGTAGATAAATAGGGACCGCTTACTAGTGGGAAGGTAAACGGCGTTTCCGTGTGCAGCTCTGGCTCGCCAGAGCAGCGATGTCACACTGGCCACGTGACCTGGAAGTGTCTCCGGACAGCGCTGGCCCCCGGCCTCTTGAGTGAGATGGGCGCACAACCCTAGAGTCTGTCAAGACTGGCCCGTACGGGCAGGGGTACCTTACCTTACCTTACTAAACCCTTGCTGTTCTGAATCTTCTTAAAACATATGAATAGAGCTCATAAATCAAATGGAATAGATCACCAACAGTCATTATTCACTCTGAAATGAGTGCCTTGGGTCACTAGCAATAGGATTATTATAAACTTTACAGAAATGTTCCAACAGCCAATCCAAAGCTGTGGACGACTACGGGCAGGCGGCGATGCTGCACAGCTTCAGATTGGCTGCAGGAAATTCCTGGAGCCAATCCGACGTCTCTGGGCAACACCCCTTCCTTCCTGCTGAGGTGGCCGCGTATGGCCAAGAGCTGTGCGGGAGGAAGCGGTGGTGGTGGGGAGGCTGCCTCCACCGCCCAGGCCAGCAGCATGGGCTCTGCACCCCATGGACATCTGGCCGAGGCTGAGGCCGACAACGCTGCGGAGGCGGCGTTGGTGGCTGCGGCATGAGTGGTGGCAGGCGGTCCTTTCGGGAGAGGGGGTTCCTTACGGAGATGGTGGGTCCGGTCCCCCACAAGATCTGAGGCCACAAGGCCCCCTCCTGAAAAAGTTTGCTGACCCCTGCATTACATCATACAAGAAATCTAGTGATATATCTGGGCTAGTTGTATTAATGCTTTTCTTCTAAATATAATAACATTTTCAGTATTCTTATTTCTATACTTGCGACTGCAATTTGTTTTAACTGTCTTTAAATCTGAATTTTAAATTCACCCTGGGACCTGCTGTTGAGGGAAAGGTAATAAATTTATCATCATCATCATCATTATTAAATGGGCAAATAGATCCACAGAAGACGCTATCACCACCACTCTCCATGCTGCTCTGTCCCATCTGGAGCAGCCGGGGAGTTATGTGAGGCTGCTGTTTGTGGATTTTAGCTCTGCTTTTAACACTATCCTCCCCCATAGACTGGTGTCAAAGCTAGAGGCGATTGGACTCTCCAACTCCACCTGTCTCTGGGTTTTGGATTTTTTGTCAGAACGTTCTCAGAGGGTTAGAGTAGGGTCACATATGTCCACAGCCCTTAGCCTTAACACCGGCTCACCACAGGGTTGTGTGTTGAGTCCCCTGCTCTATGCTCTCTATACGTATGACTGTACAGCCATCTATTCCAGCAACAAAATCATCAAGTTTGCTGATGACACTACGGTGGTAGGGCTCATTTCAGGAGGGGATGAGTCCGCCTATCGGGACGAGGTGGAGCGGCTCTGTGTTTGGTGTGGAGAGAACAATCTGGCTCTTAATACGGCTAAGACCAAGGAATTGGTGGTGGATTACAGGGGAAAAAAAGGCGGACATTCAGCCCTTGTATATCAACGGGGAACGGGTGGAGAGGGTGGCGGAATTCAGGTTTTTGGGAGTAACTATCGATCAGGGCGTCGGGGACAAGGGTGGCGCTGTGGGTTAAAGCCTCAGCGCCTAGGACTTGCCGATCGAAAGGTCGGCAGTTTGAATCCCCGCGGCGGGGTGCGCTCCCGTTGCTCGGTCCCAGCGCCTGCCAACCTAGCAGTTCGAAAGCACCCCCGGGTGCAAGTAGATAAATAGGGACCGCTTACTAGTGGGAAGGTAAACGGCGTTTCCGTGTGCTGCGCTGGCTCGCCAGAGCAGCGATGTCACGCTGGCCACGTGACCCGGAAGTGTCTGCGGACAGCGCTGGCCCCCGGCCTATAGAGTGAGATGGGCGCACAACCCTAGAGTCTGGCAAGACTGGCCCGGACGGGCAGGGGTACCTTTACCTTTACCTTTATCGATCAGGGCATGACTTGGAGCGCAAATACCACTGCTCTGGTGAAGAAGGCCCAGCAGAGAATTTATTTCCTCAGACTTTTGAAGAAGAACAATCTGAGTGAGAGACTGCTGGTGTCCTTCTACCGAGGCTCCATAGAGAGCATTCTTACATACTGTATTTGTGCTTGGTTCTCCAGTTGTACAGCTAGGGAGAGGAAGGTGCTCCAGAAGGTCATAACCACAGCCCAAAGGATTATTGGTCATCCTCTCCCATCTTTGGAAGAACTGTACGGTTCCCGTTGTCTTAGGAAAGCAAACAACATCCTGCAGGATTCATCTCACCCGGGACACAGTCTGTTTGCACTACTGCCTTCTGGCAGGAGATATAGAAACATCAAGTCAAGGACAAATAGACTGAAAAACAGTTTCTATCCAAGAGCTGTGGCCTTTTTGAATGCTGTAACTCGATAGTGTGACCTGGGAGTTTGATGGGTGTTGGTGTGGGTGTGGCTGGAATGTGGTTTGTTTGGTTGTTGTTGTTGTTTTGCTTTTGTTGTTTTTAAGGGATGGCATCCAATTTCGTTGCACTTGTGCAATGTTGCACTTGTGTAATGACAATAAAGAATCTATTCTATTCTATTCTATTCTATTAATGATAATAATGTAATCCAGGAAGCACAGTTCTATGGTCTCTGAACGTTCCCATTTACTCAGCTGAAAATACATCCAACCACTAATCAGGAGAACTCAGTTTTATGTTCTATACAAAACTTAGTATTAATAATAATAAATAAAAATATGAAATACGATCACTCTCCAAACATGTGCGTAGACATGTGGGACAGATCATATAAAATACTGAAGTTAGCTTTCTTATTAAATCTTTTATGGCTCTCATAAATGCTTGTTTTCCATGGCACACAATGCCTTCTGACAACTTTGCCACACAAGACCATTTTGTTTTATTCCAGAAACATTTTTTTTTTACATTGTTTTAATTTGCTTTAATTACGTACATGCCATGGGAAAGAGTCTATAACATCATTTGAGAGACGGCTAAAGAAGCAGGATAGGTTTGGTCTGGAGGCCAAGGGTAGAAAAGATAAAGGGGGACATGTTTGCCATTTTGGAATATTCAGAAAAATAAATGTTCCCAGTTGAGCTTCAGCGGCTCAGGAAAGAAATTCACCACGTGGAGTGGAGTAGCTATTTTATCTTTCCTTTTCATTAACCAGGTCTCACACAGCATTCATTCTTCTGGTGTTGAACAGAAAATGGTTGTGTGAGCAAGTGAATTCAAGTTGAATCCGAATATCCCTGAAGTAATTACAACTTGGAGAAGAGGAACCTTTATCCCTGATTATTATTATTATTATTATTATTATTATTATTATTATTATTATTATTATCATCAGTTTTTTGTCACTGATGGCAAAGTTCTGCAGTGACAAAGTTCTGCAGCTTAATGGTGCTCCTGAGTCCAAGAGCTGTTCCAGGAATTTCAAGTTGCAAATAGGCCTAGGAATGGTTTACAGTACACCAACACCATCTGATGAAAAGGCTGCAACTCAATTTTTTCAGAGTTTGCACTTTAACTCTGCCATACATGTAGCCTCAAGATGACTAATATGTTTGGTGTATGATTGCATAGAACTGTAGATCTGGAACACAGGGACCATTCTAGTCCAACCCCCTGCAATGCAGGAATCTTTTACCCAATGTGGGGATTGAACCCACAACTCTTAGATTAGGAGTCTCATGCTCTACCAACTGAACTATCCCTCAGGGCCTTAGCTAACTGTTGGTGAGGTTCAGATGGTTCTTAGCACATTACAAAAATATTGGATTCCTTCAAAGTCTAAAGGTGCCAATTCTAATTTCTAAAATACTTACTGCCTTTAAGATCACATGCTTGTTCCCTTGTTCCCCATCTTCCATAATAATCTTGGTAACTGAGACAACCATCCTGGGTTTACTATCCATGAGCCATCTTTAAACAGCAAGGGCATGTTGGCCAAAGCTCAAAAACTGGAACTGTTATTAATGTCTCTAAACTTGAGATCAATTGTATCACAAGTTTACCAAGTTTTTGCTGAATATTTTATGTGTGAATTTAACTTACTGTAGACTAGTCACATAATGCAAAAACCACACTATTTTAATATGAATTTATTTATATTACGGAAGTAGGAAATGGAGAATTCCAACAATCCATCTCTGGCATTCATACAAAGGAGAAATAACTTTATTATGTTCTCTTAATTCCACTCTGGTCAAACCCTTCTGCAGTCACACCCTTACTCTATTTCTTACTTTTGTTACTTTTGTTGTAGACTATCCCTTGCTCTGAAAATAAAATGGCAAAGAAAATAAGTTTGCATCATGCCAGTCTGGCAGACTGTAAAGAAAATCAGAAGGAAGTGCATGAAAAAAATCCTAGTTTTCCTAAAACCACTTCAAAAAATACAGCAACTGGATTTTCAGAATAATTTTTCACAACATTCCACTTTAAAAAACTGCAGCCTCAGCCTCCTCCCAATCTATTTGTTTTAGTTCGCTCCTTGCCTAATTTAAACAGTATGTGTTTTATAGTTAGCAATCCAGATTGGTAATCCAAGCTCCTTTGGATTTGGTTTGTTCTGTTCTGAGTCATCTTCCAGTTGTTCCATACTTAACAGGGACAGGTCATCACCTGGACAGAAACACTCCATAGCCAGATGAACAAATGACTGTCACTTAGCCTGAACAGACTGCCTAACAGGCTGTGAACTGTAGGTCTTTTCTGCAGAGCATTTACTGGTGGCTCCATAACTCTGGCTCTCACTTTGTTTCCAGCTGTTCCAACAGAAGTAAAACAGTTTCCATTTTATTAAAACAACCTTGCTGATACTAACATGAGTGAAAGGAGAGTGCTTCCCCACTGCCCGCATTCATGCTCCATGCTAACTTTTGTGATTCTTCATACGCCACCACACATACAGGCACACAAAGATATCATTTCCGTTTTCAGTGGAATAATATTTTGGTACCCACCCTGCTTCAGACATGCCTGCACACCCAGTGCACAAATGTGTGGATTCAGCCCAGAAAATTTACGTAATTACTGAAGCAGCCACCAGGTGGGAGGTTTCATTTATGGATAAGAGAACAATTTACTTGGAAATGGTCCACAACAGGAAAAGGTTCCTTCATATGTCATGTTTTAATAGACTGTATATCTGTGAGTACACCCATGTCTTATAATTTTTGTAATATACGTAGAATGATGGTAGCCACAATAAAAGTAACAGACAAGGGGGGGAAACTTGCATCTTAGATGTGAATACGTGCTATCGTCATAATTTCAGGTTTCTGACCTCTGCACTTAGGGGGAAAAGTTTAGGGCCAAAAATGAACTCCATGCTGTTCTCATGATCAAGTATGTTACATTATCTGTTGCGAGTTATCCCAACACTGCACATAATTATGACCAGCAGAAGCTGACGGCCAGCGTCGTTGTTCAGAAGGCACTATATCAGGCATGATCTTAAAGCCCTAAGCTTAAAACCAAGAATGAGTGGGCAATGATAAAACTACAGTAACAGAGAAACTATTGTACACAGTTATCAGAATGAATGATAAAGGTTGTGAAATGGACTGCACATCTAAAGTGTTATAAATAACAAGTTTGTTTTCAGCTGCTTTGGTGATACTGAAAACACATTTCTAACTTTCTACAAGGAGGAATTATACTATGGGAATACAATATGTCAACAAGTGGTTCAATTAGCATATTTTTTTATCCTAGGATATGGCCTTTTAAAATACAAGCTTGTGAACTGGATTAATATGGTATGAAACGGTAGAAACAGCCTTCTTAAATTTGCGCTCAGACACATCATGCTATGACAACATTAACAGCTGAAGATGCAGACAATATTGAGCAGTGTAACAATGCAGTGGTTAAGTTCTTTAAGATGTTCTTGCCAAAGTGCTTACTATGGCTTTAAACTCAAATTGGCTTTCTCATTGGACTGAGGTTTCAATGGACATCTTTCACATTGGCCAATGACTGTCTGAGTGATTGTCTCTTGCAATAAGAATGGGGACTTGCATATGACAACAAACTGGGACAACTTGAGCTTTCATTCATTCCCTTGGAACTTTTGTTTGACTCTCCAGATGAGGCTCTTCTGCTGGCTCAAGGCTCCTGATTCTACCTCTCCCCCCCAGCTGTGTTAATAAAACCAAAACTCAAATGATGCTCACTAGTTGCTGGTAGCTTCCACATGAATGGAGTGACAAGAGGCTTTTATGCATTGTATATCCATGCAAATCAGCTGTTATCATAATATTATGAAGTGGGTAGCTCTCAGTTGCCAAATGCTTAGTTAACAAAGCACAAGTTCTGATTTTAGTTCACTCATTAACCCACTTCTCTCCTAAACCTCAGCTAAGGACAAAACTTCCAAGCGAAGTTAAATGTCAGATGTTCCAGGAGGAGGGTACCTGTGCTAAGTCTGCAACAGCACATGCAGACAGACAGGCATTTTTAAATGCAAGCAGACCTATTTCATCAGACACCCTAGTCCACAAAAGCTTGTGCCACAATAACTCCGTTTGTATTTGTCATACTTGTGCAAGAGAGATTTTAGAAGAGGCATCTTGCGAGGTAAGACAGGCGCGGACACTCACCAATTTCAGTTTTCAAGGGTTATTGAAATTGACACCCACCCTCTAACAAACAACAACCCCAGCGTCAACGTCTTACCTTCCCGTGATGAACTGACTCCTGGACGGGGTGCACATGGGCTGGACGTAGTAGTTCTCCAGCTTCACCCCTTCCGCCGCCAACTTATCCAAGGTGGGCGTCCTGATCTCCGAGCCATGGTAGCCCACGTCCCTGAACCCCTGGTCGTCCGCCAGGATGAAGATGAGGTGTGGCGGAGTAGGGGCGGGCTCCGCTTCGGGTCCTTCTTCCAACTTGGCCGTCGCGCCCGCGCTCTCGGGGTCGCCAGCCGCGTCCCAAGCCAGATAGCCGTAGGTGAGCAGGCTGAGCACGGAGAAACCGGCCAGCAAACCCCCGGCTAGCATTTTCCCTCGGCAGAGCCGGGCCAAGAGCTGCACGCCCCCTCCCCGCCGCTCCCGGGGGGAGGCAAAGGGCCACGAAGAGGCGAGCCGTCAAGGGGTCCCTCCGCGGCAGCAGCGGCGGCGGCAGGGCGAGCCCATGCTGACAGACGAGGTCGAGCCCTCTGAGGGGAGAGCAGCCGTCGGGGCAGCCTTAGGCGTCTCCAAGCATCCCCAGGTGGCCGGGCAGCCTCCAGCCAGCGACGCCGACCGCTGCCCGCTACTCCATCCTAACCCTAGAAGAGGCACGGCCCCCGTCTAGGCGAGCGGGCACAGGCGGCGCCAACGCTGCTGCCGGGAGGGAGGCGCGGGGCGCTCCATCTGCTGGGTCTCCCCGAAAAAGGCGCCCGCTTTCCTGGTGGGCGCGAAGGGGCGAGCCCACAGGACGCCGTCCTTCCCTTGCTGCAGGAGCGCCGGCGAGCAACTCTCGCTCCGCTCCCTTTCCCTCCTGCCGCCTCCCTCGCCCCCACCCATCCCGGGCGAGCAAAGCCAAACAAAACGCCGGCCCGCCTCAGCCCAGGCGCACGCGCGCGCGCCTCCCGCTGGAATTGACCGGCGAGGAAGGCGCTGGGCCAGCCCCGAGGGGAGGGCGAGCTGAATGGGCTCTCCCGGGTTCCCACAGCTGTCTTGCTTAGGAGAAGGGAGAGTTTAGCCCCAGGCTTCAGCCTTGGAGCGTACCAAGTAATAAAGGGTGCCTCTGAGAAAGTACAGAATGCACCCCGCCCTCTTGTCGCTGTATTTCCTTCCAAGACGGATCTGAGGACTTTCAGATCACAGGTGGACACTTCTGAGCAGGCCTGAAATAAATTCAGTACCGAAACCAAGAAATAAAGTTCTGGAATCTGTCGTGATCCTGTAATAAAAGGTGTGGCTTCCACAGAGTCCTTCCAGAAGTCGGAAAAATCCTTATTCAGTCCTGAAAGTTTAAAGAATCCGGTTTTGTTTTGTTTTTTGCATATGGCCACCCTGAAGGGAAAAATAGATATATGTCGGAATACCATATGCACGCTGGAAGAATAGCTGCAAAACAATCATTTAAACCAGTGGGGATGGAACCACAAGACAGCAGGAGACTGTGTGTAGGAGAGCATATAAAACTGCAAAATAAAAGGAAGCCATATTTATTATGGGGTGTGCTAGTGGTGGAGAGAATAAGATGAGCTAGAGGAATCCAAAAAATAAAATGATACCACATGGGAATGCATCTATCATAAACAAACACAATAATGAAGGATTAAATTTACAGAAGTCCAAAAATTGGGCAATTCACTAAGCACTGTACAGTCAGGTAAAACCATTGTAATTGACCATAACATCAGCTGAAAGATAAAAGAAATGGCTAAGTGCTGGAAGTTTAATACTCTCAGCTAAGAGGGAGTTTCACAGAATTGGGACCACAACTCAACACACAGCTCCTGGTGGATATCAGCTGTCCATCCAAGCCATAGAAACCACAAACAGTGATTCCCACGCCTCCCAGACTTCAGTGATTGGGCAGAAATACGAGGAATCAAGTGGTCCTTAAGGTATTCAGGATAGGTGTTGTTAAGGGCCTTGTAGAGAACCTGACCTGATAGCATGTGGGCAGCCAGAGCAAGCTTTTAAGTATCAGTTACCGTATTGGCCCGAATATAAGCTGCACCCACAAATAAGCCGCACTTTTAAAATTCAAGGGGGAGAAAGAAAAAAAGACAATACCCAAATATAAGCTGCTCCCTTAAAACTGGGTTATGGGCTGAAAATCGCTGTGGTTGGTAGAATTGTAACTGAGCCAATTTAAGCCTTTGATCTTGAAAGCCCACAAAAGTTACCGTACAATCGCAAATCGCTATTCAGTTGCTACAATTCTGCAGGCACTCACGCCCATAAATGGCAAATGTAGAAGAAAATCCTACAGGTTAATTGCACAACAGTCTCAAGCTCACAAATCTGCAATAAAACATTTTTCCCCCGTTTCATTTTACCGTATGTCTGTTTCAGCAGCGATATCGTAAAAGCCAATTTTTGTAATCCACTGAGCCTCTTGTGCTTGCCAATCAGAAGGTCAGTGGTTCAAATCCCCATGATGGGGTGAGCTCCCGTTGCTCTGTCCCAGCTCCTGCCAACCTAGCAGTTCGAAAGCACACCAGTACAAGTACATAAATAGGTACCGCTGCAGCGGTTTCTATGCGCTCTGGTTTCTGTCACGATGTTCCATTGCGCCAGAAGTGGTTTCATCATGCTGGTCACATGACCCGGAAAGCTATCTGTGGGCAAACGCCGGCTCCCTCGGCCTGAAAGCGAAATGAGCGCCACAACCCCCTAGTCTCCCTTGACTGGACTTAACCGTCCAGGGGTCCTTTACCTTTTTACCTGTGCTGTAAAGTGTGCAGGCAATGTATTGGTTGGGTCACTTTGGGGTGGCCAGCTCTCAAGAGACTGCGATCTACCTTCAGAATTAAAAACTGGCAGTGACCTACCCCCTGTTTTGGGGGGGTTCAGCTCAAAGTTGTTGAGTTTTCTTAGGGGGGAGGAAAGCCCCATTTTGGGGGTTTAAAAAAAAGCTTGTTTGGGGGGAAGATCCGTTTGGGGGGGTTAAAGGCAAGGGACAAAGGGGTAAAGTCACTCACAAAAAGGTCGCAATGGATCAAAACAGCAGCACATAGAAAGCTGTTTTCCCTTCCAGAGACCATACAACAATGTAGGGCGGGGCGAGGTGTGTGGCAGGAGTCAGTTTTAGCTACGCTAATGAAAGGGAGCCAGAGATCGAGCGCGATCTACTAAAACCTTGTGGGGATATACCAGTAGATCGCGACCGACCTGTTGGACATACCTGGTATATTCAGTGCTCAAGAAAACCTTTGGTTTAAGACAGTGGTGGCCAAACTAGCGAACAGGACCAGTGGTCAGGGGAGATGGGAATTATAGTCCCAAAACAGCTGGAGGGCCAAGTTTGGCCACCACTGGTTTAAGATCAGATTTAAGGTGATCTCATGTTGCCTCCCCAAGCCAAGGGAGTCATTCAGTTTGTTCATCACCATTCTTTCCTTGTGCTTCTGCTGTATCACCCTTTTGACTCTATGGTTGCATAGCTCTATATCCAATGCATCCTGCTGACATTCCAAACAACTGAATCACCACTGATGTCCCTTCCCCTTCTACATGTAGATATTCACATGATTTTACAAGCCTTTTAACGCCTCTTGTCCATTGTTTTCAGAAATCACCCTTCCTTGATTTATGAGTAGGATGGGCGAATCTGTCAATTTTGGTTTCTCTTATTTCTCCTTTTTACAATCTCAAGTTCAGTTCTTCACATTTCCATATCAGCTTGTGATTTTTTTTAAGTCCTCATGAAAATTCATCCATGATTTTCTCCTAATATACAGAGTTTCGTATAATTTTTGCCTAATATACACATTTCTGTAAAGCAATAGTTCCTAATTTAATGCATTTTTGTATATAATTTTCACAAATATATGCATTTTTATGCACACTGTACCCTAGTATATGCATTTTTTGTACAAATTATTTGGCTTGGGACCTGCATTGCAAAACTTGGGCAAATACAAATTTTGAAGGATGGCTGTGTTTTGCTTCATCTATTTTTTTGGGAAGCATGAATTACGGTAGGTAGCTTCACCTTTAAATGTGAATTGCATTATATTTCTTCCCCACCCCAACTTATGAAATATATACTTATTTCCAAGGGAAACATGCATAGGATTGTGCTCCACATATGTCTGCAATTTTTAAAAAGGTCCCCCCCCCCCCCCGTTATTCTTAATTTAGTTGGCCATGCCCATGTTCCAAGCCATAGAGTTACACTTTATTTTATCTCCATAGCCATGCCCTTACAAACATGGTGTTATTTTTCTTTAGTTTACTTAGTACACATTGCTGGTGCCATGTCCCTTGACAGGCCATTTTAGCATCTCTTTGTAGAGGTTTCTTTCGTTGCAAAAATATTGTTTGCAGTATTTCAAATACCACCACAAAACCTGGAAAATATGAAAGCACAGGATCTATTTTCAACCACAGACTGGCTTGATTTGCTGCCTCCCATTCTGGTGCCACTGAAGAATATGCCTGGAAAATGTAACTTTAAAATATTAGCAACTTGGTTTCTTAGAAATGTATGCATACATCAATACTATTTCGTTGAGCTGAAGTGCTCTTCCATGTAATCAAATGGCCTTGATTGGACCTGATTGATCTTATACACCACATATTTTAAATCTCTTCACTGCAGCCTTTCCTTCTTAACTGATCATATAGAGGAGAGGTTAAGAGCATGAGTTATGAGATGGAAATCTCTGGTTGAAATCTGAGGTCAGCCATGTCGACTGTCTAACTCTAGGCAAGTCACTGTCTCTCAGATTAAGCAACCAGGCTCTCATATACTGTACAGATAATAATTAGCCTCCATCTTTTTGAAAGAGCTGCTGTAAGAATTACCGGTAGTTTGTTGGAGCAAAAACAGCAGAGAACTGTGAAGTCTTGAAAACTTAAGTTTTATAGTGGCATAAGCTTTTAGGGACTAGCAATCTAATCATTTAGCAAAGGTGTGAGGAACTGGATCTGGTTGTTAGGCTGGATCCTTATCTCCCCCACCCACAATGAACCAATGGCCACTCACCTGATATCACAGTGAAGCCAGGCGACCCATTTTCACCCTTCTCAGTGCACTACACTTTGAAGCCCCAACAATCAGTGATTTGTTAGTCCACCCAATCAGTGATGGTTGGGGCTTCAAAGCATATGCGCTGCTCTCTGTAAGCACCAGTTGATCTGCTAGTGCTTGCAGAGAGTTAATACTTTGAAGCCCTGATGGTCAGTTGATTGCAAAAAGCCAGGCAGGGCATTATGTGCAAACCTTTGCTGATCACTGTGTGTGATGTGCATGGCTTGGCCAAAATGGCCTGGCAGGCCTAATTAAGTCTGTGGACTGGAGATTCTTCACTGCTGACTTAGGGAATACGCTACATAAATGCTATGCATGAGGGTGATAAAACAGCATCCAGAATCACTGCACTCCGAAATAATGATAGGCTCATTATCATACTGCATTTTCTTTCTCAGTGGGTGAGTTGAGTAGAACTTTTGCTGGAGTTGCATTTATATTCTATTAGGAACTAACCTTTTCATTATTTTACAAAGGTGCTACATCTCCAAAATGAATAAACCCACCCCATGCTGTGAAAGAAGAATCACAGTTCAGTGACAGAGCACGGGCTTTTTCTGCAGAAGGTCCAGATTCACTTCCGGGGGCGGCGCGAACGGCAATGGCGGTCCCCTGCTACCTTTGAAGGGGAAGCTCCGCAGAAACTCCAGCATCTTCAAGTGAAAAAGTATCAGGCAGCAGGTGATGTGAAACTTGAGGTCTGCCTGAGGCCTGTGAAAGCCACTGCTAATCAGAACAGACAATACCTGGACCATAATCTGATGTGGTACAAGATAGCTTCCAATGCTGTATGCCAGGGGTAGGCAACTTAAGGCCCGGGGGCCAGATGTGGCCCAATCACCTTCTCAATCCGATCCGCGGACAGTCCAGGAATCAGCCTCTTTTTACATCAGTAGAATGTGTGCTTTTATTTAAAATGCATCTCTGGGTTATTTGTGGGGCATAGGAATTCGTTCATATTTGTTTTCAAAATATAGTCCAGCCCACCACATGGTCTGAGGGACGGTGGACCGGCCCACGGCTGAAAACGTTTGCTGACACCTGCTCTATGCTCATCCTTTTAAGATAAATGATGCACTTTTATTTATTATATTTAAATATGGTATCTGCTAACCACGCATCAACAATATATTGCAAACATACCAAAGATTATTGGAGCTCCTTCCTTTAATTGATAAAACCATAAAAGCTTTACAAGTTTGTAAGAAGTCTTAGCTGCAACAAATTTTAACAAAAGCTGCTAATTGTGTACCACAAACTATTCCTGGAAAGTGGGAAGCATGAGGTATGTGAAATTATATATCCACCAATAACACAGAAGAAGCTTTTAGTATGAATTCTTATTAGTATTTGTAGTTATTTTACAGGAAAATAAAAGAAACTCACACATGGGCAACTAGGGAAGTTTCCAAAGTATGCACATGTGCTTATTTGCTGGAATATTGGAGAGAGGGGGAAAAGCTGGAAAATGTATGTTGAAGATCAGAAGAAAAGCAAAACAGGAATTATTACTTTGGCAAATATTGCAGGAAGTATTCATAAACTAAAATGTATGCATTGTACTATGAACTAGGGTCAGTCAGGGGTGGGTGGCATTATTTACTAAGATCTATTTAGTTCTGGATCAACTTTTGAAAGATACAACACTTTCGTTCATTAAAGACAGACTTTAATGAACAACATGACTGCCCCTATAAGATTCTCAATGAAAAGTTTTAGGCCAAGTATATGTCATTTGGTAGTTTTGAGTCTCCCGTTTACGGCTGTATCCACAAACACAGCTGTGCTCACACAATGCATGGGCATCCTTTCCTCCATTGATTGTGGCCTGAGTTTGTAACATAGCCCCTAAAACCGCAATAAATCGTCAGATATGCTTGGGAGTTGAATATACGCAACCATGCAGAACTTAAGATTTTGACCACAACAGCAGTATAAAGAAGTATGTTAAGGGAATAAGTGGTAGAGGAGGAATAATTGCCTTCCCTCTGCTATTATTATGCATTGATTTTAGAACTAAGGTTTTTCTCCAGGGAGGATGTTGATGCTGTGTGCCAAGCGGATCAGAGGGTCATGATACATGAGTCAGTATAGCAGCTGGAGTTCTTCAATGCTGATAGATGAACATTAAGGTGAAATGACCTACATCTCAAACTGTTAGTGGAATGAATGCAGTAAGAGTTTCAACAATATTTTGTATCCTGTTTTTTTAATAAAAGAAACCCAACCCATACGTCACTCCTGAGATTCAGAGGAAGCACAGTTTATGATAACACATTTCAATAAAGAGTTCATCCTTATTTTCTACTGGTGGCATTTCATCATTTGATTTAGTGATTATGGAAACACTGACACACAGGAGATCACACCTAGCATTCTTCCTGTCTTGCATTATCATAGTGGCTCCTTTAGTACTTCATAGCCTTGGAAACATTCCATGGAGGTCTTACAACAACTTGGCTGCCATTTCTCATTATATTTGATCAACCTGCTCCCAGTATTTTTTTAAAAAGAAAACAGGTTTGTCAACGTGGCAATAGCATAGCCTTGATATGAGAGAAATAAGTTAATATATATGTTTCAATAATAAAAAATGGAGCTATCACCTGCTAAAGAATGATTTATGGCATAAACCCAGCATGACACATAGATTTTATTAACAGAGGTAAGAAAACTTTCCCTAAAAAAAAGACTCTTGCTGAAAAAGTTCATAGAACTTACTACATTTTCTGCTACATTAGTTGAGAGAAATTAAGTATTTAATACTTTTTATAAGAACACAAGAGGCATATCAAGAAACCTAGCAGAACAGAGAAAATCAGTGGAATATGGTTAACTTTGGAAATAAAATATTGACAAATCAAAACAAAGAGCTTGCTAATATGTTTGGCAAGCAGAACTAAGGATTCCCTAAAAGACAAAAGGCCTTCCTTAAAACAGGGCTAGAGAACCTGTGGCCCTCATGCTGTTGGGTTCCAACTCTCATCAGCCCCAACATTAACCCTACTCTGATGCTACTTTAAATAGTCAAGGCTTCCCCCAAGGAATTCTGGGAACTGTAGTTTAGGGGCACTGAGAGTTGTTAGGAGGCCCCTATTCCACTCACAGAGGTACAGTTCCCAGAGTTCCCAATGAAAAGGAATTGATTGTTAAATGACCTGGGAACTATGGTCTTCTAACAATTCACAGAACCCTTAAACTAGAGCTCCCAGAAGTATTCAGCACCTGAACATTGGCTACCCTCAATCTACTTCTCAGAGATGCTTGATAATGCAAGTGATGAGAACAGATAGAGGATGTAATCTATTCTGGATCACATATGTTGAGATGAATATGAAAATTTAATGAGTTAGATAAAAAACTCACATGGTAGAGTTGTCATTTCAAAACACAAATTTGAAACCATTTTTAAAGGCAGTTTGTATTAGTAGGAACTGAATAGCTCAAAACACTTTTTTGCATATCAGGTTGCCAGGCACAATCGTTATTTCAGAGTACTGATGAAGTGCTTGATTGACATCTTCAGCTTTGATTTGTCAAACAGCGGCTTTAGGAAAGTGGACTATTTTATAACTCGGGGGTGGACGTGTTCTAGGTTTGAAAGCTCTCAGCGTGCAATTCATCAGACCGAGTTCCTCTGGGCTTTCAACTGTCAATCAAGCCACTCACCTTTCTTATTAAAATGAATAGGCATTATGCAGGAAGAGCACTTAGCGAATCTTACTCAGGAATTAGAAAAGATTGAGCAATACTGGGGTCATTTCTCTCTGCTTCATTTTCTGCTAACCTTTTGTAATTGCCACACACCATTTCACTTTGATCTTACCTTACATGGAAATAGAAATTGGACCCAAGCACTTCAGCAAGAAGTCCCATTTCCCAAGTGGATGCTAGGTTTTCTGCCAGACCATCATTGCAGGAAGCAGTGTATTACGAGTATGAATAAAAATCTGATGATTCATGGAAGTGACTTCATTCTTTTTGCTGTCATTGGTGAAGCCTGGTAATTAATTCATAGAAGAAATCTTCATGAATTACCAGCTTCCACCAGTGAATTGCTCTGTGGTTTATGACATAACTCATACTATGTCTGTTATTTTGTTTAATATTATATTGCATTTTTCTTCAAACCTCTATGGGAGTTTATAGGCACAGGGCCAGATTTTGATGTAAGCATCAGTGAAGGGCGTAAATCTAGATGGACTTAATATAAGTCTTTTGGATTGTTGCCTCTATTTTACAACTCAAAAACTGAGTCAAAATGTAGATTTTCCTGCATTTAATTATGAATTTATGTTTATTTTGTTATTTAGGTGGTAATCCTGTTCCCAGCTTCCTTGGAGCCAGGGTCAAAGGATCAGGTGCAATTTGGTATGTGCTGATTTAGCACATAACCAATATTCAGGACATGACCATCTCATTCCATGCAGTACTTTTTTATTTAAAAAATGTGCAAAATTATTTAAGACAAAGGGGTGTGTCCAATGCTAGTCCTACTCAGAGTAGATCCATTGAAGCAAATATATATGACTAATTTAGGTCCATTGATTTCATTAACTCTGAGCAGAATTTAGTTCAAAATAACCCAAAGTACATATAACAGTACTTTGTACTTAAACACAAAAGAAAAAGAAAAAAAACATGTAAACAGGTTTTTCTAGCAGCTCTGTGCTGGTCAAAATGTAATTGGAAATATTATCACATTACTTTTCAACAAACTGTTACATGCCACCCCAATCCCTGAGCGCTGTGAGATTCCAGGGGTCTTGGCGCTTACCCAGGGTTTGGGTTTCCTTCCAAAATTAGGCGTAGTGGAAACTATAGTGCCTTTATGGTATATGGTTTATTTACACATATATACAACCTGAGTCTACAGTGGAGAAAGGGTTCAGAGCATTCACATCTCAGGATGATTCTTTGCTTCTTTCTTAGGAGCAGCAGGCACAGATCTACATACAGGGGAATCAGCCATGCTGCTGGTCTCTTTGTTACAGCCTGTTCTAGCCAGCAGGCCAAGGTTTCTGCTGGTTCCCCTTCTCCTGTTTTCAAACCTCTTGCAGAATACCAAAATTTCCTTCAGCATATGTCATCCAAGCTGAAACCCTGAACTCCCCCCCCCGCCCACTAACACACACAGCTGGAGGAAGAGCCCCACCCCTTCCCTGTCTCACACAGGCTTAACCCTATTGATGACTTCCCTGATGAGTTGATGGATGTCCATCACCAGCTTTTGTTACCCTTAATCTTATCTCCTGGTGATGCCCTGGTCTGAAAAAGCAAGGTTAGCCTGCGTCTTTACACTGCCAGTCAACTCCTCTTAATTCTTAAAGCACTGATCAAACCCAGGAATCCAGAGGAAGTAAGAGCATCCACAACCCAGGGAAATCAGGGCACCTTCAAACCCGAAGCAAAAATAATAATTAGGGGCCACGTTTTGTCTTGAGAAAGGTATTAAAGGTAAAGGGACCCCTGACCATTAGGTACACTTGTGGCCGACTCTGGGGTTGCAGCACTCATCTCGCTTTATTGGCCGAGGGCGCCGGTGTACAGCTTCCGGGTCATGTGGCCAGCATGACTAAGCCTCTTCTGGCGAACCAGAGCAGCGCACGGAAACGCCGTTTGCCTTCCCGCCGGAGCGGTACCTATTTATCTACTTGCACTTTGACGTGCTTTCAAACTGCTAGGTTGGCAGGAGCTGGGACCGAGCAACGGGAGCTCACCCTGTTGCAGGGATTCGAACCGCTGACCTTCTGATCAGCTCTGCTAGTTTGAATTGAACTGTACTGTAAATTAAAGTTTATGAGGACCCTAAGAAGAAAAATCTAACTCTAGGCTGCTATGACGTTGGCTGGCTACATTTGCAGTAGGATGATTAAGAATTAATTAATGCTTCTCCCTCTCTTCAGCATGAAAGGTTTCCCGGAGTGGCAAACAAGCTACTCAACCAATTAAAACCACATAATTATTATATTCATATAATGTGCATAATAATGTGTGTAATAATGCGTAACATGCATATAATAAGCAATAATTGTTCTCGTTTTAGTAGAACCAGTAAAAAATAACTCACTTTCACTGAGGTCAGAGAGCAAGACTAGAATAAGAAAAAATCCATGTGAATAAACTCATATCTGCCAATCGTCCCGCTTTGAGGGGGACATCTTGAATGCCTTTTAGTCCGGTACAATGGGATATTCCAGAATCCAATCAGAAGCCTGGAATGGCTCCTGTAATTCCAGGATGTCCTGCTTAAATTGGGACTGTTGAGTAGTATGCAAAACACCCTTCCTTTACCAGCTACCTGGGAACTGAGCAGGGGGAGCGTGTGAATGTCTGTGAGGAAAAAAGAAGAGACTGCTGGCTTCAGTCTGGAGCAGGGATTGAGAGCAGTGAAGAAGCCCTACTCTTCTCCTAGAAAAAAATAGTTAAGAAAGAACCTTCCTCCTCTGAAGGAACACTCACTTATTAGCCCTGCCTTCAGCTTGGCCTTTCCTGCCTGCTCTTTCGCTCTGTGACTGAGACTGGAATATATGGAATAATATCTAAAAGAGTGCTGTTTTACTGCTGTTAAAGATGAACATATTTTTAGGAGGTGTTAAATATTACAAACACCATCTGTACCATACCAAGTCGGAACTTCATGCCATATGTGGAAACTTTCTATGCCACCATTTCCAGAATTGCATGTTCATTGTGTGTTTCTACTACAGTATTTGCACTCTCAGCAATAAAAACACAGATGGATTTTCAGAAATCCTCAGCACAAGTCATAAAAGCTCCTCACAGCAACAAATCCCTTGTTTGATTTTACCAAAGGCTTTGCAAAGGAGAATCAAAATCCAGTTTCACATTTCAAACCACCACAGAGCCCAGCCCAGCCAATTTCATGCTCTCAGGTCCAAACTAGATGAGGCCATGACTACCTTGTTGGGTTAATAGCATGCCTGCTTGTGGAAGACTGCCAGGGAGTGCCCTACTGCCCCACATTGTGGAGGATCGCTGGGCAGCAAGACTACAGCCAGGCAACACATGCCACTTATCTTCATTGCAGCGGGGACTGAGAAGACAGAGAAGGAACAGTTGATGACAGTGAGGTCTCAGTTCCTTACAAGTGAAGTAGAAAGGAAGGGAAGGGGTAGAGATGGCTTGATTTGAGTTCCAGCTGAGCCAAAGCCTGCAGGAAGAAGGTGCTAGGAAGGAGCTCAGGGGGTAGCAGGTTAGAAGGGTAGTCTCACGCTACCCTTCACCACTGCCCCAACAAGGAACTTCCTGATTGTATTCAGCAGAGAAAAAGAGTGCGAAGGAACACCCTGCTATTAATAAACAATTGTGAATTGAACAACCCAGTGGTTACTGCTATTTGTGTGAAGGAAGAGAATGGTCAGCGTCATGGGCACACAGCCTTTGACATACTCCTACCCATGGAAGCCCAACACTGTCTTGTGCATGCAGACAGTGAGGGGTGCAGGATCCGATTTCAGCATTAAAAGGGGCCTGCAAGTGAGGAACAGCTGAACACTTCTAAATCACTAGCTAAAACTTTCATGCCAACTTTTGATGCCATTAGCCAGGAGTCCAGCCCCACTCTTCTCTTCCCCCACCTTCTTCCTTTCAGTTTAGAACAGAGCCCTTCAAGCTTGTGTCCCCAGATGCTGTTGGACTATAACTTCCATCATCCGCTGCCATTTTAATTCATGGTTATGGATGATGGGCATTGTAGTCCAACAACATCAGGTGACCCAAGGTTGAAGAAGGCTAGTTTAGAATGCTTACCTCTAAAAAAATGTGAGTATTGGCTTAACGTCAAAATCTTACTCTTTGCTATTTTCTGAGATATACAGTCAGCTGTGTAGAAGGTGGATCTCTGTGACCCTGTTTCTGTTAGTGACTGGAATAAGTGGAGAATGTGCACTGCTTCAGCAAATAGAGAAGAGTCAGCTTTTTAAAATGCAGATGGGTGATATTTAATGCCCGTAGGACTGCATCATATGAATAGAGGAATAGCCTTGTTGCTAGGGTGTAAGACTGACAGAACTTAGCATGTAACTTGACTGTTTCGAATGACGGAATTGGCACTTTTACAGGTGCCATATAATACGCATTCCACATTTGTAAGAACTCAATTGTTTAGTGTGGCAGCACCTACACTTTGAAACTCCCTTCATATTGAGATCAAGCAGACACCTTCACTCTTTTCGGCACCTGCTAAAAACATTCCTGTTTAGACAAGCCTACCCAGATGCAACAAAATAAATAAATAAGATGGGGGTGAGGGTGGAGAGAAGCAAATTACTGAACCGGATCCCAGAATAGCACTGTTAATGTTATTGGCTGACAAGTATTAACATTCTTTGAAAAGCTCTGATAATCTTCTTGACGGCCACAGCTCAATTAGCATAGCATAACCCTGGCTCTTTAGAGGGCTAATATAACCATGGGTGGAATGTGGCCTTATTGGAAAAATTCACTTGTGAATCAAAAGTTGTTGATGAAACATGGTAATTCTGTACACCATTGTATCCCTTTATCTCCCATGTGAAATGCTCTCTCTCTAGGAACCAACTGCTGCAACCCCAGGTGTCCTTTTGCACAGAATAAAAAGCTTTTGGAAATTTTAAATATGAAAATTCTGTGTGTGGTATATTACT
Source organism: Podarcis muralis (assembly GCF_964188315.1). Taxonomy (NCBI): domain Eukaryota; kingdom Metazoa; phylum Chordata; class Lepidosauria; order Squamata; family Lacertidae; genus Podarcis; species Podarcis muralis. The sequence goes on from NC_135663.1 coordinate 26,696,026, forward strand.
TGCACCCAGTAATCTCTCCATTAAAAATTGTAGCACCAGTAAAACCTTAAGAAAGAAATAGTACCAAAAGCAACTTTTTGAATGTTTTGTGTTAGAAAAAAAGACAATCAAAAATCAAGCATCTGCCTAGCTTGATCAAAAATATTCCCTGGATCTATCTGGAATTAAGTGCAACAACATTTCAAGCTGTGTGCCAACAAGAAGAGAGTTCATTAATTTAAAAACACTAATAGTTATATTTTACCTGTGATGATTATAGTAACATGAACTAAATTCAGTCCTGCAAATCAGTCAAAAGCATTAGCAGAGAGCCTGCATCTGCAGATCCCATAAGAAAGGGATGAGAGAGGCAATAAAATGTATTTATTATCATGGCTTATGTTAAATTAAAATTGATGACTACAGGGAAGGGAATTTAGTATGGGAATTTGGGATACCTTCTTTTCATCTCCCAGTAAACCTACTGATTTGCTTCCTGGTACCTTAATTTCTTTATATCCATGCATGGCAGGCTTTTGCTTTAGTACAGCATTCTTTATATATGGTCCCTGTTCAGCATCTTATTCCAAAACTATATAATCAGGAAGCTTAAAGATCTCCTCTGCAAGACACTTGAGCTCCTTTGCTTTCCATTACACTGGTTTAGACTCACAAATGATAATGGGAAACTGGTTTAGCTCTCCGCAAATAAATTGAATACCCTCGTTCAAGTAATGGCACCGTTGACTTTTGACAGCAGTCAAAATAAAGGCTCCCACTGCGTCTGATGAGTGAAGTGCTTCCAAGAAAAGACTGGTACTACTTCTCTGCAACAATTTAACTACTGAGAGTTAGTTCCAGAAATACTGAAGTAGAGATGGACAATTGCTCATTTTTTTATACTCATTTTAAACTCAGTTTGCTACATTGCAGCATCACTTTGTGATTTGTTTTTTAATAGCCTATGAAAGTTCATTAGTGTTTCAAATATACAATCTAAAGTTAGGCTGGAACGGTGAAGTGGCCAAGTTTGCCGATGATACTAAATTGTTCAGAGTTGTTAAAACAAAAAGAGATTGTGAAGAGCTCCAAAAGGATCTCTCCAAACTGAGTAAATGGGCAGTAAAATGGCAAATGCAGTTCAATGTAAACAAGTGTAAAGCGAAGCATGTTGGGCCAATAAACACATGTTAATTTCACATATACGCTCATATAGTCTGAATTGGAGGTGACTGACCAGGAATGAGACCTTGGGGTCATAGTAGATAGCTCAATGAAGGTATTGACCCAGTATGTGGTAGTCATGAAAAAGGAAAACTCCATGCTAGGGCTCATTAGGAAAGGAATTTAAAACAAAACTGCCAATATCATAATGCTATTATGCAAATATATGGTGCAACCACATTTGGAATACTGTGCACAATTGTGGTTGCCTCACCTCTAAAGTTAGAAAAGGTTTAGATAAGGGTACTGTAGCACTTTTTCTGGGGGGACACAGGGGGATGCATGCCCCTAAACATTTTGTGAATCTAAGTTTGGCCTCATTGAGGGGCAGTATTTCAATATGAGTAGGAAAATGAGAGTACCCCTAAACATTTTTTAAGAGAAAAAAAGCACTGGATAAGGGCAACCAGAAACATAGAATTGTAGAGTTGGAAAAGACATTGGTGATCATCTAGTCCAATTGCAAAAGCACCAATTCCATCAATAATAAAATCCGCTGGAGACATTATTGGAATGCTAACAGTGCAGTGAATATAATGGACAGGGAGAGGGGGCACATTAAAGGCCTTTTTTTTGAAAGATCAAACAGGAATATGTAAAGCTTCTGTGATTAGCAAAAGGTGAGAAAGAGATTCCAGTTTAGATTCTTTACATAAATAGAGAGTGGGAAGCAGACAGGGAATGAGCCATCCAGTGTACTGGAAGAACAGAAATAAAACTAATTAGCTGCTGATTACTGGTTTGTGAGAACTAATTACACAGAGGCAGGCTTCCCTGTCTTATCTGTATGCACATGTTGTTCTGTTTACTGAAGGAATATTAATTATACCAGCCAGCACAATTTCCTTCATTAAGAGGAGAGTACATCCCTTTTAACTGTAGTGGCGGTCAGCGAAGAAAAACTAAGGCTTGTACGCAAATAATGATAACTGTGGAAGCAATTTTGGTAAGGCTCAATCCGGTTAGCCCTCTCACTGTTTTGAAGGCGCACCAGCCCCACACTAGCAGCAGGGTTACTGATGAAATGCAAGATTGTTAATAGTAAAAATAGGCAAGAAAAATTAAATGGATAGGGAAGAGCTTTGCGCATTACAGTATAAATCTCTACTGATTTCGGTTTATCTTGGACTATTTTGGATTGTAACCTTGGCTTTTAATTAAAAAAAAAACCTTTCTGCATGTTACTAAGAAGAAAGAAAATTCAGTGAATTTGAGTTGGTGTACAAACATGATTAAAATGGAGAGGTTAGCAGACCATGCAAAATATGATACAAGAAGAATTAAATTTGTGGGTTGTGGGTTACAAAGGTCTTTTGCCACGAAGTAGTGAACTTTGACCAAGTGGAATTTACTAAAAGATGGATCAGCATATAAAATAAACAAGCCTATTGTGTAAAAGAAAAAGTTTGTATTTTTGCCAGCACTTATCTCATTCCTAGCTCTTATTCAACTGTCCAGAGAGCTATTTAAAATCAACCAGGGTTGAAAAGTAATCATGCCCCACCCTCTCCTGCAAAGTGGCTCATAATGTGAATGGGAATGGGAGTGGAGGTGTGCAAGATAGAACATTTCACAGGAAGATGATTGTGAACAGAATACAGTTTGCCATTGAGCTCAAAATGCAAGACAGATGTACTGAACACGGCAGTGGCTATGCTTTCTAAAACAAATCGGAGTGTTCTTTTCTTAAGTAACCAAAGGTTAAAAGCAGCCATGCAAAGAAAATAAAAAAAGAAAGAAATCAAAACTTGGACGTGGAAGGAAGGTCACCAACTTTATAGGCAATAAACTTTATTTATTTATTTACCCACTACATTTCTATATAACAGGAGTTTTCTGGGCACCTCACAAAGGATGCAAATGACAGTTTGCTGTTACCCATCTGGAATCCTCAGAACAAGGTGGACTAAGTATCAAAATAAATAGATTTAGGCTGCAAGCAAATACAGTTTTCCCCACATACAGTAGATATGAAATTTGTATGCAGCTATATGCACCAAAGTCTTAGGCCTTTTTTTTAAAAAAAAGGAGGGACATATGCCATAAATTATTCTAAGAATGAAATACAACCACTGGGTCTCTGTTCAAGGTGGCGATAACCAACTACCTCAGCTGTGTAAGTACCAGTAGTAAGTCAGAGACGTCTTGGGGCCTCTTATAGCAGCGCATAGTTTCAAGACAATACATGTATAGTAACATGTTTCTTTACTTGCTTTCATTCCACCTCCCTTCTCCACCTTGCCTACACCCCTATCAGTGTTTGCCAAGTGGTGGATTATTATTTTTTATGCAATATTTCATAAATTATATGAGGCAGCAGCTTGCTGACATAGTTGTGGTTAAAATGAAATTCCAATGCATGGGGAGGGGGTACAGAATGTGACAACAGAATCGCTTGGTTTACAGGTACATGCAGACAGCACTCCTTAAAAAGGATCTTGTATCAGCAATACCTAGCCTGTCCAGCTTTTGATTTTAAAAAATCTGGCCCCTGGGTTAGGCTGGAGAGTGGAGCTGAGTGAGAACAGAGCTAATTTAATACATGCAACTCCCCATTTACATGTGTTCAAGGCATGCATGACCACACCCGCCTGCATCTCCGCAAACCTAGCAGTGGCAAGAAAAGGGGGGGAAATAGCACAGAAACAGCAAAAATGGCAAGAAAACAGCGTCTAGCAATCCAGGAGCCCTTGCACTGACCTTTGAGGCCTGTGGAGAGTTGGAGTTTGAGCACGGAGTTTTGGAGGGAGCGACTGTGGTGTTTGCAGGTTTTTCCAATAGTGTTCCCAATATATGCGATTTCACTTAAACACACAGTGCCTCAGAACGTAACCCCCGCATAAATGGGGGTTATCAGAGGAGGAGGAGTTTGGATTTGATATTCCTGCTTTATCACTACCCGAAGGAGTCTCAAAGCGGCTAACATTCTCCTTCCCTTCCTCCCCCACAACAAACACTCTGTGAGGTGAGTGGGGCTGAGAGACTTCAAAGAAGTGTGACTAACCCAAGGTCACCCAGCAGCTGCATGTGGAGGAGCGGAGACACGAACCCGGTTCCCCAGATTATGAGACTACCGCTCTTAACCACTACACCACACCAGTTTCCTGTTTGTTCCCTTCTTGATGCTGGCTAAGCAGAGACAATGAGCTGAGTCTTTATTAGCATTCTAGCAAAGAGTTAAAGAGTGGGGCTTGGAAGTGGGCAGAGTAGAATTTCCACACTGCCACTTCCAAGTTATCACTTTGCTCTGTCACCTTCCACAGCTTATACATTGGTAAGCAGGGCTCATTCCATCGTGTGCTGGAAGACCAGCTCCCTCAGGTCTCTTCTCCTTCAGCTCTCACCTGGAAGCAGCCACTCCATCGGGGTGTCTCAATGGGGGAAATGAGAAGCAGGGCTCATTCCACCAGCTTTGCCAAAACACCACCCACCAGACCCTTCCGGCCCCTGAGCTGCTTCTATGCCAGCTGGTCATTATAAGAACTACTATTTAAGAATTGGCACCAGAGTTTGATTTCCCCCCCATCCCCTTGTGTGATGTTGTGTGATGCAGCCTGTAGGCAGGGATGGTCTTGTTTTAACTGAAGGCGCATCCAGACTTGCACTTCTTCCGTGCCTAGAAAGCATGGGTCTCAACGGTTGTGCCCTTTCCCCACCCCTTTCTCTGGGGAAACCTGCTCTTTGGTGATAAAGCAGAGCAAACAACAATCTGGAGAAAACCCAATTGGCGTTTCCTCTCATTCAGCGATAAAGATTGGGTTTCCCTGGAGGAAAGTGGCAGAGCAAAGGGACGTGTGGATGAGCCCTAGCTGTATGTAAACCACTGCATGTGGACTTGAACTTGAAGTACTTCTAAAATAAAATCCATTATTTTGGCTTCACCTTTTTCTTTTCCCTAGCAGTAATTACGACGACATGTATTCCCTCCTTGCACACTGAGGCCCCTGCTGGCTTTATCTGCTCAGGACTATTCCATCAAAAGGTGCCCAGCAAGCATTTTTAAAGGGTCGTGCTATGCTGTCACTCTGGTCCTGCTCGAGAGGGCAGATGTTTCTCCCCTTGTAATCTTATATTGAAGATACAGAGGGCAGAGCATCTCTGACTGAATTTCAGACATGCACACACCTTTTTTCATCCCAGGTAAATAATTTTGGGATTAATCAATAGAGGTCTGTTGTCCCCACACCCATAGCATGCTTTAATTCTTATCACTACCCTATTAAATACTCTCCCACCACCAACACAAACAAATTTGGCACTACAGAATAGTTAGTTTTGTACAATCTGATCCCCGCAGGAGGGGTTTGGATAGACACGGTCACGCAATAAAATCACACAGTCTTCCCAGGCGGGCTAGTATTTCCTTCAGTATGGATAGGCAGTAATTGAAATGAAAACCTCATGTAGCCTCCTTTCCCCATTTGGGATGAATTACCCACGTAGATACTTCACTGCCAACTCTGTGTTACTGACAGTGTCATTAAGCTCAGTGCCACCAGGGACAAATCCTTTTACACCCTGAACAGTGATACTTTTATGCTGCAAAATGCATTTTCTGGTATTCCTAACACTGCGTGTTGTGTTGGGGCGTGGGCACCTATCCTGTGCAGGGTAAGCAGGGGGTATTAGGCAAAATTTTCAAAGCTTTCATTGTTAGAAACGAGCTCCTGTTTACACAGGCAATAGTTTCATTTTCTTTTGCTAGGACTCACAGCTTAGAAGAAAGACCTCTTACTCTTTTGCCTGCATTACCTTTGCAGTCTGTACATTTGAATTCTGCCATCAATTAAGGATGAGTCAAAATATTGCACATATATGTGCTTACGACAAGACTGTGACAATTTTACATAGCTGTTCCCATGAAGCTTCAAGAAAAGTAATTTGCACTGCATTCTACGAATAACTTATACTTGAGTAATCCTGGAATATTGCCTTAAGACTTCAAGACTTCTATTGCAGAACAACAATGTGAGTTCTATAGTTTAACTAAGGGCTTATGCACACTTACCTTTTCTCTGCTCTTTCCAGACACAGTCTGCACTTTAAAACTTTGTGTCCAAGCTTCCTTTTTCTTTTTGCTCTGGAGCTTTCCCTGTGAAAAGCCACTCTTTAGTGCTCAGTTGCAGCAAATGGCAATCCGCTTAAAGCCTGAATTAGTATTTGCTGTGATTGGGCATTAAAGAGCAGGTTTACACAGGGAAAGTTCTGAGGTGAAAAACAATGACGCTCAGGCACGGAGTTTTTCAGCACTGACCTGTGCCTGGAAAGAGCTGGGCTAAATCTAAGTATGGATAAGCCCTATGTGTTGTGTGAAGAAGTGCTTTCCTTTATCTGCCAGAATCCTCCAACATTCAGCTTCATTGGGGATCCATGAGTTGTAGTGTTACGAGGGAGAAAAAATGTGTCTCTATCGACTTTCTCCATGCATAATGTTATAAACGTCTATCATGTCACCTCTTACTGTCCTGTTCTCAAAACTGAAAAGGCTGCAGCCTTTTTTCATACATGAGTTGCTCCACCCATTGATAATTTTGGTTGCCCTTTACTGAAAATTTTGCAACTCTACAATATGTGTGTGTATATATATATATATATATGCAGGTTTTGGTGTCCTCGGGTGTCTTCCCGTGTAAAAGTTGGGGTGTCTAGGCGACGTTTCGACGAGGTCTCACTCGTCATCTTCAGGCTGGTGCTTTCGGCTTCTTGTTACTGGAACAGAGCAGGATCTCAGTGTTTGAGTTCCTATAAATACTGTTGAGGGGTGTGGTGTATAGCCTCCAATGTTCTGGGTCGAGAGGAAGTTCCCAGGCTAGTGTGCCTTTTCTTCTTTTGTTCCTTAGTTGCTTGAGGGATATCTTGAGTGATTTCTTGAGTGATATCCTGAGTACCACTTAGGTGGGTCATTAGGTGTGGATTAGTTGCTAAAGCCTTTGTGTCTTGACCTCTTGAACTTTGTGAAGAGTTTTTCTGAGAAGATGGCTGTAGTTGTGCTCTGGCTTGGCTTCGTGTATAGGGGCGAGCTGTGGTTTTGTGGCCTGTGCCAGCCAGATCTGTGTAGGGATTGCAGGGGGGTGCAGCATCCGGAGGTGCCATCATGGTTTGGCTACTGGATGGTGTCTGTAATTTATCTGTGGAGAGGGTCTGGGTTTGGGTCTGGTGTGGTTGATTGGTGATGGCGTTCTGTGTGCCTCTGGATCTGGTGTCAGTTTTTGTGGGGAGGGCTAATTTCCAGATGTCTGGCAAGCGGGATGTGTCGTCACGCTTGTTCATGTTGTGAGGGTGTTTCTCTATCTCGATGGCTTCCATGATTATTCTCTTGTGGTGATGTTCCATGTTAGAGAGCAATTTGGAATCTGCAAAATTAATTTCGTGTCCTGTTTCTTTCATGTGTTGGAAAAGAGAGGAAGTTTTTTCTTCTTTTTTGACGGCATTCTTGTGTTCTGCGATACGTGCATTTATTCGTCTGTTTGTTTGTCCAATGTACGTGGCTGGGCAGACTTTGCAGGGTATTTCATAGACCCCTTGGTTTTCCAACTGGATTTTATCCTTGGGGTTTCTGAGGATATTGGCTATCTTTTGGTTGGCGCAAAAGGCTGTTTTGATATTGTGTTTATGGAGGATTTTGCTAATTTTATCTGTAGTGCCCTTGATATAAGGAAGGAGGGCCATGCCATTGTTTTCTTCTGTGTCTTGGTTTTTGGGGGGTGTTTCTTTTTGGATTAGCTTCGTAACCCTGTTTTGCTGGCCCTCCTTCCTTATATCAAGGGCACTACAGATAAAATTAGCAAAATCCTCCATAAACACAATATCAAAACAGCCTTTTGCGCCAACCAAAAGATAGCCAATATCCTCAGAAACCCCAAGGATAAAATCCAGTTGGAAAACCAAGGGGTCTATGAAATACCCTGCAAAGTCTGCCCAGCCACGTACATTGGACAAACAAACAGACGAATAAATGCACGTATCGCAGAACACAAGAATGCCGTCAAAAAAGAAGAAAAAAACTTCCTCTCTTTTCCAACACATGAAAGAAACAGGACACGAAATTAATTTTGCAGATTCCAAATTGCTCTCTAACATGGAACATCACCACAAGAGAATAATCATGGAAGCCATCGAGATAGAGAAACACCCTCACAACATGAACAAGCGTGACGACACATCCCGCTTGCCAGACATCTGGAAATTAGCCCTCCCCACAAAAACTGACACCAGATCCAGAGGCACACAGAACGCCATCACCAATCAACCACACCAGACCCAAACCCAGACCCTCTCCACAGATAAATTACAGACACCATCCAGTAGCCAAACCATGATGGCACCTCCGGATGCTGCACCCCCCTGCAATCCCTACACAGATCTGGCTGGCACAGGCCACAAAACCACAGCTCGCCCCTATACACGAAGCCAAGCCAGAGCACAACTACAGCCATCTTCTCAGAAAAACTCTTCACAAAGTTCAAGAGGTCAAGACACAAAGGCTTTAGCAACTAATCCACACCTAATGACCCACCTAAGTGGTACTCAGGATATCACTCAAGAAATCACTCAAGATATCCCTCAAGCAACTAAGGAACAAAAGAAGAAAAGGCACACTAGCCTGGGAACTTCCTCTCGGCCCAGAACATTGGAGGCTATACACCACACCCCTCAACAGTATTTATAGGAACTCAAACACTGAGATCCTGCTCTGTTCCAGTAACAAGAAGCCGAAAGCACCAGCCTGAAGATGACGAGTGAGACCTCGTCGAAACGTCGCCTAGACACCCCAACTTTTACACGGGAAGACACCCGAGGACACCAAAACCTGCATACCTATACCCGTGAAAATCTACGAAAGCAAATATATATATATATATATATATATATATATATATATATATATGCAGGTTTTGGTGTCCTCGGGTGTCTTCCCGTGTAAAAGTTGGGGTGTCTAGGCGACGTTTCGACGAGGTCTCACTCGTCATCTTCAGGCTGGTGCTTTCGGCTTCTTGTTACTGGAACAGAGCAGGATCTCAGTGTTTGAGTTCCTATAAATACTGTTGAGGAGGTGTGGCCTCTAATGTTCTTGGGCAGAGAGGAAGTTCCCAGGCTAGTGTGCCTTTTCTTCTTTTGTTTCTTAATTACTTGAGGGATATCTTGAGTGATTTCTTGAGTTGTATCCTGAGTACCACTTAGGTGGGTCATTAGGTGTGGATTAGTTGCTAAAGCCTTTGTGTCTTGACCTCTTGAACTTTGTGAAGAGTTTTTCTGGGAAGATGGTTGTACTGCATTTTGTTGTGCTCTGGCTTGGCTTCGTGTATAGGGGCGAGCTGTGGTTTTGTGGTCTGTGCCAGCCAGATCTGTGTAGGGATTGCAGGGGGGTGCAGCATCCGGAGGTGCCACCATGGTTTGGCTACTGGATGGTATCTGTAATTCATCTGTGGAGAGGGTCTGGGTTTGGGTCTGGTGTGGTTGATTGGTGATGGCGTTCTGTGTGCCTCTGGCTCTGGTGTCAGTTTTTGTGGGGAGGGCTAATTTCCAGATGTCTGGCAAGCGGGATGTGTCGTCACGCTTGTTCATGTTGTGAGGGTGTTTCTCTATCTCGATGGCTTCCATGATTATTCTCTTGTGGTGATGTTCCATGTTAAAGAGCAATTTGGAATCTGCAAAATTAATTTCGTGTCCTGTTTCTTTCATGTGTTGGAAAAGAGAGGAAGTTTTTTCTTCTTTTTTGACGGCATTCTTGTGTTCTGCGATACGTGCATTTATTCGTCTGTTAGTTTGTCCAATGTACGTGGCTGGGCAGACTTTGCAGGGTATTTCATAGACCCCTTGGTTTTCCAACTGGATTTTATCCTTGGGGTTTCTGAGGATATTGGCTATTTTTTGGTTGGTGCAAAAGGCTGTTTTGATATTGTGTTTATGGAGGATTTTGCTAATTTTATCTGTAGTGCCCTTGATATAAGGAAGGAGGGCCATGCCATTGTTTTCTTCTGTGTCTTGGTTTTTGGGGGGTGTTTCTTTTTGGATTAGCTTCGTAACCCTGTTTTGCTGGTATCCATTGGCAATTAACACATTTGAGAGATTCTGTAACTCAGTTGTCAAGTGGTTTTTGTCAGCCAGGCGTTTGGTTCTGGAGATGAGAGTCTTGGCTACGGAGTTTATTTGTGCAGGGTGGTGGTGTGATTGTGCATGTAAGTAGCGGTTGGTGTGTGTTTTTTTCCGGTAGATAGTGTGTCCTAGGGAGCCATCAGGTTTTTTGTAGATTAGGACGTCAAGGAAGGGAAGTTGGTTGTTGGCTTCTATTTCCATAGTGAATTGTATTTTGGGGTGTAGGCTGTTGAGATGTGTGAGGAAGCTATCCAGTTTTTCCTTCCCGTGTGGCCAAATTACAAAGGTGTCGTCAACATATCTGAGCCAAAGTTTGGGTTTGTGTTCTGACTTGTCTAAGGCATTGGTTTCAAAGTGTTCCATGTACAGGTTTGCGATGACCGGTGAGAGGGGTGATCCCATAGGTGCTCCTTCTATCTGTTTGTATCTTTGTCCATTGTGGATGAAGTACGTGTTGGTTAGGCAGTGCTTGGTCAGGTCCAAGATGTATTCGGGGGGATTGTATTTGTTTTGAATGGCTGTCAAGGCTTCATTAATGGGCACTTGTGTGAAGAGACAACACATGAAAGAAACAGGACACGAAATTAATTTTGCAGATTCCAAATTGCTCTTTAACATGGAACATCACCACAAGAGAATAATCATGGAAGCCATCGAGATAGAGAAACACCCTCACAACATGAACAAGCGTGACGACACATCCCGCTTGCCAGACATCTGGAAATTAGCCCTCCCCACAAAAACTGACACCAGAGCCAGAGGCACACAGAACGCCATCACCAATCAACCACACCAGACCCAAACCCAGACCCTCTCCACAGATGAATTACAGATACCATCCAGTAGCCAAACCATGGTGGCACCTCCGGATGCTGCACCCCCCTGCAATCCCTACACAGATCTGGCTGGCACAGACCACAAAACCACAGCTCGCCCCTATACACGAAGCCAAGCCAGAGCACAACAAAATGCAGTACAACCATCTTCCCAGAAAAACTCTTCACAAAGTTCAAGAGGTCAAGACACAAAGGCTTTAGCAACTAATCCACACCTAATGACCCACCTAAGTGGTACTCAGGATACAACTCAAGAAATCACTCAAGATATCCCTCAAGTAATTAAGAAACAAAAGAAGAAAAGGCACACTAGCCTGGGAACTTCCTCTCTGCCCAAGAACATTAGAGGCCACACCTCCTCAACAGTATTTATAGGAACTCAAACACTGAGATCCTGCTCTGTTCCAGTAACAAGAAGCCGAAAGCACCAGCCTGAAGATGACGAGTGAGACCTCGTCGAAACGTCGCCTAGACACCCCAACTTTTACACGGGAAGACACCCGAGGACACCAAAACCTGCATTCCTGTACCCGTGAAAATCTACGAAAGCAAATATATATATATATATATATATATTTAGATGAGGTGACCAGAACACAGTATTTCAAATCCAAACATCTCTCACATTCTTGTTTTTAATGACACACAAAGTCATACTGGCAGACGAAGGATATTAGAGGCTTCACCTTCCTGCATATTACAAATTATTCTGTATTTTTGTAATGGCATTTTACATTCCATTGTATTTTTACATATTACTGTGTATTGCATTGGTATTTTATATGAGTGGGCACTATATAAATATTTGTATTGAAAGAAACACAAGCCAAAGCTGTTAGTGGAAGATGTGAATTGTGCCTTGCATGTTTGAAGACCCAAGCTAAATGCTTTTGTTGGAGCAGAGTTGGGGAGTCTGGAATCTTCACATCTCGACCAAGGAACAGGCCAGATCTTGCATGTTTCTTAGGGCATTTTACCTGTTGAAGCAGTTTCCACAAAGTATGAAGTTGCAGAGCTCAGGAGCAAAAATCCTGTTAGATTCAGTCATGGCCAGAAGTAATTCCAGTGAGGTAGTTTACAAGGTTGAAAGAATGTTGCCCAACGGCCAGAACAATGGAAAAGTTCCCTTTGCTACAGATATGTCAGATAACATTTACGTGAGATTGCTGGTGAATATAAATAGCCACTGAGATTTAGGCCACTGAAAGGAAGCAGCAGCCCTGTATGCTGTAACTTACTGTCTGTCCGAGCAACCACAAACATCCTGTAAGCCTCTCATAAAATTTGGCTACTTCAGAAATTACTACTGTTGGCATTGCTTACTGAATAACCCTTTTCAGTAGGCTGCATTCTTTTCAAAAACTAAAACCTTCAGAATTTCTTCTGGAGCACACCCGCTGACTCCCACAGGGCATTTACATAAAAAGGAGTTGTAGTAGTAGTAATAATAATAACTGAGGAACAGAGAAAGGGTTTACAAATTGTGCTGTTATTTGGTGATACCTTGCCACCAGCAGAATATAATCATAAACCTGCGTAAGGGGTTGTTATTGGACCCCAAACCCTTGTCCTGAAAAAGAGGAATATCAGGGAAGTTTTAAGATTGCTAAGAATCCACAGCTCCTCTCGTAATGCCCACCCTGAAGGCTTTTTACACACACTTCCTTCTCAGCTGCTACAAGAAAATGTAAGTCTCATTTTGCATGCCTCTGGCAGCAGCTGATAGACAGCAGGAAAGCGACATCGCTCTCATGTCCAGCTTATGGGCTTCCCATAGGCATCTACATGGTCACAGTGGGAAACAGGATGATGCTAGGTTAGCATCCCAGGCCAGGGATGGGGAACCTCAAGCCTGGGACCAAATGTGGCCCTTGGGACTCTCCCCAGGCTACACACTCTCCCAAGCCACACTGCTTGCTAGCCCTGCTTTGCCTGCTCGAGTGTCTCTTTAGCTGGCTGGAATATGTCCTTAAACTCTGACAATGCTTCTTGCTTGCCTGGATGGAGAGTAGAGAGAGAGGTGTAGCCTACTATACAGAACTAAAATGTGAATTCGTTGCTCAGCCCAATTTTGTTTCTTGCCCCATGCACCACTGGCATGTAGTCCTCTGGAAGTTGCCCAGAAATGAATGTGGCTCTCAGACCGGAAAAAATGGTTAGGCTTTTGGTCTGATCCAACAGGGTTAATAATTGCTTATGCCCTAGAGCAGGCAGGGAGGCTGGGTGGGTGGGCAAAATGGACAGACAAGCAGCAGAAACATTTGAACTGCTCATTTGTTAAGAAGAGAGAGAATGGGTGGTACTCAAGTAAGTTTTACTCAAGTTAGACCCACTGAAATTAATGAACACAACATACAGTAGTTAGATCCATTCATCTAACTCAGATCAAAGCTTAGCTGAATAAAACTGCTGGTTGCAATCTCACTCCTTGCCAGTTCTCCTCTGCCTTTTTTTCTTACTGCCTGCCCCTTTGTACCTGCTGAGATGGGTTGATAATCAGGAATGCAGCTAAGATCCTTGAGTTCACCTCCATCTGGCAACCAACAGCTCCTTGCAGCCAACAGCTCTTAGGCAGGTACTTATTCTCTCTGTCTTTTGCCAAATGAGAAATGATGAGCCACACCCTGCTTTAATTTCTTGTCCAAGATTATAGGAGAGGAAGGAAGTAGAATTTAAATGAAAAGTGGGGAAGCTCTAGGCAAACTGCAGTAATGAAACATGCAAAACAGGGACACTGTTGCCAATCCTGAAACTAAGCAGAAACTGAGGGGATATATATATATATATATAAACAATATATATCCAGTTTTCCTCAACTCATAACAGTCAACAATAAAGCAATTGAAAGCTATCAAAACAACAGCTCTCACAATCGTCCACAGCGTAATAAAACAAATGACAGTAGCAGTCAGACACCACCATTACCCAACTGCAGCAGATGTAAGATTCCTCAGAAGTCATCTGATCTCCAAAGGTCTCCTGAGAAGCTGCTCTCTGCAGCCATTTCTGGAAGGGCAAACTCTTCTTTCCCAATACACTTTGCCACTTGAGGTGAAAGACATTTAGCTTCACCTCCCATTCCACGAAGAGAAGCCAACTGGACAGGTACCAGCTACAGGAGAGTGTCCTCCACATCTGAGGACAGTGGGCTGGTGATGTTGGTGCAGGACAAAATACAAAACAAACTCAACTCTGTCCTCCAACAGAAGGTGAATGGGATTGCCAAAGTCATTTCCCCCCAGAACCTTGCATCCTTTCCACCACCACTCCTTTTGCCACATGCGTAAAGCTGAATGAGCACAAGTTAAATACACCTAGGTTGTGGGCTCACTGTATTTTAATTAACTTATGTACAGTATGTATGTGTTTGTGCGCACACACACACACACACACACACACACTTTACTCTAACTTATGCAATACACATTACTTAGCTTGAGAACAACCTTGCAAAATTGAGCACAACTTTTGAAGGATGGCTGTGTTTCAGTTTACATCTTGCTTTGGAAAGTGTAGACTGGGTCAGTTTACCCTTTAAGAACAAACTTACTTTTTATTTCTCTCCTATCTACCTGGCACCCAACACCCCAACTTCAAAGTGGTCCTCTTGTTATATAGGCCACAGCTGGAGGCAGTAATGCTTCTGAAAACCAGTTGCTGGAAGCCACAAAAGGGAAGAATGCTGTTGTGCTCAAATCCTGCTTGCAGGTTTCCCACAGGTATCTGGTTGACCACTGTGAGAACAGGATGCTAGACTACATGAGCCATGGAGCTGTTCCAGTAGGCTCTTCTTAGGTTCTTATCAACCAAGGATTTAAGCTTTTGGAACAACCTGAAATACAAACAAACACCTTCCTTTCTTCAGTGGAGAAATCTGTTCTACATTCATAACTGTATAGTCTACAATTATTCCCATTTTTAAAGTTATGCCCAGAGCAACATATATAAAACACAACACACTATTGGAAAGTCTCCAGTATGGAATGCTAGAGCTTATAAAGCAAAAGAATCTCTAAGGTAGAAAGCCTGGATAGATGAATATTCTTTGTCTATAGAAAACTGAGGTAACTATGGGAAACTGTTCAAAATAACAGACGCACATGGAAAGTAGATGTTGGATTCCCCAGCTTCAGTTTACCTTTGATAAGGCCTGTGAGTGTAATGGAATGGATTGGAATGGAATGCTTTCTATCTGAACTATGCCCTCTATTAATTCCACACCAGAAAACTGCATACAGAGGGATAAAACAACAACAATAGTGTAATCCTCTAGGGCCAGATAGCATGGATTATGAATAGGTTGGCCTCTTTATATACCTTAGAATCAGTCTGTTTCCTTATGTTCCCTCACAGACTCAAGTAAGGTCTGAGTCATCTCTGATAGCATGCAGGGGAGAAGCAGGGTTCTTTTACCTGCATATTTTAAAATAGATTTCATATTTGTTCATACTTTCTTTCGTGACTTGAGATTTAGTAGTTTATCAATCTGAGGTTTTTTTAAAAAAAGTATTGCAAATTGTCTCTGACTTGTTAAACAGCTGCATAAAAAAGACCGAGATTTATAGCAAGTGATGTGGATCCTCTACAGTGTAGAGTCTACACCATTGCTCCCTTATGATTAACTCCACCCTAAATCCCACCTTGGTGCCAAAGCAGAGACAGAAGAGAACTGGGTCCATTAAGTCTAAGGTGTCAAAGCAGAGAAAAAGAAGCCCTGATTACTCAAGTGAGTACGAAAAGCAACATAATGAAAATAGTGAGGGGATTCTGTCCAGATTGCCAAAGATTGCGTACAGCCTAATTTGAACATCTGAGGGGATTTGTTTTCGGTATTGTCCAATTCTTGGATTCTTAAAGAACACAGGTGTCTTGATACTTATCCATTTCCCAGCTCTGGCTTCCCATTAGATGTGTTGTGTTGGCAAGTTATGTAACTGTGTGCTCTCTTTAAATGTAGGACTACTGTGTGTGGATCCCAGAGTCTGGAGCTGATTAAAAATTAGCACAAGCAAAACAAGACATAGGAGGAGGCATTCTTGCAATCGCTTTACGAAAAAGTTTGTTCCTCCAAGAATATTAGCATTTGAACAGCATTCATTGAATTAAAACCAGGCCAGCAGAACATATGGCACTTAGATTTCTCCTGGATGAGGTCATTGTAAACTGTGATCTCTCCAAGTAGAGTTTTTTCCCCCTTACAGACATTTACACACCATCTTCAGACTTTAGACATGATATGCAGAATGAAATTATTACTCTCCCAGCCCTTCATCCAGTCTCAATCCTCTTCTCTCCACTCCATTCTGGCAGGATATTCACAGTATTCTAGAATTGCTGGCAGACTAATGTTGGATATCACCCTTTTCATACCCCATTTTGTGCTGTCTTCAGCTGTTTATGTAGAAACTAACTACAAGCTGAGTTAATGGTTAATTAACTTTATTTCTTATAAGACCAGGGAGCTTGCACAGAGTAGTAGCAAACTTCTCCAGTAACATGTCCCTAAAATCAGCCTCCATACCTGAGGGAGGGAAAGTGGCTAATATAGCATCATGGGGGATCCTGGAAATTGCAGTCCTGGTGATTAATGTCTTCCCCAGGTAAACTAGTGGAAAGTATTGTTAAATATAAAATAGACAAGCATATACATGTACAAGCCTTCCTGGAGCAGAACTTCTCTTATAGTTCTTTGAGCATGTCAACAGGCATATAAAGGTGGACTAGTTGGCAAAGTATGCGTGGACATTCAAAAAGCAGTTGACAAAGTACTGTACTTCACAAAACAACTCCTGAGTAATGCTTCTGAATACCAGTTGCTGGACACTACAGTGAGGAAGACTGGTCATTCTAGTGTTCAGGTCCTGCTTCCAGGTTTTCTACGGGCATCTGATTGGTCACCGTGAGAGCAGGATGCTGCACTATTATCCAGCAAGCTCTTCTTATGTTAAAACAGCTTATAGAAGCAACCATCCTTCCTACCAGCAAATCCTCCTTCCTCATCTGTTATTTTATTAGACAATTTAATGTTCAGAATGGCCACATGAATATCCTGTATAAGGTGTGGGATGGAAAAAACGTGCCGTACTAAAGCTTATCAGTCATTTGGAATTCATATGGTGCCTGCTAATGAAATTCAGCTAGGCACATTCACTGTACAATACTTAATGTCATATCAGAGATGTAAAATGTCTAGACATTTTGGAGTTATCTTTTTATTGTGTGTGTGTGTGTTTCTGTGTGTGTGTGTCTAATTGTTCAATTTTGGAAGGACCCAAAATCTTTACGGACCCAAGCCTGCTGTCTTTTTTTGCACAAAGTCTGTGTAATCATTAAAATAATTAAAAAGCATGTGTACAACTATTCCCCCCATCCTTCTTAGCAAAAGGAGCCGCAACCCCCAAAATCTCGATAAAGCCTGAAAAAAAGGAATTAACTCTTTTATGCCTGGTGCCACGTGAAACATAGACCCATTGCCACAATTGAAAAGACCCTCACCGTAAGGATGGATAATTAATTAATTGATTAATCAATATATATACCGCCCTATACCTGCAGGTCTCAGGGTGATTCACAGAATGAAATCATAATATAAAAAGGAAATAACTTGGCGTTAAACTTATTCACAAAGGTTTTTGTTTTTTGGTTTTTTTTAAAAAAAGATTCCCACATCATTCCTTAATCTCAGCAAGAAGTGAGATTTTTCTCTGACCAGATCCACGCACAACAAAAGCAACCCTTAGTATACTCTTCATTATACCTATAATACCATATGCATATACATTCCAGGTTTCCCAAAGTTACCAGAAAATAACAGATTACTATAAGAATGCTTGCAACTGTATAAAATATGTATGCATTAATATCCATAAAATTATGCTGTAAAAATATAACATGGCATGGGGCATAGATCCCTTACCTATATTATACATACCGGTATATGTCTTTTTGCATATGGTTAGTTGGGATTTTTTTAAAGGCAATAATGCACAAGTGAATTAGACCTAAACAGCTGTTTGATACAAGAGGCAGTCTGATGTGATCAAAACTCAGGTCAAAAATTGCTGAATTCCTTGTACAAATCCATTTAAAATAACCGTCCCTACTGTCCTCTGACTCCAGATGGCAGAAGGACATGGAGAAGATGACTACAATAACATTTAAAAGCATGTGATTTTACTTACACCATTTAGCAACATTTTCAATCTAGACAGAAGATGGGAGGGAGGTGATAGAAGGGAAGCAGTGCACTGAATTGTTGCACCTATGAGTCTATATACACAGTCATACATATTGCGGTCAAGATGCACCTACTCTTCTCCCAGGGGTGGGGTTGGGATAGCTCAAAAACAGAGCACATGCTTTGCATTCAGGAAGGGCTGTAGCTCAGTGGTAGAGTATCTGCTTTGCGTACAGATGGTCCCTGGTTCAATCCCATCATCTCCAGATAGGGCTGGAAGAGACTTCTGGTACCTGCCTGAATTCTTGGGGAACCACTGCAAGTCAGTGTAGGCAATACTAGGGTGAACCAATGGTATGACTTCACATAAGGCTTCTTCCTCTGTTCATAGCAGTAGCAGACAACACTGTGGGGCAACAGCACTCGCCTGACCTCCCAGCAGTTGAATTGCTGCTGCTTATTGGAATAGGAGGAGCAAAGTGGTAGAGAGGTCAGTGCAGTGCAAACATCCAGCAAAGCCAATCCAGCAAAACTGTGGGTTCCTTTACATTGCACTGAATTCCCTGAATAAGGGAAACATGAAGAAATTTAGCGCATCATGAACAAAACTCTGAAAGGCAACATAAGGATGAGGTTTACCAGGGACAAAAAATAGGAAATGCCCCTGGTAAGAGCAGTTGGAGCACATCTTTTAAAAATGACCTGGCCGTTGATTTTTAGCCATTTGGAGATGGTAAACCAAAGTGAAACCTCACGCTCAGCCTGTACTAACATGACAGTTTTACGTTCACAGGGTAAAGCAAAGCAATAATCTGGTGGTTAAAGAAGAGGGCTGAGAGACAGACCACTGTGATTCTATTCCCTGCTCTGCTACAAACTTCCTCTGTGCTTAATACTTCCCATCTGCAAAATCCTAGCCTCCTGCCCATGGCTGATGTGAGACCAAATTAATTCATGTTTGTACAGTGCATATGGATATATTTGGATTCCCAAGTGAAGGCAAAGAATGACTATTATTATTTCCATAGCAACAGGCAGTGTTATCAAAAGTACAATTTTATAGTTTCGTTGTGGGATATCACCAAAGGACTGAAGAAGTCTTAAATGAAAAACCCACCTGCAAAACAGAAGGCAAGTTATTAAAAAACTACTTCTATTCCCACCCCACCCCAGCTGCATGCAGCTAATGCCATACTTGATTATTTTTTAAAATATCAGTTATTTCTATAATAAGAAGTGATGGAAGATGGAATCATATTATGAGACCAAAGCTATCAGACCCATAGCCAATAATTCCTCTTTGTCTGCTACTTAGTGCTGACTTTACACATCACTCCAGCAATGTGGATGCCAGCTGAAATCAATGTTTAATGGGTTCTCCATGCTGCTCATATATAACGAAGCATGACTTGCCCTGTGTATCTGCCATATTATCAAATGACAGCATTGAGATACGTGTGCACATTCCCCTATTGAGTCACTCTTGTATTCACATGGCAGTTCGTTGCATTTCCCCAACATTTCCCCAGCTGTTCATTTCTACATTATATTTGAGCTTTCACACGATGGAAAAGTCACTTCTGGAACTATAGTGCAAGTTTAGCACACATTTACATATTATTTGCAATTGGATTCCCCGCCCCCCAAAAACAACTAACACAGAAATGAGTACTAAACTTGCACTGCATTCCACTATAGTTCCAGAAGTGGCTTTTCCATTGTGTGGAAGCTCAAATATAATGTGGAACTTAACAGTCATGAAAATGGAATGAACTGTCATGTGAATGCAGCCTCTGTCATTATCCTCATAGTATACAAAACTCATCTCTCAGAAAGTATTTCAACCAGGCTTCACAAAGCTGCTGTAACATGTAGAGAAGCAATTTTTTTCAAAAATGGGGCCCACCTATAGCCCAAACATAAACTATGGAATCATCAGCTTCCTCTTCCTCCTTAACATGCATGTGTTGGCACCAGACTTAGATGGTATGTGACACGGTGCCAATGATGCCCCCCAACAACTGACCAGAGCAGGGCCCAACTATGTTAGTGGTAGCTGCAGTAGTAGCAGTACTCACATGCTTTCTCTGCCACAAATACTGCTTGGGTGAAAGCAGAACTCACTACCCTCCACCAGGTCCCCAAACACGTTTCAGTGGTGGACTGATGGCGGCTTTTTTAAAAAAATGGGAGCTAACCTCTCGCATCTGTGGTGGCCAACTGCCAAGTGACCCCCACAAATGCAATGCCCTGGCCCACTGATTCATAAAATATTTCATAGATCTACAGTCATTCCAAAACCATAGATTGATGAAATCAGCAAATTTCATAGATCTATGGCTGCCATTCAATAGAGGCACTGCTCAGTGCTGTCTGCTGCTGCAAATCATCCAGGAGCCCAGCAGAGAGGACAGTGAGAGGCCCTTCCAAGTCTCTGGGGCCTTCAGCTGTGCGCAGTCGGCCCAAATGCTAGCACTTGTCCTGCTGTATATGCTGTTAGTGCTGCAGGTAAAACCCACCTTTGGTCAAATCATGACTCATTTGTAGGTCCTGACACAACAATTGAGGGCCATTAATGTAGACAGTCACCACAGATGGAGCATATGACTGTCTCATTCATGACTACCGGTGGTTTTTGTTATGCATCACATAACAAGAGGTCATCTGGCTTGTTCAACACAAGCAAAATAAAGGAGGGGAATGGGAAAATGTCCACCATGTGTATGACAGTGTATGAGCTCTCACCAAAGGGCAGTTGTACAAATAGAAGGCAGACACGATTTCCCTATCTACACTTGATGCTCTATACTCATTCTCCTTTTCCATTGCTGCTTTCTTTGTGGAGGTTAAGTTCTGCAAATGCTCAGATTTCTAAAGGAATCTAGCATTTTTGGAACTTTACCATCTTCTCAAGTCCTGATACACATGCCTGATGGGTTATACTTTATTCTTTCTAGATATTTTTTACTCTAGTCTACCAAAAGGCACTCAGAGAAGGCTTGCAAAATTTATAATAGAATAGAATACAAAACAAAATTGGCGATAAATCCAAAGCAGGACAACAAAAACAAAAGACTTCTGTAAGAAAACCCTACTCAGAAGGGATCAATCACTCTCAGTAGACTCAGAAATCAGCTGAAAAACAGAAATATCCCCCTTCCACCTCATCAGAAAATAGAGTTCTATCATCAGATTCCCAACTCCAAACCTAACTGGGCAACTTTGTGCTTGCAATGGAGTTGGCCAGATCAGTAGGATGAAAGCAGCGAAGGGGAACTTTCTCTGTCTTGGGCTAAAACCTGAGCCACGGAAGACATTTGGGGACCACAATACTATTTGCAATGAGCAGTATGAGATTCTTATTTCTACTTCTGGAACTATGAAATTTAGTGGCATCACTAATAATAATAGTAATAATAATAATAATTACCACAACCAACCCTGAGAGACAAGACAATTTGGTGGTAAAGGAAGAAATGTAGCTCAGTGGTAGAACACCACTTTGTTGATAATACTGAGGTAGATGAACCCATGGTCTGAGCTGGTACAAGATGGCTTCCTTTGTTCCTGATAGCCACCTTGATGACTCTATTTTTGTCCAAAGAACCATAGTTCAGTGGTAGAGTACGTGCTCTGCATGTTCAATCCCCAGCATATCCAGGAAGGGCTGGGAAAGATTCCTTGTCTGAAACTCTGGAGAACTGCTGATAGTCAGTGTTAACAATATTGAGCGAGATGGGCCAATGGCCTGGTATGGTAAAAGGCAGCTCCTGACTCATATAAGGCAGTTTGTATAAGGTAACTTCCTATGTTCCTATAGCCTACTAGAAACAATGACTGCTCTTTGCTTGTGATAGCAGTGCAGTATGCTATGGGAGCAAGCATAGGACAAGTGTGTTGTTTCTAATGAGCTTATAATATTCTAATGTTACCCAGCAGATCGTCATTCCACACTAAGTGACTGTTTGGATCACACACCAGCTGTGCATGCATGTTTGTTTCTGTTCAGAAACTTTTCCTTCTAAAGTTGGCAGTCCTGTGCTTCACGGGAGTTGTTATGTTTATGAACGTTGCTTAAGTTAAGTCCCGTCTGTGGCCAAATATGTAGACTTTGTTTAAAGACAGATACTCTGCGGCGCACTATGATTAAAAAGTCATTTGTTTCAATTAAAACAATGTGATACTGGGAGCTTGTGCCAGTGAAACAAGACCTGTATTCTTAAGTGTTGATTCCAGAAAACTCTCTCATGAATATGCTACCAGTATTCTCATGGTAAGTCTTGACACCTGGGGACCGGGCCTTGCAGCCCCCCAGGGCCATTCTGTTGATTAAGAATGGAAGTATCTCAATGGCACAAAAAACATGTGATGTGGTGGGACATGGGTGAAGAGTGAAGAACCTTTGCCCACCTATCACTTTCTTTCATCTCCCCTCTCCAAGTGCTTCCCCCTAATACTCAGCTCAAGAAGTTGGGAAAATGAGCTGCAGGGAGCCAAACTTTGGCTTAGCTCAGAATGGCACTGCAATTTTTTAAAAGGAGGAAAGTTGCTGTCAGCTTCTCTCTTGGAACCTGCACATTTGCACGACCCAAGTAAGTTATTGTTTGACTCACCATGTCATGCAAACAAGGCAACTGTCTCAACATTTTCTTTTTTCAGTGCTCAGTGTATTTGAATCACAGAACCATTTCCCCCCTTCCTTCTTCAGAGGACAAAAAGGCTGAATATAGCACAGCTTCTGTGCAACATTGATATAAATTAATGAACTTTTTAGTAATAGGAATGTCAATTTTGTTCATGGTTTGTTCAGGGTTTGGTTTTTAAAGCACACAGACCATCCAGATTTCCAGTTCATCTGGTGGTCCATTAGGACTTTCAAAGTCTGACTTTCAAAGCATACACTGTTCCTAAAAGCCTAACCTGTGGTGTTTTACATGGCCTGTAAAATTATAAACACGACCAAGTACATTTTTATCATATTTTATAAAAAGAAGCACACCCCATGCCTAGGCTTCCTTTGCCAAGTCTCAAACTGGAATGAATTTTTACAGCTGAGTCTGAAACCTCACAAAAAGTGTTTTATATAATGGAAAAGTCGATGCAATCTTAATTACAGTGTTAGGAATGGCACCACTGTATTCTCCTGCTATATTAAAAAACATATTGAACACTTGCAAGTAAACATCAGCGAAAGTGTAAAGCAAAGATCATCTGCCCACCTTTTTTTTCATGCAATATGATTCCAAGACAAACATGGATGTAATCTAAGGCTGTGTTGAAACTGGTCTCAAGCGTGCATTTTGCCCCTTACCAAACACATGTTTGGTAAGATGTTAGCTTTGGTAAGATGATTTGCTAAGATTTTAGCTGTGCACTGCTTCTCAAGATGAAAGCAAGGACAAAAGCACCCTCATTGTGATTGTCTGCAAATACCTGAACAGTGATCTGGAGATAGCACTTGAGTCTTCTTTAGGCATTATTGGCTAACTTCACAAGAATGGCAACCACTAAGGTCTCTAGAATTGATTTGGTTGTAATGTTTGCCACAAGTTGCATGAGCTGTCCAGCTACTCTGGTCCTCTCAGTTTATTTGTATTTCCAGGTCAATTCAACTAGCCTTTATCTCTCCTTATATCAATCGACAAGGGAGTGGAGACAAATTAATTATAGCAGACTGCATTCTCCAAGTCTTAGTGACATTATGGAGTTTTTCTGATACTTTATGAATGACTTAGTGCTGTGGCCATCCCAATTTCACCCCACCACATTATTTTGGAATTGTTTGCTCCACAAATGCTTATTTCTCTAGTTATTTTTGCAGCCACCTCCCTTACTATCTGACACTTGTAGGTGCACTTCCCAGTGGTAATACTGCTGGGCTCCAACCCTTGCCAAAATGCAAAGTAGTTTCAATCTTCAGTTGCTCCTACTCTTGAACTTTTTGGTGACTTTCAAAATACGTACACCACCATTAACCAGTGATGCTGCCATGTTCTGTGCCTTTGTACACCTTTACCAGGTGTTGTGTGCTACATGAGATATGCCCATCTACCACACTTTACTGTGCTTCTTTGTAGTAGTCAATGGGCAGAAGAAGCAGAAGCAGTAATGGTAAGAACGCCTGGGCAGAAGTGGGAATCTGGGGTTTCAGTTGCATAGCAAAGGAAACAATTGATATGGGAGGAAGAACATATCATGATGGAAAATAACATTTCCATGGTGGGAAGTTGTGTAGGGTGTGTGTCTTTGTTTCACAATTTTACCCTTTTATATGGTTTGGTATGTATTGTGGTGTTTTATGGATTGTGACTTGCTGTTATTTTTATTGATTATAGTTCAGTAATGGTTAAGAGTGATTTTCTGTTTAATTCTTATTTGCTGATATTTTATTGTGTACTCTTATATTCTAATTGGAATATTACTTTATTTGATATAAGTTGTTTATTTTAAAGTTATGCTTTTATTATGACTTTTTTGTACTGGATCTGATTGTTATAAGGTGTGTGATCTTTGCTGTATATTTTTTTGTTTCTTCAGTTTGCAAACCGCCTTGTGTCTAGTAATGTAGAAAGGCAATATACAAATTAAAAGTGAGGTGAATAAGTGAAGTGTGGGGAACCACAGGCTATGGGGCATAATGCTGCCCTCCCCCCAACCTCTGTATCTGGCCTGTAGGATCCTCCATAGGGCATTCCCCCTCCTCAGAGGCCTATTCTACACTTTTCTCTTTACCCGGTTGAAATGTGTCCTTGAACTGTGACAATGCTTCTTGCTTCCATGGGTGGATGGGTATGTATATGTGTGTAGAAGCCTCTGGTTTTTGAATGCCTGGAGTGTACGCTAGTATACAAAAGTAAGAGTCGCATCCATTGCTCTATCTCCTATGACCTCAAGTCCTGACCGTTGCCAGCATGCAATACCCAGAAGATTCCCCACAAGAAAATGTGGCCCCTGTCCTGTAAAGAGTTCCCTATTCCTGCAGTAGTGAAATCAGAGGCAGTCAGGAGGACAGAGTTCTGCATTTAGCTCCTTAGAAAAAGGAATTTCAGAGGGTATAGTCCCCCCCCCCACTCATAGCTGTCAACTTTTCCCTTTTCTTGAAAGGAATCCTATTCGGAATAAGGGGATTTCCCTTTAAAAAAAGGGAAACGTTGACAGCTATGCCCCCACTCCTGTAGCACAATGGCATGACAATCCACACCTGCCAAACTCCTCTTTTCTACACTGTGAACTGTACAGGAAGTCTCTCTCTCTCTCACTATTCAGGAGGCAATGAAGTGTGGAAATGTGGAAAATGGCAGCAGCTCAGTGTCAACAAAGCCACCTGACTTCAGGGATATAGCATGTAGAATATAGCATTGTAGATCCAAAATACCAATGAAATAAAATTTTAGTACAATGCAGATGTCCACAGTTAACTCCACCTGAATAAAATAGCACATTCTTTTTCTGTGACTTCCTACCCCTGCATGTAGCTGCTTCACAGGCATTGGCACTGCATCAACAGCTCTGTTGTTCGCACCAGCCAGAGCAGGTGGTGGGAAGTCTGTAAGGCAAGCCCCTTCACTGCAGCAGCTCCAAGGCTGGTGCTGTGAAGAAGCCCAGATCAGGCCTACTGGCATCACATGACAGCAGCAGGGTCTGCACCAAATCCAGTTGATCATGTGCTGTCCCCACAATACCACAAAATGGTACGTGAGTTTCTGCTAGCTACAGGAGTGCCACCAGCAGTAGCTTCTGCCTGTCTACCAGTTGAGCAGCTGCAATGGGGTGTTTCTTGCCAGTGGAGAATCTCCAATGATGGTTGGTTGATTGATTTGATTATTTAATTATTTTCTATACCGCTTAATATATAAAGAATATCTCTAAGGTGTACAAAAAGCTGAAGCAACAGACGACTTACAAAAATGCCCAGTTACATATGAAAATGTTACAGTAATACAAAATTACTAATATAGGTAAAAAGGTAAAGGATCCCTGGACGGTTAAGTCCAGTCAAAGGTGACTATGGGGTTGTGGCGCTCATCTCACTTTCAGGCTGAGGGAGCCGGCGTTTGTCCACAGACAGCTTTCCAGGTCATGTGGCCAGCATGACTAAACCACTTCTGGGACAACCGGACACCGTGACGGAAACCAGAGCGCACGGAGCACTGTTTACCTTCACGTCGCAGCAGTACCTATTTATCTGCTTGCACTGGCGTGCTTTCGAACTGCTAGGTTGGCAGGAACTGGGACAGGGCAACAGGAACTCACTCCGTCGCAGGGATTCGAACCGCTGACCTTCTGATCAGCAAGCCTAAGAGGCTCAGTGGTTTAGACCACAACGCTACCCGCGTCCTGTTACTAATATATATATATATATATGTATAAATCAATATAGATTCATTTTCTTTCTGGCACACCCTCCCTCTCAGCCTCTGGGTTCCCACCCAAGGTCCAAAAAACCCTCTCAGCTCGCCCACAAAAGTCTCACAATGAGAAGAGTCCTGGAAACAGCAGACCATTGCTCTAGTCTTTCACTCTAGGCTTGCTTTTTATGGGCAGGCCCAAAGTAGATGCTAATTCCTCAGGCTGCCCACAGCTGCGTCCCATTCAGCTGCACTCCCAACACCCAGTTCCAGGTTTGTTGAGCTCTCCCACTAGTGGAGAATGGTGGAGTCCAGCTCCACCCAAGTCCCCTCCAGCATCACAGATCAGAGTTTGGGTTTGCTGTGCCTACTGCCCAATTGTGCAAGGTGGCTGTGTGTATAGTACTGCATTTTCAGGTATGGGGACAAAGTTTCTCATGCTAGCCCTTGCGTGTCGAGGTCCCCAGGTCCACCCCAATAACTCACACATCACACAGAAATTTTGTTTAAGGTTTTTGGCATAATTTTGGCCACAAATAAGGAAACAAATAAGCTGGACCTGTGGCAACACTTCCCATAATATCTGTCTACAATTCAATATTGTATTTTCCAGTTTATCTCTTGATAATCCAATGGTAATACACAAGTCATGATCACCACCACATTCCTCAACAGACCTCAAAACATTCCCCCACACAGAAGAGGCACTTTCTTAGATATTGCTGCAGCTGTGTTCAACAGCTTGCTGGGAAATGCCAACGTTACTTCTGAGTCTCAGTTTTACACCACGGGTGGGTGTGAATAACAATTTCTACATATTGTGCTGACAGTTTAAAACTAAACTATACATCTGTTGCAAGCAAGCAGCTAGGCTTTGATAGCACCGGCACATCTGGCCATAAAGAACAGTGTTATGAGACATATCAGAGGCAGCTAGTCAAACAACAGGTAGCATCTTGAGAAGGGATGAGAAAGACATTTCAAACAATGTTCTATCCAATAGCAGCCCATGTGGCTGGACACAGCTGTAGAGCCACCCTCCCAACATGAACATCTCTGCAGTTTACCTGGATGGGTATGGGGCAGGGATGCACAGGTACACTAATGGGGGCACTGGATTAGTTCTGTTGGTGCACCAGTACAGCCCTGACTTCACCATCACCCAGCTTCACGCCATCTTTGTCCAGTTGAGCTGCAGTGATATTGGCTGTGAGTCCAGGAAAATGTGATCTCTGACTTGCTGGCGTTTTCCCACCTGGTCTGGGAGGGCGGAGCCCTGACTGACTACAGCTACAAAAAAAGCTGAGGCTGCTGAACAGACTCTTAGTCTGGATATTGTTTAGGGGTTGTTTTTTTGTTGATGCAGGGGGTGGTGGTGTTGCAGTTATTGACATTATTTTTTTCTATTTTGCATCCTATTATTATTTATGTGGAAATAGTTCACTTTGGGTGTGTATTCTTTGATGTTTTCTTTATGAATACTTTTGTTATGTTGTAATTATGTATTTTTTATGTTGTAAGAGCATGGTTTGAACTATGGGAAAGCGGCATACAAATAAGAATATTACTATTATTAAATTTGTATACCACCCTTCATCCGAAGATGTCAGGGCAGTTCACAGCTTAAAAATACAAAATTAAAAACACAAAAATACACAAGAACAAAGTCAAAGACACATTTAAAAGGACATAGAATGTTAATCAGCCAAAAGCCTGGTTGAAGAGGAATGTTTTCACCTGGAGCTTAAAGGTGCGTAATGAAGATGCCAGGCAAATCTTCTTGGGGAACCGATGCAGAAAAGGCCCATTCTCATGTTGTTACCCCTCAGATCTCATGTGGAGAAGGCACACAAAGATAGGTCTCAAATTATGATCGCCTAGTCTGGGTCGATTCATATGAGGAGATGTGGTTCTTGAGATATTGTGGCCCTGAGCTGTTTAAGCCTTTATAGGTCAAAACCAGCACTTTGAATTGGGCCCTAAATGGCACTATTAAGGAAATAATTGCAGCACACAGCTGTATGTTTCAAGGGAAACACAAGTCAACACATTGATCTCAATCTTAATTCAAAATTATTTCCAGATAGTTTTCCGATACCTGCTCTGGGGCTTTGCCTTTGGCAGAATGGAACATCCTGGAACTTTTCGATAGATCCTAGACAGCTAACAGGAATGAACTCTGGAGGCTACAGCCATCCCTCTGCGATGTTTTTCTGCTGTGGTCCTGAGTAAAACAAACACAGCAATAAATTCTTTCTGATTATAGGGGATATTTTAAATAAATTAAATGTTGAAAAATGGGCAAGAATTTCTGCCTGTCTCTTGTGGTGTAATGCTTCATTGTCTACAGGAAATGTGAATTCCCCTTGAAAATATTATTTCAGTTGTTTTCTAGAGGGCATAAATTGAGCCAAATTCATTTCTAACCAAACACAGCCTAAGCCTTTGCTATCTCACATGGATATGATCATTTGCAACCATTGCTTATTTAAGCTATTACATGGAGTGTTAAAAATGTTAAGTCTACACACAATCAAAATTCTCACATGCAGCAGTACACAGAGTGGCTGATAATCCTGTCCAAAGATGTTGCCTGTAAAAGGTTGAAACTGTTTTGAGATCAAGACACCAAAACAGTTAAAGACCTGTTTTTCACATTACTTTCTAATATTGGTCCTTTCTTTTTAATTCCCAGACTATGCAATAAAATCTTGACATGAAGTCATTGCTTAAGCATGAAAATAAACACTCTTAGGCTACATACCAGTTCTTTAAAGGATTAATCTTTGTTTTAAGGAATTGCCACTTGCATGGATAAAGAACAGTCTGTATGTGTATTTTGACATATGCCAAAATACCAGATTATACTGAAGATTTCAAAAACAGCTTTATGATGGCTTTAGTTATATGGAATGTACACTTTGCATAAACAGAACATTACTGATAAAATACCTTTTGAATAATTTAAGAAGTTTAATAAAAGAAAAGGTGTGTTCATATTGGCGGCTTGTTGTTGGAACTTGTCTCGATCTTGGCCTATAGCTCTGCAAATAAGTGTACAATTCATTTCACACAGCCAATGGTGCTTTCAGCTTTTGTTGCTCAAACAATGACATCCTATGGCATATATCTGGTAGCAAAGAACTTTTCAAAACCAAGTGTTTTTTGTGATATAGCATGGGTGTCTACTATTCAAAAGACAAATAATTTGTTATTATTCATAGAATCATAGAACTGTACCGTTGGAAGGGATCCTGAGGATCATCTAGCCCAACCCTTTGTAATGCAGGAATATGCAGCTGGACCATATGGGGATCAAACCTTTACCCTTGGCATTATCAGCACCATACTCTAACCAACTGAGCTATTCAATAAGCAATCTCATAGGACATGGCCAAGCCTAAAGGAGTTATTTCAGTCTCAACCATTGAGAAAATGCACTGAGAGCATCTCATCCAAATGCTGATACAGTGGTACCTTGGGTTAAGTACTTAATTCGTTCTGGAGGTCTGTTCTTAACCTGAAACTGTTCTTAACCTGAGGTACCACTTTAGCTAATGGGGCCTCCTGCTGCCGCTGCGCTGCCGGAGCACAATTTCTGTTCTCATCCTGAAGCAAGGTTCTTAACCCGAGGTACTATTTCTGGGTTAGTGGAGTCTGTAACCTGAAGCGTATGTAACCTGAAGCGTATGTAACCCGAGGTACCACTGTACTAGAATTGCTTGGAGACAAGGAAGTCCCATGAAGTACAATGGAACTTATTTCAAAGTAAGGATGCTTACATTTGCAACCTACATCGTCCTTTTTTATGTTTAAACACTGTCCCACTGCAGTCAAGTTTTTAGAGCATGTCCATGCCACAGAACAGCTGTTCCCAATTAGCTATGTACTGCGGACCCCTTGTTTTTCAAAAGCCAAGCCATGGACCCCCTATTTTTGAAAATTTTGATATATCTATGGTAGTTTTTGTTATATGAATGATGCCACCGATCTCTTGGGTGGGATACACAGACCCCCCCTGGGGTCCACAGACCACCAATTGGGAACCATTGCCACAAAACATAGGAGGCTGCCTTCTATTGAGTCAGAGCACTGGTCCATCAAGCTCACTCATTTCTACATTGACTTCAGCAGCTCTCCATGGTTTCAGACTGGAGTTTCTCCCAACCTTACTTGGAGATGCCAGGAGTTGAACCTATGACCTTCTGCGTGTAAAACAAATACTCTGCCACAGAGATGTGAGCTTCCCCCAAATTAAATTAATACAAAGAACTGTGCATTTTGTAAACTAGCGTGAAGAATTGTACATTCACCGGCATTCATAGAGGAGACTGCTGTAAATGTGGAGGCACATCTGTCTGCTTATTCTAGCGCTGTACTCGTGTATCACTTGTTCCTGGCAGAGTGGAAAGAGCAAGAAGACGTGTGCTGTTGCCGACTGTTCCATGGATAAAGATAGAACTGCAGCCCTGGCAGATGAAATCTGGCATTGTTAGAGACCACTGAATTGCCAAGTAAAAAGGGTGACAACGTTTTCTGGGAAGCCTAAGCATACTCACAGCATGCAGCTGACAAAAATAATGTTGCAATCATGATTAGGGCAAGAAGACATCGCTTGCAAGCATAGCTGTTCTGAAAAAAAACAATGTAAGCTCTTTCACTGCACCACACAGCACAGAGCTACAGGAGCAACAGACACACAGAGAAAATGAATACAATTGACCAATTTAACATTTCTGCCTGGTCCCATTTGGCAAGAAAAGTATGACCTCTCTATCCCTGTCCATCAGATGTGCAGTGGTCCGAGTTCAAAGACCTGTTGCTATTTCTGCAGCAGAGTCCCAGTCTTCAGTGTCCTAGAGCTATCCAATCAACATGAATTTTTAAAGTTCTCACTCTTAGGGCTGATTGTAACCAATAAGATTGGAAGGAGGTGAGTCAGTCATTGAGGAATGACTCCCAGGGTCATTCTGGAGAAGGCTTGCAGGAAGAACACCAAAGAAGAGTTGCTTTGTATGTTACAAAACTAAGCATTTAGCAACACTGGAAACACAAGGTGTTTCAGATTCAAGAGAATGGTGCGCAAGTTCAGCTTTTGTGCAATGGAACATCAAGGAAAACACAGCTTCAGTCACTGTGAAATCAGGTGTTGGAGCACCCCAAATCATTTGCCCATGTACATGCACAGAAAAGACTAGATCTAGCTGAAAGGCAACACAATGAGATCTACATTGATTGTTGTACCGAATCCCTAATTATTATTCTTGCACAATTAAGATAATTACTGTATATTATTAGAAGGTTGTATGACTATAGAAGGTGGTGTGGCTTTAAAGAGAAGTGGCTGTGACTATTATGAAGGGACCCTGAACTTCTGAATGTGTCACTGCACTAGTGATCTCCTTGATATGCCCCTGATATCTCTCCTGGTATGCCCCGCAGAGGACCTTAAGGTCATGAATAACCATAGTTTAGAGGTCCCGGGCCCTAAGGAAGTCAGACGATCCTCCACCAGGGCCTTTTCAGTGATGGCTCTGACCTGGTGGAATGCTCTGTCCCATGAGACGAGGGCCCTACAGGATTTAACCTCCTTTCGCCGGGCCTGTAAGACAGAGCTATTCTGCCTGGCCTTTAATTTGAATTCAGCCTGATCTTTTATTTCCCTTCTCTTTCCTCCCCCTCCCCTTTTATGAAGATTACTCGCTCTGGGACCCCACAGCTAATTCTCCCCTGGCCTCCTCGCTGGCCCAAGTAGGACTAAGCTAGCCCTGGTGACTATCTAATGTCTACTGGATGGATTTCTCTCAAACTGATTTCTGAACTTTGAATTTTATTGTTATTCATGCTTTTATACTGTATTTTATGCTGCTTCTATGTTGTATTACAATTAAGTGTTTTAAATTTGTTGTTAGCCGCCCTGAGCCCAGTTTTCTGAATCGGGAAGGGCAGGGTATAAATAAATAAATATATTTATTTATTTATTTATTAATGATAAAGAGAACTGCATTGAAGAAAGCTGGTATGACCTACGAAGTCTGCAGTTTCATTCTTCCTTCATTAGAATGTATGAATCTGCTTTATACAGAGTCAACTGACTGGTTTCAGAGAGGATCTTTCCTAGCTCTACCTGGATATGGCAGTGATCAAGCCTGGGACATTCTACCTGCAATGCAGTGTGTGGAGGTGTACTGTTTATTATTATTAAGTTGTGCATTCTGTGTTTTTATGTTGTAAACTGCCCTGTGACCTTTGAATCAAAGAATAATAGAATTGCGTATTTGGAAGGGACGTCGAGGGTCATCTTATCCAACCCCCTGCAATGCAGGAATATGCTGGTGTCCCATATGGGGACTGAACCTGCGACACTTGGGTTATCAGCACCATGCTCTAAACAACTGAGCTAACAGGATGAAGGCCGGTATATAAATTTAATAATAAAACAATGTGCTCTGCAGCTGAGCTACAGCGTTTTCCATCAAGAAGCAATGAGCATCTGTACTCCCACATGCTCTTGCACTGTCACAGCCCAGTAATCAGACCCTCTGCTATCAGAGGAGGGGGGTCTGAGAAAATAGGAGAGGTGCAGGAACCAGAAAACACTGCTCCACCAGGGACTCTGGCTTCTTTCAGAATGTAGGATGGGAGCCAGTTGTGCCTTCACCTGCATATCCTGAGCAGCAAGCCTTATCCTGCCCTCCAACTCCAACAACTAGTACTTAGAACATTCAGTGATGCTGGAGGACACTTCTTGGCTACCACACCATCTTCCAGTGCCTGAGTAAAAAAGGCCACACCCTCCAAATACACAACACTGAATGCACAGTTTTCTTAGAAGGAACAGAGCAAGAAATACCAACCTGACAACAAGTGTAAACCCTCTCTTGGCTCCAGATCACTGCTGGAGAAGCAGTCTAACTTGCTGCTCCTGGGCGCCTGCATGCAGCTGTTGCAGAATGCAGTGGCCAGACTGTTTGTGGGAGCCAACTATCCCCAGTACTTCTGGGATTTGCATTGGCTGTCAATCTGTTACTGGGCCACAAGAAAAAAGGCTAACAGTGCAACCCTAGACATGCTCCACTCAGAAGTAAATCTCACCAACTTCAATGGTCCTTAGGAAAATGGGTGCAGAATTGCAGCCTGTGTTTCTTCTTCTTGCCCAAAAAAGGTGGCTTCCCCACATCTGATTTAAATAAATCCACAAACCACTGTGGGGATGTTAATCACTAAGGCTGGCCAAGTATCATCCAAGTCCCTGACTTTCCCCAAGTCTTTCCAGAGCTGAGCCAGACCACAGGGCCAGAAAAGAGATGTTCAGATGCTGCACATCAGCCTCTATAGTGCAGGATTATATGTTAAATGTATTTTGGACCCAAGTAGACCATGCATTTCATTCAGTGCCAAGAAAGCCCTTGCATTTGATTTCCAGGAAACCTTGCACATAACAATTGTCTGTCCAGTTCAGTAAACCTTAAGGTGTTGGTAGAATCAATGCAAGCTTCACCTGGCCAGGCAGCAAAGTGGCTGTGTGATCACTTCAAAACATGATTTTCAGGGTAGATTGATATAGTACCATGCACACAAGGAGATGGTGCATAAAGAACCTGTTTAGGTATGTAACTCCATCATTTTTTTCAGGACTGAGGAGAATGTGACCCTTGAGGCTTCTCTATCGGGCCACCTGGAGTCTCCCAGGTCACACCTCTAACTGGCCTTGCTATGCGCTCTCAGCAACCCACTTTCTGCAACAATGACCCACCTTCCAGGAAGCTAGTATAGCTGCTCTACCTCGTGTGTCCAGCAACTTCTGATCAGAGAGGACCCAAAGCAACAACAATAAAATCAACATTTCCCTTACATAATATGGTGGTTTTTTGAACTTCTCTTACTTTTGCAAAAGGACCAGTAAGCTCTCTTGGACCATTCTCCATTATAGACCAAAGCTGAAGTAGGAACAAAACTCCCTTAATTGTATTCTGTTAGCAAGCTTGGTTTCCCACAAGGGGATGAAAGCCTTCTTGACACCTTGCCAGATGAAAAAAAACATTCGATATCAGAGCTGTCAACCCAAATTGCTTCAAGTTCTACTGATAACTGACTCTGACAAATATTAACATGTCTGGTGTTTGTGTGTTGATTAGTTAAGTGATGAAACCACCTGCTAGGAGAACATCTCTATAAAAATGCCACTGTGGATGACAAAGGTTGGATTAAATGGGCAAACAGTATGCATAGCAGTTGCCAGCCACTCTCTTGACAGCCTGCATCTTTGAAGGGATGAGACAAATAGAGGGGAATGGCTGTGCTAATGCCTTCCAAATTTAAATCACATCCATGGATCCCAGCACTTAAGTCAGAGGTCCACAGAGATTAAAGAGCTACCTTACATCCTTGTGAATGCAAGGCTGTCCACCCACTTGCAACTAATTTATATGTTTTGTAGAGAGTTTATTTTGTTCAGCAGGTCACCGCCTATCTCCAGAGAAGAAAAACAGCCATTGTTCTATTCCAGTAGTCATTCTGGAGTATTTTATTTTATAGACTATTTTAATGTCCTTCTACTCCTTCCTCATACATCACTCTGTGATGTTGGAGGAGGCTTCTCCAGAGAGCCTTCAAGAAACGAGGTCAATTCTTCACATGCACAACGTTCGCGTAGTAAAAAAAGTACTATTAGTCCACATTTGAAAATTAAAGAAAGCTCAACTGCTCAACTAAAAAGTAAATCAGGGTAATTTGCCAATTCATTTTTATTGTTTGGCAACTTGCCTTTTTGCAGACTCACATTGCAAATACTCAGAACTATTGGAAGCTGCCTTATACCAAGGCAGACCACTCATTCGTCTAGCTTGTTGTTGTTTACTTTACCTACAGAGGTCTTTTACAATAGGGGTCTTTTCCACCTATACTTGGAGATACCGGGGTGAAACCTAAGACTTTCTGCATGCAATGTGTATGCTCTACCACTGAGCTAAAGCTCCTCCTCATAATTACACATATCCCATACTCTGGCATCAGTGGAAATCTGCTATCATATCTGTCAAATAGACTACCTCCCCATAGCGTCACTGTGCTAATGTATCTGAAGCAAAAGCATCCCTCTTTGATTGGATCAAGCTGATCTCAGTTCAGGTGGCCAATTCACCATTCCAAGTCCTATGCACTCACGTTTATACTCCAGTCCAAGGAGAGTATAAACTACCCAGGGCTAGCCCAAGACATTTTGGCACCTGAGGCTAATCAGAAAATCCCAGTCCCTGCCAGGGAAGAAAGGGAGGAATGCAGATCTACATCATGATTGGGGACAAGGGAAGGAATCAAATCAATCTTACTGGATGGTTGAAACTGGAATCAAATGGGGTGGTGTCCCATTCTGAATCACACTGGATGGTGCAAAGGAGACCGCCAAAGGCAGTCCCCACCATTTCATCCCTAGAGGTTGGAGGAGACCAGCAGTATGTCCTATTTCTCAAGAGGTTGCTGTGGAAGTGGCATGGGCATGCCATGACAGCAGCAGATGTAGCCCCTAAGGAGCATGCCACAGCCATGGCAGCAATGGCATGGAGGTCAGATCGGCTGCCCATGTGGATCCTCCCACCTGAGGCAGTTCTCTCACCTTGCCTCATGGGCAGGCCAGCCCTGCTGTTACCAAAACATTTACCCATGAAACCAAGGTTCAAGGTGCCACATAGTTACAACAAGCTTAGGTGAAGCACAACAAATTGATCTGGCTTCAAAACAGGAGCCAAAAGCAAGGCCAGGTCACTATCACAGGGAATCTCAGCGAGGAGGACAAGGGAGGCATTATATACTACAGATGCCTTAACTGCACTCTGATCACAGTCGCTGGCAGTGAAGGAGCAACAGGGATTTCTTACTCACAAGTCAACCCCTTACACACAAGAAGACCACACTGAGCCCATGTCTGCACAGTATGTCATCACTCTTTGGTCTAGATATGAAGCTTTTGGTGCTAGTATCCTTGAGGACTGGGGACTGGGCTCCCATGACAGATGCATGAACACAATTTATTCATAGCTTACACTTAGCAGAAAGCAACCCACTATGACATAATGGGGTGTTACAGAAAAAGACAGGCAAAAGCACTACACTGGATGTCTTATCTTTAAATGGGAGCCAATAACCTGAGAATATAAAAAGTCTCAAGTGTCTTTCTCTCCAGTGTAATTCAGGAATATGGGGGAGAGGGCTACCATTCGCAGCCAGGACAGATGACTGAATACAAGTGATGTGTATTACAACAGAGAACATTTGCATATAATGATCAACTGTCAGGGCTACGTAGGTAGGAGGGTATGGATTCCGCTGATGGTTGAAATAGCCCTTTAAACACATGAAACAGGACGCACAATTGCAATCCTAAATTTTGTTATGAGTGGCAACTATGCCTGTCACCCTGCACACAGCTGCACCTAATTATGCCAGATTGAAATAGTGGGCAGGATTACAGCATTCTTTCCCCATTTGGAAAAATCCCCGGCAGCTGCTTAACATTACATGTGCCATTATTTTATATCATTTAAACATACAGCATTGGACTCTGGCACAAATCTTTGCATTATTATAGTCAAGACAACAAAGGTCAGTGAAAAAGCCATAAGTATGCAGAGAACCTTTTTGAAGTCCTAGAAACTAATCACAAGTCCTACTTTTTTGATAGAGGCAGCCAAAGAAACTTGTTGACAACTTGTCTGCACTCGCTATTCCACTTTCATTATTGGCCATTCAAACTGCAGGCTTTTCCATTTTTATTTCTGGCAGTGCTGGAATCTACTTTTGCTTTAGAAGTGATGATATTGTTGTCTAAACTGTCTAATAAAGATTGCATTTGGTTCAAAATTAAGACTAGAAAAAATACAATCTTTGTCTCAAGAGACAATGGAGTGCGTGTCTGGGAGTGAAGTCAAACTGTTGCGTTAGCAGCACCACAGTGACCTCCCTGAGGCACAAGCCTAGGCAGTGTGTATGGAGGTCTGTTCTGGGCTGCCCAGATGACAAGATCCCCATCTCAGCCTTGCTGATGTGGAAGGAAAACAGAGCACCAGCTTGGCTGCAGGAGATTCTGGAAGGACCACTCTGGATTTGTGCAGGGATTACTCCTTAGATTTTTCTTTTCCTGAGGATATCCCGCAAGGCAGTGAGGTTTACGATCAGAGTTTTCCTTTCCCTGCTCAATCCGCTGGAGCCTGTATTTGCATGCAGGGCAAGTCCCTAACTCACTGTGGGATTGAGACACATCAGCCACCCTCACCTGTCTTAGCTAGCCAGTTAATGCTGTTTCTGGGGTGTGGTTGCTGTTGCATGCTGACAGCTTCTAGGAGCCACAGGTGAGAGCCAAGCACAGGGTGGCAATCAAAGGTGGACAAGCTACCCCAGGAGCACAGCATGTCCCCTACCATAGGTACTACCTCTAACGCTCAAGTATTGTAAAAACAAAATGTTGATAAAGTTTGCCCACTATGATTACCACTAGACTAGATACGGAATACCGTGTGATGGCCTGGGAATGAAGGCTGAACCGGAGGAATGAACCGGAGGAATCCCAGCCTGCACAGGAGTCCCCGCCTCCAGGGCCGGCTGAACTGGGGCAGGGCCTTGATTCTGAAGCGCCTGCACCTGTGCCAGATCCTCAGGAGCAGGCACCAGGTGAATCCACTCTGGCTCCGGAGGTGGTTGAGGACTCAGTGCCTACAGGTGAGTCTCCCCCTGGGTCCAGTAACCCTTCAGCCTCTCCTGAACTGCAGAGGCTCAGGGCAGAGAGGCGGAGGGAACTGGTTTCTCTCAGGAGGAGTGCTCGCCTTAAGGCCAGGAGAGGCGGGTCTCCTGGGGGCTGGGACTGCCCCTGGCCTCAGAGAAGATAAAGGCCAGTCAGCCCGGTCCCAGCACATACCGCTTCTTTAAGGTGTTGTGAGTCCCATGTAAGCAGCCCTGCACTTGCCAAAGAAGATTAGGATATGACATTTAAATCCCATTTGTTTTAGAAGTAGGACCTGTTGAATACATTGGGGCATAAGGCCAAGTAGGAAGAAAATCTTTTTCTCATTTCCCACCATCTTGAGTTTCATTTTCCCTATTTCCTCATTGGTTTGCAGTTGTTGTTATTGTTTTTAAGGCCTGCATGAAAAAGCTGTTTGTGTTTTCATGTGTACATCATCTAAGACATCCTTCTGAGGAGATTTCACCCCTCCCATATCCAAGAATCTGCTGATGTTCTCTGCTGATTCTCCAGAGAGGAGGGGGCGGTTTTCTGCTCTCTACTTATTTCACTCCAGCCTCATATCAGAGAGAGAGAGAGAGAGAGAGAGAGAGAGAGAGAGAGACTGAGTGTTAGAGAGAGAGATCGTATAGATAAGGTTGCTGCTAAGAGCAGCTGCAGACACTCAGTGCAGTTCAGCTTTTTCGTTTAGACCTCATTTAGCTCTGTAGATAGTTGTGTATTATAGTTGTAGTTAGAATAAAGAAGATATTCTACAGAGCTGCTCTCCGAGTCGTTTATGCTCTGCTATACTCTGCTGTGCGACGACTGTCTTCTTGTGGAAGTGAATCCGGTGCTCACAACTCTAAGCTGTGAGTCCACAGCACTTTGACCTGTTCCTGTGAGGAAGGTGGTCTCTGGAAGTGCTACCCAGCTCGCCTAGCCCAGTCAGGGCTGAAGTGGATGAGTCCAGTTCGTGGCACTGGCTCAAGGGCGATGCTGACACCTCCCCCAACCTGGAGCCCTCCCCCCCCCCCGAGGTTTTGGACTGCAAATCAGCTATACTGCCTGGGACTGTTGGTAACCACAGTCCAGAACTTCTGAAGGGCACCAGGATTTAAAATATGCATTTTGTCAGCAACCCCTCCCAAATATAATACATTTCTGTGCACACTTTCCCATAATATATGCTTTTTTTTTTTTTTTGCATGCAGTTATGAGTTGGAGTTTGGAGAAGTGCAAATGTCAAGAGATAGCTGTATTTTGGTTTGCTTATTGGTTTGGGAAATGTGACACAGTTTAATGTGAACTGAACACTTTTCTTCCCCGTGCTTGCGAAGTGTGTATAGGACTGTAGCCTAAAACCAAGAAAAATGAAGACTTCCAGCCCTTCAATCTTCACTCCGCTTAAACCCCAGTGATTTCAATAGGACTAACTTCTGAGTTAGCATTGTGCTGTCCAAGCCCCCTTAGACAGAATTTCTCCCAGGTGGGTCAGCAGCATTCCATTAAAATGACACTGGGTGATGTCACTGCTTCTGCCTTGCCCAATAAAAAGGCAAAATTCAAGATGGAATTTGCAAGATTTATTTCCGTTGTGTGTTGGGAGCGCGATGCTACTTCAGCTTCTCTCTTGTGTATGCATTTTCTGATTGCTCCCTCCGCCTTTCTTTCTGCTGACCCTCACACACAACAGTATGTGTCTTTGGCTGCACCTCCATTCCCCCGCAGACTAAGTCTTCGCCAGAAGAGTGTTATGCTAGTTATGTGTGTGGTATCCAAATCAGGTTTTTATAATCCATTATCTAATTAAAAAACTGGATGTTTCCTTATTCTGCAAACACATTTAGAGCATCTAGTGTTTTGAGAAAGCAAATCTATCTGCTTGCCAGTACATTCTCAGCCACTTTGATGGCATGCTATGGGAACTTGGCTTACCCTGTGGAATATGGTGGCTGTCTCACATGGTTATCTGTACAAATATCAGAGGAATTGTACAAAGTGAACTTTAACTTGCTTGAGGCGTGAGCCAGCCAAAAGTTAAGCACAGGCTGAACTCTTACCCATTAAAATTAACAAGGCTTTAAAATGCTAAACTCTGGGCTGTGCCCTATACTTATATCCTTCCAATATAAAGGTGCAGCAAGTGATCATTCATTCTACTTGGGGAACTAGTGATCCATGGAATGCCTGAAATGCTTTTGACGACTTGTTTTCTGTGCTAGCCTTTGCTTATAGAAATATCACTTTCAGCAGTTTCCGGGAAGCTTGACTTAGAGATCTCTGCTGTCAAGAAGACTCACTTTCTCCCTACATGGTGGAGTATAGTTGGGTAAATGGCATCTTCCTCACTGCCTGACTTAGCCGGGTGGGTGGAAAATACTCCTGAGTACAAGACTGCCAGTAATAAGTAAATAAAATCTCACCAGCTTTCTTTAAGTGAGGAGGGAGCCTTTTAGTCATTGCAGTTAATAGGTGATTGGGAATACGTAAATTTTTAGACGCTGGCATCAATGGAAGCTCCCCTCCCATCTCGACTAGGCAGTGAAGGGGACATACAGCAGGACTGTGGAGGTGGAGAAAGGATTCAACAGCACTCCCTGCACACTGTGGTCCCAATCCTGCTCAGGAGCTCCTGTATTTAGCTATTGCTAAAGGGGGCAGGCGGCAGCCATGAATTCATGCATTAAACATCAACAATACTTTCACTCATAATTCTGTAACTTAGGGGTGGCTAATGGGAGGTCCTCCAGATGCTGTTGGACTCCAACTCCCATCAACCATGAAATGATGTAAACCGCATTGATCAACTCTTCCTGGAAATGAGACTTACTTGCTTATTTAAAGTTGGAGTGCCTGAAAAGTGAATCCATGATTCTATAGGCAACTTTCTCTTTTCCAACAATACTGACAATGGAATAAACTCGTTGCATAC
This sequence comes from Podarcis muralis, assembly GCF_964188315.1. Classification (NCBI taxonomy): domain Eukaryota; kingdom Metazoa; phylum Chordata; class Lepidosauria; order Squamata; family Lacertidae; genus Podarcis; species Podarcis muralis. The sequence continues at coordinate 26,737,334 of NC_135663.1, forward strand.
AGCATATGTGTCAACTGTCCCTATTTACCTGGAATGATCTCTATTTTCTGGTACTTATCCTTGTCTCTTTTTTTAAAAAAAGAAATACTTTCATTCTTCTGTCTTTTGTGGGACCCTTATGCCCCCCTTTTTAAAAAATGGCAGTGGCTGCATACTTAGCAACATTTGAGAGCAAAAGAAGAGCCTATTGGATCATGTCAACAGTCCATTAGTCCAGCATCCTGGTCTCACTGACCAGATGCCTCTGAGAAGCCTGCAAGCTGGACATAAGCCCAGCAGCACTTTGCCCAATTGCAGTTCCCAGCAACTGACATTCAGAGGCATACTGACACTGACAGTGTAGATAGAGCATAGCCACCATGGCTAGTAGCATAGTAGTTGTATCCTCCATGAGTTTGTCTAATCCTCTTTAAAACCATCCAAGTTGGTGGCCATCACTGCCTCCTGTTGGAACTAATTACATAGTTTATGTGTTGCATTACGTCCATTTATCTGGCCTGGAGTATTTATATTGCACTATAAATACTTGCAGCGTGAAAGTGCCCCTCTTCTATATTTGTCCAAATCAGTCTTCCCCAGCTTGATATCCTCCAGATCTTTCGGACTGCAACTCATATCATCCCCAGCCAACTCAGTTGTGCCAGTTGAGGCTCATGGGAGCTATATTCCAATACATCTGGATGGCACTCAGCTGGGGAAGGCTGATATAAATAGATGCTGGCTGATCAAAATATGTGTGAATTGCAGCTATTCTGAGTGAAATTATTTTTTAAAAATGACATTTCTATGACCAGTTTTACTAATATGGAAACTTCAGAAGCCTGCATGAGAGTAGCTATTATACAGTGCATGAAGAGCATAGACTTGGGAAAGAGTGAGGCATTAGTAGAAGTAATATCCCATGTATGTATGTTTTTGTATGCATGAGCGGCTTACATAGTTGTCCTTCGTGTTAGAACAGAGCTTATTCTAATTACACCAGTGTATCTCTGTTTTCACATCAAAAGTTTGAGGGTATTTAATCCAGTAACAGTGACAGTGACATAGCCTTTAATTAGCTGTGGCATAGGTATAAATCCACTAAATTCCAATGCATGACCACCAGTCTGTGTTTTATTGAATTAACACCATAGGGTGGTTTGGTTGGGCATTGGTTGAACCACAAATTGTAGACTCAAGACTGGCAAAACCAATGAGGCAAATGCTGAGTTGGCCTTTCTCTAAGACAGGGAATGATGTCAGTCTTAGATCACCCTGGTCTTTAAAAGTACCCTGTGTCTTTCACACCTCTCCCTTTTCTCTTTTTTGTATCTCAGAGCACCAGAGAATGCAGACATCTCCTTAATTTACAGCTCTATACCCTCTTTTCAGTCTTTGCCTGCAACACATAGATGAACATTTCTTACGTCTGTGTGCTGAAGTACCCCCCCCCCTCTGATTAAATAATAATAATCAAAAACCTGTATGTGTGGGATGATGTTTAGGACATCAGAGCTGATTCAGACCTTGGCCATGATCCAAAGAGCTACTTTAAGTATGGCCTATGGGATTTTGTGTGACCTTTCTTTTGCCAGTAGATCATTATGGCACACACCCAACTGCTTGTGGAACACATTTGGGTTTCAAAAGCAGTTTGCCATGTATGTAACATGGAGGGGTGTGGGGTTGGAGATGCAGGCCATGGGCATGGGGTGTGAGCTGAATATATATTCCCCAGCAGAGGAGGATTTAGGAGAGCACGACTGGTTTGGTTGCATTGGGAGCAGAGCTTTGGGGGCGCCACAAATGTGATATAGAATGAAAGGCAAGAGGTGGTCACCAAATTTTGGTGTTGGATGGGGCACCACTGAAATTTGAGACCCCAGGGTTTGCCACTGTACCAAGCCAGCATTGCAAAAGCTGAGAGGAATTTCCCCACCAAAGGGTGTTAATGGGAGTCAGTGGAGTCAGTGGGTAGTGGCTGGGGTTGCACCATGTGGGTACATAGCTGCTGAATGCATAGCAATTGCCACTGCCTGAGGCTTGTGTTGGATACTCTCAGACATTCAGAAATCATGTGCCTGAACTGTGCGGGTAGAGCTGCCCTGCCTTCTAGCAACACCCTCTGGCAAATCATGGGGCCTTTCCCTTTTGGCCAGATGACCCTTGTATAAACAGACAAAGAAGCACCAGTAGAAATCAAGGCACCATTCTGAGGGTCATTCTAGATGTAGATGTGAGCATAGTTTTGAACTGTGTTGCAAAGAGGCAACAGTAATGGGATTATGCTTCTGTAAGCTCCTGTAGGAACCCCCAACAAGAACAAACCAGAGATAAAGCAGAAATACTATGGGGGAGGCATGGGCTTCATGAGGAGCCAGAAAGAGAAAAGCTGAGAGAAGCAGGAGAATAGAGAGGTTGAGAAAGGGAGGCATTGTTGGGACACATTCCATCCTGCTTGCAGAATGAGCAGTTTAGAGGAGTGGAGAAAAGAGGGTGATGGCCTCTAAAGCATAAACCAAAGAACAGCAAGAGGAGAAAATGGATTTGGAGGGAGAAGTCCTCATACCGAAGAACAAATCACACATGAAGACACAATAAGAAGTGAACATGTGTAGCAGGGAAGGTAATGCCTTAAGAGGCCATTGGGTGGATCAGGGAGTCTATATCTGTAGAAAAATACCCTGTAACAACAGTAAAGCAAAGAAGAGGAAGCATATGTCAGCTTCCCTTGCATGTTCAGTTAGAATGGGTGAAATATTTAATGCTGTGACATTTACCTAAATAGGCTTAGCAGCTGGCACAATGTCAAGGCGAAGCTATGATTTGCCAGGAAACTGGAAAAAATAGAATGGGGAAAAATATCTCTGTAATACTTGCCCTTCCCGCCTATTTGCTATTGGGAAGTGGGAGGTTAGAGGCTCTTTTGGTAAATACAGGGCTTAATGTACAATAACTATATTTCAGAATATCATAAGTTAGGCAGAACAATACACTCTACAGTTTTTACTTTACTAGCAATCTAGAATGTTGGCGTCTCAGCAACAATATGGGAGCATATCTATGCAGGTGGAATTAAAAATACTTTATTCCAAGCACTGCTTCTCTTTACAGGATCAAAGATCTCCCCTGCTACACGGTTTCTTCCAGAGGTATAAATTTAGGCACCTAATCTTTCAAAACACTTGAAAATTCTTTCCTCCTCCAGCCAGCTTCCCTGTTCTCAGCCACAGATTCCTACAGCTGTGCCTCACTTTAAGTCACAGTTGATTTTAGAGTAATAAATACACGGCATGCAAACATCCTGTGGTATCTGCACAACCCATTCCAGCTGTAAATGTTCCCATCTCTACATCTAATCTCCTTCTGCAGTTTCAGCATTTACTTACTGGAGGATTGCTTTTCATGAAATGCAACCCTTTTGCTTTGCCTTTATAGCTACATATTCACAGTCCTGTGTTCTGCATTTCTTTTATTCAGTTATCTAAAATGTGGGATACTGCTTTTGCTTAGCTGAATAGCTTACCGCAATTCTTCTAAGGCTGCAATTTTATTTATAACATTGTTATCCTCCCCATTCTCCAAGGAGCTGAGGGAAGTGTAAACCACCCCTCAACACACATACATTCTATCCCCTGTAGCAACGGAGGAGATACTGTATTCTGTTCACATTTAAGGGCAAACCTACCAAATTCACTCTTTCCAAAACAATATGTGAAATGCAATGCAGCCATTCTCTGAAATTCACTTGTCTCTGAATTTTGCAGTGCAGTTTCCCAGCCAGGTTGATGTGTAAAAAAAGGCATATACCTGAGTAAAATGTGCATAACAATATACTGGTGAAAAGAACTCACAAAAAGGAATTATATTAGGGATATTTTTCCTGCAAAAATGCATACATTATTAGGCTAAATTACCAACAAAAATGTGCACAGTAAGAGAATTTTGCACTAATATGCTGGTGAATTTTTGTGAGGGCTTGAAATAGTTACCTGAGGGTAAATCGCTTCCTTCTGAGTAACCATAACATCTGATTAGAGTATCTGTGAATGTCTTTCTTAAAATGTGGCATTCACACCATCCAGAATAGGGCACAGTGCTGCTAAAACATGCTTAGTGTTGCAGTTTATCAACCTGATACTAAACATATTTACTCAGAATCCCAATGATTCCATTGAACTCACTTTCAAGGAAACAGCTTTATGACTAGGCTGAACATTTCACCTCTACGTGACTTTCTCCCACTTAGACTCTAAGTCTAACACAGGGACCACAAATAGGTTATGAAATATAAAACATGCAAATGGCCATGTGGCTCCCATTTTGTGCCAGATTTATGCTAGGGAAGTTACTGCATCTGTTGGTTGGGTGCATGTACCTAGAGTGCAAACAGGCATGTGACTATTAGACATTATGTTTGTCAGAACTTTTCAGACACTAATATTAAGCTTATGTTGAAAAATGGAATGTGACATAGTCCCAAGATGACCAGCTTCTTTCATGTTTGAGATTGAGATTTGTCATAATCAAGATCTGTAGGAGATAGCAGCAGCTGTCCATGTCTCTGTATAACAGAAATCTGCTATGGGATAGATTCCAGTTAAAGACACTGATCTAATGAGAACTCTCTGACTGCTGAATGGCTATTGTAAATGGAAATTCTTAGACTTAGCAGCTGGAAGACCATTTCCCATGTTCCATATGGCATTCTTATGAGACGAGTTCAGAAGTTCATGATGACAAACTTATGTATTGAACTGATGAGAGACTGTAAGCCAAATTAAGGGCCAGCTGAGTCTTGCAAACTATTAGGTCACTGAAATTTACAGAGTTTCTTTCTTTCTAAACTTGACTGAAACCAATAGATCAGAATACCGATTGCTTTTGGCCCTTGATTGACACATCTTACCAAAAACACACACAAATAAACTACAGTAGTACCTCCGGTTGTGGGTGGGATCTGTTCCAGAGCTCTGGTCGGATCCTGAGGTTTTTGCAACCAGAGGTGCCTGTTCTACGCACGTGTGCAGTGCGGTAGAGCGCTTCTGCACATGCGCACGTGGTGAAATCCGGAAAAATACTTCCGGGTTTGCCGTGTGCATATCCTGAAGGATACGTAACCAGAGGTGTGCGTAAGTAGAGGTACCACTGTACTCACTCCTAATACCCATTTGTATTTTATATTTTCCTTCTCTTTTTTATCTGCTGTACTGTTGGAAAATATAAGACAAGAAGAGATGAGGAGACAAATTAACCTTCATACCTCTTGAATGATATTTTGATTTGCTTTCACTATACTTGTTCACATTTTGATTCTAGATGAGCAGTGAGCCACTCTGATCCAGAATAGTAATCAACAGAACACTCAGTCTAGCTTTCTCTAATGTGCACCCTCCAGATGGGAGTTAGATCACAACTCCTATCATCCCTTACTATTGGCCATGGGAGTTGGAGTCTAACATTATCTGTAGGAAACTTGGTTGGGGAAGGTTTATTTGAAGCCAACACATTTAAGGCTGGGTCATGCATGAAATACTGTTACAACATTTCCTGCATATGAACATCCTTTCAGTTTATGTGCTATTTCCTTTACATAAAGGTGGACCAGTGAGAGGCTGCGGAGTTACCCCGTATCAACTGGCTTTTAGTCCTAAAACACTTTAGCCCCATTGCAGGACAATATACTTGCTTCATTGGTTAGTGAATCCCATAACTATCATGCAATGCAATAGAAGAATGTACTTACTCTTATCATACATGCAAGTATATTTTTGTCTGCATACATTACAGACTTCTGCATACATTAATGGAGTCTTAATGTAGTGAAACGTCTGCAATACTGGTCCTGCTTTTGCTGCTGTCACAAAAATGATAATTTCATACTCATTTCTTTGTGTGCACATTTTTTTCCTCCTTCCTGTCTAGCTTATTCCACAGATGGAGAGAAACTCATGTAAATCATTAACCTCAGTGCTCTCAGGAAATTAAGGGGCCTGATGTTCTAGGAGTAACAAGAAACACATTATCAAAATATAGCTCCAGAAATGCATGTTCATGCAAATGTTATTTCCAACAGGCAGGTTTTCTTGCATCTCACACTATGATTATCAGCTTTCAATGGGAGTACTACCCCTTCCACAGTGGACTGAACTCCAGTCCCCAGGTGAGATACCTACACCAAGATTCTTAACCATTTTTTTCTTAAGGGCTACATTCACTTAGGACTAATACTTGGGGATGGGTGCACATACTCTTGCACACACACATACACACATAAGTACACAGAATCCATTCTCAGCTGATTTGTGTAAATCAACTAAGAAGCGAGTAATTGTCCTTTCTCTGCTCATCGAAAGATTCATCTGATGACTGGGGAGGACTATTTGTATGCAGGACATTGGGAGTGAAAGGGAAGAAGAAAAAGATGGGTGTCCCTGCCCACTTTTAGCCCAGGTCTAACTCCCAGTTTGAATACAGTTGCCATTAGATTACTCCCAAGGAGTTGACAGATGCTCCCGCCCTGCACTGCCATTCTACAGAATATATAAGCTAAAACTCATTGTATGCATTCTAAGTGTGTAGTGTCCTTCATCCTGGGGGATGAAAAACTCAGATCCAGAGTGTGGTTTCTGCCCAGATCTTCATTGCTCAGATCAGTATAGCCTGTAGGGAAAATAAGATTCAAAGGCACAACAGATGTTATGATGGCTAAGCAAACTAAGGCGTCAACAAGTGACCTGCTCCCTTAGGTTCCACTATGTGGGAATAGGGCAGGCACTTCAGCATGGCATATGGAACTGTGTTTTGGACTGGGCAAGTAAAAGGGAACTCCTTCTGGAGGGTTGGATCCAGAGCCATCCCAATACATTTTGGCACCTGAGGACAACCCCAAAATGGTGTCACTCCTCCACCAGAGAAGAAGGGCTGAGTGAAGATCTACATCACATCAGGAACAAGCAGTGAATAAAGATTTACATCAGGGACAAAGAGGGAGTGAAGATCTACCTCAGGAACAATGGAGGAATCAAACCAACCTTACCTTATGGTTGAAGTGGGAATCAGAGGCTGTCACGTGGGAGAAAGGGGCCAGCTCTGAATCACACTGGGTAAGTGCAAAGTCCAGAAGACCCTAGAGGGCAGCCCCTGCCAATTCCTCCCTGGGGCTGGGAGAAGATCAGCAGCACCTCCTATTCACCAAGTGGCTGCTGTAAGAGACAGCATAGAGGAGGGTTGCCGAGGAGGTGGCAGATCCAGCCTCCAAGTAGCACACCATAGCCATTGCCGCCATTACAGCAGCAACAGCAGGTGATGAATTCCTTGGAGGCTGGATCTGCTCCCCATGTGGAACCGAGGCAGTCGCCTCAACTTGCCTAATGGGTGGGTAGGCCATTGTTGGCCCTGAGCTGTATGCTCCCACCTGCAGTAGCATCTCTGGGACCTAGGCAACTGAAGAGGCAATAGTGGCAACTCCAAACCAGTATGAGCAGCAGATTACTCCTAAGAGGATGGGCTCTGGAGCTGATATCGGGGCAGGAGATGAAGCTGGCATGATAACTGGAGGTGAAGTAGATGCAAAGTGCCTGGGTAACCTGCAAGCGGACAAGCAGTGTACTGGGGACTATATTGCTCGGGCCCTCCCCAGACTCTGACTCATCTGTGACTCTTCTGTCTCCCAAGACCCTGACACAACCCATCTGAACTTGCTGGGCCCCTCCCCAGAGTCATCAACGGGCAACTCCTCCAACTCTTCAAATCCCTTGTCCTGGTCTGGTCAGCCCCTCCAAAACACTTCCCTGGGACTCATGTCACATAGAATGAATGTGTACAGCAGCGGAAAGGGAGTTGTTTTTTTTTGCAGAGGCTGGTTCCACCCCTGTTTTGGGACAAGAACAACACCTGAAGCCAGCTTACATTCATGCCTTCTTTCTACACACTTTGAACATCTGGGCCTCGAGAAAAAATCCAGTAGGGTAAAAAAATGATAATACTGTTTCCCTTGAAGTTTCAGGACTTAGGTTCTTAAAAGGAAAACTGCGTATAGAAAGATTGTGTTTTTAAGTAGAATGCACACCTGTTTATGAAAAATAGCTACAGATAAATATACAGATGGAATACGTATGCAGAACTTGCTGTTCACAGTCTATAAAGCAGCAATAAATCAAGAACAATTCATTGCAAAGCAGAAGCTTTGCTGTTTTCCACAGCTCCCCCCCTCCAAGAAACAGCATCACAAACATGGCAATATTAAAGGGTTATTGGGTGTTTTTTATTTTAAAAAATGGATTGTGGACAATATGGATTTGATTACCACACGCTGGAGGGAGAACCTTGTTGGACAATGAAATTGCACTATCATGACTCCTTTCATTTTTGTTTATTATTTATTTGTGTAGTTTAAAATTACAACTGTACCTACTTTAAGAAAGTAGCGGAGATGTAGGGATTTTCTCTGCACTTTAAACTGTAATCCTGTGCACACTTCTTGGAAACGATTCCTATGGAATGCTTTTGGATTTACTTCTGAGTAGACATACCTACAGTAGGACTGCACTGCAAATACGCTAGAAAAACTGTCTGTTGTTTCTCTTTTTTCTTAAAGTAGATGGCCAATGTGAAATGTAATTGAATAATACAACTACTTGAATGCCAACTGCTTACAATGCATTTGGGTAAGATGCATTATATATGGGATGTTGACTGATGAAGTGTTTCTGATACTTACCCAGATAGATGCATCTTGCAAATGAGTTGCAGGAATCCAGACATCTCAGCACTACACAGACTACAGAATTATTGTCTCATTATTGAGCTTCTATTCGCCATGTTTGGCATTAAACCTGGAGTTGGTTGACAGGAGAACAAGATTTTCTTCATCTGCTTTACAGCTCCTCTTTCCTTTGAAGCTGTAGACAGACAATGTTGCAGTGGTCATGCAGATGTTCGTGAAATAATTGCCACCAGTGTGAACGGGACTTGGATTAAATGTTTTGTTTTATTTATTAAATTTGTAAATTTTAGGAGTAGAGAAAGGTGAGCAGGCCTGGTGAGCAGGCCTGGCACCAGCTCCCTGCATGGTGAGCATGTAGCGCCTGGCGGGACTCACTGCTGTTGCCATTGGGCTTCTGGTGCTGCCACTGTAACTAGTGTGGCTGAGCTGGGTACTGGTGGTGCACATGGTGCATGGGTACTAGGCAGCACTACCATATCAATGATACTGCCCCTGCCTCCAGCACATGCTCACTGGGAGTAAAAACAGTGTTATAAATGATTTGGAGTCAGGGGTACGTAGTGAGGTGGCCAGGTTTGCAGATGATGCCAATCTTTTCAGGGTAATTAAAATAAAAAGGGATTGCAAGGAGCTCCGAAAGGATCCCTCCCAACTGGATGAATGAGCATCAAAATGGTAAGAACACTTAACACATGGCTTCCCCGGAAACAGCAGTTTGCCTCTCACAGTGCTAGAGTTCCCTGTACCTTAGCAAACTGCAGTTTGGGCCTTTTAGGAAAGTATTTTTAAAAAAATATTAAGTAAATTATTTGCTTTTGGTTTACTGATTCTGATTTTTCTGAATAATATTTTCATTTCACTTTTCATTTGTATACCACCTTTCACGAATCAAATATGCATTCTCCTGATTGTCTGCTGCAAACTGTTTTATGCTTTTTTAAAATTATATTGTGCTTAGCACAGAAGGGAATCTTTCAGTCTATGAGCCATGCCACAAAAATTAATCATACTGTTTACGGATTAAGACATTGCTCATCTTGACTAAAGAGTGTCTGCGGTCATTTATCTGCCTCCAAGGAATTGGTTAATGTCTCAGGGTATGCACTGCTACACTCCTAACCTTTTGATTTCTACACAGAAGCAAGACTACGCAGAAGCATATGCAGACAGAATTCCATTTACACAGACGCAAGACTTCTGTGTAAATGGAATTCTGTCTGCATAAGCTGCGAAGGGCCACCTTGAGACTTTGAGGCTTCCATTTTACAAAACAGGGCTTGTAACCTATGCTTGCCCATCATTATATTCCACTGGAATCACTGTGACTTTTTTTTGCATCTCAGTTAGACTAAACTGCAGCCATTGGCCCTGTTTTCAGGAACCATCATGCACAATAATATCTTAACAAGTCTCCAAATGCATAGCAAACAAGCATCTTTTCACAATATATATTAGATTTTGATATTTATATGTTGTATTTTACATTTTATGAAAGCTGCCTCATGATGGTTCTGCAAAAAAGGAGGCATAAAATATACTTTAAATAAATAAATAAATCCACCTCTGGATTGTGCATAAGGTTTCAGCTTATTGATGTAGTATGTTTCCAGTGCATTTGGAAGTGTGGCCCAGTCAAATGAATCTAGTGAAAACCATGTCTATAGGCTGAGCATATGGAACAACTTCCAAGAGCAAAACACTCCCTCCTCAGCAGATGGAGATGCTAATCTCAGTGCAATTTGTCATCCCTGGAAAATCAAGGAAGGTCAATAGGGGACATGCTCCCTTAGTGCCCACAAGCTTTTGTTCACTTGAGTATTACAAACTCATTTTCAAGCAAATTCATCTCTCAAGCCTTAATTCTCAAGCTCTTAAGCTCTCAACTCTTGACTCCTCTCCCTGCTGCAAATGGATTTGTTTAATTTTTAATATTAACTCACTGAGTTTGCCATCTCATACTGAGTTTGAACCAAGACAAAGGAGCTCTAGCACATCATGGGTGTTAAGAGCCTTAGCAATGCCGGATGTTGTTGTCAACAACTGTTTTATGAATTACCACTGTTAGTTATGTGTTTATAACTGCCTGTGCTGAATTTAGTTTCTTATGATCTTGCTATTTAAAATTCTAGTCCACCACAATTATGTGTAAATATACTTGCATAACACACCATACATTTGATGAAGTATAGTCCACAAAAGCTTATGCCATAAGAAATTTGTTAAGTCTTTAAGGTGCCAAAATATTTTTTTTAAAAATGTTTTTATGAAAGAGTTTCTTGGGTTACAGAAGTACATACAGCATCTCTGCTTTGAGTTCACAGAGTCCTTCCATGGATCAGTAACATTCAATGTGCGACACTAATGTTATAGACAGTATAAGGTTGGGGGAGAAGAGAACTGGCAGTATTGAATATTTTCCAAGACAATAACACTCACTCACATTACAAAGACCTCATAAGTCACCCACTCTCAGCAGCCATGAGCATCATAGCTGGAGACTGGAGGGACCTGTCAGGAGTAAAGATGGACCACTGGTACCAAACTGTATGGGAAACAGCCCAACTAGAAAAGTTAATCAACAAACTGAAACTAGCATGGGGACAAACAAAAGACTATTTTTTGTTGTTGTTTTATATAAACTATGGAACTCATTCCCCCAGGAGGCGGTTATGGCCACCAACTTGGGTGGCTTTAAATGATTAGACAAATTCATGGAGGAGATGGTTATCCATGGCGACTAACCATGATGGCTATGTTCTACCTCCACGGTTAAAGGCAGCAATGCTTCTGAATAAGAGTTGCTGAAAGCACATGAAAGTGCTCTTGTGCTCGAATCCTGCTTGCTGGTTTCTGATAGTCCACCCACTTTGAGAATAGGATGCTGGACTAGATGGGCCATTGGCTTGATCCAGAAGGCTCTTCTTGTGTTTCTTAGAGATAAAAGATAGAACCTAAGAGTTAAACTGCCAAATAGGGATTGGAAAATGCAGGGATGGAGATTGGTTAGGACTCGGAAAGGGTTTGGTGATTAGGAGATTGCTAGGCTGGGCAACAAACATTATCTCCCTGAGATGAAAGAAAAAGAAAAGATGCTAGAAAGAGTTAGAAGTGTTTTATTGGTTTGGTAGGGGGGGGAACAGCCATTGTAGGAGGAATCAATTTAATTAGAACCAGGTTTAAAGTGGAAGTTTAAAGTTCTTTATTACTTCTGTAAACTGTTTTGACTGAAACAAAGTGTCGTGCCTTATCAAAGTAGCCATTAAGCCTTAACTCTCATTGTGTGTGTGTGTGTGTGTGTGTGTGTGTGTATGTAAAAAATATTCCAGTTTTGTCTCCAACATGCTTCATACTTACTTTAAACCTCTGATTGAGGAATAAGGGATCACAGGTTTTTCCTTTCACATTTTAAAAGCCCTCGCTTCTAGATATTAGAAAAAGCTACCACATACACAAAGTCTCAGACCTCTCAAATATTACTGAGAGGGTTAAGGCTTTAAACACCCCAAACCAAATCACCTCACCTCACTCCCATCTTTGCTGAGGGATTTTGCCGCAGCATATTCTAGGGTAAAGCTGTGACTAAAGCCTATCCACTCTGTTCTCCCTTGTAGCTTCACTAACAGGCATAGCTGTCAAGTGTCCCTTATTTGAAGGGACAGTCCCTTATTCCAGCGCCATGTCCCTCTGCTGTCCCTTATTGATGGATGTCCCTTAAATGTCCCTTAAATGATGTCCCTTAAATTTCAAAGGAAGCAGCTCCTCTCCCTCCCTCCCTGCCGACCAGCAACTGTGTTGCTTGGCTGTGTTGCTCACCCAATAAGAAGTCTAAGAATGACTGGGGGGTGGAGCTTGCATGCCTTGTGTGTGGCTAGTTAATGCAAGCTGAGGGGTTTTTTGAATGCTGGACGCTATTTTGTTGCACGTGCTGCTGCAAACTTTGCAGTACAAAGCCAGGCCGGGGAGCCATCTTAAGTTGAGGCTGCATAGGCCTTGTGGTGCATGTGATTCAGATTCTATTCAGTTGAACCTCTGGTTACATAGTTGGTTGGACAGTGTTCTCGAAGCTACCCAGCATGAGTTTGACCAGACTGCAGGAGGACAGGAAGACTGGAGTGCCTGGAACAGGTGAGGCTGCAGGTCCCTTATTTTGGCCGCTGGTCCCTTATTTTCAAGGCTGCTGGTCCCTTATTTTCAAATCTGTAAGTTGACAGCTATGCTAACAGGGGCCATGGCTCAGTGGTAGGCCACATAGTTTACACGTCAAAAGTTCCCAGTTTAATCCCCAGCATCTCCAGGTAGGAATGGAAATGTCCCATCTCGGAATCTCGGGTGAGCTTCTGTCAGTCAGTGCTGATGGTATTGGCCAAATGGACCAGTGGTGTGGCTCAGTATGAGGCAGCTTCCTCTGTTCCTAGCAGATGTCACTACAGAGGCAGTGGAACAAAAGTACCTGGGTTGTAACATTCTCCAGGGCATAAGCTCTTCCGAGTTGTGGGACAAAAACATTGCTGTGTTTCATTTTGTAGTGCAATATTTTTTGCTGTCAGTACCTGGCCTTTCCTTAGATAGCTCCTAGGAAGCTTGCCACTTGGGATTTTACCTAGAAGCCAGAATATATTGCATACAGCAATTTTCTGTACCTTTTTAAAGTGCAATTGAAAAGATTGAATTGTGTGGGCATATTTGCTTGCTAACGCTATTGCAGTCAGAGAACTCCTGTAGCTATAGGTTCAGTATTCCAATTCCTCAGGGCGCAATTATTTGTAATGACACACTGCATAAGCTAATGGCAAAATGGGCTATTAAATTCATTTAGAATTTGTGATAACATGCAGAAATAACCTAATCACATTGAAATACAGTGCACAAAAAACCTACCTCCAAACTTAGCTGAAAGTGGTTCAATTTGGGCTGCACACAGAAACACTTTTGAAAAGAACAACAACAACAGCAACAACAACAACAACAACAGACTAGAGCCACAATGGGTTTACTTTGGTGTGTGATTCTGAAATAGGAAACAACTAAATCTATCACAGCAGTTTACAACATAAAACACAACAGCCCTTGATTAAAACTAGGGGTGGCATCGGCAACCATCATCCTTGGGCAGCTGCTTTAGCCATAGCAGGGCCCACAGGCTCCAATGATTTGTTCTTTCTGCCTGACCATCTTATGGTGTGGGTTTATTTGGCAGTGGGAGCTGGGTTCAGGAAGCTGCCTTCCATTTTACATGACCCACAATGCTCCAGAGAGCTCACGTATTTGTCCCACCCACAAACATTTGTTTTAAATGTTTTACTGTGTCAGACTAGTACAGGAAGAGGCATCAGTAACAGAAAGCTGAACACTGAATAATAATACATTCCTGGAGTCTTTCTTAGTAAATTGTGTGTCAGTAATCCTATTGTGATAAACCAGATTTGACGGAGAGAGATCAGGCAGGATACAAATGCCCACCAGCTTATATCCAAGCTGGTGTTCAGAAGAAAGCTATGTGCCATCAAACTGTAGGCAATTAGACAGGCAAGGCACAGAGTCATAGTGACACCATTTGGACAGGTGTGGTTATTTCTAGGTGTGGTCTCAGGTCTGGTTTAATATTATGCTTGTGGCACAGAGCTGAGATGAAATATTTCCATTTCAAGAAGAATTTGGCTGTCCTGTTCCCTTTGAGGTGAAGTAGATTCCTCAGATGATATGAACAGGAACATAAGAAAATGGTCAGTGAGCCCTGAGCATACATTGCAGCCCTGCTGCCTTGCTCCGCCTCCTCTTAGTAAGCTAAGACATCTGAAGGCAGCCCTGTTCAGGGAAGCTTTTAATGTTTAACAGACTATTGTATTTTAATGTTTTTTTGGTAGCCGCCCAGAGTGGCTGGGGAAACCCAGCCAGATGGGCGGGGTATAAATAAAAAATTATTATTATTATTATTAGTAGTAGTAGTAGTAGTATATTAAGCTATAGCAACACTCAGCATTGGTAAGATGGGAGGGCAGCACATCCCCACCTCTATGGTCCTGCCACCTACTACAATTGAGAATGCCTGCTGAAAATATAATTTCTTATCATTAGAAATGGCAAGGCTACTTACATGGGAGACATGTGTTGCCATTTCCCAACCTTTATTATTATTATTTTCTTTTAAATGACAAACAGCCAAGAACAACAACTGCTTTTCATTTAAGAATGAAAATTGGGAGACTTTCAGTACGATCCTGTACATGTCTGCTTTTAAAAAAAGACAGCCCCTTGGGATCGACTGGAATTATTCCCAGCCAGAGAAGTGAGTATAAGATTGCAGGCAAATACAATCAGTTTAGCCCTGACTTCAGAAGTTATTGATTACAAGATTCACCTACTTTCCCTATCACTGCATTTCCTGAAGCTCATATCTTCTACAGTGTGTAGACTTACGA
Source organism: Podarcis muralis (assembly GCF_964188315.1). Lineage (NCBI taxonomy): Eukaryota > Metazoa > Chordata > Lepidosauria > Squamata > Lacertidae > Podarcis > Podarcis muralis. The sequence goes on from NC_135663.1 coordinate 26,752,460, forward strand.
GAGCATATAGACAGGCATCTTGACTGATGGTGACAGGTAATACAGATCAACCACAGCAATTGCAGGTGACAGATGGCAAGGACTCCTTGTTGCTACATATACTAATTACGCTTCTTAACCCTGTAACCCATTGCTGTAAAAGCTGATCATCCCAGAAGGATTACTCCTCCTGCTGCTGCCACCTCAAATACCCTTTCACCAATGCTACTTTCGGCATTCCATAAATAGCACACTGCTGCTAAGTGCTGCTCAGAGTACTTATGATTCATTTTTATGTTAACTAACCAGGACAGCATTTTATGAAACGCAGCCTAAGAACGTCAGAAGAGCCCTGCTGGATCAGGTCAAAGGCCTATCTAGTCCAACAATCTGCTTACGCAGTGACCAACCAAATGTCTATGGGAAACTGATTGACTGAAGCTCTCTAGGATCTGGGGCAGGAGATTTCAGAGATTCAAACTGGGCCCTTCGGTATGCTATTGCACTGAGCTATGACACTTCTGCCTAGTTGCAAACTGGTTTGGATTACAAGATATGGACCAGAGAGCTGATAAGATTGAGAATACAGTTCAGCAGAGGGCCCACATAACCCTTCCATGTTCAGCCATCACAGCGACAATTCACTATCACTGTATTTCGACTACTCTGAGAAACCCTCTTTTATCAGGAAGTGGTGAATTATGGCCAAAATGGCAGCACCCGCTACTTATCATCACATTTGTCAGATTTGTTCAGAGCTTTTCTATTCAAATACGTTATTTGCAACAAGCAGAAGATACAATGAAATGACGGAATAATTCATATACTTATGCACCCAAAGAAATGAGCAGATTCCAGCAGCTGCGTTATGGTATGGTGAATATGCATGTGTTTGTCTAACTTCCTGCTATTCTTTCACAGGCATAGCAAGTTGCCCCAATACCCTGAGCATCTGGCAATCACGGCTAGCACAACGTGTCTTGGTTTGGAGGCTCCAGTTGAATAAACAGTTCCATTAGTGTCTTTCAATTTCCAGCGAGAAGCTCTGGGTCACTGTGTTTGGAATAATATTTCATAAACTGTCAAAGTCAAAAACACATGATCACTCAGGCACAGCGGACACACTTTGGAAGCTCTCTGATCTAAGCCATAACATAAACCAGTGTAAGGGTAATAAAGCAGGGAAGTTGCTTGAGGCTGTCTGCAATTATAAGCCAGAAACTGAGCTGGGCATGAAACCCGACCATATTTATTCAAATTGTATCAATAGATTTAGCTACAGACAGTTCAGGAGAGAACAAGAGAAAGTTCACAAAGGGTGTACTCAGAAGTCCTGTTGAATTCAGATAGAGCTTGCTCCAAGGTAAGTGGGGTTAAGATTGCAGCTTTACTTGGGAGCAAGGTTGCTTCCACATTCGATCCCTGCAGGGCAACTGAGCCACTGCTTTTCTACATTAGTTGTATTGCGTGTGAAGACCCCCAAGAAAGACACAGTTGACACCAATATTAGTTTAAGGTTGTTGGCATAAATTTGGCCACAACTTTATTGATTACAGAATCTGAGTGGTTTGCTTAGGCATTGGTTTGACTAGCTGCACCTACACCTCTGGCAGGGCAGCACGGACAACTGGACACCGGCAGAAGTCAGTAAGGGTAAACATACTGGGGGAGCATTGCTCCTACCACAGATGCAACCTCACCCCAAAATGCTCCCAGGTGCTCTGGTGTGGCCCTAACCCCTGGAAGGGGATTGGACAACCTCCCCTCCACCACACCTTGAACCAATGCCTAACTGCCAAACCTTACAGAGTTGTGATGATTTGCTACGCAGCAGGCAAAACCAAAGTGGCACCAGCCAATCAGCCAAATGGGGAAAGTCCTACCAGGCCCCTGTCCCAAAAGCAGATGACCCACGATGGCATAGCAAGATCATAGCAAGACCCTAAATATAGGGAGAGTGGGAGGGTGATCCGATGCACGAGGCGCTAAGAGGAAGCTTGATGCAACTGTATAATATAAGTATAAATAAGTCCCCCGGCTGCAAATTCTCTCAACCCCATTGGCCAGAATTACCCCAGCAACCGAGGGACCCAATCGGGTTGTTGTGGCTATTCAAACGATCCCACCCATACAAACGGTGAGGTCAGTCTTCGTGATCTCACCGCAACATGTACCCTCCGTGATGAGGACGCAATTTAGCAGAATGAAAATGGTGGTTACACAGCACTTATTTTAAAACTGGGATTTAATATGGTGTGAAAACCCGGCCACTGTTGCAAGAGCAGCAGAAACCATATAAAACACATCAGTGCTCAGCTGTGAGCTATGTATTGGCTACAAACCCTGTGGAAAAAATCCAGGGCAAAAAACAACTAATAATAATTTATTATTTATACCCCACCCATCTGGCTGGGTTTCTATATTACTAATGCAATATGGTTTTTTTAAAAAAAGAAAAGAAAACTCCTGGTTCAGCTTATCTTTTGGGTTTAGCTCATTCCAGAATCCTTGAGGTGATTTTTCAAAGGTTTAGCAAAACTTTACACTAGAATCACTAGTTATACTCAATGCAGTTCGGACAACAGTCTTTTGGAGTGAACCTTTATCAGAGATATAGTGCCACAGGGAAACTATGCAAACAGTCTAAGTTGACTTGCTTAGGGCAATTTATATCTAGGAGTATGCAAGAGGCTGATGTCAGCAATGACAATGGCAGCCTCTAGAGCAGTGTTTCCCAAACGTTTTTGGGCAACGGCACACCTGTTTACCGGAAAAAAATCTCGCGGCACACCACCATTAAAGCCCCGCCCCGTGACGTCAGCGCGCAGCGTCACGCCGGGAGGGACGCACAAAAGTGAAAGTTTTTTCCCTTCCCCTTGCCGGGGTGGGAGGAGGCAGCAGAGCGAGGGACTGAGGGACGGCGGCAGCTGAGGCGGCGGCGATAGCGGGCGGAGGAGGAGCCGTTGCCGGGAGTTGCTGCTGCTGCTGTTGCTGCTGCTGCCCGGACATGCCGGCCTCCTCCTCCTCCGCTGTCTCGCAAGCAACCCACCCTCCCCCCGCTTCCCCAGACCGTCTCCCCCCCCCACCGCCGTGTCCCCTACCTGTGCTGCAGCCCCACTAGCCCCAGCGTGATCACATGGGGCACGTCCAGCTCCGTGGGCCACAGGCCGGAGGCGATGCACCCGAACACGCCGCACTCCTCCCGAATCCCCAGCTCCTCGAATTCCATGGTGCCCGAGCGAACACGTGTTGTTGTCAGCGCAGCTGCTTCTGTTATTGCCGCTGCTGCCTCCTGCCGCCGCCGCCGCCTGGGTTTGAGGGGGGGGGCGGAGGAGGAGGAGAAGGAGGCGGCGGCCTCAGAGGCGCGAGTTCCTCTCCGCGCCCACCCCTTGCGCCCGCCTCATTTACATGCATACATTACGAAGGGGCGAAATTCCCCGCCTCGGGGCTGCTCCGCGTGGTGGAGTTGGTTTCCCCACCCCAGAGGAGCAGAGCAAGAGAGGTCGCCTTCGGGGCGGGGGGGGGCTACTTTGTATCTGCCTTTGGACACAAGTTAGCTCCCGCTCGCTCTTTCTCTCTCCCCACAAGTTAACTTTGTTTCCCTCTCTCTTTCTCTCCGCGCGCGCGCGCTTCTGAGAGCGAGTTTTGCCCAGTGGCTCCGAGAGTGTAAACGGCTGGCTGAAGTGCTGAGGAGACCGCGAAGGGCGGAGGGAGCTGGGCTTTGCGCGCGACGGAAGGGGTTATTCCCCCCCCCTTATGGAAACGGGGTTTGAGGGAATAAGGGGTAGGGAGGAGACTTCGGTTTTTGCGCGACTGAGCAGGGGAAGGGGGCGTCGGCGGGCGCTCGCCTCAGATTGGAGAAACGCTACCAAAGGGTTGTGAGCGGGGGGGGGGGTGTTAAAAACATCCCTCCCTCCGTGGGTGGAGGAAAGGGGGCTGGGAGGCAGGATGTGGCCCCGGCGGAGAGTTTTAGGTGGCCCAACCCCTTCCCTTTCCCAATGAGGTGGAAGCATTGGCGGGTTTCTGCAACCGCGCCCCGCCCCCTTCCGCCGTCCGTGCCCCCCCCCTCCCTTCGTACGCAGCCCCAAAAGTGCCTCCGGACTCCGAACGCGCTTCTTTTTCGGGTCGCTTCCCTCTCGCGCGCTGCTCACTTGGTTTTGTTCTCTCCTAGGCGCCCGACTCGCCCGCCTCCCTCCCACGGCACACCAGCCGGTGTCTCACGGCACACTAGTGTGCCGCGGAACACCGGTTGGGAAACACTGCTCTAGAGAATGAAAAGACTATGAAGTGTGTGTGTGTGTGTGTGTGTGTGTGATGTGGGGTGTCAAATGATACAAACTTCCCCAGTGATAGAAAACAAACAGTTGAAGCTTGGTATTCATTTTCTTTTTTTAGGCTGATATTTCTCACTGCCTAATAGAATTTTCCATGCCCTAGTTAAGGTGCTTTCAGTATGCAAGTTGTGGCCAGGAAATGCAACCCACTAGTTTGTTTGTTACGGAAAGATTAATGGAACTGACATCTCAAGGGGAACTAGGAGATAAAGCTGAAAGCTGAGCGATACAGACTCAAACATGCGTCATCAGAGCACAGTTACTGCACTTTCCTCCTCAATGGTTCCTCTTTAAGGAAGTACATCATAGTTATGCAGGCTCCCATAACCACCCATTACGGTTGTAATGAAAGAAAATGGCATTCTAGGTGAGTCAGCATTTGGCAACAATGTACAGGCAGTATTTTTGTGATCAGTGAGATGGAGGAACTGAAATCAGGGTTCTCAGCAAGTTTCACAAGGAGACACGGCTGACCACTGCAGACATTCAGCCCTCCAATGTTGAGGGCAATGAACGAAGACAACCACAATAGCATAAAGGAAAGTATGGGACCAAGGGGTATGTCTCTATTATTAATAGAATCATAGAATACAGTGGTACCTTGGGTTAAGAACTTAATTCGTTCTGGAGGTCCATTCTTAACCTGAAACTGTTCTTAACCTGAACCACCACTTTAGCTAATGGGGCCTCTTGCTGCTGCCGTGCCACTGGAGCATGATTTCTGTTCTCATCCTGAAGCAAAGTTCTTAACCCGAGGTACTATTTCTGGGTTAGCGGAGTCTGTAACCTGAAGCGTCTGTAACCTGAAGTGTCTGTAACCCGAGGTACCACTGTAATGGCTGATGGGAGTTGGAGTCCAACAATGGAGGGATGCAGATTCCCCACCACTGCTCTATTTGAACAGAAAGCTTTTTTTTTTCTTAAAGCCACCATGAATCTTCAGTGTTCTTTCCTCCAAATGAAACCAGAAGGATATTGCTAAGATAAAGTTCCTAATAGCAAAGGTATCAGTGGTCTCACAGATAATTCTGCAGTTTTAGGGTTAAGGGAATGAAATATCGCCACATAAAATTAATCAGTCAAATTACCTGTGTGATTACATAATTGTTTTGTTCAAATCTTTGTTCTATTTCCCCCATGAGCACCCTCATGAACTCCTTTGTTACCATGGAGCTGTTTATGAACGCTCGACTACTTTTAAAATGAGCTTAATTAAAAGTTTGTGAAGGTCTCCCCATTCCAATTACAGCAAAGAATTTGTGCAGTGAGAATCCAGGCATGCACACATTTAAAGAAAAGGGCATTGGATCAAGTTTGGGGCCTCTAATCCCCTGATAATTATTTTTTAAAGTCTCAATTCATATCAGTCCCTTTTTAGAGGCAACATAGAACTGAGGAAATATGATCCAGCCAGCATCAAAAGCTACACTGTAAGTCTCTCTCTTTCAGTCTGCTGCTCATGAGGACTTGCTTTATCCACTGATTCCAAGCTACAGAGTTGCCTCTTGTGTTTTGTAGAGGTGGTTGGCTCAGAGTGAAAGGTCTGATTCAGATTATCTACATCCTGGAGCATGTAGCTGGGAAGAGTGAAAGGTATACCACAACACAAGGGTTCTCCAACTTGGTCACATGGTTGATTCACCAAATTTAGGAGAAAATAATAATAAAATGATCCATCACTGACCCACAGTCAACCTTCCCAAATGAAGCAGAAGCAAACAAAATTTGGGACCACTTTCTAGCTTCCTTTTGGGTGATTTTACCTCTTTGTTGTGACCAGAACACGCATCAATGTGAGAGTAACTAAAGTCACTCCTGACTACAGCATTTTTTCCTTTGGAGAAGAGAAAGTTCCCACAGAGAAACCTGGGAACTTTAGTTTAACTGTAGCCCCTCTGCATTGCAGTATCACACCACTTTAACAGGCATGGTTTCCCTCAAAGTATCCTGGGAACTCTAGTTGGTTAAGGCTAAGGAGAGGTGTTAGAAGACCTCACTATTCTTCTCACAGAGCTACAGAGCTAATCAATCCCTCTTCTCTCGGAGCTCTGGGAATTTTAACTCTGTGAGGGGGGGAAGGGTATTCTAAAAACTCCCAGCAAACTACAGTTTCCAGCTGTTAAAGTGGTAAAATAGTGCAGATGTATCATCTTCTCATTCTGTATTTTAGTCCTTCATCATTTACACAGCACTGCAGCATTTACAGGCTATTTTGAGAAAAACCAGTCACCAGACATAATCACCAAACACTATCATCTTACCTGAAAGTGCTATAAAAATGATCTTATCTACAAATTCTGCAGATTTTGGAAAGTGCAAGTGTCCAGAAAAAGAATAGTAGTTTGGACCATCTTGTTGAGCTGATTCACTCCTACGAAATGGTTTGGAATTTGTACCGGTTCCTGCCTATCCCCCCCCATGGCCTTGCTCAATCACCTCAGAGAAGGAAGCATAACCATGTTGTTCAAACGGCTGTGTGAATTTGAGAATGGCTGGTTTCCTTTCTCAGGTTTACCACTAATTGGCTGCCTGTCTGTAAAATCCCAAACTCCTTGCTTCTCTTTCGGCTTCTGTCAGAGACGAAGGATATTGATTCAGATTTATGAGTCAGAAGATGTTTATACAGTAACCAAGAAATTATTGTTATAATCAACCACGAGCAGGCTACCATATATCACAGGCTATGTGTTAACACCTATGACCATTCTACAAAGGAAAACCAGCACATTACAGCATCTGGCTACGTCAGCCACCCAGTTTGATGCTCAAGGAACTAACACAGGAAGGAGCTTGAAAAAAGCAAGAGGGGGAATGATCTAAGTTAAAATATGAAACTTCCCTCTAACATAGCACAAATGGATGAAACAGAATCAGTTAGAAATCCATAGATTTTTGCACTTAAAGGGGTAGAGGAGACAGGTAAAACAAAGGCTTCAACTGGAGACTTTATTTCTCCAGAAAAGCTACTAATAATTTGTTACTGAAAGATGGGGTCCAGCTGACTGGCAGAGAAGAAAAAACAAAAAGGCTTTAAGCAGAGAAGTTACCCCCTGCAAGGGTAGTGGGCCCGTTCGGATGGCCCCTCGGGGACTGATGGAACTGCATGTGTTCCTGAATACTCTGACGTGCTCTAGGTGCTATTGAACTCCTTCTCCCAGCATGGCCAATGGTCAGAGATTATGGGAGTTATAGTCTGACCAGTGCTTTTTGATTTCCTGGGGGTACACAGTACCAGCACTTTTCTTGTTTCCAAAGGTTAAAAGTGTGGCACTTACTGTAACAACTTAATGGTGAGTACTGGCACCTTTTTTTAAAACCAAAACAAAACACCACCGAGCCTGACAATATCTGGAGGGTCACAGGTTACCTACCACTGAACCATGAAACTTCAAGTATTCCAAGCAAAAGAAATGAAACCTCTAATAATTTTAGTTTATATGTGTATATATACTGGTTTTGTTGCATCTTGAACTTTCTTGTCCAACTTGATCTCATGCAGGAGCAGTAAAAAGAAAATTAGCTTATTTAATGAGATCCCCTCTGAGGAATAAACCTGGGAGCACCAGATCAAGAGATGTGCTTGGGTTTCCCCCCTCTCTTTGTAACCCAGCAAGAAAAGAAATCAGGTTTTCTGTTTCTCTTGGCAGACTTTCATCACCCCACCAGCTTTCCTCCAATATTCTTCCCCTCCACACCTTGTGAAACCTTTTCATGTTTCTTAATAACATTACACTGTACATTGTATAATTCACACCTCCACCAAATGCGTTCAGTGCGGGGAACATTCTTTCAGGGTCTGCTAAGGGCTGAAAAGACGGTGACCCACAGATTGATATAATTTCCAATTTACATAGTAGAAGGGACATGAACATATTCATGTTTCTTCAGGATAATCCAGATGGTGCGACTTCCTGCACTCCCCCTTCAGTGTTGTAGTAGCCATAGCCACTATTTATATAGCATACTTTACAATTGTATGCCCCATTTACACTAGCCAGTTTCTCAGTAATGTACTTTAAATCTGTAAGGAATGATGGATGACGACTCTGCCCAAAAATTAAAAGAAAAGAAGCAAGTTGGGAACTGAGCTGAACAAACAGAACATTAGGACTCTGCCTCTTCAGCAGCATCATAAAGCTACCCGTGATGAGAGCAATAGTCTTCAGAAGTCACAGGCCTAACAGAAGCTGCAGAAACATGACAGAGGGAAATACCATTCCAAAAACAAATCTCCCCAAGAAAGAACTAACATCATCCTGATAACACCCACATTCCCTGCAATTATGATGCCTGTCTTGCATGAGAAGCACCTTGGGCAGGGGCCGACTTTGGTCTTTCAAATTTCTGCTGAACCCTGTGCAAGGCCAAAATTTGGCACCCCCTCTGCCTCTTGTCTTCTGTTCTGTACATGCACTACATCATAGTTGCGATGCCCTACAGCACCCCCTCCGCTTGGCCCCCAGTGTGTGCTGCTCCAAATTTGTCTCAGTCCTAGGAAAACAGACAAAGAGGCTCAGATAATTTCATTACACCTTGAGGTAGAAAAGGTATAGGAACCCATTGGCATAGCTACTGGTAAGCAAGACTTCTGCAGCCCAGGAGAAGTGGAAACTTCCACTGTGCCTTGCTCCACCTGTCTATCACTCTGTTTGCCAGGCTGACCAACCAGCTGTCAAAGCGTCCATCCCTGGTAAGTATTCTTGGTGTGTGTGTGTGTGTGTGTGTGTGTGTGTGAGAGAGAGAGAGAGAGAGAGAGAGAGAGCTCTAACCCTGGTTTAATTCAATAAATGTGGCACTTTGCCCCCCCCCCCCATACAAGACTCTCACTAAATTATTATATGTTGGGTATACATTTACTATATAACCAATATAATATCACTCCAGCATCACCAAAATAAAAATGAATAAAAATGACAATTCATTTAACGTACATCATAATTTAAGCGAGCATAAAACTCACTAATAGGCAAAGTAAAAATATACAGTATCTTCAGTTCCCAAAGTAGACCCAAAGCTACATTAGTGTCTCGTGTGCCCCCACACATCCCAAAAACATTTAATGTCTCAACCCAACAGGCTAGAAAGTCCCCTCAGATGTCTTCTGGAAGCAACTCCCATATGAAGGATCTTGGGGCTAGTGGGGTGGGGCTGGGGGCAGGGGCAGAGGAAGGGGGTGTGATGGGTGCGGTCCACCCCAGGTGTCACCACTGAGGGGTGTGTGTGACAAAATGCCAGGCGGCACTAAACGCGGGGCCTGCAGCACGCCTGAGCCACGTGTCTCTCCTAGGAGATACGTGGTGGCTTGGGCGTGCACAGGCTCCACGTTGCCCAAACAGTCCCCCCGCTGCCTCCCCCCCCCCCAGCTGTAGGGTGGCTGAGTGGGAGGAGGTAAGTAGACTCAGGAGGCCTCACAATGTGCCTCGCCCTCGCCCCACCCCTATGGGTGGCTCGCCCCGCCCCTGGGCGTGCCACCCCAGGAGCCTGAGCGGCTTCCTCCGCCACTGGCTGGGGGTAAGGCAGGTGCAAACAAAGTCTCTCTCCAATCTCTACTTCTAGTAGAGACAGTGCAAAAAATAGCCATAGGAAACATAGCCTCTTATTTTGCTTTGGGATTCCTCTGTGTAGTGAGTGCTTATGTATGTATCCGTGCATCGGATATAGCCTTTGGAAGGGGTGGCGAACCCCAAATGTGGCCCTTGGATAGAAAAAGGTTAGCTACCTCTGATCTAGTCTGGTGAAGAGTTTTGGCGAACTCAAAAGCTTGCTCACTATGTATTTTGATTGGCCTAATAAAAGTATGAACCTAATATGGAGTTTAGTAATTTTGCATGTGAAGGTGCATGTAGTCTGGAGTGACTCTACCACTTTGTGACTCTACCACTTTGTGATTCTACCACCTCCTTCTCACCCAGTTCTCCTGAATTAATAGATCACATTAGCATTACTTGGAGAGAAAAGTCAGAAAGCATCCATGCAGGGTCTGCTTAGGGTTAATACATTCTTCTTTCTTTTCTCCCTCCCTTCACACACCCAGCTTTGATGAAGATTTCCTGATATCTTAAACCACAGTTTCCATTACATTCAAACTAGTAAATGGATCCAAGTTTGATATTCTGTTTTTGTAGGGAACCCTTAAACCTCAATCAATTGTAAAGGGAGGGATAAGGGATGCCATGAGAAAACATGGTTCAATAATCCAGGAAATCTGCACTGAAGCTGGGTGCATCTGGGAGGAAGATTAATCTGTTAATTTCAGTTTCTCTGAGTTGCTTATTTTTTCATTCTTCAGTTTACCACATTACTGTGCAATTCTTTTGTAAAAGTCCTCAGAAAAAATAGCCAGCATTTTAATGCACCTTTTAAAATTATTTCTTTATTTGGTTATATCACACCTTTTCTCCAAGAAGTTTAGGATGGTGTACATGGTTGTCCCCCTTCTTATTTTTGTGTGTAATAATGTACACATCACCACAAATATTATTATTTTTTCATTTTTATATGCATTTGGGTCAGAGAATTGCTTCACAAAGTCGCTTTTTGGTTTTCATAATGTTTTGGGAGGTGTGCATTCCTTAGAACAGAAACTATCCCCCCCCCCAAAAGCAGAGGGAAGGGAATTGTGGGAGTTTGTAAGCGCATAGCTTGTTTCTAACTGGGATCTTGATTCCTAAACCAGGCTGATATCTGTGCAAGCAGTCCAGTTAACAAAATAGCAATGGAAGGGAGAAATCAATTGTAAGGGAAAGGATAAAGGTCTCCTTTCCTCCTTCAACTCAATCTCCTTGGCCTACTTTAATTGATCAGGTATCACCCATTGTAAAGTCTATTAAAATCTAATCTCCTCTAGGCTTTTGTGGAAAAGCAATTTCTTGGTGTACAAAATTGTGTTGCACCAGCTTCTAAATCAGGATTCCATTCATGAATCTGGTGATTTCAAGCAAAAGGAAGACTATATCTTTTTTTTCTTTTCTTTTTCACCCAGAAGCAAATACCATTACAGTGGTACCTCAGGTTAAGAACTTAATTTGTTCTGGAGGTCTGTTCTTAACCTGAAACTGTTCTTAACCTGAGGTACCACTTTAGCTAATGGGGCCTCCTGCTGCCACCACGCCACCGCCACCGCACAATTTCTGTTCTCATTCTGAAGCAAAGTTCTTAACCCAAGGTATTATTTCTGGGTTAGTGGAATCTGTAACCTGAAGCGTCTGTAACCTGAAGCGTCTGTAACCCGAGCTACCACGGTAATGTAAATTAAACCTATTCCAGGTAAGTGTTGTTGTTGTTGTTGTTGTTGTTGTTGCTGTTAAAAATAAGAACAGAAAATTTGTAGTAAAACAAAAACTAAATAAACCAATAACCACCCCCCCAAAACACATTTAAAAAGCCACGGAAAGTTAATCAGCCAAAGGTACCAGGCGAACACTCTGAGGAGAGCATTCCACAAATGGGGAGTGACTGCAGAAAAGGCCTTTTCTTGTGTTGTCGCCCTCTGGACCACTTGTGGAGGAGGCACACCAAGAAGGGCCTCAGATTATGACTGTAGGGTTCAGATCAGTTCATATGGAGAGAAGTGGCATTGTGGTCCTGAGATGTTTAAAGCTTTATCGGTCAAAACCAACACTTTGAATTGGGCCTGAAAACTAATTGTCAGCCAGTGCAGTCAGGCCAGAATCAGTGTAATATGCTAATACCATCTTGTCCTGGTGAGCAGCGTGGCTCCTGATTGCTGCACCAGCTGAATTTTCTGAATTCTGAATTTTCAGAAGCAACCCTATGTATAATGTGTTGCAGTTATCTAACCTAGAGACAGGGAGCAGGTCCACAAGACTCACAGCCAAGATGGTAACCCAAGTATGCTTAGGACAGTAACTTCAAGAATGCACAGGTCTAAAACAAAACATAAATTCAAAATCCTAGTACATGCACATCTTGAATGCTAAGAAAAACATGTGCCACCTTCTGTATCTTTCTGTCCACGTCACTTTTGACAAAATGGAAAGATGCAAGATTTCTAAGCAGGGAAAGGTTCCTTTTTTTCTCTTGGGAGATGAAACACTGATTAAATCCACTTTTTCTTATCTCAAAAAGAAACTCTCTTCACATTCGGTCATAATTTGTGTTCCATAATTAGAGAGGTGCTAAACAAGAAGCAGCCTTGATTTGAGTGCCTTTGTCAGAAAACGGTTTTCTTCTCCCCTGCAGACCAAGGGAATTTCCTGCAATCATTGGGTCACATGGCACTAATTTAGTCAGGCAGTAAAAACCTCTTAAGTTGACTGAGAAATAATGCCAGGTCACCTGACAAAGCCAAAGCAGTATGGGTGTTGGTGATACGGGGTAGCAGAGCTTGCTTTAATTTTAATTAAGCATTAAGATGAGACAACACGTTCAGGGAAGTGATGCAAAGATTGGAATACGTTTTTGCCTTCGGAAACGAGTCATTAATTCTCTCCATAAATTACCTTGACTGTGTGATTTTTCTTTCTCCTTAGAAATGAATTTTTATATGTTGTTTGAGTCTCATTTTCTGTCAGTTTTATGTCTTGCTGCTTATATAACTTCACTGGATAATGCTGCAGATGGAGGTGCAATCTGTAAAAATAATAACTGCTAAACAACAACAGTTGGGTTTCTTTGTCACATAAAAAATTCTGACAGAAAATATGAAACACCAGTGATATAGCACTTAGTATGCCATAAGCATATCTAAAATGGTTGTTTTTCAAAGCTCCTGGTCACTTTGATAAGCCAAAAGAAGAGTCATTGACACCCGGGGGTTATTTTACCCACCCCAATTCAATCTACAACCTATTTAAGTGAGAGAAAAATAGGATGTTGTTATAACTAAACAGGTGGACAATTCCTTGGCATCATCATCAATGTAAAAGTAGACTTCTTGCAATTTGGCTCAGTAGAGACTTATTTTAATTTTTCACTTTTCTTTTTCAAGCAACAACCCCATGCCATGAAACTTATTGCATTTGCTATGATGGATGGGTTTGGGTCCATGCAATATCAAAAACCCCTTTGTTTTCATTAATCATTATTTTTGAGAAGTGCAAACATATCACAACAACTACAGCATTGTGTGGTGGTCCTGGAAGCACATTTTGGATCCCTCTATCCTTCTGTGTCTTTATTTTATCACGGGGAGGGGGCAGCTAGGGGCACCCCAAAATCTTTTGTTTTGAAACTTATGATGATTTACAGTCTCTTAAGTTTTTTGAACTAGCTGATGACAAGCTCATGAATCATCAAGGCTCGACTAGAGTTAGTTGGTTTAAGTGCCGATGTTGTTTTGTTATAATTCCATTTATCAGGCCACAGTTGTCATACCGAGAGTCTGGAATACATTTGTTTCAGTTTTAAAACTTGTCACAAGGTGAGAACAACAATAGAATTGCACAGCGTCCCCGAGGGGTAAGATTAATGGTTTCACTCTGTCACCTAGTGTTCAGTCTAGGATGTTACTTTTATTCACTTACTCTCAGTCAGTCAATGGTGCATATAGCATTTGAAGACTCTTTTAGCCCGCTTTGCACTCATTCACAGTTTAAATTCCTCAAACCAAAATATAGAGAGGGGATGCATTTTCTCTTGCACATTTCAATGCATATTTTCTGTTGTTTGGGGGTGGAAGGTTTTTTGTGTGTGCCAGGGGATAAGTTATAACCTTGAGGCTCAGAAGAACAGTAAGACACATCTTGTTGCTTTGTAACTCTTATAGAGATTTCTGGGAAAAGTTGATTGATCCAGTAACCATTTTATATCCTGGAACATCATCTGCAGATTGTGCTTTTCTTCCCTCTGAGAGATACATAAGAATATTACAGAAATTCTAGCTAAATTTCTCTTGAGAGCAATGAAGGTATGAGCCTGAATCATGTCCCTCCACTGGATTTGATCTTGGATGATTATGATGATGATTTATTTGTACCTCGCTCATCTGACCGGGTTGCCCCAGCCACTCTGGGCGTCACTTTTGTATGACATTTATTTATTCATTTATTATTTTGGTGGTTTATATTCCACCCTTTGCACAAGCTACAGGGCAGCTCACAACAAAATCAAATAAAAAGGATACACAAAATAAAACAATCCTTTACAATAACAACAATTCACTAAATAGTAATTGCTGTTTAGTGATTTGTTATAGCAGTACCTGATGGATGTATAAGTCTGATTGTGAGGCCTGTTGGCTGCTTTAAATTGATTGATGTTCTCTCAACATTACAATGTTTTACCTGTTTTTTTATTAAAATAACCCAACGCTGAACTTTCCAGTCTTTACAGTAGTTCTTATCATTCATTGTTCAACCATCATTCTCTTTCAAACCCTTTCCCTAGTATTTATTATTAGTAGTAGTATCTACTACTATGATTAAAGGGCTGCACTGTAGTTTTGCTGTTTCTTTGCAAGCTCCCACACATCTGCCTCTCCCTTTCTTTCTACCTCCTCTAGATAGATATTCTCACAGTTAAAAGCTGATTAATGTTTCCTCTTTTTAGGGCTTGTTGCATTCAGCTCTTCAGCTGCAACCTATAAAATGTTCCACTTTAAAGCATATGCCTCTAGGCATCCTTGTTTAGCTCTTTCATTGGGTTTTTCTAATTGCCCTTGGATCAACTTCAGGCACTTTCAACTATTCCCAGCACTTCAGATGCAATTATCTTCTGTTTTAACATCTCCCAACAGCAGAGTCCACCCATATCAAAGTTCAAGGTTCCCCATCGGTGAGCAGTTGCCAGTAGTCTTATGATGGGAACCCAGAAAAGGCATGCTGACTGGTTTGCTGGTTTGGTCAACTGTATTGTTTATTTTAAAACCCCTGTTGGAGAAGCCATATCCCTTTACTCTCATGTGTTGTGTTGTCTGCAGCACCGACCACTGACAGACTGGTAACATGCGTGCACCCTTTTTTCAAGATTTTCTTCCTCCTCTACATGACACAGAAATAGGGAATTCAAGGCATAGAAGGACAGTTGTAATATGTGTTTCTGAATGCCAGTGTGCTCAAAAATGTGTTTCGGAATCATCTGCAGTAATGTAGAAATACTAAAATGAAATTGCAAAGCTGTACTTTTCAAATGCCCTGTGGACATAAGCTGGCACATGAAAATAATTTTACCCAGGGCTTGTTTTCAGCAAGAACTTGCAGAAAATCAGATCTGGCACCTCTCAAGTGGGCGCCACTGCCATTATTTGAGAACAATGGAGGTGTTCATGGTGAGCTCTGGCACCTCTTTTTCTAGAAAAATAGCACTGATTCTACCTATCTAGTATTCTAGTCTATGAGATCGATGGAGGCTTGAAAATTGGCAGAAAGCAAATGTGTTACAGGCAGCTTTAAATGTTGTAATGAAGAGTGCAGAATTCTGGAGACAACTCAAGACTGGAGGTTCCTCATCCCTCATGCATTCTCTCTCTCTTTTTGTATTAAACTTTTATTGAAAGAATTTCAATTATAAAGAAATAAAGTGATACAGAAAAAAAGTAAAATAAGGAAAGGGGGGAGAATATACATGTGTTGAAAGACACACACACAAAAAATACAATGTAATATATTCCCATACGTTTTTATACTAGTACAGTATATATGATGCTATTACTGATGCAATATGCAATATCTCTTGACAAATCATGACAGGAGATATTACAATTAGAACAATGAGCAAATGGCCTCTTGAAGATTCCTCACCCTCTTTGAGGGCAAACAAAATTTCTTCAGGGGGAGGAGACCTTTTCCAGCAGTTTCTTCGACGAGTTCTCACCATTAGCAGTAGCACAGTTGCTGTTGTTTTCGCTGCCATTGCAAGTAACAGCAACTGTGGTTTCAGCCTGGTCACCATTTTACATCCACTACTATGCCAGAGGATTGGAGAAGATCAGTCTACATCCCAATCCCAAAGAAGGTGCTACAACTACCGCACAATTGCGCTCATTTCACATACTAGCCAGGTTATACTTAAAATTATACAAGGCAGGCTGAAGCAGTTTGTGGACCAAGAACTCCCAGAAGCGCAAGCTGGATTTTGAAGGGGCAGAGGAACCAGAGACCAAATTGCAAACATGCACTGCATTATGGAGAAAGCTAGAGAGTTCCAGAAAAAATCTACTTCTGCTTCATTGACTATGCAAAAGAATTTGACTTTGTCGACCATAGCAAACTATGGCAAGTTCTTAAAGAAATGGGAGTGCCTGATCACCTCATCTGTCTCCTGAGAAATCTCTATGTGAGACAAGAAGCTACAGTTAGAATTGGATATGAATGGTTCAAAATTGGGAAAGGAGTACGACAAGAATGTATATTGTCTCCCTGCTTATTTAACTTATATGCAGAATTCATCATGCCAAAGGCTGGGCTGGATGAATCCCAAGCCGGAATTAAGATCGCCGGAAGAAATATCAACAACCTCAGATATGCAGATGACACAACCTTGACGGCAGAAAGTGAGGAGGAATTAAAGAATCTTTTAATGGGGGTGAAAGAGGAGAGCGCAAAATATGGTCTGAAGCTCAACATCAAAAAAATAAGATCATGGCCACTGGTCCCATCACCTCCTGGCAAATAGAAGGGGAAGAAATGGAGGCAGTGAGATATTTTACTTTCTTGGGTTCCATGATCACTGCGGATGGTGACAGCAGTCACAAAATGAAAAGACGCCTGCTTCTTGGGAGAAAAGCAATGACAAACCTAGACAGCATCTTAAAAAGCAGAGACATCACCTTACCGACGAAGGTCCGTATAGTTAAAGCCATGGTTTTCCCAGTAGTGATGTATGGAAGTGAGAGCTGGACCATAAAGAAGGCTGATCGCCAAAGAATTGATGCTTTTGAATTATGGTGCTCAGCATTGTTTTGGGGCAGTGTGTGTGAAAGCACAGGCGTAGCCAGGGTGACCCAGGGGGCAGCTGCCCCCCCCCCAATAAAGTAAATAAATAAAAATACTTAACTAACAGACCAATTGCATTGCAGAGAACTCAGTTCTACCCCCCCCAACAAAAAGCTTGCCCCCCCTAAAATAAATCCTGGCTACACCCATGTGTGACAGGGACAGAATGGTGTCTGCAACCATTCTCAAGGAGAATTGTGCAAAGTGGCCCCTTTTTCTAGGAGTGAGAGAAAATTAAAAGCCTCAGGAATGTTGTCAGGATAATGTTGTTGGAGAAACTTGGCTCAGCTCTACTTGGAATTCAAGTTTTGCCGCTGATGCAATTCCATAAAGTTGTAAATCTATGACCAAGAAGATTTTATATCCCTCTAAAGACTTTCCTGGGAAGAGAGCAATCAAAGGGCAGATGCATTTGAGGTTTTTGTCTCTATAATATTTACACAACAGTAGCACATTGCTATGCAGTTTCTAACCCTTCACTATCAAAAAGACAGTTCACATAGAGAATGCCATTAAATCTTGTAACAATGAAAAATGTATTTTTAGTGGGTCATTGTGTTTCTTTCCACACTATTGCAAAGAATCCAATATTTGTGTTGTGTTCAGCTAACTTTTATTCAGAGTAGACCCAAAACTGGGTAAAGGTGCCTGGCTTTGGAAACGAGGCATGAGGGCTCTGACAGGGTCCTAGAATCCCTCATCCTCCTTTCCAAAGCCTAGTTAGTGTTTTGCTAGCTTTGAGAAGGAGGCTGGAGGGCTCTAGGACTCTGCCAGAGCTTCCTTCCTCCTTCCCAAGACCAATTGCCTCACTTACTTGGCTTTGGGAAGGCAGTGTGTGGGTTGTGAGGGGCATCTATTTTTTTGCCTTGCTCCCCCATCCTGGCACAAATTCCATGTCAAAGTACTCTTGTGGCCTACTTGGTACAAGAAATTGGGCTGTCCTGATCTAAAGTCATACGCTTTACATTTTGACCATAGTACTGTAAGTTATTGACAAAAATGAGCAGGCAAACTGTTTGACTAGATTGCCAGACAACAGCAAAGGATGGCATAATCTGGGTCACTTTGATGATCCACTTTGTTTGTTACTCACATATCCATCATCAATAGCAGCAATGATAAAAGATACCATTGTTGGCCCCAATCTACCTGTACAAAACCTTGCTGAGACAAATGGGAGGTGTATAGTAAGAACCCCAGCTAAGCTTTGCAGAGTCTACATTTATTTAAATGGAGCTTATGCAAGAGTTGCTCCAAGTGGATGCTGGTTGGAAATAAATTGTGTGCAGCACAAATCAGTCCCAGTGTTTTCAATAGGATTGTACTGTAAATCAGATGGATTATTAATTCTGCCATATGCCCTAAACTATTCTCAGCTTTTTAGTATGCTGTAGCACCATATGGCACATGTGTCATTAGACTAACAGGTTTTTACAACCATGCGAATTGTTTTTAAAACTAGATGAAAAAATTTCCCACACAAATAGGTAAAGGCTTTACACATTGAATATTTCATTCTATTATTCATTGCTCCCAAAGCTCAGTTAAGATGTCCCTAATGTCCTTTTTGGAAATCAGGTATTTACAATAAAGAGTTTTTATTTATGATCTAGTATTGATGGTCTGCTCCAGACCAGATCATAACACACTGTATAGTTACCATCTGGAGTTTTACAATTGTTCTGGGGATGCAAACCCCCCCCCCCCCTCTTCACAATAATCCTGACACAATGCTTTAGAAAGAAAATGTACAGGTGAGATGAACAAAAGAATATCTGTTTCTATCAACGCCTGAAGCAGTTTTGCAACATCAGCTGCTCTGTAAACATGTCTGTCACAACCCCGGGGCAAGTTTTTAAGATAAAACTCTGCACAACATAACAGAACGCATTGTGAAAGAGCAATGCTGGCTTATAAAATGCTGATGTGAAATGGGTGTTGTCAAGCATATTGCTCTGTTGCCCAACTGCCAAGCCTGCAGCCTGCCAGTTTTTAGCTTCTAGCTCACATAACTCAACTAATACTGCTCCAGAACCCACAAACCCCCTCATCTCAATCAAAAAACAATGGGAACATGACATAGGCTATGAAATAAACTCTACCCAATGGACCAAACTGTGATCTAAACCTCCCCTTAAATCCATCTCACCTTCCCTTCTCTCTCTCTCTCCCTCCCCTCCCTCCCTCCCTCTCTTCTTCCCCAAACATTTAAGTCTCACAACGAATATAACTGACCTGAAAACAAAAATGATATACAGTATGTACAGTATGTACTGTAACCCAATGAAATCTTTAATAAAAACATTTTTTAAAGGGGGAAAAAAACCTCTGGTTTTTGTCTTGCTACCAGTGAGTTGAGAAATGGGGTCCACCCATATGCTGTCTGTCACAGAGCCACTTCCTTTGTTACCTTAATGGCCCATATTTAGAGGGCCATTACCTCACCAGGAAGCTAGGCCGGCTATTCTAGGAATTGAATCCATGCTGCAGCCAGAAATTAGAAGGGGGTTCAAGCATACAGGCCTTCACCCACAACTTATAACAATACACATGCAAATAAGCCTTATTTTTTGGCATTATTTTCATAAAGTAAAACAAGAAGCAAAACAAATAAATGAACAAACAAGGATGGAAAATTTGGTTTCTGTCACCAGAAAATGTGCTGCAAATCATAGTCAATATTTCCTGCCAGACTCCTTGGTAGGCTTAAGTTCTGTTCCACTATATCACATAAGGCCTCTAACTGTCCACATGTGGATTGTCTATTTTCACAGAGTCTCATGAAGTGAATAATATTTATCATTATCAAAGTCTGTCAGGCATTTTGAAGCCATTTGTCTGTTGCTGGCTAATTCAGTTCCTTTTCATTCTTGGCAATCACTATCTGTGATGTAAATAACTAGTTGTTTTTCAAATATTGATATTACTTTTTATATAGATTGTTGAAGCAGTTACAATAGCCAATATTCTAATCTACAAAACCCCATTTACCTACATCAGCAACAACCAATTTTGTGTTCCTGAAAGCAATTTTACTAAAAGCTCATGGTGGCATAGAGATAGTTCTAAATATATACCCCACAGAAGAACAACACAAGGATGTTCAGATCTAGAGCTTCAGCACTCTGAATAACATGTGTGTAGATGTACAGGCCTGTCTCTCTCTTTAGGGACATCAAAGGATTTTACCTAGCAATGATATTACATTATGTTGTTTTGGCTCTAAGGCGTCAGCTGTTAACTCTATGTAACTGATAAAAAGCCTGTTGTTTAAGGACATTATCAAAACCACAAACTGTGATCATAATACATTTGGATAGCACTTTGGTCTCGCAGTGGAAAAGCCTAGGATGACTATTACAGGGTGAGTGCATTGTAATCTAACATTCAAGTGATGCACAGGATTACTTGTGTTCTTATCTTCTTATCCCGGATAAAAATAATGGAGTATTGAGGTATCAAGATTAATCAAATGTTGGATTGCTTTTGACAGCATGGTTCCATGCAAAACTGTCCTAGTGGTCTGCATTTATTTTGTGTTTAAAAATCTGTGGAATTGGGGGAGGGATTGATAGAAAATATATTTCTAATAGGAATAATGGCAAATTAATAATAATAATAATAATAATAATAATAATAATAATAATAATTTCAATATGGTGGAATGATAGAGAAAGAAATATATCCAAAAGATTGCCCAAGGCCTACCTTAGAGAAAAGTGAGCAGTGGATGACTTTGTGGTATTTAGTTCTTTCGTAGATTTAAAACCTTTTATTTTGCAGAGTAGGGACGCGGGTGGCGCTGTGGGTAAAAGCCTCAGCGCCTAGGGCTTGCCGATCAAAAGGTCGGCGGTTCGAATCCCCGTGGCGGGGTGCGCTCCCGTTGCTCGGTCCCAGCGCCTGCCAACCTAGCAGTTTGAAAGCACTCCCGGGTGCAAGTAGATAAATAGGTACCGCTTACTAGCGGGAAGGTAAATGGCGTTTCCGTGTGCGGCTCTGGCTCGCCAGAGCAGCGATGTCACACTGGCCACGTGACCCGGAAGTGTCTGCGGACAGCGCTGGCCCCCGGCCTCTTGAGTGAGATGGGCGCACAACCCTAGAGTCTGTCAAGACTGGCCCGTACGGGCAGGGGTACCTTTACCTTTACCTTTTTATTTTGCAGAGTATAGTAAACCCTACTGTGGAGAGGAAGAGAAAGGATATAGGTGAATTCAAAATATACAATGGGATTCCTTATTCAGAGTTCTGCAGATTCATTGTCCTAATGAATCAGACCAACCGTGTGATTCCATAGCTCCTCCGAAAGAATTTCTTCAGAGCCTTGCCATGGCAACCTTGCATAAAAGCACACTTATAACTCCTGTTCAATGTCTCCAAGCACAACTGTCTGTAGCATTTATTATTACTATTTAATATCAAGATCCCCCCCCCCATTTGTATCTCATCCTTCAATGAAGAAGTTCAGCCTTGAAGAAGTTCAACATGTCCATTTCCCATTTATTCCCTCGCAACAATCCTGTAAGCCTTAAACATTGGATAGTGGCTTTCTGCGGACCAGCCTAAAATCCTTCATAACGGAGTAGGGATTTGAATTCTGTCTCTCTGGTCCTAAGTGTAGTAGCCACTGCATCACAGTGTCTTCCAACCACAGAATAAGAGTTGGAAGAGACTGCAAAGCGCATGTAGTCCAACACCCTGCCGATGAAATTAGGGAGATCCATGATCAGATCTCGTAACATTTTGATTTTATCTCACGAGCAACTTTACAGGGGCACTGGGCTGAGGCACTGTTTCCCCATCGCCATTTCCTGATCTAAATTGTCTCTTTTATTAGACAGCTAGGAGTGTCCAGCGAATGAACAATCAGAAGGCTCACCTGATATCACTGAATTCTCTTCAGTGCCTGCTAAAACCATTCCTGTTTAGGCAAGTCTGCCTAGATGCTTAGAAAGTTGAGGTAATTTTATTCTGTTTTAGTATTTTAACTTTTGTATCTTTTAAAGTATGGTTGGTAATTATAAGTTGTATGAATGTTAAGAATGTGTACGATTAGGAAACGTTTGCTTCAGCAACTTGAATAGGTGAATTGGAAATTAAGTTATAAGAAAGATGAGGTAGACAACATGAAGTAACCATACTATGTTTATTTACAGGGTACAAATAACTGAGATACAGTATTTTAAATTTGGAAACATAGTATTTGAAAGATACAGTAAGACATGAAATAAGGTAACAAATTGCTGATGTTACAATTGCAAAGAACACAGAATTTGGAAGATGTGGGGAAGTCTGATTGGAACTGTTAAAGTATTTTGGAAAGTTGGAATTTATGTATACTTTCTTTTTCTTACTTTTACTTTCTACTTTTTATTCTGTAAATTTCTGAATATCTGAAAGAAAACTTAATAAAATATTATAAAAAAAAAATAAAGTATGGTTGGTAATGTTTTTCTTCATTTTATTGTTTTACCTTTTTGTAAACCGCTTCGAGGTTTTTAACAATCAGGCGGTGTATAAATTTTGTGAAATAAATAAAGGAATAAATACATAAATGATTTTCCACGTCTGTATGTGAAGCAGGACCCCATGAGATGTTAATTATCACTCTTCCCTTCAAAGTGGGAACAGAGAGCAGCCATTAAGACTGTATTGCAAAGCTGATGTAGCATGCTGAGAACAAGTGTTCTTATATCCCGCATTGCATGTGTGCCTCTCTATGTAGTGGGAAGCATCACACAGAGGAGATAAGCCAATTGAAAGTCTCTGCCACCAGGAGGTGATGCCACAAAACTTACCAACCAAACTGTATTAATGAACGCCTTTTATCTCATTTCCTATTTTTCTTCAACATCACCCCTTCTCCTTAGGAAGGAGACATTTCTTCCCTTCCCTCTCATGCAAACTTGCCTGTCTCCCGGTCACCTTTATTCAGCATGCATTTCTGACAACGATGTATGATCAGTAGCAAACAGCATGGTGGGGTGCTGCTGCTCACCTGAACTTCCAAAAGCTGAGTTGATGCTACTTACACGGAAGGGGAGGGGTGAGACGGCGGAGAGGTTAGCATGGTGCAAACATGCTGGCAGAAGAGCTGGATTGGCTCCACCTGTGTGCGTACACTGCACTGACCTCCTTGCCACCTTGCTCCCTTTCCACTTGGTGGACAGCAGTGCAGTGGTGGCAACAGAAAAAAGTGGGGCAGAGAAGGGGCAAAGTATATTTCTAGGTGGGCGAAAAAGAAAAAATAGGCTTGTATGCAAATGACAAGAGTTCAGAAATGGGGGCAAGTCAGGGTGACCTTGCTTTGGGCGGAGCAATTGCCCTTGACCGCCTCTGGCACCACATATGCAGTAGTGACTCAGATGTTGGGAGGTCAGGTGAGAGCTGCCACCTCGCCATGCTGTCTGCCACTGAGTATGATCTCATATATAGCTTAGTGAGCTAGTTATTCCACAAGCATATTGTTATCAGATTTTTAAAAGTTTATTTTTTCCTGTTGCAATAATAAACTATGAAATCTTTAACCAATGCTGAAATGGTGGCATTCTTGACACATTGCATAGTTTCTGCTGCAAGACATTAAAGCATCAACAAATCCATAGACACACATATCTCTATAGCCTCACATGCACCAAAGACAAGATAATTGCTGGAGTATCCTTGCTGATAAACGTTATGAAAGACATCCAAGTATCTGGAAATTTGACCTTCATTATTTTATGTCCTTTGCTAGCTCTATGATATTGGGTAAGCTTCCCATGTAAAGTGAGCGGCAAGACTTTGACAGTCCATCCCATTACCGATTTGTCTACTGTCTTTCAGTGACAGACTATTATTATTATTATTATTATTATTATTATTATTATTATTATTATCATCATCATCATCATCATCATCATCATCAGTGAGTTTCTTTCATCCTTTAGTGTTTTTGCTGTATTCTTATATGTATGAACTTGTTGCCTGCATTTAGAATTCATATTTCAAAACAACATTCCATGAGTTCTGTAAGAGAGAAGCTGCGCTCAGGCATTATAAAACTGTAAGTGTGTAGGAAACTGTCAGAGGCAGTCTTCTATCACTGTCTTTTTATATTATGTCGGAAGTCGCTCAGAGTGGCTGGGGCAACAGTTGGATGGGTGGGGTATAAGTAAAATGTAGTAGTAGTAGTTGTTATGCCTTTGAATAGTAGTTGTTGGGAATCACATGGGTTGAGTGATATGAGCACTCATGCTTTTGAGCATCCCATCTGGTTGGCTACTGTGAGAACAGGATACCGTAGCAGGTGAGCCATGGGCATGATCCAGCAGGCTCTTAAGTTATTGAAAGGCACGGGGCTGTGCACAATAGCACACTTGTGTGGCAAGGTCTGAAGGGAACTGGTAAGTGTGGTTACCTGAATGGGCTTACAAGATGCCCCATGATCAGAAACCCTATTGGGTTCCAGATCATGCAGAGTCTTGCCAGTCAGGATGGAGGGAGCAGGGCCAATGACTAATGCATGGCCTTGTATCTCCCACATTCTTATAGCCCTAATATTAGGCTGCTCAGGAGGCAGATGCAGTGAGTGGAGGGCAGCAGTGGCAAGAAGCTAGAGGACAGAGCAGTGTGTGCCTCCTGCCTAGCCCTGTGCCAGCCTGCTGCCCTTAGATGTTATAGAAGATACTGTCCAATTACTGAAATAAGATTCAACAGCCAGCCTAGCCCATGGAATGGGCAAAGGTTCCACCTTGTCCTTTGCCACAGGCAGTCTTGGGTTTACCCTGCTGAATTGGGTAGAGTACCTGGGTATAGCATTGAACCTGCTGTGCACATTGAAATATGTATTTGTATTATTTGAGCATGGTGGTACATCTAAAGGGGGGAAATGGACTAAGCTGTTTCCCCCCAACAATGAAAACGTAATGTATTTTATCTTTCAGGATCCTGTCTTGTTCTGACAAAAAGCACCAGTTACATACAGTTCAGAGACATCTAAGCCTTATCTCTGCAGCTGGAGTATCGCCTACTGGACACTTAGTCTGGATTCTACGTTTTGTCAAAGTTGGCATCAAGAATGTAGAATTAGAGAAAGTCTGTGATATTGTATGTCATATCTGTACCAACTACTGAAAAATATAATCAATTAAGTAAAAGAAGAAGAATGGAGAAGTGAAGGTGATGGTTTCCACCAAGGTAAGTTATTTGACTTTGCAGGAGTCAAAGCCACAGAGGACTTGGATGGAAAAAATATTCACAATTTATTTCAAGGACATAAAAAACTCATTGTACTGCATTCCCTACATTTTTCACTTTGTTGCCTGGATCCTTTGCCAACTGCTCAAATCACATTAACTGTGTTTTATCCAGATAAGAAAAAGAAAGACGGATAGACAAAACATTGAGTATTCTTTATTTCTTTTAGTAATGCTCAAGGATGTGGACATGTTGCCTGGATCTCTCAGAGCAATCACTTGCACTCTGGACCCTTGCCCCTTTTGGATGATAAAAACTAACAGGGAGGGGACAGCTAGCTGGTGGTTAATATCTCATAGCAAGCAGGAGTGTTCCTTGCCAGCTTGAAGGAGGCAGTGGTAAAGTCACTCAAGAAACCCTCATTGGATTCTGAAAAACTAAATAACTACAGGCCAGTTGATAATCACTCCTTCTTGGAAAGGTTCCTTGGGTATGCCTTTCATCAGCTTTGATTGTGGCCCAGCTGCACCCCTGTCTGCAAAGGGATAGCCTAATTATTGTTCTCTAAAGGTAAAGGGACCCCTGACCATTAGGTGCAGTCATGGCGGACTCTGGGGTTGTGGCGCTCATCTCACTTTATTGGCCGAGGGAGCTGGCGTACAGCTTCCGGGTCATGTGGCCAGCATGACTAACCCACTTCTGGCGAACCAGAGCAGCGCACGGAAACGCCGTTTACCTTACCGCTGGAGCGGTACCTATTTATCTACTTGCACTTTGACGTGCTTTCGAACTGCTAGGTTAGCAGGAGCAGGGACTGAGCAACGGGAGCTCACCCCGTCACGGGGATTCGAACCGCCAACCTTCTGATCGGCAAGCCCTAGGCTCAGTGGTTTAACCCACCGCGCCACCCACGTCCCTCTTGGCCTGACTTTACTGCCTGTCAATTAGTTTTGGGGCCCAATTCAAAGTGCTGGTTTTGACCTATAAAGCCTTAAATGGCTCAGGACCACAATACCTCAATACCACCTGCTGATGCAATCCTGCTGATGTCTGCTTCTCATATCATGCCTCCTTACCAATTCTCTCAGAATGCTTCCAATTTTTAACAATAGTCATTTGTGTTACTTTTTTAATTTCTACTTATTACTTTACTTATTTATTTATTTAGCAATACCTTCCACATTCAGTCCATCCTATGTCCCCAATATGCCATAACAGCTATAGGCTAGTTTTCTTCTTTCATAATGAAATTAATTTCAGTGAAGTAATGAAACAACTTCAAGAGACTGGAGAATTGTTCTGGTTTGACACATGTGTTTCCATCTATCACCACTAGAGGGAAATGCTTGACAAACTGTGAGTCTACGTAACAAGCATCTGATACAGGATTAAATCTTTGAAAGTCTTTTTTTCTGTGCACCAGTCCACATCGTCTACAATGACACCACAGAGCCAGTTTAATAATTCAAGTAAATAACCTTCTTTAAACATATAATATGCCTCCTTGCCCCTCTATGCTTCCCAGAGAATAAAATATAGTTTTCATAGCTTTTAGAGAATATACATTTGTTTGTAAGGTAAGGTAGAGAAAGTTAGGCGTATTTCTTGGTTTTCTTTTTAAGTAGTGCCTCATTCTCAGGGTACTTGTATTCTTTTTCTAAAATTCGTTTCTGGCATCTATGATTCAAAGACAATGCTTTTGATGTGGCTGAAGCCCTGGGCTCTTTGCAAAGCCACTGCGGCCAGAGTGGGCCTGAAGCAAGCTGAGGGGTGCTTAGATGGGGATGTATGGCAGGCAGGGCTGTCTGCAGCTTATTCACCTGTTTTCCTAAGGCAGGGGTGGGGCCCTCCAGATGTTTTGGGACTACAGCTCCCATCATCCCCAGCTAACAGGACCAGTGGTCAGGGATGATGGGAATTGTAGTCCCAAAACATCTGAAGGGCCAAGTTTGGCCATGCCTGACCTAATGTCACAGAGACATTGAATGACCCATTTTTGCCCATGAAGATAACCAGCTGATGGATGAGTCTTGCAAAGCAATGTGCCCAGAGCTTTGCAGCTGCTGGTGGTCAGCTGATTGGTGAGGCTGCCAACTCCCTTTAGTCCAGCCATGTCTTTGCCTGCCCCACACCTGATATAAAAAAATGATGCCTGATGCAATATATGATGCCATATATGATGCTGTGATTACTAAGACCCAGCATGGGTTTTTCAAAAATAAGTCGTGTCAGATGAACCTCGTTTCTTTCTTTTCGATGGAGTAACAAACTTGGTGGATCAGGGGAATGCTGTGGACATAATGTATCTTGATTTCAGTAAGGCTTTTGACAAAGTCTCCCATGATATTCTTGCAAGGAAGCTGGTAAAATGTGAGTTGAACAAGACAAATGTTAAGTGGATTTGTAGCTGGTTGGCGGATCGAACCCAAAGAGTACTTATTAATGGTTCCTCATCATCTTGAGCAAAAGTGACCAGTGGGGTCCCACAGGGTTCTCCTTGGGGCCCATTGTTGTTCAACATCTTTATAAACGACTTGGATGAAGCAATTGAGGGGATGTTTATCAAATATGTAGATGACACCAAACTGGGAAGGGTAGCTAATGCTGTAGAAGACAGAATTAGAATTCAAAATGACCTTAACAGAGTGGAGAACTGGGCCCAAGCTAACAAAATGAATTTCAATAGGAACAAATGTAAGGTTCTGTACTTAGGTAGGAAGAACCAGATGCATAAATATAACATGGAGACACCTGGCTTGCTAGCAATACACGTGAAAAGGATCTAGGGGCCATGGTGGACCACAAGCTTCACATGAGTCAACAGTGTGATGCAGCAGCAGAAAAGCTAATGCTATTGTAAAAGGTAAAGGTAAAGGTACCCCTGACCGTTAGGTCCAGTCACGGACGACTCTGGGGTTGCGCACTCATCTTGCTCTATAGGCCGAGGGAGCCGGCGTTTGTCCGCAGAGTTTCCAGGTCATGTGGCCAGCATGACTAAGCCGCTTCTGGCGAACCAGAGCAGCACATGGAAACGCCATTTACCTTCCCACTGGAGTGGTACCTATTTATCTACTTGCACTTTGACGTGCTTTCGAACTGCTAGGTGGGCAGGAGCTGCGACCCAACAACAGGAGCTCACCCTGTCGCGGGGATTTGAACCACCGACCTACTGATCAGCAAGCCCTAGGCTCTGCAGTTTAGACCACAGCGCCACCCACGTCCCTCTAATGCTATTCTAGGCTGCATCAACAGAAGTATGGTGTCCAGATCAAGGGAAGTAATTGGTCAGCTCACAGTTTTGCTTCTGTGCCTAGTTTGTTTCTAGGCTAAACATACGTTTTAGGTAACATTGCTAGGTTATTTGTTTCTTTAGTTAAGTGCAAAAGCAAAACAACTTGCTTCTTTGTTTTTAAAGAACGCAACCATAAACAAATTTACTAGGGTGTAAGCCAAAATGAACACCTTTCTTCCAAGCAAAATATCACAAGATTGTGTGAGGCTGAGTAATGACGTATGTTACCAGCCAGAACAATCAACTACGATGCTGCATTTCTCATGGGCTGCCACACGGAAGATGTTGCAAGCTTATTTTCTCCTGCTCCAGAGGCTAGGACCCAAACCAATGGATTCAAAGCAGATTCCGACTAAACATACGAAAAAACTTTCTGACAGTAAGAGCTGTTCAACAGTGGAACAGTCTTCCTCATAAGGTTGTGGACTCTCCTTTCTTGGAGGTTTTTAAACAGAGATGGAATGGCCATCTGTCATGGATGCTTTTGCTGAGACCCCTGCATTGCAGGGGGGGGGTTTGAACTAAATGACTCTCAGGATCCCTTCCAACTCTACAATTCTGTCATTCTATGATCATATAGGATGTTTGTAATGTTGTAGAGTATTGTAGAATAAATTTCACAATTCTTGTGAGCTGCAAATGGCAGGCCAGTTTGCCTGGCTGCCAGCTGATTGACCAATGCTTACAGCCTTTGAGGGGCGTTCCCCTGGCGGCAGGCCCAACTAGCCAATGGGGCACTTGGGCCTGTTCCCAAGGTCAATAAATGGTGGACTGCCCGATAGTTTTCCTTGCCCTTTCTTCACCATACCTCCCACTCACCCTCTCTTAATCGTGTTTACTTGTGCTTTGGCCTTGCTATGGACCAAGCTGGCAGCTGTATTTGAGGCTGGGTAGGAATTTTTCCATTTGGCAAATTGGCACCGGCCATCTGGTTTCCGCCTACCTCATAGCTATCATCACAAATTTGTAAGGTGGTTAGGCATTGGGTAAGCCTAGATTAGGGGTCAGCAAACTAAGGCTTGGAGGCTGAATGCGGCCCCCCAGACTTGTAAATTCGGCCCGAGCCACGAACCCGGAACCCGCTGCAAAGCCGAGACTCCCAGTGATGGTGACAGGAGGAAGAGGCTGAGCAGTGGTCGCTCTGCAAATGAAATGCCGCACCTGGTTTTTTTTTTTTTATAAGATATTTATTGGCATTTTCACAAATTTATATAACATAAAAGTCACAAAAATAAAAAAAAGACAAAAATACATACAAAAAACAAAAAACCACATGTATAGCTTCATTCCCTTATGTTCATAAAACTTACTTTCCCGACCTCCTCATACCTCTCCTTACTGCATTCCAATCTCTAATTAATTCTCTTCAACAAATCCTTCCCTTAATTTCTATTAAAATTTTGACCTTTCTTTTCATATTTACATAATGGTTACAGCTAACAACCACTTAATTTCAGAATCAACATCGTCTTAACATTCAGCAATTTTACAATATTTCTTAAGATAGTCTTTAAATTTCTTCCAATCTTCTTCCGCCGTCTCTTTTCCCTGGTCTCGGATTCTGCCGGTCATCTCTGCCAGTCCCACCTAGTCTATAACTTTCATCTGCCATTCTTCCACGGTGGGGAAATGCCGCACCTGGTTTACCTCAGAGTGGCGAGGGAAGTCTCTGCCAATCAAATGCTGTGCCTGGCTTGATTGGCAGAGCCACCGCTGCTTGGCCTCTTCCTCCCACCACCGTCACTACTGCCCTGGTGCTCCTGTGGGCCAGAGAATGGAGTGGACAAGCTCGCTCTGCCTACCCACTTCACAAGAAGAAGCAGTGGTGGTGGCAGCAGCACATGGGAAGGTAGGTTCAGCACCTTTTTTCACTAGGCAGGGAGGGAGCCCGTTTCACGCCGCCGCCGCCAGCCCTTCAGCGAATGAGGCAGGCAGCAAACCAAGAAGGCAGCTGGGGCTGGGGTGTGTGTGGGGAGGAGAACTATTTGCCCCCCTCGCAGTGTGCATAGGAATTTAGTTTTATATTTGGTTTTATATTCTATTTTATCTAGTCCGGCCCTCCACAAGTGGAGGGACAGTGGACCGGCCCCCTACGGAAAAAGTTTGCTGACCCCTGACCTAGATCTTGGCTGGAGGGGAGGTTGTAGCCTCTGCCTGCCCCTCCATAGGAAAGGGTATCCTGTTAAAAGGATCCAGGAGGAGTGGCTTCTGTCTGACATCCAGAGCGGGCTAGGGCCATACCACTACTTCAACAGGGACCCTGCAGGGGTACCCCAATTTGATGTAGGTCAGAGAGCACCCCTCCAAGATGTAGTTTACCCTTAGATGCACTGCCAGCAGAAGGGTCGGAGTGGAATTGCAATGGCTTTACCCAATGTCTACGGCAAACCATTCTCTACTGTAACCAATAAAAGTTGTGGCCATAATCAAGCCAAAAAACCAATACAGTAGTACCTCGGGTTAAGTACTTAAGTCGTTCCGGAGGTCCGTTCTTAACCTGAAGCTGTTCTTAACCTGAAGCACCAGTTTAGCTAATGGGGCCTCCCGCTGCCGCTGCGCCGCCGGAGCACAATTTCTGTTCTCATCCTGAAGCAAAGTTCTTAACCCGAGGTACTATTTCTGGGTTAGTGGAGTCTGTAACCTGAAGCGTATGTAACCTGAAGCGTATGTAACCTGAGGTACCACTGTATGCTGTTGTCCTGTGCGATATTCTTTCCCTTGCGGAATTGTGGGGTCATGGGGCCTTGGCACACAACTGTAATGATCACAAACTGCAGCAGAGCATTTCTGCATAATAATGGTTCACATCTTTCTTTTTTCTGTGTGATTAATAAAGTGGCCACCTTGCCTGTTTGACCTGGCACTAGGACTGTATTAAAAGAGCTGCATGGGCTTGCTCCTGCCCTAGCTGCTAAATTTTGCAGGATTGCATTTACATCACTGCCATTTTTCACACAATGGTGAGTACTTAACTTTTATGCGCTTCTTCAAAGAGGTTTCAACAGGTGGTTTAGAGTGGTTCAAAGAATCAAAATTTGCAGGTAATACCAGTTGCTCTGAAACAGCCCTGATAATTTAACATGCAATAGGTAGCGAGGGTTAGGGCTGGGAAGATTGGACTAGATTCAAAAAACATTTACACATCAACAGCAAACACAAAAGGAGCAATAGAATTGGACTTGTGTCAGAATTGGCATAAGTTTCCAGCATAAACTCTAAGCTCTTGGTTTCAGAACCATCTATCCATGCCTTTATTATCTCATCTGCACAATGCACACGTTTTAGCATTTTTACGGAATTCAATGAGCACAAGAAACAATGATCCTGCCAGCAAAATACAGAACAGAGTGCCTGAATGACTGTGTGGCCTACACACATTTTTTTGATTTCACTCGCTCCACTTAAGGACACTAACATAGATGTCTTTTCTTGTGGTGCCCACTCATTCTTTATTTCACAAGGCAGGGCTGAATGACCTCAACAACTCCTGGGGCACCCACACCCAAGCTTTTGAGGGCAGTGCAACTACCAAGAGAGACCGCTGGGTCTAACACAAAAAACACCATGTAGAGCGCATTGCAATAATTCAAGCTGGAAGTTACCAGAGTACAGTGGCCAAGTCATTGCTGTCCAAAAGGGGCTGTAGCTGGAAGACCAACCATTGCAACTTGTAGCCATGTTGCACATTTGGTATGCAATGATATGTCATGTGTACATGAGACTATTACAAAAGTATGCAAACAATTCAATTTCACAATCCAATGGGAGCACTGCATAATTTATGTGCAAATAAATCTACAACAGAGGCTGTACATTCCTACCAGCCTACTTAGGCTAGCAGACAGGAAAATACATAGAATACATTCTTCATTGTGTGTTTTCTAAGACTGAGAGTCAGCCTCTGCACTGCCTACTTCTGGGAGTGGAGGAAGACCTTCTATGAACTGAGCTTTCAAAGATTCTAAAGGCAGGGGTGGACAACCTGTTTCTCCTCAGTTATCTTCAAATGTGATTTCTCAGAAATTAGAAGAGAAACTAGAAGAAACCCTTTAACCATCTAGTTCAGGAGCCTGTTAAAATACTGTATCAGTCATAATGGCCAGGAATCCAGAAGGCATGTTGTTGGCCTCACTGCCGTAAGCATCTTTTTCACATCCTTGGGCTGCAACAATAGGAACTGATCACACTAGGTGTAAATTGATGGTGCTCTAGGCCAGCCTGTTTACCAGTCTAAATATCTCTATTGGGCGATTCACTGAGAACTCAATAGAAGCAAAGATATATGCTTCTTTTGTTACCATTGTGGTAGGAACAGCTATGTAGTCATACCTCTGTCAGATTCACACTGAGACCTACAACACCCGTACTCCAGCTGATGTCCAGTCTATTCCATTGCCTACAGCTCCTCAATAAACTAAGGAGCCTCCTGAACTGTCCATGGCCAGAGAGAGCAATCAATGACCCTTTCCATCTCACTGTTCCTCAGCGAAACTAAGAGTCTGCTGGGCAATGGATATAGGACATAATATTGAAACGGCAGCATCGAAAAGACTGTGGAATGTAGATTTGAAATTTACAGAGTGCTACATGATAAAATAAAATTACCTGAAAATGATGTTTAAATGGTATCTGACTCCTAGTAAGTTAGCAAAAATGTATAGAACAGAACCAGATATCTGTTGGAAGTGTAAAGAGAAAGAGAGTTCATTTTTCCATGTGGTGGTCATGTAAGGTAGCAAAAGATTTCTGGAAAAAGATTTATAATGAGCTTTAAAAAATGTTGAAGATAAACTTTCTTTAAAATCTAGAAGCTTTTCTCTTAGGTTCAGAGGTACCCAAAGAACAGAAGAAATTATTTATGTAGTGACCCCATGCCCATAGATGGAAAAAAGAAGCAGTTCCAACCAAGGAAGATTGGCAGACAAAATTAATGGAATATGCCTAAATTGCGAAACGGAAGAATAAGAAATCAAGAACAGAGACTTTTTAATACAGAATGGGGAAAATTTGTGGACTATTTGAAGAATTATTGTAAATCATTAGGATTAGCAGGATTGATGTAAAAATGTGCAGAAAGAATAACTTTAAGGGAATATCAAAGGAAAATTAGTAGATAGGTTTGAATTCGATATGCGGTGGTAAAAGATATAACATAAGTAAACACAGAAAGTGGGGAGGGGGTCGATTTGAGGATGTGATTCTCTTTACTGAATATGTAATTTTTTGTTAAAATATTTGTAAAATTGGAAAATGAAACTAAGAGTCTGCATCCTGTGCATGTTTAGATGAAACTAGGTCACTCTAATCCCATTCATGCTTAGGTGGAAGTAAGCCTTCTAGGACTTACACTCAGGCAAGTGTCTGAGAGTCTAAATGGTAAACATGCAAGACTCTTTTTTAACTTTTTGTTTTGAAGATGCAATCCATCAACAGAAACAAAGAAGCCACTCATGCGTCTCATTACAATTAGAGATATTCAACTTTTCTTTGAGAAGCTCCGAATGGCACAGGTTTCCCACGTTGCCTCCTATTCCAGGTAGCCTCCTCCCAGAGCCACTGACCAGGCAGAGACTTGTTTCATTTTGACAGGCAAACTCAGACCACTTTCTTCAAATGTTAATAAAAATGGATATTAAATGTAATATAATAATATACAGATTTTTTACAACACATTTTTGTATGCTGTTTTCACTAATATATGCATTTTATGCACACTTTACCCTAGTATATGCATTTGTTATACACATTACTTGCATAGAGAACTGTATGGCAAAAATCAGAGAAGTGCACATTTTAAAGGATGACAGAGTCCTGCTTCAGAAAGTGTGGATCATGTAGATTTACCTAGAAATGAGAACTGAATCGAATTTCTCCCCCATCAATGGTAGCAGCTTAACCTCTTTCTTTTCCCCCTCACAGTTTGGTGTTTCATCTTGTTTTTGCTGCCACTACAAGTGGTGGCAACAGCAACTATGTTGGCAGCTGGCCCACCATTTTTTGCATTCTTCACAGCGCCCTGGAGTGTTGCATTTGTGCACGGGGAATGGTAGAAAATAATTATGGAGAAAATTATGCAAAATGGTCTCCTTGGTGAAAGTGGGGTGGGAAGATGAGAAAAATAAGAAACTCAGAAATTATCTCAGAAAGACATCATCTTGGAAATGGCAGGGGCAGAGCTGAGCAAAATAAGAATCCCAGAACTCTTGTCAGAAATACATCATCTGGGAAATTTCAGCTCAGCTCTAGTCTCATTCTGGCTGCTTGTACTTTGTTTAACTTTATCTCCTAACAACCTTCCCCCTATCAAAATTACAAATATCAAGGTTACAAGGACAAATTAACCCAAGGGCTATTGGCCAGCTTGATTCTGACTGTGCAATAGAAGCTGGAATCCAACCACAGTTTTCATTCAGAGGCAGATAATGGTCCCAGCGGCTCTGCACAAAGAGATCTGTGCTCAGTCTTTGGAGCAGTTTATAGAGTTCATTGGCAGCATAGGCAACACATGTCAGCTTGCATTAAGCGTAAGTGCTAGCTTCCAAAAATGCTCTGGGGAGCACTGCTTGCAAACTTAGACTGTTGGCGCTGTCCACTTTCTCCTATGATATATTTTCCAAGGAGTGTTACTTCATTATGAACTTAGATTCCATATTCAGATGAAAGTGGAAGCAGGGAGAAAATCCTACTCAAATGGCTTACTTACCATAACTATTTGTTTTTCACATGCATGGGGGAAAAATAATGCCCAGTGTAACTTGTGAGTGAGCAGAAGGACATGGCTTTCATATATAGCTACCCTGTTTACCAGTTCAGACTGCAAAACTTTGAACTAGCCATGTAACTACAGCATTAACAATAGCAGCAGTTAAAAGGTGATGGTGCTTCTTTGCATGCCATGAAAATTCTGCTGTCCTGTTATAAAAAGCATGGGATCAGTCAAGGCTGGCTTCCCCCCTCAGTCAGTTGGCAACTTTGTGTCCAGTTTCTGTCCTTTCATCATCACCCCACCATCTCCAAGAAACTCTATATTCATCCTTGTTGGCATCCTCATCCTCAGTGACGGATTGCCAAATAGGTAGAGTAGGCACCAGCCTATGAACCCCATGCCTTTTAGGGGGCCCAAAACAACAGATCAAAATAATATTGATTTGATCTGAAAACTGGTTTATTAAAATTGTTGACTGGTAAAATAAAAAATGTATTAGGAGATAATTTGCAAAGCCCTCCCCTAAGATTTCAACTGCCTAGTGGCCTCAACAGGGTTTCATCCAGCACTGCTGATTCTGTCCAACATGTTCAGGCAGATCTCTGCAGTCATCTCCTCTCATTCAATTATTTGTTCATTCTTCATTCATCTGGCTTGGCATGCAACTGAAATTTTCATTTTTAAGTGTTTATTTTATTGAAATATGAATTTGTATCTTGAAAGCTTGTATCTCTGCAGCTGATCTTTTAAATCACTTTAGTTGGAAGATGGTGTTAAAACAAGCCACTTACTTGCTAGCATTTAACTAAATTCAGGGCTCCTACAACAGCAGGCACTCTCACACTCCTTACAGCTGACTGCCCTGGACTTTGCTGCAGTAATAAATCAAATGATCCCTTGCCTTTCAGCAAAAATAACCTTGAACTGTATGTTGGTTGGTTATCTACCCTGAGAGCTTCCAAGCTTTATTCTGCTCTCATCAAATTGGATTATATGTTAGCTCATCACATATCTTGGGTTATCATTTTTAAAGGTTACTTTCCTTCCTGGAAAAAATAATTGCTTTTAAGCTGTCTTTCCTACTCCTGGCCCTGCAAACTGTACAGTTGGTGGAGGACTACTTCATATGCTACCTGGAGCAGCACGCTTGCCTGAACAGCTTGTGGGAACATCTGCAACTTGAGCTTGCTTGGCAAGGGAGAATTGTGTGGTTATTCTAAATAATCCAAACAAGCCATTGTTTGTGCAATATGTGTTGATCACCCTATTCACGTTCGCAGAAGTTATCAGATGCAGTGTGGGAGTAACCTTGGAACTGTCACAAATATAGGCTGCCCCAGGTAATAATAATATGACTGCTATTAATTTTTATTGTTTACAAGCACACCTGTATTTTAAATTGTCTTTGCTTTAGCCTCCACCCTTCTCCTTCTTCCACATTTTACCTACAAAACTCCAAGACAAGAATGACCCTCCAAAAGTTGTTAGACTACAACTCCTATCATTTCTGCCCATTAACCATACTGGCTGGGGTTGAAGGAGTCCTGCAATATCTGGAGGGCCACAGGTTTGCAACTGCTGCTCAAGCTTCATTTGTTCTACCTCTGACAATCATATAGCTGTTAAAGGTATAAAAAGTAAAGGGACCCCTGACTATTAGGTCCAGTTGTGACCGACTCTGGGGTTGCGGCGCTCATCTCGCTTTATTGGCCGAGGGAGCCAGCGTACAACTTCCGGGTCATGTGGCCAGCATGACTAAGCCGCTTCTGGTGAACCAGAGCAGCACACGGAAATGCCGTTTACCTTCCCGCCAGAATGGTACCTATTTATCTACTTGCATTTTGACATGCTTTCGAATTGCTAGGTTGGCAGGAGCAGGGATCGAGCAACAGGAGCTCACCCCGTCGCAGGGATTCGAACCGCCGACCTTCTGATCAGCAAGTCCTAGGCTCTGTGTTTTAACCCACAGCGCCACAGGTAGAAACTCTAAAGCAGTCCTAGTATTGAACTACACAAAGTGCTTTTCTGTCCAACAGTGAGCTTTCCCTTCTCATTGAACTATAACTTGCTGCAACATTCAGTAACTCACATTCTGGCCCTGCTACTTTATGGAATTCTTCTTCCTTTCTTGATGTGGGCAGGCTTAGAAATGCTTGTTTGAATAAAGTCAGGCTTTGGCAGCATTTCAGGAGCTTGGCTGAAGGATAAGGAGAGGTCACAGAATAACAAACTAAACAGTCAGCCTGGATAGTAGATCAAAAATTCAAAAATTTGGGGTTGCAAATCTCTGCAGGTTCTGGGATTTTGACCTAACTGTAATTCTACACTGCAAGTACATTAAAGTGCTTTCAAATGCCATTACAGTGGGATAGTGGAAGAGGGGATAAACTGATGACATAATGACCAAACACTTGGAGGGTTCAAGCTATTCCCTTGTGCACTGAAAGAACAGGAAAACAGGGGGAAGGATATACAGGGCTGTGTGGGCTAGGCCAAGATCTGCAGCGTATGCAGTGGCCATGCCCACTACTATCCACATGTCAGGACATGCATAGAGCTCCTTCATGTGCATGGAGGTCTCTGTGGACAGCAGTGACATAGCTACTGTACATGGCAGCTATGCAGGCAGGGCTACTCACAACTCCCTAAAACATTCTTCCAGTGTGTATTATGTGTGTGTGTGTGTGTGTGTGTGTGTGTGTGTGTGTGTGTTATGAGCCCCGCAGCATAGTCAGGATTGGGCTGAGGTTGGCAGGATCTGACAGAAGAAACAGAGAGAAGGTCTGAGTGGTGTGAACCTCTGTTGACGGATCTCCCTTTTCTGCCGTAACTTCAGTCACTTGGCCAGAGACAGCAGGGATGCCGGTTTTCCCTGCTGCAGCTTTCTTGCTAATAGCTCAGGAGGGTTTGGGGCAGCCAAGAGAGAGGCGGGGCCAGAGCTGGCAAGGGCTGAACAGGAGCCCCAACAGGAAGGTGCAGTCTTGCCATCTAGAACAAGGCGCAGAACCACGCACCCCAGAGGAGAGCACGTTTGCAAATCTGACATTCCAGCAGGGCAAGTGAGTCTTACGAGTGAGTGTACCAAGCCTTGCAATTGAAAGCTTGGTGGGAGAGGCATGGAAGTTTATTGGGGCATCTTTGTTGCTTCTGTCCAGATCTGAACTTCTTGTCGTGCTCTTGAGTTGCTGCACCATGACTCCTGAGCTTTGTGTCTGCTGCTGAGCCTGTACCATTATTTGCCTGAATGATGATCCCTTTCTTAAATACATGCATATGTGTTTTGGGATAGGAGCCAGGACAGTGTGTCCGTATGCAGTCTGAGTATTCTTTTGATAACTAGTCAAAGCTAGGCAAAATTCCTCCCCACCCCAGGTACCAAAATAAATAAATGAATGAAGTCCCCAAGAGGCAGGAACCTGGTATACTCTCAGAGCACACCTGCACCTGTTTCTCCTTCCTTTCTCTGTTTCTCCACCCCATTTCCCACTGGTTTCACCTACTGCATTGGGTTTCAGTTAATTTCTGGGCCTAATTTAAAGTGTTGGTTTTAACATTTAAAACTCCGAACAGCCTGGGACCAGGTTACCTCTTTCTGCTCATGCCTAAAAGATCCTCTTTGGATCTTTAGTGCCCCCACTAAGTGAAATGAGGCAGGTTAGTGTTAAAGAGAGGGGATTTTCAACAGACACATCCCAGCTATACAATGGCCTCCCCAGACAGGCTCACCTACAGTCTTTTCAGTGCCAGGTAAAATACCTTTTTATTCACCCATGAATATAATCACTGAATGGCACAGAATGCACTGGGCCCAGTTTCTGACCTAAATAGTAACAGGTGTCTAAATACATAGACTCTCCCCTTCATCCTGGTTTCTGCAGACAGGATTTGCAGCTCTGCATATTTCTGTGAAACACTTTGCCGCACTAATAGCAGTTGAGCAACAATTTAACAATTTCTCCCTTGATGTACATATGATGCAACGTGCAAGAAAGATTGTGCGTGCCTTTGCCATCCTGGTGCAATCAACCATTTATCATCTTTCCCTATTAAAATGTCCACCTTGTCTTCCTACACGAAAGGGTTGGCATCATTGGTATTGGGCTCCGCCTGACTCTAATAAGAAAATCTGCAATAATGCTTACATTCTCAGTATTTCACCTGCTGATACACAAGTGGCAGCCATGGATTTGCACAATGTATTCCATCAAGTTCAACTGAGTATGGTAGTCTAACAGTTCAGGGCTGAGCAACAGGGACATGAAACAAAGACAGAGGGCAAACAAACTCCACGCTCCTAATTCTGGTGAAAGTTTAAAATGAAATTATCTATTTCTCTATCTTTCTATGCTGGAGACTCAGACATAGGAATCTAATCAGGAAACACCCTTCTAATGCCGTCTGAATATCAGGTCTGCAAAATGGGCAAAATCTGTGGATTTGACTCTCTGTTCATGAAGCTCAGTCCCAGGGAATGCAGAATTAACTGTTTCATTGCTGATCACTCTCCTACGAAGACTGGAATTGAAATGCATTTTAAATCATATATTGTGGAAAGGCTGAAGTTGGCAATATATATATATATATGACATTTCGAAGCTCCTACCCACTAAAGATACAATTAGCGTCACACACCCATTTAAATGGAGCATTTCTAAAAGCAGGTTTCTTAATTTTAATGGTTTATTTTAAAAACAAAACAAAACACCTAATTGAAAACATTTTAAAGATCTCTTTCGAATTTCTTTTATTTTACTTTTGGTATGAAAATAGCCTGTTTGACATCTGCTGGGAGGACATTCCACAGGGCAGGCATGACTACCAAAAGGATCCTCTGACTGGTTCCTTATAACCTCACTTCTCGCAATGAGAGAACCACCAGAAGGCCCTCAGAGCTGGATCTCAGTGGGAAATGCACTCACACAGGCTTCCTAATGTGTCTTCATTACCTGCATTTGCAGTCCTGGTCATAAAATAAGGAGAATTAATAATCTCCAGGCAGCAATGTCTTGCTTTCCAACTGTGTATTTAATAATGAAAACAATTTTTATTATACACTCAGAATTATGGTTGCTTGCAATGAGCCAGTAGACACAGTGAATGGCTGGAATTTCACTATCTGCTAGCTAGACTGGTCCCTTTCTGACCAGTTGCCCCACTCTTCCTTGCCTTAAATCAACAGTGTCTGTGTATGAATGTATGTGTGTGGATCACACTTTGTCAAAGTGGTTCCCTTTAGATGTTGACCACAACTCCCATTAGCCTTGGACAGCGCCCATGAGAGCTTTAGTTCACAGCATCTGGAGGGCACCAGGTCAGTGAAGGCTGGTATAGATTCACAGTAAGGGGCTTGAGAACATTCAACAATATATCCTGGGCACATTTTAGGAACATAGGAATTTGCCCTCTACAGCATCACATCATCGGTCCATCTAGCACAGTATTGTCTACACCAATTGGCAGCATCTCTCCTGTGTTTC
Source organism: Podarcis muralis (assembly GCF_964188315.1). Taxonomy (NCBI): domain Eukaryota; kingdom Metazoa; phylum Chordata; class Lepidosauria; order Squamata; family Lacertidae; genus Podarcis; species Podarcis muralis. The sequence goes on from NC_135663.1 coordinate 26,793,316, forward strand.
AGACAGGCATCTCTCCTAACCCTCCCTGGAGAATTTGGGGGTTGAACCTGAGACCTTCTGCATGCAAGGCTTATGCTCTACCAGAAGCAAAGTGATTTGAACCTTTGGCTTGTGCTGAACTTTTGGTTTATGTACCCAATACACAGATCTCTGTTAATTTCTTCTAATACCTGCCCTAATTTCCTAAAGTTACCTCTTTTTTTCAGTCACAGTGATGAAGATTAATTGTATTGTTGCCCAAAATAGCCTGAAGCATTTTTTCTTGCGCACAAAGAACTATGCTTGCTTTGATGATGTTCAGTAACATTTTTCTGAGGACACTCTACCGCTGTTGACTGTTTTTACCACGATCCCTGCTTCAATGAGCTTGATGCAAGGGCTTCCAGCCACAAGGTGTTACATTTCATTTCACTACTTATACGCCCAGCCTTTCAGCACTAGGTAATTGATGGTACGATTACCATTGCAGGAAAATGACTCCTGGTGAAATACCTGATCTCTCTGTTGGTTTCTTTCTGCAAAGGGCACGAGTGCTCCTGTACCAGCTGTTTCTCCAGTTCTTCCGTTCTTTGAATACAGAAAGGGCACTTAAATCTTCATACCTCTCTCACACATGCACATTGACTTAGAACAGAGGTAGCTAGCCCCAAGTTTAGCAGTCATATATAGCTGACCAAGCAATTTCCCCACTGAACCTGAAAGGTCCAACAGATTTTGGTAGAGGAAGCAAAATGATTTAAAAAAAAAAAATTTAGACACAGAGCTCAGTATCCTGACATGGAAGCAAATCACCCACTTCTATCATTTACTGTCCTGCCTTCCCCCCATGAAGCCCAATGGGGAGCCTGGTATCACTAAGCACAGCAGTTCTGTGGAGGAGGCTGCCCCCTTTGGAATTTTTAACTTGTTAAACTCTATGTGGTCTTCAACATACAGGGTGACACCATCTCCAGCACAGCTTCCTCTAGAGTTTGTATCCAGAGATAACTGTTTCCCATTGATTCTCCCCATTCTGTCGGGTTTCTATTCTGCCCACTATATATAAGCTCCCCTTAAGAGTAAGCACCCTGGCTTACCCATATTGGTTTGGACGTTTCTGGTATTAATTTATAAGCATTTATACATGCAATCTCTCTCCCGATGTCTTTGGCACGTGTGTTTTATCCTACGGTGCTTTCTGCTTTCTGAAGTACTATCATGTGCCCCTGTATTCTCACGCCTAGTTCTGTCCTACCCCGTTTAACCATTTTCACCCTTCCTCATCTGCGGGGGATGATTTGTTCCAAATCAGGTGTTTCCCAGTTCTTGTTGGCTTTCCGCCTGCAATCTGTTTCTTATTTTAAGTTCCAACAGCCTTGTCCCACCTTGGTTCAAATCACATAGAGTTGCCACCTGCCGTGCATAATACAGGATTGTCCTGTATTTCAATGTAAAATGCTACATCCTGTATTGATACAGTGGTGCCTCGCAAGACGAAATTAATTCGTTCCGCGAGTTTTGTCCTCTTGCGATTTTTTTCGTCTTGCGAAGCACGGTGCTGGGAAAGTTTCAGAAAAGCTTCAAAAATCACCAAAGTCTTTAAAAACCTCAAAAAAGGCTACCACACCGCGTTCTATGAGTTGCTCCTCGAAGTCAAGTCGCAACTGTAATAACGGTGTTAAGAAAAAGGAAACAAACTTGCAAGACATTTCCGTCTTGCGAAGCAAGCCCATAGGGAAAATTGTCTTGCAAAGCAGCTCAAAAAACAAAAAACCCTTTCGTCTAGCAAGTTTTTTGTCTTGCGAGGCATTCGTCTTGCGAGGTACCACTGTACAGTTTTCTCCTTTCTTCCCTCTTTCTCTCTCTCTCTCTCTCTCTCTCTGCCAAGTTAGGGATCCTCTCCAAATGCATGTGTTTGAAAGGGTATGTGAAAGGTCATGTATTTAAGCTCTAGGTAGCCAATCACAGACAGATTTACAAATTTGTGTGTGTGTATGTGTGTGTGTGACAAATTCCAGAGGGGCTGTCCTGTTAGGCTGCAATAGAATGTAATGGATTGCTTTGAAATCACTTCAGCACCAGGTTTTTTTGGGGTGGAATGCCCCCAAACTGCAACACACCACCCTGTCCTGTATTTTGCTAGAACAAAGGTGGCAACCCCATTCAAATGGAATCCATCCCTTTTGTACAAGCCAGTCTTGTCCCCAAACATTTCCCAGTGCCTAAAAAAAAAAATCCAAACCCTTTCTTCCAACACCATCATCTCATCCACTCACTGAAACTACACAGCTCTGCCTATCTAGCTGGCCTTGTGCATAGAACTAGTAGAATTTCACAGGCTGATGTAACTCTCAAATTCACACTCCTTTGTTATTTTCATTATGAACAACACCTATTTCTCCATGCTTTTTATAAAATGTATAAAGCAAATGAAGCTGTTCTTATAAACCTGTTTAAAGATTGCACTTGTGCCTTCAGTAACAACACTGAATCCAACAGCACCACCAAAGAAAAAAATGTGGCAGTGAGGGAAGTTTATTCTCCTCAAACTGAAATTAAGGAAGTACACCACAAAGACTAAAACAGAAATTAACATTTTCCTCCAGCAATGAAGATATGTTGAATATAACACCAGTACAATACATGCATGCATCAGTTATACACTCAACCACATGATTGCTCCATATGCAAACATGATTACGTGCATTTCTAATTCTAGGTGTGAGAAGAAAATGACCACAGTGATCGTAAGGTAAAGGTAAAGGTACCCCTGCCTGTACGGGCCAGTCGTGTCCGACTCTAGGGTTGTGCGCCCATCTCACTTAAGAGGCCGGGGGCCAGCGCTGTCCGGAGACACTTCCAAGTCACGTGGCCAGCGTGACGAAGCTGCTCTGGCGAGCCAGCACCAGCGCAGCACACGGAAACGGCGTTTACCTTCCCGCTATAAAGCGGTACCTATTTATCTACTTGCACTTAGGGGTGCTTTCGAACTTCTACGTGGGCAGGAGCTGGGACCGAAAGACGGGAGCTCACCCCGCCGTGGGGATTCGAACCGCCGACCATGCGATTGGCAAGTCCTAGGCACTGAGGTTTTACCCACAGCGCCACCCGCGTCCCTTTCCTACAGTGATCGTACATAAAAGCAAGCAACCAGTCATTCACTTTTCAGTGTGCACATAATCACATGCTGATTGCTCCATCCACCTCAGAGTGTAAGCATAAATGATGAGGCAAACAGAGAAGCCAAAAAGTTTCTTAAGTGTTTGCCTGTTAGTAAAGAGGGAAGACTGGAATGAAGAAAGCAAGAAAGCTGCACATTATTTTATATTAAATCTAACTTTTCCTTCTCCTATTCGGAGTTGGATGCTTTGTGCTATTTTTAATGCTAAGGATATCATTTTCCTCAAGCACCTGAAGGAACACTGAAGGACAAAGGTATCATTCTGAAGGGCAGTAGCTGTTTGCAGAGAAGTTGCCGTGGGATCTTTATTCTGTTGATTCAGTGTCTCTTCAGATGAGATGAATGATAGGGGCTACATCTGTCAGCACCTTTGAAACTTCATCTTTATTGTGCTCGCTCTCGCTCTCACTCCTTCTCATGCCAAAGCAGGAAGGTCTAGTAATGTGTCTGTTCTGACCAATGAAACACTCCATCCTTACCAGCAGGGGAACAGCTAGGACAGCAGCAGGTGCAGTCTTGTTCCCCTGTTTAATCTATCTCACTGGTTCTTTAAATTTTATCTTTTGCAGCTAGAGCTAAAGGCATTGTTTTCTTGACATGACGATGCTTTAATGTGTAACAAGTGGTGATTTGATACACTCATATTGAAGACATACAATATGGGGAAGAATGAAGGGGGGTGGGGAACTGAGGCTGCAATTCTAAACACATTTACAGTGGAACCTCGGTTGTTGAACATCTCCATTGTCATACGTTTCAGCTTCCGAACGCTGAAAACCCAGAAGTAACTGCTCCAGTTTTCAAACAATTTTCGGAAGCCAAACATGCTATACGGCTTCCGTCTTAAGTTCCCCTATTGTATTGAGGCTTCTGCTTTCTAAAATTCTTGCCGGATAAACCCAGATGTTAAATCACTGGAACTCAAATATAATCCAGACTTTCTGCAAATTTCACAATTTTAGAAATTAAGAAGAAGAAGAAGAAGAAGAAGAGGAGGAGGAGGAAGAAGAAGAAGAAGAAGAAGAAGAAGAAGAAGAAGAAGAAGAAGAAGAGGAGGAGTTTGGATTTGATATCCCGCCTTTCACTTCCCTTCATGAGTCTCAAAGCGGCTAACAATCTCCTTTCCCTTCCTCCCCCACAACAAACACTCTGTGAGGTGAGTGGGGCTGAGAGACTTCAAAGAAGTGTGACTGGCCCAAGGTCACCCAGCAGCTGCATGTGGAGGAGTGGAGACGCGAACCCGGTTACCCAGATTACGTGACTACTGCTCTTAACCACTACACCACACTGGCTCTACTTAAATTAAACTACTTCTGTCTGCAAAAAACATAATCTACACTACAAGAAAATCAGTTCAACCTCAGTGTGCTTTGATTTGGTTTAAGGCTATTAAGTGCAGCATATAAATTTTAGCCTCAGCTGAAAATAAAAGCTCAACTTTTGATTCAGTCTTGAAATCAGTTTAAAATAGTTCAGCTGCTCACATCTTCACCTTAATCTTCACCCATTGTCTACCAGACCCTCCAAGTATCCCTATTTTCCAGGGATAGTTCCAGATTTACAGAACCAACTTGATCTGATTTGATCATGGAATGTCCTGCTTTTCCTTAGGACGTCCCTATTTTCATCAGAGAAATGTTGGAAGGTATAGAGTTTTCTGACTACCGAGCCATCTGAAGGCAGTCCTGTATCGGGAAGTTTTTAATGTTTAATGGTTTATTATTATTTTTAATATATGTTGGAAGATGCCCAGAGTGGCTGGGGCAACCCAGTCAGATGGCTAGGGTATAAATAGTGAAATTATTATTATTATGGGATAGGGTGTCCCTATTTTCCGTGGAGAAATTTTGAAAGGTATGGTCTACTCCCCACCCCCAGGGTGAGCTCAATCCTCCTTAAAGAAAATATATATTTTTTTCAAATCATGAGAATTTGGTGAAGTCTAGTAATTGAGGTACACCACCTTGTGGTTTTCAAAAAAGCACTTCATCATTTAATTGGCTTCAACAAGAGCTGGAGAAAGGTAACCAGGGCTATAAATTTAAGGCAAGCTAGGGTAGGAGCATGCTCTATGAGCAAGCTGCAAAGTATAGCTGATGGAGTGTCAGATCTTCAGTGACAAAGTTTCAAGGTCACAAGTGAGTTAGTCTGTCAAATTAGACTCTGAACTGGTTTCAAGAATTGGATTACATCCATATTTGGGAGTTATACAGAATGTCCCAAGTATAGCTATCTTCCTGCTGAACAGAACTCACAGGTGTGTGCAGTTAGCTCTTGTTCGCCTATGATAATAAGTTTATTTTCCTCTTGAGGCCAAGTAGAAGAAGCTGATCAGATGGGTTCATGGATGAGGTAATGATGGATGAGAGCAGTCAGTATCCTACCCCCAGGGTGTTGGCTCATCCACTGCCATTGAAAATAGGGCCACAGAGAAGGAAGACATCACTGTATGGAAGTTGGAAACAATCCCTTAAAGGTAAAGGTAAAGGTACCCCTGCCCGTACGGGCCAGTCTTGACAGACTCTAGGGTTGTGTGCCCATCTCACTTAAGAGGCCGGGGGCCAGCGCTGTCCGGAGACACTTCTGGGTCACGTGGCCAGCGTGACATCGCTGCTCTGGCGAGCCAGCGCAGCACACGGAAACGCCGTTTACCTTCCCGCTAGTAAGCGGTCCCTATTTATCTACTTGCACCCGGAGGTGCTTTCGAACTGCTAGGTTGGCAGGCGCTGGGACCGAACAACGGGAGCGCACCCCGCCGCGGCGATTCGAACCGCCGACCTTTCGATCGACAAGCCCTAGGCGCTGAGGCTTTTACCCACAGCGCCACCCGCGTCCCAAACAATCCCTTAGAAGCGGTCAATTCTTGTCATGCTGAGGATATTCCACAGGGGGAAAGAGGACTCCTGTTATTGGGAGAGTCAATTATAAGGAACATATATAGATGGATGTGTAATAGTTATGCAAACCCAGTGCCGGATTTACGTATAAGCTAAACAAGCTATAGCTTAGGGCCGCACTCTCTTGGGGGTCCCCAAAAAATTTAAAGGCAAAAAAAACTGGATGTACATTTCCAAAATATGAGATAAAAAACTAATAAAATAAAACCTACATACAGCAACAGTGTTTTGTGTTGTGTAGGCTCCTATGATGTAAGGAATGGCCCCCGCCTGCTAGTCTGCTCCCTAAAATATCACTGGTTTGCTCATTTCTATATTGTTGTTGTTGTTTAGTCATTTAGTTGTGTCCGACTCTTCGTGGCCCCATGGACCAGAGCACGCCAGGCACTTCTGTCCTCCACTGCCTCCCGCAGTTTGATCAAACTCATGCTGGTAGCTTCAAGAACACCATCCAACCATCTCATCCTCTGTCGTCCCCTTCTCCTTGTGCCTTCCATCTTTCCCAACATCAGGATCTTTTCCAGGGAGTCTTCTCTTCTCATGAGGTGGCCAAAGTATTGGAGCCTCAGCTTCACGATCTGTCCTTCCAGTGAGCACTCAGGGCTGATTTCCTTCAGAATGGAGAGGTTTGCTCTTCTTGCAGTCCATGAGACTCTCAAGAGTCCCCTCCAGCACCATAATTGAAAAGCATCAATTCTTCGGCGATCAGCCTTCTTTATGGTCCAGCTCTCACTTCCATACATCACTACTGGGAAAACCATAGCTTTTACTATACGGACCTTTGTTGGCAAGGTGATGTCTCTACTTTTTAAGATGCTGTCTAGGTTTGTCATTGCTTTTCTCCCAAGAAGCAGGCGTCTTTTCATTTCGTGGCTGCTGTCACCATCTGCAGTGATCATGGAGCCCAAGAAAGTAAAATCTCTCACTGCCTCCATTTCTTCCCCTTCTATTTGCTAGGAGGTGATGGGACCAGTGGCTATGATCTTCGTTTTTTTGATGTTGAGCTTCAGACCATATTTTGCGCTCTCCTCTTTCACCCTCAATAAAAGGTTCTTTAATTCCTCCTCACTTTCTGCCATCAAGGTTGTGTCATCTGCATATCTGAGGTTGTTGATATTTCTTGCGGCAATCTTAATTCTGGCTAGGGATTCATCCAGCCCAGCCTTTCGCATGATGAATTCTGCATATAAGTTAAATAAGCAGGGAGACAAAATACAGCCTTGTTGTACTCCTTTCCCAATTTTGAACCAATCAGTTGTTCCATATCCAGTTCTAACTGTAGCTTCTTGTCCCACATAGAGATTTCTCAGGAGACAGATGAGGTGATCAGGCACTCCCATTTCTTTAAGAAATTGCCATAGTTTGCTGTGGTCGACACAGTCAAAGGCTTTTGCATAGTCAATGAAGCAGAAGTAAATGTCTTTCTGGAACTCTCTAGCTTTCTCCATAATCCAGCGCATGTTTGCAATTTGGTCTCTGGTTCCTCTGCCTCTTCTAAATCCAGCTTGCACTTCTGGGAGTTCTCGGTCCACATACTGCTTAAGCCTGCCTTGTAGAATTTTAAGCATAACCTTGCTAGCGTGTGAAATGAGTGCAATTGTGCGGTAGTTGGAGCATTCTTTGGCACTGCCCTTCTTTGGGATTGGGATGTAGACTGATCTTCTTCATTCCTCTGGCCACTGCTGAGTTTTCCAAATTTGCTGGCATATTGAGTGTAGCACCTTAACAGCATCATCTTTTAAAATTTTAAATAGTTCAGCTGGAATACCATCACTTCCACTGGCCTTGTTATTTGCAGTGCTTTCTAAGGCCCATTTGACTTCACATTTCTATATATAGGTGCCTACATTCTGTATGTGCAAATGGCTTTAGATACCTATTAGGTCCATAAATTACCATATATCATATATTCAACACAAAAAACAGTGACAATTTGTTGTTGACAAAGGACAGGTGGACATATAAAGGGCCCCATTACCTCCAGTAGCTTAGGGCCTCATCAAACCTAAATCTGACCTTGTGCAAACCACATGACTTCCTTGGCTGGTGCAAAGGATACAATGATCATCTAGCTAGCTGGATAGATGGGATTGGGGAGGAGTCAGTAGTCATCGTGCATGTCGGTACCAATGCCATGAGGAAATGAAATAATGGACTTCCGGTCGGCGCCAGCGTTTAATGGCGGTCCTCGCTTCGAGCTCCGAAGGAGGACTGCTCCGCGAGTTTGGGTCTGACCCGCTACGGCGAGCGGGGGACCCCTAAAATCACAGGCGCTGAAGCCTGTGAACAAGGAGACTCGGTGGGCACCTTTTGCGCCCCCCGATACTGCGAAAGAGCCTTTTTAAAGGCTCCGGAGCGGCATCGGGTGTGAGCGCGGTGCTGAGAGTCGCAACCCAGCCCGCGGAGTGAAGCCGCGTCGCCATGAACGGAGAGCGCCGATTCCTTCCTGAAACTGAAATTTGACTGCAACACCCGTGAGTAGGACTGAGAGATTTGAACGGGACATTTAAATTTAAATCCTGAAATTTGGCTGAAAACGGGAAAGGCATAAACTAAGGAAGTCTGCCTCCCCCGGACTGCATGGCAATTAAAGCAACGAAAGAGTAAAGCTGTACTTTAAAGAAAGTTAACTTTTAAGCTGTCAAAACCTGACATCTGATCTAAACTTCCCCCCAGCAAGCAGGAGAAGGGGGGAAGAAAATTGGACATTGTTAACCTGCCTGAAATAAATTGGAGAAAAAAGATCTTCCACTGTCAAATCCCCGGGATGGGCTGCCTGAGTAAGGCACCGGGAAAGTGAACTGTCAGTTTAGACTGGATACTAAGTTGGGGTTTTTGTCTGAGACAAAGTTACGGGACTTCAATGGAATTACTTTGTTGAACTTTTGGTTATACTGGAAAAGTGCTACAGAAACTTTTACTGTGGACTTTTGGATTCTTTGTTCATTGCTCTATGCTTCTTTGTTTACTCCACTTGGATACAATTGAATGCTCCCTCTAGAGGGTTTAAAGAGAAACTATTATTGGGAAAGAGAAACAGTGGGATTTTCCACTTGCAAGTCTTTCCTGTGAGAACGACCTTGAGGATATGAGCGGTCCAGCAGAAGAGATAACAACTAGATCTAAAGCAAAACAAACACAAAGGAAAAGGGGTTCAATACCAGGCATAACACCAGCTGTACAGGAAAAAGCGACAACAGCATCTATGGAATCAATGACATAGGCACTGCTCAAAATAAACCAATCTTTGGAAGCACTGACAAAGCTGTCAACGGAAAATTCAAAAAAATTGACAGACTTAACAGCAAGATTGGACTTGAATACTGCAAGTGTAGCGTCTAATACAGAATCTATTAATAAATTGATTCAAGAAAGTTCTGAAACACGAAAGATTGCTAAAAGTGCAAAAAACACTGCAGAGGAGACAAAGGAGGAGCTTGTGCCAATTACAAAAAAAGTGAATGAACATGATGCAGCCCTATCTCTACTGGAATTACAGAGAAAGGAGAAAAATCTGAAATTAAGATTGGTTCCAGAGAGTGAGGGAGATAGCCTTGCGGAATTCCTTACACAGAACATCTTGGAATTTTGGCAAGAAGATTTGCAGGAAGAAGAACTTGAAATAACAACAGCTTTCCGGCTGGGCAGGAGGCAAGGCAAGAAGCCAAGGGATTGTCTGATTACATTGAGATCCAAAGAAGAAAGAGACAAAATACTGAACTTGCATTATCACAAGGCGTTGGAGATTGAAAATAGTCAAGTGCAAATCTTCAAAGATATCCCTAAATATATTTTGGAGGTGAGAGCCTTCTATAAAGATTTGGCCTACCTGCTGAAGAAAAACGACATACCCTTCAGGTGGGAGTTTCCACAAGGACTATCCTTTAACTTCAAAGGAAGGAAGGTTAAAATAAGAACAGTCCAAGATAAAGAACAGTTCTTGGAAAGATACCAGGAGGACCTGCAGAAAGGAACAGTAGAAACAACATCAGACAAAGGATCGACAGACATTGCAAACCTATCATTTGGACTTATACCACCATCTGAGGATGAACAAAAACTTGGAGCAGTCGGAGGAATAGGTACCTAATAGTAAAATGTCTCTGCAACTTCTTAGCTGGAACTGCAATGGTCTAAACCTTCCCCGAAAAAGACGCCAAGTTTTTCATATTTTGAAGAGAGAGCAATTAGACCTAATATGTTTACAAGAAACTCACGTGACCAGGATACATAGAAAATTACTTGTAAATAAGAGACTTGGACAGGAATTTATTTCATCAGATAAAGTTAAGAAAAGAGGTGTGGTGATCTATGCAAAAGAAAAATTGGCCCCTAAGATGATATTTAAAGATGAACAAGGAAGATACCTGGCAATTGAAGTACAAGTTCAAGGAGAAAAAATTTTGATAGTTGGAATTTATGCACCAAATGAGGGGAAGGCGGAATTCTTTAAGAAGTTGCATGAGACTTTAATGGACCATCTAGATTATAAAATAGTAATGATGGGAGACATGAATGGTGTGGTCTCCACAAACATGGATAAGGCACAGAGACAAGTAATTTCTAAGGAAGGGAGATTACCAAAGACTTTCTTTGAAATGACTGAAACTTTGGACTTGATCGACATTTGGAGAGTAAGGAACCCTCTTGAGAGAGAGGGAACTTTTTTCTCTGAAGCAAAAATGACATGGACAAGAATTGACCAAATTTGGGTAACTAGTAGTATGGCGCCAAGGATAAAAAAAAGTAGAAATCTGCCCAAAGACTTGCTCCGACCATAACGCTGTAAAGATGGAGATGAAACTAACAACAACTGGATCCTTTAGATGGAGGATGAATGACACCCTATTTAGAGATGAAGAGATTTACAAGAAGGCCCAAAAAACACTGAAAGATTACTTTGAGATAAACTTGAGAACTGAAGTGGAAAAAAGAACAATTTGGGACGCAAGCAAGGCTGTGATGCGAGGTTTCCTAATACAACAAAATTCCATAAAGAGGAAAAAGCAGAATGAGAGGAAAGAAAAAATCTTGGAAAAAATGAAAGAAGGTGAAAAGAAATTGAGGTCTAAACCAAAGTCTCATGAGATTTTGAGGGAAATAAAGCACTACCAGATGCAATACATGGAATTGATGAATCAAGAGATAGAATGGAAAATAAAGCAAATGAGACAAAAGACATTTGAATCAGCAGACAAATGTGGGAAACTTCTGTCATGGCAACTGAAAAAGAGGCAAAAACTGAACACTGTGACAAGTTTGGAAATGGACGGAAAGATCATCCACAAACCAAATGAGATAAGTAATTGCTTTCAAAGTTTCTTCAGGAAATTATATGCACAAGGGCCAGTCAACGAACAGGAAATAGAAGAATTTATCAAGAAGTATGGACTACCAAAGATTTCAGAGCAAAGCAAAATGATTTTGAATGAGAAAATAACAGGACAAGAAATAGAGGGTGCCATTCAGAATATGCAATTGGGAAAATCTCCAGGACCAGATGGTTTGACTGCTAGATATTACAAAGTATTGAAAGAATGGTTAGTACAACCACTGAAGGAAGTTTGTAACGAAATCTTGGAGGGGAAAAAGGCACCTGAATCGTGGAAAGAAGCCTTTATTTCACTTATACCGAAAACTGAGACTGAAAAGAACCAGGTTAAAAACTACCGCCCTATATCACTACTTAATGTGGATTACAAAATCTTTGCAGACATTCTGGCAAAAAGACTGAAGAGAGTGTTGGTAGGGGAGATTCCTAGGGACCAAACTGGCTTTCTTCCAGGGAGACATATGTCAGATAATGTGAGGAACATTATAGACATTTTGGAATTGTTAGAAGTGGACATTAATAGGAAAGCTGTTTTGATTTTTGTGGACATGGAGAAAGCCTTTGATAATATTTGCTGGAGCTTTATGAAGAAGAATCTCCAAGGGATGGGGGTAGGCCAAGGTTTTGAAAATGGTATAGGTGCAATATATTCTAAACAAAAAGCAAAGTTAATTGTAAACAATCTGGTTACGGAAGAAATACCCATAGAAAAAGGTACACGACAGGGATGCCCAATATCCCCTTTACTTTTTATATCAGTCCTGGAGGTTTTGTTAAACATGATCAGAGGGGACCAGTTGGTTAAAGGAGTTCAGGTCGGAGCCAGACATTACAAATTAAGGGCATTTGCAGATGACCTAGTATTGACCTTGCAACAGCCAGATACTAGTACTAAAAGAGTATTAGAACTAATTGAGATATTTGGTCAAGTAGCAGGATTTAAACTGAACAAACAGAAAACGAAAGTGTTGGAGAAAAATCTAACAATGGCTGAAAAAGAGAAGTTTCAGAGTGAAACAGGTTTAGCGATAACAAAAAAAGTGAAGTACCTGGGGGTAAACTTGACTTCCAAGAATGTGAACTTATTTAAGGACAATTATGACAAATGTTGGACAGAAGTAAAGAAAGATCTAGAAATATGGTCAAGGTTGAGACTTTCCTTGTTAGGCCGAATTGCTGTCATCAAGATGAATGTATTGCCTAGAATGTTGTTTTTATTCCAGACGTTGCAGATTTTGGACAAGATGGACTGTTTCAAGAAGTGGCAGAAAGACATATCTAAATTTGTCTGGCAGGGCAAAAAGCCCAGAATAAAATTTAAGATCTTAACTGATGCAAAAGATAGAGGGGGGTTTGCCCTGCCAGACTTAAGACTCTATTATGAATCGGCAGCTTTCTGCTGGTTGAAACAATGGCTGCTTCTTGAGAATACAGACATTTTGGATCTGGAAGGGTTTGATAATAGATTTGGTTGGCATGCATATATATGGTATGACAAGGTAAAATTGCATAAAGGTTTCAAAAACCATATTGTTAGGAAAGCACTATACAATGTTTGGATGAGGTATAAAGATCTATTGGAAAGTAAAACTCCCAGGTGGTTATCACCAATGGAAGCTAAAGAGACTAAAAAACTTAATATGGAGTCTAAATGGCCAAAATATTGTGAAATTTTAGAACAAGATGGTGAAAAAGTTAAATTACAGAGTTATGAGAAATTAAAGTCTAAGGTACGAGACTGGTTGCATTACCTTCAGATAAACGAGGTATTTAAACAGGACAGGAAAATAGGCTTCCAGATGGAGAGGTCAAAACTAGAAACAGAGCTGTTAGAACCCAATACTAAGAACTTGTCTAGAATGTATAATTTGCTGTTGAAATGGAATACACAGGATGAAACGGTGAAATCAGCTATGATTAAATGGGCACAAGATATTGGTCATGACATTATGTTTGCTGACTGGGAACAGTTATGGACCACCGGTGTTAAGTTTACGGCATGTAATGCCTTAAGAGAAAATATAATGAAAATGATTTACAGGTGGTACATGACCCCAGTCAAGCTTGCAAAAATTTACCATTTGCCCAATAATAAATGTTGGAAGTGTAATGAGGCTGAAGGTACCTTTTACCACCTTTGGTGGACCTGCCCGAAGATTAAAGCCTTTTGGGAAATGATCTATAACGAAATTAAGAAAGTCCTTAAATGGACCTTTCCTAAGAAACCCGAGGCTTTTCTCCTGGGCATGGTTGGCCAATTGGTGTCAAGGAAGGATAGGACGTTTTTTATGTATGCTGCTACAGCAGCAAGAATTCTTCTGGCAAAGTACTGGAAGACACAAGAACTACCCACTCTGGAAGAATGGCAGACGAAGGTGATTGACTATATGGGACTGGCAGAGATGACCGGCAGAATCCGTGACCAGGGGAGAGAGACAGTGGAAGAAGACTGGAAGAAATTTAAAATTTATCTTAAAAATTGTTGTAAAATTGAGGAGTGCTAAGATGTTAAGGTGTTAAGAAATAGAGAATTGCAGCTGTAATCAATAAGTTAAAGAAAAAAGATTTAATGAAAGTGAATCAAATAATTAGTTAACTGGAGGGTTGCTGAAGAAATGTAAAACAAGGATGCAGAAAAGGGGAGGTACGGGGAAGTCCGGGAAGTAAGGTGCATGAAAATAAGATTATGAAATTATACATGTTTATATGTTTGTATGTCTTTGTTTTGTGTATTGTTTGTTTTTATTAAGTGTTTGGAAAATTAATAAAAATTTATATATATATATAAAAAAAGAGGAAATGAAATAATGTTCCCGAAGCAAAATTTAAGCTGCTACATAGAAGGTAAAAAGCCAGGACCTTCTGGGCGCCTTTGATATGCTGCCCATTCCATGTGCAGGACCAGCAAGACAGGCAGAGCTTCAAGGGAACCTCTAGAGCTGGAGAAGAGTTGAGAAAAGGGCACTCAAAATGATCATGATTGTGGAACAATCTCTTACGAGGAAAAGTTGCAATATTTGGAGCTTTTTAGTTTAGAAAAACCAAGAAGCTGAAAGTTGAAAGATTCAGAAGTCAGGATAGACAAAAGGAAGTACCTCTTCACATATCACATAGTTAAAGTCTGGAATTAGCTATCACAGGATAGAGTAATGGCAACCAAATTAGATAGCCTAAATTTCTCTAAACCAGTGTTTCCCAAGAACTAGTAACAGCAACAATGATCTCTAAAGCTCTAAATCAGTGTTTGCCAAACTTGGGTCTCCAGCTGTTTTTGGACTACAACTCCATCTTCCGTAGGTAGCAAGACTGATGGTCAGGGATGAAAGGAATTGTAGTCCAAAAACAGTTGGAGACCCTAGTTTGGGAAACACTGCTCTGAAAGCTATCAATGACGACCAGTCACTGTGGCTCTCTGAATACCAGCTGTACATAGGAGAATGCTGTTGTGCTTAGATTCTGCTTGTAGACTTCCTATAGGCAGTTGGCCAGTCATTGTGAAGATAGTTTACTGGACTATATGGGCCTCTGCTTTATGCTGAGTCACTGTGGTAAACATATTTACAATGGGGGGGGGATACCTTGGAAAATTAATGTGCTAGCTATGCACTTTAGGAAGCCAACAATAATTATAAACAGTCCCCTTGGTGCCAGATTGTAAACAAACATAATTTATTTTAGGCACAGTGTATGCAAATGAAACTTATCACTTTACTTCCTAAGTTGAACAGGTACTCTGACTAACAAGGAAAACTGAGCAGATCTGAAAAGCTTAGGGAAGCAATAAAAAATTTAGCACCCCACTTATCTTTTAGGACCTGCATACCTACAGGATCCATATAATTTGCATCTGCTGCTGATAGTGGTCTTTTCAGTTTAGGTATCTAGTTTAAGGATCAGTAGACAATTAACAATTGATAACCAGCTCAAATAGCTCACCTGATCTCTCTCTCTTTTGAGGCATATTCCCACACTGCCATTGTCCCTGTTCACTATCTCAGCTACAATGAACAATAACTCGAAATCAAAAACAGAGGCACCAGCAAGAGGAATCTGCAGCAGAGAGAAATTAACAAGAGGAACGTCATATATTTGTCACAATTTCTTCTGCACTGAAATCTTCTAATAAAGTTGTAGATACTCTATAAAGATTTGTGAAAGGGCTGCTATTTGAATATATCTGATTAACTGAGAAGAGAAAAAATTATTAGGAATACAATGAAATCTTGTATAAATGCAGGGTATGGAAGCATATATTTTCCATGTGGCTTATGGAGATTATGTTTGATTTCTCAGCCAGTGTGCTGACTCATGCTAAGGAAGTGATTGACAGCTTATGTAATTGGTTGACAAGCACATTGTGCAAAGTATGGTAGTATGCTCTTCCCCCAATGCATTATGCACAGCAGGCACAGCCCACCAGATGTTGTTGGACTACAAAAGTCATCAACCTTGAACATCAGAAGTGGCTCACCAGAAGGGGAGGAGCCACTATACTATGCTCCCAGGAGGGGGTTTGCTGTTGCACCACATTGACTTCCACACTACCCCTCCCCTCCCCAGTAAATATCAGTGACCAGAAAGCTAGCATAGTGGCTCAGCCCCAAACAACAATGTCTTTCTATTTGCCATGGTGGGTTGGGCTGAAGGAAGTTGGATGGGGGATCCAACCACATCTGGAGAGCCTGATCTATAGGAATACCACATCTCAGTCTCTCTTCTGCGCTTCCCTCCTGCTAACTTTGAAATGGTGCATTGGGTACTAGTATTTCCTCCATCCATTGCAAGAAGCTATCTATAGGATCTACCCAACCTGTGTTTGTGTTTCCAGAGCGAGCAGCAGAAGTCAGCAGATGGTCCTTTTCTCCCAACACTTGTTGTTCTGATATACTGTGGCACTCAGGATATTTTTCTCGGCTATGGAGCCTACTTGGACTTTGACGTGCTTTTGAACTGCTAGGTGAGCAGGAGCTGGGACCGAACAATGGGAGCTTACCCCATCACGGGGATTCGAACCGCTGACCTTCTGATCAGCAAGCCCTAGGCTCAATGGCTTAGACCACAGCGCCGCCCTGTCCCTTACTACTACTACTACTACTACTACTACTACTACTACTCCTAATGGAATAGGACGTCCCTGTTTTCATTGGAGAAATGTTAGGGCATGATGTAGTCAGCAGACTTCCTGCCTCCCCACTGGCTATTTACTAATTTGAATTCGTTTTACTGTAGATTATAAAATAGAAGTTTGCTGTCGCTTTCTTGTATATTAAACCTCATAATCCAGGCCACATTGCGTCAGAAACAGGGCACAGGAACAAACATATGCACAATTTTAAAGTGCTTGCAGGACATGGGTGTGGTGTTCCTGTTCTTCTCTAAGAAGGACTAGAGATAACTTGAAAATATGAAAAAGAAGCAGCAGCTCAAACTGAGGTAAGTATGTGATGTTGTGTGTTTCCCTTCGACTGGGAGCTTTATCAGAGTGTGTGTGCACAAAGTCACCTTGTCCCTAGGGCAATATGTTTCATTTGTTTAAATGTCATGTCAAGACAGAGCTTTTCAGGACTTTGTTTGAAAAACCATGGGGCATGTAGAACCTTCCAAAGGAGCTTCAAATTCTGGCTTCCCAGAATAAAAAGATCGGCTGCAGAAAAGACCTTGAGAAGCTTTACTTGGCGTCTACTACAGTGCTCTGAAGTTCATGCTGCTCAGGCACTTCCAAAATAGGATGCCCCCCACTGCTCTCACACTACTGGCCGACGTGCATGGCTGAACACCCAAAATGGTGTCCAGGGGTCCTTTACCTTTCTTTTAAAGGTGCCACACAATAAACAAGAGGCCCAATACATTTCCAGACCTATGGGAGAAGATTATTCTCCTCTTCCAGCTTAATCACTTTTACATTTTTTTCCAGAATGTAGAATCAGGCAGAGGAATATTAATGAGACTAAGAGCTGGAAGACCAGGGTTAAAATCAGCCATGTAGCTCGCTGTGTGACCTTGGGCCAATCACTCTCTCTCAGCCTAACCTACCTTGCAGGATTGCTGTGATGATAACATGAACACCAGCCCAAGCTCCTTAGAGAAAAGGTGGAATGGATATAAACATAAACTGATAAATAAGGAGGAATCAATATAAACATTATCTCTGTAGACTACCTGTGCTTCGCTTTGAATTGGGGGAACAGGGCCAGGTTTGGAATCATGAACAAAATAAACCTAAAAATCAAAGCAAGAAGAATCTGGGACACAATCAGGATATTCAAATTGGCAAGCATTGGACTTTATGTGTAAGTCATTGACAAAACAAGTGTGTGGCTGTCTGCTAAAAATGTAAAAATGGTAAATGACCCCTAGACGGTTAAGTCCAGTCAAAGGTGACTATAGGGTGCAGTGCTCATCTCGCTTTAGGCCAAAGGAGCCGGCATTCGTCCACAGACAGCTTTCTGGGTCACGTGGGCAGGATGACTAAACCACTTCCAGTGCAATAGAACACCGTGACGGAAGCCAGAGCACACGGTAACACCATTTACCTTCCCACCACAGTGGTAGCTATTTATCTACTTGCACTGATATGCTTTTGAACTGCTAGACTGGCAGAAGCTGGGAAAGAGCAAAGGGATCCCACCCCGTCATGCGGATTCAAACTGCTGACCTTCCGATCCGCAAGCCCAAGAGGCTCAGTGGTTTAAACCACAGCACCACCCACTTGACTAGGTGGGGTGTGTAGTCAGGTTGTAATCCATGATCCTGTACTGCACATAGGTTATGCACACTGAATTCTCATCTGAATCATAGAATCATAGAGTTGGAAGAGACCACAAGGGCCATCGAGTCCAACCCCCTGCCAAGCAGGAAACACCATCAGAGCACTCCTGACATATGGTGGTCAAGCCTCTGCTTAAAGACCTCCAAAGAAGGAGACTCCACCACACTCCTTGGCAGCAAATTCCACTGTCGAACAGCTCTTACTGTCAGGAAGTTCTTCCTAATGTTTAGGTGGAATCTTCTTTCTTGTAGTTTGAATCCATTGCTCCATGTCCGCTTCTCTGGAGCAGCAGAAAACAACCTTTCTCCCTCCTCTATGTGACATCCTTTTATATATTTGAACATGGCTATCATATCACCCCTTAACCTCCTCTTCTCCAGGCTAAACATGCCCAGCTCCCTTAGCCGTTCCTCATAAGGCATCGTTTCCAGGCCTTTGACCATTTTGGTTGCCCTCCTCTGGACACGTTCCAGTTTGTCAGTGTCCTTCTACTGCATGATCCTACATTTCTTCTACTGCATGATCATCTTCTGCATGATCCTACATTTTGTAATAGAATGGGCTCATCTCCATTTGCCCCACCGCTTCCCCCTGGGAAAACCTGTGGCTTAGTGCTGAATCAGAGCAAACGGCAATCAGATTTTCCATGGATTGCCATTTGTTCTGATTTTTTGCTAAAGAGTAGGTTTTCCAAGGAAAAGTTGTGAGTCAAATGTAAAACCAAGCCTCCTACATTCACAAATGATTGCAAAAGATGGTATATAGAAACATACACACTCAATCCAGCATCATTTTCTCATTAAAATATATTAATAAAAACAAACTGCTCAAAGTAGCACCCACACCCTTCTCCTGGCTAGCTACAAAGTGTTTCAAGGTGTGGCTGTGGTCCGGGAAACAGCCCTAAGGCTGCTCAGACTTTGCAAACTTAATGTTTGACTGTATTATTTGCACTGTATATGCACAGAATGTATCTTGGGCAGTGGGTATATGTGGATTGTTACTTGTATTTCTAGAAATTGAAAAATAAAGTTTAGAAGTGAAAAAACAAAACAAAACACTGAAACTGCTGGCACATGGGGCTAGAATAAGAGCCATATTGATTTTAGACCTGACAAAATACCCTAGAAATTAATAAATGGTAGAATTTTGATCATTTGGGTTGTGAGGGGAGAAATACAAGCTGCAGAGGAATAGGTTTTGCAAAATGACCTGGCCAAGCTAGTGTGATTAAGAAACAATACAGGGTCATTGGCAATGCAAGAGAACTGTCCAACCCCCTTGCCCTGAGATGTGAAAAGAGACTGGGGGTTTGGAACATTGCCAGGGTAACTGGGTGTGAGTTGAAAGGAAGAATTTTTAGCAAAGTGTTCTGGGAGGGAGAAGGGGGGAGAGAAAAGACAGAGATCCCTCTTGGGCAGGTTGGCTGGCAGAGATGCCTTGGGCTGCACTGCTGTGGGCTACAAGTCCCTCTTGACATAACCATGCTGTAAAATGTGGAGTCCCCCCATGGGCCTGCAACTGCAGCTAGACTACCCTTGTAGAGGGCACAGCCTAAAGAATTAAGCAATCTGCAAAACCAAGTTCACTTGGGTCTCTTCTGATGAAATAACTCCATGTTCATGACAATTATCATGCTACAATCAAATAAATGGAACATCACAAAGGAGAGATCATTCAAACTCTGCTCAGCCAGTTCATGAAAATCTTTTATAATAAATACATTTTTTTCCAACAGAGAAGTTGTCTCTTCTATCAAGAGGGGGAAATTTGCTGGACTGTGACAAAGTCATAATAAAAATATTTAGGGTGACCTAGCAAATGTATTTTCTTTTATTTTTAAAATCCAAGCACTCAATCTCTCTGCATCTTTCTCTTTTAATTTTCCATACTCTGTTTCTCTATTGCCCTTGTCAAAGGGTGATGTGATGCTGGGCCTCAGGCCAATATCATGTGCATTGCACATTTCATCTTGTTCTTTCCATCTATAGCTGAATGACTTATAGGCATTTTGAGAACATCTCATTAAAGTCTTATTAGCATTTTACATTTGTTCAAAAGCAGATCTTGCAAATCTTCTCATTGTCCCTAGTTTATAGAGGGCGAAACTTGTACCGCCTTTTTAGAGCAGTGAAGCAATTTAGCGACTGCCCGGAGTTTAAACAGATTTATTCTCTAGCCATGCCCTGGGGAAGGGATTTCTACAAGTTCAAGCAGATATTGCCTATGCACAGTACAGAATGTCTAACCCCAGTGATGCCACCGAAACACTTTTCAACCTCTGCAACAATTATTTTTAAGTAACTTTTTTATTAATAAGAAGACTCATGAACTTTCATTCAGTGCTTTGAAAAACAAATTAAAAAGTACACATTGTACACAAAGATTGATAGCTACACCAACATGCCTTGATCTCTGGAGTCGGAATGCTTAGATAAGGGAATTGAATACTGAACAGTGAACTGTCAGCACATTGGGAACACTTGTTGCATTAACTCTGTAAAAGTTATATTGCTGCTGGAGGGACTTTATTACAAAATAGCATTGCTAACAATTTGAAACTGTGGCTAACTGGAAAGGGGGTTTCCAGAGAAATACTGATTTTAAAAGGAGGCTGGTGTGTTACCCCCCTAGTGGAGACTTTGTGGCAACATAAACAACAAAGCCACTGTAACAAGATCTAGTGGAATTTTCCTTTGGGTAACAAAGTGCAAGAGTGCGACGTGACCTTGGCTTTGAATGAGAGTGTTATGGATAAAGAGAAGGGGAAATTTGAAGAAAAAACAAGCCTAAGATCCGGTAGACAATACAAAATTGACATTTCCCATCAGCGTAGAGCCTCAACGTCCGGCGGCATAGGAACAGCTGCTGCCTCCCAACCAAAAGTAAGAGCAATGTCTACAGAAGATACTCTGGCACAAGCTCTTAGCAAAATCAATGCATCTCTAGAAAATTTAACGAAGCAGGGTACTGAGACAACTAAACAAGTTGTGGAAACTAATAAACAAGTGGCGGAAGTCTCAAAAAAATTGATTTGAATACGAAAAGCATTGAGGACCTTGGGAAGAAGGTAAATTCTAACACAGAGACTATCGTAAGGCTTTTGGAGGACTCTACCACAACCCGAAAGATTGCTGAGGAAGCGAAAGAGATTGCGGTTGCCACTCAGGAGAGGATACCACCGGTCATCAAGAGATTGGAGGACCACGACCTGACTTTGTCTATGATCGAATTGCAAAGAAAAGAGAGAAACTTAAGGTTGAGGTCAGTGCCGGAAAGTGAAAAAGATAACTTGGTGGACTTTTTAACAAAAGAATTTTTGGACTTTTGGCAACAGGACTTGGAGGAAGAAGAATTTAAGATATTGACTGCATTTAGGCTTGGTACAAGACAAAAGAAAAATAAAGCAAGAGACTGTTTGATAATATTAAGATCTAAAGAAGAAAGAGACAAAATTCTGAACCTGCATTACCGAAGAACACTAGAGATTGAGAATTCTTTTGTGGAGATTTATAAAGATATCCCGAAGCACATCTTGGACGTAAGAGCAGATTATAAAGACCTGGTTATTCTATTGAAGAAAAACAAGATATTCTTCAGGTGGGAATATCCACAAGGCCTTTCTTTTAAGTTCAAAGGAAGGAAGATAAGAATAAGATCATTGAGTGATAAAGACAAGTTCCTGGGAGACCACGAAGAAGATCTTCAAAAGGAGGTGGAATCCGGAGGGGAACTGGTAACACCAGGAAAAGGATCATTGGACATATCTAACTTATCATTTGGGTTGCCACCACCGACAGAGGAAGAACAACGACTTGGAGCAGTTGGAGGAAGTAAATAGTCTCAACATGGCTCTGCAACTTCTAAGCTGGAACTGCAATGGTCTAAATATGCCCCGAAAGAGGAAATCGGTTTTTCATATACTGAAGAAAGAACAATTGGACTTGATTTGTTTACAAGAAACACATGTCACAAGGCTGCACAGGAAATTATTAGTGAACAAAAGATTGGGACAATAATTCATCTCATCTGACAGAGTTAAAAAAAGAGGAGTAGTAATATATGCAAAAGAAAAACTGTTACCAAAATTTGTGTTTAAAGATGAACAAGGAAGATTTCTGGCAATTGAAATTCAAGCCCAAGGAGAGAAATTTATGATTGTAGGAGTTTATGCACCTAATGAGGGGAAATCGGAATTCTTCAAGAAGTTGCATGAGATTTTGTTAGACTATTTGGATTATAATTTGACAATGATGGGGGACATGAATGGAGTGGTCTCAACGAATATGGATAAGGCACAAAGACAAACACTTACTAAGGATGGAAGACTACCAAAACCATTTTTTGAAATGACTGACAATATGGACATAATTGACATATGGAGAACAAAGAATCCTCTTGAAAGAGAGGGAACCTTCTTTTCTGAATCTAAAATGACATGGACCAGAATCGACCAAATTTGGGTTACTAGAGGAATGGCATCAAAAATAAAAAAAGGTGGAAATCTGTCCAAAAACTTGCTCCGACCATAACCCAGTAAAAATGGAGATGAAATTAGCAACTACTGGCACCTTCAGATGGAGGATGAATGACACCCTGTTTAGAGATGAAGAAGTTTACAAAAAGGCCCAAAAAACTTTGAGAGATTATTTTGAAATAAATATGAACACTAATGTGGAAAAAAGAGTAATTTGGGACGCAAGTAAAGCCGTTATGAGACGATTTTTGATACAACAAAATGCAATCAAAAAGAGAACTCAAAATGAGAAAAAAGACAAGATTTTGGAGAAGATAAAAGATGGGGAAAGGAAATTAAGATCCAAACCAAAGTCCCAAGAGATCTTGAGAGAAATCAAGCTTTATCAAACACAATATCTGGAATTGATGAATCAAGAAATAGAATGGAAAATTAAACAAATGAGACAAAAGACATTTGAATCAGCGGATAAATGTGGCAAACTTCTGGCTTGGCAAATGAGGAAAAGACAAAAACTTAATACGGTTACAAGCCTAGAGGTGGGAGGAAAGAGTATTCATAAGCCAAATGAAATTAGAGATTGTTTCCAGAGTTACTTTAAACAATTATACTCACAAGGACCCCAGAAAGAAGAAGATATAGACCAATTCCTTAAGACGTATGGATTACAAAAAATCTCTCAGGAAAGTAAAATAGGTCTGAACCAGAAAATAACTGAACAGGAAATAGAGGGAGCCATTCAAAATATGCAATTGGGCAAATCTCCGGGACCAGATGGGCTTACTTCCAAGTATTATAAGATGTTGAAGGAATGGATTGTACAACCAATGAAGGAAGTTTGCAATGAAATTTTGGAGGGGAAAAGGGCACCGGATTCGTGGAAAGAGGCGTATATAACACTAATACCGAAGACAGAGACAGAGAAGACTCAACTTAAGAACTACCGTCCTATCTCGTTATTAAATGTGGATTATAAAATATTTGCTGACATTTTGGCTAAGAGATTGAAGAAAGTTTTGATTGAGGAGATCCAGGGGGACCAAGCAGGCTTCCTCCCGAAAAGACACATGCCAGATAATGTAAGGAATATAATTGATATTTTGGAAATGCTAGAAGTGAATATAAATACTAAAGCAGTTTTGATATTTGTTGATGCGGAGAAAGCATTTGACAATATTTCTTGGAGTTTTATGAAGAAGAATCTTCAGGGGATGGGGGTAGGCCAAGGATTCGAAAATGGTATTGGTGCAATATATTCAGAACAGAAAGCAAAATTAATTGTGAATAATGTGGTTACAGAAGAGCTCAAGATAGAAAGAGGAACACGTCAGGGGTGCCCAATTTCTCCATTACTTTTTATATCAGTCCTGGAGGTTTTGCTAAATATGATTAGAAGGGATCAGTTGGTTAAAGGGGTCCAGGTCGGAGCTAAACAATACAAATTGAGAGCATTTGCGGATGATTTGGTACTTACTCTACAAGAGCCAGAATCTAGTACAAAAAGGGTTTTAGAACTAATTCAAGATTTTGGTCAAGTAGCAGGATTTAAACTGAACAAAACTAAAACTAAGGTTTTGGAGAAAAATTTAACACCTATTGAAAGGGAGAGGTTTCAGAATGTGACAGGTTTAACTGTGGTTAAGAAAGTGAAATATTTGGGGATTAACTTGACAGCTAAAAATGTGAATTTGTTTAAAGACAATTATGAAAAATGTTGGATAGAAGTGAAAAAAGAATTAGAAATTTGGTCAAAGTTGAAGCTTTCCTTGTTGGGTCGAATTGCAGTTATAAAAATGAATGTATTGCCTAGAATGTTGTTTTTGTTCCAAACACTGCAAATTGTGGACAAGATGGACTGTTTCAAGAAGTGGCAAAAAGACATTTCTAAATTTGTCTGGCAGGGCAAAAAGCCCAGAATAAAATTTAAGATACTAACTGATGTAAAAGAAAGGGGGGGATTTGCCCTGCCGGACTTCAAACTTTACTATGAATCAGCAGCTTTCTGTTGGTTGAAAGATTGGCTACTTCTTGAGAATACAGACATTTTGGATTTAGAAGGGTTCAACAATACCTTTGGGTGGCATGCATATTTGTGGTACGACAAGGTTAAAGCTCACAAAGCTTTTAAAAATCATATTGTCAGGAAAGCATTTTACAATGTCTGGATTAAGTATAAAGATTTGCTGGAAAACAAAACTCCTAGGTGGCTATCTCCAATGGAGGCGAAGGCCGTGAAAAAACTTAATATGGAGTCGAAATGGCCGAAATATTGGGAAATTGTGGAACAAGAGGGGGATAAATTGAAATTGCAGAGTTATGAGAAATTGAAAGATAAAGTGCGAGACTGGCTTCACTATTATCAAATAATGGAGGTTTTTAAGTCAGATAGGAAAAATGGGTTCCAGGTGGAAAAATCGAAATTGGAGACAGAACTGTTAGAGTCCAAAACTAAGAACTTGTCAAAAATGTATAACTTGCTGCTGGAATGGAACACACAGGATGAAACAGTCAAATCAGCTATGATTAAGTGGGCACAAGATATTGGTCACAACATCATGTTTGAAGACTGGGAACGGTTATGGACCACCGGTATAAAATTTACGGCATGTAATGCCTTAAAAGAAAATATTATGAAAATGATTTATAGGTGGTAAATGACCCCAGTCAAGCTTGCAAAAAATTACCACTTGCCTGATAATAAGTGTTGGAAATGTAAAGAGACTGAAGGTACATTCTTTCACCTTTGGTGGACGTGCCCAAGGATTAAGGCTTTCTGGGAGAAGATTTATAATGAAATAAAAAAGGTATTTAAATATACTTTTCTGAAGAAACCAGAGGCCTTTCTCCTGGGTATCGTCGGCCAATTGGTGTTAAAGAAGGACAGAACTTTTTTTATGTATGCTACAACAGCAGGAAGAATACTTATTGCAAAGTATTGGAAGACAGAAGATTTACCCACCGTGGAAGAATGGCAGATGAAAGTTATAGACTATATGGGTCTGGCAGAGATGACCGGCAGAATCCGAGACCAGGGGAAAGAGATGGCGGAAGAAGATTGGAAGAAATTTAAAGACTATCTTAAGAAATATTGTAAAATTGCTGAATGTTAAGACGATGTTGATTTTGAAATTAATGGGTTGCCAGCTGTAATTTTTATGTGGATATGAAAAGTAAGTTTAAAAATCTAACAGAAACTAAGGAAAAGATTTGTTGAAAAGACTTAATTAGAGAATGGAATACAGTAAGGAGAGGTATGAGGAGGTCGGGAAAGTAAGTTTCACGAACATAAGGGAATGAAGTTATACATGTTGTTGTTTTTTGTATGTATTTTTGTTTTTTGTGTGTTTTTTGTGATGTTTATGGTTTATAAAATTTGTGAAAATCCCAATAAATATCTTTAAAAAAAAAAAAAAAGTTTATAGAGGGCGAAACTTGTACCGCCTTTTTAGAGCAGTGAAGCAATTTAGCGACTGCCCGGAGTTTAAACAGATTTATTCTCTAGCCATGCCCTGGGGGAGGGATTTCTACAAGTTCAAGCAGATATTGCCTATGCACAGTACAGAATGACTAACCCCAGTGATGGCACCGAAACACTTTTCAACCTCTGCAACAATTATTTTTAAGTAACTTTTTTATTAATAACAAGACTCATGAACTTTCATTCAGTGCTTTGAAAAACGAATTAAAAAGTACACATTGTACACAAAGATTGATAGCTACACCAACATCTAATTTGGTGAGCACATTTGTCATTTTGGTTGTGAAATAATATGTCTATTATCATCCAACGTTGTTTTATTACCATGTTTCAGGATATTGTTAGAGGAGTCTAGGTTTCTGGCTTGATAACACAGTAAGCGCATGTAGTTAAAAAGGATTTATTGCAAAAAAAAAACCAAGCAGTTATCTCCGGATGGCTCTAGCAAGCCTCTGGCCCCCATCACTCAGTTGACCCTTCTGAGGAGTTCTTCCTGTATCAACAGAAGAGATTAAACCTTTCACCTTTACGTTTCTCATTTTGCTTCTTGTCTAGCAGCCTTCCTATCCGCCTACGCCTTGGACCTATTTGGATCTGAAAAGCTGTCTGTGGCTTTCTGCCTGTTTGGGCTTCCGGGGAGCTTTGGCTGTGTTCTAGCCTGCTCTCTGTCCCTCCCTTATCAGCCATCTGTCCAAGGTCAAGGGAAGTCGACACTGGCAGCTGCGGGCTCTCCTGTGCCAGCGTGAAAGCCCAGCCTCCCTGTTCCTGACTGCATTTTGCAGCCAGCTGTGAGATTACACTTGGAGCTGGTGTGCTCATGACAGATATAGTTGCAACTGGTTGAAAATGTCCCACTTTCCATCACTAGCATAAATTAGGAGAGCTTCCCCACCCCCTTTTGTTTGCCTCACTGACCTTTAGAAACTTCTGGAGCACCATTCAGCCACCCTCTTCTGTTCAAAGAGATGGAAACCTATCACCGGTGTGTGTGTGTGTGTGTGTGTGTGTGTGTGTGTGTGTGTGTGTTTAAAAAATATATTTCCATTGTAATCACTTGTAGAAGATTGTGAAGCAACTGGAAATCAATCTGTTTTGACTCAATGTGAAAATAGTTGCAGCTCAGTGTTACAGCACTTCCATTGTATATAACAGTGGTATCCAAACTTTTTTCAAAGAGGGCCAGATTTGATGAAGTGAACATGTGTGAGGGCCGGCCAAAGTTGTTGAGCTTTTTTTTATTATTTTGTTGAGCTTTTTTAAGGATTGAAGTCATTGGTGGACTTATTCCTTTTGGGGGGCTCTCCAAAAGCTGTTGCTCACCGACGGGTAGATAAATAGGCGAGAGCGGCTGTGAAAGTGCCCGCGGGCAAGTGGGCGGGAGAGCAAGCCGCACGTTGAGCCGCTGCAGGAGCCCGCAGGCAGGCAGGAGGGAGAGCGAGCTGCACAGGAAAGCGAGCTGCACATCGGGCGCACAGCAGCCATGATAGGGAGCAGCACACAGAGTGCCTGCATGAGCTGGTCAGTGGCCGGGATAGAGAGCCACATGCAGGGTGCCTGCACAAGTCAGCCAGCAGCCGGAAAACATAACAGGGCGCATATGCAAGCCGGTGGGTGGGCGGTTCCAAGGGTCGATGCTGGAGAGCTGCAGCTCTCCATCAATGCGTTGGCTCCTGGGCAAAACAAGCCGAGAAGCAGGCGCTCAGGGGCTGCAACAGATTCATTTCTCAGAATTGCTTGGGGGGCCAGATTAAATCGACCAGGGGGCTGGATTTAGCCCCCGGGCTGGACTTTGGACATGCCTGGTATAGAGGTTCCCAGCTTCAGTTCTTGGCATTTCCAATTAAAATGTGTTGGATAGCAAGTGGTGGAAAGGACCTCTGCCTGAGGCCTGGGATAGCTGCTTTCAGTGGAGCAAACATTGGACCAGATGGACAGAGAGTATGACAGCTTCCTGTAGTATCTGATCTCTGAAAACTTTATTCATACACACAGAATTCCTCTTTTGATGATGCAGCCATTAAACTGACTGGTTCCAGAATGAAGCACTGGCACTGCACCCCTTTTCATAAGGTGACAGATCTTCAATTTTGACATTTTCCATAGGCACCTGTTTCTATGCTGGATGCTTTTAGATTGTTTGAAATGTATGCACTGGCTTCTGAAAAGTGCATTTGGATATATGTATCCCTGAGCAGTTCAAAGCTATTTGAGGTATTTTGATGTAGAGTTTAGACTATTTTTTTGCAGAGAAGACTGACCCTTTTTATGTTGCATATTGCAATCATCCTTCTTCTTATTCTTTCCTGTAGCTTGCAGAATAGCAGTACTTACAACCCTATGTGTTTTCTTCTAATGTATATGTAATACAATCCTCCTTTTAGAATTCCATCAACCCACACTGAAGGTCAAGGCGAGCATGAAACCAGGCACTGGGAGCAGGCAATGTCACAATACTCTGTATTCAAACATTTGTACCAAAGGAAATACATAATAGCTTTCATTGTCTGCATGCTGCCTGAACCCTTCCGGGACAATCACATCCTTTCTTTCTATGGGCTTTCACTAACCTTATTGTTTGTTTGTTTCTCAATCAAGACCCAACCTAGTTTCTATCAGATTACCAGCACCTTTGATACTAAACATATGATAAGCTTTTTTGCATATGCTGAGTCTGCAGAGTCTAAGCCACTGACAAAATCAGCAAGTTTTTGCAGGTTAGACAAAAACACATAAATAAAAGAACCAGAAATTACCATCAGATACCAGAATGGTCTTAGTGTCTCTCTAGACTACAAAGACTTACATAATTAAAGTTGGGCATATAATTAACCTGCTAAACATCCTTTCAAGTTTTTATAAAAAGAAAATAACCTCTTTTACAGTACATTTAGCAATGACCTAAACAACCATTTTGGTAAATAGTAGTACAAATAGCAGTAAACTTGCATAGGTCAAATACTTATCTTATATGGATTCAGTTCACTGTTATATAGACAGATTATTATGCTCTACACCAGGTTGCTATTGGATTTCGATATTACAATTCAATGACTTTTGCACTGACCTTGGTGGTTGCCCTAGGAGGTTAGACTGAATTGCCTAACTATAATAAGGTTACCAGATTTTTTTCAATGAATCCTGGGGCACTTTTCAACTTCAGTCGGAATGGATGAATTTTGTCAGGGGACTGATTTGTAAATCCGGGGACTATCCCCGGGAAACAGGGACGTCTGGTAACCTTAAACTGTAAGTTTATATTGACGATCATGGTTGTGATAGACTCTCATCCAAATCCTTGCAAGTGACTTTAAACAAGTTGCTCTTTATCATATTTTTGTTTACATTTAGGATCAGTCTAGATGCAGCTGCATGCAATCATCTGCATGCAACCCAAGACAGTGGTAAAGGCATGCAGTGCAAATGGGGCCACATCAAATGCTTCATGCTTAAAAATGCACCGCACTGCAGACATACATGTGGATGGATATCCTCTTCTGGATTGTGCCCCAGCAAGGAAATCAGTGCTCTTAAGTTCCCCGCATTTCACATGCTGCACTTATTTTTTCTATTTGAAAATTTGTGCTGGTTTCTAACAATTTGAAGCATAAATCTTTAGGCTGAGCTAGGTGAATTTAAGAGTTCTCAGAAACTCTAGTCTCTAGAGGCCTTAGTGAGTGGAAAGAGAGATTAGAATTTGTTCACACATCTGACTTACAGGTCACACACCTAGTTAATGAATGACATCCAAACAAGTCTGCTGATGGGAAACTTTCAAAAGGTGGTGCATCCTGGCACCAAATATAAAAATGTACAAGTTAAATACTGTGAGAGAACTCATTGGAATGGGGGAAGTACAATTGAATGAATGCAGTAGTGGGGAAAATAATAGTTGAACCTTCAGTTCTTAAAGCACTGCAGTGGTGCATATGAATGCATTGTAGTTCTTCAAGTCTTACCATGTACTGGTTGTTCGTCTTTCAAGCAAATGAAAGGAACAAGAAACTTGCAACAAAACACTGTAATGTGGAGGATTCCTGTCAGCCAGTCAGGCATGTCCTTCTCCAGGGTATTCCACTCCCACTCCCACTCAGTTTTCCACTTTTACTTCATCAGTCATTCAACATTCTTGGCCACTAAGCATGCTGAGTCGCCTTAAGGTGTTTTGATGTCCCTCTTTGGATTATCCCCATCACTTCTTTGTGGTCCTGCAAATCTTGGCACTTCCCCAAGCCTGCTGATACCTCCTTCTTGTGTGTGGATGGCATCATTTTGAATACATTAAAATGCACACTCACTTTTGAACTTTGGATAGAAAGAAAAAAGATTCTGTTAACATGAAGAACAACTGAAGTTTCCCCTCCCCCTCTTTGCACCCCCGTCCCAGTGATAATATTATCAAGAAGGGGATAATTGGAAATTGCAGAGTTATGAGAAATTAAAAGACAAAGTGCGAGACTGGCTTCATTATTATCAAATAATGGAGATTTTTAAGATGGACAGGGAAATTGGCTTCCAGGTGGAAAAATCAAAACTGGAAACAGAATTGCTAGAACCTAAAACTAAGAATTTGTCAAAAATGTATAACTTGCTGTTGAAATGGAATACACAGGATGAAACGGTTAAATCAGCCATGATTAAGTGGGCACAAGGCATTGGTCATAACATTATGTTTGCTGATTGGGAACGGTTATGGACCACCGGTATAAAATTTACGGCATGTAATGCCTTAAAAGAAAATATTATGAAAATGATATATAGGTGGTACATGACACCAGTCAAGCTTGCAAAAATATATCATTTGCCCGATAATAAATGTTGGAAATGTAAAGAAACTGAAGGTACATTCTTTCACCTTTGGTGGACGTGCCCAAGGATTAAGGCTTTCTGGGAAATGATATATAATGAAATGAAAAAGGTATTTAAATATACCTTCTTGAAGAAACCAGAGGCCTTTCTCCTGGGTATGGTCGGCCAATTGGTGTTAAAGAAGGATAGAACTTTTTTTATGTATGCTACAACAGCAGCAAGAATACTCATTGCAAAGTATTGGAAGACAGAAGATCTACCCACCATGGAAGAATGGCAGATGAAGGTGATAGACTACATGGGACTGGCAGAAATGACTGGCAGAATCCGAGACCAGGGAAGAGAGACGGCGGAGGAAGATTGGAAGAAATTTAAGGACTATCTTAAGAAACATTGTAAAATTATTGAATGTTAGAACGATGTTGGTTTAGAAATTAGGTGGTTTCTAGCTGTAATGATTATGTAATTAAGAAAGGAAATGTTGAAAATCAATAGAAATTATGGGGGGGATTTGCTGAATTAATAATTAGAAATTGGAATACAGAAAGGGGAGGTATGAGGAGGTCGGGAAAGTAAGGAATTAAGAAAATAAGGGATTGAAATTATACTTGTTGTTGTCTGTGTTTGTATTTTTGTGCTTTTTTATTTTATATAATTTTTTTTTGAAATTTCAATAAATATCTTTAAAAAAATAAAAATAATAAACATTATTTTCCAAAAAAAAAAAAAAATCAATGTCCAACAATTAGCAGCGATGGAAGTCAGATCATTTTACTAATGATTTAATTAGGTAGGAAAGAACTAGAATTAGGTGTAACAAAACGTATGTAATTTTTATATATCATATGGCAGAGTTCTCAGTCTTCATGACAATAAATATTCCAGAGTTTAGAAAAAAATTAAAGGGTTTGAGCCTTTTAATGCAATAAAACAGAGACTTTATTAGCATTTAGTCCAGGGCCCAGAGAACACAATGCGTATGTTTGTTAAATCTCACGTGATGAAGAGAAGTCACCTTGGACCAGGCAAATACTTCAGAACATGAACTTTTCTGTGGATGAGGTTAGGAAGAGAGAAGATTAGAGAACCATACTTATTTGGATTGCTGCCATCAGGGAAAAATGAGGGCAAAGAACACCATTACAATAGATTTGGATGAGTCTGGAACAGCATATTGAGGATGCTATATTGTCAATATTTACAAAGCAGAGGGTCTTTGTGGCTGGGGAAGGGGGAGAGGGTGCCTGGAGGATATATATACTGCATGAAATTTCTCATTTCTTTGGACTTGCTGTGGACTCACCACGCAAGTGCCTTCTGCTATCCGGAGAGCAGAATAAACTCTTTATTTGAACCAACCTCGGTGTCATTTGACTTCCTTCCTCCTGTCCTGGAGCAACGCAGACCCAATCGGTGAACTCCAATAAGGCTACAAGTTGACTTTTCTATTAATGAACCTCGCATTTTTAAAATCGTTTAACAGCTTTACAAATTCTTCTGAAATCCTGCACTGCAGAGGGTTGGACTAGATGAGCCTCAGGGTCCCTTCCAACTCTACAGTTCTATGATTCTGTGAAGCTACATACCACATCAGTACAACGTAGTGATCTTCATAGGGCAGCTGGAGGAAACTCAGCTGGATGTTTCCAAGAAGCAGCTTCAGGATCCCCTTGGAGAAGACAGAGCTTTGAGCTGTTCCCTCTGCTATTGCTTATCCCTCATTTCTCTCACCTCCACATTGCTATGTATGGAGGAAGTCAGCCCTTCAACACTCTGGTCCCAAACTATTTAGAGGGGTTTAAAAACAATCACCAGAAATAGATTAGGAGGCAGTGCAGCCTTTTCAAAAAGGGAGTCACATGATCCCTATGTGTCCAGGAGAAAGATATGTGTATGATTATTAATAACAACAACGCGTATTTATATTCCACTTTCCTTCAAGGAGCTCAGGGTAGACACCCCCTCTGTTAGGACTAGAGAAGGTGAGTGGTTCAAGGTCAGTAAATGAGCTTCAAGCCTGGCTCAGTCCAGCACTCTCAGTCTAAATAAGAGCCTTTTAAGGCATAGTTTAATGCCCCATTATCTGCCAACTGTCCAGGCCAGCTCTCCTTTTGGCTTATGAATGGCTGAGCCTATATATAAAAATATAATGACTTACTAAGAATGTTACAACTTTGGGGGTGACTGGAATATCTTGAAACCACCCTCAGAAGGCATTAAAGCATAGCTAATTGGCCCTTGCATGTATTCTCAAATCATTAACCTGTTCAAAATGCTTGAACAAATATAAATAGGCCCCAGTTTGCTCTAGAGAAGTTTCTATTAGTGAACCTTTCAGGTCAGATTATTAAAAACCTTCCAATCTGCGCCCCATCCTGAGGGATGAAGGTAGGGTGAGCAAGGATTACTCACCTCCGTCACTGTTGTTGTGCAATGCCAGGTCTATAGGCAACAAAACCGCCACCCTGTGAGACTTCTTCACCTCGCAGGGGGTTGACCTGGCTTGTGTGACGGAGACCTGGGTGCGCGAAGGGGAAACTGTTACCTTACGAGAGATGGCGCCCCTGGGATTCTCCGTCCTCCACCAGTCACGGACTGTGGGCCAGGGGGGAGGGGTGGCATTATTAATCCGGGAAGATTGTTCTTTCAGGGCTCTACCATCGCCATCGATCCCCGGCATTGAATGTGTTGGCCTAGTGTGGGGCTCCGAGGTGAGCTTGGCTGTCTGGCTGGTGTACCAGCCACCTAGCGCACCAGCAGCCACCCTGTCAGGCCTGTTGGAGGCGGTGGCCGGCTGGGCCTTGGAGTTCCCTAACCTATTGGTATTGGGGGACTTCAACATCCATGCTGATGCCACTCCCTCCTCATAGGCTCTGGACCTGGTGTCTTCCATGGCGACACTAGGGCTCTCCCAGTTTGTTTCGGGCCCCACACATCAAGCAGGCCATACGCTGGATTTGATCTTTGGCATAGGTATAGATGTGATCATGTCTCCTTCGATGAAGGTGCCATGGTCTGATCACTATGCTCTGAAAGCCAGGATTGATTTTCCACCCCCACCCTGCTTAGGTGGCGAGCCAATTTGGGCTCGCCCGCAGAGGCTGATGGACCCTGATAGATTCCGTCAGGCCTTGTGGGACCTTGCTCCCCCTGGTGACTCATTGACTGAGCTTGTTGAGGGCTGGAATATCCAGCTCCTAGCAGCCATTGATGAGATCGCACCTAGGCACCCTCTGCGACCCCGCAGAAACCGGGCTCCCTGGTTTACCGAGGAGCTTCGGAAAATGAAGCGGGACCTCAGACGGCTAGAGCAAGTATGGCGGGGTGCCCGTGACGGAGCCTCAAGAACATCTTATAGGGTTTTTATGAAAACCTACGAGATGGCAGTGAAGGCCGCTAAGAAGTCCTACTTCTCGGCCTCCATTGCCTCCGCTAGCTCTCGCCCGGCGCAATTATTTAGTATAATTAGGTCGTTAACGTCCCTTGAAGGACAGCCAAATTTAAATAACAATTTGACACACAGCTGTGAGGCATTTGTGAGCTTTTTTGTGGAGAAGGTCCTGTTGCTCCGCCATGACCTCCCTGCCAATTTGGATACAATAAAGGAACTGGAGGCCCCTCGACTGTCCTCGGGTCCAGTATTGGACCACTTTGACCAGATATCCCCAGCCGATGTGGACAGACTCCTCCGAGCTGGAAAGCCCACCACCTGTCCTCTTGACCCGTGCCCATCTTGGCTGATTAGAGCGTGTCCAGATGAGGTGCGGGCCCCCCTGGGTGATAAGATCAATTTGTCCCTTGGCACCGGGATATTCCCAGGGGAACTGAAGGAGGCAGTGGTGTGCCCACTCTTAAAGAAAACATCATTAGATCCCTTAGACCTATCCAATTACCGCCCGGTTTCGAATCTTCCATTCCTGGGTAAGGTGATTGAGAGAGCGGTTGCTGAACAGCTTGGTAGGTTTCTGGATGAAACATCGGCTCTCGATCCATTCCAGTCCGGCTTCCACGCTGGTCATGGGATCGAGACAGATAGTCTCCGCAGGCAGCTGGATCGAGGCGGGTCGGGGCTGCTGATTCTTCTAGACCTGTCAGCAGCCTTTGACATGGTTGATCATGAACTCCTGGACCACCGCCTTGCCGACGTGGGGATCCAGGGCACAGTCCTTCAATGGCTGCACTCGTTTCTCTCTGGTCGGGGACAGAGGGTGGCGCTTGGGGGGGAATTGTCATCGCGCCACTCCTTGGTGTGTGGAGTGCCTCAGGGTGTGATTCTCTCCCCGATGCTTTTTAACATCTTTATGCGCCACCTCGCCCAGCTTGTCCGGAGTTTTGGGCTGGGTTGCCATCAGTATGCCGATGACACCCAACTCTATCTGTTGATGGATGGCCATCCTGACTCGGCCCCAGACACACTGACCAGATGTCTGGAAGCTGTGGCTGGATGGTTACATGGGAGCCGGTTGAAGTTAAATCCTTTGAAGACAGAGGTCCTCTGGCTGGGACGGGGCGATATGGGATTGAGGGGGCAACTCCCATCTCTTGCGAGTGTGCAATTAGTGCCAGCATCATCCGTTAAGAGTTTGGGTGTAATCTTCGATACCTCCCTCTCTATGGAGGCACAGATTACAGCTATAACAAAGGCGGCATTTTTCCATCTCCGCCAAGCTAAGCAGTTGGCTCCTTATCTCTCTCGCCCTGACCTAGCCACTGTGATCCACGCGACGGTCACCTCCAGACTGGATTATTGTAACTCGCTCTATGTGGGGCTGCCCTTGAGACTGACCCAGAAACTCCAGCGGGTGCAGAATGCCGCGGCAAGACTCCTTATGGGGTCTTCGCTGCGAGATCATATTCATCTGGTACTATACCAGCTGAACTGGCTCCCGGTGGAGTACAGGATCAGGTTTAAGGTGCTGGTTTTAGCCTTTAAAGCCCCATACGGCCTAGGACCCTCGTATCTACGGGACCGCCTCTCCTGGTATGTCCCACAGAGAAATTTATGGTCTGCAAATAAAAACATCCTGAAGATCCCAGGCCACAGAGAGGTTAGGCTGGCCTCAACTAGAACCAGGGCTTTCTTGGCTGTGGCTCCAATCTGGTGGAACGCTCTGTCACAAGAGACTAGGGCCCTGCAGGACCTGACATCTTTCCGCAGGGCCTGCAAGACAGAGCTGTTCCACCAGGCCTTTGATCAGGGCACAGCCTGACCCCCTCCTCTGGCAATCTGCACAGAATGTTGCTTAATGGTTGCCATTAATTTGATTTTAATTAACTTTATAATGAATGTTTTTAGAATGTTGGATTATTTTGATTGTTGTTAGCCGCCCTGGGCCTAGCTTCGGCTGGGGAGGGCAGGATATAAATAAAAATTTATTATTATTATTATTGTGCTGGCAATTCCCTCCACTGGACATGCATTTGACAGTTGTGTGAAAAGGTATTGCAAATGCATCAATATATGTGTCTAGAGCATAAGACAGGATTGTGTTTTGCTTGTGTCTGCTGCTATGCACATAGGACCATTTCACATGGCCTCCAAATAAACTGCCAGAGGGGAAATGGCTGGGGCATTCATCAGTGTAGGGTGAGGCCAGACATCATGACTCCCTCAGATGTGCTGACAACACATGAAGAGGTGCAACAGGGCTTCAGTCACATCCTACCAGTTGCCTCTTCTTGCTGTTTGCTTTGGACCAATATGCAATCCCTGAGCCAAAGAGGTAAGTGACTGTACAACCTTTAGAAGACATCTGAAGGAAGCCCTGCATAGGGACGTTTCTTAATATGTAATGTTTAACTATGTTTTTATATATGTTGGAATCCACCCAGAGTGGCAGGCGCAATCCAGTCCAATGGGTGGGTTATAATTAAAATTATTTATTATTATTATTATTATTATTATTATTATTATTATTATTAAATAGGACACCCCTATTTTCATTGGAGAAATGTTGGAGGATATACAATGGCAGGCCTGCTTCTTCTGGACAATGGGGCCAGGTGAATTACTGGGAGGAGGGTAATAAGCTTATATATGAATGTACAAAAATGGCTCAAGGCATTCTTAATATGTTTTAGTAGACACATAAACTAAGTTATTGACAATTTGCTGCCTTTTAATGGTATCTAAAAGTCCACTACCCAAAGCAGCTACCTCGTTTTGCCTAAGGCCAGACCAGGTCTGTTGTGCATTGGCAAAATCAAGGCTTATTTCCCACTTTAACAATACTTCTGTTTCAATTCCTGACCAGAGAAATCAAAGTCCAAAAGTAGCTGGAGAGATAACACAGTTAACTTGCTAAACATACAAGGGAAATAGGTACAGACATTGTTTTATACTTTTGCATGGCAAAGGGGTATGTATGAAACATTATAGAAGTGTATGTTAGCCTTTAAGCGCTATTGTTCTGACTTGAGCTGCAGCCAGGTAATGAATAAGTACATGGTACAGAAACACACACACATTTTAATCTCAACCTTTGTATGGTCCCATTGTGTATTTCAGCCTGCCCACTAAGACACTTGCGTTGAACGCCTCTGGAAACATTCCACTCAGGACAAAGGCATATTTTAGAGATGTCCCTCTCACAAAGAAGTATTGATGGGCCAGGGAAAAAAAGTTTGGTCAAATGACCATTTCATTATAATACAGCCTTTTGTTTAAGCTCTTGACACTGCAGGGAATTTTTTTTAAAAAATGTTTGTCAGTTCTGTAGATATCAGAAAATAGCTCCTCCCCATGTTTTGTTATATATCTTCTATATATTTTGGGAAATGGTCTGTATGTTTGTTTGCTCTCTATACATTCAGACACTTCTCTGCATGATGGTTCCTGATGTGGGAGTGACAGTCAATGTTCGGCTGCCGGCTACCATTTTGAGCTTGGCCCAGTAGGAAATTGGCAACCAGTGCAGATTTCTGTGTTAATACCAGATAACGTAGGTATTATATACTGACAAGGCCTCACTCCTGTTAGCAATCATGCTGCAACATTCTGAACTGACTGCAGCTTCCGCATCAAGAGCAAGAGAACCCCCACATACAGCACATTTCAGTAATCCAGTCTAGAAGTTGCCAATGCTACTTCAATGTGGCAATGCTTTACCGGTCCAGGAAAGGCTATAGCTGCTGAATCAATCACAGTTGTCAAAAGTCACTTCTAGCCACTGAGCTTACCTGAGTCTTCAGTGACGGAGCTGGATACATAAGCATCCCTCTAACTGTGAACCTGCTCCTTCAGGGAGAATGCAATCCAATCCAGGGTAGGCAACTGACCAATTTCTTGGACACAGGAGCTATTCACCCACTGTGCCTCCATCTTGCTGGATTCAAGCTCAGCTTGTTTTTCCTCATGCATTCCACCACTGGATCCAAGCAATGGCTCGGGGACTTTGTTGAATCAGATGTTATGGAGAAATAGAGCTGCGTTTTCTCAGTATATTGATAGCATCTCATCCCAAAATTCCTAATGATCACTCCCAATGAATTCATGTAGATATTAATCAGCACTGGATAGAAGATAGTCCCCTAAGGCACCACATAACATAGCCACCAGGGGGCCAAAATGCACTCTCCCAATGCTGCTCTCTGGACTTAGTCATGAAGGTACTATTGGAACCAGTGTAATACGGTGTGCCCCCAATTCCCATTCCCCAGAGCTTGTCCAGGAGGATGCAATGGTTAAACTGTCACTTTGACATGACCTTGCCTATTTTATGGCATAGGCTTGGCCTTCTCTTGAGATATTATAGCCAAACTCAGCATAAGGGTTTCTGAGTTGGGGACAGTGGTCTTTGTTGATGTTCAGATGCTAAGCACCATTTTGTATCACTATAGCAGACCAAAATGTGACTTTGCTGTAACTTCACCTAATTTTAATAATACGGGTCCAAAACTCAAAAATCACACTAACTATTTAAAAATCACAATATATTTTTGGTTTCTAAAAATTTCTGGGCAGATCAATCGATTAGATAGATAGATAGATAGATAGATAGATAGATAATACTCTCCACACAGTAGAGAGTCTGAATCCACACAGTCTGAATCCAACTAGCTTGTCACTGAAGTCACTGAAGCAAGAACTTCAATTAAAGAGAAGATGCTGAAAGATTCATCACCTCAGTTCATTCTCTTAGAAAGCTAAAGACAACTGTTCCCAGTGATGGGGGGAATCAGATCAAAACAGAGGTGAAAGCTTGCAAGGGCGAAGGGGTGTGGAGGCAATGTCATGTGAGTTACATCACACACATGCAACCTCCTGATGTCTGGCGCGTGATGTCGAGATGTTGGGAGGAACTGGGGGCAGAGCCAAACGTGGCAGCTGCACAGCTTCAATGGCCAGGAGCTCTTCCTCCACCTCCTCCTGGCGCCACCAGAGGCAGGAGACTGTTTCGATCTTCCTTCCTCTCTGCAACAACAGCAGGAGAAGGAGTCGCCCACTGGAGTCATGCTGTGCTGGGTTCCGTGCTTCGCTTCTGCACTAATGGGACATTGCAGGGGCCCAGTCTTTACCTCCCAAATATTGAGAGGGCCAAAAAGGGCTTGGCCCCTGCAGGTGGTCCCCCTGGATCAAACCATATCTCCATACTATTCTCTCGATCCATATCTCTTTTTTTCTCTTGGGGTTATGCATTAAGTAGCCACCTGGGTCCCTTTCTCTTTTTCACACATTTGTGTGCACGCACACACACTCACCTGAGCTGTTATTTGCTCAGTGGGGATAAACTTTCAGGTTCCTGCATAGTATCTGCATGTTTCCTCCCAAAATAAATAAACCTACCATCCCCCCCATCTGTGAAAGTAGCCATCTACCCTTTTTAACGTGATGATCTAACTACAGATTTCTTTTCATCTCATATAGTGGTGCCTTTAGTGTCACACTCCACTTAGGCCAGAATAGTCTTCTTCATTTAAACTTTCTTTATGTTAGAAAGCTCTCTCCATTTTTGTATGCAACCCATCCAATGAAAATTTGGATCAATAAGTTGCTTTCTGTACTTGCTTTGAGACAAGCCACTATCCTTAGCACCGCCTTCCAAAGGGGAAGGATCTAGTTGAAGAACTATAGCTATGGGGAGAGCTGTAGTTCAACTGCAGAGCATGCATGTTCAATCTCTGGCATCTCCAGGTAGGATTGAGAAAGGACCCTATCGGAAAGCCTGGAGAGCAGCTGCCAATCACTGTACAGTGGTACCTCGGGTTACATAGGCTTCAGGTTACAGACGCTTCAGGTTACAGACTCCGCTAACCCAGAAATAGTACCTCGGGTTAAGAACTTTGCTTCAGGATTAGAACAGAAATTGTGCTCTGGCAGCTGGAGGCCCCATTAGATAAAGTGGTGCTTCAGGTTAAGAACAGTTTCAGGTTAAGAACGGACCTCCGGAACGAATTAAGTACTTAACCCGAGGTACCACTGTATACAATGGGCAAATGATTTGACTCGGTAGAAGTCAACTTCCTATGCTCCTAAGGTAAAGGATTAATTTGAGCAAAGCATAGTACTTGGTTTCAATGGTGTGACCTAGTCCTGAAAATATGAATTGATAACCTCCAGTCATTGAGGCCTGTGTCTATTCTTGCAGTACTGCAGCTTAGGTGTTGGGAACTTAGGATGCAGAGCTGGAACCGCAAGGGTCATCTAGTCCAACTCCCTGCAATGCAGTAATCTTTTGCACAACATGGGACTCAAACCTATGACCCTAAGATTAAGAGTCCCATCACCCTTGACTATTGGCTATGCTGACTGAGATTGATGGGAGTCCAAAAACATCAGCAGGACCATGGATTCCCCATCACTGCTATGAGGAACAGACTTGTCTGGCTACGTTCCAAAGATGGATGAGGCAGCTGGAATCACTATGTGACTCTCTACAGCAGGGATGGAAAACCTGTGGTCCTCCAAATGTTGTTAGATTCTCAGTTCCCATCAGCTCCAGCAAGCCCAGCCAATGGTCAGGGATGGTAGGAGTTGGAGTTCAACAACATCTGGAGGGCCACGGGTTTCCCACCCCTGCTCCAAAAATATTTCCTGCCTGCTATTGACAATGCTAATGTTACAAGTCACACACACATGTGTTTCTCACAGCACATTCACAGAATGTGTACCCACATCATCTCATGTTAATTACACACAAATGTAAGAAAAGCATGTCAGTGTACTCAAAAGGCAGTCAGACATACCCGACTCCCAAAGATACTACCCCCTTGGTATGCAAAGGTAGATTAGTTGTGCAGTTGTTTGGATGATAGAACCTCTCAAGACACACCAAACATGTGGGACTGTAAAATCAAGAACTTAGCCACTATGGTCAAAGCTACACTGTAGAAGAAAAAAGCACCAGCCACTACATCTGCTTAGTAATGCAGGTCAATGTGGACATAACCTAGGATTCTGTTGTTCGCAATGCATCTTCATTTAACAGAGAGTCCTGTGTAAGGTCTCTTTGCTGACATTCAAAGCCTTCCATGTGATCAATGCAAGCTTGTTAAGAGAGCATCTCTCCTTTTGCTAACATGACCTCCTGCAGGAAACATGAAACTGCAAGGGGAATTTAATGAGGGCCGAAGTGAAAGCCAGCTAATCAGGGCAATGAACTTTTCAAGAAGGAAACAGAGATACCTGTTAGAGTATAATTATTCTGTTTAGAGTCAATACTAGTGCATGTGTGCTTAATTATATGAATGTCATATGAATGTGAAAGAGGAAAATGGTTTGTTTGTTTTTTAAAAAACAAACTCACACATTTACTTTTTTTATTAATATTGTTAATGGTTTGCAGGCGTCAAAGGTCCCCTAAAATTCCTGGATGCCAGATTCTCCCCATAATTTCTAAAATTAGTATATGTGGAGTTTTTTAAATGGATTTAGCAAGGCCTAAAAAGAAGTCAAGCCAATTTCCTCAGGAGCTTAGCTTAGAGGTGTGCCATCCACGAACAAAGGTGGGTGGTGACAGAGATGACAAAAGATGAGACATTTAATGCCAGAAAAGAAAGAGGGAGGCTACCAGAATTGCAGGTGGTGATTTTGCAACAGGCATCTGAAACAGAGATTGCCAGGGTGATGGGGAGGATGCTGGAAGCGGGAGGGGAGGATTTGTTTTCTGCAAAGGCTGCTGCTGCAAAGGAGGAGGAAGTAGGCAGAACTTGGGAGAGGCTGCACAGAGAGAGGGGGGGGGCGTGATACTCTTGGGGTGTAATGTTCTGCACCCCCTCCAATGAAGGTTTCAGGTGTAATATGTGTAAAATAAACTATTTCTTAAAAACACTAGTCTCTGCTGTGCCTCATTCCAAAGGAACACAAACTCAGACTAAGTGCCAAGATTCCAGAGGTTTTTGGCACTTACCGTATTTTTCGCTCTATAACACGCACCTGACCATAACACGCACATCGTTTTTAGAGGAGGAAAACAAGGGGAAAAAACATTCTGAATGAAACAGTGGATGTATCATTTTTGTGCTTCATGCTGTGGCCACAGACATGTGATCTGATGGTGAATTTGGGGTGACCCAATGCAAAGATCCTGAGGATCCATGTGGATCCATGCTTTTTAACCACGTTTTTGCACCATTGCAGCCCCAGGCAACAGTGGGTGCATGATTTTTTGGGGGTAGGCTGTAGCCATGGACATGCTATGTGATCTGATGGTGAATTTGGGGTGACCCAATGCAAAGATCCTGAGGATCCATGTGGATCTATGCTTTGTAACCACATTTTAAGTGGGGAGGGAAGGAAAAACAAAGAAGGGAAAAGGAGCATGAGAGGGGTGTGCAGAGAAGCAGCTGGCTAAGAATGCAGGAGAGGGATTTAACGGGGGGAGGAAAGAAAGGCAAAAGTTTCCCCCCACCCAAGCACCCAAACCAGCCAGCTCTCTCTCTCTCTCTCTCTCTCTCTCTCTCTCTCTCTCTCTCTCTCCCACCTGCATGTTGCCTGCTAGTCCCTAGACGCAGCACCGGAGCACAGAGAGGAATTAGATGGAACGACTCTCCTTTCCCCTCTGCTTGCCTGGAGGGGAGGGGCTTTCCCTGCTCTTTGTTCCGTTTGAGCAAACACAGCAACGAAACAGAGGAGGGTGGGCAGTAAGACCCTGAGGCAGAATGCAGGAAAGCAGCCACTTCCTCTTTTCAGGTTTCTCTTCTCCGTGACTCGCGATTTGATTTTTGTCTGATTTTTTGGCTCCAGGGACCACACATTCGCTCCATAACACGCACAGACATTTCCCCTTCCTTTTTAGGAGAAAAAATCTGTGTGTTATAGAGGGAAAAATACGGTAATCTGAGTTTGCGTGGCGATTCCTGCCCCCTCCCACAGATGGAATAAATAAAGACACAGGACACCAGAATTTAGGTTAATGGGCGAAAAATGGCCACAATTTTATTGATTACAGGTAAGGCTTTAGGCATTGGCCCTATCAGACTAACCGGTATAACCGGGAAGGGTTAAGCACCAACAGGGGGAGCCCCCGAGATGCACATCCCTAGGCGCTCCCCGAGGGGTTACTGCTCGGGGGGGGGGGCGCTTTAGGCCCTAGCCTCCATAGGTTTCAGACGAGGCGATGCCCCCCGGAGTCCTTTAACTAACTACCCTTCAACATTTGGGGGAGGTGATGGCGTTCCTCCCCCCCAACTCATTTGCATAATAATACCCCTGCCAATGCCTAACCGCCAAAACCAAAGGTGTTGTGACGTTTTGCTACGAGGTAGGCGAAAAAACCAAGTGGCTTCCAAAATATAGCCAATTGGCCAAATGGAAAAACTCCTACCAGGCCCCTTGCGGCGACCAGCTGAAGCCCATAGCAAAGTCCAAATGCAAACCTAAAGGGCGGGAGGGTGGGAAACCGCAGCTGCTGAAAGAAAAGAAAGGGGCGAGCGTGGGCTGCCCCGACCTTAAATGCCCCCTACAAGTCCCGCCCCCACCA
The DNA here is from genome assembly GCF_964188315.1 of Podarcis muralis. Taxonomy (NCBI): domain Eukaryota; kingdom Metazoa; phylum Chordata; class Lepidosauria; order Squamata; family Lacertidae; genus Podarcis; species Podarcis muralis. The sequence goes on from NC_135663.1 coordinate 26,837,155, forward strand.
CCAGCCAATTGGCTGGCGCGGTGAATGATGAATCCTAATGAACCCCGGGATTCCCCAAGTCCCGCGGGGCTGCAGCCTGTACTTAGGAAACTGGAGCACGTTTCTTCAGTGCCTGGACTCAGCACTTGAGTAGATATAACAATACTAATACAAAAGAGAGTATATCTGAGCATGGGTTTCTCCTCTGTTCTCAATCACAACTGGAAAGGGTCTGGCTTCCACCATAGCATTTATTATTATTTTTAAAGTAATCCCTTCAGATTATAAAAACACCCAGGATTAGATCAATTTGATGTTGCCATCACCGTTCAATGTTTTCACCAGGAACTATACTATCTGACTGTTTATGATGACAGCTCGATAGATTTGTGGCAATCGTGCATTGCCCTTTAACAGAACGTAGCTGTATGTTGCGCTTTAAGAAACCACAGTAAGTCCAGTGAAATTAGTTAGCATAACAACAGAAATAGGGAGAGAAAAATAGCTAATGAAATTCATGATTTTGAATTTTGCTCTTCTTCATACATATTTTATCCAGGAAATTTTTCTTCAACTTTGTTAAAACTACTGACTATGTGGGCTGAAATCCCCCCCCCCCACATTTACCTGGTCTAGGGATGACTCCTATTGACTGAGACTTACTTATGAGCAGACACTGGGCGGGAGGAAACAACAGAGCATGCCCTTCTTTATTGTGAGTATTACACAGACATTCGAGCTAGTTTTATCCACCCCATCCTATCGAAGTTCCCTGGGTGTTCAGAACAATGCTACATCTCCCTATTATTACAGTACAAAAGCCCAGAAGTCACATATTTAGTTGCCTGATTTTCGTCGAAGGGTGGTTTATGCTACAAATCAGTCCTAAATAGAAGGCCCATATTGTTAGATCCGCACTTCTGAAGACCCACCCCATACAGCTGTTCTTTTTTAACTGATCTCCTTTAAATTTTCCTTATCCGTTTTATTCATCCATTACCTATGCTTAATCAGGTATTCCATGTATATGTTTTAATCTACGTTTGGTTCTTGTTCCCAATTAATTTAATAATTATCCGCTTAGAGATATTGTGATGCTATTTATGTTTTGTTTATGCTGGTCTGTGACCATAATAAAGTAAATTCATTCATTCATATGAGCAGACATGTTTAGGATGCAGAGTTGTTCACGATTGGACCTAACCGTCAGGGGTACCTTTACCTTTATTGATTACCTAGGGGTTTGTCCATGCTTCCGTTTGTCCTGCTGCTTTTCCTTGGGATAAGTGGAAGTGTGGACAAGCCCTAAATAAAGGTCAAAGCTGACCTGGTGTGTTAATGAAACATACATGTATTGGTTTGGTTATAAAAGGGGGAAATGTCATTTTCTGAAGTTAAATGGAGCATGCAGTCTATTTAGCATAACCCCAACTCTTATTTTACAGCCAAACCAGTGCATGTGTGCAAGAAGGTTGTGTATATATGCTTTGAGTCTAATATTCCAGTACATAGTCTAGAATTCAAGATGATAAGGAAGAGGCTAAAGTTCCATGGTACAGCATCAGGTTCCATCCCCAGCATCTCCTGCTAAGGCTGGGAATGTTCCCTGCTCCCAGTCAGCTTAGACTAGTTAGAGTATTTGTCCTTTCAGATGTTGCTGAACTACAACTCCCATCATCCTTGACCATTAGCCATGCTTGCTAAGGTTGATGGGAACTGTAGTTCAGTAACATCCAGAGGGTCAAAGGTTCCCCATACCTGGTGGAGACATTGAGCTAAATGGACTAATGCTCTGACTCAATAAAGGCAGCTGCCTATGCTCCTGTTTAATCACTTGAATACTAGCAGTAGACATCCTGTTGCAGGTGGAGTCTCTTTTACATAATACAAAGATGTGGCAACGTCCTCTTTAGGGAAGTTTTTAATGTTTGATGCTGTACTGTTTTTAATATTCAGTTAGAAGCCGCCCAGAGTGGCTGGGGAAACCCAGCCAGATGGGCGGGGTATAAATAATAAATTATTATTATTATTATTATTATTATTATTATTATTATTATTATTATTATTATATCTTAATCTTAATAGTATAATCTTCTGCAAATGTATTAATCCTAAATATATATCTCATAATCTTCTGCAAATGTGTTTATCCTAAGACACACCTAAGGTCAGTTATTACTAGAAAGAGAAATATTCAGATACAGCAGCCCAGGCATCTTGACTACAACCTTCATTAGGAGCTGAAACTAATTAGCATCTGAAACTAAACACTTAATTTGGGTAGGAAGTTTGGCCAGCAATGGCCAAACTTGGCCCTCCAGCTGTTTTGGGGCTACAACTCCCATCATCCCTAGCTAACAGGACCAGTGGTCAGGGATGATGGGAACTGTAGTCCCAAAACAACTGGAGGGCCAAGTTTGGTCATGCCTGACCAAGGCAAGCATCAAATCCAGACCATTCTAGGGTGAGAGTTTGTAAACATATTTTATCTGGTAGATGTGGAGGGTTAAGTATTCCAGCTAAGTGTTTTTCAGGACACTACAGTGGTACCTCGGGTTACATACGCTTCAGGTTACATACGCTTCAGGTTACAGACTCCATTAACCCAGAAATATTACCAGAAATATAAAGTTAAGAACTTTGCTTCAGGATGAGAACAGAAATCGTGCTCCAGCGGCACGGCGGCAGCAGGAGGCCCCATTAGCTAAAGTGGTGCTTCAGGTTAAGAACAGTTTCAGGTTAAGAACGGACCTCCGGAATGAATTAAGTACTTAATCTGAGATACCATTGTATGTTGTCCTGATGAAGGAGTCATTCCAAGGCCCTATTATAGTTGAAGGGAAACTTTCAAGGGAATTCTTTGATCTCAACTTGGGGGGAAATTCCATTTCTTTCAGCCGCTTGCAAGAAGTTCCTCAGAAAGACATAGTGCAGAGTTCAGTGAAGCAGGCACACAGTCCTTGAAAACTTAGGAGGTTGATGGAACTGTATCGATTCCCCAATATGCACCAGAGCAGGGCATATGTCTAATTCAGGGGTAACAAATGTGGTGCCCTCCAGACTACAACACCCATCAGCCCCAGCTAACACAACACATGGTCAGGTTTGATTGGAGTTTTTGTTCAACAACATCTGGAGGGCACCAGACTGGCTACTCCTTGTCTGATTCATATAGCACTGGAAATCCACTGTGACATGGTAGCCATTCCAGATTACACAGTGTTTTTATGTAAGCAAGGAATATGGGGGAGGGGGGAGTGTATGCAGCACAACTGCAACAGAGTGGTGCAGCTGGGCACCAGCCGAAGCTGATAGAAGGCACTCTGCACCACTGGCAGGATTTGAATAAACTTCACAATTTCACTTGAGTAACAGATATTTCAGAGAAATGATAAGGGGTTTTATTTTTGTGTAGGAAAAACAGGATACGATAAATAAAACCAAATAACTCAGCAAAGGAGGAGTGAGGGAAGTACAGAAGAGGGGAGGCAGAATAATTGTAAATAACATGATGAATTAGATTTGTATCATTAATTGTTATAAAATTCAAAAAATATTCTAAATAAATAAAACTCATCCAAACTTTCCAAGCATCTGGGTAGGCTTGTCTAAATAATAATGTATTCTTATGGTAACTTGTCCCTCATGGGTGTGGGTATGTGGCCTCCTTACCAGAGGACTGGAAAGTACTCCATGTAACACCAGATTTTAAATACCAGATCATAGCTGTCAAGTGTCCCTTATTTGAAGGGACAGTCCCTTATTCCAGCACCATGTCCCGCTGCTGTCCCTTATTGAGAGATGTCCCTTAAATGTCCTTTAAATGATGTCCCTTAAATTTCAAAGGAAGCAGCTCCTCTCCCTCCCTCCCTCCCTGCCAGCCAGGGAGGAGGGAGGCTCCAACTGTGTTGCTTGGCTGTGTTGCTCACCCAATAAGAAGTCTAAGAACGACTGGGGGGTGGAGCTTGCATGCCTTGTGTGTGGCTAGTTAATGCAAGCTGAATGGGTTTTTGAATGCTGGACGCCATTTTGTTGCACGTGCTGCTGCAAACTTTGCAGTGCAAAGCCAGGCCGGGGAGCCATCTTAAGTTGAGGCTGCATAGGCCTTGTGGTGCATGTGATTCAGATTCTATTCAGTTGAACCTTTGGTTACAAAGTTGGTTGGACAGTGTTCTCGAAGCTACCAGCATGAGTTTGACCAGACTGCAGGAGGACAGGTCCCTTATTTTGGCTGCTGGTCCCTTATTTTCAAGGCTGCTGGTCCCTTATTTTCAAATCTGTAAGTTGACAGCTATGTACCAGATCCATAGTTTAAAGACAATCTTTGCTAGTGCAAAACATGGTGTTGGACATCAAATTAAGATGGCTCTAAAGGTAGATTGGACAAATTCATGGAGAATAAGGCCATCAATCATTACGAGTTATGAAAAGCATATTGCTGTCTCAAGGATCAGAAGTAGCTTGCAGCTGAACACCAGGGACTGAGGAACAATGGTCGGAGGATTCCACTGTCCTCGTGTTTCAGCTTTTGCACTTCAAATAAGCACACTGAACTAGATAAAAGCCAAGAAGTCTTTAAAAAACCCAGTCATGAGATCCAGCAAAGTAACAATGGTGGTTTTTTTTAATTATGCATTTTGTGTTGTCATTTTGTATTTTTATGTTGTGAACCACCCTGTGATCTTCAGATGAAGAGCACAATACAAATTTAATTAAACAACAACAACAAGTATGATCTCAAAAACATAACCACCAAAAATCCGGGTAAACAAAATGTTTCAACCTCAGGGGCGACCAGTCCTATTCCCCATCTGAGGTAAAATGGGAAGATGCTCTTCCCTGCTGCAGCTGCACTTGCTTGGGTCACATAGCTGCTTCCAGCGAGATCTTACTGCAAGCCACCATTGTGCAACCCTGGCAGTAGCAGGCAAGGCACTCGCAGGGGCATTGCTCCAAAGGATTCTGCCACCTGAGGTGACTGCTTCAGTCTGCCAGCCCTGCTCAGCCTGGTGCTTAAAAACTGACAGTGGTATGCCAGGCATGTTTCCTCATAGAGAACATTTGTCAAATGTGGAGGCAGAAAGACACCACTGAAAAAGCCTGTTCTTGTGTTGCTCTGCTCTGCTTGTCCCTTGGATGAGGCATATGGAGAAAGGCTTCTGATGAACTTCAGGTTCATGTAAGGAAAAGCAGATCTTGAGATTCTGGTGTCCTAAACCACACAATATTTAACAGTCACACCAGAAAGTTGTATATAATATGAATAAGCCATTAAAAACATAATTGTTACTTAGCTTTGCTTTTCACCCAAGCATTTCCTTGTTATGATAATTATTGCATAGGTACTAATTGCACATGTGAAACAAGCTTTAAGGCTCAGATAATTTAGAGTTCTCTATTCACAGCATATTATCATTCTGAATGATATAATCATTTTTTAAAACAAGGAAATCAGGAAAAAACAGTAGCAACAGTAAATGAAGTGCTGCTTATTTTGTTGAGAATAATATCAGAGAATAAGCTTATAACCGTCTTCTTATTGGCACAAGCTGGGGATCTGGGCGTCATAAACCTTACAAAATGCACAATTCACTTGTGATGCTCATTGTCTAAAAATATAAATTGATGCCCAAGAATCTCCATGCTAAACAGAATCTCCGTGAAATTAGATTAGATTGACATTCCCTGAAAATGATGCATACTTTGATACACAAATAAGGCTCTAATAGAAATTATTATTTAATAAATAATCTTCTCAACATACATCATTATGTGATTGTCACCAACAGGGTAGATTTTCATACAAAATAGTGGAGGATCAGATATTTGAGTTTTCAAAATTAGGATGTTTTTAAAGAAGTTTGATTTTTGTTAGGACTGAAATAAGCATCATTTACATCTTGATTATTAATATTTTTGGGAAATGCAGAACTATTAGTTATCACAGAATATATTTCTCTGTGTTTGCTGATTGAGTGGCTCATCATAGATATGCAACAGATGTTCTTTTGACAAATTATGGATTTATTTATTTTTTTAAAAAAACCTTTGTCATCACTTCTGTTGCTTTATCGTTTCGGATCATGAACATCACCATACCGCTAGAAGTCTAAGTGTGGATTTTCACTTTACCTCTTTTACTCAAGTACAAAATACTCATGCACAACCCATCAAGTGTGAAGGACACAGCAGCCATGAACAGATCAGGTTTCTACGTCCAATTTTTAAAGAGAGACAGACAACTAATTCAACACACGCACATTCTTCACACTTGGTGGGGCATGTTTATAACTTTTGAACTTAGGCACAAAACAGAGTAAGAATGGAAAGTTGGACTCCCTGTGAAGTGTTCTTCTGATCAGTAGGGAATGCAGCAAACAGAAAAAAGTTAACTCCACCAGGTAGAAGGCAGGACCAACAAGAAAATACATTTTTGCCATTCCTAGAGAGAAAGAAACATGAAGTTACAGAACTTGACTTCATTACAGAAATAACTTACAAACAAAATACCATTAGCAGATTAACATTTATCAATTACAGTGGTACGTCGCAAGACGAATGCCTCGCAAGACGAAAAACTCGCAAGACGAAAGGGTTTTTGGTTTTTTGAGTTGCTTCGCAAGACGAATTTCCCTATGGGCTTGCTTCGCAAGACGAAAACGTCTTGCAAGTTTGTTTTCAATGCATTCCTATGGGAAACCGTGCTTCGCAAGACGAAAAATTCGCAAGACGAAAAAACTCGCAGAACGAATTAATTTCGTCTTGCAAGGCACCACTGTACAGATAAATACACTGGGACAAGATATATGAGCCCTGTGGTGTCCTGTCAGAAGAGACATGAAGAAGAGATGCACAAACTACCCTCTAGAATTTGGCTGCTCAAATATAGTGTAGATGGACCTGTATGTTCTATTACCTGCTGACCAGAAAAACATTTCCACAGCTTCCTTTGGCCAAGACTTATAAACCTGGGAGATAGTGCCACTTTAATACCTGAGGCTTCAGCTTGACTAGGCCATATTTTTAGTAGTAATCACAACTTTTTAAACTAGTGCCAGGCCCATTCCCTACAGCAAGGGTGGGGAACCTCCAGCCCACGGTCCTACTTAGGGTTGCCGGGGGTCCCAGTTTGGCCCACAAGGCCAGTTTCCTCACATCCAACCCGCCTGCCCCACACCTGATGTCATGCAACATTAAATGTGGTATGTGGAGCAGATACATACAACTTTTAGAAGACATCTGAAGGCAGCCCTTTATTGGGTAGTTTTTAATGTCTGACATTTAATTATGTTTTTATATGTACTGGAAGCTGTCCAGAGTGGCTGAGGAAACCCAGCCAGATGGGCTGGGTATAAATAATAAAAATTATTATTATTATTATTATTATTATTATTATTATTATTATTATTATTATTATTATTGAGAGAGCTGGTATCAAGGAAAGAAAGGCATTAACCCAATCACGTTGGAAAGCAGTTGAATACAAAACAATATCCCCTATAGAGAACCCTTTCAAAACCTTATTAAGGAATGGCAATCCTTACACCAGATATAAATCCTTGCACTTGTAGAGAAGCCCTTATAGGACGGTTTCCCAAATATGTCTCAGGCAGAGGGCAGTAGTGGTAGTGCTGGCATGCTGAAGGGAATGATAGTTAGCTGCTTAGGAGACAAGGATACCTGAAAGTAGTCACTCCCCTCCATTTTGTTCTTACCTGAAAACTAGGCCTTTGTGATGCCCTTGGGCTCCTGCCACACTCCAGCCCTGCACCTCATCTGGGAGTGGGGCAGGGCGGGGAGGAAGGCATTTGCTCAGAAGGAAAAACACACCACCACTCTTCTTCTCCATTTTGTTGTTACTTGAAAAGTTGAGCCTCAGTGCAGCCATTAATCTTTTGTCACACTCCAACCCTGAACCTCGTGATAGGAAGGGGGGAAAGGTAGCTCTGCCTTCTCAGAACAGGGAGATGCGGCTGGACTTGCTCTCCAATCAGTACTGCAGTGCACTTCCAGCTTTCACCAACAAAGAGACAATAGCTTCTTAAGGAGGACCAGTTATTTATTCCACATGGAAAGCTATTTAGGCCCACAGCCCTTCATTCCAACCAGCCACAATGAGTGCTGTCACTTCAGGGCAGCCAATCAGTCCACACGCTACTAGGAGGCAGAAGGGCCTCCCTCAAATATTAACCTTCCACTCAAATGGGCAGTTTGCAGGTTCTTTACAAAACTTGCTAGGCCTCAGTACATCGATTAGGCCGTTTCCGTGGGGAAGGAGACTAAATGCTTCAAGAAAAGAGTGAGAGCAAACACATGCTTCTTCTGCCTCAGAGACATTGAACGGAAAAGGCAGTCCACATAGTAAAATGCCAGGAGGAGAGGACCCAGAGAACCCTTTTGGTTCATACCTTCATAGCTTCTCCATAGCTTGCTTGGCATCCGTGAGCTACAATGACTGCCAGGCAGCCACTTAATGGCTCTTTCAAAATAGTGTGGAATGCCATGGGGCAAGGGCAGTCAACATGGTGCCCTCCAGATGTTGCTGGATTTGAATGATGGTCTCCAAAGATCAGGGAGAAGGCGCTACCAGTCAGTGCAAAGGTCAAGCCATAGTGGCTGAGTAGCCCCTTCACCACACTTCTAGGCCTGAATTCATGGAAGAAAGAGGTGCTGCTGAACAGGGGAACAGGGGCCCTCAACTGCTTCAATGTCAGTTGCTTTCCGGCTCTGAGGGTCTGAAAGTGGGGGTGAGACACAGGATATAAACCCAGGAAAACTATGTAAGGAGTCGAATGTCATCTCTGTTCAGGAGCTCTTCCGACTTTGGGGTCAGTGTAGCCAAAACTCATAGCTGCAACCTATCTGAAATAGTGGGGGTGCTGAAAAGCAGAGCTCCCTCCATTGACTCTGCTATGACCGGCCAGCTCTGTCAGGCCTCATTTCCCATCAGGGGTCACCTCAGGGCAGCCATTGCACCAGACTGCCTCAATACAGAGCTCATTTCATCAGCTTTGCTGGAGGCCCAGCTCCACCAGGAACCTCCTACCCCTGAATATGCTAGCTGGCTAATTGTAGGTGGGGCACAATTACCTTTCTTCCGCCCTTTCCGGGTATGATTGATCTGTGCTTTAAAGCTCTGTGTCTGAGCACCCTTTCCCCCCCTCCTCTGGACCTTTTCTCATGATAACTTGCTCTTTAAAGCTCAATTGGAGCAAACAGCGATGCGCTTAAGATCTCAATTGACATTTGTGCTGACCATATATTAAGATTAATATATTAAACTGAAGAATCACCATTACCATATATTTTATTGTACTTTGCTTTTTTAAAAAACAAAACAAAACATGATTTACGTTCTTAGAATTTCTGCTTCATGTAATTTAGGATAGTTTTAATTTTTTTAAACTAAAAGTGTGGGCTGACTCCATTATCCTCTTTGTTATTTTTGCGGGGAAAGCTCTGGGGGAACATCCTCACACACAAAAGACCATGCTCAGACACAGAGCTTTTAAGCATGCACCTGTTCCTGGAAAGAGTGGGGCAGAAGGTAATTGTGAATAATTTGGATTTTCCTCTTTCCTCCATGTCCCTTTTCCCTTTTGTGTTGTGGGATTAAGATGGTAAATGTTATGTACTGAAGTTCTCTCCTGGGCCATCAGGGGGATACTGTAGATAGTTATGCAAATGAAGGATCGAAATTGACATTCAGTGATTGAATAGTTTTAGAAAGTTGTTACAGTAACAAGGTACTGGAGCTCTGTATAAGCAGGCTGACTGAGCCCTTCAGCTCAGCTCAGTTCAGTTCTGGCCTCAGAATAAAGAAGAGCTGTTTGAAGAATTGCTGTGTTGTCTGATATGTTTGCCCACAACCTAACAGTAACCGTCCAGGTAGGACCTGTCTTGTTTGTTTGATCATATTTAAGCTGCTCTGGAATTTGTTTTGGCTGAAGAAAAAGATGCTAATGCTGTAATTAATTAAATAAATAAATAAATAAATAAATAAATAAATAAATAAAATCTTTAAACAACATTGCAACAGCTCAGAAATGAGTAAAGCCAAAGGCTTGTTATTGCTAAGCAGCCAGTGCTCAGGTGGGTGCTGTGAAGAAAATTCTCTTTTGTGACAACTTACATTGGTGAAGCAGAAGAGGCTATGATAACTGTCCTCTGAAGGTTTTAGGAGCAGAGATTCTGCCGCTTGCCTCCTCCTTGGCTTCCCCTGCCATTTTGCAAGTCAGTAATGCGACTGAATTAGTGCTGCTCAAAATGGTTGCTCTCCTGGGCTAAGTTCTGGCATCCTGTAGAGCTACCCAGTGGCGTTGCAAGGTGGGGGGCGGGCGCGGTGCACCCCGGGTTCTGTGTTTGGGAGGGTGACAAGAAGGCACCCCACGGGGTGCTTGCCCTGCCGCCCCAGCCTGAGTGCGGTGGCGTGAGCAGCCATTGCACCTCCGCGGCCGCATGTGGAGGATCCTCTGTTCGCGGCTGCAGCAGCGAGCAGAAGATCCCACCATCCGTACGGCGTTCGAGTGGCGCCGGCAGCAAACCGTTACGTACAACATATGTGCGGTGTCAAACGCATGCGCTGTACGCAGCAACGCCGCACATGCGTTGTACATGGCGGTTTACCACCGGCGTCACCCAAGCGCCGTACAGACAGCGGTGGAATGCCGCCGTTGCCACTACAGCCACACACAGAGGATCCCACGGCCTCCAGTGCAGCCATGAGCAGAGGACCCCACCACCATCCGTACGGCTCTTGGGCAGCGCCAACAGCTAACCATTACGTACAACACATAGGCGGTGTCACATGCATGCATGGTGCATAGTGACACTGCACATGTGCTGTACATAGTGGTTTGCCACTGGCGCCGCTGGACCGCCATACGGATCCCCCCCCCCCCGCTGCCAGCAGGAGCTCAGGGTACTTGGGAGTCGCAGGGGTCAGGCACAGAGGTATAGGAAGGGGGGCGACTCCCAAGCCTACCCCAAGCTGTCAATGGGGGGGGGGGGGAGTGACAAAAAAAAATCCGCACCGGGTACCACCTGGGCTTGCTACACCTCTCGATGTGATGGCCTGGGAATCTGATTCAGAGGCTGAACCTGAGGAATCCCAGCCTGCACAGGAGTCCCCGCCTCCGGGCCGGCTGAGCTGGGGCAGGGGCTTGAACCTGAAGTGCCCTCACCTGTGCCGGATCCTCAGGAGCAGACACCAGCTGAATCCGCTCTGGCTCCCATTGCCTGCAGGTGCTCCTCTCTCAGCCCTGTCAGGGGAAGGTGAGGTTGCCTCTGAGTAACCTTCCAGCCTCTCCTGAGCTGCAGAGGCCCAGGGCAGAGAGGTGGCAGTAACTAAGTTCTCGCAGGAGGAGTGCTCGCCTCCAGGCCAGGAGAAGCGAGTCACCTGTGGGCCGCCCTATGCCTCAGAAGAAATAAAGGCCAGCCAGCCCAGTCCCAGGTTGCGGTTACCTGTTCCTGCCGGCACCCTGTCCTGCTTTCTGCCAGAGTTCCTGACCACGCCCGACTCCCTGACCTGGACCCCGCTTCAGTCTCAGACCGGACACGGACCACGCCACGTGGTAACCTCCCCCCCCCCCGGACCAGGACACTCAAGCTACCTACAATCCTTCCCAGTAGGTTTTGCCCCAATGAAGTTATTGCAAGGACTGAAGGTCTCCGCCTTCCCACCGCTCTCTAAGGCTCATCCCCCAGTTCCTTCCCCAGCAGCCAAAAGCTTCATCTCTTGTTCTCATTCCTCTTCCCTCTTTTTTCCTCTGCATGTTCTGGGAGGGTGGGGGGAGGACGGGTTGCAGCAGGGGGGGAGGCTGCCTCTGAGTCCAGTAACCTTCCAGCCTCTCCTGAGCTGCAGAGGCCCAGGGCAGAGAGGTGGCAGTAACTAAGTTCTCGCAGGAGGAGTGCTCGCCTCCAGGCCAGGAGAGGCGAGTCACCTGTTCTTCAGCAGCCTGCCTCATCTGTTCTTCAGCAGCCTGCCTCATCTGTGTCTCCCAGTCCGGCTCCTCTCCTGTCACAGCCTCTTCCAGCTCACTAACCCTTCTTGCCTCTTCAGCTTCCAGTACCTCATCCTCCCAGTCTGCTCCCTTCTCCTTTTCTGACCACACATTTGTCATCCCACCACCAATCTTCTGCCTCTGAGCCTTCATCCCCTGTGGGTTCCCCAACTGGTGCCCCCCCTGCACCCCCCCTCCATGACAAGAATCCACCTTTAAAGCATATTAGAAGGGCCTGGTTACTTATTTAAAAAACAAAAAAACCAGAAATTGCTTCATAGCAGTTCAGAACATTGATCCATCTAGTTCAATATTGTCAGCACTGACTGGCAGCAGCTCTCCAGCATTTCGGACTCTTTCCCAGCGCTACCTGGAGATGCTAGGGAAAGTGGGACTTTTTGCATGCAAAGGATGTTGATTTTGCATCTTGAGTGATGTGATGCAAGTTGTAGGGTTTGGATTTACTGACATGATGTAGCATATTTTTCCGTGTGTAAGATGTTTTTTACTTTTAAAAAAGATTGTCAAAAATTTGGAGTCTTATACATTGATGGTGCTAACCTGTGGGCAGAAAACCATTTTAAAATTCAAACTTGCGTTCCAGCCAACTTCAATTTCACGTTGCAAAGGGATCAAACGCGAGCAACATTCGGGGTGTTGTAGACCGAACACCCTGCGTTTACTCGGAAGCGGACATAGCGCCGTCTCCTCTCACTTTGAGCCTCGCTGGAGCCAGAAGGATGCAGGACAACGCTGCATCCTTTTGCTTGTGGCGCTGCTGCTGCTGCACCAAAATGCTGGGCTGCTCGGCGAGATGCAATCGACACTTTCGCTAATACTTTGGGACCAATGAATCAGGCGAACCCGCCCCTCCCATTTATTTGCACCCCGCTTTGATCGATCACCTTTTCGGTGCTGCAGCGATGGGACAGCCCACCCCACCAGGATGCCAACCCCGTGCAGCGTCTGGAAGCAGCTGCGTGGTGGTGTCCTTTTTCGCCCGAGTCCCGATCCCTCGCTCCGCTGACACCTCCTCCTGCCCGAGAGCGCCCCTCTGTAAGTGGCCAGGCGCCTTGGAGCGGGAGGGAGGCTCGGTCCCGCCCGCTGGGAGGTGGGAATAGGGGCTGCCCCATGGAGCTGTCCCTGCTGCTGCTGCTGCACTGGGAGCCGGGGTCAGTGCATGCCATCGGAAGGTGCCCGGGGGGCCACTGAGAGCGGCTGTCGGCGTGGGAGGTGGGGGAGGGGAAACGGATCTCCTCCTTCCTGGAGAGACCTGGACCCGGCGGCGGCGGCGGCAGTAGCAGTAGCTGCCTGACCTTCCCGTCTCTCTCCAGGGACCTTTCGCTGGTGCAGCGCGCGGCTGTGCTTGGGAGGTGCGCTCTCAATGTCACGAGCGGTCCATGTGCGCAGCTGATACTGAGGGCCCAGCTCTGAAGCCCGGGGGCGATCAGCAGGAGGAGGAGGAGGAGGAGGAGGAGGAGGAAGATCAAGGGGACGCCCAAGTGATGAGAAGTTGAGGGAACCTGAAGTTGCACCCCCTTGCTTGCTTGCTTGCTTCCTCCTCCAGCCCGGAGGCAGCAGCCGAGCTCCGCAGCAGGTGCAGCGGCTGATAGCGGAAGAGACACCAAAGGGAGCGAAGGGAATCTGCTGCTTCTCCCGGACCGGCCGCCGCCTCCGCAGCGAATTTGGAAAAGAGCAGCAAACGCCCATTGCATTTAAAGGGGACGGGCGGGACATAGCCGCGGGCTAGACGCTCCCCAACCCTCTCGGACGCTTCCTCTTCTCGCCCCCATTTCCGAGGCAAAGGCAGGGGATCAGGTCCTGAAGTGAGGTAAGGAAGCGGAGGAGCTTTGCAGGAAACCGCGGCGGCTGCTACTGCCTCTTGGCGCTGGCAAGAGAAAGGGAGGCTGCGAGAAGGGGATGCTGAAGGTGAAACAGGCGTCGCTGCTGGAGAAGAGGGGTTGGGCAGGTGGGAAATTTGGCCGGCGCGGCAGGCGCACGTCTGGGGAGCGGGTTGTGTGTGTGTGTGTGCGCGCGCGCCTGCCTGCGAGCCCGCACTTGGCCACGAGGGCTGGGGAGGGTCGCCGAGGGGAGACGGAAGCCGGGGGCATGGGTGGAGTCGACGCCGCGCTGGGAAACTGAAGGACGCGGGTAGCTTAGGAACCGCAGGTGGAGACGGAGCGTCACGTGTGTGCTGTGGAGGGAGAAGGGGTGGGTGGGAGTTCTGGACACACAACTTGGTATCCCAGTCCGGGGTGTGTGTATGTGTGTGTTTTGCTCTCTCTCCCTATGTGTGTGTGTGTAGAGAGAGAGAGGGGGGAGCGCGCGCGTGCGCGCCCAGGCAAGAGTTTGTATCTGTTATGTGTCCCCGCGCGCGTCTGTCTCCTTCCACTCCGGGAGTTTGTGTATACAGTATATGTACAGTATGTATATATATAATGCGCGCGCGTGTCTCGGGCGAGGAAGTTGGCCGGAGGGCGCCGAGGAGGACTAGGAGAGGGCTGCTTCTGAGAGGAGCATCGTCCAAATCCTAGCCCGCTCTTTTCTTCCTCCTGCAGAAACTTTCAACTCATTTCCCCGGCCGCAGACTCCTTCTCCCCACGCAACTGAACTCCCGGCTGCCCTTGGCTGGCGGGACGGTGCCCGACGCCCCGTAGGGGGCTGGCGACCTTCCTTGGGGGAGGAGCCTGAGGCGCAGCGAGAGGGGTTAAGCCCGGGGCCCCTTCAAGGGTAGGGGGTCGTGGGGGGGGGAGGGGGAAGGGGTTGCTTCCAGAAAAAAGGGGTTTTTGTGTCTGGGGAAGTACCGGTAAGTTGGAAGTTTCTGGAGGAGGAAGAAAAGAACGGGTGAGGATTTGGACGAAAGAGTACATTAAGGGAAGTAGAGGCAGGCTGTGCACATGGCTGCAGGAGGGCAGGCTTTATGTGTGTTTTTTTGGGGGGCAGAATCTGCTTTTTGCCATGTGGTTTTGCTATCTGCCATGTGGTTGGCTAGTTAAGTATTATATATTTGTTTTTTTGTTTGATGGGGGGGGGAGCAACTGCCCTCCCCGCCCCCTTTGGTTATGCCCATGGTTGTGCATCCAACAGCCCGCTGGAGGGGGGGGGGGGATGAGGGGCTTTGTTTTTTAAAGTGCTTCAGAAAAGGGAGAGTATCTTTGGGGAGGGAAAGAGGCTGGTCTCCCAGGAACAACAACAAAACTTAGTGCCATTGCCATGAACAGATGGGGTGGAGCTCCTAGACCTTGAAGTAGAGCTTATTTCTAGGGCCTCTATACGTTGTGTTTGGGATATGTAATGCCAGTAGAAGAAGAAAGAAAGAGGGTGTGGGGAGCCTCTCTTGGGCAGCAGGCCAAGCAGGCTTGTATGGAAGTGAGATCAGTAGCTCAGAAGCATGGTGGGGTGAACTAGAGGGCTTATTTGAACTTGCTAGGAGCAGGTCCAGTATTGCAGGCAGGAGCTGAAAGTGTTCTGGGGGGAATTATAGACAGTTGTCATTGGAGGGGATATGCATAGAGAAAGGGCATAGGCAGTGCTATTTTTCTAGAAAAAGAAGTGCCGGAACTCACTATGAATGCCTCCCTTGTTGTCTTACAATGGTAATGGCTCCCACCTGAGAGGTGCCAGAACTGAGTTCTGGTGAGTTCTGGCTGAAAAAAGCCCTGGGCATTGGAATATAGGGAATTAACTAGTGCTGAGTTGCACTGTTCCCCTGATCTGATTAAGAAGGGTAGAATGGAAGGTGTATCTGAAAAAAACTGAATGGCACAAACTCAAATGTGTATTGTTAGGCTGAACACACCTGGCTTGTAGAGAGAGAGATGATGCTTCATGTGGGAACCGATGATGGGTCCTTGACAAAATGCTAGTGGAGTCTCAGCTATATACGGTATTTGGAAAAGGAACAGACTGTGTGGACAAATAATAATACAGGACAGGTACCATCTAGATACAGTCTACTCTAAAGAAGAAGAATAGTGTGTTGCAAAGGCTTTAGGAGAACTAAATTCCCAGGTACAGCTTGACTTTGCTCATTTGCTTCTGCTGCACCACTGCAGTAAGCACCTCCTCTCCATCTGTTCCAATGCTACCGTTTCTTCACATTCTTTGTCCTTCTTAGAACCGTATTGCCACAATCCTTGCCAGTCATGCAAAGCGTTCATTATTTTTGTATAGGAGCTGTGAAACTGAAGTATTTAAATGACAAAATGCCTTTTAATACAATATGCCTACTTGTACTTTTATCACTGTTTAAAAACTAATTTTGTGTAGATATTGGTAGATACAGATTCATTTTTGTTGTGACATTGAAAGTGAAGTATTCAATTTTGTTTGAATATATTTAGGCACTGGCATAAAAATGAATACAGTAAATAGCCAAAGAAATAATTAAATACAGTAGGAACATATAGCTCTTCAATTTGCTTAAGCAATCTTTTTTTCTGATTAAAATATTTTGGCTGCTAACTTGTCCTTCCATACAGTACGCAATTAAGTTCAACCAAAACTTATCTCACAAATAAAAAAGGATTGCGGATTTCTTGATAGACCCCTCCATAATTGGTTGCTAGACATTACTGGATTATGATTTGTTTAAAAAATTGGAATTTATATTAGTCAAAATAGAAATAGTGGCATAACATAATCTTTTATTTTTAATGTACCACATTCGTATCCTCTATCTTTCCTCCAAAGATACTGCCAAATGCTATCTTGACAAGCACCCTGTGCGGTTGCATAGCCTGAGAAATAGTGACTGGCACAAGGTCAATTTGTGGCTATCTGAAATTACATCTCTCCAGTCCTACAGAGCAATGCTAACCATGCTCTGAGGGATGATGAGAGTTGCAGATCCACTGCCACACCTGAATCCCTTCTGGCTTCTGCTGTTCAGGGTAGACCGTGGGACAGGCTATTCTCTTGAGATTTTGCTGTACCAGTTTCAGGCTGGCACAGTAGAGAATATTTTTATATATGATCAACCACATATAAAGGGGAGGTAGATATTACTTCAAGGAAAAGTAAACATTCTTCTTGACTCATCCTGGTGTTTGAGCAGATAAATAGGCACAGAACGCGACAGATTTGCCAGTTACCTTGTTTTAGTGGTGCAGCCAGGAAAAATGAAACTAAGCTTGAGATAATAATGTGTATTTATTCCTATACTTGATAATGTGGTGAACCAGTCATGCTGCATGGGGGAGGGCATGCACGTTTTGCTGGATAGGACTAGGAACTTCTGCCCAAAGTCCTGCCCTGAAGGCACCACTGCCCTACACCAGCACTTTGGGTAGAGGTTATGCATTTTTGTACACTAATGGAGCTCCCTCTTCCAAACCTTCATGAAGGTTAATGTTTTACTCAAGCTATGCAATCCAGAGAAATAGGAGTAAGCCATAGCACGGCTTGACAAAGGACGTTGGCATAAATTAGCAAAATAAGGTGACATTGAATTGGGAGAATTTGTTTTGGGACAAGTCTGGTGGAAGTCAAGGAGCAGTGTTTGGTAATGGGGCTTGGTTAAAATGGAAGAAATACTGGGGGTGAATGACGTTTGGGGAGGCGAATGAGGTTTGGGCTAAGTGAGAATGGGGGGGGGGAGTGAAGGGGAGGAGGCCATGCTGTTGGAAATACTGGGGTGCCATAAAAGGAAAAGGTTATTGGTCCTACCTATTGCCTTTTAGCTCACATGTGACTGCTCCTCAGGAGCTCAGAGTTTCAGCTATATATACATTTTAAATGGGTCTGTGTAGGTAGGCCAGAAGTCATGAAGGTTCAATAGTTCTTACGAGATTTTTTTTTAAAACCAGCTATACTAGTCACAACAAATGTTCTAGCCACAATTTACAGTCATACCTCGAGTTGAATGTGCTTCGGGTTGAGTGTGTTCGAGTTGCGCGTTACTTCCGGGTTTCGCTGCTCGCGCAGATGCTCAAAATCATGTCACGCGCGTGCACGGAAGTGGTGAAACGCAGCACGCGCAGATGCATCGTCGCGTCTTGCGTTCCATTCGGGATGCGAACGGGGCTCCGGAAGGGATCCCGTTCGCATCCCAAGGTACCACTGTATTGAAATCTGAAGAGGTGAAGCAATTTCTTTATTCTTGCACACAATCCTTCATACTCACTGATGATACCCCCAACTCTAAAATGTGAAATGACACTGCTGACAAAGTGAGAAACAGTGATTGGGTGGGTGCCTGAAGTGAGGAAAAATGAAGGGGCTGAGTTATATAATAAAAATTGGGAAAGAGGCATGGAAAGAAAGGTGTAGAAATAGGATGACAGATTTATCAGGCTTCTTGAGGAGTGCCCATCATCTTCATGCAAAATGGAAGTGGGAGGAAGCCAGGGGATTTGGAAAGAGCCAATAATTTGTTATTGCTTGACTACGCATGGTGTAAACAAATGCCTGTACACTTCTAAACAGCCTCCCATCTAATTGTGATAATGAGCATCTCCAAACACAAAATGAGGGGGTGGCTGATTTTTGGGGTTATGAAATGCAGCAAGTTGTTAGGTAAGTTAGTATTATTGTAATATTACTACCAGGGGCAAGTACTTGTGGGATTTGGGGGGCGGGTACCATGTACCTGGGACACGGGTGGCACTGTGGGTTAAACCACAGAGCCTAGGACTTGCCGATCAGAAGGTCAACGGTTTGAATCCCGGCAACGGGGTGAGCTCCCGTTGCTCGGTCCCTGCTCCTGCCAACCTAGCAGTTTGAAAGCATGTCAAAGTGCAAGTAGATAAATAGGTACCGCTCCGGCGGGAAGGTAAACGGCGTTTTCGTGCGCTGCTCTGGTTCGCCAGAAGCAGCTTAGTCATGCTGGCCACATGACCCGGAAGCTGTATGCTGGCTCCCTCGGCCAGTAAAGCGAGATGAGCGCCGCAACCCCAGAGTCAGCCACGACTGCACCTTTACCTTACCATGTACCTTGACTTGAATGGTGGGATCAGCATTTGCTATTTTGCCTCAGACATCATCATGTCTTCGGCTGGGCCAGACTAGACAGGACAAAGCTTTACAAAAGTTAAATCTGCCTAATTTGGAGCCACAAATTATTATTAGATATGTAAGCAATCAGCCTAGTAATTTTTTCCCACAGACTAGTAAATTTTGCATACTTATTGACAAGTCATATGTCAACTTTATATGTTCTGAAGCTACTTTCAATGGTCACCAGTTTAGATGGTTTTAAAACAGGATTAACCAAATTCACAAAGCATAAGGCAGGGGTGCCCAAACTTTTCCCAAAGAGGGTCAGAGGGGCCGACCGAAGTTGTTGAGCTTTTTTTAGGATTTTACCTCAGGACATATACTGCCACGGGGCAGTCATAATGGCTATGCAACTGTCTGCAGAGGCAGCATGTTGCTGTATACCAGTTGCTATTGCATTAATATCCTGATTTTGGGCTTCCCATAGGGGCCACGGTTGGAAACAAGATGCTGGATTAAGCAGGTTTTTGATCTGCCAGGAAGGCTCTCCTTATTTAATTTGTCTTAACAAATTCTCATATACAGCAAAACCGTGACTTATGTGCATTTAACTTGTGTATATTCAGCTTTAGACGTATGGCAAATATTTGAAAAAAATAAAAATAACAAGGGTATGGAAGGGAGACGGAGTTCCAGGAAAAATTACTTTGGTAATCCCACCTGCCATTAAACCCAATGTGTTTTGGCTATACACAATTTTGGCTTTAGGTGGTATCCCTGGAGCATAACCCCCATTTAAGTTGTAGCCTTAGTCTACTAAAATTTGGACTGTTTTTATTCTTTCCACATTGATTACGGATCTATCTAGCATATCCCCATTAGTCACTCTTTTTCTTATGAGAAAGTTTCTCCAAACCCTTGACCATTTAAATTGTCCATTTGGTACCAATTTTCAGCTATATTCCAGTGCTGGTTTGTGAGCTGCAGGCAGTGCTGGGCAGAGATTAGGTAAAGGTAAAGGGACCCCTGACCATTAGGTCCAGTCATGACCGACTCTGGAGTTGCGGCGCTCATCTCACTTTATTGGCCGAGGGAGCCGGCGTACAGCTTCCAGGTCATGTGGCCAGCATGACTAAGCCCTGGGCAGAGATTGCGTCCCTGGGCAGAGATTACTTGGCTACAATACTCCATACTCTCTCTTTTTTAAATATAATTTTTGTTGAACTTTCACTTTAAACAATAATTTCCAATATGCGCCTACCAATCTCATTCCCTACTGCTCTGTCGAGTTTATGACTTCCCTCCATCCCGCCAACAAGCTTTCCCTTTTCAAATCTACACCTCACAGTTTAATCTTATATTATAAAGTCCACGTCGTAGGATTTATTTCAATCCTGCTAGTGTCTTCAAACACCCACAGTTATTATTTATATAGTCAATAAATTTACTCCAGTCTCTTTGGAATTTTAGATCCATACTCCATACTCTTTTAACTTCCAGGCTGGCTGCCCTTGATGATTGGGAAATCTGGCCCAAAATGCAATGACTGTGTTACTGATCAGATAGACTGTTTAGAGCACATATAATTGGGTTTTAAAACAGCTGCTCTGGTTGCCAGTTTGTTTCCAGGCCTAATTCAATATGTTCATATTGATGTTTAAAGCTATAAACAAATTAGGCCTCAAATATCTGAAATGCACCATCTATTCCAACAGACCCCATCAGGTGTTAAAAACAGCAAAGAAGCTCTCTTGATAAGTTCCACCACCCTCTGAAGTGTGGTGCATGGCAACGCAGGAGAAGGCTTTCTTTGTGGTAACTCCTAAATTGTGGAACTCCTTTCGCCACAGACGTGTGCCTAGCAGTTTTATTATACAGCTTCCATTGTATGCTGAGGTCATGTGTCTTTACCTTGGCCTTTGGCAGTTGAGGAATCTTTGTGGGATCCACCTCTTCTGTTTTGTTTAATCTATACAGAGCTGCTTTTGTCTGGTTTTGCTTTACAATTGTATAAGCTGTTTAACTTGCTTTTAAAGGATATGAAATTTTACGATCAGATAACTTAATAAGTATGACTGTGTAAGCAGAACTGCAAACAATACTTTAAATATGTCTGCACAATAAATTTATTTAGCTGCATTATGATACTTTTTCCGATATTCTTTCTAATAATTTCTGACCTAGAGGTTTTTTTTTTCCAGTCTTGCAACAACCTGATGTTCATTTGTATATTCCTGTAGAATTAGTGTCGAGAGAGCCACTTTCTCTTGTCTTTTTCCCCCTTGCAGCTCTGGTAAAATCTAGATCAGAGTTTGCGAGCATCATTCAGGTGGTCTGCGGCATGTCTGTGGAAATGCAATTAAAAATCATACAGAATTTAACGCAGCACATTACAATTGTTGTAACAGGAATAACAATAATTAAGTGTTCTGCCAGAATCCTAAGCAATTTCCAAGTAGCCTGGTGGAGGGAGGGGGGGGGTTTAGGAACCACTCGTCTAGATGAAGGAACCACAGGGGAAAAAATGCTGTTCTTTAAGGGCGTCATCCATGTGGGGCTGTGGGGGCTGAGCCCCTCAATTTTAAATGAGGGGGCTGGCTCGCCTCAGTATTCAATAGCCCACACCATAAAAGGAGGCCTGATGGGGCGTGTCATGCCCTCCAAATGGCCTGCTGTGGCTGTGATGGGCTCTGTCGGCTCCTCCTGCTGCAGCGGAGCCTGTCACAGCCGTAGGAGGGCCCGCCAGGCCTCTTTCCACAGTGCGAAGTCATGTGCGTGCCAGGCCCCCCACAATGTTAGACAGAACCCTGTGCATCTGGTGTTCTTTATCACACAAATGTCACATTCTGTTTTGGGGCAAATTCGCAAAGACGTTCCCACCGAACTGGAGTAAAGTATCAATCCACCTAAAAAAACCCTGGTCGATTTATGTATTAGCTCTCCTTAACCGTTTTTTATCTTGTCCCCCACATTGAGTACATGGGAGGTTTAGTATATGTACTGTATTTCTAATACATCCTGATCCAGACATTGGTCAGCACCTGTCTGTATAAACTTTAAAAGCTTCTCTATACTTTTTTTGACATCAAGTGCTCTCAGTCTGTGTCAATATAGTTCAGGTGGAGACTTCTTTGCTTCATAAATTACTTTGAGGTTTGTTTATTTTTACTGTTATGCACTGAAGTTCTCACCCTGGGCCAGCAGGGGGATACTGTAGATAGTTTTCACTCAGGTCCACGTCAGTTATTTTAGGCGGGAAACCCTGGGTTGTTGTTGCTACAATGTTGACAGTTGGCTGCCTATAAAAGCAGGCCGGCTGAGCTGTTTGCTGTTCAGTTTCTGTTCCAGCTTACAAAATAAAGAGCTGCTTTGGAGAAATCGCTGTGTCGTCTGCCATGTCTACCCACTATTCAACATTTACAATCAAGCATTATATAAATTTTATGAAGTAAAATAAATATAATGCATTTCATATTATTGGACAAATCTAAATTATTCCTTCTAATACGTTTACACAGGCATCCCCAAACTCGGCCCTCCAGGTGTTTAGGGACTGCAACTCCCATCATCCCTAGGTAACGAGACCAGTGGTCAGGGATGATGGGAATTGTAGTCCCAAAACATCTGGAGGGCCGAGTTTGGGGATGCCTGTGTTTACACATCCATGCAAAGTTTTCAGAACCCACCCTTATCACCTACATGTGTTATCTTTCTGCAAGCTGAGATAGTAGAGCAGGCTTCCTCAACCTCAGCCCTCCAGATGTTTTGAGACTACACTTCCCATCATCCCTGACCACTGGTCCTGCTAGCTAGGGATCATGGAAGTTGTAGGCCAAAAACATCTGGAGGGCTGAGGTCGAGGAAGCCTGTAGTAGAGAATTGAACTATTGTTGGATTGAAATTAATGTCCGTGATAATTTTGGTTGACACTCTGGATTGAAATTAATGTCCATGATAATTTTGGTTGATTAATGGATCTTCTCTGAGTAAAAGTTGAATACAACCCTCTGTCTTTATTTTACATGTTGATAATTAGCAGTAAGGCCCAAGTGCCATTTGCAATGGAGGGTAGGGTTCCTGTTCATTTAAGAGTACAGTGGTAGCTCGGGTTACATACACTTCAGGTTACAGACTCCGCTAACCCAGAAATAGTACCTTGGGTTAAGAACTTTGCTTCAGGATGAGAACAGGAATCGTGCTCCGGCGGCGCGGCAGCAGCAAGAGGTCCCATTAGCTAAAGTGGTGCTTCAGGTTAAGAACAGTTTCAGGTTAAGAACGGACCTCCGGAACGAATTAAGTACTGTACTTAACACAAGGTACCACTGTACTGCATCAGGAAATTGCTTCCCTCCCAACTCCTGCATCACAAAGACATTCCTTTTTCTTCATATTCCAAATGAAGACATGTGTGTCTTCACACCTTGTAACCCTGTCTTAAGCAATTTCTAAACACGGAATTGCCATTTGGAATGTAAAATGCCATTTTGTTTTACTGGGTGTTGATTTGCAACAGAAACAGAAAGGCATGCACTATCAGACTTTTAATGCATTTTACATTGAGATTCATTCTGTGAGTTAGGCTACAGCTCTAAACAATTACTAGGCATGAAGCTGATAGGAACTTATTTCAGAGTAAGCATGCACAGCATTGTCCAGTAAGTGCAACTAAGTCTGTTAGTAAATCTCACTGAGCTTGGTGAGACTTGCCTGTGGAGTTGACATGTGCAGAATTTCACTGCAAGTCATAGAAATGTGATGAGGTCAGAAACAGAGCAAATACATTATTTCTGCTGTAGAGTTTGCAGAATCCAGATAATTGGCTTTCTAAGCTGCCTCCACACAACTACCGGGAGCAGGGCTACACCTCTGGTATTGGACATACTTCAAGTTGGCCTCTGCATGTTGTTGTTGACTGTACATCAAGAAAACTTACATGTGAGCAGCTTCTCGTTCATCAGCTTCCACATACCTTCCAACATTTCTCCAATGAAAATAGGGACGTTCTATATAATAATAACAATACCGTGCCCATCTGACTGGGTTGCTCCAGTCACCCTGGGTGGCTTCCAACAAAAGCATAATAAAACATTAAACATTTAAAAACTTATCTGAAGGCAGTCCTGTATAATAGAGGTCTTCTAAATGTTGTATAGTTACTTATCTCCTTGGCTTGGGGGTTGCATAACTCCATACCTTCCAACATTTCTCTGATGAAAATAGGGACGTCCTAAGGAAAAGTGGGACATTCTGGCATCAAATCAGAAACTAGGACAGCTTCTGTAAATCCGGGACTGTTCGTGGAAAATAGGGACACTTGGAGGGTCTGCTTCCATCTATGAATAGAGCTATTCATATGCAGGTTGTCTGGCAGTGTGTTTGATGCCTGAAATTATCTAGCAGCATGGCGTTCCTCCTGATAATTGCACAGTGCGATTCATAATATTAATGAGTAAAGGGTAGCCTACTGGTGTGACATCAGGATAGCTACCTTGTACCAAGCCAAACGTAATAAGACAGAAATCCAAATATTCCCAAGTTACAGGGAACCAGGCAGAGGGCCTTCTCAGTAGTGGCGCCCTCCCTGTGGAATGCCCTCCCACCAGATGTCAAAGAGAGCAACAACTACCAGACTTTTAGAAGCCATCTGAAGGCAGCCCAGTTTAGGGAAGCTTTTAAAGTTTGCTGTATTAGAGTATTTTAATTTTAATTTTTTTGGAAGCCGCCCAGAGTGGCTGGGGAAGCCCAGCCAGATGGGCGGGGTAAAAATAATAAATTATTATTATTATTATTCTATCTTTTTGCATAGAATTGTTTGTGGTTATCCTTCAGTAGATGCCCCCACCCACAGATGCTATGGTTTTAAACAGGCTTCCTCAACCTCGGCCCTCCATATGTTTTTGGCCTACAACTCCCATGAGCCCTAGCTAGCAGGACCAGTGGTCAGGGATGATGGGAATTGTAGTCTCAAAACATCTAGAGGGCCGAGTTTGAGGAAGCCTGGTTTAAAATTAGGAAATTTAATTCATACTGTCCACTGGTTTGTATCACATGGAATCATACTGAAGAGCTTGACGCTTCCTTTTATAAGGTTGGAAAGACTTTTAACCACAAGCCTGTCGTGCTTCCACCTGTCAATGTTTCGTAAGAAATATTGCCGTGGAACTCTGCGTTATAAGAGACAGTATAAATTAGCAGTAAAAAGATGAAGCCGGCAAGATTAACTCTTAAAATATGTTACCTTCTCAAGTAATCTGAGATTCAAGTCCTCCGGCCCTCTAGAGGGAGATGAAACATGGATGCCTTTATCTGCAGTTTTTCCTCATTTTAACATGGCAATTTGTCAGCCTGCCCTAGATGGAAATCTGTAAAGGCCTTAGGTAGGCCTTCATCTTTCTGAAGCCCTGGAGTGTCCTGTTCATTTATGTATGTTTCTTCTCCTCTGGAACCTTCAGCGCAAGCTGATTGCTTTCCATTTCTTCACTATTTCTGGTTGTATATTTGCTTACAGACTGCATGTTAGATGGTTCCTTTGTCTCCCTCTCCTGTACCGGATATTCTCTCAGAGGGATTTTCTATTAGGGATCTGTTCCTCCGGCAATGCTGCTTTGTAACACACTGCAGGCCTCAGCAGGTAAAAAGATGGTGATTATGCTCATATGTTTTCCATTCACCTTTCAGATTATGCTTGTTCTACTCTTTAGGAAACCGTGAATTGAAGTCTGCGGCCAGTTTATTTGAGAAAGATAGCTGAAATGCTTTGATGGTAGCGATATAAGATAAATTTTATATAACCACATATTGGGCAAAATTGATGTTAGTGGAAAATAATAGTAAACTCAAGTTAGCTCTCAAGTTAGATAAAAGGGGGGAGGGTATTCCTGTTCCTTTGTATTTCTCGTGATCTTTCAAAACTCATCTATAAGAAACTGCATTCAAGATTAAGTTCTTTGATTTCTGTAGAAAAACCTATTTATGGAGACATTTCAAAAGTTCAGATATTCAAAAAGACACTGCTGTGGAAATTTAGGAATAAGTAAATGTTATTAGCTATAGGGTTTATGGTGACATAAGCTTTGTCAGATGTATGTATGAAGGGTGATAGGGAGGAATATATAATTTCATTGTATGATTAACTGTCTTTTGGAAAACGAAGGAAATCAGGTTTTTAGACATTCAGCAATGAAAAAAAATATTACTCCTGACTTGTGTTCAAAGAGGTATATTGCTCTATAATTTAGAGCAGGATTACTAATGTTTAAAATACCGCATGGCTTATGTTGTTGTTTTTTCTCATCCTAAAAAGTGACCTTCAGTGTCAGCACTAGTGCAGATTCATATGCTAATTTATTGTGGACTCTTGACTGCACTTGGATAAAACAGAATGCCTGGCAAAACTTCTTGCTGCAGTCCTGGGCTTATTTACACAAATGTATAGTAAGGTTATTTTTGCAGTACAGATATATGCCATATATTTAAGTGGCAAAACTGATAAAAGTTGTGTTACATAAGTGTATAGGCTACTGGGAGAATCATTTAGCAATATCTCTGATTTCCCCCAAATGTTTTCCACAGTAATTTTATTGTTATCAAATCAGCGAAACTTATTATTCACTTTGAAACTTAGATCAACTTTGATTTTTACATTGTGGATTATGATGAAGCAGGAAAATCAGAAACTGCCTTATACCAGATCAGACCATTGACCCATCCAGCTAGCTACTGTGTACACTGAGTAGCAATTGCTCCCCAGGGTTTTGGTAAAAGGTAACGGTACCCCTGACCGTTAGGTCTAGTTGTGGCCGACTCTGGGGTTGCAGCGCTCATCTCGCTTTATTGGCCGAAGGAGCTGGCGTACAGCTTCCGGGTCATGTGGCCAGCATGACTAATCCGCTTCTGGCAAACCAGAGCAGCGCACGGAAATGCCGTTTACCTTCCCGACAGAGCGGTACCTTTATCTACTTGCACTTTGATGTGCTTTTGAACTGCTAGGTTGGCAGGAGCAGGGACCAAGCAATGAGAGCTCACCCCATCGCGGGGATTCGAACCGCCGACCTTCTGATCAGCAAGTCCTAGGTTCTGTGGTTTAACCCACAGCGTCACCCGTGTCCCCCAGGGTTTGGGGGGGGAGCATAAATACGGGATCTTTCATGTGCATAGCATATTCTCTACTACTGAGTTATCACTCATAAAAGTGAGAGGGAATGCACAGAGCAAGCAGTGTAAAAACATTCCTACAGAAGAAACTGCAACCTGCAATATAGACCCCTGGTGTTGCAAATATTCATATTTTTATTTCATGAAAAAATATTTTGAAATCAGTTGAATTCCTAACAGTAGCACAGTAAGGCTGTTTTATAATATTAGGCATACCATTTGTAAAAATGAGTGATTCTGCAATATATTTATTAACTTCAGTTCTAGTCTGCCCATCTACTCTCCCCATAGGGCAGAGTAAGAGTACAAGTAGTATATATTTTTATGTGGCCAGGAACAGTATGTAAAACCCTAAGTGTTTCCACCCACAAAGTTGTCTTCTGCAAGTTCACTGCTTTAACTAAACTGCATAGAATTCTTAATCAGTCAGACAGCAGAAGGCATGTTTACAATTATGTATGGAACAGTGTAGTCTACAAATGCAAATATTTTTGCTCTTCTCTCAAAAACCCTATTCAGATGACCAATGAATAAACAGAAGGGGGTGGAATCAGCATCAATGTCTGTGGGGTCACTGTCACCTCTTCTAATGTTCTTTATAGAGTATCTCTGTGCTGTTCAACAACAACTTTGGCAAAACAAACAAACCAGTTAGACCAGTTCAGTATGTCGAATACCTTACGTAATTCGGCCTTCTGCTTATCATACACTGTATTAGTAGCCTAGATTGCTTTCTATGTAGCCAGGAATAAAGGACTCTTAAACTCTTCCTTATGGAAAGCTCTGTGTAATTCAAAACAATTATACCAACTGAAGCTGTTCTTCCAAAACTTACTGTTGTGCCTATTTTATATACCTTGGAGGCAAAACATGATCAGGATGAGTTCTGTGGATGCCTGAGTTCATAAAGGCCCTGCAGCATCATAAATGGCACATTTGCCTAATCACCTTCCTCTTTCTCTGACCTAATTGCATAACTGAAGCCTATTGGCTGGAACTGTTCAGAAATGGCTTTCTTGATTTCAAACCACCACATTCTAACTGAAATTCCATCACAAACAGGGGATGGTCTCTTGATTGAGGGAACTTGATAATTTAGCTGGCTGTTGGGTCAGACGGGGGTCTTTCTGGAGAACTATCAAGATCTTTACTTCGCAGGCAAAGAAAGTAAAGTAAAAAGAGTAGGATAGAAAGTAAACAGTTGCTGGTGTGTGTGGCACTGTCTCTGAGGTGGTGGTACCTATAACTTTGTATGCCTTACTGTCTCAGCTTCAGGGATGTTTCCATAGCACAGTCGTCAGTGTCTGACAATGAAGTAGAGTCGCTAAACTATTATAACTAATTAACTGCTAATTTGGATTAGAATGACGATTTCAAGAGGTTAAAGACATATTAATTAAGACGATAATGTGCTAAGAGTCCTGCCCTGCTTTGCTATCTCTTATGATGTAACAAGTAATTTAAAACCTCCTGGTAACATGATGAGTGAGACTGAGGCTGTAAAGATTGCTGAGCTGCTGGCACTAAAGTGCTGCTAATTGGTTTGAAGAGCCTCTCTTTAGCCATGACTTTTTCTTCTTGCTGAAGAGACTTAAACTGCTCAGGAAGGAGCGAAGTGAACTGAACAAAGAAAGATATGAGGTAACGTGTTTAACTGTGTTTTCCCTATTTCCCCAGACTTTTTCACCTGTGCCTGAAATATCAGAGAGATTAATGTCCTTATATATTGTAATTTGGTCAATTCTTCTATTGAGAATAGAGATATTTAATGATTGGCAGAAATGCAGGTCATACCTATCTGAGTTTACTTGGAAGTAAGTCCCACTGGTTTCAGTAGGGCTTATATAGAGAGAAGTGTGTAAAGGACTGCTGTTTATTTTTGATGTTTCTAGTATTTTCTGGTTTCAGAAAGGAGTTTTCAAACACTTCACCTTATTAAAGGTACTGTAGGTAAAAGGTACCCCATAGAGAGAGGTAGTAAAAAATGCAGTATGTTTAAATGACCAGCTTCTGATCGGTATGAGAATTGAGCTTTAGCATGTTAGAAATAATGGGTTGTAAAGCTGTGTTTATCCATTTTGCTTTCCAGGGCTGATTTGCTTTAACCTCTCATTTAGGGAAGGGGGGGGGTGCGAATTAGATGCAAGAGCCACTGTTTCATTTTTATAAGCATGTGGAACTTTCCTCATCCACAGAAGAGTTGAATTTTAAAATCAAAAAGGGTGTATGGGCAAGGAGGGTAGAACCTTCTTCCTGCAGACAGCTGAAATCTCATTCTGGAATTGTTGTTATCTCGGTGAAAAGAGGCAATGGGCACATTAGTTGTAGGCTTGGTTCTGTCTGCCCTGCTTGCTTTTAAAGTAGTTTCATAGTTCTGGGACTACTGACTGTAATGACTATCTGGTGGATCAATAAGACCTATAGATGGTATTGTTAAGGATGTACTCATTGGAAAGCTGGCCTGCTTTAGAATTATGTGGGGCATAATCTACAAACCCTATGTGTTGTGCTGACATAATTCCGTGTCCAGTATCAGCACAAACAAACTGCTAGTCAGCTCTTGCAAATTCTAGCAATCCTAGAAGCCGTGGCCTGGAAAAACCACAGACCAGTCACAGAGCCTCTGCCATGAGCTGCAATCGTGTAATACCCACATTCCACTCAAAACTGAGCACAGCTCAGGGCCAACCCATTTCTATCAGCAGGAAGGGAATAGGTAGATTTTGCACAGTGTTTAGGCCATGCAGTAGTTTGGCTCATAGTTGTGCCTGTGATTGCAAGGGGTAGGTTGCTTGAGTGTTTTGGAAACGTGTGTATACCTGTTGTTGTTTAGTCGTTTAGTCGTGTCCGACTCTTCGTGACCCCATGGACCAGAGCACGCCAGGCACTCCTGTCTTCCACTGCCTCCCGCAGTTTGGTCAAAGTGTATACCTGTAGTGTGGTGCAATTGTAAAACACGCTCTAAAAAGTGTACCTTTTCTTCTCTTACATTACTGTATAGGCTTTAAGCTCTACTTCATCAATACCATAAAATCTTTGGCTTGTATACAGAGCTTGCCTATATTAGTTAACTATGTTTGAATGTACAGCTTGAATGTACAGGTTTAACAGCATAAGCAGTGTTTATACTGAAAATATAAAGTGGGTGTCCTTGGACATTGTGCTTGCATGAATCTTGTTGCATCTGTTTGAACGAGGTCATAACTGAAAATGTAAGACAAACCTGCTTGATTAGGCCAATGGCCTATCTAGCCCAACATCTTGGTTGACCCGATGCCTGTGGGAAGCCCCCAAGTGGGACATGAGTGAAAAGCATTCTGCGTGCCTGCAGTTCCAAGAAACTGGTATTTAGGGGCATACTGCCTCTGACATTGGAAGTAGTACATGGCCATCATGGCTAGTAGCCATCATAGCCTTGTCTATGACTGTATCCATTCCATGCACAATTTTATAAACCTTTATCATGTTTCCTCTCACTCACTTCTGCTTTAAACGAAAAAGACCCCAATGCTGCAATCTTTCCTCATGGTAGAGTTGTTTCATCCCTTTGATCATTTTGGTTGCCCTTTACTGAACCTTTTCCAACTCTTTTCTTAAGTCTTACAGTTCATGGTAAGACTTAAAGGAGAAACTTGTGCAAGCGTGGATTAGCCCATAGGACAGCCATTGTGGAAGGTTACATGTTGACCCAACTGGTCTGCCTTTTCCTTCCCCTGCTATTTTTTTTCTTTTGGAGCAGGGAAGAGGATTGCCAGTACCAGGCAAGTTCATTTTCCATTTCTGTTTTTTAAAAAATAGATTTAATTCTGAATGCTTTAAAAAAAAAGGTGAATTACAAGTATTTATACCACACCCCTTAAGCCTAAAATGGTTTCCAGGGTGTTTTACAATGTAAAAACCAACAGTTAAAAACAGGTGGGTCACTTTTTCTTGAGAGCTGCATTCCTGGCCATAATCTATGGCCCCAACCAATAATCTGTTAGTGGGGCCATAGATGGCCAGGGACAAGCTGGAAGGTAAATAATGTTTTTCTGGGTTTGACTGCTGGCCCTGTCTCCACTGTAATAGTTTTGTGCTGTTTCTATGAAATCATGATTATCATAAGTGGAATAAATCACATTCCAAAGACAGTGGCAGATAGGGCCACCTCATATTTTTATTTCTCTCGATCCTTCCCTTCCCAACATAAATTATGTTCCTGCACAGCATGTAGTCCTAGAAAACCCTTCCCACTTGCTGCAACTCCCCCCAAAATTTCCTGCTGGATAGCCTGCATAGTGGGGGTGGGGGTAAAAGGTCACAATGGCACCACTGAGAGCTTCTGCCCTCCCCCCCCCCCCCCGCAATCCTGCTTGGTGGGAAAGCGAGATTGAGATTTCTAGATTTTTTTGTAGTGTAGGGACAGTTTCTATAACTCTGCAAGGTCTCAGCCAAAGCAACGTGCTGAACTAAATCTCTGTTATTCTTTTATTTGGCTTCTTATGTTTTAACTGTTGAGCCCTTCCCTGCAGAGCTAAAGCAGAAGCTTAGTTTATTTGATAGGCTGTTAGAATGGTTAATGTTTAACTATATGGTGTTTACACAGTTTTGTTTTTGTTTCCACAGCCATTATGCATTCTATCTTGTACTAGGAGTATGAGCTTGTATCTATAAATAGCTAAGTTTTGCTCTAGGTGTGTCTTGTCTAATATAAGTGGTTATGGACCAAGCCTGCACTATGGGTCTCCTCCCACATGCATACCACAATCCCAATACATAGCGGTCATGAAATACATCTCCTTCATCCCATGCAAATCATGAAAGAAAAGCTTCTGTTTTCATTCTGAGAGTACATTTTCTGCATTTTTGAAATAACATTACAGTATGGCTCCACTGGGTCTTTTCTGCTGTACCCTAAACATACACTGTTTTTGCAGTTTTTGTTTAACATAATAGCCAGCCTAAGAAAGAGTCCTTCAAAGCTATTTTATAACCTTTTGGTTAAAAAAAAGGTGTTATCCTGTTGCTGTTTTTCTTAAAATTATTATTCTAGTGGATGAGCACAGCTGGAAGCATTTCATAAATAGATCAGTTATGTCTTAAGCCTTATTTTTTTAGTCTTCATCATTAAAAAATCATGAATTATTTTCCCAAAGTCATTTTCTCCAGGTGGCTTAACTTTTCTGGCACCCTGGAAGTGCGGATTATACTTCACTGAAAGTTGTGCAGTTGGTTTTTTTTTTTTTTAAATGTAATAAGATAAGCAGTAGTAGTTCATACTTTTCCAAAGCATTTATATATATATTTTCGGATGCAACACTTGACAAAGATTTTTTTTTCCTGATGTTGTGTTGTGAAGTAAGCATTTGATCTCATATACATTTTGCTTCTGCACATTCTTCAAGCAGCACTGGCTCCCACTGTCCCTGAGATAAAGATTTCCTTGACCATTATGGTGTTTGTCCATATCACTTGCTCTCTTACCCTTCTAAAGGGAAGTCCTCTTTCTGCATATAACTGTTAGTTCTCCTTCTGCACAAAACTGCTGCATTATGGGGAAGCCTTGCTCCTCTTTTCTTGCATTCTGGAAAGTCTCGCTTACAATCTGCTTCTGCACAAACTGTACAAAACTGTTCCAAACACCAGGACATTCTTTTCCTTGTTCAGTCATCCTAAGCTCATGGAAAACAACATGATCTGCTTCTACAGAACTTGATTGTTATATTGTTTCATGTTATGATCCATCATTAGTAATTGTTTGTGCCATATTAATCTCTAGTTACAATTTAATTAGGAGGCTTCATGCCTGTCTAGTTCTAGCTTCGATTCCCAGCCTTTAATCCATCGATGATAAATGATCACATGTAATCCCCACCTCTCACATGTAATTCCCGCCTTAGTACTTATGTTAACCAATCAGCAACAAGTTTCTTTGTGTATCAACCAACCAGCCACAGGCCCACCTGTGGCAATGTTTGTAATATTCAATAAAGGCGGCTCCCAGGGCCCGCCCTGACAGACGCCTCATGTTACACCTGCCTCTCTCGTCTCCTGTGATTTTTCATTCCTACACCCTTCTGCTTTTATCACATATCAAACTACAAGTTCCACTTTAACTGCAAATGCACACTGCCTCATCCAGAAACTCAGAATGTTGCTTGTTCTGCTTTAACACTTCAAAAAAATCTCCCAGAATTTGTATAATAAGTATAAACATGCAAGGAAGTAAGTTTCAAGCACGCTCTCAGCAAAGGAATAGGCAGTGTGGTGCCTGTGGGTACCTTTGCACCTGCCAGTAGCTCCTATAGCTCCTTTGAGAATGTTTCAGTTCAGAAGGGACACATAGGTAATCTTGAAAGGGTTGCCCATCTTTTAGTTCCAGCACTGTCTGCAGACCATGGTGTGAGATCTGTGACGTACATTACACTAAATTTAATGAATTAATATGTTTCAAGGGAAGTGCATGACTCTTCCTATTGATTTTAATTGATGTGATAATAAGGGAGTGTCTGCTTACTTACACTGTAATCACACATAATATCTTCTACCCAGTGGAGTTCTTCTGAATGAAAGGAAGCACTATTACAGAAGGCGTTATGGCCAATTAAAATGATAGAGGCTTTCTGGGAAATATGTAACAATTGGGTGCTTGCATAAAATGTTGGGTTTGTTACTATTGAGGGCTTTCTTGGAAGTTGCGCCCTCCCAGTGGAACGCCTTTCCGTTACATGTAAAGGAAATAACTATGTTTTTAATTACTGGAATTTTTAATTATTGGAACATAATTGACTAATGTTTCTAATTATTGGAAGCTGGCTCAGAGTGGCTGGGGCAACCCAGTCATATGGGAGGCATGTAAATTCTTCTTCTTCTTCTTCTTCTTCTTCTTCTTCTTCTTCTTCTTCTTCCTCTCCTCCTCCTCCTCCTCCTCCTCCTCCTCCTCCTCCTCCTCCCTGGGCTTTCTACAGATTTGTGCTTATGTTAATTTTAGGAATAAAAAATGAGGGTTGAAAAGTTTAATTTGTGTTTTACATAATGAAATGTATGATTAATTGATCACAGGGGCAGTTTTAACTAGAAAATATACATATTCTGGTTTGTTTGTAATACTATACTATTTTTTATATAATTTGAATTAGGTTAAAAGACAAAATTATGACACCAATTGGAGCAAATTATGTTATTTATAGAGGCAGTAGTTGCTAATACAGTTTTTATTAACTGAGGATCATATTATGTGTTAATGGAATGTGCTATATTATGTATATAATTTTATTAATGCACTGAATTCTCATTTTAATATTTTTCTACAATTTGCCTATTCAGAGATGAGTTTTATCTTGTGGTTTGTTGAAATAGCTTCTATTGTGTTGTGCTATGAGTTCACACGGTTCTTAACTGCAGCAGCGGTGGGTAGTATTTTGGTACCATACAGGTGACTGCAAACTCATGGTTCTGGGCAGTTTTCAGACTTGATACCTATGTGTTGTATTTAAGCTGATTGCATTGACTGACATTAACTATTAATACTTTCTGTGATTCTCCCATCTATTTATCTCTTGAAAGTTGCACTTAGTGTTAAATAAGATGGAGCAGGCCCTGTGAAATCATACATGACTGATGTTGGAGTGACTTGTGCCCCATAAAATGACTTGTGAAATCTTGTGACTTTGTGGTGCAGAGTCCAGAAAAGTTATGATGGATAGTGAAACAAATGCTCCACCAAAATTCCAGAGGACAGGGAAGCATCCAGAAGGGATTCTACAATTTACTCTTGCTGTATGAAAGGAGCCTAGCACAGCATGTAGTTTTTCAGTGTGCTCAGAGGGCAGTGAAATTGGCCATCTCCTAATTCTTGGCTGTGGAGAAGTCAATGGGAGGCCTAGTGCATCAGAAGTTCTTCAGTGACTGCACCCGGCATGCCTTGGAAAAGACAAGAGGAGTCCTGGAATGTCTCCTAGGCAGCACTTGGGCTCACTTCATCTGTTGAGGTTTATTTCATGTCAAGCAAGCAGCTACATTGAGCACTGGCCATTTAGTGGTCTGAAGGGCTCCAGGCACAGTGGGGAGATGTAATACTGGAATGGACCAAAAAGCATCAAGTCTTGGGTCCTCTCTGGAAATGCATCTAACCCAATAGGGTAGCCAGAACTTTGCCCCATCTCTTGTCCAGGCTACATTGTTTACATGATATAATAATGAACAATGTGATGTTGGAGTTTAAAATATCAGATATTTCACATTGTTACTGGGCAGTGTTTATTTTTTATGTTCTGAATAACATATGTTGAAGTAATTCTTTTTGTTTGTCATTTCAGCTATGAAGTCTTACATTCCATTTTTCATTCTTCTTTGGAGTGCTGTCGGAATCTCAAGGGCTGCCAAAATCGTTATTGTGCCGCCAATTATGTTTGAAAGCCATCTGTATATTTTCAAGACCCTGGCCTCAGCCTTGCACGAGCAAGGCCACCAAACAGTTTTCCTTCTGTCTGAGGGCAGAGACATCCCTCCATCTAATCACTATAGACTGCAGCGTTACCCAGGAATCTTTAATACCAGCACCTCAGATGAGTTTCTTCAATCCAAAATGAGGAGTATCTTTTCTGGGAGACTAACAGCCCTGGAACTGTTTGACATTCTGGAACACTATTCCAAGAATTGTGACATGATTGTAGGCAACAAGAAGCTCCTGCATGCCCTGAAACAGGAAAAATTTGACCTGCTGCTAGTGGATCCTAATGAAATGTGTGGATTTGTTATTGCTCATCTTTTAGGGATTAAATACGCGGTTTTTTCCACTGGACTTTGGTATCCAGCAGAAGTAGGTGCTCCATCACCTTTAGCATATGTTCCAGAATTTAATTCACTTCTCACAGATCATATGAACTTGCTAGAGAGGCTTAAGAACACTGTTGTATACCTGGTTTCAAGATTTGGAGTCAACTTTTTGGTTCTGCCAAAATACGAAAGGATAATGCAGAAGTACAATGTACAGCCAGCAAGGTCCATGTATGACTTGGTTCATGATTCTAGCCTGTGGATGCTGTGTACTGATGTAGCACTAGAGTTTCCAAGACCCACCCTTCCAAATGTTGTGTATGTGGGAGGAATCCTTACCAGACCAGCCAATCCTCTACCAGAAGTAAGGTTTGCAGAGTTTTTTTGTTTTTGTTTTTTACCTTTATGTATGATGATTTTGTACAACTACTGTTTTATACTCTGTTTTTAAACTATTTTTCTGTGGCTTCTCAAGATCACAGGACGGGTGTATTTTGTAATAAGGTTTCATATGCTCACTTATTTCTAGGACTAGTGCACAGATTGCTAGACTTTTTCAGCCTGAGGGCTGCATTCAAGGTTAGCCAACCCTTTTAAGAATTGCATAGGGGGCACATACAAATAGCACACATACAGCACATGCACACACACAAATTTACAGGCACACAGTGTTCCATTTTTACATTCTGAGCATGATTTAAATTCACTGGCTTGAAAGTAATTGCATTGCCTTTCTAGAATCAGGTCTGTGAAACCGATTCTAGATGAAAGCCAACAACTTTAAGTTAAGAAAAAGCTAAGCAACCATTTTAATTATTTGGAAGAGGTAAGTGGTGGTTGCTTAAGTCAATATTGCAGAGGGCCTTTTTAGTAGTGGCGCCCGCCCTGTGGAACGCCCTCCCACCAGATGTCAAAGAGATAAACAACTACCTGACATTTAGAAAGCATCTGAAGACTTAAATGTATTTTAATTTTAATGTATTTTAATCCTTGTTTGAAGCCACCCAGAGTGGAAAGTGGTAAGGCATTATGTCAATAAACAAGGGCAGATAACACCTCAACTATTTAGTCATAATGAATTTTAGTCTGGAGGTTATTAGGCAAGAAACAGGGAGCAAATTTATCTGTCTGTGATTGTAGTAGATAACATACTTGTGATGGTTCCTAATCTCCTAAGCGAGAAACCAGCCAACATCAAGGTATACAGCAGAAATATGCAATCTTGTCTCTGAAGCTGCAGATGGCAGAGCCTGGTGGATTGGGGACTGCATAGATAGAAATGCATGCACACAGGCAGGCAGAGTGCACAAAATGCCTATTTCCGTTCTGATTAGCAGCAAAGGAACAGGGATATTTTCTCCGCCACACGGCTGATGGCTCATTGGCTGGGTAATGGGGAAAGATGGGCATGGCTCCCCAAGGCTTTGTGGAGCATACAGAGAGCAGCAGCAGCAGGGTTTGGATAGCCTACATATGGTAGACAGTGTGTCTATGACAGAGTAGTGATTTGAATGTCACAGTCCACAGTTACTTTAGCTGTACACAAGGGTTTGCATGCTCCCAAATGGACTTGAGGTTTTTGAACTAAAGAATTCAACATCTTAAATTCCCAAAAGGGTTTGAGAACTAATTCGAGTTAGTTCAGGCTTGCAAAAACATTTTCAAGGGGCTATCCTGTCCTGTTCATTGTACACACTCCTCTTCTCTCCCCACTCTGAATGATTCTTCATTGTGCCCCCAACCCCACCCACCAATATGCCTGTCCTCTTTCTCATGTGTACTTTATTCCTTTCTCCATCCCATCTGAATGAGAGCTGCTGGTCTTCTGCCCTCTGATTCTTCAGGTGTTAGTGGTGGTTTCCCACTGCGTATTTTGTTCCAATTTTATCTTGGGGAAATTTTGTTCTATGGTAATACTGCTCTTTAGGGAGAGTTTTGGGTTTTGTGACTATGTAATGCATTGTACACTTTATCCCTTGAGAGTCCTGATTTAAACATTTAGTGCTAGTATAATCTGTGGAACCCAGAGTAAATAGGAATACTCTTGTAGATAATTTTCACAATTCTCATTATTTATTTATCTTTTATTTCATAAAATTTATACCCTCCTTAATTGTAGAAAAAACCTCAAAGCTGGTTATGAAAAAGATAAAAGAATAAAATTATCACCAAAAAATTTACACCCATAATTTGAAACATGCGGAAAGTTAAAACCACAGCAGATTAGACTAAAACAAATTAACAAATTTGTTACTAACAAATTCATATTAACTTTCTAAGCATCTGGGTAAAGGTAAAAGGTAAAGGTACCCCTGCCCGTACGGACCAGTCTTGCCAGACTCTAGGGTTGTGCGCCCATCTCACTTAAGAGGCCGGGGGCCAGCGCTGTCCGGAGACACTTCCGGGTCACATGGCCAGCGTGATGAAGCTACTCTGGCGAGCCAGAGCCGCACACGGAAACGCCGTTTACCTTCCCGCTAGTAAGCGGTCCCTATTTATCTACTTGCACCCGGGGGTGCTTTCGAACTGCTAGGTTGGCAGGCGCTGGGACCGAGCAACAGGAGCGCACCCCGCCGCGGGGATTCGAACCGCCGACCATGTGATCGGCAAGTCCTAGGCGCTGAGGTTTAACCCACAGCGCCACCCGCGTCCCAAGCATCTGGGTAGGCTTGTCTAAATAAGAATGTTTCCAGCAGGCACCAAAATAGAATGTTAAAATTATGATTAGGAAAAGTAGAAAAGAGGCATAAAGAATGAAGGAAAATGCAGCCACCCAAATTTTAGCTAAATGACTATAATCCTATCTCGACGTACATGGGGGTAAGCCTCATTGAACTTAGTCATAGAAAGAGTATCAGTGTGTTCAGCGTTATTCTCAGCATCAACTCACTCATTTTTTAATAGGATATTTTGGTATGAAACATTTTAGTTGAATAATCTTTATGCATATGCATAAAATGCTATTTTTGTTCAGTTTAAGTAATATGTAGAATTGCTCAAATTTGTTCTGTACGTGATGGTTGTTCTGTTCGTCTTGCCTTCTGAATTAAGTACAGTAGTCAATTTTCAGTGGGGTTTTTTCCTTTAAAAATTGCATGTTATGAATGCAAGCCTAATGAAATCACATACACATACATTTGTGCTGTAACTTAATGTGCATCTTCACTCATGTGAATTGGTGACCTGTAAGAGGGAAAATGATGTAAATTGAAAACTGACAAATCTCCGCGCATTCTCAGAGTCTGGAAGTCATGAACTGAGGATTGAAGCATTGAAGCCAGTAGTGCGTATGAGTATGTATGCACCTGTGGACGAAGTCCAGCTCAGGCGTTGAGAGACTCTCTCTTGTTTCCTTCTTCATTCTCCTTGTATGAAAGAAGAGTCATTTTAAGACAGTACTAGCAGCTGTCTCCCAGAAAAAGTTTTCAGGAAGGAACAGAAAGTACCACTTCTTTCCTCTCAAGAAAACGTGGTAAGAAAGGAGAAAGTGCTTCCTCTCTCCCCCTGTTTGTGCATTTATAGGATGTTGCAGTAGTGACACGCTACTTGTATGTTCTGCAAAATGGCAAATATCTCTCCATTCCCTGAGACCTCTGCAAATGCAAGGGACTTGGACTTTAGAGAAGGTGTCAATAGTGACCACAAATAATGAGTTTTGATAGGAGGCAAAGTGAAAATTTGCGGTGTTCTGTGGATTAATTGAGCACTATCACTTTGCAAAGAAGATTAGATTATTTTGCAACCTTTCACAATGCTTTCAGCTTGGTAAAAACTGCCTTGCCAAACATTTTTGCATAAATAAAGGTGTGAGTTTTATGCAAATAAATCTATTCAGATGCCTATTTATGTTGTTTATCACTGCAATTAAACTTGTAAAAATGTTTGGAAGATGCCTGTTCTGAGTTTCTTCTACAGAATTATACTTAAATAACATAGTTACAGGTAGGTAGCCATGTTGGTCTGCCGTAGTCGAAACAAACAAACAAAATCCTTCCAGCAGCACCTTAGAGACCAACTAAGTTTGTTATTGTTATCAGTAACAAACTTAGTTGGTCTCTAAGGTGTTGCTGGAAGGATTTTTAATTATTATTAAATAACATAGTGCGGGTGCAGGAAGCAGCTCTTCATAACCTTAAAAAAATGCAGTATATATTAGGCTTTTGGCTTTTCCCATTTGCAAACACCGGTCATAATTTCCTTTATTCCTTCTTTCTCTGTGCTTAAGAAATGTGAAATGTTTCTTGTTAGATAGTTTTTCTTTTTCTCAAAAATCCTAGTGATTAGGTTATCTGGTAGAATTTCATAGATGGAGGTTCATAGATGGAAAGTGTTTATAGGGATAATGAGAACTGTCTTTTACTGAGCCAGCCTCAGTTTTCTCTTAGTCAGTACTGTGTACCCTGACTGGAAATGGCTTTTCCAAATGGGGCCTTTCCTACTTGGAGATGCTGTGGATTGAACCTGAGATCTTTTGCAAGGAAAGCATGTGTGCTCTGCCACTGATCTACAGCCATTCTGCCTACCCCATTGCAGCTCAGGGAGAATAAGTTGTAATGTTGAGTAATGAAATGTAATTTTGTTATTATTGTATCATGAACAATAATTTAAGAACCTGTAGTTCATTCCTCCCTGACTTTAAACTAGTCTCCTACATTTCTAAGGGGAGGAGCTCTTACTGTTGTATCACTGCTTTGAATGAAATGCATATTTCATATTGGTAGTGATGCTTCTTTTGAGCTAAGAACTGCCAGTTTTAGGTAGAGAATGCGACAGAATGCTCCCCCAAATAAGAAGCTATTTGCATGTAGAAAAATGAATGTTGGGGATTCAAGTAGGGATTTCTATTACCAGTGAACAATACAATTCTGAGTAGTTTTGGAATTAGTTTTACCGCATGAAGAGCCACTGATCTGTATTTGGCTCAATTCATGCAAGTTTAAAGTGATGATATGAAATTTGGAAATATTGCCCAAACTATTGTGAATTGGTTTTCAGGTGTTTGTGAATTAATCCTTGATCTAATTTCACTAGCTGCTGGTGTTTAGAATTTAGGCAGACAGGTTTCTTTTTCCGCTGATAGTTTGTACTTGTAACAGCTATACAATGGTCCCTCGGGTTAAGAACTTAATTTGTTCTGGAGGTCCATTCTTAACCTGAAACTGTTCTTAACCTGAAGTACCACTTTAGCTAATGGGACCTCCTGCTGCCACCGTACAATTTCTGTTCTCATCCTGAAGCAAAGTTCTTAACCCGAGGTAATATTTCTGGGTTAGCGGAGTCTGCAACCTGAAGCGTCTGTAACCCGAGGTATCACTG
Organism: Podarcis muralis; assembly: GCF_964188315.1. Classification (NCBI taxonomy): domain Eukaryota; kingdom Metazoa; phylum Chordata; class Lepidosauria; order Squamata; family Lacertidae; genus Podarcis; species Podarcis muralis. The sequence goes on from NC_135663.1 coordinate 26,878,299, forward strand.
TAGTAGATTTGGGACACACTGTGCAGAGGTTAGCAGGGAGGAGGCTGCGCTGTCCTACACCTCTCTCCTTGCTTTCTCCAGCAATGGTGGTCTTACAGTTAGAGGCTGACCCAGAAATGGGGCACTCTCGCCATTTGGCAAGTGAAGGGAGCAAGGAAGGAGGGGGGTTAGCTCACTTCTCCTTTGATAGCACTGTGAATTGGAGTGGCACTTGCTGTTGCTTCTGGCAGGTACAGTATTTGCATGAGAGTTCTAAATATGAATAGAGGACATCAGTAGTTGGAAGACATTGAAACAGCCATTTTCAGATAAATTCTGTATCTCAGCTCAGTGTTGTGTTTTCGTGTATTGCTTCCACTGTCAACTATAACTAGCAATGTGGAAAGTCACTCATAAACACTTTTAAAAAAGAAGTACTTTCTCCTCCCCACCCCCCCAAAAAGGTAAGTCTAGATTGCATTTTTGACAGTGTCAGACCTAGTTCAAGGAGGTGTTTCTTAAAATTGGTTATACTCCTTATTGATGCTAGGACTATGGCTGAAGGAGGCTAGATATTTGGATTAAAGCAAAATGTGGGGAAGCTTTTCATAGAGGTGCTGATAAAGTTCTCCAGGCTTGGGCGCCTAACACAGGATTTTACGAGCTCTCTGAGGCTCATCTTAAAAGGGAGGTGAGCTTTATGAACTGCAAAATTATTTTCTATCAGATTAAGAGATTCCTAGTTTATTCACCCAGTGATTTCCCAAACCCATTCCCATCCTTCTATTTAAATTACATTTAACGCGGTGCCTAGACAGGAGCACCAGTGATGATTAGCCGGAACTTAATGAATGATATGTTGTATTAAGGAGAGAGGTAAGGACCCCCCCCCCCCATTTTTTCTGGGGTACTGCTAGCATGCTGTTGAAGCCATTGTGCCCTTCCATCCTATCACTTGAGCAGTTTGCCAGAGGGAATGGAAGAAGTGATCTGATTCCCCTTTTTACCTTTAGTTTATCTCTGACATTGCTTCCTGACAAGAGTGACTTTAAAAGGAAAGGGTTGTGGGGCTGGTGATTTATTAATTTATTGTAAAAAAACACACCTCAAAGCGGTTTTCAAAAAGACAAAACAATAAAATGCAGAATAGTTGAATGATTTCCAAAGTTAGATTGCTTTGAAAAATTAGCTTCTTATTGGTGCTGTATTAAGAACTGTGAGGTTGTCACTTCAGACAGTGCCAGGATTCTTATTTTTATATTTTCTGTTTCTTATATGCTTTCCTGATCATGGGTTTTCTATTTGGAAATGGACGCGCACATGTTTCTAAGATTTGTAATGTAAGAAGAAGTAGACTATTTGTTAGACCCTAATTTTGAGAGCACATTCTTCTAAGATAAAAGTTGTAGCAGCAACATGTACCATCATTTGAAAATGCTTTGAAACTCCATTGCTCATACAAATGTTGCAGACATTGGATAGACTTAGTATATATTCTCAGACTGATTTAAGAATTATTTTTATAGATTTATGTGAAACGTTGCATCTAAAAATTATTTTTTTTAAGCAAATGCATTCTCTTAGAATATCCTCCACTGATTTTCCAGAAAGCATTTATGATGGGGTAAAAGCTTTTTAAATGTAGCCTTTTATATAGTATTTGTAACAAAACTTCAATAAACTTAATTTTACCTACTAATAAGGTAGCTCAACTTTCAGGTTTTTTCTAAATAATTATTTTATAAATTATGTATTCATGGCTTGTACAGTAACATCATCAATATATATTTTTGTGAATTGATGATTGCTCACAAAAGTCTTGGGCAAATAGGCACTGATGCTTCTGCATATTTGATTCCAACAGCTGAACAGGGAGAGAGCTGCAGACACTGAAACCAAGTTATGTTTGTATTTATGTGCTTTGTTTATCTGAAACAAAGCTCAGTATTAGGCACCACTGGTTACTGCCAGCTGGGACCTCACACTTATAGTCACAGCTGTGCAGAATAGCTAGCTAGAAAAACCAAAGAGAACAAAGATCACACAGTACTGTAAATACAATACCATATCTGTCTGATATCTTGTATTTTTTATATAAATACTAAAATGGTTAAAGCAAAACTGCAGGGAGCACTTTAGTAGTGCTAATTCAGACGCTTGAAACCCTCTCCTAAAGTGTATGACCTTCCATAAGAATATGAATTCATGTGATTTGACATAATGTTTTGCCCTTACAACAGTTCCCTAAATGGAACCTGATTTTTTGGAAATGCAGCTGAAGTTTAGGTTTAAAATATAGCTAATACTCATTTCCAGATTAGAACCTGCTCTAAAGAAAGATCTCTGTATGCAGAATGGTACATGTTTCTGTTTTGTTAGTGAAATGTTATCAGTGTTAGGAGGCATATCCGCTAATCAACTTAACTCAGTTCTATTGCTGATAGGGATAAAATATAGTTTGATATGATTCTTACCTTAGAACAATATTCTGGATTTTAATTCAAATGACTTTGATGGAACTTTTGACCAGGGCAACATCCACATTTCCCTTCTTTTCCTTCTTTGTGGTACCTTTTCAAATCCAGTTCAGATTTATGAGACCAGTTCTGATGGGCACAGTTGAAACAAAAATGTCAGGTAGGTAGTATAGATGTAAAAATGCCAATAACTAGGCCTTTGGTTGATCTGTTTGACATCCTATACCCTTTCAAAATGTGGCTCTTTTCGGTGTGTGTGTGTGTATGTTATTGGGTTGTTGTTTTTATTCTGATTATATGTTGTGATCTTTTCTGTGAACCGCCCTGAGACCTCTGGGTATAGGGTGTTATATAAACTCAATAAATTAATATTAATAATAATAAGGCATGAAAAGGAATATAAGAGTTGCCTTCATACTGCCCTGGGCATTCTGAAGTGAAGACTAAAATAAAGATCAAAGGCCTGCAGCCAAAGATTTGACTGAGAAGTTCTATCAGTATATGAAATTGAGTCCCCATTAGGAACAGTCACTTCTTAGGTTTCCCTGGGCCCAGCCACCAGCCTACAAAATTTCCCTTGGAGGGAGGTGGGGTTTGGGATGGATTGATTGGGTGGAGGAACTTGTAAGGCCACAGTTCACCTCCAGTCTTCACAGGAGCAAGTTGCCCACTTGAAGCTTTCCATGGTGCTGTCCTGCATCATGAGTACATGCTATAGGCATTCAGAATATCTAGCCTTGTAGTACTGTTAGAGAAAGATGAGCATGTGCCAATCAGTTCTGCCTTCTAGCTGTTGTCATACATGTCCCGTTGGTTACAACGCTTCACTCACATAAGTCCAATACATTTTAGATGGCCCTCACCTGTGATTTTACAATTGGAGTTTTTTATATAGTGCTTCGGCTGTGTAAGGTGCTTTGCAGAGTGCAGGAGGGCAGTTCCTGCCCTGTAATTTGACACGGGGGGGGGGGGGAGTGCTAAGGAATGGCAAGTTGGTGGAACAGGAGAAGCAAATGTCATTTGAAGGCATGTACAGGGAAATCAGAATGAAGAGAGGAGGATGTAAGGCTGTGGAGGACTTTCAGCATAAGAACAAGAAATTTGTGCTGGATTCAGGAGTGGGCAGGAAGCCAGTATAGAGATTTGAAAAGGGGCAGAACAGGCATCATGGCTAGTATCCATGAAAGAGGTGAATGGTTTTGTCTGTAAAGTGCTGGGGAGAACTGAGAAGCCTCCAACGAAAGATCATAAAAGCAAATATTGTAGAATTTAGTTCAAGAGCTGACTGTAATATCAACTGGAGTTTTCACCAAGGGAATAGAGAGGAAGGGCCAAATTTTTGCCATGCTGTAAACACAGAAGCATTGTGACTTCACAGCAAAATATAGGGGAGAAAGGAGACAGATAAAGGGTTTGTGCCTATACCGCAGGGTGACAGGAGACATTGTCGACTAATAAGTAGAAAGTACAATGAGAGAAGGGCTTGGGTGGAAAAACCAGAAATTCAGAGTTGGCTATGCTAAGACATTGAAGCATCCAAGGAGAAATATCAGGTGGGGATACAGAAGTGAAGGAAGGGGTAAAAGTATCAGGTAGAGAGATGTGAAACTGGATATTGTCACAGAGACAGCGTGTGAAGATAGAATGGCCATGAACATATGGCTCTCCAGTGGAGAGAGGAAGCACTTCCTCTGTGGAAATACTGAAGGAATAAGGTTGGAGTGGAATCAGCTTAGGATAAAGTCATGGCTAAGGAAATCAAGTGTATGGAAGGCAGCAGTGAATTGAAGATGGATGAGACAGAGGCATTCTGATGTGTAAGTGATTTTAATGAGGGTGATTTCAGTGACCTGCAGAGGGTGGAAGCCAGACTAGAGACAGTCCAGATCCAAGTAGATTGAAGAAGAAGTTAATGCAACATGCTCTAGTAATTGAAGGATAGGCCAAACAGCAGTTTATTGAGGAAAGGGGGGTGGGGACTGTTTTTGAATACTGCAGGAAACAATCAAGAAGGGGTTGATAATATGACAAAGAGGAAGAATAGCAGTGCTGCCGGGGGGGGGGGCGTGTATACAATTTGGAGTTGGTAGGAAAAGAATAAAAGGTGCATATGGAAGGGTTAGATGAGGACACTAGTCAATTCAAGGGAGATGGGGATGTTGCAGGAGGTGTAGGAATATGGAAACCTCAAAGATTCCTATCCTTAAATTAGAAAATATGTTGACTTCACCAAGGGCTTGTGAAAATTCTAGGACCAAAAAACCCCCAATCTGTCTCAGATGAAGTGTCAGTCAGTAAGTGAAAAACATTCTGTAACTTTCAGATGTTTGGGTTCTTTTAGCATTCTTTTATTCTTGGTTACTCATTTACCTCAAAAGGTCTTTCCTTGTGTGATGTGCTAATCTTTGCTACTGAATAAAGTAAATAAAGTTTACATTCTGCAAGCATATAATCAATCACTTCCTCTACTGGAATTACCCCAAAGGCAGTTTCAAGTATGTACAGTATTGTTGCATCGGATCTCCCATGAGTGATTTGGCTGACTTTGTGCTGGAATATGAGAGGCAAAGTTCACGTCTTGGGGTTTTCCAATTACATGTAAAAATGTGTGGGCCTTGTATTATTCTAGTGATTGTAATATTCTGGATTATATTTGTACTATTTTAAAAAACTTTCTGCTCAGAGTGCTGGAAATTTAAAAGTCTTCAGGAACAATCTATGTAAATTTGTATTACCTGCAAAGTTCAGGCTGTAGATGAAAAGCTAAGAAAGAGTTGCTTGCCTAGTGCTTCCAATTAACAACGGCTAAGGCCTTCTGGGTCATAGCTCATGTATTTCACTGTCCTGCCATATCAATCCACAAGATGGCCAACACTGCAAGACTTAGAGGTTGCAATCATACATATGGCCAAGAGTAGCAGTCCCTGCTATGACTGCATCTCCCTCAAGACTTCTTCAGCCAGGCACAGGGGTGCCAATTTGAATAAAATATTAGAGGGGCACACGTAAGCCCTGCCCCACATGATAGATCACCATGGTGTGGTGCACGCACACCATTTGAATGGCAATGCCCATAAACTTGGGTGGGTGGGGCTTCTCCCTCAAATATTTTTTGGGGGGGGCTGAAGACCCCTCCCATAGGAGTTGGCTCCTATGGCCAAGCATGTGTCTCTTGGCCCCAATCTTTGCAAACTGCCAACCTGCTTGCTTTCCCTGTAAAAAAGTGCTGCTTCCTCTTTCAGCTGGGGAAAAGGTGGAGAGGAAAAGGGATTGATCCTGAATTGCTTGGCGATTGAGTCATCATTTGAACACAGCTGAGACATTCTTGGCTCAATTTACACTCTCCTTATGAAACAGGTCATTTTTTAAAAAAAAAATTTTTACAGTTACAGACAATAAACTGTGATTCAGCAGTTGAATCCATTCCTGAAAGTCATAGTGGTATTTGCATGTTAGAAATGACTTTTGGAACTGTAAGACTCATTTGATTATTAAAAGATAGATTAAGACATATGGCTTTTGAATTAAGTTCTTTAGGCACCATCTGTACATTACCCTGCATATCAAGACAGTGTGTGAATCCTTGGTGCAACTGATCAGCCCCAGGAGGATGCTCAGGTGTCCGGTGTGTATGCCAGTTTGTGGTTCCATTCCCACCTTAGTCATGGGCAGCAATAGGAGAGCCTCAAAAAAAGTCTAGTTTGCTCATGGTTTTGATTGTGCAGGATCCTCCTGACTTAAGGGATGAGGAGGAAGGACTTAACTAGTGACATGCTCAGGCTACTTGATTACTTCCTCCTTTTATCCCATCCTTGACTCCCTAAATATGAGATGCCCTGTAGGGGGGTGATGGAAGTCTATTTCCCTTTGAGTATCTAGTAATTCCATGGGCTGGGTTTCAATTCTGCACTTGTTGCATTTGTGCTTTCTGGATTGTACTCACAGTTGTTGTTTTAAATTAATGAAATAATGAATCTTCAACAAAACTGTATTTATCGTATGGATTTGTTTTGACACTGTTTGATGATAAGGGAGCATTTCCCTTTGTGGCATGGTGTTTGCTAGCCATGACAGCAAGCTCTTTATTTTCTCAGGATCTCCAAACATGGGTGGATGGTGCTAATGAAAAAGGCTTTGTCCTTGTTTCATTTGGAGCAGGAGTCAAATACTTGTCAGAAGATATAGCACATAAATTGGCCCATGCTCTGGCAAGACTTCCTCAACGAGTTATTTGGAGGTATGTATCATAGCACAATAGCTTTGTCAATAGGTTTAAAACATTTATGGATATCCAGGACCAAGTCCAGGCTACATAAACATCATGCATTTAAAGCATTTTGAAAGCACATTTCTCATTCAAAGAATTCTGGGAATTGTAGTTTGTTTATGGTTATAGAATTTGTGGTTCTGTGAAGGGTAAATTGCACCTGCCTGCTTTTTTGTGTGGGGTGGGGATGTGCTTTGAATGGATGGTGTTTATGCAGCCCAAGTCTTGTCTAGGAGAGTGCAACACAGGCAGCAAAAAATACAAAGGAGTGGCACTATTTATTCCAGGTGCATTCACCCACCTTTCTGTACTACCTGCCCACAGAACTTTTAAGTTGCAGTTCACAACAGGTGGGAAAGAAGTGTAGGCTAAGAAAATAACTCTTAAGGTCCAAATCAAGGGTGTGTGTGTCTAAAAATGTATTGCAAATATTGCATAGTTGTTTAATTTCAATTTTAACAGTCTTATTTATCATCAGTAAGTTACATTGCATGAGCTTTCTTGAATTGAAAACTGATCTGATGTATTTGGCTTTTAGCCTATTTGTGAAACTTTTAAAATCCATCACCAGTGTACCTCATTTGATGCACCTGGTTTTCTGCCCTTGTCCTAACCCAGGGGCAGAGAACTCCACCCTCCCATGGGCCATGTTAAACAAGTGGCCTGCCCCAGTCCTGCCAATCAGATGTTTGTGGTGCTTGCAGTGAGCCACTTTGAAACCCTGACAATGAGCTGATGCTTCAAAGCGCCATGCACAGCTATCTGCAAACCACCAGTCAGTGGATCTTCAGGGCTTCCAAAGAGCCACAAGGTCTTTGTGGGCACCATCAACCAGCTGATTGTCAGTGCCTGCAACTCCCAGCTTTTGGTCCAGCCACAACTTTAGCCACCACACACTTCATAATATGTATTTATTTCCTAAGATTTAAAAGGATAAAACAGTAAAATTATCACTAGAAAATTTACAAAATTACAGAAAGTTATAAACCACAATGGAAGAGAGTAAAACAAATTAAAACTCATACAAACTTTCTAAACATCTGCGTAGGTTTGTCTAAATAAGAATATCTTCAGTCACCAAAAAGAATACATGAAGGCACCTGCCTAATACCAGTAGGCAGGAAGTTCCAAAGTTTTGGTGCTTCCACAATAAATGATTGACTTCTTACAGATGCGGTGCAGGTATTATGTGGCAACTATAAAAAGCCTGTTCCTCCAACTGAAGCAGCTGATTGGGTACATATGGGGAAAGGGGACCTCATGGGTAAACTGGTGTCAAGTTGTTAAGGGCATTGTATACTAATGGTAACACCTTGAACTCAGCCCTTGAAGTACATCGGCAAGCAGTCCAGACCTCTGAGCACAGGTGTTTACATGCTGAGAAGGCTGCAACATATATGATGCCAGGTATAGGACAGGTGTGTTTCACTTGGCCAAAACAGCCTCTTGGGTAGCCCTGGCAGGTTTATTTTGGCCTGAGGTCTAGAAATTGCCTACTCTTGTCCTAACACATAAGCTATGTGTTTCTATTTTTAATGAATTGCATACTGGATTTTAAATCCTTTGATTTGCAAGTCACTTGCACAGTAGAAAAGGAGCTAGCAAATTGTTCTATTCCTTAGAATGCATTTTGAAACTGGTTTCTTTTCTCTGTGTTAGGTATTCAGGGAAGAAACCTAGGAACTTGGGTAACAATACAAAACTCATAGAATGGTTACCGCAGAATGACTTACTGGGTAAGTAGAATTGGAAGTGAAGTTTAGTTCTCTCTGCTCTTAAACACTAAAATCCCATTGTATCTTATTTGTATAATACATTGGATTTCTAGATTTGGTATTTATTATTAAAAACCCGGGTTCTGATAACTCAAATAGTGTTTCGGAAAGATATATCCACTTTCTGTATTCACTTTTGGTTGTGAATATGGTTTTATTTGTTTATTATTTATTATGTCAGTATACCACCTTTTCCTCCAGGGAGATCAAGGTGGTATACGTGCTTCTCCGCCTCCCCAGTTTATCCTAACAATAACAGCCTTGTGAGGTAGTGACTGCCCCAGAGTCGCCCAGTGGGTTTCATGACTTGAGTGGGGATTTGAACCCTGGTCCCCCAGGTCTTAGTCCAACACACTAACCACTACACCACACTGGCTCTTTTCTTTGCACTGCCAAAGTTATACTAATGTTCTTAGTGGTACATCAGCTATATTATCGCTAATAATGTAGCATTTAAGGGAGATTGCCTCTCTTGGCAGTATATACACCTACTTAGCAACTGCTCTGACCATTGTTTGAAAAGTGAAGCTACTGATGTTTTTATTGCCCACACTTTGAAGCATGAAGACAGAATTTAGATCTCGTATGTAGTTCGAAAAGTGGCTTGGCAAGCAATAGCTTGTTTCTGTGTTCTGCAGCCATGGCAACAACACTTCACCTGCAATGAAAAAGCACTTTTCCAAGAGAGATGGGGAATAAGTCCTCTTATTCCCATTCCAAGTTTATGCAAATGCCTATTTATTAAGTACATAGATACGGTATTTTATGATAAGTTAAAGCTAACATGAAACGTTTTCTTCCCTTGCCTCTTGCCGCTTTAGGTCACTCTAAGATTAAGGCCTTCCTGAGTCATGGTGGTCTGAACAGCATTTTTGAAACCATGTATCACGGTGTACCTGTGGTGGGAATTCCTCTTTTCGGAGATCATTATGACACTATGACCCGAGTGCAGGCCAAAGGCATGGGAATATTACTAAACTGGAAGACTATTACTGAGGATGAATTATATAAAGCACTAGTGAAAGTTATTAATGATCCCAGGTAAGATTCCTTTGCTAAGCTTCCACTAACGTGGAAAAACAAGTCTATAAAGTAGTTATAGTAGCCATATGCAACTGCCCACTGAGTTTTAATGGTTGATATTTTATAGATATTTATGATTGTGTTGTATAATATCAGATGTATTTTATTTTATATTATATAGTTCCCTGGGCTCCTCTGAAGGAAGGGCAAAACAGAAATGTAACAATATAATAAATAGATTTCATAGATTCACCTCCAGAAAATTACATTCAGAGGTGATGAAGCAATTAATTGGGGGAATTGCATAAATGCAATATGCTGAATTAGTTCTGTTTTTCCACTTCACAGCTACAGACAAAGGGCCCAGAAGCTGTCTGAAATTCATAAAGACCAACCAGGTCATCCTGTTGATCGAACAGTCTACTGGATTAATTACATCCTTCGTCATAATGGAGCACAGCATCTACGTGCTGCTGTTTTCACAGTCTCTTTATATCAGTATTTCTTATTGGATATTGCCTTTATTGTACTGCTTGGTACTGCCTTACTCTGCTACGTTTTGGTCAGGATAGCAAAATTTATCCGCAAGCAAAGCAAACATCTTTGGTCCACTGATGAACATACTACCATTAATGGACATTACCAAAATGGGATACCAAATGGCAAGTATAGAAGAAATGGCCACATTAAACATGAAAAAAAGGTGAAATGAGCCAACTACCCAATGTACATTAGCAGCGAATCAGTTCTATAACTGAATTTTATAGCTGTAACTTAGTCTAACACCTACTTAAAGCAAAACAATAAACAGTTCTAACGCTCCCCTACAGTATGTAATCTTATGCGATTAAATTCTGCAGAACTAAGGAAAATCTTTAGAAAAATGAAGCACAACCTAAAATGCAAAATGTATTTTATTCTTAATACTGATGCAAAAAGGTTATTCTGGCACTGAAGTTTTTTTAGAAGCCTTAATTCTCTGAAGTAATTCAATAAGTATATTTATGACTTCTCCATTTGTGAATCTACATGTGTGCGTCCCAGATAAGGAAAGGTTCACTCTTACTTGGCAACTATTCTTCCTTTTTTTCATATATTCATTCACATTTTTCCAGAGAGAACTTTGTTTTGATTCCTTGAAGTTTCACTATGTTATCTGGCAATGATGTTAAAGTCATCTTTCCTGGTGTTTGGTATATAGCAGTGAACAAACTGCAGAATCATAATGCAGCCATATAAATCATATTCTTAAACGGCGCTGAAGAATATGATAACAAAACACTAATTTTGATATACTTCTTAACTCTTCCTTTCTCTTCCATTTCTTTAGAGAAAAGGAAATTGCACAAGAGTACCGTAAGCTGTAATTTTATATTTATGTATATTTTACCTTCCTTCTTCACTTTCCACATATCCATTAATTTATGCCATTGTAAGGGTGTTGTTTTATTTTGATAATTACAAGGGCTGTGTGGATAGATTAGATAGATTTAGAAAAACAAATGAAGCAGAGGGGAAAGGAAATCTGCCCCAGGCTCTTTGGAAAAGGTCTTGCCATGTCCCTTGAGCAATGCAGAATCAAACCACCTTTGGGATTTGTTACAAAGTTGAATGTCTTTGCTTTTATATTATTGCAATTAAGTTCCCCACTCGCACCCCAGAGCCATGGTGGTTCTGAGGTTCACTGTCAATAGTTCTGTCTGTGTTCCTTCTGCTGGTCTGGGCCACACAATCCATGTTACATAGTTGCCAACATCAATTCTCTGAATAAATTGGAGGCTATCCTTTTTGTCAGTTACTGCTGTCTTTGTAGAGGTTTGATATCATGCATGACATTGAACCTTGGGAACCTAGTTGGAATGTTTGTCTCTGCCCACGCCCATAGCTGCCCTTCTGCACAACACTTTCAATCACTGTAGCCGATACCAGACTTTTCTGGCTTTAAACAGAGAATGGGAACATAGGGCGTTGAGCAAATATCAGGACGGTCCTATTGAACCAGTGTTGGCAACTATGAGTTTATTAATTTCCATGTCATTCTGTTTACTTGGAATTTGCACTGCACATGTTGTGAGTGTCCGCTGTATTTATTTGCAGTTTGAAATCCCATGTCTTAACAGCGGGGGGCGGGAAGTCTCTACTGAGTGTTGTTCACTAACATGGGAAGAGTTCTGAACAAAACAGAATGCTAAAAATCATCTTCATACACAGTGACATGGCATTCCATTATCATCCCATCAGGAGCCTCTATCTTGTAGCAATAAAGTAGCATTGCAAATGTGCTTCTAATATTCAGTACAGGACAGTTGTACTGCCTTTCCAAATACTTGAAGAAAAAATGATATTATCAATAAGTCTGTTAGCTTTATCTTTTTACAATCCTATCAATATGTGGCAACTTAAAGGAACACAAAGAGGCAATGAGTGTTGGGAAAGTGACAGGACCTAGAGTGTATGAATGAGTTGGTTTTAATGTTTTTCTTATTGATGGTACACAAGCACTGACCGGATGATTAAGAATAATTTAATCTCCACTGTGATACAACTTAAGCAATAAACATGGATTTAATATAGAAACAAATGGTTGGAAGCACATCTTTATTCAAACACACTTGTCTGTTTATGTGTATACTTAACAGCTATACCCTTTGTGTGCATGGCTAATATCTGTTAGGTTTTGTATTCTTGCGTGCGTATGTTCTGTATAAACACTCAGTCACATGTTACATAACACAATTGAAAAGAACAAATACTCTAATTTCCTCATGGCTTTGGTCCACTGTCAGTTTAATAAAACGGGCTCACTTAAGTCTGCAACATCGCGTTCTAAATTACCTAGTACAGTGCAGTTTTTCATCATACGGAAATTCTTGGACGTTGCTCACTGTGTGAAAAAGAAAGCAAGAAAAGAATCAGCATGTTACCAATATTGAAGTTATTTAGATTGATGAATAGCTAATTTCCACAAAATCTTCCAGGTATCTCTATCTTGTACCTAGTTTGTATGCTCCCTAACATACCTGACACTTTTTATTCTAGATATGTTTGTAGACCAGACCATTCGAGATATGTTTGTAGAAGTAAATCCCTACTCCCTACTGGGAGTAATGGAAGCTAGGGTTGATTAGTGTAACTATTTAGGAAGAGCTAATTCGACAAAAACTTCCTTGTGTTTATTAGATGTGTCTGTGAGGAACACTGTTCATGTGAATTGGCTACCGTGAATATCCCCAAAAGGCACATCATGATCTGTGTGAGAAAATTCACCCAGCTTGTCACGTGCACAGCAGCAACTTGTGCTTTTGGCAACCAGTTGTCACAACTGATTTGCAACAAATATTTTCACATAACCTCAAAGTGGTTGCTATTGAGTCCTGTTTGCCCCCAAAGTTTTGATGATCTTGTAGTCCTTAGTATTATACCTTCACAATAAATTGGTTGGGAGAGACTCTCATGAGACTGCTGTTCCCAAATGATTAATTTCTTAGTACAGTGGTCCCTCGGGTTAAGAACTTAATTCGTTCTGGAGGTCCGTTCATAACCTGAAACTGTTCTTAACCTGAGGTACCACTTTAGCTAATGGGGCCTCCTGCCGCCGCCACACAATTTCTGTTCTCATCCTGAAGCAAAGTTCTTAACCCGAGGTACTGTTTCTGTGTTAGCGGAGTCTGTAACCTGAAGCGTCTGTAACCAGAGGTACCACTGTATAGTTTGGAAAGTTAACTTGCCATGTAATTTTCCTGAGTTTGTTTATTATCTATTATTTTATTTCATAAAAATTATACACCACCTGATTGTTAAAAACCTCAGAGTAGTTTACAAAGGGAATAAAACAATGAAAGCTGGATGTTGGCATTTCACCCAGCTGTTTCTATTTCTCCTCATTTCCCTTCAGGGAAAGATGATCCTTCAGAAACTTCAATGGGAGCAGTTCAGGAACAGCAAATTCATTTCAGCCATTGTCTTTCATATGATTTTTATAAATCAAGATTGCATCTTGTCAGCATTGTTGGGTGATGGTGTAAAATTAGCATTGCTCAGTTTGAATAGTGAAGATGGAGTTAATTTTTCTGCTATTCAGTGAATTAAAACCCGTGTTACCTGAGTACTCGGAGAGATGCTTAAAATAACTGAATAAACAGAAATTATGACACACATTTAACAAAGCTGCTTTTGTACTGGCTCCACAAGAACACGCAACATTTTAAAACACGCACAAACAAACAAATAGTTTAAAACACACAATTCCACATTGACATTGCTGTTTAGCTCAAATGTATCAAATTGTGTCTTTCAAGTTAAAGTTCATTTAGAACTGCGTGTTCTGAGAACGAAGGAAATGTGTTCAAAGCAAGTGATTAATTATGTACTTAATGTGAATTTCCATGCCTTGTTTTAAAAGTCAGATTCATGTAGGAATGGGATGAAGCAGAATTCTGAGGCCCGTGAAAGCAAAACAAAGCAAAAATAGACTGATCTTTCTATCCCCACCCTGAAGAATAGATGTTTTTGGTCAACGTCATGACAAAAGGCTAAACTTTATATGAATGTCAATTGGTAGTATAGTGTGTGGGCGGGGAGTGTATTTATACATTTACACATGCACATTAGTACTTTTTGGTAATGCTACTCACTGGTACAGAGTTCCATCACTTGGGGGGGGGGGGTTGTGCTTGTGGCGCTTATATGAAAATGCAAGTACCAGCACCTCATTTTTTTAAAACAGAAAATGCACAGAATGTGTGTATGTAAATTTTTGGTCCCCACAGGGTGTGAAGAGGGGAGTTGGTCCATTTATTCAAAAATAAAATACATGCAACTTCCAGTGATATGTTTAGCATCATATGTAGCTTGATCTGCCAATGTGTGCATTTAAAATAGCTGAAGGGAGCTCCAGTACTTGGATATATTGGCATAGTGATGCCATTGTATTGATACACTTGTCCTTTGAAGGGCCTTTTTTTTTTGCATTTCAAGGTAAACAACTTTTAGCACTGGAAGGATTATATAACAAGACTTGTCCTCAGTTTTCACATGATACATGGTGTTTCTATATGGTAAGTAGATTACTGACAAGTGGATTTTTAGGAGGTGGGTACAGGTTTTTAAAGCTGATATGGTTATGCTTTGAAGACATATTTAGCACATGTAAATTGAGGAGGAGACTCCCAAGGCTTCAGAAATGGTGGAACCCATGGGCTTCTGTATTCAAGGCTTGGTTTGCGCACATTTTATGAGGTATAATAAACCTAGATTAAAACACTGATACAGTCTAGGGGCTAAGTGAGTTGAAAGAAAACAGAACCGCTTGACTCAAGACTGTTTTTCCTCTTACGTTCCCTCCCACTTTCACAAGGAGAAATCTACTTTCTGTTTTCCGCACACCAAAATAGAACTATGTCTATTTTGACAAGTATTGGTTGACGTGGCTGGGCTTGCATTTTGCCAGTGAGTTGGGGTTTGATGGTCTCAGATAAGATGGTTTGATGGTTCCAGATCATTATTGATACATAGCCTACTATGTTTTGTCTAAATGGCAGTCATTGCTGAAAAAACTGTCTTGCAACAATACACACTACCGAACGGGAGCAGCACAGATATTCCTTTATCGGCAAGTTCAGGATACTCAGTAACTGAGTAATTTTGGGGAAATCCCACTTCCAAAAAATGTATCTTGGATGGTTCTATCACACGGCAGTCCAGTGAGTTGTTCTTTTTGCACAAGACAACTTTGTAAATTGTAAATGGGTTTCATGCCTACTCTCGTGTCTCTGTTTCTTCAGCAGAAATGTAGCCTACAAATTGTGAGTAAGCAAATGTAAAATCAACCTTGGCTTAACTATTAATGAACCTTGGCAGCAGTTCAGGTGTCAGTCCTTCACAAGGTGCTTGTATCCTGCACTGTTTTTGAATGACTGTTACAGCTCACCATTTGGGCACCTGCATGTCAGAGGCGAGCTGCATTAGGCATTCAAAAATCCTGCACAATCACCTTGTGGCAAATTGTTGTGGATCTCCTGCCTGCAAACATGTAAGATTCAAGCCTTTTTGGCATTTGGTTACAAGTGTCACCCCAGCATTATAATACACCCACAAACCAAAAAGTTGTAAGAGGTATTTATCATATGAGTTAAGGTTTACAAGCATATATATATATATGTGTGTGTGTGTGTGTGTGTGTGTTTTACCTATAAAACACATGATCCCGTTGTACAGACTTTGTGACCCACAGATTGGGAAACATTGATCTGCTGAACAGAAGAATAATGAAACACATGCAATCCCTTTCCATTGTCTTACATTAAGTATTTGATTTGTCCGTAAGAGGAGGGAACAAAAGCACTATGAATGACGTTACTTCAGTATCTGATGAGGAAAAAGTGGATTTATTTTCTACATGTTTCCATCATGGGTACTTAACATGAGTTAGAGTTAGCAGTACAGAATTCTGCATGCACTTTTGGGAAGTAAAGAACCCAAATACCCAATTCCTGATTTCATAAATTATAAGGTACAGTTGTGAGGTCCATGCCCTGAGAGGACTTCATACATTTAAGTCAGGGCTGAGGAGCCTTAGGCTCAGGAACCAAGTCTTGCCCTCCAAGGCTATCTGCCTAGGCCTTGGGGTCCTCCTCAGCCATGCCCCCTACTGATGTTGTTTTGGATATTTTCTTAGTGTTTTTGACTGGCTGGAATGTGTCCTTAAATTTTGATAATGTCTGTAGCTTGCCTGGATGGGGAGATAGAGAGGGGTGTGTGCCTGCGTGTGTGAAAACTAGCCTTTTGTACAAAGATACCATTTACATTTACATTAACTGTTCCACCTAGTTTTGCCTCTGGCTCTGCCCATATCTGGCAAATGGCTGAAAAAAGTTCACCAACCTGCCTTTAGTGGTTGTATAGAAGAACCTCACCAGCTGTGGTTTTTGTCATCCTAGTGTTGTATTGATAGAACAAGCTGAAGGGGACATCCTGTGCCGCCTGCCCACTTTTACAAGGAGAAATCTATTTGCTGTTTTCCCTACTTCAGCCTCCCAGAAGCTGCTATGGAGGGTTCCTCCCACCTTCCAGCTCATATTCTGGCAAGTACAGAAGTTTATGGGAGGAATGTGAAGGAGAAGCCCTGTTATGCTAGTAGACACCACCTTATGCTATGTTGGAACTCACCCTGAATCTGATTGAATTTTCCTATATTCTTCTATACCCCAAGTTTCTACAATGTCCCATCATCTTTATTTTTCTATTTCTTTTCATTAGTTCTTTATTGTAATTAAGTGTTTCGTGGCTTTGGTACCGTAGGCCTGATGCAGTCAAAATTGAGCAGTCTTCACTGAAATAAAAACGAAAGGACTTGAAAGTGCCAAATACTGGATGGATCACAACCATTTTGAGATACCCTCAATGCACTGCTTATTTAAAAACACATTAGCTAGCTTAGAATCTCCCAAGGTTATTACTTAATTCCTCAGGGGTAGGTTTAACCCTGGTCCTCATATTCCTGCAGTATCATGCTCTCTCTGCTGTGTTACCTCCTAGGGCTTAAAAAAATCCAGCGTTTGTCAAGTATCACTTGTCTATTGTAGAAAAAGATTTGGAGACCTACTTCTGTCCGACAAGGAGTAAGACATAATTCAATGTATTATAATATTCAAAACCATCAGATATATTTTCAAACTATAATGTGATTTTAAAACAATCCTTCAGATAGGTCTAGGGTTTTTTTGTGCTAGTACCTGTGGAGTTTATTTGGGTGCTGGTGAGAGAACTAAAGGTGATTTGTTTCTCTCCTTGTGGCTTTTGTGGGTAACAATTTTATGATGAAGATGGGATAAGTTGTACTGGTGCCCTTGCGAAAGTAGACTACAATGTTCCAGAGGGAGGGGGGCAGGTTCTAGGGAGTAAGGTGGGTAGGGGGACAATTACAAGCATGTGTTCTCCACAATTGGCACCAAAGATCACAGAGATGATAAGTAGTTGTTTGAACAGGAGTGGATGAATGGGCAAATAGCACAGAGGCAGAAGGATACGAATGTCTGGCATTTTCTGAGCAAGCACCATGAGTAGAACTAGCAAAGAACTCAGAACAGACAAGGACAAGACAGTAAGTTACATCGACATCATTCCCCTAAAGCACTGTTTTTGGAGAGCCCTGTTAAAATAATCTCTGGTTGAAAGCTAGACCTGCTGTCACAAAACAGCTTCTCCTTTCCCACCCTGCATTTTAGTATACATGCAGGTCTCACTATCCTCATGCAATGCATTCTCAGGCAAGTGTTCACACAGTGAGTTAATGATTTCCCTTGATGCCTATGGGAAAATTTATAATGCGTTCCCGACCATGGAATTTTGACACCAAAATGATGGAAAAACCCTGGAAAAATCTCCAAAACATTGCAAAAGGAATACAAGGAAGGAAAACATGCTCTTATTTGTCTGATCTCGCTTGCTGTCTTCCACCATGGTTTCTGGTGAAACGGCTGCCACAGACCAGCAAAATACAAAAACTAAGGCTTGTTTAAGACTACTGATTTGTTCACAGTACTACACACAGGTCCGGCTGTTTGAATATTTGAATCTGCTGTGTGTATAGTGAGGTTGGGTACGAATTCCTCATGTTTGGCTAAGTGAATTTTCATACAACAAGCATTTGGATAGTGGGAGCTGCATGTTCAGCAGCCAGGGGAAATGTTTCAAGGGTACATTGCAATGTTGTTCTTAAACATACAAATCTCTGAATGGTTTTAGGCATCTTTGGCTCAGGCACTTTGGAGAGATCCTGATTTAGATGAGAAGAGCCCTGAATCTGTCTGAAGCTGCCCTGCTACAGTTCTTCAGTTGGGATTCATCCATATCTTTTACCTCCAGCAGTTCCATAAATTACGGTATATCCACTAAATGCTAAGATAAAAAGACATGGATTCAATTTTGCAAGTGGCTTTGGGTTACGTTTTGTAAAGAAAAGCAATCAATGAGTGCAATAAATAATACAGGTGTACCTTGGAAGTTGGAACAGAATCTGTTCCGGAAGTCTGTTTGACTTCCAAAATTTTCGCAAATCAAAGCTCGGCTTCTGCAGCCAATCAGAAGCCATGGAAGCACTGTTGTACGTTCAGGTTCCAAATTTTTTTCGCAAACTGGAACACTCACTTCCAGGTTTGCGGCATTTGGGAGCCAAAATATCCCGAGTACCAGGAGGTTCAGGATCTAATTTATGATTCTCATAACTTATCCTGGGTTTCATACTCATTAAATGGTTGCTTAATGTACTTTCTCAGTTTCCTGAAAGATGCAGGATGCAGGTGTGAATGAATCAGGCTGAATGAAAAGGGCGGAGCACTCGGTGATGCCATTCCTATGCTCCAGCACCCCGCCCAATCTATGGGAACTTATTAAAAAGTTATTTGTGCTCCCACTTTGGTTTTGTCCAAGAGAGTTTTGACTTCAGTTTGCAAACATAATATATTTAAAATGACCTAATTTATACAGGGATGCGGGTGATGCTGTGGTCTAAACCACTGAGCCTCTTGGGCTTGCTGACCAGAAGGTTGGCGGTTCAAATCCCCACGACTGGCTGAACTCCCGTTGCTCTGTCCCAGCTCCTGCCAACCTAGCAGTTCGAAAGCACACCAAAAAAAAGTGTAAGTAGAGAAATAGGTACCACTCTGGTGGGAAGGTAAACGGCGTTTCCGTGCGCTGCTCTGGTTTTGGTGTTTCATTGCGCCAGAAGCAGCTTAGTCATGCTGGTCACATGACCCGGCAAAACTGTCTGCGGACAAACGCCGACTCCCTCGGCCTGTAAAGTGAGATGAGCACTGCAACCCCAGAGTCGTCTGCGACTGGACTTAACTGTCAGGGGTCCTTTACCTTTACCTTTTAATTTATACAGTGTGTGTACTGGCTGTTTGGAAGGAAGCCAGGCCCTGTAGCTCCTGGTCAGCAAGAACAGTTATCACTCTTGCTTCTGACTTCGGGGGCAAAAGAAATAATTCTTTTGTCAGTGATACAAAAGGATGCAAGTTATGAAAGGCAATAACAGGCAATACTTCCTGGACAGCTCCCTTCTCACAAGGCAGCTGCAAAGGTGGCTTTTAGATTCCTTGAAAATACTTTGGAATGAAGGTTGAAGCTTCCTGGTCTGTTTACAAAGGTATTGGCTAATATTAATATTAGAAGTCTCAACTGTAACATAGGAGTTTGTGGTGGTGCTCTGATTTCTTTGCTGCCTTCTTGCAAAGGTGGTGGACTTGCTAGTGGTGCTGCTTCTGAGGAGGAGGAGGAGGAGGAGAAAAAGAAGAAAGAATAGTCGGAAGAATCTGACAACGATAAGGGCTTTGGTCTCCTTATCTAAGTTGACTTTTTGCACTCTTAATAAAAATACAAGCATGTAAAATGGGGACCAGAAGAAAGTTTCCCAATCGCAGTGCAGGTATTGTAGATAAGTGGCTCCTTTCAGTAAAGAGATTCTCATCTCATCCCTTTGCATGTGTGCGCACAAAGGCATTTATCATTGTGTGTATAAATATGCAAGACCTTTGATGTGCATGGATGATAAACAGGTTGATAGTGCAGTCCTGTGTTTATTTGAAACTCTGTTCAAGGAGGCTAAGGAGCAAGTGCCTTTACAATTGCAGTCTGAGAATGTGTGAACCACTAGATGGCATGCATATATGGCATACATTACATAACTAAATTCGGTCCCAGCTCTTGCCCACCTAGCAGTTTGAAAGCACGTTTGAAAGCTCTGGCGGTAAGGTAAATGGCGTTTCCATGTGCTGCTCTGGTTCGCCAGAAGCGGCTTAGTCATACTGGCCACATGATCTGGAAGCTGTTTGCGGACAAACGCTGGCTCCCTTGGCCTATAGAGCAAGATGAGTGCGCAACCCCAGAGTCGTCCGTGACTGGACCTAATGGTCAGGGGTCCCATTACCTTTACCTTTACATAACTAAACATGTTAGGATTGGATTGCAAACATGTTCCTTCTTACATAACTAAACATGTCAGGATTGGATTGCAAACATGTTCCTGCCATCCAGGGCAGGCAATTGTCCAATTACTCACAGCGTCTCTGGATTAAGATGTTATCCATAAGTAGAGCTGAGCATCACTGGCATAATGTGGACACCTTGTTCCTAATAACTGCTCCCAGACGCTTCATCTTAAATACCATTGAAGATAAGAGTGTGCCCTGCAGTCTCTTAATATGCAAGTCATTGCCTATAATTTGTTTCTCAATGATAACAGGCTCTATGATCTCCCAAAGCTATGGGAGTGTTATAACTATGTCGTAACACCGAAATTAATGCACTTTTCATCATATGAAAATGATGAAATGCATGTTGTAGAGCAGTGGTTCCCAATTAGCTAAGTACTGCAGACCCCCTGTTTTTCAAAAGCCAAGCCATGGAGCCCCTAGTTTTGAAAATTTCGATATCTCTGTGGTAGTTTTTTTATGGGAATGGTGCCATGGACCCCTTGGGGGTCTGCAGACCACCAATTGGGAACCACCATTGTAGATTTTGCCTCCTCTATTTTCCCTCTGTAGATGGGAAGGTGAATACGTCACACACATTGTCTTAAACAAGGCATGCATGTTAAACATTGAATGGCTGATTACAAGAATAGGTACAATACACATTAGCCAAGAGACTGCATTAGTTCAGTGTGCTTAAGGTCACTTTCATGTTTCCTGGGCATTTGGCTCCCTGCCCTGCAATGCAAATCACTTTCTGGAAGTGTCGATTTGAAGGCACCTACATGACATGACAGGGACACGGGTGGCGCTGTGGGTAAAAGCCTCAGCGCCTAGGGCTTGCCGATTGAAAGGTCGGCGGTTCGAATCCCCGCGGCGGGGTGTGCTCCCGTTGCTCGGTCCCAGCGCCTGCCAACCTAGCAGTTCGAAAGCACCTCCGAGTGCAAGTAGATAAATAGGGACCGCTTACTAGCGGGAAGGTAAATGGCGTTTCCGTGTGCAGCTCTGGCTTGCCAGAGCAGCGATGTCACGCTGGCCACGTGACCCGGAAGTGTCTCTGGACAGCGCTGGCCCCCGGCCTCTTGAGTGAGATGGGCGCACAACCCTAGAGTCTGTCCAGACTGGCCCGTACGGGCAGGGGTACCTTTACACGACATGACAATCTGCTGGTTAAAGACAACATGTTCCTTCTTGGGCAGTGCAACCCCACCCAGGGCAGGCAATTGTCCAATTACTCACAGCGTCTCTGGATTAAGATGTTATCCATAAGTAGAGCTGAGCATCACTGGCATAATGTGGACACCTTGTTCCTAATAACTGCTCCCAGACGCTTCATCTTAAATACCATTGAAGATGAGAGTGTGCCCTGCAGTCTCTTAATATGCAAGTCATTGCCTATAATTTGTTTCTCAATGATAAAAGGCCCTATGATCTCCCAAAGCTATGGGAGTGTTATAACTATGTTGTAACACCGAAATTAATGCACTTTTCATCATATGAAAATCCTATGCATGTTGTAGAGCAGTGGTTCCCAATTAGCTAAGTACTGCAGACCCCCTGTTTTTCAAAAGCCAAGCCATGGAGCCCCTAGTTTTGAAAATTTCGATATCTCTGTGGTAGTTTTTTTATGGGACAATCTGCTGGTTAAAGACAAAAATTTAAATTTTCACTGGGTAGGCTCAACATTGTGGGGGCATGCAACGTAGCTTTTTGGAGCACAGCCAGAGTATATTCTTTTGATTCATCCCATATGTATTGCATACTACTGCCAGGTATAAGTGAGGTTCAGTAACACCTCCCAGCTGGTGTGCCAGTGCCAGTCAACATTTAAACAATCAAATAATATAGGTCTCAAAAATAAATATAAATTGCACACATGCTTTTCTCTTCTCCCCTTTGCCTTTTGTGTGGACCCTTAAGATGCTCAGACAATGGACAATAGAAGCAGAAACTGTAGCTTATGTTCAAGAGCTTACAAAGACCAGGATTATTAAGCCTGGAAAAGAGATGCAGAGTGACCTCATTGAGGTGTTTATAAAGGGCACAGTGAAAGCTGAGCTGCGTCTCCATTTTCTTTGTTGCATAATAGAGGAAAGGAGGCACCTTTTGATGGGCACAAAAAGGGAAGAAGGCTCGAAGGACGCAAAAGAAATGCTTCCTTACACAGCATGTGGTTAATAAGACAGCTCACTTAAGACATAAAAGCAGAGATTATTGTACAGGGAACACACACCACACAAGTCAGATTTTAGCCACAAGCCCATTGCAGTGCCATAACATCCTACACTTGGGGAGAAGGAGAAGCATCCTTCCATTGCACTCCTTGAGGTTGCTATTTTCAGTGTTAATGCATAGCTTTCATGTGGGGCTGCTTTTGAACAAACAGCCATCCAACTGGAAAACTATCCTTACAGAACAACTTTGTTAGCTCAGTTCAGCTTCTTTGGGCTGCCATCCCAAGGGGCAGCAGGAGGAAGAACCCGCCTGATCCTACTCACTGCCAGGCTTGCAGCAGCAGGACAAAACTGAAATTGGAGCAATGTTCTTCTGCTCCTTCCCAGTCTTCTTAGGAACATAGGAAGCTGCCATATATTGAGTCAGACCATTGGTCCATGCAGTTCAGTACTGTCTGCAATGACTGGCATCAGTGCTCAAGGGTTTCAGACAGGAGTCTCTTCTAGCCCTACCTGGAGATTGAATACGGGACCTTCTACATGCAAAGCCGCTGCTCTGTCACTGAGTGAGCACCCCTTCTTGCTCCATGTTGGGAGTGCAAATACATATGTCAGACACAGGTCTGATATTGTCAGGAAAAAGCAGCAATGCAAAAGCAAGCTGCAGGTGTCTGGAATGCAAAACACAATGTTGATGTCTGGGACTGTACTATTGGAAAAAGGGGGCAGTCCATTCACTGTACTGAGCACCGGATGTTAGCTCAGAGTGTCATCTGACCTGTACTGGAAGTACAGGGGTGGAGTTAGTGTGGTCTTCTGCTGGAGACTGGAGGGTACAGACACGTTTCTCTGTACTGCTGGAATGACAGAAATAAAGAGATGTAAATAGATTTCTGTCTGTCTCTTTCCCCCTCCCTGAGGGAAGCAGGGATGAGGGAGGAGGGTGTGTCCCTCTCACGTTGAGTGGGATCGCCGATTTGTGATCTTGCCTGTAACCTGCCGGGAGACGCAGACGGGAAGGTCAACAAGGATCTCGAGCCGAATGCCTGGTGTGAGGCCAGTTACCTCTGACTGCGGCTGAGAATCCTAACAGATATATACTTTTCCCCATTTTAAAGGGATGTTAGGAAACTGGCATGTTTGGGTCTATAGACGTCGACCAATCTACCCTCATCACTTTATAACCCCTTTTGATCCCAGAGCTCTGATGTCAGGGGTGAGGTCTCCCTCTTTGAAGGTGGGCATCTCTTTGCCTTCAGAGAGGGAGATCCAAAACATTCTATCCTTCCAGGGACCATAAGGTTGAAGGCCCGGTTCAGTCTCAGCTGAGACCACCACAGGGTTGAGAGAGAGATTCAATACACCATAGTTTTCAGAATATGGAATTTTTGTTTCAGCCTGTGCATTCATTTCTGTTTCCTTCTAGCATTCACATAGGAAAAGGATCTTGTGAATTTCAAGGAGCCTGCAATAAGCAAAACATTGTTTAACCGAGATAACAATAGGAAAACTCTGGCCAGATCCTCTCAAATAAACATTCATTATTGGTTTTAGCAGGTAAAGTACTGGCAGACTGATAAAGCAGCCATTAATGAAAATGCCACAGGCAAATGAAACCATTTTTATCAACTGTCAGGCAAAGGTTGCTTCCCGTATGTGCAAAATAATTTGGACACTTTAAGCAATGTTTCCCCTCCAAAAAAAGAACAAAATAGAAATCTCCTTATGCTTATAAACAATGGCTTCGATCCAGACTTAGACATGTTTATTGTGGACCCATTGAAGGCTAATTTCAGTCCTAATGATTTTGGCAGGTCTCCTCTAAGCATGACTTACCGGTAAGTTGGATCCAATCCCGGAGGATTATGTTAAATGTTTGGAAATATTTACTTCCAGCTGGGTCATCGTCTAAGTGTGCAGGTGCATAGAGGAATTAACACCACAATGCTCTGAGTTACAGTTGTTATTTCCTGGTGGTGATTTATTTAAGCGAGAGTATTTTTCATTCAGCACACCAATATGGGTCACAACCTACAAGAGGCAGGTAAAACCAAGTCTTACATTACCTCTTCCATGCAGCTTCATGATGCAGAATTAGGGCTGTGTGCATGTTGCCTCTTGAAATTCTCCTTATTTGTGGTCAAAGAAATGGGGGGCCATTTCACCAAATTTCTTCTTGGGGGAGGCAGAATTCTTATATTTCTCAGGGATGGGCCCCAGCACAGCTCCTCTCCTCTGGTATTTCTGTGTCTGAAGCCTGGCCACTGGCCACCATCTTGCATCCTCCACAATGCCCCAGGACCTAGCATCATTGCAGGGTTCTGTGGAGGGAAAATGGTGGCCACCCAAAGGAAAAGAAAAACGCACAACTACCTGCTTTTTCTAGAAGGGAGAGAAAAGAAACTTTCAGGATTTGTCTCAGAAAAATGTTTTCTGGGAAGTTTTGGCTCAGCTCTACTCAGAATGCTCCATGTAGAGATATTTTCTAATATCTGAGCATATATAGTGCATTTTATGACTTATGCTTATATCAGAGTGAATCCACTGTTTCCAATGTGGTTTAAGATACATTGGGCTCATAATGCAGTGCAAACACTGTTCCTAGTTCAACTGGAAATAGTTCTTCCTTGGGCTTACTGTTATTGGTTTCATGCTGGCCTGCATTTGCCCACATAGTATATTATAATTAAACTTTATCTCCATTACAGAAGTCTGGATTGCCCACACCAGATAGGCCTGCCCACAGATTCAACCTGAAAAAACCCCCAGTAATCTTATTAACCACCACAGTGAAACCTGAAATGGACAGAATTATCTCTACCACAAAAGCAATTTGATACTTATCCTCCAGTATTATTATCTCCTCACACTGTTTCATATTTATTACAGATTTTACTTTTCCTAAAAGATCTGGGGTCATTGCATGGACAGGCGGAGTCCCCCCAACCCCAGATGACCCCCGAGCGGAGTAATGACTCAAGACAACGTGCTATGGGATTAAAATTGGCCACAGCTTTATTAAGTTTCAGATGTAGGGAGACCTTGGCTCAGGCATTGGGCATTTATCCTTCCCAGTCCCCAGCTGGGGGTTATCCAGAATGTGTGGGGTTAGACTGGCTCTGGAGAACAAGCAGATAGCCCATCTCCTGTTTCGCCGCCATTGGAGGGGTAAGCAATGACAACCTCTCAGCTTATGGCCAATACCTCCCCTCAAGATCCCTTTAATGGGGAACCCTGGTATCACCGCCTCAAGGGGGGCATGGGTCACCACTTCACGCCCCTCCCCCCCCGTTTA
Organism: Podarcis muralis; assembly: GCF_964188315.1. NCBI lineage: Eukaryota > Metazoa > Chordata > Lepidosauria > Squamata > Lacertidae > Podarcis > Podarcis muralis. The sequence continues at coordinate 26,904,259 of NC_135663.1, forward strand.
GGAAGAGAGAACTAAAGGATTGTGCCCAAGGCCTGAAACCCCCAAAGTTGTGACATTTTGCTACGGGAAAGGCGAAACCTGCCAATGCAGGAAAATTCCTTTCTGGCCCTTCAACAGCGACCCTGACGTAGCAGCACCTGTGAACCTGTGAAGAAGGGTAAAGGTAAAGGGACCCCTGACCATTAGGTCCAGTCGTGACCGACTCTGGGGTTGCGGTGCTCATCTCGCTTTATTGGCCAAGGGAGCCGGTGTACAGCTTCCGGGTCATGAAGAAGAGGTTAACTTGCAAAAGAAGACTTAACTGAGGGAGGGGAGGGTGGGAGAAGCTCTGGAGCAAACTGCTGCTTCTCAGGTAAGATTCACCTACTGTTTTGTGGGCAGGGCGGCCCCTCCCTTTACCTGGCCAATCCCCTGGCAACGCCTCCCCAGGCGGGATTGGGCAATTGGCTGAGGTCGCCAGAGACCTCCAGGTATCCAGCCTGGGAAGGATGAAGCCAGCCTGAACTACCAGGAGTCGCACTGGGATCCGGGGGGCTGTGCACAACCACACAAAAGGTACCCCCCTGTGAACTGCCTTGAGATCTATGGATGAAGGGCAGTATACAAATAGTAGTAGTAGTAGTAGTAGTAGTAGTAGTAGTAGTAGCAGCAGCAGTAGTAGTACAAAGCTATTTAAAAATATTAATCCAGATATAATTTATTTCAAAAATTATGCTATGAAGCCTCATGAGTACCAATACGCTTGCCATATGTCAGGAAAATTCCTGCCATGCCCTGGTTTCCTGGTGTAAAAATAGCATGGGGGGGATTTTCGCCAAATTGGCAAAATGTAAAGGAAAATCTGGATGTATGGCAATGGTGGAACAGCTCCAAAAGCTTAAAAACCCACTATTTTTTTGGGGGGGGGTGGTAAAAAAGGTAAAGGTACCCCTGCCCGTACGGGCCAGTCTTGCTAGACTCTAGGGTTGTGCGCTCATCTCACTCTATAGGCCGGGGGCCAGCGCTGTCCGGAGACACTTCCGGGTCACGTGGCCAGCGTGACATCGCTGCTCTGGCGAGCCAGCGCAGCACATGGAACGCCGTTTACCTTCCCGCTGGTAAGCGGTCCCTATTTATCTACTTGCACCCGGGGGTGCCTTCGAACTGCTAACTTGGCAGGCGCTGGGACCGAATGACGGGAGCGCACCCCGCTGAGGGGATTCAAAACGCCGATCATGCGATCGGCAAGTCCTAGGTGCTGAGGTTTTAGCCACAGCGCCACCCGCGTCCCTGTGGGGGGGGGAGGTTTCCCCAAAAAAGCTCAACAATGTTGGTGGTTTCCTAAAAAGAAAAGCTCAACAATGTTGGGGGTGTAATGAATTTTACTTTTTGAAATATGGCAATCCTAGTACCAACAATAATTTTCTGAATTTATTACCTGTCTGTCCCACCTTCCCTTCAAGGAGCTCAAAGCAATGTGCATTACTCCCTCTATTTTATCCTTGAAGCAACCCACAGGGATAGATAAGGCTGAATGATGGAGACTGGCCTAATGTCAGCCAGTGAGTTTCATGACTCAGTGGGGAGTTTAAGGTGTTTCCACAGTGACTGTGTTACAAAGGTGTCTTGTTTGTGTGTGTACACGTGTCAATTATGTGGCTATAACAAGTAAGAGTGTGCTTCTGTACCTAATTAGGTTAGTGGGAGTTTTCTAAAGTGGTTTCAACAAAATGGCTTCCTATGAGCAATTTTTCCGGTTCACAGGGTGATTCTCCTGTTGTTTCTCTACTCAGTGTTTCAAAATATGTGCAAGGCAGCAGTCATAAAATGGATGCACATCTTTTCCTTACCTTTTCTTATAACCGTTAGGTCCAGTCGCCGACGACTCTGGGGTTGCGGCGCACATCTCGCTTTACTGGCCAAGGGAGCCGTCGTACAGCTTCCGGGTCATGAGGTTTAGACCACAGCGCCACCCGTGTCTACCTCAGAAGTGCTCTGGCATCTCCCAGGGCTAGTCCATCTGCACAAGCCATCCAAGATGTTGTAAGGCATATGCACGATGGAGTGAGCTCCCGTTGCTCTGTCCCAGCTTCTGCCAATCTAGCAGTTCAAAAGCACACTAGTGAAAGTAGATAAATAGGTACCTCTGCGGCGGGAAGGTAAACAGTGTTTCCATGCACTGTGGCTTCTGTGACTGTCCTCCGTGCCCCAGAAGCAGTTTAGTCATGCTGGCCGCATGACCTGGAAAGCTGTCTGAGGAGAAACGCCGGCTCCCTTGGCCTGAAAAGTAAGATGAGAGCCGCACCCCATAGTCGCCTTTGACTGGATCGTCCAGGGGTCCTTTACCTTACCTTAACTTATGCTATCAAAGATAAAACACCTCATGCTCTCTTGCCATTTTGTACAGGGTTTCAGAGTGCAATTCTTGAGTTAACATGAGGCAGGGCTTTTTTTCAGCTGGAACTCAGTTCAGGCACCTCTCAGGTGGGCGCCATTGCCATTATAAGAGAACAAGATAGGTGTTCATGGTGAGTTCCGGCACCTCTTGTTCTGTAAAAATAGCACTGCAATGATCTGAGAATTACACCCCATATCCTATATCAGTCTTGGAAGAATTACATTGGTACGCAATTTGCTTCTGGGTCGAGTTCAAGATCTTGACTTTGACATCTAAAGCCCCAAATGACCCAGGTCACAAATAGCCAAAAGAACTCTCCTCCTATTCATGCCAGCTGGGAAGTTAAGCAGGGGGAAACTTGCTAGTAATTCTGCCAACTTCAGAAGTCCATAGGATGGCACTATGTGGTAGGGCCTTCTTTGTGGTGGTCTCCAGACAGAAACAAATGAGTTATTTTACAGTGTGGGCTATATATGTTGCTGTTGTTAACTTTGCTGTCTGGTCTTTGACCGCAATAAAGATTGATAAAAATCAATTAACTTAAGTGTGTTATGCTCATGGTCTACTCTGAGTATGATTTAATCTGATACAATCCATAATTATTAAATATATGGACTTACTTTCCAAGAACGTTATAATCAATGCCTTTTTCCCTAAAAAAATATGTTTAGGGGTACTCTCATTTTGGCTCAAGAAAATCACCATTTTATAGTTCAAATTGGGAAAAATAAATACAGTAAATGAACAAAAGTACAAAGATGTACAAAATGTTTAGGGGTATGTGTACCCCTGCGTCCCCCCAGAAAAAAGCACTGGTTATAATGTAATGAAACCAAGGCACTTTTTTCCTTGTTTCAAATGATATATTGACATTAGGTTCATTTTTTAAAATATTTCTTAGCCTTTGGTGACATCTAGTGGTGGAAATAATTCAGTTTTCTTTGGATTATGCCCAACTGTGAAGAGCATCTAACTGCAAGCAGCATCTCAGGAGCCAAATAGCAGCCAGGGTGGGAGTAGTTTTTAGCAGAAAACTAAGATAAGGATATGCAGATATAGCCCTTTACTCTGGTTCAGCGCATTGTCACAACTGTTCTTTGAAATTACCCACAATCCACCTGTTCCCCAAATTACCCACAACCCACTAGTTTCTTCTGAAATACTGTGTTTTGATGCAGTTCCCCCAAATTTCCACTCTAGCCCCATCTGCACTATCTATTTAAAGCAGTAGCAAAGCAACTTAAGCCATCATGGCTCCCCCAAAAGAATCCTGGGAACTAGTTTATTCAGGGTGCTGCTAGCTTTTAGGAAACCCTATTCCCCTCAAATAACTATTTTCCAGAGTGTTTTAACAGTAATTTCCTTTTTTTCCAGGGAACTCTGGAAATATTGTCTCTGTGAGGGAGACAATTCTCTGTGCAGTAGACAATGTATGTATTTCCCCCACCTTCAATCTCATAGCCTCCAGCATTCCTCAGGTGAAAATAGGGACATCTCTCTCCCCGCCTCCGGTTATACCAACAGGACATAGCACACATGTCCTCCATCCTCCTGAGAAAACCCCTTGAGCCATCTGCCCACCTGTCAAAATGACCTGCAGATGGTGGAGGTGGTTGGGATCTGGCCTGTAAGTCAGAAAAGGTTTTCTTCTGCAGTATAGTGTATGAAGAACAGCACTGCCAGTAACGGTGCAGGTTGTGTACTTTTCAGCCAATGAGGAATTAACTGCAGAAGCAATAACAACATACATTCATAAGGACAAAAGGCAGAAACTGGTGTGGGAAATAACCCAATTAATATTAATCCACTGCTCACAGATCCTCCAAGTGTTCCTACCTTCCAGGGACAGTCCCAGATTTGCAGGAGCCTTCCTGGTTGGTTTCTTTCTTTCTTTCTTTTTATTTATTTATTTATATTATTATTATTAAGTAAATTTTATTAACATATAAAACACATACATATACATTTGCACAATTACACAATACATGTACATAACACACTACCTTATATTCATAACATAAAACATACCTAAAAAGGTAAAGGTACCCCTGCCCGTACGGGCCAGTCTTGCCAGACTCTAGGGTTGTGCGCTCATCTCACTCTATAGGCCAGGAGCCAGCGCTGTCCGCAGACACTTCCGGGTCACGTGGCCAGCGTGACAAGCTGCATCTGGCGAGCCAGAGCCGCACACGGAAACGCCGTTTACCTTCCCGCTAGTAAGTGGTCCCTATTTATCTACTTGCACTCGGAGGTGCTTTCGAACTGCTAGGTTGGCAGGCGCTGGGACCGAACTACGGGAGCGCACTCCGCCGCGGGGATTCGAACCGCCAACCATGTGATCGGCAAGTCCTAGGCACTGAGGCTTTTACCCACAGCGCCACCCGCGTCCCTGACAAAAAAAAAAAAAACATACCTATATTACTCTATATAATGCCTACCTATACTGTACATATCAACATACCTACACACCTACCCCACACGGACACCGACCAAGTGACTTGACTTCTTGTACTTGTTACGCTACGTTCTTGTTACACTACTTTATTTTTCCAACTAGCTTAAACACATTTCATTACTTCTTTAATCTCTTCTTCTATCTTAACTTTACTCTCCTTTCACTCTAATCATTTTCTGGATTCACTCAATATCTGCCAGAAATTCTACTTTTTCCACCTAAATTTTGATATATTCCTTAAAGATAGCCCACTCTTTATTCCCTTTTTGTACCATCCTGGTTTCTGATTTGATCCTGGAATGTCCCGCTTTTCCTTAGGACGTCTCTATTTTCATCAGATAAATGTTGGAGGGCATAGAGTTAGGCGACTCCCCCAAGCCAAGGAGATAAGTAACTGTGCAACCTTTAGAAGACATCTGAAGGCAGCCCTGTATAGTGAAGCTTTTAAAAAAAAGGTTTGATGTTTTATTGAGTTCTTGTATCTGTTGGAAGCTGCCCAGAGTGCCTGGGGCAACCCAGTCAGATGGGTGGAATAATAATAATAATAATAATAATAATAATAATAATAATAATGGAATAAGACATCCCTACTTTCATCAGAGAAATGTTGGCGGGTAGGTGCTCATTCAAATACATTTCAAGGACTTTTAACATTGGCATGTGGTGTGCAGTAAGTATATATGATCTCATCCAAATGGTAATATTCCAGCGACTGGTCACTCTGAGGTCCTTTTCTTGGAGCTTTGGCTAGGATGTCAGCTTCCAAGGAATGGCAGGGAGTCAGAGTCTTTACACTCAGATTTTAAACTTCTTTATCTCAAGCCTGTGGGATACTTGCAGATGCCACACATCCATACACTTGATCAAAGTCTGAAAGCGTTTGCCTCTCTTGACAAGTAGCAGCTAAGAGGGGCTTTTTTAGCAGTCAAGGCAGCTTACAAGCACCTTCTAAGAAAGCGATGGTAAAGCAGCGGCCCTCTAAATGTTGTTGGACTCCGATTCCTTTAAGCCCAGGCCCCATGATGCCAACAACATCTGGAGAGCCATGGGTTCACCACCTGTGATCTAAGACTACAAACAACAACAGTATTGAAACACATAATTTAAACAAATAACCATAAAATATATACGTACAGTGGTACCTTGACTAAAGTCCAGTCTATTATAAGTCCATTTTGGACTAAGTCCAATTGCAACCCGGAAATGAGTGCTCCGGGTTGAGTCATTTTTTTTATATAAGTCAGGGCCGGCTGGTGTTTTAGGGGTCGCTTTTCATCGTCTGGTTCCTGCTGAGTGTGTTTCGTTTGTTAATTGAGTCCCTTGCTGCTAATCAGAGGCTTCCTGTTGAGACTGCCAGCTGTTGAGTCCTGAGAACCCACACAACACAGAGGTGATATTTGGAGGTTTTGTTTTTGCTATTTTTTTGCATTTTTGTTTGTGAGTCTTTTTCAGTTTTTTGACTGTGACTTTGTTTTATGGGACTGACCTGTGACTGTGGCTTGTGGCTTCATTTTTGTGACTGTGTGGAACCCAGTTCAGCTACTGGTTGATTGTGTGACTGCAGAAATGGATAAAAGCCCCCCATCCAAACAAAGACTATCATCAGTGCATGTAAGGGGGGGGAAATCTTATTTTTTTCCATCTACAATATGGTCTTATTTATTTTATAATACAGTACATTGATTATTGCCTTCATCTTATGTATCAATGGTCTCGTTAGACAGTAAAATTCGTGTTGAATTGCTGTTTTAGGGGGTGTTTTTCATTGTCTAGAACGGATCAATCCATTTTCAATTACTTTCTATGGGAAAGCATGCCTTGTTTTAACTCTGCTTTGTTTTAAGACCGGACTTCCAGAACAGATTATGGTCTTAAATCAAGACTTTAACAAATAAGGCTTTAACAAATAAGGCTAATGTCCATTGTACACCTACAAGGGACTAATCCATACTGAACTCTGTTAGCCCTGCACCTAAAATTAATCAAACTAGGCACCAGGCAAAGAGCTTGGGGAGAGCATTCCAAAGATGGGGTGCTGAAACCAAAAATACTTGGGGTAAATGCCATCACATTATCACTTCTATCAGAAATATGGGAAACAGGGGAAGTGGTAAAATTCTTGAACCATGTTTTCATGCTACAGATGACTGGCTCCCCACATGGTTGTGAGTCCCCAACAGTATGTCCCCCTCTGGTCAAGAGTTGCCTTTTAATCCCAAACTTTTTGCTGCTCAGAGAGAAAAGAAGGAAGCACACATCAAACTCCTTTGCAATCGCTGCAGTTATATAAACAAATGTATTGCTATTACATTTCAGCCAAAATGGATTTAGAACAAGGACGAGATCATATTAAGGTGAAGGATGGTTTGACTGTTTCCTTGCAAAGGTATTAAATGAGCACTGTTTGTTAGCACAATTACCATTACACAATCACCCCTCCTTTTAAAGTTCACATCTTTCTTAGTCTGAAGAATAGTCAAAGCTCATAGCTTCCTCCTTGTAGAGCTCCTCAGGGATAGATTCCCCTTTATCAATTTTTATTGTAGAGTTCCCCAACCCCTTCCATATTTGACGGAAGGAGATTAAAGTGATTTGCAATTACAGTGGTACCTCGGGTTAAGTACTTAATTCGTTCCGGAGGTCCGTTCTTAACCTGAAGCACCACTTTAGCTAATGGGGCCTTCTGCTGCCGCCGCGCCGCTGGAACACGATTTCTGTTCTCATCCTGAAGCAAAGTTCTTAACCTGAAGCACTATTTCTGGGTTAGCGGAGTCTGTAACCTGAGGTACCACTGTAGAACGGTTCCCAATTGCATGGTGAAGCCTATGGTAACACCGATGCATGCGCACAGAGTCCATTTCATGCTTCCACTGGGCGTGTGGATGGCAGGTCCACTTGGCATTATTGAACTCCTCTGCCCATGCATACATACAATATCCACAGGGAAGAACCATGGCTCTTTTGCTTGCATGGCAAATGGCTTTATTTTTCATGTTGTGGTGCTTTTGCACAGCCTAATATCTGGTAAGTCAGTGATGAGGAAAACTTGTGGTCCTGCAGACACAGTTGGAGCCAACGCCTAGGGGCTGAGGGGAGTCTTCATCTCCCCCACAATAAAATATTTGAGGGGGCTGGGTCCCCCTCAAAGTTGATGGGCACTGCCATTCAAATGGTGTGTGTGCACCCCATGATGTGATTGATTGTGGGGGACAGGACTTACTTGCTCCTCCATTATTTTGTTCAAGTTGACACCCCTGGCTGGACTACAGCTCCCATCAATCCTGACTCTTGGCCATGTTGGCCAGGGATGTGAGAGTCCAGCAATACCTGGGCAACCACAGGTTCCCTACCCCTGAGGTAAGTGGTGACTATTTAATTAAGGTAAAGGGACCTCTGACCATTAGGTCCAGTCGTGACCGACTCTGAGGTTGCGGCGCTCATCTTGCTTTATTGGCCGAGGGAGCCGGTGTACAGCTTCTGGGTCATGTGGCCAGCATGACTAAGCCGCTTCTGGCGAACCAGAGCAGCGCACGGAAACGTCGTTTACCTTCCCGCCGGAGCGGTACCTATTTATCTACCTGCACTTTGACGTGCTTTCAAACTGCTAGGTTGGCAGGAGCAGGGACCGAACAATGGGAGCTCACCCCGTTGCCGGGATTCAAACCGCCAACCTTCTGATCGGCAAGTCCTAGGCTCTGTGATTTAACCCACAGCACCACCTGCATCCCTAAGACTATTTAATTACTACAAAATTAATGCCAATTAGAATTCAAGCTGATTAAAATTTGAGAAGGATTGATACCAGTGTCCAGGGACTGCATAGTTAACAACAGCATCAGAAAAAAGCAGTGAATTAGGTGATAAATTACTTTATACTTGCCAGTGGCAAAGAAGTAGATCAATTGGGTCTTCACATTAGGTTTACTGTTGATTGTGGGCTACATCTCTGCACTGAATAAGAACCGAATGTAATTAACTTCAGGCAATAAAAAATTCACAGCAGGTGTGTGTGTGAAGTACTGAAGTTTCATTATGCATTCCTGTACTATTCCCACCACACTTATGTTAAAGATACCAGTGAGCTTTAGCTATTCGATATTTGCATTCAGATTATGCATGTCAGCATACCCTTTTCCTCTCTTTTCTTGGCTATAATGCTTGTCGTGTGTCTGTATTTTAGAATCAGCCTTTAATGATAATTCATTTCACTTTTCCATTTGAATCTTAGTAGCCATTTCCATCCGGTTTCCATTTAAAAGGCAGCCAAGGGGAACAGTATCTGCGATAAGGAGATGGCAGGGCTGGAGGAAAGCAGATCATAACATTTAAGGAAGCAGATCTGTCGGCAGTCACAAGACGGAAATACAGAAGAGAAGACGCAAAAATGTTCCCAACAGTTGGATGTTTTTAGTAATGTCACCATTTACAAGGTATACTTTCACATCCTGGAGATAAACCAAAGAGGCTGCCAAGCAAAGCCCATTTACCTTGGATTAATGGCATCCTCTGAAACAAAAAAAGTCATCAGATAGATTTCATCTCGCACAGAAGATGCCTTGTTGGGGAAAACAAGATATCCAAGGCTGTAACGTTAGCTATTATTCAATGACAGTATAGAACCCTTAGTAAACTCGGGCTGGAGGCAAATGTATTCCTTTTTCTAAATGCTACAAAGACAGGAAATACACAGTCCAGTTAATAAGAGTACAAGCTTCAGGCAGGAAGGATCAAAATTTAGAATGGGAGCAAATATCAAAAATCGACTGAAGTGCTGATGTTCTGCATGGTTATGAGATAGCTTTGTGTGTTGTTGTTTTAAATTTGCTTCCTGTCAGCAATGAGACAGGGACAAAGAGAGGCACTTGTTCATTTAAGGTTATCTGGTTTCTATTAATTGGGGCTGATAACTTTTAGGCTGCAATCCTGTGCACATTTACCTAGAAGTCAGCCCCATTAAACACAGCGGGACTTACATCTGAGTAAACATGGATAGGATCATGCTGTTAGACGCATTGATCATCAACTGCTTGCTAGAAGTCTCTGGTTCTCAGCCCAGTGGGAAGTTGCAGGCAAGAATTCGCAACACAGCTGTAGGCAAGCGAGTTGCTTTCATCCGTGCTGAGGCTGTGTTATACATGACTGGCTTAAAACACAGTGAGGCTCCCCACTGCAACATATCAGAATGCATTTGTGCATTCCCAAGTCGCCTGCTGTCTGCCCACACCAGTGGGTGGAGAGAGGGGGTCTGGATGTCTTCATATTGCTCATGCTTTCATGAAACAGTATTTCTCAAGAACCTATGGGATAGATATGGATTGTGGCTAACACTATGCGTGGCTAACACTATGCTTTACAAACCAGTAGTGGGAGCATGCTGGTTGCAGAGTAAATGGGTGTGTGTACACAGCCTTAACCTCTGAATACTAATGTTTATTGGGCTGGTTATAACGACAGTTGGCAGGAGGTGAGCATTCTTCCACCTACAGACATTTTGTACTTGCTTAGCTGAAGGTTTCCATCTGTAAGTGTTACCGCAAGTTGCCTGCCAGCGCTTTTAATACCTTGATGCTTTCTCTCTCACAAAAATAGCAATGAGGAACATATGCTTGCAGAAGCCAAACATTAGGCACTCTGAGGTTTCAGCATGTTTTGAGATAATTAGGAATATAGCACAGCTCTGATATGGAAGCAGACTTCTTGATTGGAATCTGACTCAGTAAGGAAAAAAAGGGAAATAAAAGTTTTGAAATCTATATATATATATATCCTCCCCCTACTTTGCCACACACAAGTGTTGCTGTGGTGGTGGTTATTCTGAGGTCCAGGACAGCAAAAATATCATCAGTGTAAAACATAGCATTCTAGAAAACAGAGCCCCTGTGGTGTGGTTGATAGAGCGTTGGACTAAGACCTGGGAGACCAGGGTTGGTGGCACTGTGATCTAAACCACTAAGCCTCTTTGGGCCTGCCATTTGGAAGGTCGGCAGTTCGAATGCCCACGACTGGGTGAGCTCCCTTCGCTCTGTCCCAGCTCCTGCCAACCTAGCAGTTCGAAAGCATGCCAGTGCAAGTAGATAAATAGGTACTGCTGTGGTGGTTTCTGTGCATTCTGGCACTTATCATGGTGTTCTCTTGTGCCACAAATGTTTAGTCATGCTGGCCACATGACCTGGAAAGCCGTCTGTGGACAAACGCCGGCTCCCACAGGCTGAAAGTGAGATGAGTGCTGCACCCCATAGTTGCCTTTGGCTGGACTTTACCTGCCATGAAGTTCCCTGCATGGCCTTCGACCAGTCACCGTCTCTCAGCTTAACCAACCTTGGATAACAATGAGGAGAGAGGAAGAGCCACATGCACCACATTGAGCTCCTTTGGAGGAAAGGTGGATATATCTAAATGTAATAAATAAACAGTTAAAAGGTAAAGGGACCCCTGACCATTAGGTCCAGTCGTGACCTACTCTGGGGTTGCGGCACTCATCTCGCTTTACTGGCCGAGGGAGCCGGCGTACAGCTTCCGGGTCATGTGGCCAGCATGACTAAGCTGCTTCTGGCGAACCAGAGCAGCGCATGGAAATACCGTTTGCCTTCCCGCCGGAGCGGTACCTATTTATCTACTTGCACTTTGACATGCTTTCGAACTGCTAGGTTGGCAGGAGCAGGGACTGAGCAACGGGAGGTCACCCCGTCACGGGGATTCGAACCGCCAACCTTTTGATCGGCAAGTCCTAGGCTCTGTGGTTTAACCCACAGCGCCACCCGCGTCCCTTAATAAACAGTTACAAACAGTTTAAAAATTATGCAAGTGATTTCAGGGTTGCCCAGAACAGTGGCTTTCAGACATCAAATGCCTGGGCAAACAGGAATGTTTGAAACTTTCTCCTAAAAGCTAGTCATGATGGAGATGGATGCACATTATGAGGGAGAGTATTCCACAAGTGGGGAATGACTATTGAAAATACCAGCCTGTAACCCTCAGTGGCATCAGCTATAAGGCCTCACCTGAGAGCTGCAGTGTCTCAGATAGTTGATCCTGGGGAAGGCACTGTTTTAGGTTAGCCTGAGAACCAGGACAAAAAAATAGCTCCATGTTTGATCGTTGGTTTTTCCTGTTGTAATTTTTGCTTCATCAGTTAATAGTACTACTATTTAAGATGGGAAGAGCTGCAGTTGATTTGCCACCACAAATTCTTTTAACAATTCTCACCTGTGAATTGCAATGGCAACTGTTCTCTGAATATTTAAATGTTTCCCATTTAATAGATAGTTGTTTGTTTATTGCATTAATATGCCTCCCTCCATATTTATCCCAGGGTGGTTTATAACAGGTAGAATGGGAGATCCCTAGCAAACGGATTTTATTAACAGCTTTGCAGTTTAGATAAATTGTTATTAATATTTCGTTCAATGCAGCTAAGAACACCTCCAAATCATATTAGAGGCCAGAGAAGTGCAACTACAGAAATCTGTTAAAGTGTATTTCTACCTAATGAGGTCTGTCTTTAAGTATGAGCTGATCTAGGCAGAAGTTTGTTTCCCTCACATCCTTCAATTCAATGCAATCATAAAGAGATCTATTTTAGAAGGAAATAGACCTTCCTTCCTTCCTTCCTTCCTTCCTTCCTTCCTTCCTTCCTTCCTTCCTTCCTTCCTTCCTTCCTTTTTTTTACCTTTAAAACATATCACATAGTAAGAGCCAGCTGCAAACTAGGCTAGAAATAGAAATCCTTTCTTAAAGTCACAAGTTAATACCAATGACATGGGTTGTGGGAAGGCAAGAGAAAGAGAAAGAGAAAGAGAAAGAGAAAGAGAAGGAGAAGCACTAACATGCTTGTAAGCCACATATTATAGGCTTAGGTCGGTTTGTTGTTGTCTGTTGACCAGGGCTGGCTCAATACATTTTGCTGCCTGAGGCAAGGGACAAGATGGTGCCCTCCCACAGCAGACCCTCCTTGCCCATATTTTCCAGAGACATTCCTGATTTAGAGACGCCATCACGGTTTCTGATTTGACCCCAGAATGTCCCACTTCTCCTTAGTATGTTCCCATTTTCATTGGAGAAATGTTGTAGGGTATGGAGTTATCCGACCCCCGAGCCGTCTGAAGGCAATCCTGTATAGGGGATGTGTAATGTTTAATTATGTTTTTATATATATTGGAAGCTGCCCAGAGTGGCTGGGGCAATCTAGTAAGATATGTGGAGGTATAAATAGTAAAATTATCATTATGGAATGGGATGTCCCTAATTTCATCAGAGAAATGTTGGAGGGTATGCCACAAGACACAAACAGAAGCCAATCAGATGGGCAGTTGACTTTTACTTCAATAGTGGTGAAAGGAAAGTATCTTCCACTGCACACAAGGGCAGCAGGCTAGTGTAGGAGGAACAGGACAGGCAGTGGTGGACATTTGGGGGGCCCTGAAGTGGTTTACAGGTTTATCCTGTAAACCACTTTGTGATTTTTCTTAAAAATATAAAGCGGTATAGAAATGAAATTAATAATAATAATAATAAATCTGATAAATTTTCATAATTTAATAATTATTTATTTATTGAGAACTGGTGTGGAAATGTGGAGAACTGACCTCAAGATTGGGAAAATGAGAGAAATTGAAATTGGCAGATTTGCCCATTCAGGATATATACTCAGTAGATATCCATAATGTTCACTTGGTAGATTCAGGTATTCTTGGGAACATACCCAAAATGTTGATTCTGGACATCAACAACTCCTTCCCCCCTAATTTTCAATGACATAGATACCAAAAAGTTGGAAGCAGTGACTACTTCATAGCAAGGCCAACTAATATTGGTGGGAGTTTGACCTGTGGCACATCATTCCTACCCCCAAAATCAGAAATCCTTATGCTTTGGCTTCCAGCGAAACAGGAAAAGCATTTGAAGGGAGGATAGCAAGGAGGAAACAAACACTGTTTATTTACTTCCAAAAATGCTTTGCACCACAATCTCAAGTATCAGATACCGAGGTGGTTTAACAATTGCTATGTAGGCACAATAAAAACCACATAAAAAATTAAAATTACAGAGCACCAGCTAACTATCTCAAAAAAAAAAAAAAAAAAAAAAAAACAGAAAAAAGTTTTTTCTTAATTGCCTGAAAAAGCCTGCCGGCATAAAGAAGTTTTCAGCAAACGTTTAAACTTTAATACGGAAGACACCGGCAGAATCTCTTATTAGAAGTCCAGTGACATGATAGGTTTGGTTTCGTGTTTGTACAATGAACTTCTTCAACTCGGGAGAATCAGTGATGTTTCTACAGATGCTCTCAGCGATCAAGCTGGGATATAAGAGCGCAGGTTGTCCCCAAGATACCCTGGAGCTAAGTTGTTCAAGTCTTGTAAATTAATACAGGGAACTTTAACCTGGCTGGGTAATAGATGGGCAGCCAGATGTTTTAACAATTCTGTCCCATTTTGTTGGCAGTCTGGCTGCTGCATTCTGTAACATCTGGAGTCTCTGGTCCAGCCCTACATAGAGCACATTGCAGCAACGCAGCCTTGAGCTTACCCTCTACAATGCTCAGGCTGTTGTGATACAGCTTGTTCTGAATTTCCAGATGTCAACCCACAAGACCATTGTTTCTTGGAACAGAACGCTAGATAATATGCAACTCTGTCCATTTCCCTCTATAAAGGGAAGAGAGTTTTTTAATATATGTAAAAAATGAAAAGCACCAATCCAGTAGTTTTGTAGGCCCCCAACAAGCAGAGACCGGTTTAAGGCAGTGTGACCAGTTCTGCTGCACTGGGCGCTGAGCTTTTTTTTTTTTTGGGGGGGGGAGAGTGTGCTGTAGGGCATTGCAACTATGATGTAGGAAATTGAACAGAACGGAAGGTGAGAGGCAGGGTGGAGGACGCCAAATTTTGGCCTCATCTAGGAAATGTGAAAGGATTCCTGCAACAGGAAAGCAGATGGCATTTCCCCGCAGATTCCTCCGTTTTATCAGCTTTGCCATAGAGGAAATAAACGCGGAAAGTCATAATTCAAAGAGGCAAGGAACTGAGGGGGTGGGGTGGCATCATAATAGGCCAGCTTGTCTCAAATTGCAGCCACTGTATGGCTTGTGGAGACTTTGCCTTTTATGTAGTGAGCCACCAGGATCAGAACGCTAATGCAGGCCTTTTGACATGTGCCACAAAGCTGGACTTTGTTCTGAGAGTCCCTCTTGAATTTCTGCCTGGTCATTGTCATAAGGCGGATAAGCAGGGAGGAGATTTCACTGCAGCTTGTCTCTGACCAGAAGGGCAGCTGTTGCTATGCTTTTTCAGACGATTGTTTCCTGACAGCCAACCCAAATTTGAACTTCAAGATGATACTAATTCTAATCCCATTCTCTCCCCCCCCCCCAGCTTTCATTCTCAGCAATGTAAATGTGCACAACAACCCACGACAGATTGAGAAGATGTGATTGTGCTTTCCCACTGTTGAATATTTAACCCTGTGTATTTAACCACTTCTCCTTTCTCTATGGAACCTTTTGTGAAATGACAGGTTTAACCTGAGGCACATTTATTTCATGCAGAGTCCATATTTATAATTAATAGAAAGCCCCTGGGTTCAAATGGATTCTCAGAGCTGGTTCACAGTTTACACACTGCGTTTTATTTGACGCACATATACATTAGAGGTGCTTATGGAAGAAGGATTGTTGATGCAATTTTGCATTTGTTGTGGGTATTTATCAGCAGGTATTGGATATATATTACAGGGACGCGGGTGGCGCTGTGGGTAAAACTTCAGTGCCTAGGACTTGCTGATCATAAGGTCGGCGGTTCGAATCCCCGCGGTGGGGTGAGGTCCCGTCGTTCGGTCCCAGCTCCTGCCCACCTAGCAGTACGAAAGCACCCCTAAGTGCAAGTAGATAAATAGGTACCACTTTCTAGCAGGAAGGTAAACGGCGTTTCCGTGTGCGGCGCTGGTGCTGGCTCGCCAGCTGCAGCTTCGTCATGCTGGCCACGTGACCCAGAAGTGTCTTCGGACGGCGCCGGCTCCCGACCTCTTAAGCGAGATGAGTGCGCAACCCTAGAGTCGGACACGACTGGCCCGTACGGGCAGGGGTACCTTTACCTTTATTGGATATATATTAGTGATTCCTGTGTCATGGTGTGAAGCAAGAGCTATTCTGAACTTTAAAATGGAAAGCGTAATACTGGTGGACAACAAAAGAGGTTTAAAGACTGTCACAAGGCAAATCTAAGAAGAATCATACCTCATGTTATGTTTGCTTCAAGTTATTTTCTTTCAGGTTACGTCCCGTGGCGACCCGGAAGTACCGGAAAGGGTTACTTCTGGGTTTCACTGAATGCACAGAAGCGCTAAATCACGCTTCCCGCATGCGCACAAGCGCCAAATCGCACCACACACCTGCGCAGATACGGCACTTCAGGTTGTGCTCTTTTCATGTTATGAATGGGCCACCGGAATGGATCCCGTTCGCAACCAGAGGTACCACTGTATAAACACCGACAACTGGGAAACACTGGCCTGCGAGCATTCCAATTGGAGAACAGCCTTTACCAGAGGTGTCATGGGCTTTGAAGACACTCGAACTCAGGACGAAGGGAAGAAACATGCTAAGAGGAAGGCACGTTTGGCAAATCCTCACTGTGATCAACTCCCATCTGAAAGCCTATGTCCCCACTGTGGAAGGACGTGTGGATTCAGAATTGGCCTCTACAGTCACAGACTCACTGTTAAATCCATGTTTATGGAAGACACTCTTACTCAGCTATGAGTGAGTGATCGCCAAAGAAGAAGATGTTAAAACAGTAGACCTGTGCCAGGGTAGAAAAAAACGTTTTTCTGCCCCATAACACCAGAACTTGGGGACAGCTAAAGAAGCTGAACATTGGATGATTCAGGACAGATGAAAGAAGGTACTTCTTCACATGCTGCATAGTTAAACTATGGAAAATGGATGCCACAAGAGGCAGTGATGGTTACCACCTTGGATGGCTTTAATGAAGAATTAGGCAAGTTCCTGAACCATCCATGGCTACTTCCCGCAATGGGCTGTGTTCTACATCTACTGTTGGAGTCTCTATGTCTCTGGATACTACTTTACTATTTCCCAACCACAACTTGGGAAGAGTACCTTTGTTTTCAGGTCCTGCTCGCCAGTTTCCTGTAGATGTCTGCCTGACCACTGTGAAAACAGGATGCTGGATTAGATGGGACTTTGGCCTGATCCAGCAGAGCTCTTCTTCTGTTCTTTCCTCAGCTTCTTCACTGGAAGCTTTTACCTGATTTTAATATTGGATGGTTTGTACTCATGGTTGTAACCTACCCTACAGATGGAGGATGGGATTTAAATATTTCAATAAATAAATGCTCGAATAAATAAGGAGTTCCCTGGTGTCCATCCTATGTCCCAGTCTCCTGCGCACTTACAGTGCTTGCTGGTAAATATGCAGCAAACACATTTATGGCATAGTTTAAACTGGCGCCCGATGAAAGCTATAGGCGATATATGGAGTCTTTCTGACTCTGTTTGCCACCTGCTGACCAGTAATGCTCGCAAGCTGTGTTGCAGTGTTGTGAGAATGAGCAAATCGGCAAAGCCCTTTGTGTATTAAAAGTACTAGCTAATCCATATCTAAATCAGCCACTTCAGCTCATGGAAACCACGATTAACAAATGTCTGAACTCTAGGTCCTAGGGCATTCCTAGGTCATTTTCCCCTGCATTGTTCCATTGCCATGTGCCTGGTTTCTGGGGAAATCTTGTGATGGAAAAGTTTTTCCTAGTTCTTATGGAGGGCTTAAAAGTATGATTTTTAATGAGTATCAGGTACATGCTACAAGGAGCTTTGACGGGCTACAGGTTCCATGTAAAGCCTGTGGCTTTAAGAGAGATTTTAAGCACCGCCTTTTGCTTCCCAACCCTGTCTTCCATGTCAATGATAGCCTTGTTAGAAACAACACAGTTGTTCCCCAAGGAGCGTCCTGCTCTGCTCTGTTTCTTGATCAGGAGCACCTACCTTGTGAGAACTAGACTCCAGGTATGCATGTGTCTTGAATTCTAGGGTTGCCATATTGCCAAAAGTGAAAATCCAAAGTTATTGAGCTTTGGGCGGGGTGGAGGCAGCGGGGGGGGGGGGTCTTTGATTTTCAAAGCATTTAAAAAACAAAAAAGCAAAAACACCCTACTTACCAAACGTCTGGGTTTCTCCAGACATTTTGCCGATTCCACAAAAATCCGCCCAGACACCAATTCTGATTACCAGATGTGACCAGGAAAACCCAGACGTATGGCAGCCCTATACAGTGTTGCCCCGCAAGACGAATGCCTTGCAAGACGGAAAAACCCGCTAGACGAAAGGGTTTTCCGTTTTGGAGGTGCTTTGCAAAACGAATTTC
Organism: Podarcis muralis; assembly: GCF_964188315.1. Taxonomy (NCBI): domain Eukaryota; kingdom Metazoa; phylum Chordata; class Lepidosauria; order Squamata; family Lacertidae; genus Podarcis; species Podarcis muralis. Next base: position 26,922,470 of record NC_135663.1, read on the forward strand.
CTATGGGCTTGCTTCGCAAGACGAAAATGTCTTGCGAGTTCCTGCAGGCCCCCCCCCTTTTCCCAAGCCGCTAAGCCGCTTAACAGCTGATCCGCTAAGCCGCTTAACAGCTGATCGCTAAGCCGCTTATCAGCTGATCCGCTAAGCCGCTTAACAGCTGATCGCTAAGCCGCTTATCAGCTGATCCGCTAAGCCGCTTATCAGCTGATCCGCTAAGCCGCTTAACAGCTGATCCGCTAAGCCGCTAAGCCGCTTATCAGCCGATCCGCTAAGCCGCTAAGCCGCTTATCAGCTGATCCGCTAAGCCGCTAAACTGCTTATCAGCTGATCCGCTAAGCCCGCTAAGCCGCTAATAGCGCTAAGCCGCTAAGCCGCTAATGGGCTTGCTTTGCAAGACGAAAAAACCGCAAGATGAAGAGAATCGCGGAACGGATTCTTTTCATCTTGCGAGGCACCACTGTAATTCAAAGTCAACAAGACGATGCTACTCCTAAGGCATGTCCCAAATAGTGACATGGAAGGGTTCCTGAAATATTTTGTGATGCTGGTCGCAGCTTAGCTATGCCTGATTTTACTGTTTTAAGATCCTTGATACTCTTTTTAGGGGTGTGGGAAATCAAAGTGGAGGTAATGAACATGATTAGCCACTAGATGGCACAACACAGAATGAAATACTGTGAAGCCAATATATGGAGAAAAATTTTCTTTATGTCCAGCTGGTTTTTCTAAGTGACTAGAAAAAAGATATTAGGAAGTAAGTATGATTGAACTAAATAATAATAATAATAATAATAACAGGCAGCGCCAATGCACACATCAGTGGCCTTTGTTTGGCTCAGTGCTCCACAACATGCACTTTGATATATATTGCAATACAAATTACACAAAGAAGCACTGATAGTTTATTTTTTTGCTTGGGTTGTACTGGTGAATTTCATTTTGTATTTACATACCCCTTTTTCTTTACTGTTGCTTCCTTTACTTTTTTTTGCAGAAAGTAAAATAGTCATAGACAATTTATTTAAGAGACTGCTAGAGTATAAGATTAAGCGTGGGAGTTTCAGCCGAAGGCTATCGTGCTGACTTAAGTCTAGAGAATCTGTCATATAGGGGAATTATGCTTCTGTCTTTAGGACTAATTTTAGTTGTTTTTATCCATTATATGCTTTTTTTGTAATTTTTATATACACTGCTTATAAACTTGGATGATTAAGTGGTGTATATAAATAGCTGGAATCAATAAATAAAATGTGTTGTGGGATCTGCTGTGGCTTGAAGATGCAATTTGAACAATGAATTTCCATTTTCAAAGTACTACATTTTTGCCCTCCAAATCATGGCAAACTAGAGCCCCTAAAGGCCAAGTTGTCTATTCGTTTCTAGTGTAGTGGATGTTTCTGATCACACCTCCTTGTGTTGAGTTTACATCCTGCATATCCATCAGAAACCAAGTTCACATTATTATGAGGGAGTTAGGTGCGTTTAGCCTGGCGGAGAGGAAACTGAGAGGAGATATGATAGCCATCTTCGAATAACTAAAGGACTGTCACATGGAAGATTTGTTTAAGATTACATTAATGAAGCAAGCTTGTTTTCTCCTGCTATGGAGCCTAGGATCAGAACCAATGGATTCAAGTTACAAGAAAGGAGAATCCTACTAAATACAGTGGTACCTCGGGTTACATACGCTTCAGGTTACAGACTCCACTAACCCAGAAATAGTACCTTGGGTTAAGAACCTTCAGGATGAGAACAGAAATCGTGCTCTGGCGTCGCGGCGGCAGCGGGAGGCTCCATTAGCTAAAGTGGTGCTTCAGGTTAAGAACAGTTTCAGGTTAAGAATGGACCTCCGGAACAAATTAAGTACGTAACCAGAGGTACCACTGTATTGGGAATAATTTTCTGGTGGTAGGAGTGTTAGGATATAGTTCCGTTCCACCTTTAGAACAGCATGTGGAGTTGTTGTATGCCACATGTCTGTTTACTTCCAGCACAGTCTGCTGGGAACTTCCGTTGTATATAGCTTTTGCCTATGCTGTTTGCTTGGACATGAAGGGAAGCAGACATGTTTTTCCTTTGTCCTGATGCTGAATAAATGCTTGTAAATATGCTTACATATGCCTCTGTCCACTACTTCTGTTGCAAAGAGTTCTTTTTTTTAAAAAAATAATTTTTATTAATTTTCCAAACATGTATTAAAAACAAACAATAAAACAAAACAAAACATACAAACAAACATGTATAATTTCATAAACTTATTTTCCTTCACCTTAGTTCCCGGACTTCCCCATACCTCCCTTTTTCTGCATCCTTATTTTTACCTTTTCTCAGCAACCCTCCATTTAATTAATTAACTCATCTTCATTATAATTTCCTTAGACTTATGATTTACAGCTGCAATTCTCTGTTTCTTAACACCATAGCATCTCAGCACTCTTCAATGTTACAACAATTTTTAAGATATATTTTAAATTTCTTCCAATCTTCTTCCACTGTCTCACTCCCCTGGTCACGGATTCTGCCGGCCATCTCTGCCATTCCTATGTAGTCAATCACCTTCACTTGCCATTCTTCCAGAGTGGGTAGCTGCTGCGTCTTCCAATACTTTGCTAGAAGAATTCTTGCTGCTGTGGTAGCATACATGAAAAAAATTCTGTCCTTCCTTGGCACCAATTGGCCCACCATGCCCAGGAGAAAAGCCTCTGGTTTTTTAGAAAATGTCCATTTAAGGACCTTTTTAATTTCATTATAGATCATTTCCCAGTAGGCTTTAATCTTCGGGCAGGTCCACCAAAGGTGATAGAAAGTACCTTCAGTCTCATTACATTTCCAACATTTATTATTGGGCAAATGGTAAATTTTTGCAAGTTTGACTGGGGTCATGTACCACCTATAGATCATTTTCATTATGTTTTCTCTCAAGGCATTACAAGCCGTAAACTTAACACCGGTGTTCCATAACTTTTCCCAGTCGTCAAACATAATGTCATGACCTATGTCTTGTGCCCATTTGATCATAGCTGATTTTACTGTTTCATCTTGTGTATTCCATTTCAGCAGCAAATTATACATTCTTGACAAATTCTTAGTATTGGGTTCTAACAATTCTGTTTCTAATTTCGACCTCTCCATCTGAAAACCTATTTTCCTGTCCTGTTTAAATACCTCATTTATCTGAAGGTAATGCAACCAATCTCGTACTTTAGACTTTAATTTGTCATAACTCTGTAATTTAACCCTTTCACCATCTTGTTCTAAGATTTCACAATATTTTGGCCATTTGGACTCCATATTAAGTTTTTTTGTCTCTTTAGCTTCCATTGGTGATAGCCACCTGGGAGTTTTACTTTCCAAAGTTGCAAAGAGTTCTTATCTCTGCTAGCTTGTGTGCTCAGTGTCTAAAGGTCTCTGAGGCTTGAGTCGCAGTTTTGATGCTGTTCCGAGAACCGGAGTTTGCTTGGCTGTCGGCTGGTGGGCTGGAGCCAGCTGGGGGCCTGCCAATTGCCCCCGTTTCTTTGACAGTGGGTTAGACTACCTTGGAAGGTGATGAACTGTTCTTCCTTGGAAGCTTATAAGCAGAAGGTGGGGGGCCATCTTTCATGGATGCTTTAATTGCATACTCTGCAAGATCTTGCACAATTTCGGACCTGATTTTGGCTGAAATCGGCACCGATATCAGTGCTGCTTCTGTGGAGGTGGCAGGGTGCCTGCAAGGCTGCCACCTTTGGGCTTTTGCGACCTGAGGCAGCCGCATCAGTCTGCCTAATGGCAGAGCCAGCTTTGAATGCGGGGAAACGGTCACCCTCCTGTGGTTACTTTGTTGTTTTGGTTACATGCATCCTATTAGAATCAAGAACGTGATGGTCCTTGTAGCCCAAAGACTGAACCTCTGCAAAAGTTCATGTTTAGTAGCAAACTTCACCGCCTCAGTTGCTTTTTATCTTATAGAAACCTATCTACTACAGTGAATTATCTTTGGTATCTCCAGGTACTGTTGCCAATGACATAGTAGTCAACGTGTAATATTGGATGGCTTTAGGGACACTAACTTAATAAAGATTATCAGGCTCCTTGTTTGAAAATTAAATTGCAGTGCCAAATATTGAGCAAGATAGTTGACTTTGGCACTGAAAGTTATTCACAGTCTGAGGCTCTCTTGTGGCGCTTTGTGTTTCAACACACATTTCCTTAATAGTGTTGCCTTCCCCAAAGACCTGATTTATCAAATCCAGTAGGTACAACTTCATCATTTTGCACTACCCTACGATTCATCAAGCCTCTTCTGAAACAGTCTGAAGAGAAATAAAACAGAGGCAGTAATGTTGTCTTTGGCAGCTGGGTTAGTCGTTTCAAAATGACATAAATTCCATCTTTTCAGCCATCATGTAAGTCAGTTGTTTGACTTCAGGACAAGCCCATGTTTATTCAGACGAACATCTTTTTGTCTTCCTGAGCTGGATTAGCACCAGTCACAACAGATTAATATTTTAGCTATTATTTTGGCCTCGCAATCTGATACTGAACATTGGAAGAAGAGCATGAAAAATCAGTGCTTTTTCTCATCTCAGTCCTTGATATGTTTGGTCCACACTGTCAGTAATGGCTTTCTTGTAAAATGCATTGAATTTTCTGAAAGCTTCAGTAACCACAGAATACCAAAGTTTCAAACAATGGGTTGTTTTCAATGTTAATCCTACTCAGAGTAGACCTGTTGAAATTAATGGGCATGACTAAACTTAGAGTCATTAATTTCAATGAGTACAGTTTATTCAATTTCCCTGACATTTCTGTTAATTTTCGCATTGTATTTGAGCTTTCACTCAATGTAAAGGCCACTTCTGGAAATATAGTGGAATGTAGCACAAGTTTAGTGGTCATTTGTCTGTTATTTGCAAATGGATTTTCCCCCCTGGCAGCAAATGGCATGGAAATGAGCACTAAACTTGCGCTATATTCTGCTATATTTCTGGAAGTGGCTTTTAAAGCTCCAATATGATGTGCAAATTAACAGCTGGGGAAAGGATGGGGAAATGGAATAAACTGTTGTGTGAATGCAACGATAGCTAGTTACAACCCAATGTAGTTAAAGTAAAATGATATATACTGTATTCTTCTTTTTCTGAGCAGCTTGAGTAGATTGAAACAACAACAACAAATGGTCCAGCATCTCTCTTGTTTAGCAGCCCCATCCAGATAAATGCTTTTACCTGCTGATGTTTCTTGTATCTTTTGAATAAAGTTCTCTGTTTGGCAAGATCAAAAAGAGCATAGCAAAATGTTCAAAAGGACATGTTAACAACCTAATCTCTCAGTTCAATAGGGACCAAAATAAAGGAAAACTCAGAACATTTTCTCCTGGTGGCACCCGAATCCCCAGAAACTGAGTCTCATCTTTAAAAAGAGTAGTGTTCATTCTTGGAAAGGCTGTGAACTACTTGGCACTTCCACACGTGGTGGAAGTGGAAGTGGAAGTGGAAGAAGCATGTTGGGGTTCAGTGTTTAATAATGCTACAACATCCCAAATGATAAGAAAACATCCCAAATGAGCACTTCTATTCATTGATGAGGGGGACAGTGAGGATTTTGACATAGAAGGACTTGCTAATCTTTTTTTTTTTATTAGCAGACTCATACAAATGCAAACCTTCTGCTTTCAGAGAGTTGTGGTAGTAACAAACCTGGAGCATACAGTCCCTAGAGAAACTTTCAGTGCAAGTAAAGAAAGGCTAAAGGACAAGGAAAGGAAGCTAAAGTATCTTTGTATGACTTAATTACATTTCTAAACAGAGATAGCTAATGCAGGGTGCTATCCTGTGGAAACACGGATCATCATGGTGTGATACAGTTCAAGGCAGCGGCTGGGAGACATAACATCTTAACTGTTAAACAGAAGTAAGAAAGACTCTGTCATTTTCTCTCATGCTAATTTTTTGAACATTTCATTTATGTGTTGTATTGTTGATTTACTACGGATCTGTAAAATCAAAAACAAAGAAAAGGGGGGGGGGAGAGTGCAATCTCTACCTGCTAGTAAGCTGGCAGGGGTTGCAATATAGTCAAGCTCCTGATATATTATGTTGTTCTGCTTCAATTTGCAGATTTCAGGACTGGTTCCAGTACAGAGGCAATCTGGAGCAAGGTTCAAGAGCCAGAAAAGACCGGTCCTATTTTAGAGTGCAATGAGAGATTAAGAACTCAACATATGCAGGACTGACTTGGTCTTCAAACCAGAATGCTGAACGAGCCCTGTTAACAGGTGTTAAATAATACTCATTCTGCACTTGCAAGAAATCAATGTTATAGTGTGGCACCACCTGCCCCTTGGCATTAGGCAAGCGTGCCTATTCAGCATGCCTCCCAGCAGCCACATATTACTTGTAGTGAGAAAGAGGCTTGCTCTCATGCACCTGTATATGCAGGTATACTTCCTCCTGGTCAAGAATCCTGAGTGTCACAGGGCTCCCATTCCCCGGCAGGAAATCTGTGTACATTCAGCTGTACATGAAGAGGCACCTTTCTCACTAATGCTCAATGCATGGCTGCTGGGAACACAGCCCATGGGCATGTGGGAAGGCATGCCTAGTGGGCACAATCCTGCTTCTCTTTGCAAATTCATGAATGCAGAGGAGAGGGGTAGTGCATATAGGGCATCTATCTGTGTATTTTGGAGTCTGAGTTTCTTTCCTCTGATTTAGAAAACAGCACCATTTCTCAGATTTTCCTTTCCTTTTTCGAAACACACAAACACATATATAGACACTTATACAGAAGGCTGTGGGAAGGCTAGTGAATATTTGCATTATGCTTTGAAGATGTAAATGTACTTAAACGCTAAGCATTATTATTTCATGTCTGTACAACACAGCAAAATTCACCCAAGAATGTTTACCCTGTGGGTTTAATTTATTTCTGTGAGGATTGCTAAATAATTTATAGAGGAGGCTTGAGGGTTCCCTCCCCCCTCTCCAGTGAGATACTAAAATTATTTAAAGGGAAATAAATGGACTAATGTATGTATGTGCAAGAGATCAAAATAACACTGCTGATTTTTTTTTAATAGCAAAACTCCTGGAGACATACCATGTTGACAAGAAGTGCTAAATTGTAGAACAGCATTAGCACCCCAGAGTGTGATAGGAATTAAGTGTGTTGGCATGTATATATGAAAGAAGATTTAATCTACCACTATCAAAAACTGCAAGGAAAACTGAGCAGTAATTCACTATTTTGTCTAAATCTCCACACTGCAGTGCGTATGTAAATAAATGCATATGGACTTTCAGCAAAGCTTCTGTCTGCTCAGAAGTCCTATTGAATTCCCAAGTAAGTGGGGTTGGGATTGCAATCTTAGTCAAGGATTTAAAAATGCACAGGAATCATATCTAGTTGAAAAGGAATATCTTAACACCATACAAATAATATAATTATCATTTTGCAGAGTTGGAAGGGACTCTTAGGGTCTTCCAGTCCAACCCCCTATAATGCAGGAATCTCAACTAGGGTGGAACCTACACACATATAAAACCCGTTCTGAAAAATGCTTTTAAAAAAAGCATTTTAAAAAATACATAATTTTCCATAAGGCTCACCATCGCCATCTAGTGGCACATTGTATATTGCACTTAAAACACACTGAAAACGTTTTATTTGCAGCTGTGTAGCTGAGTTCTAGATCATATATGACAGGTGGACATACAACCACTGCTTGAAAACCTCCAAAGATAGAGAGTCTATCACATCTGGAATAATGTGTAGAGTTTTGCTTGTTGGAAAAGGTCCAGAAAAGGGCACAGGGAATTATTAAGGGGTGGACCAATTTCTGCTACCGGAAATCCCGGAGAAGTACTGATAATATGGACTTAGATGAATTAGGGATTCTTTAGCTGTGATTCTCACATTGCCAGGGCTTGGACTACATGACCCTTGGGATCCTCGCAACCCTACAGTTCTATGAATCTATGAAACAATATGTTTCTAGCCAAGCAGACTAGATCTGGGGGATCCTAAGCTTCTGACACCCTGCTCCCCAAGCCCCCTGTTTCAGAGTTTCCCGCTTATGAATGCTGCAGAAGAACCAGCAGCTGAAGCTTTCTGCCAGCTCAGGAATACCTGGGGTGTCTGGTGTGGCAGGATCTGTATCCACCAGCCATGCTCCTGTCTGCTAAAAAAGTCTAGCAGAGAAGCAAGTGCAGGCTAGCAAGGACAGCCATCAACATACGGGTGCAGGGTTAAGACTGTGCTCTTAGTGGTTTCTTTGAGGAATCCCTGTCTTCAGCAGAAGACTGTACACTGCCTATGGCCCAAGCCAAGCCAAAATGTAGGCAAACTCTCAGTGTTTTCTCCCTTACCTCCCTCCCACTGCGTTAACACTTGTTCCTGCTTTGCCAACTTCGTCTCCTCCTGTTGTAGTTTGGGAGCACAAAGACTCAGAAATGCCAGGGAGGGACCTGGTGGTAGGAGGAGGAGAACATTGTAATCAAACGTGGTCTGTACAGCTTCATGTTGCTCTTTGTGTTTGCTTTTCTGCAGGCACAGAGCGATGCATTATTCAGGGCATCTCTCTCTTCTTGCAGCTAGACAGAAGGAAGGAGCTCAAGGTTCTTCATGGAAGTTTTCGTCAGCCATGCAGTTAATGATCTGCCATAAGTCAAGGTACAGAGAAGGCTGGGCAAATAAAGCAAAATATTCACTGCTGTGCTAAAAAAAAGTGCTGCATGCTTTCAGTGAGGAAGCTATAAATTGACTATGTTCTTTGTACTGTTATTTTCTGGTGGAGGAAAAAAAAGAGAGAAATAATTCTGCTTGTATATAAGTTATTTCCTGGTGGCTTCGTCTTCCCTTTACCTGATGGTGGCACTTTTTTGAAATCTGCAACAAAATGTTTTCTAAAATGTCTAGTTGGGCTCTCGGAGCTCACCAGGAACCAAAGCTTCCCTAGAAGAACAACGTGACACGTTAAAGACTAACAGATGTATTGTGGCATAAGGTTTGATGGACCATTGCCTGTTCAGATGTAGGAAATGCATATTGAGTTAGGTACATATGTTCCACTTTGAAATATTGACAACCGTTGTAAACAGTGGGGCCAAAAGTCCAGTGGTACAGTCTGTGACAGCTCCTCAGATGTTTTCTTCCCTCAGTAAACTTAGCTTACTCACTGCAGTTGGTTGAATGGTGGAAGGAAGATGAGGCTTAGAGAGGAAAACATTCTGACTAGCGTGTTTGCAGCTTCTTCCTTAAACATTCAAACAATCTTCAATTAAGACAAATTAAACCCATACTTGGATAAGCATGTGAATGTAAATACTTTGCATATGTTTTTCTTTAGCTATATATTCTGCAAGTAGGAACATTTGAATATTTTGCCAAGTGTTTGGACACTGTTATAATTTCAAGAAAAGAGTCTGTATTGCACATGGTTTGGTTTCCTGTCTGCAATCTAGCTACTCTGCTAACAAGGCTTGCATAGTCTCAGGCCAGAAACAGCCATCAGTCAGTTCAGAGACAGTACTGAGCTAGATTGACCAATGGTCTGATTTGGTATAAGGCAACTTCATATGCCCATGTGAACAGTAGCATAGCTGCCACTTCAGCTGCCAGAAATACCTGTAGTTTTTGAAAGCAGGATGCTTCACAGAACCTTAACCTAATGGTTGCCATCAATTTGAGTTGAATTAATTTTAATGGAATGATTTTAGAATGTTGTATTATTTTATTGTTGTTAGCCGTCCTGAGCCTGGCTTCGGCTGGGGAGGGTGGGATATAAATAAAATTTATTATTCTTATTATTATTATTATGATCTTATATTTATCACATAGAGGTAAAGCTAGTTATACAACAAATACAAATTGAGCCTGGGCCCCTGTCAACTAAGAACTGAGTGGAATAGCTGCAGTTCATTGCTATAATTCAGCTTCCTCTTTCATAGGCAATTTGAACAGCCAAAATCAGAATTTGTCCATGTTTCCTTCTGACACCTGTTCCCACAAATTTCAGCTCGGTGCTCCAGTGTTGAGCTGACATTGTTATTTCTTTTTGTGGAGCAGACCCGTGAAAAAGCCTTTATGTTTGCAGGAGGGGGAACAGTTTTTTAAAAATTGTTATTATTGTGTATTTTGCATTTTCATTTTGTATATGTGTGTTGTGAACCACCCTGTGATCTTCAGATGAAGGGTGGTAGACAAATTTAATTAAAATAAACATTGCACATGCCTTTGAAAACCAAGAAATCATTCATATATATACCGGTATATATATGTATGTATCTCAACATATCCACTCTGATATTTATTCTTCTATATTACGTTGGCCTGCTTATCCCCCACTTTTCTTCCTCCAAAAATATCAATCCTATATATATAAGTTGCCTTGGTGGAATGTGGTGAAAGGAGAAAACCTTGAAATAAATCTTCCAAAATGACCTTTTATCTAGGCAATCAATATTTTTTAAAAAATACAAAGCGCTTTGCTTTGCTTTCTCCAGGTATGCATTGCTCTGGATCCATGCATAGCATACACTGTTGATGCCAGTTCAAAAGGTACAGAAACTTTGTAGATCAATAAGAAACACTTATTTAAGTATATCAATTCACATCTGTCCAGATTGATAGCTTGATACGTTCTTGTAAATTACACTTCTGTCTCTATGTAACATCACACTCTGGGTAGTCTGAGACTATAAGATCATACTGCATTTGAGACCTTCAACAAGAAATTGATTTCCCTTTCTGAACCACCCAAATATGTAAACATTTGGGCGTTGTTGTTTTTTTATCGGCACAGAACTCGTAGTGTCCATGCCATTTATTTATTTTTTAAAAACCAAACACTTCCACTTCAAAATTGTTCAAGAGCACGTATTTTTCCGGCTTGCATGCATACATTGCTTCCTTGGTTAATTAGCTAGCAAATGGCAAGTAATGATTCTCCATGGTCTTCTCAGTCAAGCCCACTTTGGAAACCTGCTGTTGTCATGCTCCCTAACTGTTGCCTATGATAACACTAAGTAACAAACATCAGACAAAATCACTTCTCTGCTTGCCTCTGAAGAGTGATCGTGCCATTTAACTCCAGGAATTATTGGTTTGCCTTCTGTTGGGCACAGCATTCTACCCTCTTTATCCCAAGAACTCATGCCTGGAGAGACATTAGGATGCACTTCCAGGATTGCAGGAATTTCAGCTTCAAAACTACAGTACTGCAGTATCAATCTACTGATACTAAGACTATGCTGCTGAATTTTTATGGGGTTTAATCCCCACCCCCGGCATTGAAGCTTCCATCAGTGGCAAAGACTGTTGCTTTACTAATCATTTAAACACACTTTTCAAGTTATTCATATGATTCATAATGGTTTCCCCCCAATGATTGTCATTGCCAGGATTCAGACACGGACATTTCTGCAGCCTAAGAGAGCTTCTGGGATGTCAAAGTAATGAGAACATGGGAGATCCCTCTCTCCACGCCAGCTCAGGAAGCAGTCATCGGAAACAAAATGGCATTGAATTCAGCACATGGTAAGATGGAAGAGAAGCCAATGACACAATACAGTGAAATGACCATGTATATGCTATTCTTATAACTTGATTACACTTTGCATATCAGTAAATTAAGGTTCAGGTGGAGACAGGTGGGCCTCAACAGAGCTTCCTTGTTTTATGGCACAGGTGCTCTCAGTAGCTGAAAGAAAAGGCTATTCCACCACAAAAAAATCAAATGGGCTTCTTATGAGCTGGATTGATTCATAATGTTCCTTTGATCTGATCTGAGATTCCCACGCTGTTATCTTCCATTATTGTTGTTGCTGCTGTTTTATTAGTGATGGTGAGTTACATTAATCAACTGAGAAAGTACAGTCTATCTATGTGGTGCCATTCAAGGCCCCTGGAGCCATGCCCTTAGACTTCAGTTTGCTTTCTCAACTGAATAGAGTTTTGGACCTGAAACAAGTGTCTATTTTTACCTGCAGCCTACAATTTATGAGCATCCATAACAACAACTTGAAAAAGTGCAATCTGCAAGTATTCTTCGGCTTAAGAACACTGAATCATGCTTCCTTTCTCTCCATGGTTTTATGGCGTGGGATTTCAGAAGTACTTTTAGCTATTTTAGAGAGTGACTCTGTACAAGACATAGGTGATCCGAGAGGGGTTGTTTTGACGTGGAAAGTATGTGGCAGAAATACATCACTTTACTCTTTCACTAGCCTGGCTGGAAAAATACCTAGCATCTAAGCTATTGTGATGCTAATAACCTCTGCCTCCCCCTACACAACAAAAGAACTCATGAGGTGCTCCTTATGTTTGAAGAGCTGTCCAATATCCACACAAACTATGGGATTTCCTCTGTGGGGAGGTTTGTCTGGTGCCTAAATTGATGTTCTTCAATGCCTGGTGAATATATATATATATATGGTGGGGGGACACCTTAAATTAACTTTTCTGATCCAATAGGGAAGGAAGCTCTATTTTCAGCACTGCAACTGAGCCATCCATTCTGCATTGTGAATTGGGCAGGGCTTTTTTTTCAGGCGAAACTCAGTGAAACTCTGTTCCAGCTCCTCTCAGGTGGGTGCCACTGCAATTCTAAGAAAACAAGGAAGGTGTTTATGGTGAGTTCCGGCACCTCTTTTTCTAGAAAAATAGCAATGGGTTTTGGAACTGAGATCTTGCAAGGTGCTTTTGTTTTAAATGATTTTTTTTGGTGGTAGGGTTATTTTGTAATTCCATTTCATCATAACTCATTGCAAATGCCCTGGGATAGATCTGTATGAAGGACAATACACAATACCCCCCCCCCCATGGATGGCATATTGAAGAGGAAGAGGGCTTCAAAGAGGAAGTCCTGCACATTGTGGCCCACCCTGTAACTGCAAGAAGTCACTGCATTATATGTCCAATTTATATATAACAATTTGTTTGTTTGTTTGTTTATTGTATATTATCTATATACAGGGACGCAGGTGGCGCTGTGGGTTAAACCACAGAGCCTAGGACTTGCCGATCAGAAGGTCGGCGGTTCGAATCCCCGTGACAGGGTGAGCTCCCATTGCTTGGTCCCTGTTCCTGCCAACCTAGCAGTTTGAAAGCACGTCAAAGTGCAAGTAGATAAATAGGTACCGCTCTGGCGGGAAGGTAAACGGCGTTTCTGTGCACTGCTCTGGTTTGCCAGAAGCAGCTTAGTCATGCTGGCCATATGACCCGGAAGCTGTACGCCGGCTCCCCCGGCCAATAAAGCGAGATGAGCGCCGCAACCCCAAAGTCGGCCACGACTGGACCTAATGCTCAAGGGTCCCTTTACCTTTATCTACATACATTTTACTTTCTGAAGACTGTGTGTTGCTTTCAGTGTTATATTTCCTTGCTTGCATTTTCAAAAGAAATGCCAGGAAGTCAAAACCATGCATCCTAATGATGTGCAAATTGTTGCAGATGAGTTTCTAACACCCTTCTGATAAAACCTTTGGGAGTTTCTGTGTTGGTTGTTGCTACTGCTATTATTACATACATACATACATAATTTTATTTGTATGGCACCTTTCCTTAGTTAAAACAATGCTCAAGGCAGTGCCAGAGGTATGAAACAGCCAGCCGAGTTGTTAGGAAGCTCACACAGGGAGCCTGCTTCAAACTAGATCCCAGCTCTGGAGAGACTTCGGGTCATTTGTGATCTGAAGCCTTGCTCTTGTGAAGCAAAAGCCCAGCAGCCTTTTCCCTGAGCCCTCTCTCTTTCCCATATTCACAGGCTTTGCTGAGGAAAGTAGGGGAGGAGCAGATTTGTAATGGGGAGGTATCAAATTCCATCCCTGTGTGCCTCAATTATATCAGCATCTCACCTGAAGAGAGAAAGCTTTAGCTTGGAAGAGGTTAATCATGGTCACAACGAGGTGTCTAATCAAAGATAATATTAGATTAGTTGTGACGAAAGAGCAGCATATAGGAAGCAACTTCACTTCACGCCTTGTCAGTATTGGATGGTGCAACTGAAAAGAGTTTCAAAGAGGGCACAAGCAATGAAATGAGCTCCAGTGTGATTAACGCAGCTTGTCTACCAGTTTAACTTTATTTTAAGATTGTGTGAAATCACTTCATTTCTTTCTTTTTTATCCTAACATGCATATTTGCAAAGAGGTGTTACAAACAGAGTCTTGCACTAACTATGGCTTGGCAAATAAAAGCAGTCTATTCCTGTTTTTTCTTTATTTGGGGGAAAAATCCTTTCCTGAATATGTGGGATAAGCAGCCTCATATAACCAACATGTTTAAGTCTAATTAATGCATGAAGGGGTTAAGAGCATAGAGTAAGTTGTCCTGCCAGGCTTAGCTCACCTTGGGAGGGACAAGGTAATGAGACCTATTGTTTTCTCTCAGTCTACCTGAGAAGCTCAACATGTGATCTCAGCTGGTTGCTCTAAGCTCAGACCATATGGCTTTTACAAGCCATTATTTAGGTCCTGTACCAGTACTTCAGGAACTAAACCAGGTTTTATTGCATGTGTTTTCTGGCTGCTCTATGAAAAAAACACCTGTCTCTGACCTTTGGAGATTTGTAAGTAAACAATTTTTTAACTTACCAGTTGTGTAGTCATTTTTCAATGCTACGGAAAGAGGTGAACTTTGAAAGGAACTTAGAAGTAAATCTTTTAAAGGTCTTTCAGCCTATATTTCCACACTTTTCCTTTGTTGCATATTTTGTGATTTTAAATCTCTGCTGGGGTTCTCTTATCAAAGAATACTTGCTCCATATCTTGATCTTGGCATCTAGGGAATACTCCTTTTATATCTATTTTCATCTTTGCCACCAACAGAATACGCTCTTTTTAAGACTGGCATTAACTTTGCCAACCTGGTGCCATCCAGCTGTTTTGAACTACAGCACTGGAAAAAGACAGATTTGCCTGTCCCTAAAAAGAAACTGATGCACTCCAGAAAGTTCCAGATTCTTAAGCCATGTTGTTTAGCTACTGTATGATGCACAAGACTGGAAGTCTCTGTTGATGGTCACAACTGACTGGAAACTCAGCGGCGGAGAAGCCGTTTGGGCACCTGGGGCAGCATGCCCAGGGGTGGGGCCAGCTGCCCATAGGGGCAGGGCGAGCCACCCATAGGGCCTCCGGAGTCTGCCTGCCTCCTCCCACTCAGCCGCCCTACAGCTGGGGGGGAGGCAGTGGGCGGACCATTTGAACAGCGTGGAGCCTGCGCACGCCCAAACCACCACGACTCTCCCAGGAAGGACGCATGGCTTGGGTGTGCTGCAGGCGCCATGGTGAGTGCCACCCGGCATTTTGTCACCCCCCTCAGTGGTGACACCTGGGTCAGACGCACCAACTGCACCCTGCTTCCTCCACCCCTGCTGGAACTCTCTAAGATTCTGATATGTTTCCTAGTGGAACCAGATATTTCCAGACATTCTCAGACGTTTCATGCAATCTGGATGAGAAAGCAGGGCAATTTGTAGCGCTGTCAAGTGGTTCAGCCATTTCTAATTTCACCTAGGGTTTTCTGCTGCAGTCAATATGCAGCTCACATGGTTTTAACTGAGGTCCTTTAGGTCCATTACCAAGCCTTTGCTGACTTTAATGATGTCCAAGAATTTTGCCTAGTGAGATACCTTTTCAACATAAACTTGTTATGCAACCACATAGTTTCATCTTTTATTGAAAAGACATAGGCAAATGTTAACAAAGCATAGAGTTGCAAGAGGCTAATTAGCAGACTACAAGCTCTTTGGACTACAAGCTCTTTGTATCTGGGGAACCTGGTGTGCGGTAGCAGAACTGCTGCCTGGTGGGTGCGCAGACTATTTGCCTCCATGCCTACTCTGTGAATTTGTAAATAAGCAAATGCCACCAACTTAGATGGCTTTCAAAGAGAATAAGATCATAGAGGATAAGTCTATCAGTGGCTGCCAGCCATAATAACTACGATCTACCTTCACAGTCAGAAGCTATATGCCTCTAAATGGATGCCAGTTTTGGGGAATCATAAGTGAGGAGAATGCTGTTGGGCTCAGGTCCTACTTGCGGGCATCTGATAGACATCTGGTTGGCGCTGTGAGAAGAGGATGCTGTGCTAGATAGGCCCTTGGCATGATCCAGCAGGGGTCTTCTTCTGTTATGTAAACAAAAACTCTATCAGTCTCCAAAGAGTGCCCTCCTTTCCTCCCAAACAAGGAAACACAGGTCATGCTTCCCTTGGAACTACTCAACACTTGGGGGAGTGGGGAGTAACACAGTAGTATTTTCTGTTGCTCAGGTGACCATCTGCTCCCTATTACTGCCACACACTTCTGTCTCCAAAGCGTAATGTTCAATCAGTAACAGCGATGTCCTTCACCTTTGTTGAAGTGTTTGCCATTTTTTCCCCATCCACATTATTTTGGCACTCTTAATGGCTTGAAAGCTTTTATTCCCCTCCCCTCAACCCCCTTGCAGTCATGCCATATGGTCTCCGTTTTGGAGAAGGGGATGAATCAGCATAAATAACCAGGCTATTAGGCGGTGACAGTGAGCGATGTGCTGTGTCACCTGCCCTCGACAACCTGCTCTATCAACAGGCACCGAGTCCGTGTGGGCAGGATTCCAATTAATCACCGCCTGGCAAGACAAGGGCCTGGGTGTTTAAATAACTGTGAGGCAATCCTTTGTTGGCAATGTAAATTATGCAGTCCAAGCTGAGGATAGCTCCCTAACTGCAGGAAGGCAGTCTATCAAAATGTCATTAGCCGGTGTGGAAAGCCAGGCTATTACTGTTAATGCCTGTGCACGTAGTTGGAGATTTTGCTTAATGATGAATTTGATGAAGTCTGGATGAATCACTGTTGATTGCTCCTCCATATTCACGTCAGGTATCTTTCTCACAAACATGCCCAACTTCTTCTTCTTCTTCTTCTTCTTCTTCTTCTTCTTCTTCTTCTTCTTCTTCTTCTTCTTCTTCCTCCTCCTCCTCTTCGGCGATCACTCGTAGCCGAGTAAGAATGTCTTCCATGGACACAGTCTTAACAGTGAGTCCGTAAGTGACGGTGGAGGCCAATTCTGAATCCACACATCCTTCCACAGCAGGGACATAGGCTTTTGGACAGGAGGTGATCACAGTGAGGGTTTGCCAAACGTGCCTTCCTCTTAGCACGTTTATCCCTTTTGTCCTGAGTTCGGGTGTCTTCAAAGTCCACAACACCTTTGGAAAGGCTGATCTCCAATTGGAGTACTCGCAAGCCAGTGTTTCCAAATTGTCAGTTTTTATACTGCTCCTCCCCCCACAAACATGCCCAACAAATAGCCCTTCCCTTTCAATTAGCCTTTCTCTTTCCATTATAGACAAACTATAAGGTAACAGAGAACCATGCAAAAGATGATGGTGGGTTTGTCTTTCACTCAGTGTTTGAGGGATCTAGAGGACTGGGGGAAACAAACCTCTGGTTTGTGTCCTTTATTTGTTAGATGACAGAATTGCAAAGAAATGCCTGAGGGCTAGGATATCTGAAAGACCCCCTTGCTCCCGCGTGAACCTGCCTGTAGGTTGAGATCATCTTAGGAAACCCTGTTGTGTTCCCCACCACCAGAGGTTCACCGAGTGGGAATGCAAGACAGGGCAGCACCTGGTGGTAGGATTCCTCTGCAAAGGAGGCAACACTGGCTCCATTCCTGATGGTTCTTACACGCAGGGTTTGTAAACATGGTTATTCTGTTTAGCATTTAACGGTTTTGAAGATATGATTGTTCTTGTATGTGTGTGTGTTTTAAAAAACTGCTGCTTTTGAATTTAAAGTTACAGTTTTATTTTTTATTTCAGAGAATGTGTGACCTAGGAGCAAGGGTGTGACCTGGGGAGTATCTTAAGCACCAGCTAGAGAGGCTTAGAAGACCACATTTGGCGCCAACCCCTGCCTTTAGGGAATTTATCACAAGCATTTAAATAAAGCATCTCCCTGTGCTTCTGCAATTTGTTAAGCACTTTTTTATTTTTAAAAAGATAGATCATTTGGCAATTCTATCTGAACATAAAATAACTATGTATTGTTCCATCAGGATGATTTGATCTCAGCAGGAACTGGCAATGCTATGTTACCCTGTTGAAATACTCTTTTTTATGGAGCTTCAAGCAGGCATTTTGGAGAGTTTTATCTTTTACAGAAGCCAATATGTGATTCTCATTATTTCATGCCTTTCTAAAAGTCCCGAATCAGATTAGAGCAAACACTAAAAATGCAGCACAAAAAAACATTTGCTGGAGCAAACTGTGATTCCAATCTTCAGGAAACATTTTATTGCTGTATTTGCTGTACTTTCTACTGATCAAAATCCTATTGAAGAAGTCTTCATTTATCAAATTGTATTATAGGCCAGATTCAGAAGATCAAAATAGCCAAGGGAATCCTTTTCACTAAATCAATCAGTGAAGATGTACGCAAAGCTTTGAACTCCATAGAAACTTTATTATAAAGAATGGAAGTATAACTTGCATGCCCAAGCACCACAGCCCCCAATACTCTGACTTAATAAAAGAACCAGTCATGACATGATATACAAATTTTGGGTTAAATAAGACCACATCTTTTATTGATTGCACATGTAATAGGTTTGGCATAGGCATTGGGTATAACCATTAACAACAAGTCTGCCTGCTGGAAGTATTTCCATGGGGATCGCCCCTGAGGTGAGGAGGACCTATGACATACATAAAAAGGGATCACCCCCGCATGAGTGCCGCCTTGAGGAGTGTGATGGCCTTAGCCCCCGCCTGGGCATTCAATGGGATACCCCTTTCCTTTGGAGCGGCAGTCAAAGGCTTACAACATCCCCTCCACCAAGAGTAATGCCAGCCCAATGCCTAGACTGCCAAAGCTGTTGCAATTGCTATGAGGTAGGCAAAACCCACAGATAGTGCCAATTGGTCTGAAGGACAAAATCCTGCCCAGCCCTGAATACGGCGACCAACGTCCATAGCAAGGTCAAGTACATAACAACACAACAGACAAACAAAGGGAGGGTGGGCAGGTGAGCAGAGCCTGCAGAGAACAGGGTAGGCCTCACTTGAGTGTACTTTAGTGAAGCCTGCAGGCTCAGTTAGTCTTGCCCCCTGAAGAGCATCCAGCCCTGAAACTGCCTACCATTGGTGAATTTGCTCCAAGAGGTCTCCTGCATCCTCTACATCTTCCTTTGAGGATGGGGAGCTGGAGCCCTATGGCATGACAGCCAGGCCCAAGTCAAATGCAGCCTAAAGTAACTCACTTCAGGTAAACCCATTCTGAATTGAGCAGTGGGGAGCTCACCTTTCCACTAGCTTTCTTGTAGTACAGAAATAACTTGAAGTTGTGATTTTGACTATTGAGAGTCTAGAGATTTTGGGTTTTTTTGTTTGTTCTGCCCGGACACTGAGGTACAGCACCGAGGGCCTTCTGGCGGTTCCCTTAGTGCGAGAAGCCAAGTTACAGGGAACCAGGCAGAGGGCCTTCTCGGTAGTGGCACCTGCCCTGTGGAACGCCCTCCAACCAGATGTCAAAGAGAAGAACAACTACCAGACTTTTAGAAGACATCTGAAGGCAGCCCTGTTTAGGGAAGCTTTTAATGTTTAACAGACCACTGTACTTTAATACTTTGTTGGAAGCTGCTCAACAAATCATCATCATTATTATTGTTTGTTTTGGGGTGGGGGATGGAGAATGGGAAGCGGCCATCTCCTGAGTCAGAGCAGAGGGCTATCAAGCTCAGTACTGTCAACACTGACTGGCCATGGCTCTCCAGGGTTTCAGGCAGGGCTCCCTCTCAGCCCCACCTGGAAACATCTGGAATTGGACCTGGGCCTGTTTGCATGCCAAGCATGCACTTTACTACCACTGAGCTACATTTCTTCTCTGAACTCAGAGAGAGAAACTAGCATCGAAGGAGTGAAGCAGGTCACCAGAGAGAGATTATGCTGTACTGTAGGTTTATAGATTTTCTGCTGCTTTTGATTTATTTTGACTGATTTACTATCCGATCAGCAGCCATTTCCCCTTCTTTGTTATTACAAACAGAAAAAAACAACAACCCCAACACAACACCCTGAATTATGAAGAGGCTACAGGAGAGAACTGAACACAAACATCTACTCCCAAGTCTCAGGCAGGTTCTATGCAATGAGTCTTTGATATCTGCATTTAATTATGTCTCAATTGGATTATAATAATCCTTTTCCTCCTTGTTTCTCGCTTACCGTTTTCTCCACTTGTCTTGCACTTAATTAAAAATGCAGGCAGCGCAGCTAAGATGGTGAAATTAAGGTTGACACACAGGAGAATTTTGCTTCTGCTGGATCTTTTTTTAACCTGTAAAAGTCTGAGCCTTGGGGGATCTTGGTGGGTGATTTTTTTTTTTTTGGGGGGGGTTATATGTGTTCTAATATAGGAAAATCTGACAAAAGCAATTCCACTGGCATTGCTTGAAGGTGAGATAAGATTCCCGTGAGATCTGTCCTAAATAAAGTCATCCTTTGTGGGGGAACACCCCCCCCCCCAACATCCATGTTATACATCCATTTGGAGCGGGTTTTGGTTTTTAAAAGTGTAATTACAGATGTTCCCCAGGGCTGAGGAGAAAAATTGTATTAGTGTTAGGAACAAATAAGACCAGCAGATAATTGTGATAGTCCAGCCCAGCCCACTTTGTGCTATTCTATACCTGCTGGGTAAGGGCAGTTTACACGGTGATCAGAAACAAAAGGGAATGAAAAGCAAAGCAAAGCAGTTCAAAGTCGTTGTAGTACAGGGATATTCTATATTTTATTCTGCTATTCCCCTCGGTCCAATAAATATCCCTCATGCTTGGTCTCTTCATGCCCTGCTGAGAGCCATTTTGTTGCTTGTTGTCTACAAGAAGGGACCACATAATTGCCAAAATCCAGCTGGGTTCACACCTGGATCCACAGGATTGTGTGTATGCATCCGTAGCTGGATAAGGAACCAGATATGTAAATAGATGCTCTGTGTATTTGGTCTTTGATGTGATCCAGCTGCTAAGGTTTACCTGCACATAGTCCTAACGTGATCATTGACAAGGTCCCCAAGTATAGCCATCCCCTTCAAAGTCCTTCTAAAATAGTAGACCCTCAACCCGTTGAATAACCTTTTCTTTGATCACCATGGTGATTGCTCTTTTCATTTTGTAGTTTACACCTAAATTAATCCTAAAAGCTTTCCTTTTTGATCTGCAATCCCTCTGAACGCTCTGTGTTGAGAAGTTGTTTGTTCAGAAAGCCTATTGTTATCACTGCCTGCACATATTAATTGAGTACTGTCCTTCTGCAATAGGTGTAGCCAATATAGCACCTTCCAGATGTTATGGGACTACAACTCCCATCAGCATGACCAGTGGTCAGGGATTATGGGAGATGTAGACTAGCAACATCTAGAGGATGGCATGTTGGCTCCCCCTTCTCTAGAGAAGGGATACCTGGATCCTTCTTGTCATAGCTACAAGGCTGAGTGGGCTCTCTCCAGTCACCTACCCAGAGATAGTCATTGGTTGGAGAGAGAGATTTCATTCCCCAGGCTGAGGAACCATCCCAGCATCCTAGTGCTAAGTAAGAAGGTGCTCTTGAAGTTCCTGCAGTGTTCCAGATGCAGCTTCTTTTTTTTGGTAGGAAAACTGCCTGGTCAGAAACAAAGTCTTATGTCGTATTCAGCAGTACACGAGGCACTTCTTCATGCCCAACAGGTACCCCATGACAGCTACCCATCACTCCAGTGAGCAGACAAATTAGCATTGCAGGGGGTTGGACTTGATGACCCTTTTAACACTACAATTCTATATTTTTACATTTTTGATTAATGGAGAATGACACAAATTCACTATTTTAAAAAGGATGTGATGATAGTGGGCTTCTAAAGACTGGGTTTTTTTTCTTCTTCCTCAAGTGTTATTGTCGTTGCTGCAATAAGAGTGTGTTAGCGGTGGGTTTATACTGGACCATCTACACAGCACTGTGTTTTATTAGTTGTTCTGTGAAGCCTCCCCAGTGTAACTGCTCTCTGGAGGGGCAGTCTTGTGCTTTGCTGTTGTTGTTGTTTAGTCGTTTAGTCATGTCCGACTCTTCGTGACCCCATGGACCAGAGCACGCCAAGCACTCCTGTCTTCCACTGCCTCCCACAGCTTGGTCAAACTCATGCTGGTAGCTTCGAGAACACTGTCCAACCATCTTGTCCTCTGTCATCCCCTTCTCCTTGTACCCCCAATCTTTCCAAACATCGGTGCAACAAAAGTGTGACGAAAGGCAACAACCCTGAAACATCTGTGGTATGAAAAGTTACACGGTTTCAGCAGGTAGCTACAGGACATGGACTGACTGGACATAAAGCAGTACGCCCATCACAAACCTTTCTTAGGGGCAAACAGTACTGAAAGGGGGATTGCGTATAACCACTCCCATACCATAATGAGCACAAATAAACATGAATGCACAATGAAAAGGACATCTGGAGGAGTCCTACGATAAGAGGGGCAGCCTGAGGCATTGGCGCATCAGCTGAGCTGGCATCTCTTTAATGAATCTGAAATGGACATGGGAAGCATTCCATTTTGGCATTTGGGTGTCATTTCAGTGACTGAAATGCATTCCTTCTTTATGGCATTTTGAAATCCTGCAACACGAGCCTTCAAAGTACCAAATGTCTGTTTACAATCCATTTGATAATTGGATGGTTGAAGAAGAGGATTGGGTAGATGGAAGGAAATCTCATATCCTAACATGTTGGATGGTCTCTGAAGGCTTTCTTAGATTTTCATTCCACGGGGCAAGGACCAGGGATGAAGAAAGATTCCAAAATGGGGCAGCTCTAAATGTGGACAGATAGGAAGGCTGGCCCCATTTTGAGTTGCATCCTTTAAGCTAGGCCTGTCTGGAAATGGGGCTCACACCATACCTGTGTTGCTCTCCTGCCTTTCCTGACAGTCTCCCCACAACCAAGGGGCAAAAAAGCATTGCCATAGGGTAAGGACGGGGGAGAAATTCAATCCACTTTGTAATTAAAGATGAATGCACATCTGTCAAGTTCACACTAAATTATGTCAAATTCACATTCACATTCTATTACTACCATGGGGAAAAGTAACAGGTGACATGTTCTTTTTGACACAGGAGAGACTCTGTAGGCCCTCTGGCTAAAGAAAATCATTTCTTGCTGGGGATCACCAGTTCATAAACAAGCCTACAATTTGTGTCTGGAAGGGAACATTCTCTTGTCCCTTACGCCCTTTCCCAAAGTAAGGCATCAACATGCTCCCAAGTAATGTGTACGGAAGTAGACAGAAGGGCAAGAAAATGACAGGGATATGAATAGAGGCCTTGAGGAAGGGTCCCCAACTAGTTGTGAAGGGGAAGTGCTGGGAATTTGGGCCTTTTAACTTTAATTTTATTAAAATTAATATTTTTTTGCGCGGGGGGGGGAACCCTCAATATTTGTTGAGTGTTAATGTCAAATAACCCAGTTGGCTTTTTCGAAAATGCTGGAGGGTGCTAGCAAACACAACTTTAGCAACAGACTAAAGACTCCTCTCCACAAAATCAATGTTTACTGGCGCTGACATATCAGAAGAGACAGAAGTTGCTAGGCTACTCCTACTAATCTTAATATCCTCATAGGATATCCTCAATATCACCAAATATCCTCATAGGATATCCTCAATATCACCAAATATCCTCATAGGATATCCTCAATATCACCAAATATGGGCCAAAAGGTTTCTGCACCTCTGAATTATAGGAATATATCACAGCATACCCCACCCTTCTTTCTATAATTATTTAAAAGAACCTTTTATATTTATGATTTTTAAAGTTAGCAAATACTTAATATTCCGGAAGCGTGCCAACAAACTGCTTCAAGCAAATATAGTTGGAGAAAAAAATAAACTTTATTTACATATTATGTGTCATCGAAGTATTGTTGTGTGTATTATTTTTTAAAGCACTCTTTTGGTGGGTTTTTTACATTATTATTAGTTGTTAAGTTATTAGTTGCTAATTATTAGCTGTGACAATGATAACAAATGTGATAAACTTCATTATTATTCTGGAATCAAACTTGCTGTGGGCCTAATTTTCCATCTCCCGCGGTTACCCTCATTCAGAGCTACATATTTGCTCCAATAAATACATAGAGGTCTTATCTTAGAATCAGAGAATTGTAGAGTTAGAAGGGACTGGAAGGGTCATCTAGCCCAATGCCCTGCAATACAGCAATCTCAGCTAGAGCATCCATGGCAGATGGCCAACCAGCTCTGCTTAAAAACCACGAAGGAAGGAGAGTCCATAACCTCCGGAGGGAGACCGTTCCACTGTTGAACGTCTCTTACTGTCAGAAAGGTCTTCCTGATATTTAGTCATAATCTCCTTTCTTGTGACTTGAAGCCATTGGTTTGGTCCTACCCTCTGGAGCATAAGAAAACAAGCTTGCTCTATCTTCTCTGTGGCAGCCCTTGAGACATTTGAAGATGGCTATCATAACTGCGGGACGCGGGTGGCGCTGTGGGTTAAACCACAGAGCCTAGGACTTGCGGATCAGAAGGTCGGTGGTTCGAATCCCTGCGACAGGATGAGCTCCCGTTGCTCGGTCCCTGCTCCTGTCAACCTAGCAGTTCGAAAGCACGTCAAAGTGCAAGTAGATAAATAGGTACCGCTCCGGCGGGAAGGTAAACGACGTTTCCATGTGCTGCTCTGGTTCACCAGAAGCGGCTTAGTCATGCTGGCCACATGACCCGGAAGCTGTACGCCGGCTCCCTCGGCCAATAAAGTGAGATGAGTGCCACAACCCCAGAGTCGGCCAAGACTGGACCTAATGGTCAGGGGTCCCTTTACCTTTACCTTTTTATCATAACTGCTCCCAGTCTCCTCTTTTCCAGGCTAAACATACCCAGCTCCCCTGGAAAAGCACAAGTGCTAAGTCAAGAACAAACCTTGGCTACAGTGCAGAGTTTGTCTGGAACAAGACAAAACATGAACATGGGTTTGGATGCATTGCTAAGCCAAACCATGGGAGGTAGCATGGGAGAGAAGTGAAAGGGCCTTATATTTTTCCTCGGAGTACCCTCATCCTGGTTTGTCCATGCTTAGCCGTGGTTTGGGTTTGCATTGTGAATGAACCAGGCATGTATGTTTATCTCTTTCTTTGGTGGGCTAATCTGAAACACCGGGGTTTTGTTTTTTAATTCAAGGCAATAATTATTATTACCAAAGCCAGCCCTCCCCCTCTCTTTGTACTACAATAGCTGTGCAGAAGAAATGGTTAAAGAGCTTACTGGAATAATCTAGATTGTTTCCATTCGAAAGTGCTTCACTGCTTTGGTGTTAAGTACGTAGTAAAAAATAAAAAACCAGACACAACTGATTTTATTTCCCCAAATGATGTGGCAGTGACCAGCCTCAAGGAAAGGAGCAGGTTGAAGTGCAACTGGTCAACATTGCATTTAGAATAGCTAATAATAGTAATAATCCTTTATGCTGCTGTAGAACCTTTTATGCAAGAACAGAAAAGGTCACAGGAATACAAAGAGTGACTATTTCATGGCTGCACACTCACTTAGTGTCCTTTTAACATTTCCACAAGCTCAAGGGGAGGGGGGGGCAGAGAGAAAGAGAGAGAAATAATTGTAAAGAAAGTAACTAAATATATCCCCATACTGATGAGGCAGAGAGGATGAGTGATAATACTGGGGGCCACAGCATTTGTTGACCCTATAGCTGTTTGGCCTCCAGTCATTTCCCTTTAATGCCTGCACAATTGTCAATGGGAAGACTTTAAGAGGATTGGCAGCACCATTCCAGGACTGTTGGTTATGAGAATCCACCCCATTTCAACACTGAAAATATTTACTGCCAGGCTAGGATCAATGCAGACAAGAACTAGCGGATATCCTGACTTGCCTGCACTAGGTACAGGCCGCAGGCTGGAGAAAGTATTCTTTCACATAAAGAAAGCTAAAAATTTTCTGAATATTTCAGATGGGGCTTTCCAAGCACCAGAGAGATCTCTTAGATATGGCTGGCCATATCCATGATGAAGTGTTATGCAGTTTCCTTCCAGGTGGGCACCATGTTCCGACCTTAATTTTGGAAGCAAGCCTCAAAGAGGTGACTTTCTCAGGATACAAAGACTAGGGGTGAACTACTCCATTTGTTTACTTGCATGCAAAACTTTAAGTTAAAGGTAAAGGGACCCCTGACCGTTAGGTCCAGTTGCGGACGACTCTGGGGTTGCGGTGCTCATGTCGCTTTGCTGGCTGAGGGAGCCGGCGTACAGCTTCTGGGTCATGTGGCAAACCAGAGCTGCACACAGAAACACCATTTACCTTCCCGCTGGAGCGGTACCTATTGATCTACTTGCACTTTGACGTACTTTTGAACTGCTAGGTTGGCAGGAGCAGGGACCGAGCAACGGGAGCTCACCCCGTTGCGGGGATTCGAACCGCCGACCTTCTTATTGGCAAGCCCAAGAGGCTCAGTGGTTTAGACCACAGCGCCACCCGCGTCCCTCCCACATACAAAACTTACCATGCTTTTAACAAAATGCAGCTGTAGAGATTGCGATCTGCAGTAGGAAGACCAGTGTGGATGTGGAAATGGATAGGGAAAACTACTTCTTAACTCTTTCTCACCTCTGGTGGGTCTCCCCACCCCACACACCTAAAATCTCCACCATCAACTGCTTTTCCACTTGCAGGGGGAAATATATGTGTACAATGTGTGATGTGACATTACTGTACTTTGTATTTCCTGGCACAGCCACCAGCAGCCAATGGCGTGAGCAAATTGTACAGTGTGATGATGCAAGCTCACACCTTGTGCGACACCAGGCATGAAACTAGAAACACAGGAAGAAGGGAAATGCCTTTAAGAATCCACCAGATCTACCCACTCGGTATGGAACTGAAATGGGTCTTCTCCAGGAATTGGATATTGCTTTGTGACTAGTCAATTGTGACTCCAGTGCGTGAATTCCCTACTTATGGGCTAAGTGCCCCTCCTCATAGGTGCTGGGATGCACGACATCAATAAAAGGAAAAGAAGAAGAGGTCCAAAACAGCAGCACAGCTACCTCTGCCAAGAAACAGCACTGTGTCCCATCCATTTCTTCTGAACTTGATGTGAGGCTACTGTCTTTGAATCAGGTGTTGCAGGATTATTCCCCCAAAGGCCAAAAATGTGATAAAAGATATCCTTCGAGCCAATCATTTGGAGAAGCCCTTAAGACACAGCACTATTGCTAAACATTCATCTGCGCAGCTTCAGGACAAGTGCCAAGGCAACTGGAGGCTGGCGGAGGAGGAATAAAACTCTTGATGGAAACCTTTACGTCTTGAACTGTTTAATCTTCAGTGCTTAGGGACCAGGTGGTAGGACGGTCGCTTGTGCACTCATAAAAAAAGAGGATACAGTTCAGCAAAATGAAAAGGACAAAATAGGACACTGATTTGCATAAAAATTGCATAAGCTAATTTATATGAATAGGTGCAGATTTTAAATGACATACCACAATTTAAACAGAAATGCAATCCATCTCACCATTGTGGGGAAGACTATGACCTGGTGATCTTTGTGCCTACTACGTCTGCTGCTTAGGTGCTACCTGCAGTCCCTGCTCCTTAATGGACTTGGACAGGACAGCCTTCCACATAGAGCTATATCCTTTGTACAGTAGGCCACATGATGATCCTAGGCATCCAACCACTTGGAGGCATCATAAGAAAATAAGAGGAGCCCTTCTAGGAATCCAAAGGGAAACAACGGGAGACCATCTACAGAATATCGCAGCAGAAATGTTTATTCTGTAGAAGTGTGAGGAAGAAAAAAATAAGGTGTATGCACATAGTATATCCCCCTAAACAAACAAAGAAAGCTAAAAAATATTCCAGGGTGATTGAAAGTTTCGTCCCCTTTAGTTCCAGCATCAAGTATATATCCAGGCAAATGGGATTTGCAACAGTTCGGTAGAAAACAATCCATTTTCAAGGCATTAAACATCAAAGTACATATTGGAATTATTTTCCAGTGTGTGTTTGTGTGTGGGGGAGCGATTATGTTTTCTATATATATTTATATAAATCCAGTTCTTGCAACATGGCAGATGTAAGAGTTTGTGTCGCTTGTGAATCTTTATTTGTTGCTGTAGATGCAGCAGCGTTGGGGAGCATCCAGTTCTTGAGTCCACACTTTATAAAATGCATAGGAAAGAGACACTGGATGCAGAGAAAAAGAAAACATGTTTTCTTTAAATGAAGCATTTATTACCACCCCCCTTGACGGCATCGCTACTCTGGAAACTCCACGAATTCGCATTCGCCCCCCCCTTTAAAGCTATCTATGGCATAGATATGCCTTAAGACAAAACTCCTCTACAAACACTTTTAAAACAGCTGCAAGGTTGCTTGCATGTACTAAAGTGGTGAGAAATTGTAAGAAAAAATAATGCTAATATTAAGAAATCTTGCAAGACACTGTGATACCAAATTAGAGCCTTTGGGGAACCTTAACAAGGAAGGCAAATTTTATTGTATGGATATTATTAGGCTAGAGAAATTATGAATATGGGGCGGACTCTGTTCTGTTGATACCAAGTCAACAGGAGGAAGCCTCAGCTCCTTTTACTCAGAACCAATGTTCAGTGATGCCAGAAGCATAACTGAGTGATTACACCCCACAAGATCAGCTGTTTCTCCAACACAAATGTGCTCCTTAGCAAACCTGTTTCGGAGAACAAGTGTATTGCTTAGATCCAACCTGTTGCGGAAAGAGCTCTTAAGCCCTCACACAACAGCCCACACAAGCCTGGAAGGCATGCCTGAGACTGGTGTTCCCAGCACAGAAAGAGCTCTTAAATCTCTCCGCCTTGCGGTGCATTTAATCTGTGTGATGTCAGCTGGCCGGCGACCAACCACAGAAAGCTGCAATTGCATAAGTTAAATGCATGCAACTTACGAGTCAACTTTATGTCTAAATTGTCAGGAGATGTGTCTTGTAGAGTTAATTAGCTCCTTCCCCCAAGATACATATTTTATTTCATTTCATAATTCAAGCATTGCGAGAACTTGGATCAACAATGATATATTTCACCTCTTCAAAGCACACCATATCCTCCATACTAAATAAATCCCTGCACATGGAAACCTAGATGTCAAGAAGGGTTGTTCTAGCCTAGTCACCCCTGACACGCTAGTTTTCTATGTGGGTCCTCTTTGTTTTTGTGTTTGGTTTGTTTTGAAATATGAAGCAGTACACTCCATGAGACTAGGCCTATGATACCAGGAAGTGGTTTCATGTCTAATCAAAACAGGACAACAGAAATGGTGTGGGTCACACAAGCAATTTGTGGTATGCTTTGTTAAAAATCACACAGCACCTTCCTATACACATCTATTTAGAAATTTCACTGAGTTCAATGGGTCTTGCTCCTAGGAAAGAAAGTATAGGCTTTCAGCCTTAAGGCACCATTAAAAAGTCACTGTTGCAAATCATTTTTAATACTCCATGATCCACTTTGTCCTGTTAATCAACACAGTTCTTTCTTTAACACAACTTTGTGATACTACCCCTTACCTGATGTGTGACATACTTTATGTAAAGTCCTCAGCGATACACTTAGAACTGATTTCGAAGCATGGTTGCTACTCAGCACGAAAGCTCCTATTGAAGTTTTATCTGGGTACTTGCCGAAAAATTCTTGTGACAGTCAGAAAATCAGCATTTTGTTTGGTAATGTAGGAGGCAGTGGCGGAGCTTCATGCTCCGGCACCGGAGGGCAGAGAGCAGGTGGGGCTGGGGCTGGAGCATGTCCTGGGGGCATGACATGCCACCCACAGGGGTGTGGTGTGAATCCTGGGGGCATGGCATCCAGCGCAGGCGGGGGGGGGGGGGCAGCCATGATGGCACCCCACTGGGATCGCACTGCCAGGGGGCACTGCGCTCCCCCCACACCCCTCTTCCTCCGCCAGTGGTAGGAGGCAATTCATGGGGAAAGTCACCATATGGAGGTTGCTTGAAGTCACTCCACATACTGGAATTAGGAAGATAGGACTTTAGGGAAGAAGCCCAGAATGTGCAGGAGGCCCCCAAACACAGCAGTGCCGTTGTATTACCATATTTGAAAATTAAGAAAGAAACAGCGCCATCTAAAGAGGGGAGGCCTTGTAAGACTGTTATGTCTTGAGTCTAAAATCATCTAATGGCACCACTGACTCAGTGAGGCAGTCATTGCCACATGACCAGTTTCTTGTGTGAAGTGGCACAGCACATAGGTGAGACAGTTATTATTGCTACAACCACTCAAAAGTGTCAACCTGAGGCCGAGATGCTATACACAAGCTGGTGGCCACCATGTGGAATAATGAACACCGCATAGCAGCTGTAACTTCGCAAGCAGCAACGTCTCCTTAAGAAACATGCTACAACAACAGACTTGAGCTTCTGCTGGCATATATATATATATATATATATATATATATATATATATATACTGACTGAAGATTGTTCTGTATTATTAAGGAGAAGAAATAAAACAAGCAGCACAGAACAAGCAAGCATACCTACAGGAATGCCGACCCTTGCAGAATGTAACTGCCTTCATTTTACGGGGGGGGGGGGGGCTAGCTGCAAGATGAGCCCCAAAATAACAAAGGAGGGAGGGATATAGAAGCTGACTAAAATTGCAGTTGTCAAGGAAATTACAAACCTTGCAATCCACCGAGAGATGTTTCCATCCTTTGCTTGTGTCTTGACAGACTGTAATTTGTCATATAGGATGAAGACTATCGATCATACATACAGTTTCTGTGACTGTCTGGTAAACAGAATAAGTCTGAGCCCCAGACTGGATAAAGAACAATGCCTCATAGCTCAGAATCTTTCCCCAGAAGCTGACTAAAAACGGCTACTAATAACTGTCAGCCTGTGCATATTTAACAATTTTGCTCTTTTCTGGTTGTGTGTGTGTGTGTGTGTGGCCTTTAAAAAATTTGCTCTTGAGAAAGAATTATTCATGAGATCCTTCACTAATAATCGGACGTGAACCGGGAACGTGAAGAGCGGGAGAGTGAAAAAAGCAGGGGATCGGCGCTTTGGTGTCTCTTTGCTATCTCACTTTCTGAAGTTCTTGTCTTAGCCACGATGGCAAAGGTTGTCCCAGTCTGTGCAGCAGTTTGGATAGTTCCACATTGTGATCTCTGTAGTAGTTTGAAAGGAATGCCCTAGACTGACAATGAGGAAAAGAAAGCAACTGTCAAACTGAGTCCTCTGCATAGGATTTACATAAAACAATAATTCTTATAAAACCCTTTTCTCAGGCCACTTGAAAGCTATAGGGGGATCTCAGCCAACCCCTTAATAAACTTGTTTCTTTGTTCTACAAATCAAAACACATGCATAACTCATATATTTTATTCCTGGCAGTCTTGCTTTTCTCATGTGATGGATGTGCCTGTTGAGCTATATAGATTCATCTTGAAATCTTGGCTATATGTAACTCCATCTTGTAATTTATTTTTTATACTGAATATGCCCTGTGTATGCTTCTGCTATTTTATGTAGGGCTATGTGTTATTTTGTACATATGATTATGATAAATCAATAACAATTAAACAAAAAAACGGATGTGCCTGCTTTTGTGAGCAAAGTCACATGAAGTCAGGTGTAATGTTTGATCACTGAACTTGGCTAGAGGGTTCCTGAGGTGGAGTGGCAGATGTCATCACTGCTTGGACACTGGGTGACATTTTAAATCAAAACATTACTTTGGCATGACTTCACCCAGGTTTCGCATCGGTTTGGCCACCTCTTGATATAGCGTCCACAAACTTGGCATGAGGGTTCCTGAAGAGGGGATGGCAGACATCAATGCTTGGATGTTGGGCACCATTTTGATTCAATATGGCAGATCCAAACATGACTGTGCTGTGAATTTGCCCCCCAAACTTGGCACAAGGGTTCCTAAATTGGGGGTGAGAGTCTTTGAATGCCAAGCACCATTTTGAATCAAGATTGCAGACCAAAATGAGACTTTGTTGTGTCTTCACAATTTTTTTAGCGTGATGGGTTCAAACTCATAAATTACACTATCCATTTTAAAACCACAATATGTTGGTTTTTTTTTTAAATCCAGGGCAGGACTAGGCACTTCCCACTAGTATATTATATTTCTGATAATAAGCTTTCAACAGAAATCACTGCCATTAGCCCTGCACAATAAAGGCACAATTCAGTTTCCGATCAGGACCCACAACGATGGTTAGCAATGTCAAGGCCCTGCTGAGATTCCTGCCTCTACAGGTTGCCCATTGTCATCCCCTCAGATCTTCTGGTCTTACTGCTTCTCACTGCTGCTGCTAAATGTTTGGTTTCCATCTCTGAGCACATGAGCAATGACAGGAGCAAGGAGAAGGAACTGCAACATCTGCTTGCTTTCCCCCCTCCCTCTGGTAGGCCATGTGGATTGGTCCTGGACAAAAATGGCAAGCCAATGGGCAGCAGCAACAGAAGGAAGACCCACTCAGAGAAGGGGAACTCCTTGGTGGCATCTTGCAAAAGACCTCCAATTGAACCTGGAGCTGGTACTGCTCCTAGTAGTGAACCCCCCTTTTTTCTTCATTGAGACATTAAAATGGTACCTAATGTTAGTATAGCTGTAAAGTTTAGATATATGAAGAAAATGGTACCTCTTGATCCATTGGTGGGTATTTTCGGCCTTTACTTTTCCCCAGGCATTTTGTCTTTCCTCCTTCCAGTAGTTGACACCAAAACCCTTTCTGAGGGTCAAACCTACAAAAGTTTGCCTAAATTAATGGAAGATGTACATGGGCGAAAGCCAAAGCTTCTCAACACTCAATGGCAGTCATCTCTGGCAGTCATTTTCACCTTTCCAATGCAAAAGAAATCTGGGCAAGAATTTGAAATGTCAAACTTAAAAATCATAGATGAGGAAATGTAATTTTATTTTAATTAAAATCATACTAATGAAGGAACCAAATATATTAGTTTTGAATATACTGTCGCAGCATATGTAAAATGCTGGAAAAGTCTGCAATGTTTTCACTATTTAGTAGATGTTTTGGAAAGTTGCAGAATAATTGGTTGGAATATAACAGTAATTAGCTGCCAAATGCATTTTTTTCCTTTGCCTTGGGCTTGTTCCGATAATAGCAATGAACCTGAATATACCCACATATAAAAACACATTTCAGATATAGAGAGGTATTTTTTTCTCCCAGCTCGGTCTGTTACTTCTACTCCTCAGCCCCTAAATTGTATTTTAGTTGTGGTATCAATTAAAATTAAATAAATCATTGATTTAAAAAGGATATATTGAGAGGAGATTCATTTCTATCTACAATTTCCCAATCTCCTTTTTGCATAGCAAAGTACTTTTGCTAGCTTCCAGTAATTTCCCAAGAGGAGAAGCAATGTCACTGCCTATGCACAAGGAAAGAAATAAAGCTGTAGAACTTATGCTCCAAACAATATATATGCTTTCCAGGAAATGTATATAACTTTACCAAGAAACAGTGCTAATTTGACAAGCTTTTAAAAAGTTTCTCCTTTTAAAATATAGCCCCAAATTACTTTCCCCTTCCTCATTCTCTATAACTACTCTCTTTTTCCTTTTTATTCTTTCTATTTCTTTAATCAAGTAAAACAAAGGCAGGCAGATGATTTGGCGCAATGGTGCCCTTTTAAAAAAGGGGTGGTGGTACCAAGGCACCTCAACTGACCATAAAGAGGAGTGGGGAAGTGGGGAGGTTGGGGGAGTGGTATTCTACAAATTATACACCTACTCATGTTAGGACACCAAAAATAACTGATTACAGGAAAAATAATAAGGTGGAGCTGAGGAAAATCAGGACAGGCAGCTGTCAAAAAAGCCCAGAAGAAATGTGTGCTTTGCTGCCAACTCTGGATGAGCTCTAAGCAATGAAACTGCAGATGCTTGCATTGATTTTATAACCACTGGTATTGCGGAGAGTGGGCACAATCCACTGTTGTAATATAGTTACTGATTCACACTTGTGTGCATGAAAGGGTTAACCAGAGCTCAGGTTGCCAATGAGGTGGAGCTTAGCAGGCTCCCTACAGCCTTTCTATTTCTGTTTTGTGGAACAAGCAAATAGCCATGTGGCAATGGCTCACTACAAGTGGGCTGAATCTCTCTAAAATGATATTTTATAGTCTGCATCTTTGCTCACCCAAAGATAGCATGATCCTTTTTGTAAGGAAACCAAGCACATTAAAACTTGGTTAGATTTACATCTGCATTCAACCATCTTTTAAACAAACCTTTGAAATACTTAGGAGAGAATAAATCACAGACAGCTAGCTTTGCAAATAAGTGAATATTTTATTCCCAAGAGTTTCCAGAAGTTACAGCAAACAAGTCTCCATCCGTGGGCAGTACATCGAAGATGAAAAAGGTTCCAAATGACTTAAAAAGGAAAAGAACTTGGTTTCCTTACAAAAAGAATCATGCAATCTTTGGGTTAGCAAAGATGCATACTATAAAATCCAGGTTGGGCTTTATTTTTATGTACATCTGTATGCATCCTGAGCCCACTGAACATGAAAACATGAGAACCCCCTGAGAAGATAATGTGACTTCAGAATGCTGAGCATTTCCAGTCTGTTACCCAATAGTGCAATGGGTGAAGATCTTTATTCTTGTGTAAACTTTCACCTAACAACCATATAATAATTACCTGTGC
Source organism: Podarcis muralis (assembly GCF_964188315.1). Taxonomy (NCBI): domain Eukaryota; kingdom Metazoa; phylum Chordata; class Lepidosauria; order Squamata; family Lacertidae; genus Podarcis; species Podarcis muralis. The sequence continues at coordinate 26,957,182 of NC_135663.1, forward strand.
AAAATTCAGATGCAGAGGATGACAACCAAAGGGTTTAAAAAAGGAAGTAAAGGGGACTTACGTTAGGGCTTCTGAATAATTATAGTGAGGAGAAACTCCCAAAAACTTTTGAACTTCATCCATTACGGTTGCTGGGTCACTTCTTAGCTGCTGTCCATCAATTATTAGCAACTGTATGGATAGATAAATTGTTTGTTTAAATAAACATCTCAGATGAAGTGTGAGTTAGTGTTGCTTGAATTACAAGATACCTAGACAAAAGATGAGTATGTGATTGGATCTTGTTTTCTATGATACAACACTACAAATGCATTTACAAACTGTAAAGGCAACATATTTGCAAAATAAACTTGCCAGATGACCACAGAACTGTGTGAATGCTTCCCCCACCATCCCCAAAGGTATACACTGAAAAGTGAACACACAAAGAAATGATGTCAGTACACCCACTGGTCCTATCTCCATCTCACATTCAGTTTGGTGCCTACATGCATGAAGCTGTAGACCTCAATGGATCTATAGGAGTAACATTCAATGCATGGGGCAGGCTCCTCCAAATTTTTCAACCTGGTACTGGTTGCTCAGTCCCTGCTCCTGCCAAACTAGCAGTTCGAAAGCACGCCAAAGTGTAAGTAGATAAATAGGTACCGCTCCGGCGGGAAGGTAAACGGCGTTTCCATGCGCTGCTCTGGTTCACCAGAAGCAGCTTCGTCATGCTGGCCACATGACCTGGAAGCTGTACGCCGGCTCCCTCGGCCAATAAAGCGAGATGAGCGCCGCAACCCCACAGTCGGTCACGACTGGACCTAATTGTCAGGGGTCCCTTTACCTTTACCTACAAGTACTCCAACATTTAAACTGCTTTTAATTCTGAATTTTAAGTTCTTCTAACCAGCCCTTGGAACTGCTAGTGATGATGATGATGATGATGATGATGATAATAATAATAATAATAATAATAATAATAATAATAATAATAATAATAATAGACTCCTATTAATATAGATGACAAATATAACATGCTGCTATGGTTGCAAGAAGCTGCACACAGCTTTTAAAGTTTCCTTGCTGGATATCATTTTTGACTGAGCTTATTTTAAATTATTGAAATTCTGAGTGCACATTATTAATTATGAGTGCCCCACAACTGCACTTTAGCACAGTTGCTAAGTGCTTACGGTTACTAGCCTTTGTAACACCAACCGGGCAAGCTGAGAAAGAGGCTCATTTTAGAAGAAAGGAAACAGACTGAAGGATCTGCAGTCACTCTGATAAAATCAGAGCTGGCATATGTGTTACATTCCTGGCAATGGTTGGCAGGGCTGCAGTCTTACTACAACAAGAGAAGGTCAATCAAACTCCTAGTGGGCCACTGGTAACAGTGTGTGGGCTGTGTTTGGCTTGGGTTGCAAATTGTGTTCTCATGCCTCATCATGGGCTCAGAGAGGTAGGCACCTCTGGCCCTTTCAAGCCTACTGCTGCTCTGCATGCACACAAACATCACAGACCTCCCTCTTTCGATTTTCCAGTGTTCTCTGGCACAGATAAAAGCCACGTTCAGGCATTTGAATACATGCATGCCATCCCTGCCCTCCTGTGTCCCTGGGCAAGCCAGTTGCTCTTTAGATCTTTGCACGACTAGCATAGAGGTCTGATGAGTTTTTTAAACTGTTTGATTGAACTCACTAAGGAACCTCATGAGCGGGAGAGCTGGCTTTTTTCTGGGACGTTTTCTAAGTGCATTTACCCAGACATGCTTTAAAAAACCCATTAGAATTTGCACTAAGAGTGTGAAGATTCTAGAGCAGCTGGCATGCCTGGAGAGAATGGAGGATTCTGCGTGAATGCATATCCTTGCCCACATCCCTGGTAGATCCTTTTACATTGTCAGGCTAAAGCAGTAAAGCAAAGTGTCATGGCAGGAGGGAAAGAGGAGCCCTACAATTCTATCAGTCCTGGGATACAGAGCAAAAGTGATGTCTTCTCAGCACTGGATTTGCTGGAATTCCATGCTGTGGCTGAATTTAGGGCTCTCTTGCCCTTCCATGGCACATTTGCAACACCCTCAAGGCAGAGAAGGAGAATGTGTGGTCTTCTAGATGTTATTGAATAGCAACACACATAATCCCCCAACCATAGGCTATACAGGCTGGGGCTGATGGGAGCTGGGGTTCAAGAAAACCTGTAGGCTCTCTCCTGCTTCTCCTAAGGTCAAGTTCACACACAAATAATTATTATTAAAAAGCAGGGCTAGAGGAATTTATTTATTTTTAATAAACTTTAGGCAGCAGCAACATATTTACAGTGGTACCTCGGGCTACATACACTTCAGGTTACATACGCTTCAGGTTACACACTCCACTAACCCAGAAATAGTGCTTCAGGTTAAGAACTTTGCTTCAGGATAAGAACAGAAATCGGGCTTTGGTGGCAGCAGGAGGCCCCATTAGCTAAAGTGGTGCTTCAGGTTAAGAACAGTTTCAGGTTAAGAACAGACCTCCGGAACGAATTAAGTACTTAACCCGAGGTACCACTGTACTTCATTTTTAGCAACATTCTAGGGAAAATATTTCAAAATTCCTCAGCAGAACCCCCAGTTTTAAGATACCAATGGGTTTTTCAACTCTTTAAAAACTGAACTTGTGTATGAATGTGTATGCTGAAGTGCTTTGTCTTTTAAGATGAGCCACAAGATGAATGCTTGAGGTTTATCAATCCATTATTAAACAAGCTACAATATTGCAATTCATTATTAAGCATGCGACAATATTAAACATGTTACCAAGTTATGATTATCATTTATCACAGGGAAATAATTGGCAGAGAGGGAAAGTTACCTGTGAAGTGGGGAAGTGTGTTAGCCACCTTTCTATGTGGATAGCATACCAGCCAGGGGTCAAACATCTTTTCTGTAGAGCCTTCAGGTCACTGGGTGCCCAGTCATCAGAAGTAATCACTTCATAGAAATTGAATTTTAGGGCAGCTGAGTCCTCATGAGAACGCTGGTGCTAGTTGAAGAAAACTGAATGTTAATTAACCACAAGTCAGGTGGAATGCCTGATATTTCCCAATCTTTTCTCCCCAATCTAGCTACTGTCATTCACTGTAGTGAGTTCTACATCAGAATGCCCCTGAAGACAGTTTGGAAACTACAGTGAATACAAAACGCCACTGCTCTCCTTTTGACTGGTGTGGGCTGGTGAAAACCTTTTATTTATATTATTATTAATATTGATTAAATTTATATTCTGCCCTCAATCCAAATATCACAGGGAGGTTTACAACATAAAAACACAAAATAAAAATGCATAGCATAATAGCAACCCCCCCCCAAAAAAAAAACACCTCCCCACCAACCATTCTGAAATACCTGGCTCACTGGAACCAAAGGTCACTGATGCAGTGGAACATAGGTGAAAAAGATTCACTTGCCAGTGTGGGTATCTAACACTGTGTCTAGGTGTTTGACATCTGATTTGTACTTGACTGCAGTATAGTCGTACCTTGGTTTTTGAACAGCTTAGTTCACAAACAATTTGGAACTTGAACATCGCATACCCGGAAGAAGGTGTTCCGGTTTGTGAACTTTGCCTCGGAATCTGAACGTCTGGTGCGGCTTCGGATTGGCTGCAGGATGCTCCAGCAGCCAATCGGAAGCTGTGCCTTGGTTTCCAAACGTTTCAGAAGTCAAATGGACTTGCGGAACGCGTTCTGTTCAAAAACCAAGGTACGACTGTAGTGCTAGAACTACTTGCTCATGTCTTCTTCTGCCCACCCATCTCTGATAAGGTGAAATGGGGGCAGTGCTAACAGAGAAGGAACCAGGTCCTTTGGTAAGACACAAGGATATGACTCCCATGCTGCCACAAGTAGTATATATGAACTAGACTTTTCACTACTGTTAGATCACTTCTTCAAGTACAAGCTCCATACCTGATACCAGGAATATGCCCGGTCTGATGGATCAATGAGAATGGTGATGATTTTTGCCTTGGGGATCAAGGAGAATGCACGCCTGGGAGCGTCTTCTGAATGGAAATAGTTGGCACTTTTCTCAAACACGATATCAGTGGTGAGGTTAGAAGGAGTAGGAAAAAAATTCATATACCTGCAAGCAAGTAAAAAACCAATGTCAGCAATGCTGATGGGGATGGGAAAATACATTAAACCAGTTATTTCCTCTCACTCCAAAGTAAACATTACAACACTTGGAAGCCTAAGCAGCACGGTCAAAGATATACATTGGGGAAACTAATGAACAAATAGATGCCCCATCAGTTAAAATAATAGCAAAGCCACTTCCAGACCTGGCCAGGAGGTGGGGTTGCGGGCTTCACGCCCACCCCACGTGAGCGGGGGCTGGTTTCAGCCCCCGCGAGAGCAGGGGAATACCAGCTGCGTCGTCTGCCCAGCCAGCCAATCGGGTGGCTGGGGGGCGTGGCCTGCACTATTTAGGGCCGGCGTGGCCGGGGCTCGCCCTCTTTTGCCAGCTAGCCCACACGTTTTCCCACCCTCCCTCCCTTTAGGTAGGCTTCTGACTTTGCTATGGACTTCGGTCTGTCGCCGCAAGGGGCATGGTAGGAATTTTTCCCAATTGGCGATTTGCGGCCATTTGGTTTTTCGCCTACCTCGTAGCAACTCGTCACAACTCCTTGGCATTGGCAGTTAGGCATTGGTAAGAAGGGATTAAGAGGATGGGGGGGGAGGAACGCCATCACCTCCCCCCAGAGAGCGAAGGGTGGTCCGATAAAGGACTCCGGGGGGCGTGGCCCTGTCCGAAGCCTATGGAGGTGTGGGCCAAGGCACGCCCCTGAGCGGTGACCCTTTTGACTGGTGTGGGCTGGTGAAAACCTTTTATTTATATTATTATTAATATTGATTAAATTTATAGTTGACGTGCCTCAGCAGGAGACTCCCCCTCCATGGTGTTAACCCTTCCTGGTCTTCAGCAAATGGGCTGGAGCCGGATAGTCGATAGGACCGATGCCTAAGCCAATGCCTCTCATTCCTGAATTCAATAAAGTTGTGGCCTAATTCACCCATTTAACCTTAATTCTGGTGTCCGGTGTCTTTATTTATCCTTGGTGGGGAGTGGGAACTCGCCACGCAAAATGATACTTCTACTTTTCCTTTCCTTTCCACATCATTCCCCACACTGAACTTGAATTTTTCATTGCTGCTGATAATAATTTATACAACATCGAGAACAGGCAATTAAAAACAAATTAAAAGGGACATAAACAGAATAAAAATGAAAATCTAACTCTTTCCTCAACTGTGTTTGTTTATGAGGAATGTAAATATTGATACTGTAAAGTCAGACGAGATGAAAAAAGTGCAACATTTTGGCAAGCATCACATCAGTACAAACTAATTTCTTATTCATTCTCAAAGCACTATGCACCAAAAACTTATCTGGAAATTATGTAGATGTCACAGATACTTCTATAATTGCTCCTCTGTGGTTTGGCATATGCTAACAATGGACATTTGCTTTGTTTTGTTTTTCTTCCACTTACCAGTCAATTCCCTTGTGATAGTTGTTGCCATTAAAGAACTGAACCTCTTCAAAGGTTTTTGGACTAGGGAGATTACTAATGATGGAAGGATGCATAAGGAGAAATAAATAAAGCGCTGTTGTTCCTACAGGGGGGAAAACACAGAAGGCAGGATTATATGATAGTGTAGGGAAGGGTAAAAGATGTAAAGCATCTCAGTAATGGAAAAGTATGTTAAAAATATGTATTTCATATATCAACCCTGGCAAAGGTTTATTTTAATTGCTTTTTACTTAAATCCTTCTCTCTGGTGAGTTAATGAGGCCCCTACTGACTACAGTGGGAAGTATGTATATATGTTTAAAAGTAAAATTTATCCTGGATCTGAGAAATCTTTTCAATACGATAATGATCTACTTTATGTTCATTTCATTTTTAGATATCCTTCTGCTTTGACATGTTCCTGTCCATCTGAAATATTAGGTGGCTCAATCCTTTGTCTAAAATAGTAGCTATCAAAGCAAACTCACTTACAGTATTTTAATATTTTTTTGGAAGTCGCCCAGATGGGTGGGGTATAAATAATAAATTCTTATTATTCTTATTATTCTTATTATTCTTATTGTTGTTGTTGTTGTTGTTGTTGTTATTCTTATTCTTATTCTTATTATAAAAGTTAACTTTCTCTGCTACTTTTCTCTCAAGAGCACATGGTAGGTATCCACAAATCCATTTTTCTTTTCATTCGCACAGTCCTGTGAGGCTGAAAGTACTATTCAGGTACTTTGGGGTTGGAGATGCATCTGAACCTTAGAGGTCCAGCCATATTATGTTATAATTATGTTGTGGCATCTAAAGTATAAATAATGAAATGAAATATTGGGCTAAAATAATCAAAACTGGTTTAACCTACTCCCAATAAATGCAGTTAGAACTGAAGTATAAGTCTGCAATCCTAAACACTCATTGAATACCACTGAAGCCCATTGAATACAGTGGGATTTCTGAGAAAACATGAGTAGGATTGTGCTGTTAAGTCTCCTATGCCCAAATCCAACCAAGCAAAACTGGTCTTCTAGAACTGAGACCAATTAAGAGATTTCATGGCTTGGCCACAGAAGATGAAATAATGTCTGATTTAGCAGATTCCCCTCATCACCAAAGAAACAAAAACAAAACTGTTTTATGCAATTAGTTTTAGATTATTTTAAAAGCTGCCTTTTCCACTGCCTCCTCTATAGCTGCCAAACTAGGTTACATGATAGGAACTCCTGGGGTTTCTTTAAGAATGTAATACGAAGTTCTGTGGGAGGAAAGCTGCAGTGGCTCAGAGCTGATGATGGTTTCTTATCAAGAGTGATAATCCATCAGTTGCTCATCGCCAGCTAACTTTGCACTGTTGATGAAACATTAACTTCTAAGTTTTCAATTTGTGGAATGCTCTCCCCAGGGAGGTCCATCTGGCACCTTCATTATATACCTTTAGGCGCCAAGCAAAAATGTTCCTCTTTAACCAGACCTTTGGTTGATTTGATTGACATCTTATGTGGGGTTTTTTTTTGGGGGGGGTGTTATTGGTTTGTTGTTGTTTTTATTTTGATTATGTACTTTATGGTTTTTGTTCTGATTTTATCCTGTGAACCTCCCTGAGACCTGCGGATATAGGGCGTTATATAAATTCAATAAATAATAATAAAAATAATAATCCTGAAATCTATAGATGCAGATCCATAGCACTGCATGGATATTTTAAACATGGTAGGGACTTTCTATACAATAAGTTGCAACAAACCTGTGTTTGCAACCAAGTGAACCAAGCAGATGGCCTTCTTGGTAGTGGCGCCTGCCCTGTGGAATGCCCTCCCATCAGATGTCAAGCAAATAAACAACTATCTGACTTTTAGAAGACATCTGAAGGCAGCCCTATTTAGGGAAGTTTTAAATGTTGGATGTTCTATTGTGCTTCAAATTCTGTTGGAAGCCACCCAGAGTGGCTGGGGAAACCCAGCCAGATGGGCAGGGTATAAATAAATTATTATTATTATTATTATTATTATTATTATTATTATTATTATTACAGTGGTACCTTGGGTTACATACACTTCAGGTTACATACACTTCAGGTTACAGACTCCGCTAACCCAGAAATATTACCTCGGGTTAAGAACTTTGCTTCAGGATGAGAACCGAAATTGTGCTCTGGCGACGCAGCAGCAGCAGGAGGCCCCATAAGCTAAAGTGGTGCTTCAGGTTAAGAACAGTTTCAGGTTTAGTACAGACCTCCAGAACGAATTAAGTACTTAACCTGAGGTACCACTGTATTATTATTATTATTATTATTATTATTATTATTATTATTATTATTATTTGAAAGGAACCTGCAGCCAGTCCAGGTTCTCTGATTACTATACCTCTGTGCTATATGGTATACAGTACTTGTTTTCAAATACATGTCTCTCTTATTCACTTATCACACTTTCAAGTTTGCCTATGCAACCCTGAGGTGGATATGTAAAAAATACTATTTGTCATGTTAAGGCATGCTGGACTATGGGATTGGCCAAACAATGGATCTTTGGTGTAGTATCTCCTCCTTCGCTTCTCTGTCACTGAAATAGAAGCAGCTCAGCAATTGTGTTTCAGCCTTTAGACCACAATAGATTTACTCAGGAGATTGCTAAAACAATTGGAGTTTCTCTCTTTTCTGACCTAGTTTGTATCTCATCTCCCAATTCATCAGTTTTGTCTCTTTAAATCAAGAGACATCAGACAATTGCACAGAGGTGAGACAAGAAGTGGTTATAAAGGAAACAGCAAGGAATGACTTTTATGGTGGAGATTATTCTTTCTCCTTATCTCCACGGATATTGCATAGTCACAGAAATGGAGAAGGCTGTAAGTTCTTAAACTAAAAATGCCTGGAAGAGAAAGAACAACCCAGGAAGTTTGCTGAGCTTGAAAAGTGGTTTCTAAATTTATGAATGAAAAATAACTACCAGAGAAAAGTGTAAGACCAAATCATGTCACTATTTTAGGATGACATTGTGTGGGTTGCTAACTATATGGTCAATAGTGTGTCTGGGGCCACATGATTACCTGGTATTGGACTACTTGACTGCAAAACAGCACCACTGGTCAGGTAGTAGGACTGTGAGCCCAAGTCCGGCATACTGTAATGTAATGATGTAATGTAATGTAATGTAATGTAATGTAATGTAATGTAATGTAATGTAATGTAATGTAATGTCCATCCCTACTTTGATAAAGATTCAGTGTTCAGCAGGAGAATTCTACTCCAGCAATCAATATCTTTCCATGCTCTACACTTGGTCAAGCATTGAAAATGTTAGGGTCCACAGGAAAGCTCTCTGAGTGCGGTTAATGGCTTTTATCAACGTCAGCAGCTCTCCTAATCACCACATCCTGGACAAAATGTCGAATCCTGCTTTACTTTTGAATCTTGTTTAATGATACCACTGCAGCATTCAATTACCTGTTTTTTGAGGTCCGATCACAAGAAATTTTGGTAGATGGTCACACGTTTTATCCCTAGACCAGATATCCCGATGTCGTCTGTCATCACATGGATTCTGATTGAAAAAAAGGAGTGGATTAATTCCTGGAAAAAATTCAAATATTCTGAATTCTGTCCTACTGAAATGTCCTATGTAGTGAATGCTCCTCGCTTCCTGCGATGGAATGCAAGAAGAATCCTGCCGCTCCCTGGTTGACCACAGACCTGATCTTGAAGCCCAGGTGCAAGAGAATGTATCCAAATTACTATTAATGAGAAGGCTGAAATTAATGTTAGATGCTGTAACAAACTGTCACTTGAATCTAGTGCCCAAAGCTAGCCTATATTTTAAATTATTTATTCTGACAAATTATTTGTTAGGTTTTTTTCTCTTTGTGGTGGTTGTTTTTTTACACAACAAAATGCTATTTCCCCCCGCCGTTTGTAGGTGTGTATATTCGTCTCATTAATAAGCTTTCCAAAATAAGATGCAGAATAAAATTTCACACATGAAGAAAAACCTACACTTAAAATACGTGGTTTGATGTGTGCAATTATCTTGTGAAAACACCATGGTTTGCCTGACAAACCACAGTTGAACAACTCAGTTTAAATTGGAGCACTTGGCATTAATTTCTGGTCTATAAGTTCAAATCCCAATTTGTATTGCATTTGTCTAGCTCCAGTGAATTCGGTGACCTTCTCAGAACAATGCAGCATAAAAGAACTGCCTTGTGGCAACAGACTATCTAGCACAATGCCTTCACACCAATGTACCGATGAGACCTTTCTGTGATTTCTTTTCTGCACATAAACACCAGCGTTAGTTGCTGCTGTGCATAGGCTGGGGAACATAACCATTGCATATCACCCTACTAATTAGTCAACTGGAGTTCCCCAGATGTATAATAGGGCTATTTGCATCTTACCTCCCAAGGCTCTTAGGAATATGTGCATCGCAAGGTAATGTTTGCACTTTATGTGCTACATCAATGTTTAGTAATGGATGTTGCCAGTTCTGATATTTGATTATCCAAAATTTACAGTTTGCTTGGTTTTATTTCTTCTTTTAAAAGAAGCAAATCAATGGAATTGTTACTTAAAGTTAAATTTATCCACTTCAAACTCAGGTGGCAATTAAGTTTCCAAGATAAAGTGTTTTGGCAACATTGAACATTCTCAGGGCGACACAAAAAAAAGCGAAAGATCGCAGATCGAGGTTATTTAGCCATTTATCCTTCTACCATGCGTTAATGAGAAATAAAATGTGAGAAGAAAGTGAAAGGAGGCTCTTCAAAAGAATTATCATGCTGGAATTGCCTTTGTAGGGGATCCTGGTGTGCTAAATACAGTGGGCTAGATATTCAGATGGTATTGATCATATGGCTTTATTGCAGTCCACAGGCATCATGGCTTAAAGCAAATGGGTAATCCTTTCTTTCAGCAATGAAAATTGTAGTGAAATTTGTCTTTCAAGGTTATAAGGAGCTGTTTCTCAGCCCGGCCCCACTAAGATCCTTTTATTAATGTTCCCAGGAACAAAAGTTAGGATGGTACACATGAAACACCCTTTTACTGGGACTGTCATTTGCTGTAATTGTTTTTAGGACTGAATATTAAATTGTTGTAACCTATCCTGGGACTTGCTAATGAAGGGCAGATATCAAATGTATAAAAATTACTATAATAATATACACGCATGTGGTCAATGTGTAATGGCACCTACCAAATTGCTGACTTCAGTTCTTGATGTACATCTTTTACAGTTGACTGAATGATATGGCAGACACGAATTTTGCTTTCACATTTTTTTGAAGCCACCCGATGTAGATAACAATATAATAAAATAGGGGCATCTGCAACCCTGGAAGGTCACCTAGTCCACCACTGTTTCAAAGTGTTGCATCACACAATTTACATGTTTTTAATTAAATTGTAGTCACCCTGAGCTTGGAAAGAGTGATTTGGAATATATGAGGCAAATAAGTGATAAAAAAGGCAGAGTACAGCATCTTTCAGAAAAGTCCAGGGGACATTAGTGTATTTGAAAATGCACAATGAAGAGTCATGAGGTGGATCTAAAAAGCCATGAAAAAGAGACCAAATTATAAGTTACTTATACTGTAAAAATATGTAATATCCATTGCACAAAGAAGCAAGAGACATTTGATAGTATAATTAGCAGGCCTGAGACAAAAATATTTATTGTATTCATTTTCAGCAGTTTTGAAAGACATCCCCTCTTACAATGAAGTTGAAAGGTACTCCCTGTTTTTAAAGAAATGCTTTTGAAATCATTTAGATTTTCTTTCTTGCTGTCTTTGTCAACTGATTTAATTTGCCTTCAGTAGCCATACTGATTGGCTGTGTCAACCCAATCAGCTACATCAGTGTTCCCCAACCTTGGGCCTCCAGCTGTTTTTGGACTACAACTCCCATCATCCCTTGCTAGCAAGACCAGTGGTCAAGGATGATGGGAATTGTAGTCCAAAAACAGCTGGAGGCCCAAGGTTGGGGAACACTGAGCTACATGATCCCCACAATTGCTAGGATCACCCACATCTAATAATCTAACAAACCTAGCCCTTATTCTCAGTGTACTTTGCCTTCACTGACATCATCAAGTATCGGCTATATAGAACTGTGATGTCATGTTGTTCACTATGTAATATTGGCTGGGATAGCTCATGTGACTAATCCAGGAAGAAGAAGAAGAAGAAGAAGAAGAAGAAGAAGAAGAAGAAGAAGAAGAAGAAGGGGGAGGGATGGCACCAATACAGCAGCAGACACAGGAATCCATGGCAGGGAACAAGTTTGAAAGAGAGCAATAATTTAATTAAAATTGAAGGATTTGGGGAAAATACTTACATTACTACTCATCCCTAAATTGCTGTTTTTGGTGGAAAAATTGAAATGTGAAAATATTTAGTCCGGTTCTAATAACTGCAGCTTTCTTTAGACAGGGAATAATGAAATGGTAGATATTTCAGTATTTGGGGAAACTTTCATTTGTCCAAGTGTCCTACTCTCTTCCAAACTACACAAGGACCTAGGCTGTACTTATGCCATATATATAAAGAGCAAGTCTTGGAAACTGTAGCTTACCCTTCATGGACCTACAATTCCTATCAGTGTTAACAATGACAGTTCCAAGGATTATTTGGGGAAAAGTAATCTGTTTTACATGTGATTTCAATATATGGCATCTATGCAGCCGAAGCGGGGCTAGAGTTGGCGCATTTTGACCAGGAGTGCATTTTTCCTACGGCACAAGAGGCTGTAGACCCCCTCCTTAGTTAGGTACTTGTGTACATTTTCTTCAAAATAGTCAAATAAATGAATCCCAAATGCTACCATTCCTCCAGGTTGCTTGCAGTAATTGGAGTTGCAAGGATTCCATGTTATAACATGGCTTGTCTGCTTGCTCTGTCTGTAGTCATCTAGCTGGCTGTTCATCAAAACAAGTTAATGCAATGCATCAAGCAAATAAAGGGGAAGGCGTGATATGAAGAGCACACAAACACTCTTTGTCTTATAAACAACAGTCAGTGTAATAGCTGTTATTTTACAGCCTAGCTCTAGGCAGGTGCTAATGAAGGTAATGTGACAGACAGTACCTTATCTTCTAGCTAATGTATTCCTAGGCCAAACTGCTGACTTTGAAAGGGGAATTAAATGATTTTGAAAGGCCATTTAAAAACAGATTTAAATGTCTTAATTAGTAGACGTTGCATTTATAGTTCTCCCCCCTCCCCCTGCAGGCAGTCTTCCCTAAAACAATATTGTGAATGAATGCTGGGCTCCTGCTGTTCAGTCAGCTGGGTCTCCTTACCTGCCAGAGTGGGTCTTTTTGCTCAGGGAAGAGCTCAAAATACTTGTGAGCCAGCTGAATGGGACGCAGGGTCTGCAGCTTCAGGTTTGTCCAGCTCTGAACAAAGCTGGCCAGATTCACAAACGTGTACAAACCCAAGCGGTCATTCCCGTAGTTAGACAAATGAGTCATGAAGATACTGATCTGAAAGGGGAACAGACGAAATACTTGTTTGTTGTAGTAGCAGGAGGACATTGCTAGGTGGCAGCAACTATGTTCCCAACCTGAAGTTAAAACATTTTTGTTGTTATTTAAAGTGTTCTAGCATCCATTCCCTTCTGTCGCTCTGCAAGGATGCTTTTCAGCGAATGTATATCCTGCATGAACTTTTGCTGTTGTTTTTGTTCTAAAGGAAGGACGATAGCAGTTTCTCTGTGTACAGCAGAATATGCCTTGGATTTCACAATAGTTTTCCACCTTCTTTTGCTGTTGCATCACAAGGTTTAGTAGTTTTCAGAGGCTCTCAAAGCTTCGACTCTTAAATCCACAGATAATGGGATGCGATGGGTAATCACAGTTGTAGCAGCATCTGCACCGGATCTAATGCACTTCCCTTTTTTCAAGGTGTGATGAATGTTGTTAGGTACTAGAGACTCATATAATTTGCTTACAGTCTTGAAAAGAACAATATGTCTACAATCATTCCCTTTGCCCATGTGGATTGGCTCCAACAATGTTGTGTTGTAATTGTTGTAACCAGCCCTAGGATCTTAGGGTGAAAGGCAGATAATAAATTGTATTAACAACAACAATAGTTCCACAATGGGATGAATGCTTCCTTTTCTATTCAGGGCTTAAAGGTAAAGGGTAAAGGGACCCCTGACCATTAGGTCCAGTTGCAGACAACTCTGGGGTTGTGGCGATCATCTTGCTTTATTGGCCGAGGGAGCGGCGTACATGTGCCCAGCATGACTAAGTTGCTTCTGGCGAACCAGAGCAGCGCACGGAAACGCCGTTTACCTTCCCGCCGGAGCGATACCTATCTACTTGCACTTTGACGTGCCTTCGAACTGCTAGGTTGGCAGGAGCTGGGACCAAGCAATGGGAGCTCACCCCGTCACGGGGATTCGAACCACTGACCTTCTGTTCGGCAAGCCCTAGGCTCTGTGGTTTAAGCCACAGCTCCACCTGCATCAGGGCTTAGGCCAGTGTAAAAAAGTACTGCTTTAACCATAGGGGAGATTGCATTCCTGCTGTGACCAAAAGCTTTTTTTGTTTTTTACCACATTATGGCAGAGTGAAGGTATAAACCATTTCTCTTAATTTGTCTTGATATCTTCTTCTTGACTATGTTGCATTGCTAACAAGGGCTATAAACAGGTGGGGAGAGACCCTGAAAATAGTCACTTGGGAATTTTATGCACATGGTGTGGTTGGATCTCATGGAGATTCTGGCTGGGAAAAAAAGTTTAAACACAGAAATCTTGATAACAATCAGATGGACCCATGTCTGTTGCTTTCAAATTCACTCACCCACCCCACCCCATGATTGCTAATCTTGTTGCTAATGTCGCATGTAGCTGAGCAGATAGATTCTTCGTTTGTTTACAATTTCACAATCCTATTTAGCTGGTTTTCCAGCTCCGTATGCCTCATGGCACTGATGTGTTGGACATTTGATCTGAAGAAAATATTATTTCTCTTCAGCTTATCTTTTATACAAACATATTTCATTTTCTCTTTTGCCTGATTATGGCTTTTTGCAAAGTGACACCACTTTCAAATATGAACAGCATAAAGGACAATTCATACAGAGATTTAAAATTAACTGTCATGAGTGCAAAGTCAGTGCTTTATCAATAGATGCTTTCTATCTAGCTTTCTGTAGATTCAGCCTATCTTTGTTATTCACAAACTTGTATACACTGGATTAACTAAAATTAGGATGTACATGGAAATGTACATGGAAAATGAGTTAATTATACAGTTATCAAGTGATAAGAAAAGCAGTAAGCAATTATCATACTTTGCCTTTGTTTCCAGTGGATTCACTCCCGGGTTAACAAGAAATATGCATTTTGTCGGAGGCAATGTAAATTAACTAATGCCACCACTGCAATTAGGGAAAGACATGCTAAACAGTATGTTTTGTAGTCATTATGGTACGCTTCTGACAGCATTATGAGGAAAAAAACCGTGGCGGAAGCATTTCCCCCCTTAGCATCTGAGAAATATAGTGATCTCTCAGTAATATATTCCCTGGAGTGGCATTTTGCTGTAGTCTGCTAATGGCATCTCAATGTGGAAAACAAAAGAACAGCCAAGATTCTACATTTACTGGGCATTTGTAATTAATGACAAATTTCTCTTTGTCTTGAGGCCAATGTGGACATCACAGCCAACTTTCCAATGCAAATAACTGCTCACTAATGGAGCAGCCGACTTAGGGCAGGGTTGAAGAGGATGGTGGCAGGGATGGCTAGTGTGGAGAGTTCAGAAATGGCAGAATCCCATCTGAGGAGGGCTGCCACATTGTCTCTTGTCTCTTCTTCAGGTTAAACACACCCAGGTCCTTCAACTGGACTTCTTCATAGGACTTGGTCTCTAGGTCCTTCTCACCAGCTTTATCACCCTTTTCTGCACACATTCCAAGCTGTCGCTATACTTTTAAAATTATGGTTCCCAGGTCTAAACATACTCCAGATAAAGTCTGACAGCAAAATAGAGTGGCACCATTAATTTATAAGCTGGACATTATACTTTTGTTGATACTATCCCCAACTCTCAGTCCAACCTGCTTCACAAGATTGTTGTGACAATAAGAAGGGGAGGGGGGAAGGAGGAACCATGCACATCATCTTAAACTTCTGGAGTAGTAGTGGGATATAAGTAATGAATAAATACATGATGGGAAAGAGAGTGCAGGGTTTGTTGACATCCAGGCAAGCCACGATAAGGTGGGCCTGAAGTTCAGAAAGGCTTCTACCTGGGAGGAATGACTCTTAGTTGCTTATTTTACTCTTGCCTTCACATTTGTCACCGTATGTGCACACTAATTTATATTTATGGGCATAGCTAGGCATTATGTAAGAATATCCCAGGTAGATCAGAACAAGACTCCAGCAACAGCCAGATGTTTACAAATAGCCTTTATGTAACAAGCCTCTCACCTGACCTCACTATCTAGAATAGACGTGTCCTGCTTCTAAAAATGGGGGTTTCACTTAGTTATCATGACTTATAGACTTATCCTGCACGGAGTCATGTAATCCCACAAGTTGATTCCTGCAATCTATAAAGATGCATGCACTTACTTGTGGATAATGGAAGAAATGTAGGTGAGTACAGTTCTGGGACTTGAACCTATGCAGTCAGAAGAAAGCACTACTTAGTCCCAGGAAACTATGCATAGGATTGCCAACATGCTATGCACTATGGCTTTTCAATGTTTGTGTGTACAGTGGTAACTCTAGTTACAAATTTAATTTGTTCCGGAGTTCCGTTCTTAACCTGAAACTGTTCTTAACTAGAGGCGTGCTTTTGCTAATGGGGCCTCTTGCTGCCAATACGCGGCTGGCACACAATTTCCGTTCTCATCCTGGGGCAAAGTTCTCAACTCGAGGTAACTCTTCCAGGTTATTGGAGTTTGTAACCTGAAGCATTTGTAACCTGAGGCGTTTGTAACTTGAGGTACCACTGTATGTCTATACACATCACACCCACACCCACACACCTAGAACTGTCTGCATTTCTGGACATTCCTAGTGGACATGGTTATGGGGCAATCATAATGAGCTCCTGTACTTCCAAGTTTATCACTACACCACTGGACTGGCAGTGCTATGTAACTCAGAAATGAATATTTCTGCTGTAAGTGTTTTTCAGGCATGGAGCTGAAGGGAAAGCCTTGAAAGCCTGCTGAGACCTAGAGATCTGCATTCACACCCTCCTCTTCCGCTTTCTAGAATAACCGCAAGATAAGGAGCCATTTGCTTTTCCATTTTCGCCCCTGCAGCTTCTGCCAATGTGCCACTTCTTTAACTGTGGGTTCACAGTGTTTAAAAACATGTCCATTAGTTTGCTAAAATATTTATAAAGCTTTTAGTACATCCATAAGGTGAAGATGGATGGAACTTAGGAGGAAGTGTCCCTCATGACCCATCCATAGCTGTGTTAGCGCTGTATCCACTTTATTTCACAGAAGGTCATTCAGGCTGTTTTTGTCTCACTCCGAGTCTCCTATCAGCAAAATGTGGTGAGCTCACTGTATATTTTCTGCATCGGCTGAATGAGGCACAGACAGCTGGTGCAAAATCACTGGATGCAATTGGAGAAGAATGCTGGACTATGCAATCAACTTTAGATTTCTTTGGTGGCCCTCAGCAACATTTGATGCCGCTCCCCCACAGCCCTCACCTTGCCAAAGCAGGTAAGCAAGGTGCTGGCCTTTGGGAAGGAGGCAGGAGGGCTCTGACTGGGTCTTAGAGCCCTCCCACCTCCTTCCTAAATCCTAGTTAGGGCTTTCCCAGCTTTGGGAAGGAGGTAGGAGGTCTGGTGGTGGGGGGACAAATTCTGGCCTCACTTCCCCCTCCTACCTAACAAGACAGTGAGCGGCCCATGGGTTCCATGTCAATGTACTATTGTGGCCCATTTGGTATGAAAAGTTGGAGCACCCTGCCTTAGAAACCAGTGAGTTATTTGATGTTTCTAGGACTGCACTTGAAGCTCACCTGTACATTTAATCTGCTATTTAGCACCGTTAAGTTGCTAGTTGTCATTTAGGAAAAAATAAACTGAGGAAATACCATTTGCCATTTGGGTTGCTTTTTCAAAAAAAATCCTTTAGCTGACATAATGCAACAAAAATTGCATCCTACATCTGGCTATTTACTAGCTTCCCGGAGTCTCATTCATAATATTTGGTTAGTGACTTATTAACAAATAGGAACTGTTTTGACTTAAGACAGATGAGCTTGTAAAGACCAATCTTCCCGAATAAAAAGCCTGGACAGTGACTTCATTAAGGCATCTTTAAGAGGGCAGCTGTTCAAACAAAGAACAGAAGGCTCTTGCTGTATTTCAACCAGCAATCGCTTGACAAACCATTTTTCTTTCCCTTCCAGCACAGACCTGATTCATTAAAAAGGCAATACATGCTAAACGCAGTGCTATTAATTCTAGGTGAAATGCATTCAGACAGCACTTGGCCGCATTCTGAGGGCTCTCTCAGCCATTATGCTGATCCTAAAGCAGTGCTCATTTAGCAGGAAACGTCACATGGCAAGATCTAATGAGCAGTTGATTCCAGAACTTAATTTCTGAAATAAGTGGTGCAGTGACTTGAGGCTATAGCATAGCTTACTGAGTTAGAGACTACCAGGATAGGCCCTGGAATCTATTTTGAACTCTGCTTCTTCCAGCTCAACAATGTTATTAGGATGGAGAAAGTATTTGTTTTTGGGTGGGTGGGGGGTACTGGAAAGCTTAACATGTGAGCACCCTCTGCTCAAATTAAGTTATTTTTAAGAAACCCTGCAAGTTTTAGGCTGCTACCCTAACCTCACTACTAGTGAGTAAGCACTATTTAATTCAGTAGGACTTACTTCTGAGTAGATATGCTATAGATTGCAGGGATAATTTCTCTTTTCTCTTAGAGGCTGGGGCAGGGTTTACCTTTGAGAAGCTCTGAACACTAAGAAGTGCTCTACAAATGTCAAGTATCAAATTTGAATGTGACCAGGATATAGAATTCAAGTTTGCAATCTGATGGTGTCTCATCTTAAGGCTTGGTTACATCTCATTGTCACACTTAAAATGTGACCAAGAATAAGAATCCAAGCTGGAACAACATTGAGGAAGTGTAAGACTACATGGATAGTGTGGACTTATATTCTAAGTTCTGTCTTACTGTCACATGTTCCTTGAGAAACAGAATCTAAGTTTTGGGCTATGTCCAGAGGGTCACCTTGGTATTCAATAGCTCCTACCGAGAAACAAGAACATGAAAAGGCCATTTCATTTACGGATCAGGATCATGTGCTTCAATTGGCTATGGAGTTGCACTCTGAAATATGTTTTCTTTATTTCATCACTGTCTGACCCACTATCTCTACTGTTTTCCTGATAGTTTTTGCCTTCGTTTTTGGAAGTCTGAGAACAAAAATGATACCTGCAATTTCAAGCTTGCAAATGATACCTGCAATTTCAAGCTTGCAAAAATTTATCATTTGCCCGATAACAAGTGTTGGAAATGTAAAGAAACTGAAGGAACATTCTTTCACCTTTGGTGGACGTGCCCAAGGATTAAGGCGTTCTGGGAAATTATCTATAATGAACTGAAAAAAGTATTTAAGTATACTTTCTTGAAGAAACCAGAGGCCTTTCTCCTGGGCATAGTCGGCCAATTGGTGCCAAAGAAGGATAGAACCTTTTTTATGTATGCTACAGCAGCAGCAAGAATACTTATTGCAAAGCATTGGAAGACGCAAGATCTACCCACTCTGGAAGAATGGCAGATGCAAGTAATAGACTATATGGAACTGGCTGAAATGACCAGCAGAATCCGAGATCAAGGAGAGGAGCAGGTGGAAGAGGACTGGAAGAAGTTTAAAGTTTATCTACAAAAACATTGTAAAATTTATGAATGCTGCGGGCATTAAAAATGAAATGAAGGGGTTTAGTGGTCAAGATAAATAGATTATAAAGAGAAGGATAAAGGTTTAAGATGAATAGTTAATGATCTTGCTGAACTAATTTTTAAATTGGAATACAAGAAGGGAAGGCGGGTGGAAGTAAATGAGAATAAGGTATTGAAAGTTATCAAAATGAAAGAGTGTTCTTTTTATACTAAACTTTTTTGTTTGTATTTTTCTTTTTCTTGGGTGTTTTTTTATTGGGATTTTTTGATGTTTGTTCGCTGTTGTTTTTTTTCGTGGTTTTCTTTGTTGGGTTGTTAACTTTTTCTGGAAATCTTTAATAAACATTATTATAAAATAAAATAAAAAAAACAATTTTATTTCCAAAAGATAGCTATACTACTTGCTCTTTTTCTTCTTTGAGCACATCATTTGTTCCTTTCCTGCACCTGTTACATAAACTGTAACCAATAGGCCCTTTTCATGCTGTAATGTTTTGTGTCATTTCCTTTATCTGCTTTTGTCCTCTACTCTTTGATGCATCAAGCATGGAGATACATGAAAGCAATGAGTTATCTAGGGGTATGAATGCCAGATGTCACTCAGGGGGGGGGGGGAACATACTTCTGTCAAATTGGTTATAGTTCATTGTCCTGAAGGAGACATTTTTCTTTCTCCCTCTCTAACTTCTGTCCTCTGAACGCCACCCACCACATTCCCAGTTCCCTCTCAGCTAGTGGTTTCATGATTAGTAAAGGGTTAGCGTTGGTATTTCCTGTTGCAAACTCCACTGATGAAAGCATTGGGGACAGTGCAGAGACAGTCCAGTTTGTTTAGGTGCATTAGAAAAAAGGGAATGTTTGCCTCAAAGAAAGAAGTGAGATGAAAGTTGAAGAATAAGATATAACAAAGTAACCATGATCTGGTTTGAATATAGAGGGGGGAAAGATAGATAGGACTCACAACTGGTTTCATAGGAAATTAAGAAGCATTTAATCAGTGCTTTTTTTCTGGGGCAACGCAGGGGGACACATACCCCTAAACATTTTGTGAATCTTTGTACTTTTGTCTATTTACTGTATTTATTTCCCCCGATATGAACTATAAAATGGTGATTTTCTTGAGTCGAAATGAGAGTACCCCTAAACATTTTCTTTAGAAAATAAGCACTGTATTTAATAATATGGCCAGTTATGACATCATAGAATCTCAACAAACATGGCAGTGCCTTTG
This sequence comes from Podarcis muralis, assembly GCF_964188315.1. Classification (NCBI taxonomy): domain Eukaryota; kingdom Metazoa; phylum Chordata; class Lepidosauria; order Squamata; family Lacertidae; genus Podarcis; species Podarcis muralis. The sequence goes on from NC_135663.1 coordinate 26,977,873, forward strand.
CTACCCATTCCATCTCCTTCTGCGGTAGTTCAGTAAAGTTGAGTAGCAGAATCATATAAGTAATTACTTTTAGGATTTCAGCCTTAATTTTCAGATTTTGAGAAATCAGCAATCATGCACTAAATGTTTAACAGAATTGTAGCTACCTAACATCTCTCTTGCTTTCTCTGGAAATAACCTAGGAGCTTCCAGCAATCAAAGAAAAGACAGATATGCCTCCTTCCCGTGGGGGGGGGGGGGGTGGTGGCACAGCTCAGGGGTAGAGTATCTGATGAAAAAATGTCCCAGGTTCAGTCCTTGGGCTCTCCAGATAGAACTGGGAGAGAATACTTCCTGGAACCCTGTGGAGGTGCTGCCAGTCCGTGTAGACAATACTGGGCCAGCTAGACCAGTGGTCTTACTCAGGGCATGTACACAATGAGTAATAAAGTACATTCAGTGCTAGATGCAGGCATCTTCCTGGGATGCTGTACACGCAATGTCATCCCCAAGTCGTCCCTGTCCCACCTGTGTGTACAGACAACACAATCGCTGCTGTGTTAGATGGAGTTACAGCATAAAGGCGTATACAACTGCAAACCGCTATGTAGAAAAGTACACAGTGAAAAAATGACCCCTGCACATTTTGAAGGCTACATGTGCACACAGCCTCAGTATAAGGCAACTTCCTGTGTTCCAACCCTGCCAAGACAGAGAAATCTGAAGAACTTTCTAAAATAGATACAGTATATATTTTTAAAGTCCTTATCATTAAGTTCACAGAATCATAAAGGGATTTCGAAGATCACTTAGTTCAACTCCCAGTCAATGCAGGAAATCTACTACTACATCATCCCTGATTGGTGGCCACTAACTTCATACATTAATCACAACTTTTAAAAGTTTGCCTCTTTAGAGTGTCCATAGATTTGTTGTTAGGATAGTATGTTCAGGGGCAATGGAGTATGGCCCTCCAAATTCCTGCCATTCCTTTGTTGCCATGTATACATTGTTCGGGACGTGGGTGGCGCTGTGGTCTAAACCACAGAGCCTAGGGCTTGCCAATCAGAAGGTTGGTGGTTCAAATCCCAGTGATGGGGTGAACTCCCATTGCTTGGTCCCTGCTCCTGCCAACCTAGCAGTTTGAAAGCATGTCAAAGTGAAAGTAGACACCTTCCCGGTGGGAAGGTAAATGGTGTTTCTGTGCACTGCTCTGGTTCACCAGAAGCAGCTTAGTCATGCTGGCCACATGACCCGGAGGCTGTATGCCGGCTCCCTCGGCCAATAAAGCGAGATGAGCGCCGCAACCCCAGAATCGTTCGCGACTGGACCTAATGATCAGGGGTCCCTTTACCTTTATACATTGTATAGGTCAGCCTCTACAGAGTTCTTAGGTAGCCCAGCCTTCTTTGATAGGCTCTCCCCTATACTAGCCGCATTCAGCTAATTTATCCATTGCACCTGTTTCTGTAGCTTAGGTTCAAATCAGTTCTCCTCCTAGGGATGTGACTGATGAAAGTGTTGGCTTTATACATACAGGTGGGTTCTCAGGCTCAGGCTGTAACTTTTCTTGAGAACTGATAAAACACATGCTGGCGTTTTTCAGGTTTGTAAATATAATGCAATTATTTGCTGTCTCGAATGAAAAACATAAATTCAATTTTACAGAGAAATTAATAACAAGCAAAGTTCCTAGAGAGCATGCATTACTTTTGTAGCTGAATTACCAGCTTTTGGTGCAGCAGGCTCTGTGGGAGAGCAAGAAATATTGCTCTGGCTGCAGTTCTGATCCAAGCAATGGCATTTTAATTTCCCATGTAGGTTTGTCAATACATCTCAGACTTGTAAATTCCACTGTTCTAGCCCTGGGTAGAAATTCAGTAGATCAGTCTTGTTGTGAGGGGCTTATACTTATATAACATGCCTTATTACCAAGACCTATGAGGAGTTAACAATACTTTAAAAAATACAGCACATGCACAGAATGTAGAAGACGTTATCAATCATATGAACATATGGAAATATGAGGGCATAGCAGAACTTATATCTACTCTGGGAAATAGGCTAAAACTGCAATATTATTCCTCTGTAATATTGCAACACTTGCTCATAGAACCACACATTATCAAAGGCTTGCAAGTTTTCAAAGCTGCACAGGAGTTCAGCATCTTAAACTTTTCAGGAGCTTTCTCAACACAAAAACAAGAAGTTACAGAATCTTATTAAGAACAACGCCCTCTGTTGATCAGATATACTGCTTATACAATCATTACAATGCTTTATGCCTTTGGCATGGCCTTAATGAAACAGGATATAATTTTATAATTCTATCCATTTCATTCACTCCTGATTTTTCTTTTGAATTTTTGATCAAAAGCTCCTCGTGTTGAACTTAAATTATTGTTAATTAATTATAATTAATTATAATGTTCGTTGTTCATTTCATGTGATTATTCCACATGATTATTTTTCTCTTTGGTTCATTGGTTTTACATGTTGGTTATTGTTATTAGTGGCATAGCGTCAGTTGCTCGCACACGGGGTGGGCGTGCGTGACGGACAGGGGATACCAGCCCAGCCCTTGCCACCGATGCCAGTAGAGCAACTCCATCACCAGTGAAGCAAAGCGGGGCTGTCCTGAGCTGCCTGCCCACCCATGCAGGGGGGAGACCAGCTGATTGATGCAGCCCTTAGCAGGCGGGGAGGAGCACCAGGCCACGCTGCACTGGGGTTGCTTGTGTGGGGGCGCCTGGTTTGGACCAATGCAAAAACTGTGTGTCCAGGGCCACAGCCCCCTTGGTACCCCCATACTATTCCCCTGATTGTTATGAACAACTAAATGGGCATTGACTGGGCAGAGTGGGGGGTAATATTGCTATGATTCACATGAGACTTAGAAATGTAACCACAGCAAATGCTTTTTAACATACACTGGCATTTTTTTGGTTGCAATTATATATTGAATATATCCAATTCAGGTTCTTGAAGCTGACTCTGAATTTTGCTCGCCACCCTCCCCATTTGAAATGGCGTCCCTGCTTTCCAAATCAACTTTCCAAATCAACACTGATGCTTTCATTCATTCAGAATCTATCATGGTCATGTAACATCAAGCATTTCTTCCAAGACTTCAAGCCGGTGTGGTATTAACATTGACTATAACTGTACAAGCTTTATCTGGAAGCACAGTCACGTGGTGGCATTATGTTGGTATGAGAAATTCACCAGTAAGTGTGCTAAAAGTTGCTCCAAATGTAAAACAAATGACAGATCCCCACATTTTGAGGGGTCTATTTCCAATGAGGGTGAAATAGAACAGAACAGAAAAAGATGGCAACTGCTAGCCCAGTGGAGCCACATATGAACTCTGGTTTACATCCATTCACCATACGTACCAAAACTGTATACCCATCCTCTGAATCAGCTGAACTGAATCCCTTCTCTTGCCTCCTATGAAATAGCACCCAACACACCCCAGATTTTAACTGTTGATTAAATTTGCTATATAGTGGTACCTCAGGTTACATATGCTTCAGGTTACATATGCTTCAGGTTACAGACTCCACTAACCCAGAAATATTACCTCTGGTTAAGAACTTTGCTTCAGGATAAGAACAGAAATTGTGCTCCGGCGGTGCAGCGGCAGCAGGAGGCCCCATTAACTAAAGTGGTGCTTCAGGTTAAGAACAGTTTCAGGTTAAGAACAGACCTCCAGAACGAATTAAGTACTTAACCCGAGGTACCACTGTAAAGAGAATGAAGTAATTTCCCCAAAGACTGAAGGATGGGGTTGTTGTTTTTTCTGTTCCTTTTAAAAGTCATCATTGAAATCTTGCGTTCTGCATCTACTTTGCTGGCAACAAACTGATCTTTCCTTCCTTTGAAGGAGTCCAAACATGACATCTATATGTCAAGCAATATTAAATCTCAAACCCCAAAGGAACGGATGATAAATAAGTGCCTGCGCATGTTGGTTGAAGCTGTGCAATATCTTTACGCTTATGATTTTTTGCATAAGAGCAAGAGAGCATGCCAATCAAGAACTTACATCAACAACAGAACTGTGCTTGGCTCTGGGAATTCACCAAACATGAAGAAAGGAAATTAGTAATGGCAGTACCAAGGGAGAATTCTGTTTACCATTTGGTGGTACTTGTATTGATCTGTTTACCAGAGAAAATGCCACTGCTTGGCTAATGGCATCCTCGTTCCCAAGAGGTGAAAATAGGAATGTGTTTGTAGTACCCCAATTCTCATGCTAAAGATCACCCCCAAGACCATTACAGTGCCTTAGCTTGGGGGAGGGGGTGCTAGCCAGGCTTTTTGCCCTGAGTGAAGCCTTTTGTTTGTGTGTGTAAGCAAATGTGCTTGGAAGAGGGGTGCCAAACTGGGTCTTTGACCTGGGCGAAATAAAATCTAGTTTCACCCCTGACCTTTAGTTCATATTGCTGTACTCTGCCTCCCATCTGGTGTATTCATTTATGTTGCTGCAAAATTGGTCCTGCACAGATCCTTCTTCTTTTTGTTAAAGGTGTATTATAAAAGTTTTTTTTAAAAAAGGTTTATTGAGATGCTTTTAAATGCTGTGTATTGTATTTTATATGAATCACCTAGAAAAGAATTCTTGAAAGGAGGTAAAGGTAAAGAGACCCCTCACCATTAGGTCCAGTCGTGACTGACTCTGGGGTTGCGGCGCTCATCTCGCTTTATTGGCCAAGGGAGCTGGCGAACATCTTCCGGGTCATGTGGCCAGCGTGACTAAGCCGCTTCTGGCAAACCAGAGCAGCGCACGGAAACGCTGTTTACCTTCCCGATGGAGCGGTACCTATTTATCTACTTACATTTTGATGTGCTTTCGAACTGCTAGGTTGGCAAGAGCAGGGACCAAGCAATGGGAGCTCACCCCGTTGCGGGGATTCGAACCACCAACCTTCTGATCTGCAAGCCCTAGGCTCTGTGGTTTAACCCACAGCACCACCCACGTCCCATGAAAGGAGGTATAGAAATGCATTAATTTTACTTATTGAATAAATAGGTAAAACAATCGGCAGAAAACAAGAACAGCCTACGGGATTAGGCCAATTGCCCATCTAATCAAGCATCCTGTTCTCAGAGTGGCTAATGAGACGCATACACGAAATTCACAAGCAGGACTCATGTACATGAACACTTCCTCCCCCCCACCCATGGTTTCCAGCTCCTGGTATTCAGAAGCAATGCTGCATCCAAGCATGGCAATGTATTATAGCAGTTAAAAATACTGCAGCAGCAGCAGGATGCAAGATGACCAGTCATGCACAACATGGTGCCTTGGTGTTTATGTGCATGCATTTATATGCATTTGTTCCAAAGACCAGAAGCATTCATTATTCTCCTACCCAGAGATTTAGCATCTAGTGACCCTGGAGATCTGAACCTTGAAGAATGGCACTAGCAACTAACAGTGATAACATTTCTCAAAAAGCATCTCTAAAAGAGCCAAAATAGGGATGTTGATTTCCATGAAGAAGTCCCATAAAATGTGACCATTCCCGTAAACAGGGAATGTTGGAGTGTATACTAAGTTGCTGATAAAGGAAATAGCATACATAGCATGCAACCTCAGTACACAACAGTTTATATTGCAAATTTGCTCTTCCGGCCAACAAGTTGTGTTGTGCTGTGATATATGTTCTGTTTCATATTAGACAGGGCTTCTGTATATTTAAGAGCTCTGAGGAAAGAAGGAAACAGAAAGTGCAGCTGCTCTCATCACACTATTGAAGACTTTGGGCTACATGTCCTCTTTCAGAACTCTCAAGGCAGCGATGGCTTGTTGACTAAATCTACCCCGTGAAGCAATTTTATCTGTCCCTGCTCAGTCTTATCAGTTTTAAAAAACCAGGTTTGAAAACAGATTTTATCACCATTTCACCCCATAGCAAAAGAAGAACATTTTGAAAAGCTTTGAGAGATATATTACATACATACAAGTCCGATGCAAGCATTCCTCCCCTTTCTGGGCTAAATGCAACGAGGAAGCAGAATGGCTGGACTTGCCCCAGATATGATTTCGCACTGCTGGTCCACCCTCAGACATTGACATAATCAGCAGAAAGTCTACAAAGTGCAGCCTGTGTACATAAACCTGTACATAAACACTACCTGCAGTTGATAACCTTGCACAATCATACTGTTGCAGGTTGAACCTGTGGATATCAGGGGTGGGGCCGGGGGTACAAAACCATTGGGGTGGGATTGGTAGATATGATGTTGCTCCCCCTCCATGTGTTTACCCTAAATGGGATTTAGACTGGGGTGTGGGTTGTAGTCACACCTATTAATTCATAGCCACACCCATAAATATGTTTCTTCTGCAAATCTATATACTAAACATCAGGACTTTTATAAACAAAGTTTAAGATTTTCTAACTAATGTTTTAAAAAAGAAACATACTGGAGAAGAAGCAAGATGCAGGTTGGTAGAAACTGGAAATTAAAAAAAGAAAGAAAAGTCATTCTTTTTCATAACTTTGTTGCTGTCAGGTTGCAACTCTTGCAGTTTTATGAAAAGCTGCCTGTTTTATGCTATGTAGAGTCTATGAATGATGATTAATTTAGCCATTTGGTGCCCAACTTCAAGCAAACAACTGAGTTAATTTGATCCTTCTCTGTTGGTTCGGGAAATAATGCCTTTTCAGTGTTTTCTAGGATAGTGCATACTTCAGCCGCCCATCTTCCAATTAAAGCTGAATGCTGAAAACATTCAGTGGCAATTTTGCTCTTGTCCATTATGGCTCCATTTTTGTTAATCAGAATTTTTTTTAGTCAGCTTTCTTCTTTCCATATACAGCCTTTTAGTTTTTCCTTCTGACACTTTAATAAATGATCTTATGGAGAGTGCTGGAGGTAACAGATTTTTTTCACTTCCTTTGCAACCCTGTAGCTGACACACAGCTATTTATTACTATTTCTGTCATCTCCTAAGTTACTTGGGACTAATTCTGATGAAGTGCCCTCAACCAGGGCACAGGACTAGTTTTCCTCAGAGGCAAATGTTATGAAAAGGAATTTGCAAAGATGATAAGGTGGATGAAGCTACAACTGTCATTGAAAAACCCCAGTGTACTAATAGCAGCATGTGTCAAGGGTGTTTAAGCCTCCTCCTTTCTATGCCTTATTAATTTTGAAATTTTCAGCCACTTAACACTCCATATATAATCATTAATTCCCTCCTGCCATTGCTTTAGGACACGATTGGCACCTTGGATGGGTAAATTAAAGTAGCAGTCATCGCGGCTTTTAAAAGGGTGAATACACATGACCATTTGCCTTTTGGAGAAAAATTAAGCCCCCGCCCCCAAAAGTAGTGCCTCAGAACTGATGTCCCAGGATTCTGTAAAATATTTCCAATCTTCCCCTCAGAAGACAGGTTCAACCTCAGACAAGGAAATCTGTCCTCATAAGGCCCTTCTGAATGGCTGCAGAAACTCCTATGTCCCTTTGTGAGTTGTGAGTTTATTTTCTGTTTCTCCTTCCTTCCTTGCTTCTGTTGTACCATGTAATGATTGAACATCTTCAGTTAAGGAAATTGTTTAATCCTTATTGTCTTCCTTGAAAGAAGACAATGAATTGGCTCTGCAACACAGCCTTCAGTTCCATACCCTAGGGATAGGGATGCCCTATTCCATAATAATAATTTTACTACAGTGGTACCTCAGGTTACACATGCTTCAGGTTACATATGCTTCAGGTTACAGACTCCACTAACCCAGAAATATTACCTCAGGTTAAGAACTTTGCTTCAGGATGAGAACAGAAATCGTGCTCCAGTGGCATGGCGGCAGCGGGAGGCCCCATTAGCTAAAGTGGTGTTTCAGGTTAAGAAGAGTTTCAGGTTGAGAATGGACCTCCGGAACAAATTAAGTACTTAACCTGAGGTACCACTGTATTTATATCCCAATCATCTGACTGGATTGCACCAACTACTCTGCAGGGCTTCCAACATATATAAAAACATAATAAAACATTACAAAAACTTCCCTATATTGGGCTGCCTTCAGATGACTCAGGGGTCAGATAACTCCATACCCTCCAACATTTCTCCAATGAAAATAGGGACAACATACCATACCCTCCAATATCTATCTGATGAAAATAGGGACATCCTAAGGAAAAGCAGGACATTCCAGAATCAAATCAGAAACCAGGATGGGAAGGATTGTACTTCCCACCAGGCTTTGAGCATATGCCACCAGTTTATGTGCAATTCTTATTCTAAAGTGCATTTCAAAATCTTTGCCAGAGGTTATGTTTCTGCATCCTTTCCACAGCTAGGCTCAGAGAAACAAAGCAAATTAAACAGAAACATTTTTATTAATGCCCAGCCTTCCAGAGTGGGAAGGGAACATATCTCCTGTGGAAATCATTTGTTAACCCTTCTCATTTTAAATAGTCTGCAGTTATATTCTCTTCTATAAGAATGATGAGAAGGAACTAGGAAACAGGCCAATCTAGGTACAGTGCATGTGGGAACTGCATAATCTAGATGTAACGATTCTAAATGAACAATAACCTCTTACTTACTGGGAGGTTTTTATAATGTAAATGCCTTAAAGTGGCCCTGAAAATTAAAAATGTCCCATAGCAACTACAAAGAATTAGCCTGTATTAGCTTTGAGATATCACACTTCTCCCAGCATTATTATAATAAGCTCTTTGTATAGATTTTGTTCTAACCTTTCTGTATTATGTGGCTTTTAGTCAGTCACTCTTGCTTTTGCCCCCATCCTTAAACAATTTGCGGAAAAGTAAAACAGCAATTCTGACAGAAAATACACCAGTTTCTTTTTTGTTTTAAAGATGTTTGGGCCAAAAATCAAAGCAATGAAACAATTTTGCAATGGAGTATGGAAAATAAATTGGTTTGGCTGAAGTCAATGACAAAGTTCCATTAACTTAAATAAGCCAAGATGCTCCCCAGTGTGTGCTGAAAATTAAGTCACACTTCAGAAGATTTTTAATTGGTTCTAAGTCTTAATATCCATGGTGGCTTGACCTAGAAACTCTCAATTTTTAAAAATTATTATTTAATAAGTTTTACAGTATTGGCTTTGTTGAGGAGGAGACCCATTTAGTTTGCAAGAGATGGAGCAATGAAAAACAGGTGATCTTATAATGACCAGGCAAATATCTGGCAATAATAATAATATGGCAAATATCTCATACTGCTAAGCTGATTCATACAGCAGAGTAACACTGGATGAAGCTGCTGAAGACCTGCTCAGACCTGGCATTCTCTTACTCTCATTCTATGATGAACAATTTGCTGTGCTATATACTGTATATACAGAGCTCCAAAATTCTGAAGTACTTAGTAAATATGTGCAAGACTTTTATTTTTCATAGCTGTTCTTGCATGTCTGGCAATTGCCTTCACATGTTCAACACTCTTTGTACCAAAAGCTAATATATGATTTTTATAACGTTTCCATTATGGTAAGGGACCATACTGAGACTGCCTCACACTTGGATCATTAATTTAGCTAGCCTCAGACTAGAAATGATTCTCCAAGCAATCATACACAAAAATTTCCTATAAATTTATTATTCAAAAAATAATAACATAAATTAGACCACTTTCCCTAAACACTCAAAGAGGGTTAGGTCATACTGTAAAATAAATCCTATGTACACTTTATAGAGAATATGTCCTGTTGAACACAACAGGGGTGTATTCTGACGGGGTAAGTATTGTGTTACTTTTCCTGATTTAAATGCTAGGGCTTCTGTTTTGCTTCCTAATGCTCCTTTCACACTGCAGTAGCTGTTGCATTATGGAATGGTTGGTTTTTGACTGATATACCAGCATGCCATGCCAAATTTCATTCACAGGAATGAATGTGGGGAAACACAACAGTGAACAGCATTGGACGACACTGCTATTCCCATACAGGATTCACCCTTGAAAATGGCAGGAAAGAACTACATGTTGGTATACCATCCCAACTTTTGTCACTTTACTCTCACAACTTTTCTGGGTTAGTTTATTCTGGAAGCAATTAACATGGAAATGAGTTGCTACACCTCCATTGTATTCCCCAAGATTTCTGGAAGTGGCTTTTACCATGTGTGAAAGCTCAACTTAAATGTGGAAATTAACAGTGAGAGAAATATTGGGGAAGTAGAATAAACTGTTAAGTATAATTGCTTAATTGTACATTTAAATGGAAAATAACTGTGTGTACTGCTAAATGCATAGGATGGAAACTTCTACTGTAGGAAGGAGTTGATAATTAACGTAGAATGTATCTCTGCTACTCCATCATGCGGTGTTTAACTTTAGATCACATGAGAAAGGTATTGAGTTGCAAATTTCCATTTTGTGTGAGTTGGTCTCTGAAGCTGTGTTCAGCTCTGGACAAAGTAATTGCACATTTTTAAAAGGCTGTACCAGAACTTGGACAGACGCATGATATTATGCAAATATTTGTATGTAAAATTGTTGTTTAGAGCAGGCATCCCCAAACTTGGCCCTCCAGATGTTTTGGGACTACAACTCCCATCATCCCTAGCTAACAGGACCAGCGGTCAGGGATTATGGGAACTGTAGTCTCAAAACATCTGGAGGGCTGAGTTTGGGGATGCCTGGTTTAGAGTGTCTGTTTCCAGACCAATTTTTTTAGTAAACTTTGGAACCATATTTCTGGACTGGACAATTTGTATTTCAAGAAGAGTCAGTTTTTATTCATCCTATTGCTTCCATATGTACAATATTAATAGAAGCATTATAAACTGCCATGTAAACGCAGCCTAGGACATCTGAGTAGGCATGCATAATATTGTACTGGAGGGGAGAGGCAGGAAGAGTATTGAAAATAGTTGGATTAAATGCTACATGAGTAAATTAGTGCAGTTTTGCATATATCTTACATGGGTTTAGATTAAGTGTACACAAAATTTAAAATTAGCCACAGATTGATCATAATAACTGCAGGCTGCAAATATTGTGTATGTATGTGAAATGTGTGTGTGTGTGTGTTTGTGTGTGTGTGTGTGTGTGTGTGTGTGTGTTTCTAAAAAGGAATGGAGTCACTTTGCTTTTTGGCAGCTATATGGTATAAAATACTTCCTCTGATTAATTTTTCTGGCTTATTAAGAAGCTAGCCTTGATGGGCTTAAAGGATTATTTTAGACAAATAACCCTCCTGTCTTAGTTGCAAAGGAGATAATATTTAGAGGTGTATTTATTAGCTTATCTTCTCTGTTAAACATTTATGGGCCAGTTCTTTATAGTCTGTGGAGCAAGGGAGTAAAGGAGATGAACTGGAAAACAGATAGTGTGAGACCTTGTGGACACTGAGCACATGTGATATATAGCCCCATCTCAGGGGATGCTTTAAATATGCCAGAACACTTCTTTGCTTGACTGAATGAAGAGTACCGGTCAAGGAGTGCAGGGCAATTCATTTGGTGTACCGAAAATATATATATCAAAATTGTCCTTGTATAGTCTCTGTGGAACTGTTAGCCTGCAATTCTGTGTCAAGTGGCCCATGCATAATTCCTATTAAGACCAAGTGTTACCCTTTTTCTTTCATCTTTGATGCACAAAACTTGGAATATTTGGGGCAAAAGTCTTGGCAACTTCCTTCTAATTTTTATAGAAATTGGCTTTTGTATTTCTTTGGAATGGTTTTGAATCAAACTCTGAATTTTGTTAGTTTTAATAGCTGGTAAAATTACAACACTTAAACACTAGGGAAAAAATCCTGAAGTAAATGTCTTAACTGTCAGCATGACTGAATTAAGTAGTTTGCCTGCTAACAGTTATTATGTCAAGTAAATATCTGGTGCATAAAAAGGATGATTTATAGGCTCTAGTTTAGTTGTCATCGAAATGGTTCTATTTTATTGTATTTGAATCTTTATTGTAATGAACTACCAACATAGAAAATCATTTTGGGGAATTGTTTTTAAAAGTTGAGCAAATATTTTTTGAGGGGGAGGGAAATGAGGAATCGACTTGCTCATAACTGCATAGAAGATGGCAAGCCTCACATCTCAATCCTAAATACATTGTTTTCAATATAGATGGCTTATATCCAGGACACATAATGCCAGCAGGGTCAATCAGCAGTTCAGCACATAAAGGTAAAGGGACCCCTGACCATTAGGTCAAGTCGTGACCGACTCTGGGGTTGCGGCGCTCATCTTGCTTTACTGGCCGAGGGAGCCAGCGTACAGCTTCCGGGTCATGAGGCCAGCATAACTAAGCTGCTTCTGGCAAACCAGAGCAGCACACGGAAACACTGTTTACCTTCCCGCCGGAGTGGTACCTATTTATCTACTTGCACTTTAGGGTGCTTTTGAACTGCTAGATTGGCAGGAGCAGGGACTGAGCAACGGGAGCTCACCCCGTCACGGGGATTCGAACCGCCGACCTTCTGATCAGCAAGTGGGTTTAACCCACAGCACCACCCGTGTCCCTTATGCGTTCAGTGCATAGTGAGGCAGAATTAACTCCCCTTGCAAATAGAGGACTGGTACATTCACAATTTTATGAATGGGCATGCATCAGCCTTCTTCAACCTGGTGCCCTCCAGATGTTTCAGACAGCTACATCCATCAACTCCTGCCAAACTGGGTGTGCTGGCTAAGATTGATGGAAATTTTATCTCTTATATAAAACACACACAGAGAGAGGGCACCAGGTTGGGGAAGGCTACTCTACATGCATGAAGCTAGTAGAATAAGTTATATACGTATCTATATATCTATATATATAAAAAATTACTTCATGATAAATGAAAAAGACAGAAGTTGCAAATTGAATTCTATTACCAACAAATATTATTATCAAACATCATCATTAGTCCCATAATCCCGACTGGATATATTTACAAAGTAAATGTTTATTCACAAAATGAATATTTTGACTTTTTAATGCAGTCTTCAAAGAGAATGTTAATTATATCAATCTGTTTCTTTTTGCTCTGCATTTCAAGGTCATGCAACTGTTGTATTGTCATACTGAGAATGGGCAAATAATAAAGGGTTGTTAAGTCTCCGAGACGGGCTAATCCTGAATGATACCAAAGTTAAATATTCAAAACAACATGGGAATAAATTCTTGTGTGGTTATTGTTACAAAAGTTGTATATTCCAATGCATAAGCAGTACTTTATTCCAACTGGGGTGTTTCTGATGCTGTGAGTAGCCCTGAAATTGCACTGGGTGGTGAAAATTGATCTTCCTGCTCCGAAAGCTATGAACCACAATAATGTTCAAGCTTGCAAGAGAACAGATAAGGGGGATATAAAGGAAGGGGAAAGAGATGCAAGTGATTTTACGGCTGAAACGAAAATGGCAGGAAATTAAAATACTAAGGAGGACAGATGACAGAATACATGGGAAGTGGAATACACAGAAAACACTGGGATAATTAATACATGAAAATGGATATGATCATCACCTCTGATGTGTCTCTAAAGCTGCAGCAATTGACACTATCACATCTGTGTTAGTGTCATTCTTAACAATTTTTTCCTTAACATACTGTTCTTGTAGTCTCACAGATAAAGTCTTAGAAAAAATGACAACTTTGCATATTGTACTAAAAGTTTATAGTACATTTAGACATCCTTCCTCCTGAAACAGCTGGATTCAGTGCTCCAGTTGGGTAGTTTTAGGCTTTGTCAGGACTTAATGGTCTTCTAGAGATCCAACTCTTTAGAAAATAATGTTCAGCAGTTCACTAACTTCAAAATACAGAAAGCCAAACTTCCTACTTATCAGGACCCTCCTCTTGAGTAAGATCTGGGACGGCAGCCCCCAAGTCCTGCTGCCTGATGGCACCCTTGATTGAATTGTTGCCAGAATATCTTCATGTACTGGGGGAAGGAAACATGTACAAGGGGAAAGGAAACAGTTTTTTTTTTTTTCAGAGGATACTCAAGTATACTTAGTATTGGTACCTCTTTTTTGTTGTTAAAAAGTATGGCACTTACTGTAACAAGTTGTAACATGGTGAGTACCGGAACCTATTTTTCTAGGGGGGGAAAGCACTGGAAGGAAAGTGTCAACATTGAAAATGAAATAGTTTCAAGGGTTGGTGAGGAAAGGGAAACAGAAATGTTGCTCACTAAGCAGCCCTGCGCAAAATGATGTGTGGCCAAGTGGCCTTTGTTAGATAAGATTGCTGAAATGTAACTTTGCTAAAGTTTGGAGAGAACTGATGGGACAGATGCCAATATGATGGACATTGCAAAATGTCTGTCCCAGTCATTTGTGTCAATATTCGGAGGCAGTGCTGCCAATTTTAAATCCCAGAATGTTGTCCTGTCTGGTTTGTTTGCACCTGTTATTGCCTTGGTTTTGTCTTCTGGAAGGGAGACACTACATGTAGGTCAGCAACCAGGGTTTAACCAACAAGTTTTAAAACAATTGAGCTTTGAGGATCAGCTATAAGGCTGTAGATTTAATGTTACAATTAGGTAAATTTGCTAGCTGTTCTTTCCCCCCAAATGCATTTATTTATACATGGTGTACAGATTTTGTTAAGGTTCTTACTTGCTGTTAAGTCTCCTCTTTTTAAATATGTGTTAGATGCAAAATTCCATCTGGTGCAGTATTTGGGTGACAGAAATGTTTCATGTGTCATAATAATGATATAATTGCTTGTTGTTAGGAAAATAATACCTATCATAATAATCTGATTAAACCTTGCAGTTTGCTGCTGTTCTGCATTTTGATAAGGCCTTAATGCAAACAGCCTGAAGCTGCTGTTTTTTTTTAAAAAAAACACCAACATCCAAGGCATTCGATTCCATAGATACACATGTAGAAGATCAGTGCCAGGAACTTGAACAATATTGCTGCGTTTGTCTGTGAATATTACGCAGTCATCAGATATACATAAAACTCTGGTACTTATCTGGTATTTCAAAAAGTGATGGTTATACAAATATTAATGATTTTCTTGTCATTATTCTGCATAATAAGGTTTTAAAAATTCTGGTTCAGCATAAAAATTGCTCAGCCATCTCAAAGCCACTGTTGAGAAACATAATTTTGAATTTGCACAAGATATAATATTAAAACAACCAGATTGGGTTAGAGAAGCATTTCAGCCAGTTGACCAACTGTTTATACACATACAGTAGCAAAATACCATATGGTAAATGGACATTTTGTATTTACTATTTTTAGAGCCAGAACTGCTACTTGAACAGACTTACGAATCAGAGTTGGCCTAAATGGGCTAAATTGCCAAAGGCTTAACCAAACTGGGGGCAACAGAGAGAACAGACCTGGGAATTTCAGTGAAATACAAAATTTCTATTAGATAATGGAATTTGAAACCAAGAGTTATTTTCACGTAGGCAGCATTTTTATTTACACTCCATTTGGGAGATGTCATGCAGAGTTTAACTGGTTGTAATAGCTGTTTTGGAAGTCGAGATAATTCACTTGGTCCCCCTTTATACTTTGCCCTGCTGATTCTTCAAAATTTTCTTAAGACACAACTATAAATCAAGACATTACTTGAGGCTTTGAAAACCTGTATTCTAAATCATCCAACCCAGTAATTTTCCAGCGCATTCCGCAGAGCGAATGCAAAAGGTATGCTTGTTCATTGAACAGAACCACAACTTTTAAAACTCCACTGGGTGCCGTCCCAAGCTCAGTCAGCGTCTTAGCCTAAAGATAATTGCCCAGTGACCTGTTGCATTTGCGTGCGCTTTGTAAAGAAATCTATTGGATCAATACTTTCGTAACTGCAGAACATGCTATCCTCCAGTGACAGATAATGGAATTTAGCTTTGACAATGTCTCATGATATATTGCTCTGTGGGTCTCTATTCATGCCAAGTGTAATTCAGACAGTTAAATTATCTACATAAATGCTGTCCATCAGGAATAATGCATGCTATCATTTGTACATGCAACTCTAGATTTCCCTGCTTCTCCCCCCTCCCCTTAATGCACTATTATTTATTGAATACATTACCTATTGTTATTCCTCTGGATAACTATAGCATTATTCAATATCTCTCTCAGTGAAATGTTAATGATACAATGACCATACTGCTGTCCTCCAAGCTGAATGCCTTCTAGACTGCTGGGGAGATATACTAGCATATACATCCCTCTCCAATTGAATGGTAAATGCTGCTGACACTGCAATTCAATCTTAAATTATAAACCTGCAGCCAAATACTCAGCTATTTTGTCCTAATCAGGATATTAAATCTAATTTCCTTGGCTGCTTTGGCTGTCTAACCCACTCAGCTGAATTTATTTTCTATTTCCCTCACAGAGTGTATACAGTTAGAAAATACAATAATGGCAGGAGGTTATGTTGATGAGTCGGTGAGGGCTCTCAGGGAAAATACACCCTGGTTTTAGGAGAGAGATGTGCAGTGCAGGGATGTGTTGCTAAGAATTCATTTTGCCAATTACCCAGCATTAATGATTCCAACATGCCTCAATTAATAGCTCAAATCTACCTGCAAATTGAGGTTAGGTTTTACAGATCATGCCCTCCTGGTTGTCCTGTTGCTTATTCATGATATTGCAATAACCCGCCCTTTGGAATTCCTTTGCCTCATATACAAAAAGCTCCAACCTTAATTGTATTTTAGCATTTGTTAAATTCTTTGGGCAGTATCCAACTCCCTAGCCACTGGTTAGTGCAAGCACTCTTGGCTGCACAAAGAACTTCCCTTCCCTTCTCCTCTCACTGCATGCCCCCATGTGCCTCCTAAATCTGTTCTATAGGGTTAGCGGTTATTTACACCCCACCTATCTGGCTGGGTTTCCCCAGCCCCAGCCACTCTAGGCTGCTTCCAGCACTTATAAAAACATAATAAAATATCAAAGTGTCTCGAAAGCAGCTGTAGTCAACATGGTAACCTCCACTTTTTTTGTGTACACCACAACCGTCATAAGCTCTGGCCCTTTGCTGGCTATGCCTCATGGGAGTCCAGCAACATTCATAAGATACCACATCATTCCCTGTTTTAAAGGATGGCATCAAAAATAATGTCATAAGAAGTTCCTTGGTCACACAAAGACTGTTATTTGGAATAGTGCAATGTTAATGACTACTCTTTTCAAACTGAAGACCATAAAAAGACCCCTAAAGAAACTGGGGGAGATGGGCTAGAGATGGAGAATGGCTGGAAAGTATGACATTTCATGCAGAACATGAACGTTCCAATCAACAGGACAGAACAGTTAAGAAAACAGGCATCACAGGGATAATTGTCTACTAGATTTCATGTTAAAATGCTTTGACTTCTTCAAGGCCTCCTCTTGGGTAAATTTATTATGGCGTGCTGCTGTGAACACTGTTCTGCAAAGTTTTTCTCAATGCCAGCAATTTCCTTTGGGGATTCAAGTGGGCCACAGTCTCTCTTCCCCTTTGTGAAAGCTTTCTCAAGGAGAAACATGGCGAGACTGCAGAGATGGTCTGAAAGCATAGGATGCAAGCTTCAGCACCTTGGTCAGTGCCTAGACGAGAAACTCTTGTTGTAAGCTCCTTGGAGGAAATGCAGGGTATTAGCAAAAAGAAAAAAAAAACTTGCCATTTTAAGAGCAAGCTGTTTGAAATTTTTTGTGATGGCATGCTTGAAATGGTGAATCAATCAACGGCTTCAGCATGCTATTACATCAAATAAGTCAGAAATCTAGTTTCAGAATTCAGAACTTCAGAAACTTCAGCAAGCTGTAGTTCAGGGGAAATCATAAGAAGCTTAAGCAGGAAGTGAAGGTACATTGGAAAGGATTAGAGTGAAGCAAAGGCTTGGTCAAGGAATGAACATTTTCTAATCATAGTGTAGAGACAGTGATAAGCAAGTTTGGAGACAGAAATGTCTTCTAAATAATAAAAGCAGAGTTCAGAAAGAGCAGTTCTCTTTACACTGAGGTATAGGTACTCTTATACTTAACATATATTCAATAAAAGTGCTCCGAATATCTGAATCTACTCTAAATCTCTTTGAAGTCAAACCATGCTTTATTCCTGAAGTCCAGACACCATCATTTTAATATATAGGTGTCTAAAACTAGACTCCACAACACATACTTAAATGATGACCTACTTTTTTAAAGCTAAATGTTTGTCTATCCCAATACAATTTCTTGCACTTTAAAATAAAATTATTCTGGACAACTGGAAATTGGAATATTTTGAGGGACATAAGACCAACTCCCTAAGTGCACCGGAAACAGTCCAGAAAAAGAACAGGACAGAAATCCATCTACTTATGTAACTGTGTGAAGAACAGAAACAGCTAGCACAAGAAGTTTAAAAAGTCTGGGCCTAGAAAAAATACTCATCAAGAGCTCAGTTTATTCATAACCTTTAAATCAAGTAACAGATATATGCATGGGCAACTCTTGTTGGAGGTCTTAAATTAGTGGGACATTTAATGGGGCTAGTATGGGTGAGATCCGATGTTATGCCAATGGACACAATGGAATAATCTTTTCTGTCCACCTCATTGCAGCTCCACAACCTCCCAGTCTATTCAAGAGGTTTCCCAAGACTTCCCAAGATTTTGGGTGCACAGGGAGAGAAAGTGTAAGTCCCATTTGTGCAAGTGGGATTTGGATGTCAGCACATTATTTTAAGGTATCACAAATAGCAGGTCCTAACTGTGTTAGGATGAATGGAATCTTGAAACTCCAAAGATCTGGTGGATGGTGAAAGTGAATTACTGACTCAGCTTGACTGATAAATGATGATATGTTAAGAAGGCATGTAAATGGAGTGAAGAAATAGCAAGTTCATTGACAAGCCTCAGGATCAGATGATAAATTGATAAATTGACAAAGAAGAATTATAATATCACTACTGCTCAGTGCCCTATATTTTTGATAAATAGGGCATTTCTTTGTAAGTCAGTTGTCATAAAATAACATGATACATTCTAAGTACAAAGGAATGAGCGACTGTGATAACATGTAAACATGGAGGTGTGGTTACCATATTCATATACTTTCAGAGTAAGTTGACTGTACTTTCAAAGAACAAATCAACTAAGCAGTGAAAATTAAAGAAACATACGATATTTATGTCATGCAGAAGAACATACAGCTTGTAAAAATAGTGAAGATTGAAAGAAGAGGCAAGCTTGTGACCAGCATGAGGTAATCTATCCCCTACAGAGAACCAACTGCAGAAAAAGGCCTTTAGATCACTGGGTCAGGGAGTAAAGCTTAGGGTAGCTGCCTATGGATCACCAAAAAATAGAAAATGCATCACAACAATTAACACCTGGAGCTGTGTGCTTCCTCAGTGTGGTCCAGGTGATAACTGTTGATGGGCAACTTCGAGATCCCTGATCTCCCTTCCTGTGGCTCTTTTATCTTTAAACCTACCATATTTTTCGCTCCATAGGACACACTTTTCCCCCTCCAAAAATGAAGGGAAAATGTGTGTGCGCCCTATGGGGTGAATGCAGGCTTTCGCTGAGCCGGGCTCCTGCTGCTTGCGGAGAGTTGCCTGCATGCTGAAGGCTGGGCGCGCTGAGCTCAGCACGCCCAGACTTCGCACACCTCTCCGCACCTATAGGGCGAAAAATACGGTAACTTTAACTGTGCAGCTTTTCAAACAGAGGGCTATCTACAACCACCCTAATAAAGCCCTCAAATTTTAAACAGCATCTTAAAAAGCAAAGACATCACCTTGCCAACAAAGGTCCATATAGTTAAAGCTATGGTTTTCCCAATAGTGATGTATGGAAGTGAGAGCTGGACCATAAAGAAGGCTGATCGTCAAAGAATTGATGCTTTTGAACTATGGTGCTGGAGGAGACTCTTGAGAGTCCCATGGACTGCAAGAAGATCAAACCTCTCCATTCTTAAGGAAATCAGCCCTGAGTGCTCACTGGAAGGACAGATGGTGAAGCTGAGGCTCCAATATTTTGGCCACCTCATGAGAAGAGAAGACTCCCTGGAAAAGACCCTGATGTTGGGAAAGATTGAGGGCACAAGGAGAAGGGGACGACATAGGATGAGATGGTTGGACAGTGTTCTCGAAGCTACCAACATGAGTTTGACCAAACTGCAGGAAGCAGTGGAAGACAGGAGTGCCTGGCGTGCTCTGGTCCATGGGGTCACAAAGAGACGGACACGACTAAATGACACGACACGACTAAACGACACGACTAAACGACTAAACAACAACAAAGAGCTGTTAGAAGCTGTTAGAAGGTTGGTGGTGGTAATGTATTGCCAATGTTCATTGCTTAAAGAGTTAATTAAAGGTTCATCTGCTTTAAGCCTTTTGTTCCAGCTAATGGTGTGCCTTACCAGTTTGAAAGGGGCTCATCCAGAAGAACCACCCGAGGCAATCAAAAGTGTACATGGGTTAGAAAATAAAAACTGAATAAAGAAGTCATGGAGATCATATATTTTTTTAAAGTGCTGTATTACAAAGTTTGAAAAAATTCTGTACCAGGAAGTATATAAAGGGAGTGGCATTTGCACATGGTGACATGTTGCCAAGAACGGCTTTGTTTTTAGTGGGATTTTGAAGGAATTTGCAAACAAACAAACAAGCTTGCAGCTATTCATATTAAGCTTGTTTGGTAAATCGTTGGTGGGACAATCATGCAACCTTTTAACTCAAGTTAATTATCTCTTAATTGGCACTTGTCTCAAGGCTATTCTGAAGTGAGCCTTTATTAACTTATTGTGCTCCTTGTGAGAGAAGCTGTGTGAATAATATATTAATGTGAGGGTAGCTGCTGAGGGGGAAATCTGGGAAAATTATTGGCTTGATGTTGCCTATAGCTCTTGCTGTTTTCTATCTATCATTGCTCAACCTACCTCTGAACATAAGTAAAAGAGAGGATGAGAGGAATCAAAGCAGCCCTAAATGGGCCAGGTTCACTTTCCTGTGATTGGTCACCTTGTGTCAGGTGACCTTACCCCTTCCCCTTGCGGAAATTCCTTTCAGACTCTCCTTCAGGTAAGGGGTGGTGGTGCAACAAATTCATCCCTGCTCATAGCAGGAATGCTATTCTCCTATATAACATGATAACCTGAAACCAGGCTCCAATACATTAGATTTGTTTATGTCAGTGTTTCCCAACCTTTTTCCAACTGTGGCTCCCTTTCGACCTTGTTTCCTTCCTATGCCCCCCCATGGGTGTAGCCAAGGGGGGCAGCTGACTCCCATAAGTAAAAATCAATACATATTTGAGTTTCTGCCTCCCCCCAACAAAAGCCTGCTCCGTAACAAAAACCCTGGCTATACTTATGTACCCTCCCCTGTCCTACCTGTAGGAAGGTAGCTATTTAAATATTTCTTTTGAAATAGAACATGTTTTATTTATAATTTTTATAATTTATACAAAATACAACTGCGTAAAATGATAGGAACAGAATGAAATATTTCTGAAACAGGAAAACAGAATCATGGAGCTGGAAAAGACCCCAAGGGTCATCTTTCTAGTGCAACCCCCTGCAATGTAGAAGACTCATCTAAAGCATCCATGTAAGATGGCCATCTAACCTCTCCTTAGAGAGCCTCCAAGGAAGGAGAGTCCAGAACCTCCCGAGGGAGATCCATCTTTTAGTTTGGACTTGATATCCCGCCTTTCACTCCCCTTAAGGAGTCTCAAAGTGGCTAACAATCTCCTTTTCTTCCTGCCCCACAACAAACCCTCTGTGAGGTGAGTGAGGCTGAGAGACTTCAAAGAAGTGTGACTAGCCTAGCAGCTGCATGTGGAGGAGCAGGAATGCGAACCCGGTTCCCCAGATTATGAGTCCACCGCTCTTAACCACTACACCACGCTGGCTCTTCCACGTATTATAAAAAGTAAACATATATATCTTCCATGTATTATAAAAAGTAAACAGCACTTATTTGACCGGGAAACCTACAGATGCAGTCCAAAAGGCTCACAGGGAGTTCTGTATATATAGGAGAATTTTAAAAAGCAGGTGGTCCTCCCTGACCTGGTGCAAAAAGGTCTTGTCATCCAGAGGAGCCCTGGCTGCCTAGATAAAACACCAGAGCCCCACAGACCATTACCTGGAAGTAAGGCCCACTTAACTCAGTGCGGCTTTCTTCTGAGTAGACACTTTGTTATTTACGAGATGCAAGTCAGCAGCACCAGACAACCCCACTTGGCTAGGCACTGGGGTGGATTTCACCCTGCGCCTTGCAGAGTCAGACCCAGGCTGCCACTGGGCAGCAGCAACAAGCAGCTCTGGCTCGCCCAGCCCTACCTATTGCCACCCCCTCCACTGCACTTACCTGACCTGGGGGTTCTGGATCATGGGCTCTACTGGTCAAAATGGGAGCCTCAGTGATTGCCCTCTACCGCCGGAAATGCACTAGGCCCTGGTGGGTCACCCCCTTACCTACTTGTGATTGGCCAAGTGGTTAGCCAGCCAATCAGGATTTTTTTTTATTTTAAAAATGATCCCCCTCCTTCACTTTTCACTTCCCTCTGTGGGCCCCTAGCCTCATATTGTGGCCCTTTATTTACACAATTTTCACCTGTGGCCCCCTTGGAATATCCTGGGCTCCCCTGTTGGGAAACACTGGTTTATGTTTTGCTTTGCTACCCATAATGGAGAAATATACAGATTTATTCTGTTACTTTATGTCGGTGGTTTCTGCAACATACTTCCATTATGTTCAGGTCTCTCCCAGTCTTTTAGTTCCTCTTAACCTTTCTGCTTGGGTGTATTTCCTACAATACAAAATTCTAAATACCTGGACTTTATTCAGTCTAGGAAGAAAGAGTGGGCACTTCTACAGGGCAGGAAAACACATACTCAAATTTGGGTTTTTTATGGACATAATATCCCTGGAAATGGAGACACAATGTTGCAGAATATATTGTAATGTGTCTGCTGTGTTAATAGAAGGAGTTTAAATGAAATAAATTCAGGACTAGGCACATATCCAAATGAAATATTAGTGTAGCATAGAAACTGAGGATGCAATCCTATGCATACATACTGGGAAGTCAATCCTAGTGAATTCAAAACTTCTACGTAGACACACCCTAAGACAAACCATGAATTCCTTGGTTTGAATGCCCTGCTATGAACTCACTAGAGGATATTAGGGAAGCCAGACTTAGCTCAGTTCTTCCACCCCACCTTGTATCTGTAAAAAGGGGGTCATAATACTGAAATGGAATTAGATCATTATGACAAAATGTTGCATGTGAAGTGTTTTGAATAAGTAGCATTTAAATACTACAATATCATAATCACAACCATATATTGAGATCTTTTATATATAGCACCATTCAAAAATCTAATATGACACAGCGATTGTACTGGATGCAGCTGTTCCATATAATGAAGCTCATATTAGTCTCAGACCAAACTGATTTTATTTGTGCTTTGGAATGAAAACCACCACCACCACATCAGTTATACTATAATTGTATAACAACAAAAGGAAGTACATACAGGGTTGAGAAGGATGGTAAGAAACAGTTCACCTCCTCGTATACTTTTGTCTAGTTCTTGAGGCCCTCCAGGGTATTCTTTGTAGAAAATTGTGTGGGTGAAAAGTCCACACGTCTGTCGAGGGAGCACCTGAAAATAAAGACAAAAAAGATCTATATGTGTGTGTTTTCTCCATGTCCTAGATCCCCTGATAATTGAAGTTCTGCTATTATGTCATAGATTTATTTTTTCTGATCTAAGAAAGGGCCAGATCCAGCTGAGGGGAAGGAGGTATTAATTGCATTAAAAACTCTCCCTAATTAGTTCACTTCAATCCTGGGCCTAATCTTTAAGCACAAAATTTCATGGGATCTAATATTAATTTGACTAAATCAGTTAGTTTAATAGATGTAAAAGCTTTTGATCAACTAAAATGGTGCCATGGACTAAACAGAAACTGTATATCATTTTTCATTTAATTATTTTTTTACTATAAATACTTATATAAACTGCAGCTACTGAGTGCAGTCTTAGAGGTTATCTTCCACTTTGTCTCTTGTGCAGGTAGAAACACCTAATATGGAACCTGCTACAACACATATATGTATATTAAACAAGCAAACAAACCCTATAACTCTCTTTGTTACTTACACAAAGGGGCAAATGTGGTGAGTAGTTGTGTGGAACTTGCAACCCCTTTCACCATGCTTCTTCTCTTCATACACCTAACACCTGTACAGGGCTTGTGTGGAAAGAAGGCTTTGGGGATCATTGTTTTTCTTAACCATTAAGTGGCATATAAATATTATGAAACAAATAAGTAAGTAAGTAAGTAAGTAAGTAAGTAAGTAAGTAAGTAAGACGGTTAAACCACAGAGCCTAGGGCTTGCCGATCAGAAGGTCGGCGGTTCGAATCCCCGCGACGGGGTGAGCTCCCGTTGCTCGGTGCCTGCTCCTGCCAACCTAGCAGTTCGAAAGCACGTCAAAGTGCAAGTAAATAAATAGGCACTGCTCTGACGGGAAGGTAAACAGTGTTTCCGTGTGCTGCTCTGGTTCGCCAGAAGCGGCTTGGTCATGCTGGCCACATGACCTGGAAGCTGTCTGCGGACAAGCGTCGGCTCCCTCGGCCTATAGAGCGAGATGAGCGCGCAACCCCAGAGTCGGTCAGAGGTCCCTTTACCTTTACCTAAGTAAGTAAATAAGTAAGTAAGTACTGTAGAGCCCAGCTGGATTAGACCAATGGTCCATTTAGTCCATTCTATTTTCCTACATTGTCAAGCCAGATGCCTATGGAGGTGAAGGCAATAACCTTCCATTGTTGGTCCTAAGCAGCTAGGATTCAGTGGCACATTGCTTCTGATCTTGGTGTCTCCATATAGCTAACATGGTTAGTAACCATGCATTTGCCCAAATCCCCTTTCAAAGCCATCTAAGCTAGTGATCACTACCACATATTGTCATCATCCCCTTGCTGATATTCAGAGTACGTACATTACAGCATGGTCTGAATCACCCTGGTGTTAGTGACATAGTGTTAGTACATAGTGTTAGTGACACCATAGAGTACGTAGATGCCCTGAGCATCCTCACAAGTAGCTATTTGTATTTCCATCTTCCAATGTATGTAGTTCTTTTTCAACACAAATAAACCTCTGGCCATAACTGCTTCCGCAAACAGCGCAGATAGTGTAGATATAAATGGTTTTTCATGAAAAGGTAATCCTCTTTACTTCTGCTGAATGGTTTGAAACCACTTCTTTAAGTCAAAACTTTCAACCACAGAAGCATTATGGGAACTGCAATAGTGTGTTTGTTTCTGTGGCTCAACTTTCTCCATTTCAGAAACCAATAAAGGGCTCAAAATACATGTTGGTAATCAATTCACCTGTTTCATAGTGACATCCAGAAAGAAACTACCCTTAATTAAACATATTGAGCCATATTTCCTACTGGTATAGTACTGATGGCATGTAATAAGTGTTTCTGATTTCCATCTGCCTAAAAGTTCCTTGACGTTTCATTTGGAGATAATGTTAATCTGTGGTCTCCCCCCCCCCCCTTTCTCCAATCTGTTCTTCTTGCTAGTTTGGTTAGTACAGCTGCCAGCTAGCCAGAGCCTTTTTTCCTCAGTGATGGGCCAAGTTAATCTAGGTAAACATGACCTAGGACCAACAGCTTTGACCTCATGCCATGACATTCAGTGGAAAATTTAAGCAGCTGTCCTCTCTGTACCTTGGCTGGGAATTGCCTCACTTTTATGCAATGGTGACTGTTGCTTGAACCCTGTCACAGCACACTGGCAGGAGAAATATGCAGCCCATCTGAGTTTGTTGACAACATGGATAAAGTATGTTGTTATCTTATACAGAAGGGCAGCCAGAGGAATAGCTCTGAGGTATAATCATGCTCCCTTTCTGAATGTTCCCTTTCTTTCCAAAGCATGATCCAGAGGCATTTAAAATTTTATGCAAAATAAATCAGTAATTTTGCCTATAGTCAAACCTCTGTAAAGCGATTCATGCAAACTGAAGGATTTTATTTTTTTTGCACTTATTAATTAAAGAAATTTGTAGGTTGGATATTCTTTTCAAGTGCCCTCCCAGTTTCTAGTGAAAGCACAGAAGGGAACTGAACCACCAGCTGGGATTGCAAAATGTACAATTCAAGTGTGGCAGCTTCTTAAAGTTCTCTGTCACTGGTGGTTTTTAAAGACCACTTTTAAAACTCCAAGCAATGTGAATAATAGCATTGCTTTAGTCATTTTTACCAAGATACGATTATGAAGTAATGGAAATGCAATGTACCATGATGCCATTGTGGATGAAGCCCCGCCTGTACCGTGCAGGTTTCAGATGAGGGTACTCTTCAGTGCTGGTGACTTTAATACCCCAGACTTTCTTCCAGGCTTCATAAAGCTGAATATGAACAGGGTAGACGCCAGAATGGTGTGGAGCCACTGCATAGCCCATGTCAGTTGGAATACCATGTTCCTGGAGACGAAAAACAAAGAACACTACTCCTTGTAGGACAATACTATAAAATGTCAACAAGTTTATCATTAGAGGAAGCAGTGGTCAATGATGTGGAAGCATTCATTCCAAACTGCACCACTTTGGGGAGAAATATCACCTGTCTCTTACCCTACTTATTTTTGTCTATCACTTTCCAATCATTTGCTAGTCGGTGTGTTTTCCACATATAAGGAAGGTTCTATAGCAGGACGACAAAGTGGAGGCAGAAGGGTCAACCAGGGGATCCACAACTGCTTGACAGACTTTGTTGTAAGCCCCTCTAGCCAGGAAGCAGCACCAGGTGTCACATCAAATGACTCACCAATGGTGCTTTGCAAGCCACTCTCCAGTTTTGCTAGTACAATATCTACAGCTTGCCCCCACACCCAGAAAAAAGCCTCAGGTGGTAAAGAAGGCTATATTTATTGAAAAATAACTTTTTATCATAATCCAATTAAAAATAATAAAATAAAATAAAAAACAGCCAAATTACAATCCAAATTAGTAATTTTTGGGGCTTCCCATACTCTGGACCTCTGAAGTATATCTCCAATATTTTCATCTCTGCCTTCTTCTTGTTGTTCTCATATTTTCCACATTCTGACCTTAACGCTTTAAAGTTCCCCCTCCCTGGCTGTGCGATTCTCAGTCATGTCAGAGATCATATGTCCTTTCATCCATTGGGTATAGTTTTATTTGTGTATACATATATTTTCAACTGTCAATTTGCCAGCGCAGGTTTTCTTGACTTCATTCCAATCTTCCAATCTGGGCTGATTTGATGATTTTGTTAATTGGATGTTCTTATTGGAAAACTAATAAAAATGATTTATAAAAAAGAAAAAGAAAAGAAAAACAACTTTTTAGAGCATCGCCTGATTAGCTAACCAACTAAGTGAGGGCAAGGGAATCAATGATGGCATGTGAAGAAGCATTCTTCACCCTTCTGGACATGAAAGACAGCAGGTTATTTGCTCCCTGGCCAAGGACCGGGAGAAAAGTCTTTCTCTTTTCTAAGACAGTTTTGGGTAATTGAAGCCCAACCTGAACACCTGATGCATCATTATTCAGGGTAAAAACATGACTGAAAATTGCTATAAGAGCATGTTAAATGTACGGTATCGAAGTGACCTATGCAGCCATGAATCTCGCAATGCAAATTGTTCTGAAAGCACCGGGGAAGAATTTGGTGTAACTTGAAAGCTTGGTATCTTGCTCCTTTCAAGACTAGCTCAATGCGCTGTAGAGGATTTTTCTTCTATGACTTTCCCTCTCCTTCACCTTTTCTTGATCCTTATCCTGGGCTCCTGCTCTTGAGCTCACAACTTCACTGCTGACTCACTTCCCCTTGTTAAAAATAATTTTTTAAACCCCCAGGGTTCTGATGTGGAAAAGGGTCCAGCCTTCTAGGCATAGCCTTGGGGAATAGCTTCATCAGCACCTACCAGGGTTTGATAACCTGCACCTTGTTTCAGGGCTTGCCCCGAGGCAGCAAGATTGTCATGTCTAATTTAAGGCAAGCTATTTTGCCAGAGGCAGGTGCATCATGTCTGAGTCCAACTTGCTTCTTTAGAATTCATTTATCAAATTGCATCTGCATGGGGCTTAAGGCTTAACTGCCTTGCCCAACTGAACACCCCATGCTCTAATTGGCATCCAATTGACTTTAGTGTTCCAGAATTACTGTTCTGTGTTTAAAAAACAACAACGTGTATAACCATATCCTATGATCAAATAATTGTTGCACCCTGTTATTTGGCCAAGCAGACAACATGATTTACTGGACTGTTCCTTTCTTCATTTGAAATGCCAATAAAAATGCATAAGACAAAAAATCAGTAGGGCCCTTGTCAAGCAGCAAAGGTGTTAATTATTATCACCCTTGGAAATGTCAACTAAAGTAGCTGTTAGGTTTTTTCAGTGTTAAGACACACTGGAGGAAATTTACAAGAGTAGGGAAATGTTCCCCAAAACTGACTGAACAAACAAAATAGCTCTATGTCTATATTAGATTGATAAGTGAGAAGGATAAAATCAAATAAAGTGGACAGAAGCTAACATGTTATTGAAAGGAAATTTAATATCCTTCTCTTCTTAGTTGCTGGAGATGAAATTTAATATGTAATAAATCGGTGGCCTTTTTTCTGAAAAAACAAAACAAAAACAAGGCTATATTCCATACTGAAAATGTAAAGTGAACAAGGGATCTTTGATGCTTGATCACTATAAAATATTGGAATGTTTACATAAGGTTGAGTGATCCATTCAAGCATCAGTAAATTCTGATACTGTACATTTCATTGCTTCTGTCAAAATGCCAAAATTAGTCACCTCCTGTTTTCACAAGTTCTAGAAGTGCAATATGTGCCCTTGCAAAGTGAATTATTTACTCTTAACACTTCTGGCTTTAGACTTGGCATCTGTAGGAAATATAAAGGGATTCCCTATTACATGCGGATATTCTTACTAAAAGTAAAATGGTACTGGTTGTTTCACTTCAGTACTCTTTGCACTTCAGTACATTAGTTTGAATGCTTAAATGAGCACCTTTCAAACTTGCAGTTCTGCTAGGCACATTCCTTGCATCAAAGGCTTTACCAAATGCTTTTTGAATCAAGATGATGACAGAGAACAATGGATGAGTTGGGATAGCTCAGTTGGTAGATCATGAGACTCTTACGCTCAGGGTAAGGCAAAAGGTTCTTGCACTGAAGGAAGGTGGACTCAACAATTCTATGATTCATGTAACTTCTTAGTAATGTATAGAGATGTTACTTTCTATGGAGCAAGGCCAAATCAGAGACAATGATAAATATAAGAGTAAGGTAAAGGTAAAAGACCCCTGGACTGTTAAGTCCAGTCAAAGGTGACTATGGGGTGCAGCGCTCATCTCTCTTTCAGGCTGAGGGAGCCGGCGTTTGTCCATAGACAGCTTTCTGGGTCATGTGGCCAGCATGCCTATACTGCTTCTGGTGCAACGGAAGACTGTGACGGAAACCAGAGCAGTGCACGAAAACGCTGTTTACCTTCCCGCCACAGCGATACCAATTTATCTACTTGCACTAGTGTGCTTTCGAACTGCTAGGTTGGCAGAAGCTGGAGCAATGGGAGCTCACACCATCGTGCGGATTCGAACCACTGACTTTCTGATCAGCAAGCCCAAGAGGCTCAGTGGTTTAGACCATAGCACCACCCACTCCTGTTACAGTACTATAAGAATAGTAATATGCCTGTTGACTTATTGGCAACTAAATTTGTTGGGTGTGATTTAGAACAATGATGACAACACCCCTGACACATTAAAGTCAATCACATATTTGATATCCTGTCTAGTTTGGAGGATCTGTAACCCGGAGAAAGTGCATCCAAAAAGAAGCATTGGACAGCTTGAGCTTCAGCAGATGCTTGGGTAAATTGAGTGCTGAACACTAGCTGAAAAATTATAAAAGAACCTGCTTCTTGAACAGAAGTGTTCTCGACATATCATAACAGTGGCGTAGCGTGGGGGGTGCAGGGGGGGCCAGCCGCACTGGGCGCAACATCTGGGGTTAGGGCAAATCCACGGGTTAGGGGGCGCAAATCCACGGGTTAGGGGGCGCAAATTACTTGCCTTGCCCCGGGTGCTGACAACCCACGCTACGCCACTGTATCATAATAAAACCCAATTGGGTTTTACTGCCTGCATACTTGCCTCAAGTAAAAAGATAGGGACTTAAAAAAACCTACAGCTGTAATGTCTGGGAGTGGCCTTTATTGAAATACCCCACAGAGGAAGCTGCCCTGAAAGTCCCATGTATTTGTGGCCCTGAAACAGACACCTGTCTGTTTTAACATAGAAGATCCAATGTTTCTAATAGTCTGAGAAAGAAAATCGTTTTGTCCTCTGTTGGCATAGCAAGGCTAGATGAAGAAGCGATCCCTGCTGAATTGCTTTCAGTTTTGTCAAAAGCAGAGAGGTGATATGTTGGCTCTCAGCATTTTCTAAGCTGTCACCTTGCTGAATTAAAAGATTTGCATAAGCTCTTATCTACTTTTAGCACTGGAATGTGTTTTTTCTAGTATTGTTCAGGCAGGCTGAGACTTCCCCTAGGAGATTATTTTTTTTACTGTGTCAGCTTAATGCATTATTTTATTTTTGTAAAGTTTCAAAAATTTTTTTTTCATTTTGAACCTATCAACAACCCTTCCAGTTTTCAGTATTTCAAAGTATTACATGTTTATCCTGCTGTGTGCAATTGAGGACTACAGCTTTAATGATTGTGTGGCTTGTGAATATTCTGGCCACAATCCACTGAAATCAATAGGGATGAGGTAGGGAGCTCTGATAGATATTCATGGAGCTGCATTGTCTTATGCCTGACTGCAAGAAAGAGCTTAAGGTGCATTTTGGAAAAGGGAGCCAGGAACCACAATGAGAGCATGTGCTATGGCTCGTGTTATCTAAGGGTGGAAGTGAGATTTGGGGCCTTATCGGGCTTTAATTCCCTCCCAAAAAATGTGTGTGTGCGTGAAGGTCCTCTGAGCCTCCTGATATATCCTTCTTGTTGATAGCAGTGTCTAAGTTTACTATTAGCATATACGATACATTGCTCTGCACTGCAGCTGGGTCAAATTTAGCAGTAGCCTAGTGCTAAAAAGGGAGGCAGGTGGTGCTGTGGGTTAAACCACAGAGCCTAGGACTTGCTGATCAGAAGGTCGGTTCGAATCCCCGTGATGGGGTGAGCTCCCATTGCTCAGTCCCTCTCCTGCCAACCTAGCAGTTTGAAAGCACGTCAAAGTGCAAGTAGATAAATAGGTACCACTCTGGCGGGAAGGTAAACGGCGTTTCTGTGCGCTGCTCTGGTTCGCCAAAAGTGGCTTAGTCATGCTGGCTGCATGACCCGGAAGCTGTACGCCGGCTCCCTCAGCCAATAAAGCGAGATGAGTGCCGCAACCCCAGAGTCGGTCACGACTGGACCTAATGGTCAGGGGTCCCTTTACCTTTTAGTGCTAAAAAGGGATGCACAGCAAAGCTACAGCCTTTCCTTTGTGTGGCATGACCAGTTTCCCAATGTTCAGGTAAGGAGACTGAGAACTATGCTGATGTGAAAAACACTATAAAAATGTTTATGTGTATGTAATATCAGCATGTTGTCTCAAAAAGGCATCTGCAAATCCAGGTAGAGTTGCATGAATATATTTTGATTGATGTAGACAGTTCATTTCCTTCCATTATTGCCTTCTAACACTCGCCTCCCTTCTGGTTTTGACGGTGGCTGAGGTTATTGAGAAGGCAACACTTGGCAGAAAAGAGAGGCTGTAACTAAGGCCGAAAAAGCTTCTGACAGTGATGTAAGTGTAAATATTATTTTGCTTCTATGCTGAATTTTATCACCCACCCACCCACCCCAAACAAGTGGGCCACTTATGATTACACTGTATGTGCCAGAAACATCTTCCCTTCATCCAGCTTGGATGGTAGTTTTGGTATAAATAGCAACATCACATCTTGACAACTTTTCTTAGAAATTGTGCATTTATAGAAGGCTTATAGAAGCATGCAATTCAGCTTCCCCCGTCCTAACAAATTGACATCCGTTTCAATATTTAGGGAAACGTAAGAACAGTTACCATTTTACTGAAATCTTACTGATGGGCTGAATAATTACATAATGCTTCAGAATAAAGGCTACACTCTGAAAATGATAGATACTATTTCTGATTCTGAGAGTTTGGATTTGATATCCTGCTTTATCACTACCCGAAGGAGTCTCAAAGCGGCTAACATTCTCCTTTCCCTTCCTCCCCCACAACAAACACTCTGTGAGGTGAGTGGGGCTGAGAGACTTCAGAGAAGTGTGACTAGCCCAAGGTCACCCAGCAGCTGCAAGTGGAGGAGCGGGGAAGCGAACCCAGTTCACCAGATTATGAATCTAACGCTCTTAACCACTACACCACACTGGCTCTGCTCTTGGGGAGGACATGAAACTCTTTCCTAGTTGGGATTTTGCCTCAGCAGCTTGTTATCTGGTGTCTCAGGTACAAAATAAACCAATATATTGGGATTTGTGTATTTGGAACAGAAGGACTGGAAAGATTTAAATGTTCCACCTTCCATCATGTAGGGACTGCCTTATAAGAAGCCAGACCATTGGTCCATCCAGCTCAGAATCATTTGCATTAACTCACAGCTGCTCTCAAAGGTTTTAGACAGGAGTTTCCCCCAGCCCTATCATGAACTCAGGACCATCCTACATAAAGCAACTGCTATACTGAACTATGGACCTTCCTCGGCCAATGCAGTGAGGCATGAGTCTCCATGTCAAAGCATGTCTGTTAACATGGAATAGTTGTTTTGGAATGAAGTGGTGGTAGGTAGGTGGGGGTGGGTAAAAATGATTTTTTCAGTATCACCACCAAATCAAGATTCTCTGGGTGCTTATGGGGAAGGCTTGAGTGCTTATTGTTATTTATTTCAAATATTTAAATTGTTTATATCCCACTTTAAAAAAGGAAATGATCAAAGCTGCTTATGGTGAATAAAATGTAGGGAAAAATGCAGCATAAGAACAGTATAAAAACAGATGATTTAGACCAGGGGTCCTCAAACTATGGCCCACGGGCCAGATTCAGCCCGTTAGGGCCGTAAACCCGCCCCGCCCCCATGAGCCCACCCCTGCCAGTGGTTCCACTCTACCCACTCGTATCTCTAGTTATCTGCATGTCTACTTTCGCACTGGGCATTTTCCAAAGTCGGGCCGGAAGTGCCCTTGAAGGGGTGATCCTTCCTGCGCCTCTCTCTCTCTCTGGTCCTCCCAGGCTTTCTCCCTGCTGCTGTGAGGGCCTTTCCATGTCTCTCTATGGCAGTGGTGGTGCTGCGCAGCCTGGTAGACCCTGTCTGCAGGACCTGCCCATGGCCATGTGGCTGCTGGTGGCCCTGGCTGATGGGCAGTAGGCCATGGCAGCGATGGCAGCCACAGTGGGAGGCCCTCTGGTGCTGGCTGTCCACCTGGCGGGGTCTGAGGAGCAGCTACTGCTGCTGTGCGCTGCACTGCTGGAGGCTGAGGCGGCCTCGGGGCCAGATCTGTGGCTGGGCTGGGCCTTCCTGAGGCAGCTGACCCTGGCGGCAGGGAGGCACGTGTGGGTCTGGCCCATTAGGAGGCCGCCTCACATATCTGGGAACTGAATGCAAGACCTCTAGTCTGGAGGGAGAGTAATGCCCCTAAATCTGGCTAATGCCACCCCCCCCCCACGGGGCAAGGGTAAAGTTATCCAACTTTGGTGCGGCTTTTTAAGTATTGTATTTTTCCTGTTTTTTGTGTGCTACAAAAATGTGCAGTGTGCATAGCAATTTGTTCATATTTTTTTCAAACTATAGTCTGGCCCCCAACAGTGTCTGAGGGAAAGTGAAGTGGCCCCCTGTCTAAAAAGTTTGAGGACCCCTGATTTAGACCTACTAAAATCATGGATCTTATCATTTCCTCAAGGATGATATCTGTAAAATAAGCAATGTGGACCTGCTCTTAAAGATATTGTAAAAACTAGAGGTTACTCACTAGTGCAAATTCCTTGTTGAGGATCATCTGTTCTACCAGGGATGACTCGTTGTGGAAGAGATGAGGTTGCATGTGGCTCCACATGTGAGGAAACCACCAGAACTCATCCACAGAACTCAACAAGAGATCATCACCTTCATCTTCCTCAATGGTTCCTACAAAATGAATAATATTATCTTCTGGTGTGGACATGAACAACTTTTTCAAGGTTGACGATGGTTGATACTGGAGTTTATGTAACTTCATTTTTAATAAACTTCCATATCATGTTTATAAAAGGCAACATCAAAGAAGAATGGTTACCTGTGGAGGATTCCATGCACTGAGCATCACATATTAACTTGGTGTCTGGAAACATTAGCACAGTATGGATCCGTGGCCCATAGGTATGTAGTGCTAGTATGCTGATGTTGCACATCCATATGCCACAAGTACATCATTATCCCAAGTGTATTGAACTCAGAACAGCTAATTTTTTAAAAAAGCACCAATATGCTGTTTACACTGGACATGAATATAAAAACCTGAAGATTTGCATTGTTACAGTCTACCAGCATAGCTCAAGACTGAGCTGTCATAATCAATGCAAAATCCAGTTAGATCAGCTGGACATCCTGCCATTATCATAACTACGGCTGGTGGAAATGCATGAAGGGATTTCTTTGTTGCACAGCCTAGGATGTAATCCATTTCGTCTCCACCCTGACGATTTCTCCCCCTAGCATACAGCAGTGGAGGCCAGTTCATTAGGCGAATGGGGCACTGTTTCACCAATTGGAGTCTGTTGTTTTACTGCCAATCAGGAGTTAGCTCTGCCTGCGATTGGCTCTGGTTCTGCCTACTGCTGGCCTCTATGCTTTCTGCTACACCAGTCCCAATGCGCACACAGAGGCTAGGAATCAGAAAGTCTCTAGTTCAAATCTTCCATCTGCTTTGAACGCACAGGGTTGCCTTCAGCAAGCTACACTCCCTCAGGGCTCTTCCAGACTTTGCTTGTCCTGTGCCTAGAAAGCAAGGATCCAAGCTTGTCCCATGCTTGTCCCATGCTTTCTGGGCACAGATTTGAGCAGTTTCCCCCTCAAAAACCTGCTCTTTACCACTGAACTAGAACAAATATCATTCCATGGAAAACCCATTTGATGTTTGCTCCAATTCAGTGGTAAAGAGCGGCTTTTCCTGAGGAAAAGTGGCAGGAAAGTCATCAGTCTCCCCATCTGCAATATGGGAGATAATAACACTAACTTAATTTATGGTTTTGGGGCTGCTTTAAGTATTACAACTAGGTAATACCAGTCATGGGACTGTTGTCTTCCACATGATGGAATTCTAACAATACCTATGTAGCCCTTGAACACCTGAAAGCACTATACAAATGCTTACTGGTGTTGTTATTGCTGGCTGATACTGGATTTTTCTATGGCTACTGTCCCATTGTTATTCTAGTATGTCAGTTAGGCTTCCTGTTCATGCATCTTTGCTTGTCTTTTTGTTGTGTTTATTGATTAAACTATGATATAAGCCGACTCAAGGTATTTTAGCTGCAACAGAAAGGTGGGATAGAAATGTTTTTATAAATGTCAGCCATGATGAATACTGTCTCTTCTCTTTTAAGGGCTAGACTACCAAGAGAAAATGTTCAAAAGTTCACATTTTTCATGGATAAGGCATGACGCTTGGAGAGTGATGGTTTCTTTGAGTAGTGGTGATAGGCATCAGTGCAGAAGCAACAATTAAACTCTATTAAAGCTGCTTCTTTCCCAGGTTTATCACCCAAGCAATTCCTTTTTAAACTGCAATGCTGGCATAAATATTGTTATCTAGGTTCCGTAGTGCTGGCAGCATGTGTTTCTCTTATTGTACTAAAAGCCTGTGGTCCTCCAGGTCTGTGTTCAGTTCTGAAACTGGGAATGTAAGTGCACGGCTGGATTAGACCAAAGGGCAATCTAGTCTAGCATCCTACTTGCCACAGTGGCTAACAAAATGCCTCTAAGAAGTTCACAAGCAGGACATCTTGACAATGACCTACTCCAGCTGTTGGCCATCCTCCATGCATCACTGCTGGCTGGCATGGGATGTTGTGAGCTTTCAAACAGGAGCACTCACTCATTTTCAAATGGACATAAGCAAGATCAATGAAAGTAGGACCTCCTGCTCACAACCTGCTGGCCTCATTCCTATGGACATCACTCCCAGCTGCCCCTTCCCCAAGGGCTTTGGGGTGCACAAAGGAGGTAGAAAGCACTTCCTTCAAGACCCTGACTGAGCATGTTTTGTTGTAGGGGATGGTATGCTTATGTATCCCTAAATGCAGAATCGGAAAGTAGCGTGCAATAGCTATGTGGAGCTCTTATAACTGTGATAGTATTATAAACCTTCTGACAGATTCACAATTCTGTTTTCCTTTCTGGAACCCTGTCAACTCAACTTTAGGGATGGAGAAGTGAATTGTGCATTAAGGAAGAAGTCAATAAGGCATAGCAGTTTCAATGTGCTAATAAAACATGTTGAGCATCTTACATTAAAAGCCTCCTTGGGTAAACAAGCCACATTTACGGTAATTAAAGAATACCTCTCCATGTTTTATTTATAATGAGTCAATAAAGTGTATGTTTGCATGGAGAATACTTTGACATGCTGCCTCTAAGCTGAAGTGACAAAAAACAATGCTAACTTTTAAAGTGGGATGTGCTTTGGATCTAGGACGCCTGGCATATGCACCACAGCAGGTCTCTTAATGGAAGGCACTGACGTGCCTCAATTCCTTGAGTTGTTTCATGGTCTTTGAGTGAGCCTTTTAAACTGCTGGGGAATACATAGTTGTAGGCACATGCATACCATCTCTGTCTTGGAATAGTCACAAATTCAATATTGATAATGTTTGAGTCAAGTGGGAAATAGAAAGCATTAACAGTCGGTATGTGATACAAATTTTATCAGTGAATTCCCAAAAGGCATCCAAGACAGATAGGAGGAACAAAAAGAAAATAAGTCAGAATGAGCAACAGTAGGGGCAAAATCTTTCTCATTAGGAAAGTGAACAGCACTGGAAATACAAGGTCTTTCCAGGGTTTATATTGGCATGAAACATTTCAAATGTGGATGTACTTAGAGAGGTTGGTAAAGTGACCTCTTCCTTCACCAACCCCTCCAAGTACACTCACATTTGAAATGCTTCATGCTGATATAAATGATGGGAAGAACTTGTATTCCTTCTTGTAGGAAGGATATTACTTTAATCCAAGAGTGATGATTGCAAAGCGTTTATCTATTCTGCAACAATTTATGAGATGACTGAGACACTTCTAATGGATGGTCAGTAGTCTTAGACATCTTCAATATCTTACAGCTTGTTCAGGTCTCACAGGAAATCATGCCCTTTGACCTGGAAGGAACCCCTTTAACCTGAGTATTACTCCAGGGCTGCTTGTTTTCATGCAGCAGTGAGGAACTTTAACTATCCTTAAAGGGAGTCTTTTATTGCTCATCATGTAACAGGGAAGAGCCCAGCACTTGGGGGGGGGGGCGAGCGCCTTCCAGGATTAAGTGATGTGAGTCTGTGAGCATGGCTCAAATTGAACTTTGCTCTTCTTCACTTGGTTTGAGCCAGCAGAAAGTGCTTCCACTCATGCAAGGCAAGGCATATATTTTTTTTTTTTGCCAGTCCCCCTTACCTGCAGCTTCCCCCCTTATGATATTGCATAGTGCTCCAGGAACAAATTTTTAGGGGGCACAGAGACTTTGGTGGATAGAGGAGACAGTAAAAAACAGGTGCTCTGTGTTGTGCAACCATAAGTGCTTTCTGCTAATGCACAGTCACCAGTGGAGAAAACCTATTCTATTGCATATTGTTATGGGACTGGGAGTTGGGTTGGACGGCCTCTCAGAATCCCTTCCAACTCAATGAGTTTTGAGCTAAGATTTCCCTGAATAGGTTCTCTGTCGGTGTAGGTTGCCTGACACATACCTGATAAGAGTCTTGGAGTCTTATTAATAGCCCTGGTAAAATTGCCCAGTACCTTCTCTTTGTTAGGGAAATTAGCTGGTGGCTCTCTATAGCTGGCCTTAACAACAGTTGAGGAACTGACCAGGGACTGTTCTGGGAGAGATTGACATTTTAGAAAAGAGAACATGTCTGCCTTCAGCCACCTCCTTCCGCTTGCTGGAGATGATGTCAACAAGCTTTGCATGTGAAAAAATTGTATTTTTGAGAAAGGTAGATGAAGAACAGGTAGAGAGCTGAACTGGCACTGGACATATGCTCTGGATGACTTCCATCGTTGCTTTTCTTTCTGCCCGGAGATTTATTAGTTATTTGGTATGTATTTAGTATGCTGCGCCACTGAACTCCAAGCTTCCGTATCTTGAAGTCCCAATAGCTGGGACAGCTAGTTGTCAGGGATGATAGGAATCGGTTTTCCAGATGTTTCTGGACTACAGCTCCCATGATCACCTTGGCTGGTGAGAGGATGAAGGGCAGTATACAAATTTAAATAAGAATAAGAAAAGCAGCAGCAACTGTCCCTGGGGATCCCCAGCGCTAGAGCTGACATCACTACAGTAGCAATTACATGTCCTTGCAGAGTCTAGACAAGACGACCTGCCAGAAGTCTTGACAAGGAGACCTGCAAAAGTACAAATCCCTGGGCAGCCCATATTGCTTTCACAGCTTGGATAATAATCTTTGTTTTATTATTTGCCACTGGCTACTTTCATATATTCTCTCAGGTGGCGTGTCAACCTGCTCTCTCATAAGTTGTTCTCTTCAGAATGAAACCTTTACTCAGCTGCCACATACACAAAATATCTTGCAGTGAGAGCTCATCCACAAGATAATCCCAAACTGCAGAAAATAGGCCACCCTGAATCCCCAGAGGATTTTGTCAATATGCATTCGCCCCATAGACATCAGTATGCTTTTAGAAACTTGCCCGAGGTTGCAAAATTATTTGCACATAGAGTAAGGCCAGTATAGACATGGCACCATCAATGTAGCTAAACCATTTCTGTGTAGCATTCGGCAGGGCCAGTGTTTTAAGTAAACTGTCGTTTGCAGCAGGTCACAGCAGAAAAAGGCTTCTCTACTATGTGCTAAAGATGCTTGTCATGAAGGGGTTGAATAATAGTGAGACTGGTGGAGCCAGTTTAAGTTGCAATTTCAGCTGAATTTGGGGGAACCACTTGAAGCATCCGCTGTGTTAAGCTCTTTCAACTGCTTTTGTTTGATTTGCTCATTGCAAATCAGCTGCAAGTCTGTAAATTTTTGATAATAAATCTGATTTGCAATGGGGGTTGATTGCAACTGTAGGCTGCTTCTGGTACTGGAGGCAATACGTTTAGACTAAACTAGATGCCATTGGCAGCCATCTTTATTAATTGGTCAAATCCCTTTTAAAGGTATCTAAGCTGATGGTCATCACTGTATCATGTGGTAGAAATGGCCATAATGTAACCTCCCAGGGCTATTGTGAGGATCAAATGGGGTGAGGGAGAACCATGTACACCAGATAGAAATGTAATAAATTAAAAATAAAATAAATGTCCATACACACATTTGTGTGATCATGGTCAATACCTTTTGTATCTTTATTTCTGCCGTTTTAACAGTTTTCTAAGAAAAATGTTGGAGCCTGGATCAAGGAAGCAGTACCAGACTCAAGGGGAAAACACTGAGCATTTTACTGCCCTAAAACTCTGCTTACCCTTAAAGCTGTATCTTCACGGAGAAATATAGAAAGGAGGATGACA
This sequence comes from Podarcis muralis, assembly GCF_964188315.1. NCBI lineage: Eukaryota > Metazoa > Chordata > Lepidosauria > Squamata > Lacertidae > Podarcis > Podarcis muralis. The sequence continues at coordinate 27,017,552 of NC_135663.1, forward strand.
TTGGGAAAGTAAAGTTTAAACATGTAAGAGGCGTGAAATAAGCAAATGAGGGCAGATAGGAAATGCAAGAAGAAGTCTGGAAGCAGGTAACGCTAATCTGCAGAATCAGTGGGCGGGTGGGCAGAATCAATTAATTACTTAGAACTGGAAAGGTGAAGTAATCCTCTTTTCATTTAATTTAAATTCCCCTTAATCCAAATCTTTTCTCCCTTGGGTAGGGCAGTGCACTTTAAAAAATAAATAAATCCCACAGTGACTCCTCACTTAGGCGGCGGACATATTTTGGTCACCTCAGTTCGTAGCCGTGTGAAGCAAAGGCGGAATGTGCACCACACAAATGTGACTCCTGTCAAAAGTGGACAGAGAACTTGGTTTTACAACTTTCTGTCTCTTATTCTGCTTGACAGGATAAGAAAGCCAAAGATGGCACCAGCTTTGCCTTGCCTTGCGTTGGCATAAATACCTGGCAGTTATGTCTACTTCTTTTTTTTTAATCCTTCAACTGAGATTATCTGTTTAGGAGAATGATCCACAGTGCTTTCATATTCACACACACACACACACACACAGAGAGAGAGAGAGAGAGAGAGAGAGAGAGAGAGAGACTGTATATACCATTTACTTTAGTATGTTTTAGAAATCCACTCACCAATTCAGAAGAGCCATTCCTGACAGTGCCAGCTCTAGGCTTTGGAGGAACTTTGGGCAAGAAACTCCATGGGCTTCACTGCCTCACTAGGACCACATCCTCACTAACAATTTCACCAGCTGCAGTTACTGCCCCTCATCAGTGCTATCACTGGCTTCCTTGCCAGCCAGCCAGCCAGCAAGGAAGTGGGCACTGGCACCTACTCCTTTTAAACTGTCACTAATACCATGGTTTGGACCAGAGGGAGAAGAGGTGAACAAGCACATTGCGATGAAGAAGGGAGGGAGCAGTTCCAGGGGACTCTTGTCAGTGCCCCCATTGCTGGGGCAGGGACTCTTGGTAGGTACCCCAAAATGCTGACTGCTGATGCCAACCCAGATCCAGAAGATCAAAGTTCTTTAGTCAGCAAACATATATATTGGTGAACCATTTTTCCTGATGATGAAGGGCAATTTCTTCACTGATATTTTTTAAAGGATGAATCATTCAAAATTCCAATATCATAACTAATGTTAAATTACATTTAGAGAGGGAAATTCTCACAACGTTATTTTTTAAAAATGAAATATAATTTCAGTATTCTGTTACCAGCTACTGAGCATGCCAAGACAAAATTGTTTCAATGTATTTCACCTGCTTAACCTGAAACTAAATGATTCCTTCTTACCTGTGTGGTAAAACTTTCCTGAAAATCCAAGGTTGAAGGTAAAATTTGCAACCTGAGTGCGTAGTAAAGTTTGAGTCTCTAGTAAGGCCTGAAACAAATAAGAAATAGCACGCATTTAGAAAAAAAAGCCTCTTTTTTAAAACTGATGTTTCTTGGGCTATAGCATTTAGAATCCTTGAAAATATGATCATATATCAGTGAATTCCACTTCCCATCTCTAATCTAACCTAGAAACAGGTACAGATAGGTAGCCGTGTTGGTCTGCCATAGTCAAAACAAAAAAAATTCCTTCCAGTAGCACCTTAAAGACCAACTAAGTTAATTCTTGGTATGAGCTTTCATGTGCATGCAGTGTATCTGAAGAAGTGTGCATGCACACGAAAGCTCATACCAAGAACTAACTTAGTTGGTCTTTAAGGTGCTACTGGAAGGAATTTTTTTTGTTTTGACTAGAAACAGGTGTAAGACTTATGTTAAGGAAAACTAACATTACAGTTTAAAATTTATCATTAGATTTTATAAATTTGCATTGCAATCACCTGCATGTTTATCCAGAAGCAAATCCCACTTTAGTCAACGGGAATTACTCCCTAGTAAGTGTGCTTAGGGTCACAGGCTAAGTTCAGTGACCACAGAAACTCCTAGTGATGTGGTGATGACAGAACATCTGGATCTGGCTCACTGTTTGAATTGAGGTCTGTGTTTTCTCCACCTGTGTTTCAAATTGCATTTGCACTTGCTGTATGCACCAGAGAGGGAGCTGGGTTAACTTCTGCCAATGCACATTAACTGATTTGTTTCCCTGTGTCTTCAACACTTCTCCCTGTGTCTGCAACACTCCAACACTCCTATTCAATGAAGTAGTCATTTGTGCAAAGGGACCTTCCTCAAAATTATCTGATGGACTGGATTTAGGTTGTCAATTTGCTATTAATGTTTTAATCTTATAGTTCATGGGTTGCCAACACGGCACCTATGGATGCAATGGTGTCCTTGATGTCTTCTCCTGAGATGCACAAATCTCTGAACCAATTACTCCCACCCTTACTGCCACGAGGCCATGAAGTGGTTTGGGGCGGTTACCTTTTCTTCCCTTGAAAAGTACATACAGCTGAAGGAGGAAGTTGGAAATATGACGGTCTTCCTCACTTTCTCTTTCAGTTCTATCTACTTTTCAAGGCTCTGATCAACTCTGCTGCAGTGTCCAAAGGAAAGTGGCACCCACAGCACTCACTCAAAAATCTTCATGTGCCCTAAAAATGTTGGCAACCGCTGTTTTAGGTACTCTGAGATGTAAGCAGTCACTAGATTTATTAGAGTTGGTCAGTTTGGATAGCTCAGTTGGTTAGAACATGGTGCTGATAATGCTCTAGGTCAGTGTTTCTCAAACTCGGGTCTCTGGCTGATTTTGGACTACAACTCCCATCATCCTTAGCTAGCAGGCCCAGTGGTCAGGGATGATGGGAATTGTAGTCCAAGAACAGAGAGACCCAAGTTTGAGAAACACTGGTTGTGGGATTGAGCCCCATTTGGGACAACTGCATTTTCCTGCATTGCAGGCGGTTGGACTAGATCATCCTCAGATCCCTTCCAGCTCTATGATTCTATGAATCCCATTCAATTACCGGTATATTTTACGTAGGTTAACCACTGTTTCTAAATTAGTTGCTTGTCAGTCTATTGAACCATAGGAGGAGCAAAATGTATACATTTAAATTGAATCAATGTGGTTAATTTTTTTTTTTGCACGTGCTTACTGAATTTGTATTCTAAAACTGAATGTAATTAGTGGATGCGAATGCTTACATTGTCCTCTGTATAAAATAAATAAACCACATTGAACAGCAAATATTAGTATTAAACTCTCCCTTCACTTTGCCCCCCCCCCATCTATTCTAAATTAGATGTAATATGTGCTTAATACATTATTTATCTGTTCTTAAAGAAAAGTATTGGAAGTCAGTAGCCAGCATTCAGGGAAAACAATCAGATTAAAACTGGTATGATAGGAAGCATATGGCAGCAACATCCCAGAGGCACACTCAGTGCTGCTATAATATTTAAAGTTTGGCGGTGTCATTACTTCTAACAGCAAGGCTGGGGTGGTTTGGAAGCAAAACACGCACACATACCCATAAGGGAGGCATGTCTACATACTTAAGTGGAGTCCCTAGGTAAGTAAAAGTATGCAAGTTTATAAACTAAAATAAAAAAAAAGTTTTAACAAGCAGCCACCACCCACCGTAAGAGCCTGACAAGAATCTGCAAATATTGAAATGTTGCAATGAGTGTTAATTTTTAGAAAGAACAATAGTAGGGAAGATGGAATTGGTTTGCTCAAACGCCTAACAAGCTGAGAAGGCATATTTCACGAGCAGGTAAATTAGGTTGGGAAGGATGTATGCTGTAAGATCAAAACACTCCAGAGATATTTCAGGAGGAAAGAAAGGGGAAAACACACTTTTTCTGTTTCCCATTCTCTACAACCCCCTTCTCTTACTGCCATAGAGTTTTAAAATGCTAAGGTTCAAAGCTGGCAGCCAGCCTAAAGTAAGTGGGAATGGACTGAGAAGTATAATAAAAATTATGCTTCTCGTAGACTTCAAATATGAAATCATATTTGTTTTTAGATACTTCTACCCCCTCCTCCACCCATTCATGAGTTTAGCCATTTCCCTCTCATTGAAACTCAACGTAGTTTCAGGATTTTTTGTATATATATATATATTTTAAAGAACAGAGTCTTTCAAATCTGGTGAAATAAATATTGCTTCTCAAGGAAAGTATAATCAGGAATCTTTGCATTCAGAAAGGCTCACATCAGAATGCCTAGTTTAGCAGTTTGTATTCAACAAAGGCACCAAATGAAGCACTTCAGTCACTCAGAATCTTTGTGGAATTGTTGGTTTCATTATATTAATTGCTTCTCTCCTTTGTTCGTAGGAGTATGAATCTCTCCTCAGTGTCCATAGGATAAGTCTCTTTATTTATTTATATCTTGCTTCCACTCAACAGCATTTTAGATTCATCCGTGTAATTACATTTTGTAGGTTTGAGTTGCCTTGTCTTTATTCTTCATAATTGTCACATTTATTAAGGCAGGAGTGATATTTTCCCAAAATGTCCTTGTTAATTACAACTATCTCCTTCATTTGCATAATAAACTTTTTTGGGAGGGGTGGGCGCTAGTTCTCCGGGAACATTTCATGGCTAATAGGAAGCAATTTGCTTTCCTTTATTAAGTACATTAAAACTTCATGCCCCAGACATCATTGACTGTAAACATTTGATTCTGCTCAAATTTAATGCACCAAGGCTTTTTGCTCTGCCATATTAGCTTTATTTATGTGCTGTGTTCTGGATTGTTAGCTACTAATGAGACTTCAGCTCTTATTGCTCTAAGGCCTGAAACACTAACCTCATTTTAATGAGATCATTATTTGCTGTCTTCTGAATGGAAGACAACAAATTTGCCTTTTAATTAAAGGTCAAAACACCTCTAGCTAAGGAGAGTGAAGAGGTTATCAAATCCTTAGAGAAACCAGAGGAATAGCTTTTTTCTCTCTGCCTTACTTCTGCGCCAAGAAAAGGGAAAACCAGACTGGGTGGGCAATGATTCCTCTGGCACAGGAAAGCTCTAAATATAAGCTAAGTGATAACAACACTAAAATGTGGGAGCTATGGGTCCCGAGACGTTGTAAAAAACAAAAGTCAGCCAAAGTAATTAAAGAGGCTTTGCTTCTAACCCAAAAGGTCTGCCTCGATCAATACCTCTCTTGAAGCCAGATCCCTTGTTTGCATGAGGAATAGTTTATAAAGGTAAAGAAGACAGGTGCCGGATTAATTGAGTAACCCCCCCACCTAATCTCATATTTCTTATCAGAAAATGGAGGCAAGTCTAATCAATAACCTGAGCCATTTTAGTATCACATGCATGGATGTGACTAATTGAATACTTATTTTGTCTATGTTGTAAGGATATGCAGAGAGATATGGAAATGCCATGGAGACTAGAGCTAGTCTGCACATGCCTCTCTTTCTGTGTGTGTACCTGGGCAGCCGGGTTTAATGGCTCAGTTACAATTACAACCTTGAAATCTGTTCTACAATACAGCTCTCAAAAAGGGGGGAAACTGAACGATAGAGTACAGTGGTACCTCGGGTTACAGATGCATCAGGTTACAGACGCTTCAGTTTACAGACTCCGCTAACCCAGAAATAGTACCTCAGGTTAAGAACTTTGCTTCAGGATGAGAGCAGAAATTTAGCGATGGCAGCAGTGGGAGGCCCCATTAGCTAAAGTGGTGCCTCAGGTTAAGAACAGTTTCAGGTTAAGAACGGACCTCCAGAACGAATTAAGTTCTTAACCCGAGGTACCACTGTACATTTATATTACACCTTTCTTCCATCATGAAACTCAAGGCAGTGATTGGCAGGGGTGAACGAAGCATGAACGATACCTGGGGCGGGGCAAACCAACAGTATGGTGTATGCATGGCACCACTACGTACGGCACATGTGCGTGCCATCCGTTAAGCGGCGGGATCATCTGCTCGCGGCTGCAGCCGCCGCTCGTACGGGTGGTTTGCTGACGGTGCCGCAAACATCTGCGGGGCTCTGCTCTCTCCCTCTGCCTCACGCGCCCAGCCCTTTGCCCTGCTCCATCAGAAGAGTCAGGCGTTGGGTGTGCAAGAGAGGGAGAGCTGGGCAAGTCACTCTCTCTTTCCCTCTCTCCGCCCACACGTGCCACCCACACCCCATCCCATTCCGCCCGAGACAGCAGCAATGACTCTGAGGCAGTGGTGGTTAGAGCAAGAGCAGATGTGGGTGGGGATGGTATGCCTTGGGGAGGCGGTGGCCTTTGCCACCCCGTGGGGTGCCCTCTTGTCACCCTGCCAGAGATGGTGCCGGGGGCGGTGCGCTCCCTCCGCCCCCCTTTCCTACGCCACTGGCCACACATCCCATGAGATCGATGCTGTTGAGCTCAACTGAGAGGGTGCATGTGGTAGACTCAAATAAGAGGCTGGTTCCCTTGTGCTGAAAACAAAGGGATGCACACTCGGGGTTCTTTCCACTCCACACTCCAGGGGACCTGGAGCCTCTGGAAGATCATGGCAAAGAGGAGAGATTAACCTGGTCCCATCCACTGGACAGTGAAAGAGCAGCTGCAGAGAGCTTGCTTACCCTCTCCTGACACCTTGAGAGTAACACAATTGAAATGCAGGGTATAAACCATCTAAATAAATAAATAACAGCAAAAAAGAATAACACATAAAGAGCCTGCTGGATCAGGCCAATGGTTGGTCTAGTCCAGCATCCTCAGTTGGTTAGAACATGGTGCTGATAACGCCAAGGTTTCAGGTTCAATCCCCATATGGGACAGCTGCATATTACTGCATTGCAGGGGGTTGGACTAGATGATCCCCAGGTCCCTTCCAACTCTCCAATTCTATGATCCTGTTCTCACAGTGGTCAGCCTATGCGAAGCCCAGATGCAAGACCTGAGGACCTGGCTTGTTCACTCTTATAATTTGTGAAGCTAATCAAGAGCAAGACTTTCCTTTACAGGAAGCCCTTGTCTGTGTTCCTGGATGCTTGAACACTTCCAGAAACTGAGCTTTACATATACTCGTTCCAATTATATTTATATTGTTTCGTGACTACATGTTTGCTTTTATTGAACAGATTGTCTAAATATTTTTTGTAAGATGCTACAACAGCTCTAGGGAACAGGGTGTACACTTTAGTAGTTTGGTAGTTACTTTAAGACATTTTAAAAGCCCCCCCCCCATATATAATTAAAATATGTGTCAGAATCCACAACTTCAGATTTTTGGACTTTCATGGTATTCTTCATGCTTTCTGAAAACTGTGGAGTGGCACAAATAAAAAGAAGTTTTATCAGCTCTTTCCCATGTTAGCTGTACTGTAGATGCATTTTCTAACATGGTCATATTTCTAAAACTGTCTTTATTCAGTAGAGAGCAGTACTTAATTGACCTCTTACTTAATATTAATAGATGATGTACAGACTGGAAGAGTAGTAAAAAATAAAATCACATTTTCTCCCAGCTCTTCACATTAGAAGTAGTAGTACTGGTACCAATAAAACCCCTTGTGCTGCTCTTTTGTACCTCTAAGAATCCGAAAACTGTCTGGAATCTAATTACCCATAATTCAGGGTACCTGCCTGCAGCCATGCCTCTATAGGTTACCAATTTCTGCTGAGCGAGATGAATGGTGTAGCGTGGAAACAAATGCACCAATTACTCATGAGTTATTGACCATCGGTATTGTTACTACTGCAACACCCTATTTAGTTGTTTGCATAAAGCTGCTGATAATATCTTAAAAATGAATGACCAAGAGAAAAAGTTTGCCACTTTTCTAGGAAGACAAGTGAGATATATGAGGCAGGAGCCTTTCCTAATTAAGAATTGTAGACACCCAGAGTTAAATATTACTTATGGAGGCTGGGAAGAATAAACTACCTTTTGGGGCGCAAACTCCTACAAGTAATTCAAAATACATTTTCATTATTTCGTCCAGTATGGTCACTATAAACGGTGATGCAATGATATTCTAAATCTGACATAGAGTATTGTCTGGCCCTTCACACTGATCCCAGTAATATTCCTTCATTTTCAGTAACAGGGTCATTTCTTTTAAGGAAACCAGAGACTCTAGGTTAGTAAAAGAGAATCAAGATGATTGAAGATTGGAATTCTGGGACACAGGAAAACTGCTGGTTCATCCAGAAATACATAACCATCTATTTCACATGGCTGAAATGAACGGAAGAAAAGGGCATACCTCAGGCCTGAGACTCTAGCGCACTATTTTCTTCCTGCTTGAGACTTGGCATCACTTATTGGCAGTAATAGCAGTTACTACAGTGTATCTGGAAGGATATACTGCTAGGTCTCAAATCTTGCTGCTCAATCATGTCAATGGCATTGCAGTGTCCTCGAGAAGTAGTGAAACACTTTCGATTGTGCGGTTAGAAGTCTCACAACCCATCCATTATCGAAACCCTTTTATACAGGGTGGGATAACTTCACTTTGGAGAGATGACAACAGAAATCCACACTAGGAAGCTGAAGGTAGGTAAAAATAAGCCTTGTAATGCGGTGCTGGGGATTTAATAGCTATAGCTAGTTGTATCAATGGTGACATAGCCTAGTAAGCTTATCTTAATTGAGCCTTCATCAAACCATGAAAAGAGAACCTTGAAATCAGTTATACCCTTCAGCAGGAAAAAAAAATGAAATGTTAATATTAAAATAATAATAACTTTTCAAGGAGAGAAATAAAAGCATCAGTGAAAGGAAAGAGGTACAATTAAAACCCAGCATTTAATGGCCAGGATACAAGCTCTGAATGTCATGCCTTGTGCGGATATTTCTCTTTGCATCCTGCCTTTCCTGTGGACACAATGCATTAGATAATGACGATTGTGGGTTCTAGAGTTCTTTATGCTTAATGCTCACTGTGCCATTTTAACCTCTGGAGCCATCTCAATAAAATTATATTTTACTGTATGCTTGGCACGTGGTTTGTAAAGCATTTTGAGAAGATGCGTCCTTGAAAAGTGGCATATAAATTTATTAAGGGAAAATAAAATTTAATATTATGCCAAATTGTATAAACTCCACTATCTTAGCAGCCCCCACCTCCTTTCTTTTAGTGCTGGATAGCACCATGATGAATGGAGAGCTGGACCGGCAGGAGGAACTGCTCTAAGATAGGGACTCCCCAACTGGACATTAATATACAGTGGTACCTCAGGTTAAGTACTTCATTCGTTCCAGAGGTCCGTTCTTAACCTGAAACTGTTCTTAACCTGAAGCACCACTTTAGCTAATGGGGCCTCCTCCTGCTGCTGCCATGCCGCCGGAGCATGATTTCTGTTCTCATCCTGAAGCAAAGTTCTTAAGCTGAAGCACTATTTCTGGGTTAGCAGAGTCTGTAACCTGAAGCATATGTAACCTGAAGTGTATGTAACCTGAGGTACCACTGTATTTGGGGTGAATAATAAAATAAAATAAAATATATATTTACTGTTTTATACATGTTACTTTTTTGAGGTGCTGTAGAACATTGAATTCCCCTCTTAGTTTTCTGAAGGAGAGAGTAAGAATGTGTTTTAATTCCAAAAGAAAGCCAGGTGAAAATGTTCTCTCAAAACATTTCTAGTTGGAGAAACTGCACCCAGTTTCTTCAGGGAGAGAAGAAATTATCCAATAAGTTTTCAGAGGGGTGGACGCTCACCATTAGCAGTGGTAGAATTACAACTCCATTCTTTTTTCCTAAGGGCCAAGTAGTAACAGCAACTGGCTTGAATGCCATTTTGAATCCTCCATAACTTAAAGTCTTTCCGGGGGAAGGGCAGTGGGAGGATAGCTGCCACAAAAAGCATGGCGAAGTTTTGGAGAACATTCAGCAAAGTAACCTTCCTTTCAAAGCTGGGATGGAGGTAAAAGAAGGAAAATGTCACAATTTTTCTCATAAATTCATCGTCTAGGAAATTTTGGCTCAGCTATACCCTTTACCCCAGAAAGCACAGTGGGAACCCCCTGGGCAAATGTGGACCCAGACTGCAGTACTAATTGGGCTGCCCTGCAGCTGCAAATATGATACTTGCCAATTGTTTTGAGAGCCGACTGAGCAAATATGTGTATCTTTTTAATTGAAATAATTATAACTACGGAACCAGTTTTATTCCAGAAAACAGCAGCAGCAGCAGCATTGTGCTCCAGGAATCAAAAGCTGGGGAAACACTGATTTAAATCATTATGAAATATTCATTATTTATAATTAAAACGTTATTTTGGGAGGAATTACAACCACTTGTGGGCTAAATATAAATGAGATTGTCAGAGAGGGGGGGGGGAATCATTTTCTAACAATACACAACCCACTGCTTTTCCTAGTTTGCCATCTGCTTAGTTTTCCACATCTGAAAATAAATAAAAATGATGAAAATGAGTTAATGTTTTATACATCTAACTTTTGAAAGCTAAAAAGAAAGAAAGAAAATTCTTCAGGCCATTTACTGGGCCCACTAGACTTGTTTTCAGATCCACTAAAATATAATCGGACCTTTCCTCTCAATTCTTTATTATTCCTGTAAATTATTTATTTAGGTAACCTTGGTTTGTTTGTTTTTAATCCCTTCACCCTCCGTTGCATTTATCTCAAACATTTATCTTAAACTCAGTAATCTTAATTCTTTGCTCAAAATTTACTGCTTACGAACCTGCCCCAGTGGGAGGTACATGGCCTGTAGTGATATATGTGTTTTTAGCACCTCATTTCTATTGCACTCTGTGTTATGAGAGAGAGGGGGGAAGTTACTGGAAGAGTGAAGACATCTTCAAATCTCCAATTTTCCTGCAGTTGTCATGAGAGGTTGTGTTTCCTGTGGACTAGATTCACCTAACAGGATTCTCAAAACCTTTAAGTAATAGACTCTAGGCCTGTTCTTTCCACCACTGTTAAGTCCAAGGTACAAATTAAACAAATATAGGAGGTCTTCCTTTCCTTTGCCCTTTGCCAGATAGTTACAATGTTGCAAAATTACTGGGTAGTATCCAACAAAGTCAGTGTTCATGGAAGTACTTCCACATGTACCATGACAGTTCCTCTTCCTCTCCCAACTTGTCCCCTAAATATGTTCTTGGGTTTCGCTCCAACCCTCTGAAGCAGATTCAGGGTGTGTTGGGTGGGAATGTAATGAGTATAACAATCATATTCATTAGAGATTTATGGTATGGATGGAGGAATGAATGTAGGCCTATTTTTAGGCTGAAGAACACCACTCTAAAATGGAGCCTTATTAAGACTTGTGGGATTGGTAAGGTTGGCAAGCGAAGTGAGGAAGATGTGCTGAGCTCATGAGACTTGACATACAAACAGACCGATAACAAAGGACGGGTGTTGATCAAGATTGACTAATGAGGATGTGAGGAACTACGTGACAAACAACTTAGACGAGGAACTGATGGCGGTGACTCACCAGAGCTGGAATGTCTGGTTGAAAATATATAAAGTGGAAAAGTTTGCTGCAACCTGTCCTCTTGCCATAGCCTGATCAGCTATTGGTTAGAATTGGTGAGTATGATTGAGAATGTGTGTGTGTTAGGGACTGTGATTTTGATGTGTACAATACAAGTGTTTTACTGAGTTGCAACTCTCTGGGTCTACTTGTGTTTCTTTCTCCTAAAGAACCAGCTAAAAACGGATCCAAAAAGAACCATTAATTTGTAACAGGACAGGGAGAGGCAAAGAATTCCCATTACACAGACAGAAGTCCTTGCGCTAATGAGATTCCTTTGTTGGATACAACCCACTGACTGTGAAGAATGCATCACATTTTCACAATAATGATGTCCAATTTTGAACAGCTTCCTTTAAAAAAAAAAGCAACACGAATTATTTACATAACTGCCAAACATTTTCTCAGAACAGAGTTGGCTTTAGGACTTTGGAAAAGACGCAAGGCATGAGGGGATGGAATGGACACAGGACAGAAGCAGACCAGAGTTCTCTACCCATATAGATCATAGTAACACCACATACTAAGTACCAGGTTGTATCAAGATGGCGTATGCTACTTTCAGCAGAGGGCGATGCAAAGCCTAAAATAAAATGACAGCAAACATCCTGTGGTGTTGTTGCCTGAGAGGTTTCCCCAGCTTCTTCATGCCTTCTTATGGGGCTTGCTTTCCTTCCAAGGGCTCTAATGGTGAATCCATCTTCCATGGCCTCTGAAAATGACCATGCTACTGAAATATTTTGTTCACCTAACCTCAACAACCACTAAACACTAGAAGGGATGAGCATGCAGCTGTATGCACATAACACATAAAGGTGACCATGACAAATCAGTGTTGCTAAAGGAGACTCCATGCCCTGCAGTACTAGTCTTCCTGTTCTTGTTGTTTGGTTGTTTAGTCATTTAGTCGTGTCCGACTCTTCGTGACCCCATGGACCAGAGCATGCCAGGCACTCCTGTCTTCCACTGCCTCCCGCAGTTTGGTCAAACTCATGCTGGTAGCTTCGAGAACACTGTCCAACCATCTCATCCTCTGTCGTCCCCTTCTCCTTGTGCCCTCCATCTTTCCCAACACCAGGGTCTTTTCCAGGGAGTCTTCTCTTCTCATGAGGTGGCCAAAGTATTGGAGCCTCAGCTTCAGGATCTGTCCTTCCAGTGAGCACTCAGGGCTGGTTTCCTTCAGAATGGATAGGTTTGATCTTCTTGCAGTCCATGGGACTCTCAAGAGTCTCCTCCAGCACTATAATTCCAAAGCATCAATTCTTCGGCAACCAGCCTTATTTATGGTCCAGCTCTCACTTCCATACATCACTACTGGGACTAGTCTTCCTAAAAATCCTAAATTCTTTTTGCACATCTTTTTAAAGCTCTGCCCCGTCGCTGGGGCCCTTGCAGTTGTGTTGATGTTTCCATAATACGTTCATCCCATGCTAAGAAGTCCTCTGAGAACAGAACAGACATCTAGTTTGCAATTTAGGAACCTTCCTCATCCCCAGCAGTGACCTACTGCCACCACTCCTCTTTCTGCTATGTTAGAGAGGGAAAATCTTGCACATACAGTGATGTAAACATAGGCTACTGCTGTGCCTTAATGTTTCCTCTATCAAGAACACAAGGCTGGAGAATAACTATGTGGCCTAGTGGTCAGAGTGTTCAATTAGATCTTGGAGTTCAGATCGGGAGTTCAGGTCTCCATTTTAGCCATAAAACTCACTTGGTGGCCTTGTGGCAATTTCAGCACAACCTGTCCCACAGTATTACCGTGAGGACAGACTCTCTCTCTCTCTCTCTCTCTCTCTCTCTCTGTGTGTGTGTGTGTGTGTGTGTTTGGGGGTGGGGAACAAACACTATGCACAACACCTCAGGATGGAATGGCAGGTTATAAGTGCAATACAAGACAAAAGCATAAAGATGGAGGCCAAATTCAAACCACATATAGGGAAGTTGCTCAAATAAGAGAGGAGAAAAAAAGAGATGCGAAAGTAAGACATCAACATGGGATATTACTTTGATCCTAGATGAATTACTAAAGGCAGGCTTTTTTAAAAAAAATGAAGCTGCTTTCACTGTAATTTTTCCCACAGCAAATGTGCCCTCGGCTAATTACATAAATAAAGCATTGGTGCAGCCTGAGCAGAGAATAATATTTTTTTATTATTATTTTAAAAAGCCCAGTTTTTTATTTAAAAAAAATCAGTACCACCGTCTATTGTTACAGCCTATTCACAATCTATTGAATCACATCTAGAGTTTTGTTTTGTTTTTAATGTGAGACACAGTGATACTGCAAATAAATCCCAGTTGTTTGATGCAAGGTAAAAAAAAGAAAAGGTATTCAGATAAATGGCAGAAATTGCAATCTGTCTCCAAGGAGTTGCTAAACCGCAGAATATTCTTTTTCCTATGACTAGGCTAAGTGCTTTTCACCCCTTACACATTCTTTTTCAGTGAAGGGTGCATTTTCCAGACTTATTTCCTTACTGTGGCATAATACATGATGAAGTCTAATGTAACCGGCAAGAGCTGTAAGTGGCATCAGAAAAATCCCTGAATCAGCCAAAAGACTTTCCATAACTACCAAAGCTTTGGGCCACTTAGATAGTTTTAAGTGATACACTCAGCAGTTTCTAAATACAGAGACAAGGGCAGCAACTCTCTAAAAGGACAAAATGGAGGCAGTCCCATCAAGATAAGGTCTGAATGGATAAACTTGAAATTGCCACATGTGTTTAGTAGAATCTCTGGTACAATATCAACCTTGCTAAGATCTTCAAACATTGCTTGATTTGATTATGCTCTGCAAGCTGCAATCCTGCACCCCCTTACCTGAGAGTAATATCCACCGAACACAATGGAACTTATTTCTGAGAAGACATGTACCTTTGCATTGCAAGCCAAAATATAAGTACCTGAGAGAATAATCTGCAATGAGCATGATGTGACATTGCTAGCACTGCACTGTGAATGAGCTATGGCCATTTACTGTATTTCTATTTTTACACCAGACATGAAAAGAGACTATCATGCCCATTTTACTGGTATCAAACTGAGTCATATGCTGCAAGTCTATGCATGGTCATTTGGGAGCAAGGGCCAAACATGTGACAATGCATGACCCCAGTCTTGAACATGCTCCTGTTCTACTTTCTGCAGAAAATCACCAGCTGCCTGATGCTATTTGTGAGCTTGTATTGCATCAGGGACCAATGGCTGATCCAAGAGCAAAACTAAACATGATGTTCCAAATGTACTTTAGGATTGTAACAATCTAATTAAACCTGCAAATAGCCATTGGAGAGACCAGTTAGGATTGGAGTTCCTGCAGAGGAGAAAGGGGAATTAATAATGCTTTCCTCCTGTGCCATGGTTTCTATGAAAAGTGATTTCTTTTTTTTTTAAAAGATATTTATTAAGATTTTCAAAGTATTACAGAATGAAAAAAGAAAAAAGAAAAATACAAAATAAACATAGTTAAAAACAATTCCATCTTTCCATTACTTATCTTTCATTTGCTTGTTTCCCGGACCTCCTCACACCTCCCTTTTTTGTATTCCAATTCAATTTGTTAGTTCAGCAAATCCTTTCCCTCTTTGTTTATCCTAGTCTTTAATCTTAAAATATAGTAACATTAAATTTTTACCTGTTAATAATCCATTTTTTCATATTCCTTATAGCATTATAGCTAAAAACCACTTAACTTCTTAAGAAGAAAAGTGATTTTTTCACCCCCAACAGCGCCTGACATAAACTCTCATTGGCATCAATAGATGCCATGCCAATTGGGAGAAGGCCATGAGGCCCTCTGCCAACACGGGGAGGCCTGGCAGGTCCCTCCCCTGATGCAAAGAGGTCTGGTGGGGCTCTCAGCCCCTCAAGATTGGGGGGCTCAGCCCCATACCTGCATACTTGTGGGAGCTGAGTTGTCCTTATCCCCATGAAGTTGGTGCCTATGTCTCCTTCTCTCTCCCATCCAGACAACAAAGAGGCATTATCAGAGTTCAAGCACACAATCAGGCCAGGCAAAAACATTCAAGGTACCAAGCAGGACCAGTGAGGTGTGTGTGTGGAAACAAAAGCCAGAATGCATGTACACGCCATCTCCCTTCCCACCACAGTGGTACCTATTTGTCTACTTGTGCTGGTGTGCTTTCAAACTGCTAGGTTAGCAGAAACTGGGACAGAGCAATGGGAACTCATTCCAATGTGCAGATTCAAACTGCTGACCTTTCGTTCGGCAAGCCCAAGAGGCTCTGTGGTTTAGACCACAGCGCCACCCACCAATCAGAAGGTCGGCAGTTTGATTCCCCGTGATGGGGTGAGCTCCCGTTGCTTGGTCCCTGCTCCTGCCAACATAGCAGTTCGAAAGCACGTCAAAGTGCAAGTAGATAAATAGGTACCGCTCCGGTGGGAAGGTAAACGGCATTTCCGTGCGCTGCTCTGGTTTGCCAGAAGCGGCTTAGTCATGCTGGCCACATGACCCGGAAGCTGTACGCCGGCTCCCTTGGCCAATAAAGCGAGATGAGTGCCGCAACCCCAGATTCGGTCACGACTGGACCTAATGGTCAGGGGTCCCTTTACCTTTACCTTTACTAAAGGCAAGGAAAGGAAGGAAATGACCTGATGCCTGCAAATATAGTTTTGCAGACCAGGGGATAAACATGTCCAGTTAGATCCTGCATTGCACTTCTCTTTTAATCTAGGAAGACCATGATGGGCTCTCCTGGTGTTGTTGGTTTTGCTTATTCAATTTGCATCTCATATTTCATTCCCAAGGGGCCCATGTTTTTGGATGACAACTCCCATCATCACTGAACACTAGAGAGTTGGAGTCCAACAACTTCTGGACTACAGGTTCTCCATGCCTATATTAAGGGAGTCAGGCTCCAATTGGATAGGCCAGGGGTGAGGAACCTCTGGGACAGTGGCTGATAACACCCCTTTAAAACTGGTTCATGGGAATGGGTTAGAACCTCAGAAATAGTGAGCTTACATACAGCTGTCTGTCGTTAAGACTTCAAGGCCAGTGTCCCAAGGTAATAGTGTGGAAGAGGTGAACGCCCATGGTCTAAGTTCCCATAAAACCTGGATTGGTGGTAGCTCTTGGCAGCCAGCCAGCCAAACCAAGGTCAGCATCTATTTGGGCTTTTGACAGCATCTTGTTCCATTGCTCAGCCTAATGATATTTAAGTGTAAGTGTTTATGTTAATTATCTGGATAAGTTAGGGTTTGTTTTCTTACCTTCTGAGCTATTTTAATCTATGTAATTATTTGGAGTTTTTTCCCCTCTCTTGTAGAGTTTTGTTTTAGTAAAGTCTGTGTATGATTTTATGAAATTTGGTGTGGACCATGCTTTTAATCAGAAACATGCTTCTGCACCACATAAAGATATCATGGTGGGTTTCATTAGTCCCAGGATTTACATGCTTCCCCTTCTTTGTGTACCCAAGCTGCTTCTCAGCTTTCAGAAGAAACCTCTGCCAACTGTTAATGGATATCCAATCTACAGTGGCCTCCCAGAATTATTTACGGCACCTCTGGGTTGCTTTTATTTCCGGATAATGTAGTAGCAGCATGTTTCCAGTTACAGCAGAAATAATGATGAAAACAAAAGGGAAACCTTATTCCCTCCCCTAATAACAAATACAGTGAAATTACACTTTACAATACTACAGTGGTGCGTTTATAGCGCTCTTGGATCTCAGGATGAATCGCGCAGCAAACACATGGCAAGCATCTGTAATATTCCAGAACTCACACTATGGTTGGATTACTATTTTTACAAAAGGGGTTGGGGAGAGAGAATAGGAGTTAAATTTATCATCAATCTGATACTGCACAACCTAGTTAATTTGCAGTGATATTGGGAGAGACTTGCTGGGAGAGCAAAATCAGTGGGAGAGATATGGGGTTGGGGTGAAGTTAGCAGGGAAGGTAACGTGTTACAGGTATATTTTATTCTCGCTTAAATATTTTCAGTGTGGCATTCTAAATGTTTTGTAAAAGTGGTATGAATTTCCATTGCATTCATAAATCCAGAATGTTAAAATAGACACAGGCATTTAGGTTATAGCCAAAGACATTATAAAGGAAGCATATTAGTACCAATTTGACTCACTGACGAATGGTTTTTAGTGGAGTTATATAATGCCATCAAAATACTACTTTTTAATTCTGTGGTTGGCAGATTATGTTGCGTGGGAGCAATGGAGGTGGGGGGTGCTTGATGGGGTAGTAAATGCCATATCTTTGCAAAATTTGGCTCAGAGTTGCAGCTAATCTTAGCCACAGTTTTGGAAAGGATTTTTGTGAGAGTTGAGTATGAGCTGTTTGTTGGAAGTTCCCAACTTGGGCCCCATCTGCATTATAGATGAAGTTGTATCATATCACTTCAAACAGCGATTGCTTCCCCTAGAGAATCCTAAGAAATGTAGTTTGTTAATGATATTGGGAGCTGTTAAAGGTAAAGGGACCCCTGACCATTAGGTCCAGTCGTGACCGACTCTGGGGTTGCAGCTCTCATCTCGCTTTATTGGCTGAGGGAGCCGGCGTACAGCTTACGGGTCATGTGGCCAGCATGACTAAGCTGCTTCTGGCGAATCAGAGCAGTGCACGGAAACACCATTTACCTTCCCGCCAGAGCAGTAGCTATTTATCTACTTGCACTTTGATGTGCTGTCGAACTGCTAGGTTGGCAGGAGCAGGGACCGAGCAACGGGAGCTGACCCCGTTGCGGGGATTCGAACCGCCGACCTTCTGATCAGCAAATCCTAGGCTCTGTGGTTTAACCCACAGTGCCACCCGCGTCTCCCTGTTAGGAGATCCCTCTTCTCCTTTCAGAGCTACAGTTCCCAGAGTGATTTAACAATCAGTGCCTCCTCCCAGGGAACTCAGAGAATTGCAATTCTGCCACTGAAATTAATGGACCTAACTTAGCCATTTTCATTCATTTCAGTGGTTCTACTCTGAGTGAAACTTAGTAGACTACCAGACTGTGGGTTTTCTCTCAAAAAATGCACAGTCAAACCTCATTTGTCGAATGTAATCCATTCCAGAAGTCCATTCAGCTTCCGAAATGTTCGACAACTGAGGTGCGGCTTCTAATTGGTTGCAGGAGCTTCCTGCACTCAATCAGAAGCCATGTCAGACGTTTGGCTTCCGAAAAACGTTCGAAAACTGGAACACTTACTTCTGGGTTTTCAGCTTTCGGGAGCCAAAATATTCCAAAATGGGAACTGAGGTTTGACTGTATTTAAATGTATACATAACTGAGATCTGTTTTTTGAGATGCCGAAACTGCATCCCAGCATTCAGGGAAGTGTAAAAAACTAATGGATGTGAATGAAAGATCAAATTCAACACTTATACTGGTTGCAGCTCAAACTATGTCTGACTCCTGAAATTCTGAACATTGCTAGTCCACCTATCTGAACACAGGTTGGACTATTAGCAAGAGAAGAACCCAAATGTGATGCTCCAGAGGAAAACTCAAACAATATTTTTCAGGAGGGAAAATTTGTCATGTGATTCCATCCTAGTTTTGTCTTTGAGAATAATTTTTCATAGCTGAAGCTGAAAACCCTTCACGTGAATCTTATTTTGCACAAAGTGCATGGTGCTGAGGCAAACATACAGTAAGTTTCCTCTTGACATAGAAAGAACTGAAGTGAATCTCATTTTCTTTGAGCTGTTCCCAACTGCAAGTGCTGAAGAATTGTTATCATGTCATGCCAAACTGCTAAGTGATAAATTCTGGAATACATAACCCAGAGAATTTATATCTATTCAATATGCCACTGTAGGAAAAAATAACAACAACCTCAAAGTAGGGGGAAATGTTCTTTCAACAGAAATTCTAGAATGTTCTGGTGGATGATATGGATATTAATGTTATGCTTGAATAGCATATACACTAATTATGCTTCTGATTCTTGGGGATGTTAAATGTAATTTTTTTAAAAAAACATGCATTTCTTTCATTGGCTTATCCCCTCAAAAGTATTCCTTGACTAGTATTACTCATTTTTGAAGTATATTTTTTATACCATTTTGCTGTCTCTCCTAACATTCTACAATCAAAAGAGTCCTTCATCTTTCTCCACAGAGGGAAAAAAAAAATCTGAGTGGGTATGCTACCATTGCCTGAATGAAATCTGTTACTTATGACATCATAAAGACCAGCTGAGATCTCAAGTTCTCTCAGACATGTTTTGCTGTATGAAGGTATTTTCAGAAGAAAAGTTTCGTGTGTGAAAATCAAATCAAAAAGTCACTTCTTTCAGAACATAAAGATTAATGTGAGAACTTAGCATTATTGAAACTGCCAAGCTTAATATTTGCACGTTGTGCCCATCACAATGAAAGAGGTATACGTGTGTCTTCTTTTTCAATATCCTCAGCATTTTAGACTCTCCTTCAGTTCATTGTTCCCCACTTTGAGGTTCATCCCTGTTTCTGTCTCTCTTGCTCAAAAAGCAAGGGAGGATTCCACACAATTCCACATCACCTCACAGGTTGAAAGCACGTGTGAGATAATCATGGAGTCCCTGCAGCTTCCCCCACCCTTTGACCTGCTCCCTACAACTGATGGACATGCCTGCAGAAAGCTCCAAATTTGGCAGCTATGTGTAGACACACTGGGTTTCTTCACAGTAGAGGAAATCTGGGTCAATCAGGATTCTCCTTTATATAGAATAGTGCTTTTCAACCTTGGGTCTCCAAGAGGTTGTTGAATTACAACTCCCACAACACCCAGTCAGCTTAGCCAAAGGGAGTTGTAATCCAGAAATATCTCGAGACCAAAGGTTGAAAAACACTGATGTAGGGGAACTCTCGGTATGTTTGGTAGGTACTTAAGCCCCTTTACATAGTTTTTGAATTGTGAAGCCATTGGGGCAGGGTGGGGAATTGGCCCATACTTCTAGTTTATGGAGCTAGTCAGCAGTGAGACGCCTACACACATAGTTTCAATGCAGAAGGGGATCACATGAAACCTTATCATATATGCTAAATAGCGTCCCAAATACTTTTCTTTTCTTTTCTATTCTTTTCAAGCATGCCTCATGAGGTGGGAAAAGAGCAGAGAACTGGTGAGGAAGAGAAGGGTGCTTAAACATTTACAGCCTGCCTCACACCACCCCACACCACCCCATCCAGTTCAAAGCACACATTTGTCCTAACATTAGCCTTAAAGATGTACCGTAATTTGTCCTCCATCACAAAATAATCCACTCACCAGTCCTTATTAGATTTAAGTCAGGTTTCCTTTGGTTCCTGAGTCCAATGCACACATACCACAAACTGGTTGAAGGTGTGTTAAAATTTATATAGTGATTACGTTAGCTTTCTATATAACATAGTTTCCCATGGTAAAAAGGCTCTCTCACTATACCGGGACAGATCAATTGCTGAGACACAATAATTCAAATGTTTGCTACGGTGGCACTGGAATTGCATCTGCACAAAGGACATGCAGATAACAGAGCTATTAAATCCATGAATAAGATATAAGGCCAACAAACAGGAAGCGAAGGCTAAGCTAAAACTGATATTGGCGTCAAGCTACTGAATCGAGAATGGCACGGCAATAAAAAAAAAGAGCAAGAATTTAATCTGCCGGCTGCATGTGTTGCTAGCAGCCTGTGTAGGGCAATAAATAAATGGATCGGGCTGATGCATAATACATTGATGGAAAGGGAAATAAACAAATTAAAGAAATTCTCCTGGTGGTAGAAAACTGAAAACATTTTGAGAAGACTCCGAAAGATGCAGGAAATGAAAGCATAAGCATACTAGCCGCTTCACCACATTCTTCCCATGGCAGGGAACCTGTGGTCCTTTAAGATGTGAAATAGAGCTCTGTTTTAAGAGGAAGAGGTTGGGAGCCAAAAGCTGCTTTAGGCCAGCCCCAGTGCTTGTGCACACTGAATGGGATCACTGACCTCCCCCACCTTTTTATTTGAGCAGCTCCCTGTGCCACATCACACTGCTTCAGCTTCAAAATTCAGCTCGCTGTGCAGGATAGAAAGCTGCTGGTGTTCAAGAGACATTCAAGAGCAAAGCACCTTAACAGCTGTGCTTGTTTGACTCCTGATCCGGGAGTTAAAGGAAGATTGGCTCTAGAAGTTTTACTGTTCAAGTTACATAGCCTTTCTTGAATTAACCATTGCCCAGAGCAAGCAGTGCTTGCAGGAGTCAACGCAGGGGGTACTTTGTGTTTTGTACAGGGGCATCTATCATTTTATACTTTTAACATCTCTACTTTTTAGACGTTTTGAAATGTTTAAATTATTTTATTTTTAATCATTTTGTTCTGTCACCTCCATTTTTAACCTCTCTGTGCCTCTTTGGGGGAAAGGGTAGCACAGAAATACAAATAAATAAATGTGTAAGCCACTCTGGATTGTCTTGGGCAAGATAAAGGGACTAACAAATTTAATAAACACACACACACACACACACACACACACACACACACACACTGGATAAATAGGCTTACTTCACAGCTAACACACTGGCAGAAGTTTGAAAAATCCCTTCTTAAATTGTTTGCCACTGACAACATGATTCTCTCTATCTAGTTCCATTTAAGTACCATCTTTTCTTTCCTTAGTGTACTGCAAGAAGGGAAGGGATATTCTGTGCAGTACCTGAAAAAGACTTCTTCGGGCCTTTACTAAATGCTTCCTACTCTGGATTTTGATTTCCTTTTCCAGGTCTCACCCATCATTCTGCCTCTCTTGTTTCCATTGTAGGCACTTGCATTGCTGAGTTGGTCTGCTGCCTTTAATTAAGTCTTAAAATTCATGCTAGCTTGGCTCATTGGCATGTAGTGGAAACCTTGAAGACATGCCCCCCTCCCTTCAGCATTTTTTTTTTTTTTTGCTGTTTTTGCAGGGAGTTGCAACCTGAAAATGGCCTGAGTCCCCTTGCATCCTTTCTGCTTCTGACTTCTAAGACTTTGCTTCCTCCTTTCCAACCCTTGGGACTAAACTCTGAGAGCTAAATGAGATTAGCTTCTCAGTAAACAGGCACGGGAATGGGTTGTACAAGGTGTGAGGAAGAGCCCAAAAAGTCATAAGAATTCCTTTCTTAAAACAATGCACCCATTGAATAGGGTTGGGGGAGAAATTCAACCCACTTTGCATTGAAAAGCAATTCTAATTTGAACTTTCTGAAGCAATTCGCACTTTTCTGAATTTTGCAATGTGAAGTGATGCATACAAAAATGCATAGACTAGGGCGTAGTGAGTGTAAATATGCATTTATTGGTGCAAATAACATTCAAAAATGTTTTGCAAAAATTTATCTATTGGAATAAATTTGCATTAAAATGAAGAACTTTCACAAGGGCTTTTTAAAAAAGAGCAAACCGATATGGAACTATGGAGAACAGAACTCAACAGTGGAAAAATCTGAGAAATTGGCAGATTTACCCACTGCTACTGCTGGAGCAGCACGTGGATGATGCCAAATATCTGTTGATGTTTCAAAACTGACTGCTGCTGATTCTGTACAAGAATGCCCAGGCAGTAAAGTGTAAGGAGTTTTGCTCTACAGCCACCATTCTCCTCTCTCTCCCCATCTGTCTATTAGGCATACACTCCAATGAATTAGTAATGCTCCTGTCTGAACTGGGTTGCTTGGAAATTTCTTGTATAATGATACTAAGTGGTGCTGTTGGCCTGAGAGCTATTTCTTCTCCATGCATTTAGAAGACAAAGACCTATTTAAAGAAACATAAGTAATATTGTTACTAGCGGAAGTGCATTACAACTGACATTCTTCGTGAAGTGTTTATTGCAGCGCTGAGTGCTTTTAAGACAATAATTATGACTGCTCTTTAAGTTTAGATTAGCTATCCTTTCTGCCATGGCACTGATTCACAACTTAATGTGTTGTTTTCTGATGCAGGAAACAATGGGTGGTGGTTGTTTCCCCTTTTTCCTGTTGATTAATGTGCATTATTGTTTAAAACACAGGTTAATGTAGAGTTCTATGAAACATGACAACAGTTGACTTCGAGATGTTCCATGCTTTTTAAAAAAATGAAAAAAGTGATTCATCTGCTGCAGTTGCTTCATTGCAGAGGCCTATTGAAAGGAACCTGGATAACATGCAACAATTCCAGCACGTTAAGGGCTTGAAAGTTATCATTATTGTTATTGCTAGTTATAATAATAAAGTTTATATTGCTACCCATCAATAAATATTCATTGGGCAACATACAAGAAAATGGGTCAGGTTGGTGCATCCATTCATTATGGAGGTGAAGCAATTCTAATAGCAATGTATCAGTTTTGTGATGGACCTCTAGAGACCAAAAACCCAAAACAAAACCCTATGCCAAAGATCAGGTATAAAAGACAGTGTGCCAGCAGGAGGAAGAGGAGTTGACTTGCGATGTCACACACCCACACCTGCCTGTCCACATTGCGACGGCGGGCACACACAAGGTGGCACCGCTGCATTACAGTCCAAATCCTGAACCAAGTTAGGCAATTTTGGCAAATTCAGATGTTGACTGGATTCAGTAGGGATAATATCCAATCACCTAGGTCAGGTCAATCCACCTGAAGTGATCTGGAGCTGTTGAAAGATGTTGGGTGGGGGGTTAGAAGGAAAGGCAGGAGGCAACGTCTGCAAAGAGCAGCATGGAACTGTTTACAAAACGGCTTTCAAACAGCCCCCACTGTAGTTTTGCTGCAATTATCTGGCTTGCTAGTTCATTCCCTGCAGGGAGCATACTAGTGAAGCAGACCTCAGCAGGACCAGGATGAGATGGAGGGGTGGGGATGAGGCTGCACAGCCTAGTTCTTATCTAGGCAGCAACTGAATGGGAGAAGGGGAGGGAAGAGACAGTGCACTAATGATCTGCCTGCAGAGGACAGGAGATTAGAGTGGGGAGCCAGCCCACTATTGCACAGTGTGCCTTTAAGTAATAGCCACAGTAAGACTCAGAGCAGATTCAGGAATAATGTTAAGAATTAAGCCCAATGTTGGCCAGTGCCAGTTGTGAGAGTGGTTTGGGATCGAGTGGAACCCAGGCAAGCTCAGCAATGCCCACAAAACACCACATTTCTGGAATTCTGCTGGGCTCTGCTGGTGGAGATATCACCCTGTTTGCCCACATGTTTGGTGGCCAGCAGGAGGATGGTTGAGCTGGCAGACGTGAGCAGAGCGGTGGCATGGGAAGGTTCAGATTGCCTCCCCTAATCATTCATTTCCAGTGGTTCCACTCCCGTTTTCTCTCAAAATAACAAAATAATAAGTGTACTTGCTCTCAAAATACTTTTTTTTTTAAAAGTAGTTTGTTAAGGTTTTGAGATGAGAACTTCATTAGAATATATGGGAAGTGCCAAAGTCAGTTCCAGGCTAAATAACAATCCACACATTAATTCAGAAGATGTAAACAAGGCCAGTTTGTATTAGAATTAGCACAGATAGAATCCCTCAAGTCTCCCTACTTAAATGCATTAGACGGTCTTGAAGCTTGTCCATATGAACACGGCGAGCTTCAAAAGCTGAAATTATGTTAAAAGTTGAGCAGAGCACGCCCTGAAAATTTTCAGCTTGAAGCATTCATAGTGCTGTGAATCATTTACGAAACAGGTGCCATGGATGTTTACAAAAACACAGGTCTACAAAAGTGCAACAAAACAACAACATAGTGTTAGAAGAAAATCTAACAGCAAATCCACTGTTTATGTTGAGCTTAAGATTTGGCAAATGCTTCTCACTAATTAAAGACAATTAAATTTAGTGTTTACGGGAAATAGAAGCATTTTAAGGTTCAGAATGACTTGTGGGACAAAATAGAGGCCATCTTGATGGAAATGAAAAGAATATGCAACCTATATTTGTAATTATTATTTGAAAGGGACATAAGCAACTTTTAAGACATTAAAATTGTTTTATAATTTGTGTAGGGAGGAAAAACTATGCAGAATATCATACAGATATAGAGGTGTCCTAATCAGACTCAATGCCCTAATCAAAGTAGACTCAGTCCCAGTGCTTTTTTTCTAAAAAAAAATGTTTAGGGGTACTCTCATTTTGACTCAGGAAAATCACCATTCTATAGTTCAAATAGGGGAAAATAAATACAGTAAATGGACAAAAGTACAAAGATTCACAAAATGTTTAGGGGTATGTGTACCCCTGCGCCCCCCCCCAGAAAACACACACTGAGTAGACCTATTGAAATTAATGGCCCTAGCTTAGCCACGTTCATTTACTTCAGTGGGTCTACTTTGAGTAAAACTGAGTTGAATACCACCCGATGGTGAAATTGACTTTATCCATTGCTTTCTGCTGGTGGTTTAACCAATTAACAAGGCATATTAAGTGTTCATGTCCAGTCTGCATGTTCCCCACAGGCATCTGTCTGGCCACTGTGACAACAGGATGCTGGTCTAGATGGGCCATTGGCCTGATCCAGCAGGCTCTTCTTATGTTCATGTGGTCTTCAAAGGCATACTTCTACTTTAACCAAAAAAGTGAGTTGCTTCCTTTTTAGCTACCTCCTGTCTAGCTTCCTGAAATAGTAAGGCAATGAACAAAACCAAAACAAGTGAACAAACTATTAATAAACTGCTTAATTTTGCCACACTCTCCTAAATATTTCACATTGTTCAACAAAGAATAGAGAAGCTGAAGAGCTCTAATTGGAGGGAATTACTTTGGTTCTCTGTGCGAAAAGGACTAATTGATTTAATTCCTCTTCCTGGAAATGTACATGCAACTGTTCATTAATTTAGAAGTTCATATAATCCTCTCAGTCCAAACTAGAAATTCCTTTCCTGATAGGATTCCTGCAGCAGTTCCAATGTTTGTTCCTGAGCCATGTTCATTGAAGGCCAATTTTCTTGAAGAAGGATGACAGCCTGATATCACATGTGGTTAGGGACAAAGACAGGTCAAAAGTCTACCCCAAACGCAGATTGCATTAGCACCAGTGAGGAGGATGGGGAATGGTGTGCACAATCCTAAAAGGTAAAGGTACCCCTGCCCGTACGGGCCAGTCTTGCCAGACTCTAGGGTTGTGCGCTCATCTCACTCTATAGGCTGGGAGCCAGCGCTGTCCGCAGACACTTCCGGGTCACCCAAACGCAGATTGCATTAGCACCAGTGAGGAGGATGGGGAATGGTGTGCACAATCCTATTTAAGGCACAATCCTATTAAGGTGTGCACAATCCTATTATATACTGGAAATTACACACATTGGGTGGAATGGGACATGTGAAAAATGTGCTATCTCTATTCCCTGTTCCCCAAGCTCTCTGCAAGTTCAAGGGTGCAAGATTGGCACCAAGGGTTGACATAATCAGGTACTTGCCAACAGTAGGCCCCACTAACAAGACCTCCGTAGACCAACTCCACCTCTTGCCCACTGCAACTTGTTTGTCCACCAGCCTTTCACTGTGGCCCTGATAATGGTGGTGATAAGGAGTAGTAGATGCCACTGCCTGCTTGATCATTGGCCTGGTGGTAGCAACGATGAGGAAGAAGAAGAGCATCTGCTGAAGATGGTGATGAAGAGGTTGACTCACTAAGAGAGAGAGGCCCTTGGAGGATGTCTTGCCCAAGGGCCTTACAAAACCTGGAACTGACAATGGCTGTCAGATGTTGGGATCTTCCTTCTACATGTGTAGGCTTCCCACATGATGTAGAGCCCAGATTTTCCAGGGTTCTTGATCACACAAAAGCGTCTGAGTACAGAAGGCTTCATTGCTTCATGCCGGTTGTGAGGACCCTTTGCTGCTGAGCTACATCTCCCATTATTTCAGCTTTTTGAACATGCTTGCTGAGGGTGCTGAGAGTTGTAGTTCAGCAATGTATGGAGGGTCAAAAGTTACCCACACCTGATTCAGACAGTCAGCCTCAAATTCCTGGAAGGTGAGGGGAATGGGCACAAGGGGGTAGAGTTAATATGCTTGACCCTGTGTTCCTCCTTGCATGTGGCATTTTACAAGAACGCCTGGATAAGGCTATGATGGTAATTAAAGACCAGAAATCACAGCATGGTCTGTCATTTGTAATGTGGCATCTTTTGTGGGAATCTCTCTCATTTTTAGTGAGGAAGATTAACTAACCAATGAAGTCAAACAAGCTGCAGTTCTTCATCCCACAGGTGAGCAGAACCCCTGAGAATCGTGGGCTTGCCTCTGACAGTTTTATTGGACTCGAACACCTTCTTTGTGCATCTTTTAAAGTACCCTTAAGTTGGCATTCAAACTGGATGCAATGGAAATGGATGGGGAGAGGAACACCAGACTCCTAGTGTGTGTAATGTTGAATGTGTGAAGCAGAGTGCATCCACAACCTTGTTTATCAAATGCTCCCCTTCCTTTCATCCTACTCCCCTCCCCTTGCACTTGCATCATATCCAGGTTGAAGGCATGTTTGTTAAGTCTTTAATGCTCTTGGGCAACCAACACTCTGCAATAAATGCCAAGAAAGAAGAAATGCAGCTAATGTAATTTATACTATCAACATAGGGGTACTCACTTACAGACTTTTGATTTTATACACACATTTTATGCCAACTCTATCTAAAAGTTTGGCCACAGATGGGGAAGGATTTGGGATGGGGGGGCAGCCCACATTTTCTTTTCTGTCCTTTGTATGTAATAACATCAGTGATTCTTTCAGAAGGATCAGAGAATGTACCAAATGGAAGCACTATAATTAGTTTTATCGCACCTAACGCCTTCTCCCGAACACATGTAGAATATAGTCCCCTGATGTTATGGTGCTATTTCATTCCCTATGATCAAAAGATCTGTGTGACTCTTATATGTATTTGTGTCTTTATGGCACTGAAATGAGAGCCTCTTTCAGAGTTCAAAGTGCTTTTTAATGCACAAAGACCAGGTGAGGGTAAAAAATAGAGGCCTTCAAAAATCCAAGGAAGTGTCAAAGACTAATGGCATTTTATATCATTTGAGAAGTAAGGGATGAAGGTTAATGCTTAGAACATGTGAACCAAAGGGAATGTTTGAGGGTCATGAGGCCCAGAGGGAAATGGAATAAATGCACAGAGAAGGCTGCTAAACCATGCCATGCACTAACATTTTTTAACTCCTAATATCATATAGGAAAACAAGTGCCCTTCTACCAAGAAATGTTTTATAATTGCACCAGGTATTTAATGTATTTCTAGCTGTTCAGAACAAATAAGAAACTATACATCTGGGGTGCATTTTTCCATCTTGGTAGATATACCTGAACACAGAACAAATAATAGTCATGGTTTATTCCTCCCCCTGTAACTGAACTGAACTGAATTGCCCATTAAAAGGAGAGGATAGGGATACTGAAAATAGGAAGGACTGTGAAGTTGTTCACATTCAGTGTTGATTAAGTGTGAGAATAAGCATGGTTACTGTTGTTGTTTTGTTGCTTCTAATGATTTTACTGTTTGTATTGCTGTATGTTTTTTAAGTTGTACTTTAGTTTCATGTGCTTTGAAATTTTGTAAACCACCCTGAAAATTTTATTGAGGTCTGGGTGTAAAGCAAACAGATCAATCAAGAAACTACTCCCCCTTCCACACACATTTTGTCAACCTGGAGCATCATGTTTGCACAGTCTGTTAGCATTTTCTTTTTCTTGAATATTTGCATCTCGAATGGGAAGCTGGTTTGTGAAAGTCACTGCTGAGTACACTGTGAAATATTCAGACAGTTCTGTCCTTGGAATGTGTAGCTGCTGAACAGAATGTTGCAAATGCAACATAACCAAACCAGAATTGTTTTTTTAAATAGAGAAGTGATGGGTAATAGAAAGCATAATGGAAAGCAAAAATCCAATGCTGTACAGTGGAACCTTAGGTTAAGAACTTAATTCGTTCTGGAGGTCCATTCTTAACCTGAAACTGTTCTTAACCTAAGGTATTATTTCTGGGTTAGCGGAGTCTGTAACCTGAAGCGTCTGTAACCTGAAGCACCTGTAACCTGAGGTACCACTGTATTACTCAGCAGCTAGCCAGGTCTAACTTTTAACTCAGTGGTGGGTTGCTATATCCTTTGATAAGGAACTTGCTTCTACCCCAAGTTAGGGTTTTTGGAACTAATGCCATGGGAAAAAAATATCAGTGTACCAAAAGGTCAGGAAGGCTGTTGTGCTAGAATTTTGATGTCTTCATTTTTCTTTTCATGCACAGAGATATTTTATCTTGGAGACCCATTCAGATGAGCAACCCTCTTTCCAAGTATCCTGAGATGGAATAGCCCTGTGAGGATTGTACCATGGACCCTTCCTGAACATTTAAATCAGGTATTAGTGTTTTAGCACAGCAGAAAAGAACAATCTTTTTTTAAAAAAGAGCATTAGGCAGCCAGAAATACATAAACCACAGCTCTATATGCTTTAGATTTAATCCATTCTCCTTGTCTCCTCCTGACCTTTTCCTTCTCTTGCCAAGTAGGTTGCTTAAACTCATTGGGGAAGGTCATGCAAACTGATTTTCAGTTCTGCACATCTTGATAGATAGTATTCGAAGTCTCAGTAGTTTTCCTTTACTGTAAACCAATCACTGAGATTTTGTTTTTTTCAGTACTGTATAATGTTCATTAGGAAAGAACTTGGCTTGGATACTAATGGGCTCTAAAATTCTATGGCCTGTAAATGACTCATTAACAAATACCTAGAGAAACCAATCTTATTTGAAAGCAAATAAAATAAAACACTAAAAATCAGAAGCTTCTGCTAAAAGCTAAATGCAGGCTACTGATTAATCTCAAGCTGTTGTATTATGCAGGTATCCTCCCTTCTGACAGCAAACATCTTTTATCAATAGGAAGGTATTGATCACAGGTAGCAAAATGGATTAAGGCTGTGCCTCTGGCTACTCCATTCATGCATCCAGTGAGTGCAGAGAAAATTCTGATAGCTGTCATGTTTTTCTGCTGCAAACTTTGTGAATGAAGCAAACAGGAAACCAAGGAACTTTACTTGAACAGCGCAACTCTTACCATTGAACCCCATTTGCCATTTTAATACCCTTCATCCAGTTCAGAGAGATCCTTTCGAAGCTTTTCACAATCCCTGAACAATTTGTTGTTGTCAGTGGGACACCACCCTGCTCACCTCTATGAAACAAGTTTAAAAGCACCAGTCCCAATATAAATCATTTGGGGAGCCCACTTTTTATACCCCTACTTTGTGAGATTGGTCCATTAATTCATTCTCTCTGCTTCAGCCATTACTGATCCATTAGATGATCCATCCTCTTACCCCATGAATGCTAAGCTTACTCAGGAGTCTTTGGTGAAGAAGACAGTGCCTACTTCACCACTCCTATCCATGAGCTTTTTGTTCCTCTCAAAGAACTCTAAAAGATTAGAATGCTGTTCCTTCAGTACTTTTCTCCAGAGCTTCTGCCTTCCATACAAGCATATGGAAGAACTTTGGTTCCTAAAATCAGTGATTATCTGTAGTGTTAATACTATTTTGAGCTCTCGTTGTGTTTATTAGAGAGTCGTTAAGGTGTTGGAATAGGAGTTGGGAGGATTTGTGTTCAATTTCCAACTCAGCCATGATGCTCACTTTTAACCCAGCACAATATTTCAGCATAGCCTTTCCCATAGAGTTTTCATGAGGATAAAATAGATAGAAACATCTATTCTATGCTGAGCTCCCTGGAAGAGGGATTAGGATACAATAGGTATGGAAGATAGGGTTTAACAACCACTTTTTGCATTTGAACCCCAAATGCATTCGCCACCCCCCACTTCCTGGTCAAACCCTAACATAGGCTACTGGTCATATCTCACAGGCATTTATATCCTGGCAAACCATAACCTTAGCTCAAGTCAAAAGTCCATACCACATCCATTCTGGTTAAACCATAAGCATTTTGAGACCACAAAGTGATCAACTTTCAGATAATCTTCACCAAATGCAATTGGTCATTTAACTGTCTAATGAAAAAATGTATTTAAATTACACATTTAAGCCACACAAAGTGTTCACCTAAAAATAGGTTTTCTGGAAGGCATATAGTTTCTCAAAGTTCAATTCTGATACAAGTTTCAGTAATATGAAAATATCTCCTGATTTCGCAAAATGTCTAGAGAAATCTGTCTGTGAGCTCCCCATTTCTTGTGATGGAGAAACCTACACAGACCAGAAATTTTATAGTCCAGAATCACTGCAGAAATAAATTTTGGTTTTTTTTGTTTTTGTTTTTTACGGCAGAGAGTATTTTTGAACACATAGTTGGCTGTAATGTCTGAGTTATATGGCTTCATATTGTCTCACTTGGTTTTTTTAAAATAAAAAATACCCCAAATATTAGCCTGCACAGGAGCAGGCATGCCAGGAACAGGGTCACCTTCCCAGAGAGGTTCACCTGGTTTTTCCCTCTCTGATCATTCCAGCACCTTTTAATTCATCCAGGGTTTTAATTGTTTTAAGTTTTGGTTGTAAATTGTTTTATGTTGTCTCGTTGTTGTTGTTGTTGTCTTTTATTATTTATTGTTGATTTCTCTTATTCTTCCTTGCATTTTTATGTTGTTTTATTTAAAGCCACATGAAGAATATCTATTGATAGGTGGCTATACAAATAATAAATACATGCAAATAAATATAATATGTGCATGAGGCAGGCATGTGGATGTCTGCCCTCATCACATCTACTTTGCCCCCCAATTCTTGGAACTCTAATGTGGAGTGATAGTTTATAAGATTGGATCCTAAGTGCAATTAATTACAGAAATCTGACTGCAACAAATGGCACTTTCTTCCAAGTAAATTTAGTTACATTGAGGCTGCAAGTCTGCTGTTATGGTAACAGTAGTGAGAAGTGTGATACAATATTGCATATAACCAGGAAAGCCACCATAATCTGATGGACTTGATTTCCACTGCAAATATTCTAGTTCTGTAAAAATAGAACAACCCCAAACACACATGTATGTATGTATGTATGTATGTATGTATGTATGCATGCATGCATGCTTATTCTATTGTTCACTAGGTGTGGCATTAAGGCAGCTTCTGAAAATAACACAGGGGAAAACCCACACATGAAACAGCAACTAGTAACTGAATGAATGAATGAATGAATGACCTATTACTAAAAAGCATTTGAGATCTTCTAATACCATTTGAAAGAATGGGATGGACTTTGCCTGGGGCATGAAAGATAGTGCCAAGCAAGTATGTTAAGTGAGTTTTGTAATTAAGGTGCTGCTATCAAAAAGGCCCTATTAATCACCAAACCCCAGAAAGCAGATATGACCAGACAGGAGCCTCAGCATATCTTGAGTAATGGATAGCTTATGCTGGAGAAAACTGTCATTTTGATGCCCAGGTTCTATATGATTCTGTCTGATTTTTTTTTTCCCATCAGGAAAAGGTATTGTCAGAAGCTCAAAGTGAAAAATCTTGGACAAGATCCTGCTGCTGGGGTTGAGAATGAGGAATGCACCATTAAATTCACGCCCCAATGAAAACAAAGAACAGTCTCTGGACTTGGCTGGGCATCTGGTTATGCCTCTTATTTATTTCTGCAGCTCCTAACATCGAGGTTATTTGAGACACTATGCATGGGGTGGAAAAGCAAAAAAAAAAACTCTGCAAAAACAAAGAGAGAGGTTTGCAAATCCATATATACAGAAGTCAACAAAGAATTTATTTGCCTTTGTTTGATTCATTAGGGAACAGCTGGAGTTTCAGGTTTCTTTTCGCCACTTGTTGTCCTGGCCTGAATAACAAAGAAATCAAATGGTAAACATTTGATGAGCCATGCCCTATCTTTATGATTTGATTTCTTTGGACAACAGGTGAGGAAAAGAAGCTCAAAGAGGGTGCTTATATATGTGTATATATATTTGTATATCTCTTAGAGAGAGAGAGACAGAAAGAAAAACAGCATTTACAAGGTGAACAATCATCCATAAATGAAAATCTCTCTGTACTGAAATGGAGAAATGGTTGTAGTATTGGCTCCCATAATGATGATTAATTTGATATTTAGATACATTTAGACAAGTCCCGGGGAGGATTTAATTAGGCATATCACTAGTCCTGCTAATTTATTTTTAATCTCAAAATTGTATGTAAGGCTTGCCCAGTTTCTTCCCTGAGGATTCCTCTGGATGTAACTTCCAAGAACATTTCCCTTCAAGTCAACAAGAGTGTCTTAGCAGGATGCAAACTTTATTAGTACAAAGACACTTAGTTGTTTCACATAGCGGCCCATGGGTGCATTAAGGCCTACTAAATCCAGAGTTCAATGAGCTCCCTTGGATGACCAAGTTGTTTATTCACTATTTTTGGGTTTGCCACCCTTCTGATTTGGTTCTTACTAGCAAAAGCATTGGTCCACTAGCCTGATGATCATTGCTAAGGTGTGGAAGACAGGCAGTTCTTACAGAATGATTTATTAGCTTCCCACCTCAAAATTTACCCTAGCAGAAATGTTAGAGACAAGTCCTCTAACTGGAAACAAATAAATCCAGACATTTTAAGCCTAAATACAAACAAAAACCAGTGTGGTGTATTGGAGACAGAGTGTCAGACAGGAACTGAGGGGACCTGGCTTCCCATTCATCTGTGAAGCTCACGGGATGGCCTTGGGCTAATCAGATCCTTCTTCCTCACTTACCTCACAAGGCAGTTATGAAGAGCAGATTGGAAGCAGGACTCATATGTTCTTTTGAGAAGTTTGGAGAATGGATAGATTTACAATAGGCAATGAATCAATAAATAAAATGCCTAACCTCCATCCTTTAAACACCTATAGCAGGGATGGCAAAACTGTAGCCCTACAAATGTTGTTGGGTGCCAGTTCCCATCAGCCTCAGCCAGGGATGATTGTCCCAGCTTCTCCACCCCTGAGTGAAAAGATTGGTGGGTGTTTGCAAACTGCAGGACAAAACACTGTTGAGAGGTATTACTAGCCTTCTGATGCTTTATGTGTCAGAAATGTATTGCTGAGAAGAGATTTCACCATTCACTCTTGTCTTACCTTCACATCTTTAACATTCATCCTTGTCCCTTCCTTCCCAACAAAGATGTCATCGATGTCGACAAGAATGTATCTATCCAAGGACAATGTAAGCCTCTTCCCTGACAGGAAGGAGATGGCATCTATAAAAATGAGTTTGTGCAGCCAAAAGTTCAAATTGTTTCCAAAAAGAACTCTTTGAATCCCATCATGAAGTCCCAGGTCCTGAATCACTGTGGCATAGAGAGAAGCCTTAGGCAGCGATACTGGGAATGGTTTGGAAGCTTGAAATTCTGTTAAAAGCACTGGTTGATAAGTGGAGTGATTATATTGGAAAATGGTCCAGTCTTCACCAGGTAATGGGCCTTTCTCAACCCTTGGGGCTTTGGTAATGTGAAGCAGAGGAGACTGGGGGTTTACTAAGCAGTTTTGCAGAGCGGCATTATTGTAGAGATGTAATGGAAATCCTTTGAGTTTAGTGCTCAACAAGCTGTTCTCATTGGCTTTATGAAAACCAATTATGCTAACACTGTATTCCACACAGTATTTTTCCAGGAGTTCTCTATTCCATGAATCCATGGAGGTGTACTTCAAAATATTTTCATAGATTACAAGGATGTATTTCCCTTTGCCATTGTCTGCCAGTGGAGGAAGGTCCCCTTTTCCTGATGCAATCACCATCTGAAACTGAAACCGACTTGACTCCAGAATGGCTATGATGTCTTGGCCGAGCTGAGAGTACTGGCTCTCCACAAAGAGCAGCACGGTCGGGTCAGTCCTAGATGGATCGATGGGCTTCACCGTTTTAAGCTCCATTGACCTGTATGGCAAGAGTTTAAGATCCTCACACTCCGCCCCTCCTGTGGTATCAATGAGGGCTATTTCCTGCTTGTGACCTGTATACAAGTAATAAGCAGAAATGACTATGCTCACTAAGCAGAAAGTGGCTAAGAGAACGACCAATGTTCGAAAACTTCTACGAAGCTTCACAATAAGATTCATGTTTTTTGCAGCACTTTATGTTTGTTCATTTAGTTACTAAAAAAACACAATTGGCTTCTTCCTTCTAAAGTGCCATTATAAACAGACCAAGTGATGGTGTCAGTACCACTCTCCAAACGTTCATGTGACCATTGCAATGCATTTATAAGGGGGGTGTTCAAAACTATGAAACTCTGAGAGCTGGAAGTCCAAAGAGTTGGAAATCTATACTGGAAGCCGTCTTCTCTGAAAGCGCCAGTTGCCAATAATCAATGGAGAAGACAATTAACATTATCTGCAACAAAGTGAGAAATTAGAGTAGGTTAAGAAAAATCCATACAGCAATTAAAATGTGTTAATTAAATAAGCTAGTCACCTTTAAAAAAAAGTTCTATTGATTCCACCATAGATGACGACAGTGGGATGCCTTCATGGTGTCATTTAGGTGTGGAAAAATATTTATAATTTATAATATATATATATATAAAATTAAAAATGCTATAGTAATTAGAGTCAAAATGAATTGTGTTACATAAAAGCAGAATTAAGGTTAAGAGAACTTGACTTTAAAGGTTAATAGCAAGGACAGTAGAATGATGGCAAAGAGGTATTTTAGGTTAAGGTAAATCTTATCCAAACATTCAGCAAGTGAAATCTTTGGGATTTTTTGGTCTTGCTCTCAGAAGGGTCATTTACATTATAGCAAGCCTCCTGGCATAAGATTTTAAGATTCTAGACAACAACAACCCTGTATTTGTTTTGGAGTGGTGGGGTGGAATGTTTATGTTTCTTGGCACCCATATAAATTTTTTAAGAGTCCAGGTGACTGGGAGAATGGAGACTGGTTTATAGCTTGGCCTTCACAATTCATGTCTCACCTCTAAGATCAGTAGGTGGAGCAGCCCTGAGAAAATGCTGGGAGGGGGGGATTCTTGTTCCTTGCACAGAAGTCTCTGGTCCCTTTTAATGACATGCTCCAAGATAATTAAACTGCATATACAGCAGAGCCTGTTCTCTTCAATATTCTGAACTGCCAAGCATGTGCTATGCAGGGCTGGCCCAAGACAAATTGCTACCTGAGGCAAAGGACAAGATATCATCCTCCCTCCCATGTAGCTGGCCTTGTAGCTGAACCTTATTTTAAGACTGGCCATAGGGCAGCTTCTGCCACTGCACATGAGGACAGTAGGCTAGCTTAGGAAGCACGTGGCAAATGTCATCCTAATGTTGTAGTAGAGCCGGCCCTGGCTCTGGGTAAATAAAATAACAGAATTGTAGAATTGGAAGGGGCCACCAGGGTAATCTAGTCCAACCACCTGCAATGCAGGAAACTTTTGCCCAGAGATTAAGAGTTTCATGCGTTGCTGACTGACTACCCATAGTAATTTTCTGTTTAACTTCAATGAAGTGTATTCATAGTCAGTGCTTTGTAGATTGTTACCAAATGTCAGAAGCTTGGTCTTAGATGCTGTGATACACCAGTTGGGCCACCTTGCTGCTGCTTCTTCTCAATCATAAATGATGACTTTCAGTCCTCTCCGTGGAAAGCCAGCACACCCCACCCTCCATTTGGAGAGGTCTGACTCGTGGCAATTATAACCGCAATGTTTTTATAGGTTAAGCTTCAATCTTATACACATGTACTTGGAAACAAGGCTGCAGACCTAACTGTACTTACCTGGGAGTAAGCTTGCTGTATTTAATAGGACTTCTGAGTAGGTGTGCATAGGATTGTAAGTTCATGGAAGTCAGTGGGTCTTACTTTTAAGTATACATGTATATGATCGATTTGGCAGGCCCCAAACATGACAATTGAGTAAATATAGAAACGAGAAATTAATGTTGTTAAAATGGATATTTATATAATACTTATAGTATGCAAAACGCTTTACACTCTTAACCTTGATCAGCATTAGAATGCTATTGATTACTGCTCCCATACTACAGGTGGAGTTTCAAGGATTAATATGTTTTCTAGATAAGGCTTCAAAAGCAGAGACAATATATAAAAATGTATAACTGGAATATTAGAATGTATAACTGGAAAGTCCCCTCCAACAACAAAAGCCTACTAAAATGTAATAATACATATAACCAGTTTACTGCTCCTATCATTTCTACTACTGATATTACTACAGCTAGTAACAGTTCAATTGCTGCTTAATTACTGAGATCATAATCATGATTAAGCCAATGTTTATAGATTTCTTGCTTAACTTTAATGTTTCAGATGCTTCCTGCAAAGCGATAAGGCTCTAGACAGATACAGCAGATCATGTGAAATTCTCCACAAGAGTTCATTGCAGTTTTGAAGCTCTGGTGACACTGATAAATCACTGCAACTTCACTTTTGGAGTACATCAAATATCACACACACATCTTGGGCTTTACAATCTCATTAGGGTTATTCACTGTCCCTAAACAAATCAATAAGTGGTCCTTACAGCAAGCAAGAACAACAACAAAAAAACCCTTTTGAATTTTTGCTACCAGAAAAGGGGGGGGGGGGGGGGGAGAGAGAGAGCATTCTTACATGAAATCTCATTTGTTTTCATTCCAGTTATATATTTTTCAACACTAGAGGGCAATATGTTCCCATTTTTCCTCATACAAGAATTGCTATCACCTCTTTTACTACCGAGACAGCTTACAAAACAAAGGGCTTCGCAATCAACCTCAGAGTCGCAACGAGCTAAAGAACAGGTTTAAAAGTGTATTGGAGACTTTACTGCTAAAACAATATAATGTAAATTCTCATAGATAATATACTGCTATCATATTAATACTTACAATATTTCTTACTTTGGACCAGTAGGACAGGTGAAATTAGAAGGCTGGTGTTTTCTCTCTTTTTGTCTTTCTTTCTCTTAAGGTGAGTTGGGCACCAGAATTCTAAGCTATGAAAATAGTATTTGGTGAAAAAGAAAATCTGTTTTGGATTAAATTATTGATAATATAGCTAACAAAATCCCAATCATGAGGAAACATCTTGACAGATGCAGGTTTATTTTTAAATGCTCTCCTTCTGTTTTCTAATTTTGGAAATATGAAGGCACAAACTAGTCAAAATTAAGAACATTTAAGTTCTGTTCACATCAATGAAAGTGTTAAGGCTATGCTTAAAATCTCTCATTAGATTTAATGGGATTTAAAAGCACTTAACTTTGGTGGGGTTGTATCTATGATCTGTAAATTAGTACGGCTATAGCAGGGTGATATTGAAAACAATGGCAACTTGTGACTGCAAACATAATATTCCTTGGAGTTATGAACAATATGGTAGATAGAAGGTCCCCCCCCCCCTTTTCTTCTCTCTTGATTGCACAACATACACATTTCTGTTTGGAGAACTGTATTACAAAACTCAGAAAAATGCTAATTTCAAAGGCCAGCTGTGTTTATATTTGTGTATATTTAAAGGAAATGACAATTACATATTTTCCATCTTTACAGTGAAGGGGTTTCTTGTCTATCAGTTTCACCGCTGCTTTTTCAAGCCACTATAGTAGAAATAAAATATTAAGATGGGATAATTTTGTGCAAAGATTGTGACGGACAGCAGTGAAACAGACAGTCTCTTCCTTCCACCAGTTACATAACAAATCAGAAGAAGCTCCTTTGCTTTAATAGCAGAACTTACAATGGGCTTCAAAATCAAAACCCCTAGTCAATTTCAACTCTACAATGAAAGGAGCAATTCCTTCAAGATGGGAATTTACATCAGCAGTTTTCAGTAAGCAATGTGATCTAGACACTATTTATAAACTTCCTGTCCTTCTTAAAACTTTGATGGTATCTCAAGAGCCAAATGCAAAGCAACCACTGTTCACTCACTTCTCAGATTTAATGGGCGGAAGAGTGGAACTGTTCGAATGCTATTTCTGAACAGAACTACTGGGCAGTTTTCCTCTGAGTATCTGTTTTTGGGAATTGTGGGTGGGGAGAATGCAATTGCACTTGGGGTCCGCTCATGGGCTTCCCATAGGTCACTCTGAAAGCTGGGTGCTGGGTGAGAAGGTCCAGCAGTGTTCTTCTTACGTTCTCATCTTGATATTGTATGAAGTCCCTTGACCTCATTGAACATTGAACCCCAGAGATGACATCCCTTGATGAAACTGGCTCCCTTAACAACATAGGTCTCATGCTCCTCAGTGCCTGTTGAGTGTGCAGAGTAGGAGCTGATTCATTGCTGGTGGAGTTCTGGGCTCTAGGCCAGAGGACTATCCCTTTAAGGCTTCAAAAGAGGTGAGTGGACAGAACTTGGGAGAGATAAAAGGCTTCAGTTTAACCCCAGACCTTGCTGGAGCCAGTTGTCTGCTTAGAGATACCCAAGACCCCTGCAACTTTAGATTGACCCTAATCTCTACTTCCTTGATGAAGCATTCATCATATCCCATGGACTTTTGTTCAGGACAGTATATCAACACTGCATATACTTTCTCTTTATATAGGGGTGATGCTAGACATGTGGTTGAACTAGCCAGAGGCCACTGCATGGAATACATGCAGAGAGAGCTTTGCGGCTGAAATTTTTCTCTGCTGTTAATGAGCAGTTATGGATTCCTCCATGCATGCCTGTGCCACACATTGCCTTCATAGAATCATAGAATCATAGAGTTGGAATAGACCACAAGGGCCATCGAGTCCAATCCCCTGCCAAGCAGGAAACACCATCAGAGCACTCCTGACATATGGTTGTCAAGCCTCTGCTTAAAGACCTCCAAAGAAGGAGACTCCACCACACTCCTTGGCAGCAAATTCCACTGTCGAACAGCTGTTACTGTCAGGAAGTTCTTCCTAATGTTTAGGTGGAATCTTCTTTCTTGTAGTTTGGATCCATTGCTCCGTGTCCGCTTCTCTGGAGCAGCAGAAAACAACCTTTCTCCCTCCTCTATATGACATCCTTTTATATATTTGAACATGGCTATCATATCACCCCTTAACCTCCTCTTCTCCAGGCTAAACATGCCCAGCTCCCTTAGCTGTTCCTCATAAGGCATCGTTTCCAGGCCTTTGACCATTTTGGTTGCCCTCCTCTGGACACGTTCCAGTTTGTCAGTGTCCTTCTTGAACTGTGGTGCCCAGAACTGGACACAGTACTCCAGGTGAGGTCTGACCAGAGCAGAATATAGTGGCACTATTACTTCCCTTGATCTAGATGCTATACTCCTATTGATGCAGCCCAGAATTGCATTGGCTTTTTTAGCTGCCGCGTCACACTGTTGGCTCATGTCAAGTTTGTGGTCAACCAAGATTCCTAGATCCTTTTCACATGTACTGCTCTCAAGCCAGGTGTCACCCATCTTGTATTTGTGCTTCTCATTTTTTTTGCCCAAGTGCAATACTTTACATTTCTCCCTGTTAAAGTTCATCTTTTTTTGTTTTGGCCCAGTTCTCTAATTTGTCAAGGTCGTTTTGGAGTGTGATCCTGTCCTCTGGGGTGTTAGCCACCCCTCCCAGTTTGGTGTCATCTGCAAATTTGATCAGGATGCCCTTGAGTCCATCATCCAAGTCGTTGATAAAGATGTTGAATAAGACCGGGCCCAAGACAGAACCCTGTGGCACCCCACTAGTCACTCTTCTCCAGGATGAAGAGGAACCATTGATGAGCACCCTTTGGGTTTGGTCAGTCAGCCAGTTACAAATCCACTGAGTGGTAGCATAGTCAAGACCGCATTTTACCAGCTTCTTTACAAGAATATCATGGGGCACCTTGTTGAATGCCTTGCTGAAATCAAGGTAGGCTACATCTACTGCATTCCCTTCATCTACCAGGCTTGTAATTCTGTCAAAAAACGAGATCAGGTTAGTCTGACATGACTTATTTTTCCGAAATCCATGCTGACTATTGGTGATCACAGCATTCCTTTCTAGGTGCTCACAGACTGTTTGCTTAATGATCTGCTCCAGAATCTTCCCTGGTATTGATGTCAGACTGACTGGGCGATAATTATTTGGGTCCTCTCTTTTCCCCTTTTTGAAAATAGGGACAACATTTGCCCTCCTCCAGTCTGCCGGGACTTCGCCTGTTCTCCAGGAATTCTCAAAGACGACTGCCAGTGGTTCTGAGATCACATCTGCCAGTTCTTTTAATACTCTTGGATGCAGTTCGTCTGGCCCCGAAGACTTGAATACATCTAAACTAGCCAAGTATTCTTGTACTATCTCCTTAGTTATTCTGGGCTGTGTTTCCTCTGCTGAATCATTTGTTCCAAATTCTTCAGGTCGGGCATTGTTTTCTTTATCAGAGAAGACTGAGGCAAAGAAGGCATTGAGGAGTTAAGCCCTTTCTGTGTCCCCTGTTTGCATTTCACCATCTTCTCCTCTGAGTGACCCCACTGTTTCTTTGTTCTTCCTTTTGCTACGGACATACCCATAAAAGCCTTTTTTGTTGCTTTTAACCTCTCTAGCAAGCCTGAGTTCATTCTGTGCTTTAGCTTTTCTGACTTTGTGTCTACATGTGCTGGCTATTTGTTTGAATTCCTCTTTGGTGGTTTCCCCCCTTTTCCATTTTTTGTACACATCCTTTTTTAATCTTAACTCAGTTAAAAGTTCTTTAGATAGCCACCCTGGCTTCTTTAGGCACCTTCCATGTTTCCGTCTCATTGGTATTGCCTGAAGTTGTGCTTTTACTATCTCCTTCTTAACAAACTCCCAACCATCATGAACTCCCTTTCCTTTTAGTATTACTGTCCATGGGATCTCACCCAGCACTTCCCTAAGTTTTATGAAGTCGGCTTTCTTAAAGTCAAGAAATTGAGTCCTAGTATGCTTGGCTGCTCCTTTCCGCTGTATAGTAAACTTTAGAAGAGCATGATCACTCGCGCCTAATGATCCTTCCACTTCTACCCCACTAACCAGGTCATCAACATTGGTTAGGACCAGATCTAAAATGGCTGTTCCTCTTGTTGCTTCTCCCACTTTCTGGACAATGAAGTTGTCTGCAAGGCCAGTGAGGAATCTGTTTGACCTTATGCTCTTGGCTGAGTTTGACATCCAACAAATATCCGGGTAATTGAAGTCCCCCATTACTACTATCTCCCTTCCTTTTGCATTCTTGGTCATCTGTTCCAGGAAGGCATCATCTATGTCCTCCGTTTGGCTTGGGGATCTATAGTAAACTCCCACAATGAGGTCTCTGTTATTCTTCTCTCCCTTAATTTTGACCCAAATGCTCTCACTTTGGCTTTGAGGTTCTAAATCTTGGATCTCTTCACAGGTATACACATCCCTGACATATAACACCACTCCTCCTCCTTTCTTGTCTGGTCTGTTTCTCTGAAATAGATTGTATCCCTCCATTATTACATTCCAATCGTGGGACTTATCCCACCAGGTTTCAGTGATGCCTATTATGTCATATTTAGTTTGCTGTACCAAGAGCTCAAGCTCATCTTGTTTATTTCCCATGCTTTGCGCATTAGTGTACAGACATTGAAGTCCATTAATCATTCCCCCATGTCTCTTATTTAAGGATTTTTTGCTCCCACCACTAGGTCTGCGTGCTGTTTGCTCCATTTGGTCTATGACATTTGGATGATCATCTTCATCAATTGATAGACTCCTACCTTCAGGAGCACTGTCTCCCTCCCCCACAGTAGTCAGTTTAAAGCCCTTCTGATGAGGTTTTTGAGATTTTTGGCAAAAACATTCCTCCCAACCGTTGTGAGGTGCAGCCCATCGCTTGCCAGAAGTCCATCTTCAAGAAACTGCAGTCCGTGATCTAAGAATCCAAACTGTTCCTGTTTACACCATTTGTGAAGCCAGCTGTTCACTTCCACTATTTTTCCCTCTCTCCCTGGGCCACGTCGTTCAACTAAGAGGACAGATGAGATGACAATTTGTGCATTTAATTGCTTCAATTTACTGCCCAGAGCCTCGTAGTCTCTTTTGATCTTCTGGAGGCTATTGCTTGCAGTGTCATTGGTTCCCACATGAACCAAGAGGAGGGGGTATTTGTCAGTGGGTTTTATGATTCCTTGCAGTCGTTCAGTTACATCTTGGATCTTAGCCCTGGGGAGACAGCACACCTCCCGAGACATCTTGTCAGGCCCACAGATCACTGCTTCTGTTCCCCTCACTAGGGAATCCCCTATCACCACTACATGCCTCCTCTTAGGTTTGGTCGGGGTTCTTCCGTGAGCTGTCCGTTCCAAGGTCGCCTGCACATTCCCTGAGGACTGACTTTGCTGCTCGTCTTCATATACCTGATCGACTGTAATGAGGGAGAGATCCTCAAATGGAGTCTGTTCTTCGTCTTCCATGCTAGGGGAGAGGACTTCAAAGCGATTGTGTATTTCTAAACAATCAGAGCGAACCCTGGGCCTCCTACTTCTTTGAGTCACGTTTCTCCATATATCTGGCACCTGTGTTGGTGAACTAGCCTCCTTCTCAGGGGTGTCCCCTGTCTTCTCCTTGGTGGAGACGGTGTTCTCTGTTGCTTCCTAGAAGAGCTCCAGCTCTCTAATTCTTTGGAGCGTAGCTACACGTTCCTCCAGTTGCTGGACTTTGTCTTCGGGAGGCAGCTCAGTCTTCCCTGTCTCAGATTCTCAATGCTTATCTTCTCAAGCTGGGCTGAGGATGCAGTTGAGCCATCGAAGACAGAAGGATGCACAAATGAGGACCGTTGGGGAGATAGATTCCGTTTCCTGTTATTTTTTTGACCATTGTGAATGTTTCATTATATAAGGACCGTTGTACCGATTATGAGCATTTATAGCAATTATTCTTGAGAGGCAGCAAAGTGCAAGGCTGCAGGCCACATCTCTTTGTCAGAGGTAATAGCTGGTCTTCAACAAAGTTTCACTCAGAGTAGAAACATTAAATTAATAGACCTAACTTAGCCATGTCTATTCATTTCAGTAGGTGGATTTCAGTGTAGCGTTAGCTGGGATATGAGGTCTGCTTGCACACCAGGATTGCTCCCCTACATTTCTTCTGCAGGTTCCCCCAACTCTCCAGAGCTAATTTTGGGAGCACATGGTTCAGGTGGAGGAGAGGCAGGACAATCCCATTGCATGAGAGAAGCTTGTTCCATGCATGCAACAAGTTAGTTGAATCTAGCCTAATGGGTCTACTCTAACATAAAGTTAGTTGAATGCCACCATGTATAGCAGCTGTTCCCAGAGGGTTGGCTATGGATCCATGTGGCTCTCGCATTGACTAAACTGTATTTGAAGTGTGTATTTGGGTGTGTTTTGTAGTTTGTGACAGTAAACCTGTTGAAGGTTTGGTGCCAGAGATCGATGGCTGATGGGCAGCATCTGGCACAGAGCACAATTCTTTCATCTCTGGGTCTTTCATTATAAAAAGGACCCAGTCCCACGATTCCCTTTTATGCCCATGCTCATGTTTCCAGAATTTGCAAATCTAATGATTGTGTTCTGAACCACTTCTCTTCTCCTAAGTAATATACAGACTGAATACTGAAACAAAACTGTGGCCAGCGCCTAGACAGTTTCCAAGATACTACAACTCAATACATTAAAGCGTATCATTGGGATTTGAAAATGGGTTTTGGCTACATTTTGGACCATGTGTCAAGTCATTGCTCTGA
Source organism: Podarcis muralis (assembly GCF_964188315.1). Lineage (NCBI taxonomy): Eukaryota > Metazoa > Chordata > Lepidosauria > Squamata > Lacertidae > Podarcis > Podarcis muralis. The sequence goes on from NC_135663.1 coordinate 27,062,417, forward strand.
GCCAATTTGATTTAATTGAATTTTGCAAGTAACTTTTTTTTTGGTGAGACACTATCAAATGCTTTTCGGTGAAGTCCATATATATTACATTTACAGCTGTTTTTGTACTGCTGCCAGCAACACAATCAAGTTTCTGAGGTATGATTTGCTTTCCTCTTTCAGCCAGGAGACCTGCATTAATGCAACATTAAGGTAGCTCTGTTAAAAATAAAAAGAGCCGGGCGATGCAAATGCAGAGGCTCAAACAGCAGCATTAATATGCACACATACTCAGTGGGTTTTATGGCGCACAGCTGGTGACTGAACAGCAATGGTAAACTAAAAGCAAAAAAGGGAAAAAATATTATCGATGTGATAGATAACTCTTTTATTTTATTTGTCTCCCACTCCTCATTTCTTTACTTATCCTTATCCGTTGCTTTTGTATCATACAGTACTCAAGAACGCAGTTAACCACCTCTCTGTAGCCAGGTCTCCTGGGACTAGATAGCATATGATGCCACATATCCTCTGCTGGGATATGATATAAATCTCCTTTCCCCTGCAAGCTCTTTGCATATGCCAGGGTTTACAAAGAGCATGGGATTAGAGCCAACAATAAGTGCAATGGGAAATAGATACCCACATACACACACATTAAGGAATTCATACATTTGGTTTCTCTCAGTTTCTCATTTTTCAATTCCACATTACCATATCACTTTTGTGACTTAAAAAACAATCCTAATGAAACTGCATCTACATTTTAATACAATTTTTACTACTTACATTTTTTAATGCAATTTGCGTATAAAGACATTTCTGCAAAGCAATTTTCCCTATTGTAATGCATTTGTATGTTATTTTCTCTAGCACATATTTGTATGTAAGTAAATTTTTATTTATACCCCGCTCTCCCCGGCCAAGACCAGGCTCAGGGCAGCTAACATAACATATCAAATACATTAAAACACAATCAAGCAATTGATTAAATTACAGCATAAAATTAGAATCAGGATAAAATTAGATGACTGCCCATGAATTACAACCATAGGGGTCGGGAACCTCAAGTATTCATCAGGGCCAGCTATCCATGTTGGTCCCACATGAGCCGATAAGAGGGCCAAAGAGGTAACTTACAGGTTCCCATAGAGGGGGGTCAAACTGGGCCCGGACCAACGGCCAGGCGGAAGAGCTCCGTCTTGCAGGCCCTGCGGAAGGATGTCAAGTCCCGCAGGGCCCTGGTCTCCTGTGATAGAGTGTTCCACCAGGCTGGGGCCAAAGCCGAAAAGGCTTTAGTATATTTATATGCACATTTTTTGAACACATTATTTGGCTGGAGAACTGCATTGCATGATTTGTTTCAAAGACCGTTGTGTTTTGGTTTGCATATGAATTGGGAATGTGTACTTCTCAACCCACATGCAGGGGATCCGGTGTGCAAACAGAGCTCTGTATTACCAGAAGCTGTCCTTTTATCTCCTAAGAGTTGTGGACTATTTGGGGTATGTGACAGGAATCCCCACCTCATGGAAAAGAAAGAGTGCCATCTCAGATTGCAAGAAGTTGCGCTGTGCACATAGGAACCCCGCAAAGTTTTGGACCACACACATAACATCCAGCAGCAATATGTCCTAATAGAATGTTTCACCAAGGAATGTAGAATAATTGTGATAGAGAAGATATGCACTTAAGGTTAAGCTGCACATGGAACAATTAATAGTATTACTAGACCACTGTTGTCTAGTCCTTTGTGGCCAGTTTGGCTATATCAGCCTGATTAGAAAATCAGGATGTGAGATAGGAAGAGAAATGTTTTCCCATACATTTTTCTCTCCTCTCTACAACACTCCAGTGTTTTGATTTATAGTTGCTTTAGAAAAAGAAAAATCAGATTCAAGAGACACATGTCTTGTTTCACCATTGTGGATTACTCTTAAAGTGCAGGTTTGCAGGACTACTTCTACTTAAACTCTCAGAAATCATACCTCATTAATGAGGTATAAATTAACTTTTGCTGTGTGCATAGCTTAATACCATGCACTCCACAGCTGATCCTCCTGTATCACAGGGAAGAGGTGGTAAATCTGAAGTCACAACCAGCACTGTGTTACACAGGATAAATAACCACCACCACAAATTGCATTTAAAATGTTCTAAGCATTGTAAAGAGATAAAAGGCCACGTCACGCACTACAAGCTCAGACTAACCTTCCCACACCATATATTTAAAGCACAATAAAAACACATTGAAAGCATCTTAGGAACTGTAGCTTGTTGACTGTAGTTCTGTAATAGGAAACAACAGTCTCCAAGAATCTTTGGGGAAAAGCTATATGTTTTCAATTTCTTTTAAATGTATGTGGTGGATGTGATCTCATGATACAAAAGGGGAAAAAAGGAATGATAGGGGAGAGAAAAGCAAGCATTAACACAGGGTGTTCTTTCTGGCAGAGAGGGGGAAACTGGGCTCCTTCAGCTGCTCCTTCTCTGGTCGATAGATTTTTAAAAATAACCTTTGTAATGTGCCTTATTTCACTTTCTGGTTTTGTATTGCACCGTCTTGTGTTTTTAAGCTTCCTGGTGTGGACTGCACTTAAAAAGAGAGCCTGTCAATGAGTTCATGACGATAGATGGGTCCATACTGATCTCCTTGCCATGGTGGTCTTTCTGGGAGGCAGCAGGTACAACTTCCCAGTGACTCCTGGTCCCCTGGCCTGGAGTGTGTATCCCTCCTGTTCTGCAGACCCAGGACAAGAGATAAATGCTGAGAGTTGTATAGATGTGGAAAGAATAAGTGAAAACTTCCCTAAATCCTGGGTTGTAATACGAAGGCATTTTGTCTGATATTCAACTAAGCCAAAATCGTGGTCATAAATTTTAATGGGTCTGTTCTAAGTAAAACTGAGCAGAATACCACCCTTTTAGATTACATGCATTTTTACATTTCTTTAGTTGATTTCACTTGGCTAAACTGGCAATGTAACAAAATCCTAGTGCCTTTGAAGTAACGGATTTGGAGTGTGCATCATTTTCTGTGTGCACATTCAGGACTTGTTTGCCTTTCTGAATGTAGATAAAACTCATGACAATGTTGGGGAAAGCAACTGAAGTTCATTGATGTGCTTTGGCACTCAAAAGACTAGCTCAGGTTAAATTTGCCATTCCTTTAGAAGAGATTTGCCAATGATTACCAAGGTGTTCCAGCTCTCAGCGCATGTGTGAAACAGCCAATGAATTCTACTGCCTGGCACTTTTGTGGTGCACTAGAATCTTACAGTGTTCCATTAGATGCTGTCTATGTATATGACTACAGTGGTCTGTAAAACGGTTGGGGCAGCAGGGATATAAAAGTCTATGACGCACTAAAAATATCACCAATGCAACATGAATGCAAAACTCCACAAACCACTAAACATTTATGGTAGCAAAGAGATTGCATTTCCCTTTACAGCATAAAGTTTCCCGAACTTCTACAAAAAGTTCAGCTGTGTTGTGTTTCCAGGGTTAAAGCTGCTGTGGCATTCCTGCCCCCCCCCCCCCTGGAATGCTGACACTATTTGAAGCATCTTGCAATGGTTGCTTGAATACAAACACAAAGTAAATTAAAAGGATTTCTTTTTAATTAATACAACAACAACACACTGATAGTGAATATAGAAAGAGTCAGTGGGCCTGGATTGGGTTCTGCTCTTGGTTGTGTTAGATAGCCGAGACTATTATTTCTTTGTCTTTCAAACTGACCAATTTGTTCATGGAGCAACAACCCCATTTTTTAAAAAAAGCAAAGTCTGGTTCTGTCATACACCCTTTTTTGAGTAAATCCCATGGAAATCAGCATATAGAGAAAGATTACATGCATGAAATCCATGTTGGTTTCTCTAGAAAAAAATAACCGAGTGGGATACTAGAGTCCTCCACAAGAATTTTTTTGGGGGTGGGATTTTACAAAACATTTTGAATTCCAGCACAATATTATTTTCCACATATTGTTTTATGAGAACCACTTTATAAGCATGATGGTGTAAGAAATTGCTACATAATAGGAATTCTAAAGTCTTATTAAATGATTGAATGAGCTCTTGCACTTCGAAACAAACCTGGGTCATCAGTCCCCACTGATTTCAGTAGGTCTGAAACCAGATAAACTAATGTACTTCCACTTCAATGATTTGTAGAGAGAGCTGTATGAAAAATTCCCTATACATTTATTTATTTATTCTAATGTGTACATTTTTATATTACTTTGGTGGTTTTTACATGCTCAAGACATGGGCAAGGGCAATGTTACAAAATGTGAGAATCTTTAAAGAAGGGATATGAATACACCATGTACCATCAACTTCTGTGTGCTGTAGAAGTGGCACATCCAGTACCTGTTGCCTTTTTCTAGCTATGATTGCTCTTGCAATTACATTTCTATGCAATCCTTTCAACATAGCTTAGGTCAAGCAATGACTCGTTATATGAAGAATTATTTTGTGGTGCTATGTGATGGAAACGAGAAGGTACAATAAATGCACTGTTCTTTTTCCACCTTAAAAGAAATAAAAAATCGCTTTATTTATTTATTGCCTCAAACCCAAGGAGGTTTACATCGACATGACCAAAGTAAACTTACAGTAATATTCAAAGTGACAATTCAAAGGCAGTGATACATAAATATCCAAAAAGTTAAAACATCCAGCTTCTCACATAAATGCATGATGTATGACCCACCAAGTAATTTCGTTGTCCCCGAGAGGGGGCAATGACAATAAAGATATTATTATTATTATTAATTATTATTATTATTATTATTATTATTATTATTATTATTATTATTACCATTAAAAACAACCCAGCAGATGAGAAAACATCACCAACCAAATGCTTGGCAGTCAAGGACTGGTGCTGAAAAGAGGACCATGTTTATGAAAGGCAGCATCCCTGAAGAGAATGCTCCATAATTGGGGGCCCACTATTAAGGAGTCCTCTGTCTTATAGCCACTCACTGTACTTTTGCTGGAGGATGGCCACCAATGATTTCCTAAGGGTCCAGACAGGTTTATGCAGAGAGAAATGTTCCAGAAGCTATGGGCTTGTAAGTCAAATCCAGCACTTTGAATTGTGCCCCAAATGTATTAGAAGCCAGTGCAGTCATGCCAGAACTGCTGCTGTAAGTCTGAACTGCTGGTCCTCATTAGCAATCTGTTTGCAGAATTCTGTACTGACAGATGTTTCTGGACAGGCCCACATATAATACATTGCAGTACTCTAACCAGAAGGTTTTCTGAACACAGATAATTAAAATTAGTTACAGATGGGTAGCCGTGTTGGTCTGCCATAGTCAAAACAAAAAAAATTCCTTCCAGTAGCACCTTAAAGACCAACTAAGTTAGTTCTTGGTATGAGCTTTCGTGTGCATGCACACTTCTTCAGATACACTGAAACAGAAGTTGCCAGATCCTTCTATATAGTGAGAAGGTGGGGAGGGGTATTACTCAGAGGAGGGTGGGGATGGGTGATTGGCAGATAGCTGTGATGAGCCTGTTGACGACTATTAACGACTGCAGTAGGTCTTACAGGGAAAAGCAAGGGGTGAGAAGGTGAAAAATGGCTTTGTCATGTATAGTGAGATAAGAATCCAATGTCTTTATTCAGGCCATGGTTTTAAGTTTGGTAATGATTTGCAATTCAGCAGCTTCTCTTTCCAGTCTATTTCTGAAATTCCTTTGTAGTAAAACAGCTACTTTGAGATCTTGTATAGAATGTCCTGGGAGATTGAAGTGTTCTCCTACTGGTTTCTCTGTCTTGTGATTCTTGATGTCAGATTTATGTCCGTTTATTCTTTGGCGTAAGGTTTGGCCTGTTTGTCCAATATAGAGAGCTGAAGGACACTGTTGGCATTTGATGGCATACACAATGTTAGACGATGAGCAATTAAATAGTCCAGAGATGGTGTGTGTGATGTTGTTGGGGCCAGTAATGGTGTTGTCCGGGTGTATGTGGCAGCAAAGTTGGCATCTGGGTTTATTGCAGGCTCTGGTGCCAGTGTCCGTGTTAAGTCTGGTTGTAGTATTATTGTGGGTTAGGAGTTGTTTAAGATTGGGTGGCTGTCTGTAGGCAATGAAAGGTCTTCCTCCCAGAGCTTGAGAAAGAGAACTGTCATTGTCCAGGAGAGGTTGTAGATCTCTGATGATGCGTTGTACTGTTTTAACTTGGGAGGTGTATGTGATGACTAGAGGAGTTCTGTTATTTTCTTTTTTGGGTCTGTCTTGCAGCAAGTTCTCTCTGGGTATCAGTCTGGCTCTGTTGATCTGTTGTCTAACTTCATCTGCTGGGTATTTTAGTTCTAAAAAGGTTTGCTGTAGATCTCTTAGGTGAGAGTCTCTGTCTGTAGAATTGGAACAGATACGGCTGTAACGTAGTGCCTGGCTATAAACAATGGACTGTTTGGTATGTTTGGGATGGTGGCTAGAGGCATGTAGATATGTTTGTCGGTCAGTTGGTTTACGGTATAAGGTGGTGTCTATGCGCCCATCCTGTATTTTTATAGTAGTGTCCAAAAAATGTATTTCTTGCATAGATTGATTCATTGTTAGGTTGATTGTGGGGTGAAAATCATTGAATTTCTGGTGGAAGGTGTTCAGGGTCTGTTGACCATGTGTCCAGATGATAAAAATATCATCAATGTATCGCAGGTACAAGAGAGGTTTGAGTGGGTAGGAGTTTAGGAAACGTTGTTCTAAATCTGCCATGAAGATGTTGGCATACTGTGGGGCCATGCGGGTGCCCATTGCTGTGCCGCTGATCTGAAGGAACAGGTCATCACCGAATTTGAAGTTGTTGTGGGTAAGGACAAATTGGCAGAGTTTGGTGGCAAAGTCCGCTGTGGTTTTATCTGAAATGGTGTTCCTTATAGCTTGTAAACCATCGTTGTGTGGGATGTTGGTATACAGAGATTCCACATCCATAGTAGCTAGTATAGTGTTGTTGGGAAGATTATTTAAAGATTGTATTTTCCTCAGGAAATCTGTGGTGTCACGTACATAGCTGGGAGCACTGATGGCATATGGTTTCAGAACAGTGTCCATATAACCGGAGACACCCACTGTGATAGTGCCAATACCTGAAATGATGGGGCGTCCTGGATTTCCTGGTTTGTGTATTTTAGGTAGAAGATAGAAAGTTCCTGGTCGAGGTTCTGTTGGTGTGTTGGTGAGGATCTGTTCTTGGATGTGTGGGGGTAGCTCCTTAACAATCTTGTTCAGTTCTTTTTTGTATTCTTGTGTGGGGTCTGAGTCCAATTTTATGTAAAAGGCGGTATTGGAAAGTTGTCTGTGAGCCTCCTGGATGTAGTCAGTTGACTGACTACATCCAGGAGGCTCACAGACAACTTTCCAATACCGCCTTTTACATAAAATTGGACTCAGACCCCACACAAGAATACAAAAAAGAACTGAACAAGATTGTTAAGGAGCTACCCCCACACATCCAAGAACAGATCCTCACCAACACACCAACAGAACCTCGACCAGGAACTTTCTATCTTCTACCTAAAATACACAAACCAGGAAATCCAGGACGCCCCATCATTTCAGGTATTGGCACTATCACAGTGGGTGTCTCCGGTTATATGGACACTGTTCTGAAACCATATGCCATCAGTGCTCCCAGCTATGTACGTGACACCACAGATTTCCTGAGGAAAATACAATCTTTAAATAATCTTCCCAACAACACTATACTAGCTACTATGGATGTGGAATCTCTGTATACCAACATCCCACACAACGATGGTTTACAAGCTATAAGGAACACCATTTCAGATAAAACCACAGCGGACTTTGCCACCAAACTCTGCCAATTTGTCCTTACCCACAACAACTTCAAATTCGGTGATGACCTGTTCCTTCAGATCAGCGGCACAGCAATGGGCACCCGCATGGCCCCACAGTATGCCAACATCTTCATGGCAGATTTAGAACAACGTTTCCTAAACTCCTACCCACTCAAACCTCTCTTGTACCTGCGATACATTGATGATATTTTTATCATCTGGACACATGGTCAACAGACCCTGAACACCTTCCACCAGAAATTCAATGATTTTCACCCCACAATCAACCTAACAATGAATCAATCTATGCAAGAAATACATTTTTTGGACACTACTATAAAAATACAGGATGGGCGCATAGACACCACCTTATACCGTAAACCAACTGACCGACAAACATATCTACATGCCTCTAGCCACCATCCCAAACATACCAAACAGTCCATTGTTTATAGCCAGGCACTACGTTACAGCCGTATCTGTTCCAATTCTACAGACAGAGACTCTCACCTAAGAGATCTACAGCAAACCTTTTTAGAACTAAAATACCCAGCAGATGAAGTTAGACAACAGATCAACAGAGCCAGACTGATACCCAGAGAGAACTTGCTGCAAGACAGACCCAAAAAAGAAAATAACAGAACTCCTCTAGTCATCACATACACCTCCCAAGTTAAAACAGTACAACGCATCATCAGAGATCTACAACCTCTCCTGGACAATGACAGTTCTCTTTCTCAAGCTCTGGGAGGAAGACCTTTCATTGCCTACAGACAGCCACCCAATCTTAAACAACTCCTAACCCACAATAATACTACAACCAGACTTAACACGGACACTGGCACCAGAGCCTGCAATAAACCCAGATGCCAACTTTGCTGCCACATACACCCGGACAACACCATTACTGGCCCCAACAACATCACACACACCATCTCTGGACTATTTAATTGCTCATCGTCTAACATTGTGTATGCCATCAAATGCCAACAGTGTCCTTCAGCTCTCTATATTGGACAAACAGGCCAAACCTTACGCCAAAGAATAAACGGACATAAATCTGACATCAAGAATCACAAGACAGAGAAACCAGTAGGAGAACACTTCAATCTCCCAGGACATTCTATACAAGATCTCAAAGTAGCTGTTTTACTACAAAGGAATTTCAGAAATAGACTGGAAAGAGAAGCTGCTGAATTGCAAATCATTACCAAACTTAAAACCATGGAGACACCTGGCCTGAATAAAGACATTGGATTCTTATCTCACTATACATGACAAAGCCATTTTTCACCTTCTCACCCCTTGCTTTTCCCTGTAAGACCTACTGCAGTCGTTAATAGTCGTCAACAGGCTCATCACAGCTATCTGCCAATCACCCATCCCCACCCTCCTCTGAGTAATACCCCTCCCCACCTTCTCACTATATAGAAGGATCTGGCAACTTCTGTTTCAGTGTATCTGAAGAAGTGTGCATGCACACGAAAGCTCATACCAAGAACTAACTTAGTTGGTCTTTAAGGTGCTACTGGAAGGAATTTTTTTTGTTTTAATTAAAATTAGGTTATCCACATGCTGATTGTTGCCTTTTTAAAGGCACTCTACACTACAGGGACCACTTGGATCACCAATGATAGTGATGGATCCAGGGATATTCTGCAAGCGGCAACCCTACTCCATTGTAAGACCCCACTGGCACCACACTGCCAAAAATCTGCAGCCACCACCATCCCATCAGCAGATGCTTTGAGGTGACATAGACTTTTTATGTCAGGGTGGCCCTTCAGATGTTGTTAGACTCCAATCAGTCCTTACTCCTAGCATGATGGGAGTTGTAGTGCACACCATGTTAGACACCTCTAATTATATACCTGCTGGGATTGTGGGAGTTGAAGTCCAACAAATCTAGAGGGTCACAGGTTTCCCGTTGCTGTTATATGTGAATTTACACTAGGGACGGAAGGAAAAACTGATTCCGTTTGCATTTAAAGGTGAACTGACCAAATTTGCATGTTCTAAAACAAAACAGGAACCAAAACCCAGCCATTCTTCAAAATTTGCACTTCTCCAAATTTTGCAATGCAGTTCTGCAACCAAGTGTACAAACATGAATATACTAGGGTGAATTGTGCATCAACATGTATATACTGATGGAAAGAACGTAAAGTAATGCATTATAAGAGAGGAAATTAGTCTGCAAAAATGTGCATATTGCGATAAATTCACACTAAAATGCTGATGAGTTTTCATGGTTGTTTTTTTTTAATGCAAACTGATGTGGAAATGTAGAGCACTGAATTTAAGATTTGCCAGGCTCAACAGACAACAAAGCCTAAAACTCCCACCTCTTACGGTTCTTGCTCTGTAACTTATATGGGGGAAACGTAGCAGGAAAGAGGGAATCTGCAGAAATTTGGCAACTTTACTTCAATATACACAGGCTAGGATCCAAAGAGACATTTTCTGGATATTTGTGCTTTTCCAAACAACTTCTCCATATGTGGAGTTCTTCATCCTTCCCCCCCCCCCCAGTCTCCCCCACAAAGCAGTTATGTCAATCAATGGATTAAGAGCAATGTGATGTTAGTGGACATCAGCACCTGGATGCACAATTCAGCCTTTGTTTTATTCCTCTCCAGCTAGCTTGCAGAAGAGTTTGTTTCACTAAAATGAATGGGGGTTTTGTGCATCCGGTTGCTAATTTTAAAACCAGGCAATCAAAAAAATGGGTGGGAGGTGGGGAATTGTTCACAACTACAGAACAACAATATCTATATCAGAAATCAAGCAGGGCACATTAGCCTGTTTATTTACTTATCCATTTAACTCTAGCCTGGTTTCCAAGTTGCACAAAGTAATAATGCTGCTTTATTCCTCACTATTCCTCACAGTACGCCACATCTAGAGTACTGTGTACAGTTTCAGACATCACATTTTAAGGATGTAGACAGCAGCAGGGGTGAGGCCACAATGCTGGCTTCTCAGCAGTAGGAGGGGCAAGCCAGAAGCAAGTTCAAGATGGTGGAGATGCACCAGTGGAACCAATCCAGTATTCACACTGGTGCACCTGCACAGCCCTGACCTCGCTGATGACTGGCCCTTCCCTTAATCTCTCCCCATAAACAACAGCAACACTGCTGCTGGGAAGATAGAACTGCAGCTCCACCCTACTGGGTGAACCACTTCTGGATTGGTAGATTGGAACACGTTCACTGGAGGGCAGCGAAGATGTGGAAAACAACTAATCCCAAGGGTGCAATTGAAGTGCTGGGGTGCAAGTCAGGCTGTAGGCTGACATACCTTTATGAGAAGGGTACAGAGAGAGAAACATCTAACCTTCCTAGACTGTCCTAGTTGTGCAGACCTATTGACCTTCCTTCAGTGACACCATCAGTGCTGCTGACCTCATTTCCTGCTTCCTCTTCATCCTCACCTTGGAAGAAGAGACAACCAAAGCAATCATAGCTCTTTGTACCTCCCCCTTAGTTAGACAGAACTAATATCTTTCCTATCAACTATGTATTTTCCTGAATACATTTTTCTGTCTTATTTTCCAAATCCAGAATCTCATTGTGATTATATCCATGGATAAAATGTGCTCCTCCAGCTGGGATTCAGTTAAGCTTCCAAGCCGCATGTTAACTCTAAACACCAACAGGGCTCAAATTATAGGAAGGTCAATTTCAGTTGAACATTAGGAGGTGCATCAAGCAGAGGGGTGGAGGGAAGATAGCCACATGTTTGGCATATGGGTTTCCTACACTGAGTTGGAAGAGATGTCCTGCCCTGCATGCCCTGCTCCATCTTTAGGGTTCTATGTGTTTCTCGCATGCGGGATTCTGTCTTTTAATTAACTAAGCAGAATGTGTATTTGTCCCCCAGGGGCTAAAAAGAAATGCTTGCTGCAGAGAACTGGCTGAGAAGAGGCTCAGACATATGGCTAAATTACCCCTCCAGGACAAGATACATCTTGCCAATGCAAGTCAGGATGCCCCATCCCCACTTGCTAACCTGTGCTTTGGGCCATGGGCTATTAGGCTTCTGGTTACTGCACACTCCTGCTGTCAATGTTTGTGCACATACCACACCCTATTACATTTCCAACTCCTTGAATGATAGAGGCATTCTGAGTGCGTCAACATTGTGTTGGGCTGCTGAATTTCCCAGCACACTCTTGGGTGTTATTAAAGGATGCCAAATGTTCTCCTTCACACATTCCGTGGCATTCAAGAGCTGATGCTTTGTTCTCCATCTCCTTGTCTATCAGGATTTGTGAAAACTGCAAAAACAACACTTCACTTGTCGCTTTGCACTTTAGACCGATTTCCCTAGCCGCAACACACAGGTCAATCTGTATTATGAACACTAAACTGCATGCAAACAAAGCATGTATATTGCACAGCCTTCCTTCCCCCCACTTGCTGAAGTTGGTTCCTACTGAGCAGCCCTGAATGCCCCAAGATTCAAAGGTAAAAGTACACCACATTGTCAGAGTAGCCTTCCCTCTATTCCAGCTATTATCTCACAAGGAATGGGGGCTGGAACTTGTGAGCAGAGCAGAGCCCAGTAAGGCTTACATGTTGCATCTTCATCTTAGTGCCGCTAACATCTGCCAAACTGTCAGTGTTCATCAGGCTGAAACTGCATTCCTAAACATCACTAGCAACACAAATATGGTACAGACGATCCTATATTAAAACTTAGAATAAAAGAATCATAGAGTTGGAAGGAACCCCAATGGTCATCTAGTCCAAACCCCTGCAATGCAGGAATCTCAACACACAGTCCCCCATCCACAGTCCCCCAACCACACGAGCAGTTTTATTGCTGCACAATCTTCTGCATTATGAACTTTTCTGCTTGTTCTGCTAAGTGGGGCCCTGGACGCCTGTCCCAAAGTTTAGCCCTGATGGCACCACTGAAAATGTGAAGAAGCAGAGAGGGACAGCCTATGGAAAGGGTTGTAGCTCAGTGGTAAAGCATCTGCTGTGCATGCAGAACGTCCCAAGTTCAACCCTTAGCATCTCCAGGAAGGGCTAGGAGAGAGCCCTGTCAGAAATCCTGAGTAAAAAATGTTCCCCACCCTTATTCTACGTGAACTGGAATATACACATGAATATAGCTGGTGTACCACTGACAACCATAAAGAAGGCTGATTGCCGAATAATTGATGCCTTTGAATTATGGTGCTGGAGGAGACTCTTGAGAATCCCATGGACTGCAAGAAGATCAAACGCATCCATTCTTAAGGAAATCAGCCCTGAGTGCTCACTGGAAGGACAGATCATGAAGCTGAGGCTCCAGTACTTTGGCCACCTCATGAGAAGAGAAGACTCCCTGGAAAAGACCCTGATGTTGGGAAAGATGGAGGGCACAAGGAGAAGGGGACGACAGAGGACGAGATGGTTGGGTGGTGTTCTTGAAGCTACCAGCATGAGTTTGACCAAACTGCGGGAGGCAGTGGAGGACAGAAGTGCCTGGCGTGCTCTGGTCCATGGGGTCATGAAGAGTCGGACACGACTAAACGACTAAACAACAACAACAACAACCACTGACAAAGATTTCTGTGATCATGGGAGCTTGAAAAAATGCTACAGACAGAATCCACACGTGTCTAATTCACATATTATGTTATGTATACTTGTGCATTCATAAGGAAGGTTGACAGAAAGAAGACTCCCAGAGCAGCCAATACCTCTTCTGAAAACAACCTGTACATCAGCTCCCCTTAAAAAGATGGGTAAAAAACCGTCTTCTCCAGATTTACAGTTCAGAGAAGGAGGTGTTTTCATGACCATCTACTATTTCCTGAACTTGGAATGCTTGTTGACCTACCGTATTTTCCCATTGTGTCTTTCTGTACCCTTTCACTTCCCAACTTAGGTTCTGCTTTCTACGTCCAGCCTTTTTCTCAGGAAGTGGAGAAGAAACAGGTTGGTCTCAAAAATCTCTGGATCTGAGCCATCTCTAATGATGTGCTGCAAGAAAGGCAGAATGGGAAGCAGCCTCAGGTGGAACACCCTGAAGATGGCCCTCAGGCTATTCAGACGAATTTGGCGTCATATAATATTAATAGTCAGGAACACTTTGGGACCATTTTTAACAAGACAAGAAAACTGTAGATGTAACCACCGCTCACCGTTAGTCATATTGAGATGGGGTCGAGGAGATGGCAAAATATGATCAGGAAAAGAAAAAGTTATTCTTTTGCTTTTTGATGCACTCATGGGAAAACCTGCCAAGCCTTCTAAAATGTTCAGTGGTGCAGGTAGGTAGTTTTAGACACTGGGCTAAGGGCAGATCCACACTGTACATTAAGAGGATGTTCAACACACATTAAAAGCACATGACTTTCCCCAAAGAATGCTGGGAACTGTCGTTTGTCAAGGTTGCTGGACATGGCTGTTTTGTGAAGGGAAAACAACCATACCCAAGATCCTTTGTGGAAGTTATGGGCTTTAAATGTTGAATATGTTTTAAATGCATAATGTGAATCTACCCGTGATGGCTTGATCCCCACCTATTTAAATTGAAATGTGAATACTTCAAAGTGTGGTATGCCATCCGTGCAGTTTTTGAAGGTCCTTCTGCTCATTCTGTCAAATGGGGCTCTGGTCATTGGCCCTAAAACATCACAGCAAATACAAATAGCACATTAGGGGAACGTTAGGGTCACTGCAGACAGCATGTTCCACATGGAGGGATATTTGCACAAAGCCCAATGCAATATGGTACCTCCTTTTCCAAGATACTGCTTTATGCATGACCCAATATTCAAGCACACACCATTGTGAGCATGAAACAGAACAGAGAATGAGACTAGTTAGGCAGAGAGGAGAAGCTTTGATTCAATATCTTATGTCACATGAGGCAGAAATCAGGCAGCCCTGCATTCCTTTCCTGACTCCTGTAAAACTGCATTGTTGCCATATGCTCCTTGGGAATGGGGGGGGGGGAGGCAATTTTGTGGTGAGGGCTTGTTCCGTTCATGTTATTGAGTGGTCCAGCACTCACTCACTAGGATCCTTCGGGATGTATGTGAGAGTCTCTGCATGTTATGTATTCAGTGGTCTGTGTTTGCCTGAGCTTGAGTCTGGACTCAGGATTCTGAGCCTCTGTGTTTTGATTCGAGACATGATATCCAATCACAGAACATTTCAGGATTTGGGCCATTGCCATTGGCCCTTAAACTCTGAGTTATGATTCGCAGCGTGGGAATTTAGACAGCAAATCCCATTGATAGTGGGAGTGGCCCAGGCCTTCAGAAATGTATATAAACAGTTGCTTTGCCCCTTTTGCCCAGTTCAATAAAGGTTCTTGCTGTTGTCAATGCATCTTGCTTTGTGGGAACCCACCTACACTTCAGTGCACACTGCACAAGTACTGCATCTCTGCAAACAGAGGATCCTGTGGAGTCTTGCAACATAGTGAGACCTGCAACTGACCTCCTGGGTTGTGGGTGGGTATATTGGACAGCCGCAACACCCGATTGGTAGGTCCCTCGTTGCTGGGTTTAATTTGGCCAATGGGGTGCAGTCTAAATGGATTGAAGGACCTATATATGCCTACGCACGTGACCCAGAGCTTCCTCTTTCAGCTCGTGCATCGGAGCCCACCTCTTCCTGTATTTAGGGTATTTTGCGATTGACCTTGCTATGCCGTCATGTGTCGTCTGTCGTTGGGACAGGGGCACGGCAGGAATTTCCCCACTTGGCTGATTGGCTGTTGCCATTTGGGTTTCGCCTGCCGTGTAGCAAATCATCACAACTTGTAAGGTTGCAGATAGGCACTGGTTCAGGTGGTAGGGATGGGGGAGCGGTCTCGCCATCCCTATGTGAAGGGTATTCCGTTAAAGGAATCCAGGGACTCAACTTGGTTTGGTCAAGCCCCGAGAGGGGGTTGTGCCTGTGCCTGAGTCCAGGGGAGCATTTGGGGAGTGGACATAGTCTGTTCCTGGGCTTTCCGCCTACCTCAGGTGTTCACCCTTGGCTGACCTATGATTGAGCTCTGGGTCAGCGCTGCCTGCAAGGGTGCAGGGAGCTAGTCGAACCATAGCCTATGCAACCACTCACTTTCTGTAATCAATAAAGTTGCGGCCTAAATTCTGCCAAAAATCAAAACTAAAATTTGAGTCAAATATGTGTTTCTTTAGGGGGGAGGTCTCAGGGTCTGAACACGCAAACAGGCCCTTTATACACACTGTGCCCAGCCATTTCACTAGGACTTTCTTTATATGCTCCAGAAATACTTGGAGCCATTCTGTAAGGCAGGTCAGTATGATCAAGTCCATGTTACAGATAATAAACATGTATATAATGGATAGAGGATGGGTCAGGTGTGGCTGAGAGGTACCACCTTGCCAAAGACAAGCAAGTGAGAATGCAGGTGAACTGAAATGTGAGAGAACAATTGCCAGCACATAACCACATCAGACCAAACAAGCGAAGGAGCAGGATGATCCTGCATGGATATGCCCACAGGTAAACATCTGTTCTCTTAGCAAACTCCCAAGGAAGACTAACTTTACATATTGGGTGGCATTCAACTCAGTGTTACTCAGAGCAGACTTACTGAAATGAATGAACCACTGAGTTATGGTCGTTCATTTCAATGGGTCTTCTCTGAGTAAAACTAAGTTGAATACCACCCTTTATGTGCTAGATTAATGTTTTGCCAAACTAAGGCACAATTTAACACACATCGCCTGCAGTCATGTATTTTAACAATTGCTCAGATTTTGGGTTAATATGCATGATATTCCTTTTTTTACACCACTCATTTTTATAGGTTAAACTCCATTCACTTATAAAATGATATTAAAGGACATTTGCGCTTCCTTTTTAAAAAATGGATATAACACTCTTCTGCATGTCTTTCACAATGTACTGTATAGGAGGAGGAATTTAAAATTATTATTAAGTACAGCTACACTAGCTTCTCATTAGGAGAAAAGGAACGCTTGCCAATATGAAATGGAAACTTTTCCGAGACAAAGCTAAGGTACAATAGTGTGCTTTTACATAATGTTTTAATGAAATTCAACCCAGAAAACATTCTTCTCAACAGCCATACCTGCCTAGTCTGGCTCACAGCCAGATACTAACATTCTCATTTTCTTAGCTGAGGTTCTGCAGAACTTGGAAATCAGAGATGATGGCCCAGGCATCAATGAGCTACCCAGGAGTTCAGCTCTCTGCTGTGTTACCCAGCAGGAGCCCAGGGCTCTGTTATCTATCCATCCATCTACTTACCTACGCAAATATAGGTGTGTGTGTGTGTGTGTGTGTGTGTGTGTGTGTGTGTAAAGTCTAGCAGCATTAGCCACCTAATCCCTGTACTGGCAGCCTAAAAAATTATTC
Source organism: Podarcis muralis (assembly GCF_964188315.1). NCBI lineage: Eukaryota > Metazoa > Chordata > Lepidosauria > Squamata > Lacertidae > Podarcis > Podarcis muralis. The sequence continues at coordinate 27,079,577 of NC_135663.1, forward strand.
ATGACATACTTCCTATATTGCAGTCAGCTTGTATTTCCCTACATAGGAGATTATTTCCATGTAGGAAAATGATAATATGTGAAGCAGCCCACCAAATGTTAGGTATTCAAATATTATATCCCTAGTAAATATGTTTGTATTCCAGTCCTTGAATCTATTGCTTTAGAAAAGGTTATTAAATGACAATTCATACTGTTGTAGACTAATTTAAGTAATCACCAGATCACTAGATTTTCATGCAAATCGGGGGACAAAAGTTCTCCTCCTCCCAGTTTGTGGAAGTGGGATTGAGAAGTGAAGCATCAAATTGCTGAGAGCCACTTGAATCGCAGGTGGAACTGAGATTCTGACCTAACTCTGTCAATAATTTACCTACCAGGTATGGTAAATACTTGCTGTTAGAAAATGTTCACATTGGGTCAGAAAGAACATGCTCACTAAGCCTTTGCAATTCTCTGTTTCTTAGGCTGCAATCCTAACCCCACTAACACTGGAATAAGCCCCACTGAATTTAGCAGAATTTAATTCTGAGTAGATGGTTTAGGATGGCACTGTAGGGTATGCTCTTGCCCTGTAGCTATCCCAGGAGCATGATATGTTAAGGATTGCAACCAGGGGACTTATTTATTCCTTCATTGACCTCATTTTATTTTTATATGTGTTCCTATAAGTGTTTTTGCTTGAATTTTTAACTCTATTTCAAAATATAATTCCAGGGAGAAGACAAATCCGAAAGCTATCATTAGATTTGACATCTCTGTAATGTTGGAAACATTTGCTGAGTTGAATTTCTCATCCTGTCAGACAACTTTTGAGAAGTTAAGTTATAATTGACCTGGAAAGGAAAATTATTTTAGGAATATTGGGTGTCAGCCAAAGGAAGCCTATATTACCAAGAACACTTTCCTAATCATTCCATGCACAAAGCAATTCTAGGCATGTCTACTTGGAAGTAAATCCCACTGAGTTAAAGGAGACATATTCTCAGATAAGTCTGCTTTGTGCTGTTGCCCAGACTTTCAGCCTGTCTATATATATTCAAAATGCAGGATTATTTCATGTAGTTTCTTTCTTTTTTAAAAAGTGTGGTATGTACATTATATGCAATTTGTGTTTGTAGGTGTGTTAAACCTATGAAACAAATTTGTTCTGCGCAGTACGCTATTTTTCATTTCTTTCTAGATTTCACAGCAGCTTTGCTTGTGAGTAACAAATCTAGTATGGTCAACTTTGAAGGTTAGCAACTGGAGGAAATGCCCCGTTTCGGCAGTAAGGCATGATCACTGAGAATGATGATAAGTTTGATCACTGAGACAATTATGACAATGATGCCTTGCCATTGTCAAACCACCCAGCAGTTATCACAGGGTTTATAGACCCATGAAGTTCTGATCAAAGTTGCCAGAGTTGAAATTGTGGGCTTTAAAAAAGCTTATATACAGACCGCTTGCTTGTCATTAACTCTGATTTCCCTCTCTATATACAAATATGTAGAGAGGGAAATCAAAGTTAATGACAAGCAAGTGGTCTGTGACTCAGCCATTGCTATTTATATTTAAAACTAATTCACAGGCTTTGTTTTATTCTGTCAAACTGATGGGACAGATGAGAACTATTCAGTAGCATTATAGAAAGCCCTCACCCTGTGCCAGGTTGGCACTGAATTGTGAACATTTGCCTTTCTGGAGACTATAAGACATTACACATGTGCTGATAATCAAAGAAGCCCTAAGCTTAAAGAGTGACGGATAACTTTTAACATTTCTGCAGAGAGCTCAGCTTGTGAAATAGACAGTTTCTCTGACAACATTTAGAAAATTTGCAAGCAAAACTTTTCCCTTGTCTTCCATGAGACTTTGGCTTATATCAGCCCCTTTACTCTACCAGAGCTCCATTAACATCAGTGAAACTGCTTTCAAGTAACACATTGGTCCTGGGCAGCTTTACACACTGCCCTGAACAGATGACTTGAATACAAGTCTTCCTGATTCAAAAGTTTCCTCTGTGTATAGCTTTTGGAGAGTCCAGGATCTTCTGCTGTGAATTAATTTCTTCCTAAGTAGTCTTTGAAAGAGGACAGTTCTAAGGCTGCAGTCTTGTGTCCACTTACCTGGGAACAAGCACCATTCAACATTTACTTCTAAGTAAACATGCACAGGCGCAGACTGCATGAGCAGCAGGATCCAGGAATAAAATATTACTTTGCTTGGACTCTACACTTCTAAGGCAGTGTATATTAAGGGGCATAGAAGCAGGTTGTATGGGAAACATATAACACAAGTGGCTGTAGCTGCTTTCACTTCTGGCTTATGTGAAGAGTATGAATCACTTCTAGGAATGGCTGTTTTGAGTACTTCTTCCTGGCAGCAGTGTGACTGGGAGCCAGAAGATAAAGCAGCTAGGATGCCCTGTTTTTCTTGCTGTAACTCTAGAGCAGAAGGCACTTTCTCTTCCAGTCTCATTGCACTCCCGCCCCCGGCCCCCGTTTTCTCCCATACTTAAGCAATTGGTAGTCGCAAACGCAGAACAATCAGTCTCTCTTAAATGTCCCGGACAGATGTTGTTCAACTACAAAATCAGTGGAACAGAACAAATTTGCCTGGGCTGCCTTCCTCACAGATTAGTTATCAAGGGAAGAGCTTTAAATGGTTCAGTTTAAGGATCATCCCAGATAATCATAACCTTTGGATCTGCCTTCCTTGCCAGGCTTTTAATAGTAGTCTCTTCGGTCAAAAAGTGCGGGGCAAAGAGCATGAAGTGCAAGTCCAGACTAAGATTCTCAACTTCCTTCCTCCCATCCCACTTCCCACCGTTTTCTAATTTGCTGCTAACTTATTCTACCCTTCTAACCTCGAGACAGACATCCATCAGCAATCACCACAGTTATGCCTAGTGGATCGGAATACTTCAGCTTTGAAACCTGACTGAAAAGCATTTGGGTTTGTTTGGTTCTGCTCCCCAGTTTCCCCACGTTAGATTTTGTGAATAGTGGGTGTGTTTTTTGGCGATTTCCTCCATTCCACCAGGCTTCATATATACTACAAAATTATGTATATACATACAGTTATTCCATATGTACACATGCACACCATATGTTTACAAGTAAATACACACAAAACTCATCTGAAGCCCATGCTCTGTGCAAAGTATGGCGCAACTTACCCAGAGATAATTTATTTTCAAGTAACGGTCCATGAGGGGAAAGGAGAGTCTGGTGTTGAGACGTCTTCATCCAGTTCCCGGCAATGCAGGAGTTGTCCTTTTTCTTGCAAATATCATACCCACTGCTTGAATAGTATCCCGGGAAGACTCCTTCTGCTCTGCTCCCTGTCCGCTGGATTCCTTTGGAACAGTCACATTTTATTTATACACACACAGTCCTTTTCGGAATAAGCAGCCAGCTGGAATGATTCAAACCTCTGTTCAGCACACCGTTAAAATGCCGCTTCCTTTTCGGACATAGGAATTACACCAGGGAGCAGTCACCGAACAGCAAAGAGGCAATGAGAACTACTTAATCACCCGAATACCAGCTGCTGCTGCTGCTGCTGCTGCTCTGCCTCTTTCCTAGCTGTGCTCTTCTCTTTCTCCCTCCCTCTCCGCTCATGTCTACAGAACTATAAAGGCGGCTTTGGAGGATTATGATTGGCAGAAGCAGCCAATTCCTTCAGCTAATCATCCTCAAGGTTTTCAAGGACTAGAAGCTGTTGTGATGTCATTCAGACAGTGTGGGGTTACACACAAACACATTCCAGCAGAAGCTAATTCAGAGATCAGCTGCATTCCGCTCACACCCTAGTGATTGATTAGCTGCTCCTGGAGGATTTGCATAATCTGTCATTGTACAGTTGGGCCACCTCCTTTATAAACCTGGCCAAATTAAATCCAGGAGTGGAAATGCCACTGGATGCTTTTTGACACCTGCAGCCAAAGCTGTGAAAAGAAAATCACAGAGAAATGGGGGGGGGGGGTTTAGGAAAAAAGTTTGAAGAGTGATTTCCCGACCATCAAAAATATAGACATGAAGGATTCTGGGGTGGAGAATGAGAGGAGAATCGTAAGACAGACAAGGTCTCACCCTTCCAGCACAGAATTCATAACGGTATTAGGACCACTTTAACTCAGAAATGTCACAAGGGTTGTAGGTTTAAAAACAAGGGGTGGGCAAGCACCTCCTTTTCTATGTATTTTCTGTACTGGCGGGGGGGGGGAGTCAAGTTTTGATTTGAGAAACCCCAATTTCCTCGATTCTGATAAATTAAATGCATATTACATTTTTTAAAAAACTAATCATTCTGGTGCCCATTGTACTTGCTTACTAGAGGGCAAGTCCCATTGAAATCAGTGGGATTTGCTTCTCAGTAAAAAAAAGGAAAGGCTTTTGCTGTGATGAGCAAGAGCAAAACACTATTGGACCAAGAGATTCCACACCTGGACCACTGATGATCTAGATCAACTGCCCCTTCCTTAGCTATAGAGATTCACCAGATGCTTCCCAAACACTTTCAGGTCCATCTTCTGAATCCTAAGGATTACAAACTTTAGGGTTTTTTTTTTTTTTTTTTTAAAGGACCAAATTTTAAAGATGCTGAATTCCGTGCCAAATTTTAGTATAAGTCTGTCTATCATCTATCTATCTATCTATCTATCTATCTATCTATCTATCTATCTATCTATCATCTATCTATCTATCATCTATCTATCATCTATCTATCTATCTATCTATCTATCTATCTATCTATCTATCTATCATCTATCTATCTATCTATCATCTATCTATCTATCTATCTATCTATCTATCTATCTATCTATCATCTATCTATCATCTATCTATCTATCTATCATCTATCTATCTATCTATCTATCTATCTATCTATCTATCTATCATCTATCTATCTATCTATCTATCATCATCTACCTATCTTTCTATGTATCATCTATCATCTATCATGGATAGGTAGGTAGGTAGGTGGGTAGATTTTGTATGTGCTATACATTAACAGTTTTTGTTTCTCAAATATCCTCCTTTTTTACTGTTTCAGTCAAAAGTACAAATCATTCCCCCCCCCAACAACAATAAAATGCTACTCAATAACAGTGTTATCTGGCAGCTTACAAATAATACCAAACCATTTTTTTTTGTTTTTTGTTTGATCATCCATTGTTAGGGAACTAATTTGATTCAGTCCTGGTTCAGCATTTTTGGATTTTATATTGGATTTTTTATATTTTATGATGTTCCAACGATTTTATTGTACACTGCCATGATACTTCCCCCCTATGAGTTGGCAGTTTGTAAATACTCTTATAAGCAAGCAAGCAAACAAACAAATATATGAAATATGAAAATATAATAGTCACAGAACAATAAAAGCAGCAAACTAATTCCAGCACACAAATTCCAGTCACAGAAAGTAAAACAAGGTAGTGTCTCAAATATGCAGCATCAGAAATAATTCCTGCCATCACTTGTGTCTGTTGGTATTTATTAAATTTATATCCTGCATTCCCTCTCAAAGGAGCACAAAAATAATAAAACAATACTATAAAAAATGAATTTTTTTTTAAGTTAAAAATGTCTTACAAACATGTAAACAATCACACACTCTCACAGTTAATAATTTAAAGGTCACCAGGAACAGGAGACAACACACATGGAGATAAAAATAATAAAATTGGATATGGGAAAACTTGGGTTCAAATTCCTTCCAGTCCTAAACAGCCAACACCAGGCCTCCATCTTTCAGCTTCAGTTCCCATGACAACAGAAGCATTGTGGGAAATACAGCAGAGTGCTCAGAAGTGCTATATACATGACTAGTAACAATAATCACCCTTGGGCTGCTGTGTCATTTGCTCACCGCCTATCTCATACAGGTGGATATTAGCTGAACTCCACACAAACTGTGCCTTTTGAACAGAACATTGCACTTCAGAGCACAGCAGCAGCTTTGTTTTAAACTGTGTGGCTGAAGAACAGATGCCTCTGTGCCAATCATCCTAAAAATATCTAGCAATTATCCTCGGTATTACCCTATATCTAAGGTAATCTCTAACCTCTAGTGCAATATCTTATAAGTTGTTTATTGCATTTTCCTTACGGGTCCCTCTCCCCATCCTTCTGGTGATCATGGAGACATGAAAAGACCTGCCAAAAAATGTGTGAACAATGACAGCATTTTCAAAGTGATCAAAGTGGAGCGTCCAATGCATTCCTCATTCCCAACTGCATAGCATTGTCCTTTTATTTAGAAAGCAAGCGAGCAAGAAAGAAAGCAAAGCAACCTGTCATTGTTATCAAAGGGGATCTGAATCACAGGTGCAGGAATGAATGAAATCAGCAGTTGTTAGCTGGCTCAGTGATGCGCTTTTTTCTGGAAGAGCTTTTCTTCCAAGAATAACTTCCTTAGGTGCATAGGGTTGTATCTCGGGGAAATCCTTGTTGGGCTAGGGATGGCTTATTGCCCTTATGTTGGCAAGTGACAGATGCAGTCATTACAACAGGAGCACATCAGCCTCCCTGTGTGTCGAGAACATCCTTGGAGTCTCTGACCCCACTGTCGGAGATGAGTGGGGAGAGGACCTTCTCAGTTGTGGCACCCGGCTTGTATGCTTTTCCTAAGGAGGCTTGCCTGATCTGTACTGCATTCAATCAAATATTGCTTAATAAGTGAGAGCTGAATGAACCCCCTGCTCCAAATGCAGCTGCTTCACTCCATAATTTTATTTCCTGGCTTGTCTTTTAAGCCATTAAGCATATTTTATTGGTTTTGATGCAACAGGCTTCCTGGCTTCTTCCAGAAGTCATGGAGCAACTGCATGTGGCTATATGAAGCTCAGTCATATCTTAGCTTATTCAGCTAAGACTTGATCATCCAAACACAGTGCCAGGTAAAATACTTTAAGAGCTTGAAAGCGGGATATCTGAAGTATTACCTTCTCCTGCATACGTCTACCTAAGCTCTGAGTTGGGCTTCAGATACCGTTTTTCTGGCTGTCCCCACCAACTAAAGTGAAGCTTCCAGGGACAGTGACTTCTTGGTGGTGACACCCCAGTTTCAGAAAGCACCCCACCCCCAAGAAGACTAGTGCCTTCTTTTTGAAGAAAATTTCTCCCAGGACTTTTTGAAGTATGTGGTTTTACTGATTAGTTCTGTTGATTTACTCTTCTCTCTGCTGGCAGTTCTTAGACTGCATTGTTCTTTTATGATATTTCAGTTGTGTTTTATCATGTTATGTTTGTGAGACACCTAGAGAACAATGTTGCTGGAGGCCTTATACGAAAAGAACAAGTAAAAAACACCTCAAAATGCCTTTACCTTAATACAGTTTTTAATGCTGCTGTATAGCACATACATTTTTTGCAAGCAATTTCCCCAATCTAATCCATATTTTGTTATTGTCACTAAAATATACATTTTAAGCACACTTTTCAGTAATATAATGCATTTATGTGCACTAAAGACTTGCACTGCAAGATTCTGAAAACTGCAAATTGTGTTTTGGTTCAAGTATTGGTTCAAAACCCTGAATTCGGTAGTTTCTCATTAAAATGAAAACAAAATTGTATTTCTTCTCCATATAGCTCCCATCAGCCCTAGATCGCTGGAAAACTGGTTCTCCCTCCCCAAATTCCTAAGGCATCTCTAGCAAATTTACAGATTAAAACTCAGTATCAAATATGAATCTCACAGAATCCAAAATCCTGAAGCAACATAGGTCCAGTTCTGATGCAAGAAGAATAGGCTGTGGTATTCCTTCTAATGGAATGTTTAGGGTGGAAACAAAGCATCCATCAATGTATGTTACTCAAAGAGAATCTTATGAACTTTTACAAGTCCTATGGCCAGTCACTGTCCCTCACTCTAACCAACCTAGCCTACCTCATAGGTTTGTTGTGAAGATAAAATAGGAGAAGAAGCAGGCATGTCACATTGAGCTCTTTAGAGCAAGGAGATGAATACTGATGTGTGAATTGTGACTCTAAAGTTATTAAAATGGTCCTTCTAAACACAAATAGTTGTGCGGTCTCTCTCTCTCTCTCTCTCTCTCTCTCTCTCTCTCTCTCTGTGTGTGTGTGTGTGTGTGTGAGAGAGAGAGAGAGAGAGAGAGAGAAATAGATGATAATCACAACAAATACTCTAAATATAAGCAGCCTTTTTACAGTGCAAAATGTATTCAAGTGAAATCAAGACTTTGGGATGTGTTTGAAGCTTTCTTCTCTCTCAACTTTAATCCCTCCTACTGAAATCAAACATATTGCAAACCTTTAAGCGTATGAACATTTTAAAATTTTGTGTGGAAAGGTAGTTTCCAAGACCTGGCATCTTCCTCTTGCCTTTCTGCCATGCGTAGCAAGACACACACCATGTAATGGAACATCAATAGAATGCAACAGCACAGATGCTCCTACTGAGGGACTTCGGCCAAGTGGTTAAGCTTGTCCTCCGAAATTTGTTTTAATTTAGAGGCTAAAATCAATACGCTTAGTCTGTACCAAAGCTTTGTTCCTTAGTAGAATAGCCTGCTATACTGGAAGAATCCAGCATAAAACAGCTTGTCTAGTAATATATGTACTACCTCATATTTCTCTGTACCTTACAAGTATCTTGAATGGGAAAGCAAAGCATCCTATCTTTAGAGAATCTGCCATCAGAAAAGGCATCCAAACTGTGTATTCCTTTCAAATCTTTCAGATCCAAACTTGAGCTATTATTATTATTATTATTATTATTAATTACTACTAGGCATGGGACTATATATATATATATATATATATATATATATAAATTTTCTGTTTTACAATTTAGAATACTCATTTAAACAACCTTAAAATATCAATGACATCCCTTCTTTTCTTTCCATGGTTCATTTTGCATATCATAAGTGGTACCTCAGGTTACAGATGCTTCAGGTTACATACTCCACTAACCCAGAAATAGTACCTTGGGTTAAGAACTTTGCTTCAGGATGAGAACAGAAATCGTGTGGTGGTGGCACAGCAGCAGCGGGAGGCCCCATTAGCTAAAGTGGTGCCTCAGCTTAAGAACTGTTTCAGGTTAAGAACGGACCTCCAGAACGAATTAAGTTCTTAACCCGAGGTACCACTGTATGTGTTTATGGCACCTTCCACCAACTTGGCTGGACTTATAGAAGTACTCTGAAGCATTTGGAGGGCACCAGGTTGGGAAAGCACTGTTTACACTGTTTACATCTCAGATATCCTATACATTTCGCATGGCAGACTCTTCCAGTTAGTTAGGTTGTAATCTATAAACACTATAGATTGTCAATTCGCTTGTCATTAATGGTTTTTGTTCCCATTAATGGGAAAGTTATAGATAGAACCCTGAGAATGCTGGTCAGTTACCTGCATCAGACAACAATCCATCTTTTAATTAACCATTTTGTATTCTATAGATTCTTTCCTGAGAATGTCCAGAAATGCCAGCCACTATTTTCACAAAACCTATTTTGCCTGAATTGTGGTAAAGTTCTTCATTTTATTGCCTGCCTCTGCTACAGGAATGTTTGGGGAACTATAGGTCCTGTACTTTATTAGTGTCAAATGCACAACATTTCTGTTGACGATTTTATTATCTTCTTCCAGGAGGAACAGCAGATGTGAATGTGTTTCTCTCTCTCATTCACACACACACACACACACACACACACACACACGCATATATATGAGAAACCTATAGTACCAAGGGCATTCACACACACACACACACACACACACACACACACACACACACACACGTATATATGCGCTTGGTACTATAGGTTTCCAGAGTTATCTTTAAAAACAAGTCTCTATGAGTTCCATGTGCCTCTCGGATAAATTTCATGGAGGTAGGAAAGAGGGAGAGGAAACAGGAGAAGAAGCGGTAGCAAAGGGAGAGAAAGAGGTTGGGGAGAGGGAGTGGAGTAGGTGAATGAAGAAAGAAAGAAAGAAAGAAAGAAAGAAAGAAAGAAAGAAAGAAAGAAAGGGCCGCAGAAAGAGAGAGAAATGGTGGAGACAGAGGGAGGGAGAAAGGGGTGACTCACTTACAGCTGGCTCTTATCCTGCACACTACTGGCATACAACCCACCCCAAAACCCCTAACACCCAAATGTGGCCTGGAGGAAGTATGGCAGACCAAGATCCAGCCCCTCAGCTAAAGAATTTTGTCTAGAATCTACATGCCAAGGGGTCATGAAAACTGGCATTTAGAAATGGACAGGTTTTAAATTTATGCTAAAAAAAACCAAAAAACACAGGCAGGATGGCTTAGATCTCTTCCTTCATTTCTTCTTAGATTTTGAAGTTTCAAATTACCTGGTCTTGTTTGCAAAGTAAAAGAGGCGTGTAAATCTTCCACTCTGCACATGCTTTTTGCCAAAGCCTTCAGTTACTTTAGCTGATGTGCGCCCTTCCCTCTCCACTCTGCATCACAGATGCAGATGGGCCCATTGATAAACGAAAGCAATCTTGATGTGATTTGGCCCAATATTATTCTTTGTGCGGTTTTATTAGCATGCAGGCACTCATGTGCACATTGGTTAAACATAGCAGAGGGGTGGGGGGGGGGGAGAATCTGGATGCAATCATAGGTACAAAGCGCTGCAAACACATTGCAATTGCTTTTTTCCCAGAGTCCTATCAATTTGCAGATTCATATTGGTAATGTAGAGGGGAGAAACTGCAGGAAATTGCACATGCTTCAATTATGGAACTAATTCTAACAATTCTACCACTTAAACAGAACTCAAAAGGGTCTGCTGATGGAAGGAATCCATCAACGAAATGGGAGTGGGAGGCAATTTGGGGGCATTCTCCTCCCCTTGCAATGTACCCGGCACTCCCACTCCACAAATCTACTCCCGACTTTTTTGGGGGGGGGTAATTGTGTGGGATGGGGTAGGGCAGGGTGAGGGCAATCACCCTAAATTGCCTTCCTGCCATTTCTGCTGATGTGTTCCTTCCTTCAGCAGAAAGTCAGCACTGGATACCACCCAGAAAGAGTAGAATGCAGTGCAAATGCATATGGAAGGCATCTTCCTTTAAGAAAAAAAAATGAAAACTGGTCATAAAATGAATAAATGGGTATGCTTCTAATCCTAAAACTTCAGTATTGGAAAAGAGCCACTAACAACTCTAGAGGTCTAGAGTTGGATCTAGGAGTCTTGGTTGACCACAAACTTGACATGAGCCAACAGTGTGACGCGGCAGCTAAAAAAGCCAATGCAATTCTGGGCTGCATCAATAGGAGTATAGCATCTAGATCAGGGGTGTCAAACTCAAATTCATTGGGGGCCGCATCAGCAGTTTGGTCACCCTCAAAGGGCCGGTTGTATCTATAGGACTCAATATGCGCTCAATATAAAAACAAGTGGAGGTTTCCTGAATGCATGTAAAGTGGAGGTTTCCTGTGTAGAACGGCCGGCGCCGCTAGAGGGCAGACGTTCTCTGGCTTGTAGGCTGCAGCGCATGCGCTGAAGAGGCGGCTTTCTTGTGAAAAAAAAAAAAAGTGAGAATAAAAGGTGAAGGCTGGCGGTCGGCGGCGGCTACACGGGCCACATGAAGAGGTCTGGCGGGCCGGATTCGGCCCGCGGGCCTTGTGTTTGACACCCGTGATCTAGATCAAGGGAAGTAATAGTGCCACTGTATTCTGCTCTGGTCAGACCTCACCTGGAGTACTGTGTCCAGTTCTGGGCACCACAGTTCAAGAAGGACACTGACAAACTGGAACGTGTCCAGAGGAGGGCAACCAAAATGGTCAAAGGCCTGGAAACGATGCCTTATGAGGAACGGCTAAGGGAGCTGGGCATGTTTAGCCTGGAGAAGAGGAGGTTAAGGGGTGATATGATAGCCATGTTCAAATATATAAAAGGATGTCACATAGAGGAGGGAGAAAGGTTGTTTTCTGCTGCTCCAGAGAAGCGGACACGGAGCAATGGATCCAAACTACAAGAAAGAAGATTCCACCTAAACATTAGGAAGAACTTCCTGACAGTAAGAGCTGTTCGACAGTGGAATTTGCTGCCAAGGAGTGTGGTGGAGTCTCCTTCTTGGGAGGTCTTTAAGCAGAGGCTTGACAACCATATGTCAGGAGTGCTCTGATGGTGTTTCCTGCTTGGGAGGGGGTTGGACTCGATGGCCCTTGTGGTCTATTCCAACTCTATGATTCTATGATTCTAAGAAGGTATGGTGGGATAGAATATGGAACATGGTCCTTAAAGGTAAAGGTAAAGGTAAAGGGACCCCTAACCATTAGGTCCAGTCATGGCCGACTCTGGGGTTGCGGTGCTCATCTCGCTTTATTGGCCTAGGAAGCCAGCGTACAGCTTCCAGGTTATTTGGCCAGCAGGACTAAGCTGCTTCTGGCGAACCAGAGCAGCGCACGGAAACGCCGTTTACCTTCCCGCCGGAACGGTACCTATTTATCTACTTGTACTTTGATGTGCTTTCGAACTGCTTGGTTGGCAGGAGCTGGGACCTAGCAACGGGAACTCACCCCGTTGCGGGGATTCGAACCACCGACCTTCTGATCGGCAAGTCCTAGGCTCTGTAGTTTAATGCACAGCGCCACCAGTGTCCCTAATATAGCCCTTAAGGAGAAACTAACAAAGAAACTTAGAGTGCTCAGAAACACAAAGATGAAAGATGATTTTGAAACTGTATGGCACATGTTTATTCAGTACATCACTAAGGACAGTGTTGCCCTCTCAGCACCATCCATGCACAGATGTCATCAATTCCAAACTACTTATAAACCCAATGTTTGACTGTATTATTGGCATGGTATATGCATACAACGTTTCTTGTGTGGTGGGGTTATATAGCCAGCATTTCTCCAATGAAAATAGGGATGTCCTATATCATCATATTTATACCCTGCCCATCTGACTGGGTTACCCAGCCACTCTGGGTGGCTTCCAACATATATAAAAACATAATGAAACATTAAACACTAAAGAGGGCTGCCTTCAGTTGTCTTCTAAAGATTGCATAGTTACTGTGAGTGTCTGGAGGCGGTTGGAGGATGGATGGCAGGTAACGGATTGAGGTTGAATCCTGACAAGACAGAAGTACTGTTTGGGGGGGCCAGGGGCCAGGCAGGTGTGGGGGACTCCCTGGTCCTGAATGGGTAATTGTGCCCCTGAAAGACCAGGTGCGCTTCCTGGGAGTCATTTTGGACTCACAACTGTCCATGGAGGCACAGGCCAATTCTGTGTCCAGGGCAGCTGTCTACCAGCTCCATCTGATGTGCAGGCTGAGACCCTACCTCTCCACAGACTGTCTCGCCAGAGTGGTGCATGCTCTGGTTATCTCTCGCTTGAGCTACTGCAATGCCCTGTATGTGAGGTATCTTTGAAGGTGACCCGGAAACTACAACTAATCCAGAATGCAGCAGCTAGACTGGTGAATGGGAGTGGCCGCTGAGGCCATATAACACCAGTCCTGAAAGACCTACATTGGCTCCCAGTATGTTTCTGAGCACAATTCAAAGGGTTGGTGCTGATCTTTAAAGCCCTAAACTGCCTTGACCCAGTATACCTGAAGGAGCGTCTCCACCCCCATCATTCTGCCCAGACACTGAGGTCCAGCTCTGAGGGCCTTCTGGTGGTTCCCTCACTGTGAGAAGTAAGGTTACAGGAAACCAGGCAGAGGGCCTTCTCGGCAGTGGCACCCACCCTGTGGAACACCCTCCCTCCCTTCAGATGTCAAGGAAATAAACAACGAACTTTCCAAAGACATCTGAAGTCAGCCCTGTATCAATTTTTTTTAAAATGTCTGATGCTTTACAATTTTCTATGTGCTGTAAGCCGCCCAGAGTGACTGGGGAAACCCAGCCAGATGGGTGGGATGATTGACAAGCAGTGACACCCCTGGGACCAGTTGGAAGGCAGGCAAGCAAGTGGAGGCTGGTTGACAGCCAACTGAGGCTGAAGAGGCAGGGCTCCATTTCCCCCAATGGTTGAGCCTTCACTGAATGTGCAAAGAGTCACTAACATTCCTCCTTCCACTTTTGCCTCTGTCTTCAACTGCCAGTGGCACTCAGACCCCAGAAGGTTCCTTACGAGGAAATGCAGCCCTGGGGCTGAAAAAAGTTCCCTGCTCCTACTCTATGAAAATGCCCCCCCCCCCCTCTTGGATTATATGGGGACAACGACAATATATTGGGTCCATAATGCTGCATTGATCTAGCACTGAAGTGGCTCTCTCCCACACCCATTCTTTTGAAACATCTTATCATTAATAGGGATGGAAGAGAATTCGGTTTGGTCTGCATTTTTAAGATGACTGACTTAATTCACACCACACCTCCCAGACTAACTCATCGATTGGAATGCATTTATCCTTTGGACTTTGCAATGCTCTGAATTTTGCCATACAGTTCTCAGCTCAAAAGGTACCAAAATGCATTAAAATGTGTGTTTTAAGATAAAATGTGTATTTTAAGAACTGCATACATTGAGATAAAATATGTGTTTAAATTTATTTTTTTGTACATTTTTAAAAATAATAATAATTGCACACTGATGCAAAACTAGGATAAAATGGACTTCTGAATGAACATTCTGAAATAGACAGATCCATCCATCCCTACCTACCTCTTCAACCACAAAGCTCAATTTGACATTGAACAGCGTAAGTTTTGTTACTCTTTTTCTGTTAAAATGCTATTGTATATTTTACGATTTACATTAATTTTTCAGGATTCAGTTACATTCTTTTTTTTTATCTACAATGAAAGTCTTTCATGGAATGCATTTTCTTCTGACTAAAGTCAATACAAATCCTCCTTGCTTTAAAAAGAAGTGAGACCTAGAAACCACAAAAGGCTTTCATGCTATGTAATATTAAAGAATGTGATTACTCCAGTTTGTTCTCATAATATAATTTAAGAATAACTGAAGGTATAGGGATGATGTTCCAGATTGTGATATAAACATGCTCTATGGTATTGGCTTTCTGATTTCAAAATGGTAATACAGTGGTACCTCCGGTTATGAACTTAATTAGCTCTGGAGGTCCGTTCGTAACTGGAAACCGCTCATGAGGTATGCTTTCACCAATGGTGTCTCCCATTGCTTGCGCGCCGCCAAAACACGACTTCCGATCGCATCCCAGTGCAAAGTTCCCCAGCAAAGGGCATCTACTTCCGGGTTAGCGGAGCGCACAACCCGAAGCGTTCGTAAGGGGGATGGTATGTAACACGAGGTACCACTGTAATTGATTAAATTGCATGTTGAGACATACTGATATTTTAGAAAGGGAAGTTCAATGATTGCAGGCATTGCTATCAAAACGTAGGCCTTAACATTCCATAAGTACAGATGTCGTACAGAACATCTCAGCAAGAATCCCTTTTACCAGCAAATATGCATAGAATGAATGCAAGGAAGAACCATGCTTGCAGTTCTTGTCCTCTGCTGCCTGTCCTCACGCAAATGCTCATACAACTTGAATCTGCATAGCCCTCCTCCATTCAATCTGTGTCTAGGGTTTTTCAGGGATCACAATAGCTGACAAAGTTGCACATGTATAAACTTTGGTCCCACTTTTGAAATAACATGAAGTCTGCAAATGCTATCCTTATTTGTGTTGCTTTGTTGTATGTGAAAGGAACTAGAGAATGCAACACGCAATAAATACAAGACCTGCCTCGCCATGAAGCAAGCATCAGATTTTCAATGGGTGGTGGAGGGTGATTTTGGGTTAAAGGGGGGTACTCCTCTGCTTGTGGAGCTCCCTGAAAATCAAGATTATAAGATACATGGGGAGCCCCCAGGAGTACAAAGGTCTCCCCACTTTTCAATATTGCCCTCAAAACATGGGAGATAACAAGAATGGTGACAAGGGGAGTAGAACTAGCACATTCATCCCTGCTGAATCCCTCATGCAGTGACTTAGCCTTTTCTTAGTAATACCAGAAGAGGTTCTGTGTGCCATTTAAAAATGCCTAAGGCAGAGGGGGATAACCTGTAACCCTGCACATATTGTTGGACTCCAACTCCCACCAAGCCAGGCCATGATGGTGAGAATTATAGCTGAGCAAAATTGGGAGGGCCACAACTTAGCCATCACTGATCTAAAGCAGGAGTTAGCAGACCCTCCAACCGTCCATTTTCCAGGGACATCCCTGATTTAGAGAAGCTACCCTGGTTTCTGATTTGATCCTGGAATGTCCCACTCTTCCTTAGGATGTTGGAGGGTATGGTAGAATGTCCCTATTTTCACTGGAGACCTGTTGGACGGTATGGAGCTATCCAACCCCCGAGTCATCTGAAGGGAACCCTGTATAGGGAGGTCTTTGTAAGGTTTAATGTTTTTATATATGTTGGAAACTGCCCAGAGTGGCTGGGGCAACCCAGTAAGATGCGTGGAGTATAAATAGCACAATTATCACTATGGATTGGGATGTCCCTATTTTCATTAGAGAAATGTTGGAGGGTATGAGTGAGTTAGAGCTATGCAGATAGTCTTGGGCTGCTTAAGCTTCTGCAGGAAAATAAGCACGCTGAAATCAGCAAAGACAGGAGTTGAAAGGCACCATGCCCCCCCCCCCCATGAACTCAGCTGCTACCTCAGGCATGTCTCTCAAGAATCCCCACTACCTTCTCCCATTTTTATGAATGTCATTCATTATTATGAGAGAGCATGAAGTTCTGCAAATTGACTCAAGCTAACCCAGCCTATACTAAGCCATCCTCAATCTACAGATGGATATAGTGCAGTTCCTGAACCTTGGCATTTTACTCTTGTAAATATAAGTATGAATATATTGGATATTTTGGTACCCTTTCATAAAAGGCAAAGGCAGTGGTTTTTTCCCCGGGGGGGGGGGGGGGCTTAAGGGAACGCAGCACCAGCCCTTTTTTTTCTGGAAGAAAAACTCTGGTTAAACGTGTGGCAGTTACTATAACAACTTCATGGCGAGTAATGGCACCTTTTTCTAGAAGAGAAGCACTGGGCAGTAGGAAACAGATGCTCCATCTCTCATTTTCTGTTAGGGTATGTGAGGTAAAGGTAAAGGGTAAAGGTCAGTGTGGTTGCTGACCTTGAGCCAGACATCCTGGAGAGTGAAGTCAAATGGGCCTTAGAAAGCACTGCTAATAACAAGGCCAGTGGAAGTGATGATATTCCAGCTGAACTATTTATTTATTTATTTATTTATTTATTTATTTATTTATTTATTTCAGATGCGGGAAATGATATTTGGCTTGATGGCGTGCATCTTTCAGATGCGGGAAATGACATGTGGCTTACTGATATAGCAAAGGGGGTAAGGGATTGGTTTCAGGCATGAGAGTATTGGCGGCGAGCGATTGCTCGTGTGGCGGTAGGCATTGGTAAGAAGGGGTTAAGAGGATGTGTGGGGGGGGAGGAACGCCATCACCTCCCCCCAGCGACCGAAGAGTGGTCCGTTAAAGGACTCCGGGGGGCGTGGCCCTGTCCGAAGCCTATGGAGGTGAGGGCCAAAGGCACGCCCCAGAGCGGTGACCCGGGGGAGCTCCTAGTCGACGTGCCTCAGCAGGAGACTCCCCCGATATAAGGTTAACCCTTCCCCGTGTCTCCAGCAAATGGGCTGGAGCCGGATAGTCGTTAGGACCAATGCCTAAGCCAATGCCTCTCATTCCTGAATTCAATAAAGTTGTGGCCTAATTCGCCCAATTAACCTTAAATTATGGTGTCTCGTGTCTTTATTTATCCTGGGGGGGCGGGAACTCGCCACGCAAATCTCTATGTGGGACAAGAAGCTACAGTTAGAACTGGATATGGAACAACTGATTGGTTCAAAATTGAGAAAGAAGAACGACAAGGCTGCATATTGTCTCCTTGTTTATTTAACTTATATGCAGAATTCATCATGCGAAAGGCTGGGCTGGATGAATCCCAAACTGGAATTAAGATTGCCGGAAAAAATATCAACAACTTCAGATATGCAGATGACACAACCTTGATGCAGAAATTGAGGAGGAATTAAAGAACCTTTTAATGAGGGTCAAAGAGGAGAGCGCAAAATATGGTCTGAAGCTCAACATCAAAATAACTAAGATCATGGCCACTGGTCCCATCACCTCCTGGCAAATAGAAGGGGAAGAAATGGAGGCAATGAGAGATTTTACTTTCTTGGGCTCCGTAATCACTGCAGATGGTGAAAGCAGGCACAAAATTAAAAGACACCTGCTTCTTGGGAGAAAAGCAATGACAAACCTAGACAGAATCTTAAAAAGCAGAGACATCACCTTGCAAACAAAGGTCCATATAGTTAAAGCTATGGTTTTCCCAGTATTGATGTATGGAAGTGAGAGCTGGACCATAAAGAAGGCTGATAGCCAAAGAATTGATGCTTTTGAATAATGGTGCTGGAGGAGACTCTTGAGAGTCCCATGGACTGCAAGAAGATAAAACCTATCCATCTTAAGGAAATCAGCCCTGAGTGCTCACTGGAAGGACAGATCGAGAAGCTGAGGCTTCAATACTTTGGCCACCTCATGAGAAGAGAAGACTCTGATGTTGGGAAAGATGTAGGGCACAAGGAGAAGGGGGCGACAGAGGACAAGATGGTTGGACAGTGTTCTCGAAGCTACCAACATGAGTTTGACCAAGTTGTGGGAGGCAGTCAAAGACAGGAGTGCCTGGCGTGCTCTGGTCCATGGGGTCACGAAGAGTCGGACACGACTAAACAACTAAACAACAACAAGAAAAGGACCCCTGGGCTGTTAAAAATGCTTGATGTGGTTAGAGCATAGTGCTGATAATGCCAAGGTTGCAGGTTCAATGCCCATACGGGACAGCTGCATATTCCTGCATTGCTGGGGGTTGGACTAGATCATTCTCAGGGTTCCTTCCAACTCCATGACTCTATATTACTTTTGGAAAAGTCATTATGGGCTAGATCCTGCCTCTTGCACAGCTCCAGAACTTGCACGCCCATTGCATACTCAGTTCTCCCCTTCCAACACCCCATCTGCCTCTGACTTCCTACATGATTTTCCTACATGCATTTAACACAGCGAGAAGGGAGGTTCATTTGGGGGAAATGGGGATTAGCACTTTAATTCCTCTAATTGACAGCAAGCAGTTTCAGTATGTTCCTTGCCTGTTCAGGTTTTTAACTCTCAAGTGTGTCAGGTACAGGGCTGGTGACAGCACTCTAATCCTTTCACTTAGAAAGGCTTTACTTTATTTTTGTCCCCCTGGGTTGCAATTCTTCTGCCATATATTGCTGATTTGATTTATGATATATTGTGTTTATTTTCCTTGACTGTACGGTCTGCATCTTGGGGTGGGCGGTCTTTGGCTCCACATGAACCACAACAACAGTAGCAACAACAATCCTAGTTAGTAGCTTACTTGGAGGCAACTTTTGAAATTGATGTGACCAAATAATCATGCATAGGACCAGGTGGCAAAACAGCGTAGAGAATGAAGCCTTTTGCAAATAAAAGCTGGGGTTAAATAGGAAGTGACTGTCATTCCTATCCTGCTGATCTCATAGCATTATAGAGCGTGGAAACAAAATGAAAGAGTATAACATCATTCATTGACATGTTCATCAGTTGCATGTGTCAGTCAAAAGAGCTTTGTAAGAAAGGACAGAGAGAAACAGATTGCTTATATCACTGTGGCACATTGTTCTACAAGTGGGTAAAGCAGTATGGAAAGACTTCAGATGTATCCTTTGAAGAGCCAACAGTCGAAAGCTCACGCAAGAGAACAAACGATCTAAAGAGTCAAAGCCTACTTTGGCTCACAAGTTGCCTAAAGGCACATAGATTCTAATAAACAGAAATCAAAAGCAGCTTTTGGCAAACCAATCCGCACATCAGACAGCGCCATTCTGTAACCCAAGTCATGGCATGCAAATACCAATCTGGGGGTTTCCTTTCTCCTTGATGGTTCGAAATCAGAGGGCTCTGCGTTGTGAGCTCTTGGTTTAAGAGCTTAAGTGATTCTTTCTATTCCCCCCACTCTCCTCTTGTTATTCAAACATGCTGAAAGGCTTATAAAGTGCCTTAATTAGACAGACACCAGTTCCAAAGGGAGACTCCTTTAACATATCCATGGAGGTGGATCTTTCAATACCCCAAGACACTGCAGAATAAAAGGTGAAACTACAAAAGGCATTTTTCAAAGGTGAAACTACAAAAGCATTTATCTTTCCCTTTTGCAGCAATCCAGATATCAAGTTTCCATTGCACTGTATCGATCATTTCTTTCCACGTTGGCTCTTACAACAGTGGCTAAAATAATTTGAAACCCCCAAACCCTTGGTGCATCCCCACCCCACAATAAAAGCACATAATCCTACTGCTAAATTAATTCAAATCACTGTAAAGCTTGAATCTGCCTAATTATGGGCTTCTAGCTTTTATGTTAGCCCCACATAATTTATTTTCTGTTTCTGTTTTTTTTAAAAAAAGAAGCATCTTATTTATGAGTTCCTCTTACTAATGTTCCAGCCAAAATGGGAACTCTTAATGTTGCACTAAGATTCCTGCAAAGGGTTTCTGTTCTTTCAGGTAGCTTTCTGTAAAATACCACTGTTCTGTGATGAAGTATTGCAGCATTGCCTCCTTCACCTTTTCCTTCTCTCTCTCACACATTAACAAATTGATTTTGATTTTCAGTGGAAAGGCAGCAGAAGAACCCTGCTCAGTTTGAAAAGATGGTTCAAAGTTGCCTGTGATGCACCTAGCACGATGAATGTCTTAGGGGGGAATGAAGAAATTCAGTTTGAAAGTTTCTTCAAGAGCGAAATCCAACTGGCCTGACACACACGTAGAAGCAACATTTTGGAATTCAGTCAGAACAGCAGAGGGCTCGGCACTGATGTGTGTCTTCATGGAGCACCATCAATCACCATCTGCATGCTTACTTTCAACTAATGCCACCAAATTCCACCCAGTGCAAGAACAAAGCCAGAGAATTCTTGCGTGACATGATCGTGACAGCCTCCCATTCATATCGCCCTGAATGTGTGAAACATTTGAATGCTCACATTCTTTGGGAACTGTGACATAAGCCACTTATTCCAAGGTCTGACTTAATTTCTTCCCTGGACCATAATGAGCACAATGACCAACGCTATCTATGTTGAGATTTGGGGGTGGGGGACAAGACACAGGGAGGGGGAAATCCCAGGGCATTCTTAACGTAAAAAAGAATGAAAGCACCATTAAAAAATTATACTGGTTCATAAATGTGCAAAAAAAACACTGGATGTTGCTTTTTTGGTTATTATTTCAGACAATATTATTCACTTGATCAATATAATCAAAATGCTTGATAAAAGAAGAATATGATCTCACTCCATTTTAATATTAAAAATATAGTCATCATTGATTTATTAATTGCCTTCTAAACAACTGTCTCAAAGCAACACACAGTAAAGATTTTTTTTAAGCTAACACCAAAATAGCAAAAACATTTAAAACAAAACTACAACCACACAAAGTGGCCACTCATGGTAAATATCTACTTCTTCACAAAGTAGTCTGTGTCTAGTGGATACCTGAGTTTTCACAATGAGATATTTATATATGAATAACTGTCCTATTTTTCATCATAGTATGCCCTGTTGAATATATTTTCATGTAAGTCAAACTATTATACACACAACTCAGTCTATTATATTCAAGTCACTCTGGTACTCATTCACATGGTTTTCCAAAAATCTTTGAAAAATAAGTAATTATTGCAAAATATCAGCTAAACTTAAGTATGACATTGGGAGAATTCCAAAAGGAAAATGCACTAACATGACAAATTGGATGTGGTTTTTTGCTTGCATTCGTCTGGTCCAGAGGCATGTGCTGCAGAGGCTTTTTTGCATGCATGCATGCACCCACCCACCCACCTACCCACCCACACCCCAGCATCTCCATTCACTTCAATATAGGAAACACTTATCATAGGTAGGCAAACTAAGGCCCAATCGCCTTCTAAATCCGGCCCGCCGATGGTCTAGGAATCAGCGTGTTTTTACATTAGTAGAATGTGTCATTTTATTTAAAATGCATCTCTGGGTTATTTGTGGGGCATAGAAATTCATTCACCCCCCCTTCAAAATATAGTCCAGCCCCCCCACAATGTCTGAGGGACAGTGGACCAGCCCCCTGATGAAAAAGTTTGCTGATCCCTGCTAAATCCACCTTTGCAGAGTGTTTTTAAAAATCTTTATTTTCCTTCTGAAAACTAATCTAATCCTTAGGTCTCACTTACCTGAACCTGCGGGCCGGTAAAGGTAAAGGTAAAGGTACCCCTAACCATTAGGTCCAGTTGAGGAAGACTCTGCGGTTGCAGCGCTCATCTCACTTTACTGGCAGAGGGAGCTGGCGTTTGTCCACAGACGGCTTCCTTGTCATGTGGCCAGCATGACTAAGCTGCTTCTGGTGAACCAGAGCAGCACACGGAAATGCCGTTTATTTTCCCACTGGAGCGGTACCCATTTATCTACTTGCACTTGATGTGCTTTCGAACTGCTAGGTGGGCAGGAGCAGAAACTGAACAACAGGAGCGGGGATTCGAACCGCTGACCTTCTGATCGGCAAACCCTAGGCTCTGTGGTTTAGACCACAGCGCCACCCGCGTCCCAAGTGGGCCTGTAAAAGGTGTCAGTAAATATCCCCCTAAAAATCCATGAGAAGTTATTCCTGCTCAATTCCTTTTTGCACTGGCTCAGCCTCCCCTACATTGAACGCACAGTCTGAAACATGCCTACATTTGATTGGATGCTAAATTGTGATGCCCATCCTCTCATCTGTTTTGAGCAGAAGAGAAATGTTATGTGTTAACACCACAGCAGCTGATAAAGGTGCATTTCCCATGTTAATAGGGTGGCTGAAACATGGGGCTTGGTATGTCCATGCCATTTTGTGGGTCTGCCTCTTTTAGACCTGGAAGTCATTCCCCATGGCATCAATTTTGTGTTTTATCATGCCAGCAACTATATTGTGAATGGTGCCTACAGCGTTTCTTTAAAAATCCAAATATTCCCACCAGCACCAAAAGCTTGACAGCCCCTGCATTAAGCACACGTACTGGCAATAGTTCACATTCTTCCCTCCCTGCAGTTGTCTATTCCTCTTTCTCTTCTACTGTTTCGCCACTGTATATTTCAGATTGTGATCTCCTTGGACCAGGGATCTGTTTACGTTTCCTATGCACCTTAGCAAGATGCAGTGTTTTATTATGAAATGTCAGTGCTCTGATTTCGGGGGAGGGGGGGAGAATACATAAGAAACCCAAAGGGTTTTATGGCTAAGTAATATGCCATATAAGTAAGTAAATAATAAGTAAGTAAGTACGGGACGCGGGTGGCGCTGCGGGTAAAAGCCTCAGTGCCTATGGCTTGCCGATTGAAAGGTCGGCGTTTCGAATCCCTGCGACGGGGTGCGCTCCCGTTGCTCGGTCCCAGCGCCTGCCAACCTAGCAGTTCGAAAGCACCCCCGGGTGCAAGTAGATAAATAGGGACCGCTTACTGGCGGGAAGGTAAACGGCGTTTCCGTGTGCTGCGCTGGCTCGCCAGATGCAGCTTTGTCACGCTGGCCACGTGACCCAGAAGTGTCTCCGGACAGCGCTGGCCCTCGGCCTCTTGAGTGAGATGGGTGCACAACCCTAGAGTCTGGCAAGACTGGCCCGTACGGGCAGGGGTACCTTTACCTTTACCTTTAATATGCATTGCTATTGTAATATGATACCTCTGAAATAACTCCCTTTGACAGAAATAGGATAAAAATAAAAGAACCATTGCTACCCAGAAAGGATTTTTTAAAAAGCAACTTGACAAATACAGGTACAGAAAGTCAGCAACTTAGGAAAAAGCTAAACATCATAGATAGAGAAGTTTGTTGCTGATCTGGAAAATATCTGGTGCTCCCATAGAGGGCAATATTGCATAAAATATTGGCTACTGCAAATGAACTAAGAATCTGCCAATTCGTCTTTTAATATACTTTAAAGAAAATTGCTGTGACAATAAATTTGATGCTGCATTTCCCCTCAGTGAAGCTATGACTAATACATACAATAATGCACACAAAACTACAGAACAGAGTCTCATTAAAGGTGAAGGAAATTAATTTTGTAGACTGCTCACCAGCAGAGTACAGAGGATAAACAGCCACATTTTAACTTACAGGTTTTCACCAAATAAATGGAATCAGAGTAAATACAGGGATTGCATCCCTATTAAAAATGATTACTCAGACTTATTAGTAATTACAAAACATGCCCTTTTATGGAACGTTTGTTATGTGAAGTTCAGTAATCTGCTAATCTAACCTATTGATCAAGGCACAAGAATATCAATGTTTTGAGATTTTAAAAATCACCATGTACAATAAAGAAAGGCACAACTATATGATTTACTTTGATATTTATTATTATTTTTCTCATTAAATTTAATTTCTGTACCACCCTTCTGAGGCTCACAGGGCAGTTTACAATAGAAAAACACAAAAATACATATCATAGTAACACACTTTGTATCCCCCTTTCCATTCATGGAGCAAAACATGACGTACATAATGATGTCACTTTATTATTGGGAACTTTCCTTATTTTCTGGCACCCTGATCAAACTCCCTCTCCATATCATATTACTTTTGTAGCCTTGGGAAGAGATGCCTTGATAAAATATTGTTGGTGTGATTTGCTACTGTTGTCAAATTAGTAATAATAAGCAATGCATATCATTCCCCTCTCTCTGGGGTGGGGGTAGCCAGCACTGTGTCCTCCAGATGTGGTTAGGCAAACAACAATTCCAGTCATCCCTGCATATTTGTCACACTAATCAAGCCTGATATCTGACTATAAGTAGAGGGCACCACATTGGCATCCCTTAATAAGCATGCAGAATAAGGGTACCTTTCTACATCATCACACATCAAACATTCTTGTTGGTGAGATACAATAAGTAACCAGAAACATGGGGATAAGTCTTCCATCTAAAATATGAGCTGTCTTCCCATGATCTCTAGAAATTTAATTCCTTGATAGGGAGACGATGCATTTTGTCCATAGCTCACATATATTTAATTATGCACACGATAATTAAAAGCCAATTGTGATCATCAGGAAAAAAGCTTTCCAGCCTTGCAAATAATCAGAGACAAAAGCCCCATTTAAAGCAGCATCATGCCACTTTACACAGTCACGGCCTTCCCCTAAAGAATCCTGGAAACTATGGCTTGTTAAGGGTGCTGAAAGTTGTTTGGGGAGCCCTATAACCTTGCCAACAAAGGTCCGTATAGTTAAAACTATGGTTTTCCCAGTAGTGATGTATGGAAGTGAGAGCTGGATCATAAAGAAGGCTGATCGCCAAATAATTGATGCTTTTGAATTATGATGCTGGAGGAGACTCTTGAGAGTCCCATGGACTGCAAGAAGATCAAACCGATCCATTCTTAAGGAAATCAGCCCTGAGTGCTCACTGGAAGGACAGATCCTGAAGCTGAGGCTCCAGTACTTTGGCCACCTCATGAGAAGAGAAGACTCCCTAGAAAAGACCCTGATATTGGGAAAGATGGAGGGCACAAGGAGAAGGGGACGACAGAGGACGAGATGGTTGGACAGTGTTCTTGAAGCTACCAGAATGAGTTTGACCAAACTGCGGGAGGCAGTAGAAGACAGAAGTGCCTGGCATGCTCTGGTCCATGGGGTCACAAAGAGTCAGACACAGCTAAACAATTAAACAACAACATAACCCTCCCAGAGCTACAATTCCCAGAGTTCCCTGGAAAGGATGATTCACTGTTAAACCACTCTGAGAAAGCCACACACAGGTGATGACCATTTTAGGCGCGTCCAATTGATGCGCAATTCCAGACGCATGGGTCCTTTGGGACCTGGAAGAGGGAAGAATGAGGGTGGAATGGGGGGCAGGGCATAACAGGGTACAATGGGGTGGGGCAGGTGTCGCATGATTATCCACACTTTCTTGGTAGTAGTTAGCCTGTTTAGTACCCCTTTACCCACTGAGATACACCTCTTGAAGGCCCCTCTGCAAGTCAGACAGAAAGATGATGTTACCAACATTTGTAAGATGGGCCCCAACTCTAGTGGACATGATGTCTGCATGGTGAATCACCAATCCACCAGCTCATGTGCAGCGAGCCTTCCTTTCCTGCTAACTTTTTTGAGGGCCCTATTAATTGCCCTAGGGTCCTCCTCACAATACCAAACTTTGCATGGTAGAATGTCTGACCACACAATTTTAACATCAGACCAATAGGGCTTGATTAACTGAAAATCCCAGGTGGCTGAAGGCTTAAAGCCTTCGTTTCAAGCAAACCCAAATCATTGCCACCCAGGTACACAACCAAAATGTGGGCTTCCACTTTCGGCTCGAATAGGCCGCAAAGAACGTGTGGAAATTGATATATTGGGTTGACGTGACCCCCGCTAATTGATTTGCGATCCTCAATTAGCTATTTATGGCTGCCCGGCACACTTCCCTGCCAGACTCTGCTCCGTCTCCAGCAGCTCTTCAGTCACGCCTCAGCAGAGATAAACACAGCGGTGAAAAAACTGTCACGTCCTTTGACAAACACACACAGAGTCCAGGTTTGTCCATTTTCAGTTCTTTATTCCGACATTCCCCAGGGATCTCCTGGGCTCACCGCAGCCATGAGGAAACTGCGACTTTCTCCCTCAAAGAACCAGGAGAGAAGAGAACAGAAACTCCTCCCAGCTTCTAAAAGCTGACGTCAGAATGTTGAGGCATCATGGGAACTTCTTAACCTGTTAAGTTCCAAACCTCACAGAACGCCTCGCTGGTTGGCACTGATGTGTAATGAGCAGCAGAACAAGCCATTCTCAACTTCTAAAAAGAAAGCCTTGTATTATCATTGCTGACTTAAAAAAAAAAAGATCCTTCATATTTTATTTTATTTACAGAATGTTTCTCTTTCTGTTTAATTGCCTCATTTCTTCTGATTGTATTAGACATTCGTTTTTTTTTTAATTGCTGCTTTATTTGTTTAGTTATTGATGCATATGCTTCAAGTAGCATATGTTTGCTACTTTGGAAGTGTATCTTTTACCAAGAGGTAGATTAAACATTTTAAGTAAATAAACAAGGCAACAGAACAGGAGGGACTTTTAGTTATCAAGAGAAAAAATGAATTACAATGAGAAATAGATACATGGCTACAGCTGAATCATGTGATAAATGCTATTTTGCCTGTGTCTTCAATTCATCATATAACTTAGGTATCTGTCATTTTTTGTCACCACCAATGGAGGGCAAGAAAGAGGAGCCATCTGCATATCTAAACATCTAAGCATAGCATTGGTGCAGATGATGAGGAACGACCAGGTATTTAAAGAGGGAAATGGCTTGCAGGTAAGAAAGGGGGGGGGGATCACATTAACCATTAAGGTTTATATATATATAACTTAATCTTAAGGTCAATCAGGCAATGGAATAATTTAAGCAGGGAAAGCAAATGAGACATCATTACACAGTGAGGCAACGAAGTGAAAATTCAAAATAAAAAGTGGGGAAATATTGTACGGCAAGAAAGTAGTAGAAGATATCCTTTAGGGAGCCATCTTGCAATGGCAAGGCATTAAATCTCTAATATATTCCTTAAACCTCCTCTGTTTAAAAAAGTTCTAGTATTTTAACTTTTGTGGTTGTTAAGAGGCTAGATGGAAAGATTTAACAAGGTGGGTCACAAGATCCATAAGTTGGCCCTTTTTTTTTTTTTTTTTTTTTTTTAGATCCCTAATGCATAGCAGAGAAAATATTATATCTTGCTCGAAATGCTAAGAACTAACTGGTACTTAAGGGATTCGTATTAGCATTTCTCCCATACCGTCTACTGCTGCCCAGTGTCCAGAAGCAAATTAAGCACTCTGTAATGATTATGCCTGTAATATGCAATGGTTGTAATCTACAATATATACTGCTCAAAGACTTGTAGCAATCATAAAGATTACTTTCTGTACTGTCAGGTTCCTGTACTGTGGAATTACAAGGATTTATTGTACAGGGAGAAAGAGAGAGAGAGAGAGAGAGGAAAAAAAGCTGTCTGCTGTTAAGATCACATATCAAAAATATGCAAAAAAGTTCCATCTTCCTTTGGCTAAAAGATGCAGTTGCATTCATCTCCTGCATTCTAATTTGACAAAAATATAATAATAGGAAGAACATAAAGAATCCTCCCCTACAATCTTCTTGTACCACATTCATCCACATGGGTGAGAAGGGAATGAGATTACAATTATTCATTGAGGATATGTAGCTACTTTATAATGAGTCAGGCCATTGGTCGTTTTAGCCCAGTGTTGTCTAATTCAGAGATAGTCAATGTTACACCCTCCAGATGTTGCTGGACCACACCTCTCCTCATCCCAACACTTCTGATCATTGGCTATGCTAGCTGAGGCTGATGGGAGATGGAGCCCAACAATATGTGAAGGGCACCACATTGCCCCATACACAGTGACGGAGGAAGCTTCTCTGGCACCTGAGGAGGGGCGTCGAGGGGTGAGGCGAAGTGCGGCGGCGTACAGACTGCACACGCATGGTGCCTGTTATTTATTGAAGTTCTCACCCTGGCCACCAGGGGTATTGTGTATATAGTTTTCACTCAGGTCCACATAAGTTAATTTAGGCAGGAAACCCTGGGCTGTAGTTGTTATAATGTTGACAGCCGGCTGCATATAAAAGCAGGCCGGCTGAGCTGTTTGCCGTTCAGTTCAGTTCCAGCTTACTTATAAAGAACTACTTAGAGAAATCTCTGTGTCATCTGCTATGTCCACCCACTACTTAAAAGCGCCCATACGGACTGTGCATGCGCGGCGCCCGTACGAACA